>NC_139326.1:34564297-35880761 GCF_056507025.1 Lutjanus erythropterus | reverse complement strand
TTACATTTTGGCAAAATTTATACTTAATAGTTTTATTAAATTCCGTCAAAGTTCAACAACAGGTGCAGGTCAATATAGTGGTAAGTTTCATTTCATATTCCTTCAAAGTCTTCACTACAGACATTACATGAGTCTGGACAGACATGGATGTAAACTGTAACTTGACTGGTTGGTGGAGACAAACAACTATGAGGCAGTAATTCTATTTTTGACTGCTCTGTTTTATATGAGCATTGACAGCTGACTTCTCACTCTTCTTAACTGGCCAGTAGGGGCTGCAAGTGATCAACAGCTGCCTCAGTTTGAAATCTTGTTTCAGCTCCGACAACAAATCTGGGGGTTTGGCAGAACTCTTTTAGTTACATCTGGCAGTTGTGGTGGCATTGCAGTGGGTGCTTCACCATTTGTTGTATGGTGGGGATCCGCACTCTACTGAGTGGCCTCTTCTACTTCAAACATACAGTCAGATCAGCTGGATGCAGCACCGCGGGTGACTGTCCCAGGAGGAGCAGAGGTGAGCAGATCAGAGCCACGCTACAGCTGGGACTGAAGGCTGCTTGTGGATAATGTCTGGCCAGGAAAATGAAACAGATATAATTGGAGTCAAGCTGGACAAACAGCGGGAAACCAGAGACTGTAGTTACCACACAGAGAGACCTGCTCTACAGTATCCTGGATCAGGCCGTTGCACCTGAGGGACAGATCCCATTCCAAGCTGAGAGGATGGAACATGCAAGACTCTGGCAGGAGGAGTAAAGGACTCTGTTTTCTACATCGATGATGGTTCGTGCTCAAACACAGACACAGCTGATGGACTTGTAGGTTAACCCAACCCTAAGTAACATACATATTAACATAACCCAGTCATTTTGTTGCAGTCGTTTCACTGTTTTTACCAGATATTTATTGTTGTCACCATGGCAATGAATGTTCCCTGATTATACCAACAAAGGTCACCTGACTGTTGCTACTATGACGAACAAACGTCATCTATCTTCAGTCTTTCTTGCACTTTCAAAACTCATAAAATATTAGGCTAAATGTTTCTCAGCAATATTTATTTTGATAGTCTGAATGTTACATATTTATTGTTGCTAACTTGACCACGGAGGATTTCACGTGCAAAACTGACACTAAACACATATGTAGAGCATGTTGTTTGAAGCATGGGGCAAATGATCAAGCTACATAAGAAAAATCTTGGTAGAGAAACACTATCTGTGGAAACAAAAAGAAGACATTTTGTGCTAAACATGTTAGGATGTATTCAGTACAGCTAGAAAACCTTGTCTCAATATCCATATGGACATGGGGGTATTGTTATAAAGAATTGAAACACTTGAAAAAATGTGAACTTCTCCTTTAAGCTGCAGTACTGGCAGCACAAGATTCTTGTAGCTCAACCCCAATTAGTCTCTTGAAATACTTCAGCTCACTAATATTTTTTTCCAGAATATCTTACAGCGCAATAACCAATATCTTTTAATAACAATGGATAAAATGACCATGTGTAATGCAAAAAGGGTCACTTAGTCATGAACCCATAGAAAATGTATTAATTGCTCCTGAGCTCTGCAGTGTCTTTTCATGGTGTTGTTGACTGCTTTTAACCTCAGTTCCACAGCAGCAGTTTTCAGCTAAAAGGCTCCAATAAACCCACCGTAGTCTTACAGCACACCTCATGCACAAATACATAAAATACACAAACACTTTAGCACTTAGCACTTTAGCTAAGCACAAATAAATACACAAGCACTTTAGCACTTAGCACCTTAATTCTTACAGTTTCTTTCTACAGTCTTTGTGGACAACATCAAATACGTAGTCAAATGTCTCTTTATGCTTTAAAATGTTTTTATGTAAAACAATGGACCGTAGCATGTACCTAAATTTCTACTCAGGAAGAATAAAGTTTACTCTCTACTCGATGCCCAGGATCAAACAGCAGAAACAAAGTTTGCAACTAGCAACTGTGCTGATGAGGATAGTGGGGCATTTAACAAAGTTTATTTAATACTACTTCACTCAGGAGCTGGTGGAGATGAGGCAGAGCAGGAAGGAGTGTGAATAACTTTGCAAGGTGACCAGAAATACGACTCCAAATGAGTGCTGGTGTCTGCTGGGATGTGCAAGAAATTGATTGAGAGTATGAAGACTGAGACAGTCCACAAAATATTGGAGGTGAGGTGGATGGTTGACTCAAACAAGCACAGGACTTTTCACACCAGAGGCCGTGCTTCGAGTCCCGTGTGAACCCAAAAAGTCAACAATAAGTTATTTTAAGTTTTAAAGGTCCTGTGTGTGAGGTTTACTGGGGTCTTTTGGTAGAACACAGCAAAAATGGAATATAATACTCATAGGTATCATTTTCCATCAGTATATAATCACCTGAAAATAAGATTCATGTTTATATTACCTTAGACTGAGACCATAATAGGCAGGTCCTCTTGCGTCCTGCAATGCCATGTTTCTTTTTCTTTTAAATTCAGGATAGTCCCAAATTACACGCAGTTGTCCCAAATCCTGTCCTGTTTGCCCAAAAACAAACTAAAACAAGAGTTGTATGAATGTCATGACACCCGACTTGGCTTATGACTTGAAGGCAAAAATTCTGAGAGCACTAGCAAGATGAGCAGCGGCGGAAAGTTTACCAAAGACATAGTGGATGAATGGATCAAACACAGGACTCAGGAGACTGGGCTTTGTGTCCCATGTGGATCTACATGTCACTTTTAAGTTTTTTTTTGTTTTTTTTTTAAACTTTGATGGAGAAGGAGTCAACTGACAATCAATGAAAAAGTGACAGCAGTGAATGAGCAAAAAATACAATTTTATCATTGAGTTTTGACTTTAATGTATTTTACTACTCGTTGACACGCCTGTTACAGCTACTCTCCACCAGTCATATGTGTTGTTTTGGGAGACACTGGCAAACAACCTACTCTGTCGTGTATAAGAATGTGTTGAACCATGGGTCTTCAACAGGGGGTCCGTGACCCCTAGGGGGTCCTCAGAGTTGCTGCCAAATTATTGTTTGTTTCAAAAGATTCAATCAAAAATTAAAATGTCTGAAATTGTATTATTAGCAGAGAGAAATCAATCATGAATTGTTTAAAAAAAAGAAACATTTAAATTACTTAACATTGACACAAAGGCTAGCTAGTTAGCTATGTATAATTTAAACATATTAACCAATTAGCAATATTATAAGCCCAAGTGTACAGATGCTTTTGTGAGCCACAATTAATCATTTTGTGACTTCTCAAGCAAGAGACTCAGATACACCCTCCAGCTCAGAAAAGACTGATATAGTAGCTGTGCTACAACTGCTACTGAGTTAGCATCTAAAAGTAATCACAAACAGAGAGGACCTGAAAATATCCAATGTAATATATATACAGTCTTTCTGCAAGCTAAGGGGTCCATGAACTGAAAAACAGTGGACAAGTGATTGTTGTGTCGCATTGTTCCATAAGCCTGCATTTGACTTTGTGTTTTTTTGCTTTTGTGTTTTTGCAAATTTCATATTAATCACAACATCAAGTCAAGATTAAAATCTTCCACATTTAGCCAACTTCAATTACAATATGAACACTTCAGCTTCAACCTCTATGGGAAATAATAACACTTCCACCAGGCAGCAGTTTAGTATAGTAGTGGAAAGTCGATGGCAATCTGCTGAATCATTTACTCTTCCTCAATCGTTATATCACCGGAGGAATGTGACTTATAGTTTATGAAACAACGTGTCAGCTGGGAAATCAGTGGCTATGTGTTTGAATGAAAACAATATCTAGATGTACTTTTATGGTCCGGCCACACAGGAGCAGCTGCCTTGTAAACTAGTTGAGCTGAGGCTTGCATTAATTCAGATCACCTGAATGATATTGATTCTCTGTGCAAATGCATTTTGGTAATTTAAAAGTTTTGTCAAAAGTGTGAAGCCTGAAGAAGCTGGTTTGTTTGTGTAAATGAAATTCCATCCATAATGTCAAATGCAATTTAGATACGTGTGTTGTTGAAGGATTTCTCTCAGCCTGCTGAATCAACACCGGGATGCACATTCACATATGCATGCACATCAGGCATCATATTTAGGGCAGAATGTCATTTTACCCAGGTTTTGTTTAATGCACTGTCATCTGAAATGTCACCTGCTGGAGCTGACAAATTGCTCTCAAGGAAAAGGGAAAAAATGAAAGAAAAACCTATGAAAACATTTCTCCTCCAGCTATACCTGCCCATCAATCTCCCCTCTGGTACATGGTGCAGAGACAGCAAGATTTAGAAAATGTCCTCTTCAATAATGCAGCAGAAATTTTGCTTAACCCGACCTGGAACATTGGAAATTTGTCGCGCTCGCAAAAACCAAACTGTCAAATGGTCTCACTGCAGCAGGGTCACAGCTAGGTATGCAGCGATAACACTTTTTTCAAACTGAGTACAAGTACTTACATTTGGTTACTTGCCAGTACTGAGTCCGATATGAATACTTGATAATGTCAAGAAAGTTCTTGCAGTAACTTTAAAAACACGTTTTATTTTCATTAGGTGCTCACTTTCTAAATGTATCAAACCACTGTTGCTGTTTCCTGCTACAAGTATAACCATGTTTACTGTGTACATGACATATTTCAGTATAATAATTTCACAACATTATTATGGACTTGCAGAAATGGTGTTATATATGATACTTATTTCATTATAATTAACAGCACTTTAACCAGTGTTTTATTTACACAGTATTTAATTTTTCTTCATGTCCCTCTTGTCTAAGAGCTAATTAGTTCCTACCTGTCATTGTTTAGGGGGGACAGATATGAGTGCAGTGCCACGTGCAACAGTTTTGTTTATCGTGCTGTGAACCCCAAAGAGTGAAGTTGGGTGTCCTGTTCTGTCAGGCTGTTTTGGTGAAGATTAAGTACACAAAGAGAAATTGTCGCAGCTTATTACAAAGAAAACAGGGTTATAGACTGGTGGCAGAGGTGTTTTTTCTTCATCTTTGGATTAATTACTCGAGGCATCAACTAGTTTACACCCGCCAGGACTTATTGGACAGGGGCTGGCTGCGGCCTGCAGGTGAACACTCTGTGCATTTATTTCATTTTTACATGGACTTACATGGAATTTTACGGACAGTTTTCAAATTCGCTGCGGTCATTAGTGGATGATGTTGAGGACAGTGAGTCTCTCACTCATAATGATGACGCGACCAAAAAAAGAGGGTAAGCATCAGCAAATGCCTTGAACTTGTTGCGGTGGTTCTTCAGACGTTTGCTTGTGTTGAGAGGCTACTTTTCGTGATGTGGTATCAGATGTGGGGTATCGGAGTAGTTTTATGAGTATGAGTATGTGAGGACAGTATCGGACCGATACCTAGTCACAGCACACTTGACTGATGTGGAGAAAATTTACTTTAGTTAAGAAGTAGATAATGCACTAAAATTGATCTGATCTAATGGCTAAACAGCAGGAGGGGCATGGGTAACACTATATTAAGAAGCTAGTAATAAGAATTAGGTAATAAGACCTTTAGAAGATGCTTATTAACATTATTATGTGTTCATACGACTGTATAAATGTTAATAATACCATAATAAATATTTATTGTGAGCTTATAAGACATTTATCAGCCTTTGTCGGACAGTGACTGTCACTGCCCAATAAAGGCAAAAAGCCTCAAAATACTAATAGTAAAAAAAAAAAACAAAAACGGTCATGTTTACTGTTAACAACTGCATAGTAAAGGATTAATTAAGCTTTATAAGCATTGTTCACACTTTAGATCCGGTACCCCAAAAAATGCATATTTCACTGTTAATAAGTGTATAGTTAACTGCTAATAAATGTATAATAAGTATCTTGAAATCTTAAAAAAGGTTTTGCAATGACATGATGGGTAAGTTAGTTAAATAAAAGCATTTGTAATGTTATTATAAACAATTATAAGAAACTCATAAGGTTTTTATTAACAATCTTAAGCAGACTGTAAACTATTTCTTGTAAGTGCTTCTAAGTGTCTTTTAATCTCACAATAAACATGTTTATTATGCTATTATTAACATAGAAATATGTATTATTAACACATATTCATATTAATAGGCATCTTATAAGGGGCTTTTTACCTATTTACTGACGCTTATGCAGTGACAGGCAGTCTTGCCCTGTCCAGTATTGCAGCGATGTTGATTTACAATCCAAAGGCCAACATGGCGTCTTTGTATATTTGTGTATGGTTTGGTTGGGCATGACGAGTGAGATTAGTGACGGTTAGGGTAACAATATGAAGGTAAGCCAATCAGAGATGGGCCATTCCTTCACCATCCTGGGTGGAAAAAAAGTTGTCTACAGGACACCACAAACACTTTGGGTCATAACTTTAATATTATATATCTTTACATTTTTATTGTTTACATGGTTGAATCATATGGATAAACTTTGTTTAAACCCCGTTCAATTTCTTCTGTGGTTGACCTGTGGACTTGGATGGTAAAAAAAAAAAGTCTCAGCAATGACGTTAGTGAGGAAAATAGGATATGATGGTCAAAACTGCAAAACTGAAACCCATGTTGTAAACCAAAGAACTTTTCTCTGAGTTTGTCATCTGTCACATACTCTACTAAAAATCCCGTTCTGGCAAATAAAGCAAATCTACCATATCTGGGAATGAGACTTCCTTCTGTGTCTCAGCCCTAATTCCTCATTTAACTAAGGTGTGCATTTAAATCTTGCCTCCAGCAGCTCCCTAATACAGCTATGTATTGTATTTATACATATGCAGCATATATAAATTCAACACCCAATTTTCTCTTTTTTTTTTACATTGCCTGTATCTCAGCAGGAGTCCTTATTAATGGCCCCCTATTTAGCCCGAGGCAATTCCAACCCCAAGGTTAAGAATAGCTGGTGGCGAATGTAACCTCATTTCCCTTTGGATCATTTAGCTCTGCTCGCCCTAGCAGAAAAGTTGGAGCTCAGCATACTCCTGTGTAATGGTAGACAGGCCTTGGCCAAAGTTGAGACTAACACTTTAAGATTGGCCATAGTCTATTAGCTGCTGAGATAAACCTGGGTTAATGCTCCTCTTCACCAAGTTTAGCAATATGCTGTGTGAAAACCTGAAAATATCATGTGGGTCACATCAGGTGTTGCAGTTATTAGGGGTGTAACACAAAGCTACTATCTGTAGCTGTGTGTCTTTCATAAATATATCTATCTGAATTAAGATGAGGGGTGTGAGTATTTGTATTCAGAACAGCTCAGGAGACCACATTCCAAGATGTTTTTCCTTTTTGAAACTAATGTTTACATGCTAATCATCATAGTGTTGCATACAGCACTAAACAGTACAGTTGTGGCTGTGCTAGATGACCAGTTTTAAGATCATTAAAGTGATCACAAGTCATACTGAGGGGGGTCTTGATGTGAGTACTAAATTTCAATCCATCAACCTGCCCAACAGTTGTTCAGATATTTCACTCAAAACCACCCAAATCGTCCTTTTCCACTGGGGCTTTTGGCTGTGCCGAGTCAAACCAAACTGCGTTGAATTGCATTTTCATTATCACCTTCAGTGTGCCTCATGGTAAGGACTTTAAGGAGCGTGTCTGTCCCAGAGACGTTCATGAACAATGCTTTATAGCCGCTCGACTCGAGCCTCCTCAAGCTCATCTTCAGGTAAAGGACACACCTTCAAGCATGTAGTCCTATTGTAATGGAAATGCAAACCCCTGCCGTGCTGGGCTGACCAGCTGAGCCAAACCGGGTTGAGCCAGGCCAGCTCTGTGTGGAAAAAGGCCATAATATCAACATCATGGTGGCAGTACTAACAGGGGAATCCTGTAACAGGATTTGTTGCCTGAAAATCATGAACTTCTGTACCTAAGTTCATGGCAATCCATCCAGTATGTGTCAAGATATTTCACTCAAAGCCAAAAATGTCAATTTGCCGGTGATGCTCAAATAAAAGTCAAAGGATCAATAAGGCAAGTAGGATTCATCTTCTGGGAACCATGAATGCAGACAGACAACAATGATATTCCAGGAGCTATGCGGGTAGCACGGCTAAGCATGAGAAAGCTACTGAAAAAATGTACCATAACTGCATATTTGGCTAAAAAGTGGAGAACATTCACATAATCGCAGGGGGTTCCAATGAAAATTTATGACATTAAAATGAAAAAGTAATTGACAAAAATCTGAAAAGCCTTACCATTTTGCATTCAGATGGCCTCATCCGCTCTAAAGTTTCCCATCTACCATTTACTTCACAAGATGAATCTCAAAGTTAAAAGGAGAAATCTATAATATATTTACTGCAATAAATCATAAAATGACCATGATATGTCATCAGAGATGAAGGAAACAGCTCTACAGTTGCAGTGTCCTCTGTTGAATGGGCTGGAATAACTGTTTTTGTCTTGCCAGTTCATGTTCATATTAACACAGAATGTGTAAACATCTGTTTATAAGTTATAAGAAATCATAAATATTCTTATAGAAACAGTAGCTGTTTATAACAGTTAAATTGAACAAAATGTTAATGGAGTTTGGCAGGCAGTGTGTACTCTCAGAGCAGTGGGCTTTTTGTTTTCAGGATAACAGGCTTAACTTTACTCTGACAGGCTATTCACAGTTATAAACAGCTGATCAACTTACAGTGAAAGACTTGTCCTTGCTTGTTATAGTCAGTTTACAGTGTTGCGTGTCTTGTGCTCCTGCAGTGTTCCTGCAGCCTGTCTGAGCTTCCCCAAGTCTGGGGAGGAGGGATGGGGGGAACCGACCCGCTTCAACCATACATTGTAGATGGGGTCAAACTCACTATTTGGAACTTTGGAATTTTTGTGGAATTTTTCCACGGGCAATTGCTACATATTGCTTGATTATGAGACAAGATCTGCACTTATGAGGAGAACCTTTTCATACCAGAGGGAAATGGATGTCATTAGATTCTAGTGTGTATGATGTCTGTGTGTTTCGGTTTGGACCCTGAAATGAAGGAGTGTGATATGATTTTCAAAACGCATTATCTGCATTAAGCATTTGCTGATACAACTGTACTGACCTTTATTTCACCAACATTCAGCTTAGATCTTTTTTTGTTGGTTGATTCCCCTGTCATTGTTAGAGGAAAAAAAAGTGTGGGTTGTGGGCTGTGAACTTTTTCTGGCTTCTGAACTGGGGCATGCCAGGAGACGTTTAAGAACCACTGGAATAAATGTATTCATATTCAGTCACATCCTTAGCAGTTAACAAAAATCGCCTGTGCCCTGCAGGCAAAACCTCAATCTGCTCTTTCAAAGCATTCGATTTAACATTTGAGAAAAGTTTAAGCAGCATTGATGCGTGTCAGCTGTTTATCAGAAGAAGAGATATTTGCTTACACTAAATATAACACTTAAAATTCTTTCCCTATCTTTTATTACTTCTTTGTGAGAGCTCTGTCTTTGAAGGCAGCTGTGAAGACCCAGATTTTGCTTCTTAGAGCCCTCCATTAGAGCAGTGTGCTGTACGTATATGCAGGAGTGTGTTTGTGTGGACGATCCACACCAGCTCCACTGGCCCCCCCACCCAGACTGCAGTGGCATCAACTCAGAGTTTTTTAGCAGAGATTTAGCGCACGTTCTCATAAATATTACAGCCGCCTCTTTGGCTATACTTAGCCAGTTGAATCATGCATCTTGTACAACAGATGTTTTTTTTTCCAACCTGGTTAAATGGATTATAATTTGTCTTGCGTCTTGACTGAAGGAGTGTGGGTGCTGTTGGTCCCAATATTGTGTCTGGAAATATTTTTTGTCAGTTGACGATACAGACCGTGACAAAATTTGCTATGAGTCTCGCTACACAGATTTTGTTAGAGTCTGTGTAAAGGAAAAAGGGAGATTTTCTTCTAAACAGAAAATGGTTGCTGAAAATGTGAAAAAACTGAGAAGTACTGAACTGTGGTATTAGGCTGTTAAACTCTTGACAGTTTCTGTGTGTAGGACCTGAAATATGACTAACTGATGTGCCGGAGTCATGGTCCCCCTAACAAACAAGTGGTAGTGGTGTTTGACACTGAGACAGCGGAGCAGAGACGGCCCCAGCGTTTCAGAGCAGAGAACACTGCTCATTTTTTAATGGTTTTGAGATCTAATCTAGAAGGCACGTTTTCACATTTTGTCTACTGGAAGGACACTCTAAAGAGCACTTAAAAAAAACAAAATAAATAAAAATAAAAATAAAAAAAAAGTTTTTCTTCACTGTAGGGCATCCTAGAGGCCACTTTTTCATGTTTTGTCCACTGGAAGGGCACTCTAGAGGTCACTTTTTTTTAAAAGTGTCTTTTACTTTAGGGCATCCTAGAGTGACTTTGTCATGTTTTTTCCACTGGAGAGGCATTTTTTTTTTTTAACATTTCCTCCATTGGAAGCGCACCATAGAGGGCAGTTTTTTGGGTTTTGTTCACTTGAGGGCACCCTGGAAAGAACTTTTTAACATTTTTACCACTGGAAGGGCACTTTTTAAAATGTTTTTTCCACAGTAGGGCATCCTAGGGGGCGCTTTTTCACATTTTGTCCACTATAAATGCCCCCTAAAGGACACTTTTTCACATCTTTTCCACTGGAAGGGCACTCAAGATGGCACTTTTTTAAAGTTTTTTTTTTCACTGTAGAGCATCCTAGAGGGACTTTTCACCGGAGGGCTCCCTACAGAGCACTTTTTCACATGTTGTCCACTATAAAGGCACCCTAGAGGGCACTTCCTGATGTTGTTTTGCCCACAAGAAGGGCAACCAAGAGGGCACTTTTGCAACAGGCTTCCAAATACTGGAGACCAGGGGGATCAAATGCCCCCCCGTCCCCCCTCTGAATCCACCAGTGCTTTAAGGCATCTATAATGTAAATTACATTTACATTCCAGGCGTTCAGCTGATGATTAACATCAATATTTGGGCTAATGTCATCTGTTCTCATCACAGCATGTGCTAAATATTGTGATTTTCATCAGCCATAAGCTCCACTGAGATGTTTCAAGAGGCCAACTGCTAATGCAGGTGGTATTTCATGAACCAGATGGTGCTTCTTAGTCTCACTGAAGTAATGTTTGTTCTGTAATTGGGTGAATTTTTAATCAACGGATGCTTTTTACACCTGTTGGTACAATCCTCTGGCTCATTTTGTCATTTGTAAGTTGGATACATTAGCATGCAGCATGAAAAAGCCCTTCTCCAAATGAGCCCTTTCCTCTCTCCAAGCCCATCTACCCACAATGGGGGCACAGTGAAACTTGAGTGGCCACGAGGGGCCATTTGGGACCTGTAATCATATTTCTCAGGCGGTGCAGTAAAACACAGCGTGATTCACGAGTGTTAACGGCTCTTTGATGCACCGCAGAGACACCAGCACACACCAGAGTATAAACGCTAATGAATGGACTCTGGCGGCTTTATTTACAGGGAGATGATTCCATTTTTCATTCCTGCGATCCGTCAGTGCACCGGGCACAGTCCCATATCAAACAGTAACTGAATCATTTTGCATTAGAGCGGGATAAACATAATCACATCAGCAAACAAATTACACGCTGCTGCTGCTTATCTGCAGAAAAATCAGCAGCACTGCTGGCTTCATATTAGCAATTCATATCAGGTGAAGGTGTCTCCTTCTGATAATGAGATTAACGGAACATTAATAGTTGTTTTCAGTTCAGTCCTGCTATTCATCTATTCTGCCATATTTACATCTTGTTTTTCACCAGCAAGGGTTTCTGTTTGATTGTATCTCTCAAACAAGAAATTGTATTTCACTTGCTCTGGACCTTGAAATGTCTCATTGTCTTTTAGTCTTTTTTTTTTTTTTTTTTTTGCTACCGAGGGATTTAATTCATGTAATTATTAAAGTACTTCATGTAGTGTTTTGGCTTCAAATACATTCAGCCGCATTTCATTTACACCTGAGGACAAGTGGCAGATCAGGTCATGGCCGAGTGACATGGGTGGGGGTCCCCACATGAAAATATATTTTTTGCAGGTAAATGCCTACAGACAGTATCAAATTCTCTAAGGCAATGCTTGCAGTATCAAAACTAGAAGAGGTCACTCTGCAGAGTGCAGATCCCAGCCACGTAACAGATGGTGAAGCACCTACTGCAATGCCACCACATCTGCCAGATGCAACCAGTGGAGATTTGCTAAGTTCCGCCAACATTAACATTAACCTCCGCATAAACTGTCTAGAGATTTTAAACTGAAGCAGTTGTTCATCACTTGGCAGCCCCTAGTTGCTGGATGAGAAGAGTAAGAAGTCAGCTGTTAATGGTCGTGTAAAAGAGAGCAGTCAAAAAAAAAAAAAGAATTACTGCCTCACAGTTGTTTGTCTCCACCAACCAGTCACATTACAGTTTACATCCATGTCTGTCCAGACTCTGTCTGTAGTGAAAACTTTGAAGGAATTTAATGTAGAACTTACCACTATAATGACCTGTAACGTTGAAGGAATTTAAAAAAAGGTACTAAGTGTATGTTTTGGAAGTTCTCACTATACATGTGTGATTACGGTGAAAAATGTCCAGTGAGAAACATGCTGTCTTCACTCAGTAGCAGATATGCTGTTGTTCCGTGCATCACGCGTGCATGTACTCATGGAAGTGATTACATGATCCCCTCCTGGCTTATGTCTGGCAGGAGTAATAAAGGAAAAATAGGTTATAGTTATGACTGCATGACAAATAATGTTATCAACATTAGTCTATATCCATTTTAACTGCCCTATCTATATTTAGAAAAAAGATATATAACATAAAACTAATCAACACTGTTAATATTAATAATAAAGCCAATTATAACCATAAGAGACTTGCAAAAAATGGCTTGTTAACATCTCTGGCAACTTTGGTGTAATTTATATGAACAGATAGAGGACATGACATGAGGTAACTCTTCCCGACCCCCTGCAGTTCTGCCTTTGTGCACAGACAAACAGGTTAAATTCATAGCTGAAGGGCTCATTAAGTGCCTCACTTTATCCCCTCTGTGTTGTCTTTTCAGGCCTCCACAGCTGTGACTAACATTTGTCACTGATTTGGTCAATGAATGAGACTTTGTGGTGATTTAATTTTATAGAGAGACTTAGTAATGGACTGGTGACATTATGTACAATGACTCTTAAACTGTGAGAATTAAGTGACCATCCAGACTGGAGGTTTTTGAAATCAAATCTGACCTACAGAACAGAGACTCAAAGGTCAAAACTGTCTGCAGAAAACTTCATAGTGAAGGAACTAAGACCAAAAAGCATATGAAATTCAAAAAGGCAACATTTCAGTGGACTGGGTGAACATTTTTGGTAAAGGTCCAGTGTGTAACATTTACATGGATCTGTTGGCAGAATATGACAGAAATGGAATATAGTATTCATAAGTGTGTTTTTATCAGTATATGGTTACCTGAGAAAAAAGAACTGTGTGTTCGTTAGCTTGTATCTACTGGTCCTCTTTCACGGAGGACGCCATTTTGCACTGCCATGTTTTGACAAGAGAATGGACAAACTAAACACTGGCTCTTGCTATGGCCTTTCGTGTTTTGCAGAAGTCGCATGAGACAAGGTGTTTGCAATCTGTTAGGTCACCAGTAGGCGCCACTAAATCCACTAAAGTGTTTCATGAGGACCTGCAACATTTTAGATTGCTCCTTTTTTAAAATAGCCTCTTCACTCTTCATTTGGTGTAGAGGTATCCCATACCCAATACAAATACCGATGCTTTTTCATGCCCCTCAGTGTCTCATACTAAAGAAGGGACCCTTGGGCATCTGAATGGGACACACCAGGCTTTCAAAGTACTTCAGTGTAAACACATGGTGGCATTGTAAAGAGAGAGAAAGTCTATGTAGGAGGGCTACACAGGGTTACGTCACATTACATGCGTCACGTGCAAGAAATCATTTATAATCTTGTTGAGGGTGTAGATGTTTATAATTATATGACACTGAACACATCGTCCAGAGTGTGTATTTTCAGAGCAGTGGGCTTTTGTTTTCGGGCTTAAGTTAGCATCGACAGACAACTGAAAGTTGTAAACAGCAGATCAACTTACAGCGAAGGGCTTGTCCTCGCTTGCTGTTGTCAATTTACGATGTTGCGCTCATCCTGCGCTCCTGTAACCAACCTGTCTCTGCCATGTCTGACAAAGAGCCGCTGTGTGATTCATAAACACAGCTGGAATTCGGGCACTGAAACGTGGATTTGTGGCTGCAAATTTGTGTCACGAATGTAAGACAGTAAAATTTATTGTCCTCATAGGGAAATTTGTCTTGGGCACACTGCTATAGTCTGTTGTTTCACATAAAATAAGAAAGAAATATCTCCAAAACATAAACATTTAACTCGAGGCTAGACAGTCGCTTGACATTTAACAGCTTGATGGAGACATCTGACTATGCATTTCACATTGATGTCATAAAGACAGGAATGAAAATGCAAAAAAGTGCTAAGTGCTGAAGTGCTTGTGTATTTATTGCACATTGCTCTACTGCACTAAGTTAAGGTTGAGCATTAGAGTTCAACAGCTTGATGGAGGCTGGAACAAATGTTAGCTTCAAGCAGTTTTATTTGCACTCTGGAACACAGAATCTTATGTTGGATTTCTGTGTACCTTAAGTCACGTATTGTACTGAATAATGTTACTTAAATTTATTAGTTTGCATCTTTTATTTATATTCTGTGCAAGAATCACTCACCACACTGCACACCCTCAACAAATGAGTATAGACCTGTGCACATACAAGCAGTGTGTCTGTCGGTGAACTCCTGCCTTGAAATAATCTTATGACTAGTCAGCAGTCTTGGGAGTAACATGTTACAAAAGTAACGCAATTACAGTAATGTATTACTATCTGCTGTAACGCAGTAATGTAATGCATTACAAATAAAATTTCTGTAATATTATACCAGTTGCAAACTAAGTAACGTGAATCCTAATATACAGTGGGGAAAATAAGTATTTGATCCCCTGCTGATTTTTGCGTACTTGATCAAATGTAAATTAATTTCTAACCTTTATATGACGATATTATTTCTGGATTTCTTGTCTCTCTCTGTTAAAATAAACTTACCATAAAGTAAAAGTAACTTTAAAGTAATGCAAAAGTAGTGTAATGCATTACAATTCAGAGACAGTAATATTGTAATGTCACTAATTACTTTCAAATGACAGTAAACAATAATATATAATGTATTACATTTTGGATGTAACTTTTTTGTGCCGTCTTTGCTTTGTGTTTTTTCCCCCGATGTCGAAATCAGGTACAAATAAATGTCAGGATTCCTGGCCAAATGTCAGTATCCATGAACCAGTGTCGCTTTGGTCAGTTGTAAGGATCACTGCCAATTCCAGCTGCCTTTAAAGGGATAGTTCCCCCAGAAATTAAAATTCAGTCACTATTTACTCACCCTCATGCCGATTGAAATTTGGATTTATTTTGTTAGAAAACAAAATACTGCTGGAGTTTCACAGGAAAAAAACAGTGTTGCAGAATCTCTCAAATAATGTAAATGAGTGGGGACCAGTTTTCAAACATGAAAAAACAACTGGAAAGAAACCATAAAATGACTCCATACTGCTCGTCTGGTGTAATGCAAGTCTCCTGAAGTCCCATTGTTTTGGTTAATTTGGCATGTCAGACAAGCAGTATGGAGTCATTTTGTGTTTTTTTCCAGTTTTTTTTTTTTTTTTTTCTTCATACCACTGTACTGCACTGAGATTCTGCAATGCTGTTTTCCTGTGAAAGTCCAGCACTGTTTTGTTGACTAACAAACTAAAACCAACCCTAAATCAGCACAAGGGTGAGTAGATAATGACTGAATTTGCATTTTTTGCTGAACAATCCCTTTAATTTCTGCAGCTAATCGCTTGTTTAACTCCTGATTTTGCAGTTTCCCTTACTGAAGGCAGCCGGGTTGCAGGATGTTTTGCCATTTCTTCAACTGAGGGGACATTTCCTCTGTTTTTGAGACTATTTATTGCTTGCATGTTTTGTTCAGCTATATCTATTCAGTGTATTAGCATTAATTAGCATTCTGCCCTTAGTTATTAATGCATAGGTGATGCCACAGATGATACCAACTCAACCAGAACTGAAGTCTTTAAGACAAAGCCTTTAAATTTGACCATACTTGCTGCAAAACTGCAGTGTTTTCTGGAAAAATAGTAAAGCAATTAAACCATAAAACACTAGAATAGTCAACAGAAACCCTGATATAATATATTACATTTTCACCATCCTGTCAACTACTATTCTACATGTCATTAAATAAACTGAATCACATCTGTGAAATCAAATTGCTAAACCGTTATTATTCACGCCATATCTAATTAAACTCAATTAAACTGAATGTGTTACACTCAGTTTTCTAAATTAAGTGTGAATCAGTCTGGTCTATTTATAAGAACACATTTAAACAGTATGTTCATTTTCATCAGGTGGAGATCATGCAGGCTCCTTCACGGCTTCATGCATTTTTATCTTTAAGGTTAACCAGTCATCACTTTAACGCGTCTCAGCGAGAGACATGTCTCACTGCCAATCACTGCTGTGATTCAGTGTTTCCTCTCTCTGCCCCGTCCTTGTGCTGTAACCTCGCCCTCACACATCACACATTCAGCGTGATCTCATTTGACATTTCAACCTGAATCCATTTCCTGGTTCTCCTCTGGCCTCCTGTCAGAGGGTAACTTCATCAAGCATTCATGAAGACCAAAGGTAGCAGATATTTCTGGGGGGATTTCTCAGCGGTGTGACCAAGGTGATGTGCAGAGGACACACATTAAAAAAAACACACACACACACCTTTCTCTCTGTTCATAAAATTAAAGGGAGAGTCTGGAGTTTTTTGGAGCAGGGTGCTTGTACTCAAGTACAAGTACTGTCACATTGCTAAAATATTACTCAATTACAAGTAAATGTACTGGTGTTAGAAATATACTTCAGTAAAAGTATAAAGTATTTGTTACTTTTAACCGTTGATGTCACAGTCACCTCTCCAAACTTGGGTTGTAAATTTTGTGCATTTTCCTGAACCAATAGTTGAAAAAGCTAACAACTGATTAATCATCAATAATTCATAAGACAGGTAACACATGTTACTTTTCTAATTTTCTATTTTTCTTTTTCATTTTTGTTGTTTGTTTGTTTGTTTGTTTTAGTTTTTTCTCATTTTAAGACAAAGTTTAAGTTTCCTTATTCAACAAATGTCTCCACTAGACAGCAACAATATCAAATGAGGTGTAATTACTTTCATGACTATTGATTAAACATCAATGAATACATTTCTAATTGATTAAAGATTAATCATTAAAATGCTTTCAGTTGTAAGTTCTTTGTTCAGTTCTTTGTTTTCATTGGCTCGTTTTTGATCAGATCACCTGATTGACTCTGACATGCAGATTGAAAATCTGTTCATAAAAGTACAAGTACCCCTTGGTGGTGGAGTTTGGTGGCTTTTGAGGAACAGTCTTTGATGGCAGTTTCGCATCAGAAAGGGCTCTCAGATGGCAAAGTAAACTGGTGAAAATATTCATATACATATTGCACTTATACTGTATGTGCAACATGTAAGTTCTGCTGCCTGAGGATTCTCTCTCACATCAAAACAATAACAAAAGACGTAGTCTGACGACATTGTGAAATGGTGTGCGATCATTGGAGTTATCACTGATCAAAATCTATCTGACATGACTCAGGCAGAAGTCATGTTCACGGACAAGGAAATGTATTGATATATCTGATGTATCCAGTGTTTTTCTGGAAGTTACAGCAACTAGCTAGCAACAGCTAGCGAGAACAGCACCATTATCTTGAATAAATTAAATATTTTTCTGCATTTAAAGATTGTTGGAAACATGAAAATGTGTAACACGGGTCTAGTAATGATTTTAACACAAAATGTTACATATTATAGCTTTAAACTATTATTGATGGTGGCTAAAAAACATTTTGCTGCTGATCTTGTCCAGAACTACATTGCTGATCATCCTACACTGATACTCCTGATGCTTCTTCAAACTGGGGGTGTGCCGCCATCTGCTGTAGGTAGCATACTGACCATGGATAGAAACCTCATACAAACACACTATGGTTTATTTAATGACATTCTGAACTATCCCTTTAACAGAGTTATTCTCAGAATCAGGACAGGTCTTATATCAGGTGAGATAAAAGTTTACAACAACACCGGCTGATGCACAAGGACATCTGCAGCCTTTGGTGGTGAAGCTGGAAAACTAATCTTTGAGTGATATCAGACGGCTTGCAGGCGTTTATCAAGGTGAAGTGAAGGGCTTTAGATAGTGCCTGTTACATCTTAGTCAACTGCCTTCGATTTCACATGCTGTGTGTAATTACTCTCGAAAGGCAAGCAATTCACATTATCTGTAATCCCTACACTCAGGAGAAGATAAACAACTGTCAGCAGTCATTCTCATCTATCGCTACACCTTAAATAATAGCATAGCCTATTGGAATGCTCTTCTAAACTGAATGCATGCCGAAGTAAATGGCTGTAAATATCCCCGCCGCTGTTACTTACACTACAGCTATCGTTAGAGTGACTTTACCAAGGAAACATTTGCATACTGAATAGTTGTTGGCAGAGGTAAAATGGAAATACAGACGATATCTCTAATCATCCATAGCTGCTACCTGAATCACTGGCACTGGCAGCTTTTAGGTTTCCAATTTCCAGCTGCGTGTCAGCATCTGTCAGATGTTTGTACTGGGTTTTTCAAGCATGGGCTGCTCAGTTTTATGGTTTATTCACATTCAGGACAGCTGTCATGGTACTGTAAATGGAGCAATGTTGTCAAATGTTTATATCAGAATCACAATCTTTGTGACATTGCCCTTGGGCATACTGTATCTATACAATAGAACACCATAAAGCAGTCAAGACTATCAGTACCTCATATTCAATGCATAGGGACGCAAGGCAGTGCGCTTTCCCACTACATTAAATGAATTAAACTGTAGCAAATAAATAAGCTGCCACCGTAGAGACTTGTCCATCAGTTCAACTCAGGAGCATTTTAGCACCTTTTAGCTCATTGTTTTGGTTTTCAGGCCCCACACATGACCCTTTTCCACACACAGAGCTGGCTTGGTTTGACTCAGTTTTGACTCAGCCCGTCAACCCAGCATGGCAGGGGTTTGGATTTCCACTACGACAGGTCTACCTGCTTGAGGGTGTGTCTTTTGACTGAAGATGAGCTCAGGAAGGCTCGAGTTGAGCGGTAGTCTGTTATGGATGATCAATTTGGTGCATTTATTTGCACCCAGTAACAGCACAAAACTTTTAATGTAGTGGATGTCGGCCTGAAGACCATATAAACATTGGCATTTTAAACCTGCATTCTTTTTTTTTTTTTTTTGCCACTTAGGGGCAGCACAACAAGCTTGCACCAGCATTAAAAGAAAAACATGACCCGTTGGCTGCTAAATGCTACATTATGTTCATAGTTGATCACTAACTTTGTCAGTCAGCTGTTAAGTGCTGATCAGGTGGGTGTCCAGTGGGTGTATTATAGTTTTTTTTAATGCGGCTGAAATCAACACTGTGACAGTGAACTAAACAATAAAGTTGTGGGCTGTGAAAAGCAAAAAAGACACAGAAACTCTCTGTAGGGCTGAAGAGAACTGGATGATTATTGTCTTTTTGTCTCAACCAGTGAATCCAAGTAATCATCTGATCCAGTTCCATTTTTGCATGTGTGTAATACATAATACAATAATACAAACAAGCCCCTTAAATCAGTTTTCCTGGCTCACTGATCTCTAAAATACAATGTTTGGCACTAATTTATGACTGCCAGTTTAAATGATGTATACATGCTTTACAAGGTTATTATTTAGCTCGTAAACACTTAATAAGTCCTAAACAATTACAACACAGCTTTCAAACATCAATGTAGGCTCACTATTTGGCAAGATCCAGTAACTGCTTACCACTAGGTGCAAATGCATAACTGGCAAAAAGAGCCTTATTGTAAAATGTGAAACACATCACCATTTCCTGATGACTAAGGCTGGGTGATCAATTCATCAAATAAAGGAAGATTAGCAACTGTGCCACACCTAGAAGGCTGAAGAAGATACCAATCATCTGTTCATTTGATATGCTAATTTGATGCCAAAAGAAACTTTTTGACTGTTAAATTTTGCTGACCCTGGTTAAATATCTGATGAAGTTCCACCTAAACACTGGCATTGCAAACCTGCATTTTTTAAAAGAAGTTATTATGCTGCTGTACCTCATGTTCATTTAATGAATACCAGGAAGAGGGATCTTATTCTTTTACCTATGTACACCTTGACAGTTGCTGAGAAAGTGAAAGTTGGCATGACCAGGGATTTTTTGACTACATGATTAAACTTCACCACCCTCATTAGTCGGCACCAGAAATACTAAGACAGGTTGTAAAACCAGCATGGTTTGGTGGTGTTTTAATCTAAAAAATGGAAATAACATGGACATTAACCTGCAAGGAGAGCAGGCTGTTGCTGCTAGCACTGCTAACATTAGCCACACTGTGTAGCAGGCTGGCAGCTAACGTCAGCTCTGTTTACCCGCAGACACTGTGATCCTCTTCAGTTTTGAAAAGGTGAAGTGTTTAGTGAGTTGTTTTGTAGGTTAATGTGTAATGTGACACACATTTCAGTTGCATTTAAAATACGATTTGGCGATTGTTGACTGTGATTAATGGCTTCAAATGGCTCTTAATACAAACAGTATTTTTTCAGACAGTGTTTAACATTATCAATTAATAAACTGTGCTGAATTTCAACTGCATTCTGGGAGTTTATGTACTGTTACACAAGTTGACTAGCCTAAATTAAATTTTGCATTTACTTGACAGGGAAATTAGTCGACAGGAACATCCCTACTCATGACTATTCCATTGTTGGTGAGGGTGACAGATCTCCCCTGTTCAGGTGATGGAAAAAAAAAAAAAGCTTTTCACTGCTTGTCTGAATGCTTCTTCTACCTTTCCACCCTTTATCTTAACTATGGCTCTTAATATTTGTGCAACATTTATTCTAAAATATAAACAACTGGAATAAAAAATGCATTGAGATCTCAAACCATCACAGCAGTAGAAAACCACGTACAGGAAAATGAGCTGAACCTCCAACCATGCAGAAAGTGCAGTGTCAGTAATGACACCATTCACACTGCTGTTCTGTATATGATGCTGATAATGGCAGGGCATTAGCCAAATCCAGTCCTTCTTCCTCTCCGTGGGTGTGGAAGAATGACATAACAGCAGCTTGATCAGTTTTCAGCCGCAGCCTGTGCAGAATCCAACATATTCACCAGTTAATTCAAACGAGAAGGCCAGTTCTTTCATTTTGAGAATCATTATGCTGAGGCCATTAGATCACATGAAAGCACAGCATTTTTCCCCAAAAACAGCTATTCCAGCACTGATCTTATAACCGATAGATCAACATTTTTCTGCCTGGCTGCAACAGCAAAATAAGCTCACTAATAATATTGATAGTATGATACTATGAGATGAACATGAAATGAGGAAAAGCGCTGAAAATAAACTGACATTTGAGAAATAGCTGCATGTGACATTTGTGCCTCGGAGCACAGCGGACTGACTTCTTATTAGCAAAGCATCCAGTCATGATCTGGATCTGAAGCAGAGGAGACAGAGCTGGAGAGAAGGAGATCAGCTAGTCAGGATCTAAGAAAAGAGGATCTGCTCTGTCTGGCAGGAGACGGAGCATAAAGTAAAAAAAAAACAAAAAAAAAACAAAAAAGAACAAGTGTGTATCTAATCTCCGGGCCAGAATGTGGTGTTAACACAAGCTGTGGCTGAATCAGTGCAGCTAATACAGGCAGGAGAGCAGTAATTGCCTCCACTGACTGACCTATGGAGTCGTATTGATTTGGATGCCAGTGTTGTTGTTTTTTACCTTACTGATAGAGAGACCCTCATTTGTTAGAAAGTAATTGAATTCTTCCTTTTCAGTGCAATTACTGCGATGCATTCAAGTGACAGACTTTGACTGCAGATTTGGTCACAGTTCAAATAAGTTGTCTGCATGTTACAGAAATTATATTCGGAGCTGTTAGAAAGATTGGTATTATAAGAGAAAATTACTTTTTAGGATTAGTGAGGATCATTGTTTCATTGACTCAAGTTTCCCACTCTATGTACATTTTTAATTCATTCTTTCTAGCTTTCTTTTTTCTTAAGTTATTTTGTTTGTAAAAAAAAAAATGTTTTATTGGGACACCACATCCCATTTACACAGCATGAGAAAATGCAAACATCCAGTCCACTTTCATATTTGTTCTGTTTGTATGTTTTAGCATGGGGCTGACTTTCACACTGGGTACTGGTTTTTACTTACTTGCAATGTTGGGCAAGTTGATGACATTTAGGAATAAGGTACAGTTACTAGTTACCTTTCTCAAAAATATTTTAATTATTTATTACTGCATATAAAATAATTAGTTAGGGAAAGTAACTTTGCATTAATTTTAAATATCTGCTTAATAGAAAGCCTAAAAATGGCTGATTGTTGAGTCTCATCTCCAGGATATAAGTTGGGTTTTATTTTCTCTGTCCTGAGCACCTCCTACTAGCCAAGCAGCGCGTGCTTCATGCAAGCACGCAACAGTTTGCTGAAGCTATCATAAGCGAGCACAGACCGACAGACATCAGCTGTGTGTGTGTGTTTGGGTGACAGTACTGACAGTACTTACCAGGGAAGTCGAATTACATATATTTCTCCTCCGGACAGCATTCAGCATAGACAAGGATAGTGATTATCTTACTGTAAACAGCATGATCAGCTCCTCCGTGGTCGCTGATGCACATGCTGAGGCCATGTCTAGCCAGCCCACGTGTCTGCAGTTTCTTGGTGGATTGCTGCTGCAGAGGGTTAAGACTCAGGAGTGAAAATAAACCTGCTTTTTCATCCCGCAAGGTTGAAGGATACACTCTGAGCTTCTCTCCTGCTGATAAACAGTCGGCATATGAGCGACTCCGGTGTTTCTTCCTCCAGAAGCTCCAGTCTGCCACCGACCCTCCCCTGCAGAGCTCCCCGGGTCTGAGCAGCTGTCTGTTGGCTCTGTGTCTCAGCTCCATCCGGTCCTCTTGACCCTGCGATAGACATGAAGGAACGTGTACATCCAGCTGCACTAATAGAACAGCCAATAGGAACACCCAGTCTCTGACATGACCTGTAATTGGTTGAAGTCTACCAGATTTCCTGAAGCCTGAAAACAGATCCAAGAGGAGGTGCAGAAGTCTAGTCCCCTCTCAGACCACTTCATTTACAATTGCTCCCAAAAAATATGTTGCCCACCACAGCTTTAATTGTCTTATGAACACACACAAAGCTAAATTATTTTTAACGTAGCTTTATTATTTTATTGTAGCTGTATTATTTTAGTGACAGCTGTCCAATTTTTATTTATCACAGTACCCATTATCACTGATAGGAGTTATTAATAACAGCACCCACTAGCATTATTACCTCTTATTTATACTTTGAATTTGTTGGGTCAGTTATAATTTCTCACTCACTACTAGAAACAACACTATTTTCAAAATCAGGTGCTGTAATAAGCAAGCAGTATTTCTTCCCCTTCCCCAAACAATACTTGACTACATTTTATTTTCACAAGCGCTGAAATGACAGTGTGGTGCTCCAACACAGGCACCTTTATCTTCACCTCATTGTTCAGTATAGAATCAAGCTGTCAGGTTGCTGAGAGAGAGTCACCGTGGCAGCTAAAGTGTAGTGTTGCTGGAGCTAAAAGCGCTCTGTGGAGTTTTCTTGTAAACAAAGTTTCTGTTTATTTTCAGTGTTACTCACCAAAACACACTGCGTATGTCCTTGAGATATGGATTTCCTTCCTTATAAAACGTTTGCAAAGCCTGGATTGTTTACATCCATGCGGTCTTCATCCTCCCAGCCTTTGTTGGTGTACTGCTGCATTTCTTGGCTCAGTACTGGCACCTGTCAGTCAGTGAATACTGGAAAACCACTGACAGGAATTCATATTCTGAATATAAGCTTTAGAATATAATATAAAAAGTTGAGAAGTATAAAATAGCTTAAAATGGATGTAATTAAAAATCCCACTTCAGTACAGTACTTGAGTACATGCACTCAAGTTGAAAGAAGCTGAATGTGTGGTGTTGGTCTTTACAAAGTTTAAAAGAGCACTGTATTGTGCAGAAAGAGTGAGCAACACATTTTGAAGTGGGTACTTTAAACCTGCAAAGACATTTAACCACAGAGTCACTGAGAAATCTGCATCTGTCAAGGAGAATTTAAGTACATTCTAAGCCACAAGATGATACTTTTCAAATTTCAGATGTAATACCATATATTCATTTATTCTTCCTAAATTCTTGTTTTTGTCCAATAATGATCATTTTCTTGCTTTGTCTCAAGGTTTGCAATATCAGGATTCTTTCACACTTAGGTACTTTTTTCTTATTTTAGTCTCTCAGCATAACAAATTGCTGTATAAAAGATAATTATTATAAAGGATGTGTACTAAGTGAAGTACCTGAACTTACTTACTAAAAAATACTAATTCAGCTCAGCAAATACAAATAAAGGTGTTTCGTATTATTGAATACCTTAACATGTTTCCCTGATTTTCAATAGTCCATCCTGGGGAAAAATTCACCAGCCACCACCAAATCTACAGCCACAAAGTGATTATACAAAGCCTGACATGCAACATAACTTCAGCCAAAATGTTAGCATTCAGCCAAACATACGCTAAAGATGCATGAGCCGAAATATAACTCTGCTGTGAATGTAGTGTTAGCATTCTGCAGCCAGTGAACTATGAAAGACCCCGTTTTTTTTCTTAAAATGGGGGTAATAATTCATCATCTTAACCACAGATCCCACCCTTATCAGCCCATCACGTCATCAATAGTAAATTTTCTCTTTACTGGAGGCAGAAAAAGGGATGTGAGAATCCAATACTCTGATACTTCCCTTCTCCTCACTGCAGAGCCTGAGCAGGAGAGACTGGAGAAACGTGCCCTTGGTTAATCTAGAAAAATAAATGATGGATCGGCGGTTTTCTCCCAAGCCACTGTAAGTTCTTGTGAGAGAAATCAAACCTTCCAAAATGAGTCCATCCATCTGCTCGGCCAGTGAGGAGAGATCATATTTTCTCCCTCACTCGCACTGCGGTGACAGCCGCTCTGGCCCTCATACTCATGACTAATAGCCAGATGAAAAGACGACCCTGCGGTGTAATGGACCGCAAAAAGGTTAGACTAATATCCATTGGCATATATTGTTTTTTATTAAAATTCTGATTATGGGCAGTTAAGGTTGTCCCGCCCTGGTATTATGCAGTGTGTTAATATTAATAACATACACAGATTATTAATCCTTGTAATGGTGCCATTAGTGTGGTGGTAATGTTATGTTAAATATATCTCTGATTTGCTTATACGTTATGAAGCACCAAGACCCCTCAGATCATCTGGAACAGGTTTACTCAGTGTTCCCAGGATTAGAACCAAACAAGGTGAAGCAGCCTTTAGTTTCTGTGCTGCCCACCTGTGGAACAAACTTCCAGAACACCTGAGGTCAGCTGAAACTGTCGGTTTATTTAAATCAGGTCTTAAAACATTACTGTTTACTGCAGCCTACCAGTGAAGTGGATACGTTACATATTTTTAGGATAATCTGTAGCTATTGTTTTTATATTTGTCTGCTGTCGCTTTTGTTTTATGTTTGCTTCTCTCTTTATATGCATTTCTGTAATGTTTTAAACTTTTTATTGTCCTGCTTTTAGCTTTTGTTTTTAATTATCTCAAATGCAATTTTAATGCTCTTTTATTGTTTCTAATTTAATGCATTTTCAAGTTCTGTAAAGCACCTTGAATTGCCTTGTGTATGAATGGTGCTATATAAATAAAATTGCCTTGCCTTGCCTTGCCTATGTTCTAGTGTCCAGTAATGATCACTTATTTCACGGCCTTTTCACTTTGACGAATACAAAATTCTGGAAGACTCTGTCCCTGCATTATTTTTTCTTTTAACACAATCACGATCCAGTTCCATCCACCCTCAGATACTCCCACACTTTTCAGATTGTATCAATCTGTGATGCATAATTCACTCCAGGAATTTTGTTCCTTTTGTGAAACAGGGCCTCTTTTTCTTACTGTATATCATCTTTTCCCTCCACCTCCCCTGTTTGCTCCACAGGACAGTTGTGCGACTACAGAGTTGCATATGTGTGCATTAAAAATATAACCACTACATTTGTGCTGAATTACATTGAATGAGGCACTTCAGTTGTCATGTGGTTTTATGCAACAAACTGTCAGAAATAATGAGAGCTTTAAGAAAAATCTGACATACCCAGTTGTATTAACTACTTGTATGTTGATGTGAATGCTATTTACAGGTCAGAAAATTTTATGACTTTTATTATGGTAACTTTATTAAATAAACATGGCAAGAACCAGCGTTGAACAAGTTCACACTTAAAAAGAGCTAGCTCAAAGTTCAGTTCACAGAGATTAAGTTCCCACAAATGCACTAGTTTCTGTTTATTTCTTCCTTTTTTAAAAAAAATTAATTTGAAATAGAACTTCCTCTTACCGGGGACACTGGAGTCTACACAATGACATTTACTTAATAGTGCACAATATGCATATTTTTGTATTTATTTTATTTGGAAATGTAAAATTACTTTTAAGTTAATTCAAATAATTAATCTATCTTAAAAAATAGCCCTAAAATGTAAAGTAATATTATTAGAAACAACAGTAGTAATGTGATTACTTTGAGGGGTGCTTGTATTTGAGACAGTGGGTTAGTATGACTTCTTTATTCAGTGTTTCAACTTCTTGGAAGAATTTTAATATTACAGTCTTGCCCTTATGGATGAAAATATATTAATTGTTGTATGGTGTGTTTTGTAAGCGTTATCATGCTTGTTGCAGCGTGCCCACCAAAGTTAAATAGTGCGAGAACAGGTGTATGGGGTGACAGAGGCACCTTTCACCCTGTTACAAGTCACTGTAGCATCAAATAATTTTGAAGCTGTTATTTTAAGGTAGAGCAGTTACAATCTGCAAATCTGCCTTCCAGCACCTGTAAAACTCACTAATTAGCAGCTCATATCATGTTTGTTTAATCTGTAATAAATCTTAAGCACACAAATGACAGAATGAGCGAGACTGAGAGCGTGTCCTGAAGTCTCTGCTGATTTCCTCACAATCTCACATGCTGCATGATTTATTTCCTGAAGAAACAACATGAAAAAACAGATCTCTAAATATTCCTCCCAGAGATTCTGAGGAGAGTCCATAGCTCATCTTCTGATCTACACTTTGTTGTGTTTTGTTTTTGATTGGAAGAAGCGTGCCGGCATGTGATAATGCATTAGGCTAATGTGATCTCCCTGGCTGGGAACATTTAAGGATATTTTGAATTAAATCTCTGGAGCTGTAATGAAAAAGAGAAAGAGGAAATGGCAGCTCATTATAAGACGGGAGATAGCTGCCTTGCATTGTATGGATAATCTTCAACACCCTCTTCCTGAGGTGTAATACAAAAGCCGATGACCCTGAGAAAAGCACAGCTGTATTACTTATCTGCAGAGTGATAAACACTATTCCAGGAAAGGACTGGAAGACTGTGCTGTTGTCCTCATGTTCCTGCATCACATTAAAACGCTTCTGTAGCTTCTTGTAGCTTGCTAGCGAGCTACACTGATGAAAACACTCAGAAACAGGTTGTTGTAAAGTAACCTATAGAAATATCATCTCTTAAATCAGCATAGTTTAACTGCAACTTGCAGCCATGACCACCATGATGTCAGACTGAACTGTATGAACAAAATAAAACTATAATTAATTCATCTCATTGTGTGCCTCTACCCAGAAACAAAGTTACAGTTTACATCCATAGCTGGCTAGACTTGTATAATATACCCAATGAAGAATCTGAGGGAATTTATTAAAAGGTGTTTTTTTGTGTAAAATGATTCCAGCGAATTATTTCCAGTAGTTGTTGTCTTCACTTAGAGATTATTTTTACAGAGGAGGACAGAGGACTGATAAAGAGCTGATCATTATGATGTCACTGTGAAGTTGACCTTTGACCTTTTGGATAGAAATGTCATTACTTCAACATTTTATCCTATTAGACATTTCTGTGAATTTTGGTTGTTTACATGAATGGGTCAGGCAGATGGACAGACTCCAAAAACATTGCCTCTGTGACAAAAAAAAGTAATTCATCCCAGATTTATTCATTCCTAGGTGAAGTTTTTATTAAAAAAAAAAAACAAGGTTCATTTCATATTTCTTTATTACTGTCAGTATTATCTGTTCATAGCACTTAATGTCATTTTTGATTGCTAATGGTTGCCAGCATTGGTTATTGTTAATGTATGCAGCCAGTTCTACAAGAAGACGAACACAGTTAGTCGATTGTTAATAAGACAGTCGATTGCTCAGTGATTTGTTGGTAATACCTCAGGACTAAGTTAATAGGCTTAAAGCACATTTCATAAGTTATTGGTCATGTAATAATGTAGTTTAAAAATCATTTAAATATTTTAGGAGAAGTTAAAAAGTATATATTTCTAATGGTATCTGTGGTATTGATACAGAGTGTACTGAATGTGTTTCTGGTTAACTGCAAGTAAGTTTTGTATGCCTTATGTGAGAAATAATTCAATACAACCGAGTGAACAGCAGAGCTGCATGTGTTTTTCTTCAGTCCTCTCCCACTACTATTCCCCTGTTTAGGGACACAACACCTCCAGCCACAGTTATGGCCAGTGCTGACACGTGACAAAATACAATTCAGTTTGATTCTAAGGCTACTGGAGGTATCTAAAGGATTAAAAAGGAAAATAAAATAAGGCACAAGTGATGTACTGCTCAGCCTGTGAAAACTAACTCATCCTCATTCTGAATAGGCTGATTGTCAGTTACCCCCAAAAGACATTTTGTCGATAGAGAATACTGGCAGCGACAGGCTTATCAGACCTTAGCTATGTTACGTAAGTCACATGACATAACAAGACATTACACGTGGTTAATGTTGTAAAATGGTTGCACTTTGGTTAGGGTTAAGAAATAAAACCATTTGGTTAGGGTTAGGAAAAGATCGCAGTTAGTCAAAATAACGTACATATGACGGACAATGTTTACGTTGTAAAATGGTCACAGTTTGGTTAGGTTTAGGCACAAAACCTGCTTGGTTGGGTTTACGCAAAAAAAATACTTGGTTTGCTTTATGTAATAAAACAACTTGATTAGGTTTAGGCACAAAAACTATTTGGCTAAGTTGAGGCACAAAAACCGTTGAGTTTGGTTTAAGCAATAAAACTACTTAGGTTTATGTAAAGACTGTGGTTTGGGTTAAAATAACTATGCATCTATGTCACCTGAAGGAAGTGATGTCATTCTCATGACAGCAGTGATGTGACAGACATTACTTACATAATGAAATTAAGTTATCCAAAACTAGTCTATAACCCTTGAAGAGATTATCAGGATACTTCTGTCAGACTTAAGTCAGGCAGCAACTCCCTAACAAAAGTTATCTTGGAAGGTTTTCTACAAATGACCAGTGTAGGTAATGACAGTAGTTAATCAAGATACACCCCATCCATCATATCTGGTGGATAACTAGACAAGATCATATATCAGTCTAAATCCAGCAGCGGGGCCACTGACTGGAACTATGTCAACAAACGTAGTCCTTGTTGCCCTGTGATAGTACAGACTGACCTTCACTGTAGTGATGAAGGAGGATCTAATCCAGTTAAAGCTCCATTAGTGGATAGGTTGTTGTTTTTCTGATAGGACACCATGTCCACGCCATCCTTCTGTTTCAGGGGGATGAAAGTAAAAGCTCCGGCGGAGACACAGCAGTTCAGTACTTTGGTTTGACTTTTAAAAAACAACCTGGTGTTGTTTCCCAGAAAGCATTCTGACAAATCTTCAGAGGGCTGCGCAGAGCTTGTTTTTGTAATGAAACATTAAAGGACTGAAAGGAAGAATTAACGGAGCAATAAATGTTTCAAATACAATATGTCGCCTCACTCCGGAGACTGTAATCAAGCTGACCTTGCTTTTTGTTTGAACCTTGTAATCGCTGAGCTGTGCAGGGCAGGTTTTCCACCTCAGAGGAAATGAGAGAGCTCCTGTAGAGACGGATCAAGGCTTGATGGGAGACACGCCTGAACTTACATTCTTTTCAAAGACGACTGTGGATGCATGGAGAATAAAGCAGCCTGTGTTCCCAGAGGCTCCGGGACATGACAGGTGACTCGTTAAAACCAACATGATACGCCTTTTAAAAGAGATCCGATTGAATAGATGCATGAAAACAAACACACACTCAAACATACACATGCATAGATTTATGCTAACATAGAGAGCTATCATTTCTGCACAATACAGCCCAGTATCTCTAGGCATTACAATTCAGTACCTCATGCAGCACAATGGAATTTTCCCCACAGTGTATTTATACAGTAGTGACGGTGCAAAACAGCCAACATCCACCCAAACCCCAGAGTCACTTTCTCAGTCTTTTATAGTCTTTCACAGTCAAATTTGTGAAAAATTCAACACTGCTCTTTCAAAGGCAGTCAGAGTGAGACCTCTACTAGTGTTGGAGCTTTGTCACAGAGAGCCGGAGACTCCTGCGTTACCCCGTGAGCTCCAGTGCAGAGTGAGCTGTGATTTCCTGGGGATGCCAGGGCGATGAACTGGTGGATTGTTGGTTGAACAGTGAGATGAATGCCGATGAAGGGAATCTGGATTGCAGGGATGGCACACTGACAAAATGGTGGACTTTTTTGTGTTGCCAAAGGCTGGCAGGCTAGACGGAAACTTGGTCAGACCTCAGTCCTTTTGTGTGTTCTGGCTGCCACACTTTTACCTCAGCTATTCATCTTGCTACAGGTGTGTGTGTGTGTGTGTGTGTTTGTGTGTGATGTAGGGAAGGCGTGTCCTTAAAGGTGCTGGTCGCCACAAACTATAACCATGATCATACCCATTTTGTGGTCACTGTTTACAAGGTGCTACCTAGAACCATAAAGACTTCTTCGGCTTGTCACAGAGGAACACTTTTCAGGTCCTGGTAGAACCCCAACATAAAGGGTTTCACCTTAAACCCTCTGTGACACCCAGAACCCCCTCTTAGAGGTTCTACATAGAACCCTTCTAAGGTGTAAACATTCTACCTAAAATCCTCTCTGGGGGTTCTTTCCAGAACCTTGCCACCTTCTAAGGGTGCTAACAGGAACCCATCTGGAGGTTTCTAACAAAGAACCTTTATTGTTCCAAGAGTTTTATCTAGAACACGCTCATGGATTTCTCCTGAGAAACTTTCTATGTTTGAGGGGTGCATCTTGAACCCACCCAGGGGTTCTACGAAAAACCTTTTATATTCCTAAGGTTTTCATCTAGAACCCACCTAGGGTTCAACAATCTTCGAGGAACTGTTTCTTCTAAACCCTTATTTCTAAGTATATACTGAATGTTGTAAACAAAAATAAAAATAATAATAATAATTAAATCACTGACACTGAATGTAATTCAGGATCAACAGATTTCAACATTCTTGTCAGGAGAAAAAGGTTGCTACTGTTGCTGGGCTGTCAGCTTCATAGTGAGGTCAACACTTTTTCTATTTGTTGTTGCCTTTTTGTGTGAAAAGAACAAACCTATGTGTCAGAACCCACTTTGGTTTGATTGATTGCACCTCGTGCCTCACACAAGTTTTGAATGAGAATTTCAAAGCGTCCTTGAACAGGGCATCTGTTTCATCCCGTACGGTGAATTTACAGGATCAGGACTGAAGAGTTTAAGGGCAGCACGTTGAGAGCTTAAGAGGTTTGTTCCAACACGCTCTTCCCCCGTTTGCCAGGGCTCTCATCTGTGACTTTGCAGCGGGAGTCAAGCCTCTATCTGTGGAGAGGGAACACTGAATTTAATTATTAAAAATGAGGCAGAGATTGTGGAACGGGGCCACGGCGGAGCTTGGAAACAGGAAGGCCGTCATGTGTGGATTAATCAACCTTTGGGGACTTGGCAGAATCTTTGCAGATGTGGCAAACAGGATAGGAAGCTAATAGTGAAAGTGTTGACATTTTCCCTGTTATACTTCTCTTTACTGTCTTTATGCCAGAGTAAAACCCAAATCAGACAGTTTGCAGAAAGACATTGTTAAAGCAACAAGCTTGAGCTCTGGCTGACTGACTGTAGGGCTTTAACTAAAGGATGATGAGAATCTCTGGACTCACACACTGTCCACTATGTCTGTATCATTATGTGACTGTAAATATTCATCTTCCATGGCAGCATTGCTGTGTCCATATTACTGTGGAAATATGAACAGATGACCAAAAGGAGACGTGAGCAAACATAGAAGCGCAGACAAAAGAATACACCCAACAATATGATATGGTTCATTCATAAACATATTTACTTTCTTTATAGCGATCAAAAATTAATTTATTATGACAATTGGTGGTAAGATAGAGCCCTACAAAAATATTGTGCAATGGGTAAAAACTATATTTATATAAATTAATGTGTGTGGGTACGGATAAAAATCAAATAATTGCTGGGGGCAGCAGGTGAGAACAATAATATAACACATACAGTAAAATAATATGTTTTTCCCTGGAGAAATTAAAATTAAAAATGAGCCTAAAAGTAACCTGAACTGGCAAAAAGGTAAAAAATAACCAGTGGTGGGAACTAACCTGTGGATAACACACTATGGAAGGCTGTGCCTGATGTTTGGGAGGATGTTGCTGCACTCAAAGACTGTGAGAACAACGTTTGCAGTGGCTTCTGTGTTTGTAAAAGTATTAGCATTGATAGCTGAAAGTTAGGCTTGTTGTCAACATGGAGACACGTCATCAGCTGCAGGAGTACAGGTGCTGCGCCAGCTGAGGACACAAGTGAGTGACTGTGTATGTTGGTTTAATCTCAGGTGCAGTGCGTTAATCACAGGGCTTATATTCATTCAATTGCTCCGTGGTCCAGTTCTGATGCTCACCTGCACATTGTGGGTGCTTTTGATGGTGGACAGAGATCAGCATGTGCACTGTGACCAGTCTGCAGCTACACAGCACCATACAAAGCAAGCTGAGATGCACAGTGTGTTCTGACACCCTTGTATCATAGCCAGCATCAACTTTTTCAGCAATTTGTGCAACATTTGCTCCGTATCATATCTCTATGAGATTGGACCAGATGGGCTAGCCATCACTGCCCATGTGTATCAGTGAGCCTTGGGTGCCCATGATCCTGTCGCTGGTTCACTGGTTGCCTCTCTTTGGCCAGCTTTTTTAGTCAGTCCTAGCCACTACATACAGCCTCACAAGACCTACCGCTCTGGAGATGATCTGACTCAATCGCCCAGCTGCTGTCAAAGTCTCTCAGATCCTCACTTACCCATTTTTCCTGCTTCCAACTCATCACTTCAAGAACTGACTGTTCACTCGCTGTCTAATATGTCCCACCCCTTGACAGGCGCCATTGTAGTGAGATGATTAATGTTATTCACTTCTTCTGTCAGCAAGTCATAGACAATGTTACGCAACTGACAGTTGGAACACTTCTTGGACAGACATGAAACTCCCTTGTTTGAATCATCAGCACAAAAGATTGAAAACTGCAATAGAAAACATCTGTTTCTTTGATTAGAAAAGTCCAAGGTACGAGACCATGTACATAAAAACTTAGGAGGGTAACTATGACTCTCGATGTGCATTTCAGGAAAAAAAACATCCAGTCCAGGCTTAAAACTCTCTGGCGTGTGTCGATAACATTAGGCAGACGCTCAAGATTACAGTGTTCAGAAAAATTAAAAGGTTGCACCTTAAATCACTTTTAAATTGTGGGTCAATTTTAGCAGGTTAGCTGACAGGTTGGCCCATGCCACTACCATCAGTCGGTCACTTTAAACTGTTGAACTTCTGAGCTGAGAGTGACTCCAACTCCACTCATGATGACATTAATACTTAATAATAATGTCCACTTTAAGGCTAACTTTAGCTCTGTGTGTGATTTATTAACTTATACATCATTGAAATACCTTGAAAATGCAGAATCATGATGCGTCCAACTGCCACCTAGTAGCTATACAAAAGTATCACAGTACCACCAGACCACTGTGAGTACATGACTCTTCTCATAAACCTCAGCTCTACATTTTATACATGCTCTAGATTACACATGGATCCATACATTGCTGTGCACATACCATCGTACCAGTACCTTTGCACTGCCCTTATTCTCACTGCTGCATAACGCTCTCAAGTTGACCATCTGTCCGTCCGTCCCTCTAATTCTTGTGAATGTCTCAAGAATGCCTCAAGGGAATTTCTTCAAACTTAGCACAAACGTCCACTTTGATTCAAGGATGAAACAGATTAAGGTTGCATGTTTTTTGCCATAACTGAGGAATTCCTGTTATTATTATGACAAGATTTCACACAAATAACTAATAGGCTCAAATGAAGAAGAGATGAAAGTTTATGTCCAAAAGGTCAAAGGTCATTGCTCTCTGTCAGTCCCCTATCCTCTGCTTTTTTTTAACATTTCTTTATTTAGCAGTACTTTTTATATACTTCATTTTCTTTTCTGCGTGTGGTGTGACAGGGGCTACAACTACATTTCACTGTTCAATCCTTGCTTTAATTTGATTTGATTTGGTTTATTTGGATATCTTCTAGCTCATTGGCTAAAATTCCATGTTAAAAACATTTAAACATAAAACATTTCATAAACAATTAATTATTCACACAAGCACACTTACACAGACATACACACATAAAACCTACATACTTTAGCATGTAAGCTGTAATGTGCCTACATATTCATCTAACTGAGGTCACATTTAATAACAATACTATACAAACATACTGACAACACAGTAGCATTGTGCAATCCAGTATTATATTATCACAACAGAGCTGAACCTTAAACCTTGAAGCTATATGTTGTTTTTCACCTTTTTATACTTTTATAACAGTATATCTTACTGTATCCTTCCTCAAGGTAACATCTTAAATATAATATAAGCAGAGGCCAATTAACCTAATGACAACCAATGTGTCACTGAATCAACGACGACTCCCCTCTATGACTTTTTCCCCCCTGTGGATCTATCATAAATTCGATATTTAATTTACACTCTTCAAGCTCCAAAATGGCAAAGTCATCTGACACTAGAGGGCAGTGAAATTCTTCAACCTCTGCCTCCTCTTGCGGTACTCTGATCATTGATTTGTTGCTATAAAAAGTGAATAATAAATGGACTCTGCAGTCAATACCTGGAGGCATTTCCTGTTGATTTATGAGATGAAGTCAAACACAGGCTCGCGTTGAAAGATAGCTCTTTGATGAGTGTGATGAACAGGCTGTTGAGACATTGACTTTGGCAGCGCTGAGAACACTGGTAAAAACCGAGGACCCTCACTATACGCTAAATCTTCCTGATTGATGGAGGCGCTTCATTTTAAAGAAGGTGAATTTATGAAGCTCTTTCAGGTGCTTTATCATCTCCACTTTAGCATACTCATATTCCTTGGAAGGAAAGTGGCAGCGATGATAAGTGGTGCCGACTCGGCTGAATAGCAGTCAGTCTATTCCAAGTTTGAAGTAATTTAAAACTGAGACATAAAACTGATCAGAGCTGGAATGGAGTTGCAAATAGATCAGGGTGAGGTGGGTTGTTTGGTTTCTCTGCCGCAAAAGGGGCGTCTGGGACAGCAAAAGTTAGCATCCCCCCCTCCATGCCCCATGTTCAAAAAATCAACACAAAAGTGCCCTCTTGGATGCTCTTATGGTAGATAAATCATGATGCCCCCTGTAGTGCTTTTTCACTGGGCAAAATGTGGTAAAGTGCCCTCTAAGGTGCCTTTCTAGTAGACAAAATGTGGTGAAGTGCCTTCTGAGGTGTCCTTCTAGTGGACAAAATGTGGTAAAATGCCCTCTGGCCTCTGTACACTGTATTTAGAATGTCTGCCATTGTACATCTTCATAGTTTTCGTCAGACAGCGTTTTCCAACGGGGAACTGACGCCGCTCTCTTCTCCCTGCTCTCTTTACAACCACCAGACTCCATGGACAGAAACAGGCTTTTTATCTTGCAGGACGTGGGAGATGTTAGTTGGTTTGTGTCATTGTTTGACTTCGGTGTGACTTTGGTGTTTTAACATATTGTTCAGGTAACTATCTACGTTACTTGCTGCAGATCGAGGCAGCAGCAGACCAGCAACTCCTGTGTCCTGCAAGGGAAAAGGACTGTTTATGTCCATTTTCAATGAAACTTTGTGGCTGTGAAGCGAGCACACGTGGTCTAACAGCAAAGTTAGGTGGTGAAAATGTTGTAAATATAGTGTCCACTTGAGTTGGCTCACACTCAGAGACCAGCTGCAGCAGTGGCAGAAGAAAAGTTTTGTTGCACCCTGGTGCAACTGGTATGGATTTTTTTTTTTACTTTTTTGTGCAATTAATTGCATAATTTTCATAATAAATCTCTAAGGACAAACATGCCAAATTCAAACAAAATACAAGAAAGTGTACAAAAACTTGGATGACAATATTTCAAATTGGGATTAATGTGATTTCTAACATTTTTTACATGCTTACTATTAGATATATATAAAACCCTAAATGACATGGTTAGACGACTGCAGTAGATTTTTAGATGTTTTGTCAAACAAATTAAGTATTGTTTACAGAAATGCACTCAATGCATACAATGATATTATGTGTTATTTCAGATAAAAACCAAGGCAAGCAAAAATAGGCAACGCAGTAAGAGAATCTCGAGTCATATTTGATCAGCGCTGCCTAGTTTAACAGTTTGATCTCTGTTTCATGAGCCTGAGGCCTTCCACTGGACGGACCTGCTGTCTGGACCCAATCAAACACACTTACAACCAATCAGAGCAGTGAAACGCACAGCATGTGACTTTCCAGTTCTGAACTGGACAGCTTTTGCAGCCTCTCATTGATTTACACTGATTCATTTTCACAAACAAACCTTGCCTGCTTGAGCTATAAATCACACACTCTGTGTTTTTGTGCTTTTTATGCAACCCGAGTGTGTGATGTTTACTGCATACTGATGCTCTCTGTATGAAGCATTCTCTATCACAAATCACATTTTTACCTGGACACTCCTGAGATCCATAAATCTCAACTTGCAAAGTCTTACTGTAAATTTTCCAGGATTGTTTCTCCAATATTCTGCCTCTGCACAGGGCTGTCTAGTGTTTCAGTCAAGACTGAAAATACAGCCTGTGCCACAGCTTCCATTGTTGTCTATAATTCAGGTTAAACAATGGATGACTTCCGTATTTCCCATACAATGACATGGAAAATATCTGGATTAGGACAAATCCCTTGTGATCGCCTTAAAAAACATTTGGTGTCAGTCTAGGAAAACATGCATTGTCTTGCTAAACCTGAGTGGCAGGTGTGTTATCTGAACCACTGTCTCCCCTTTGTAATCAGATCCTGTAGAAATACTCCATGTAGCATTAATTTCCCAGGGTGGCGAAAGTCATTCGAGAGCTTTTCACTCAATCTTTTGTTTGAAGACTTGCGAGTTAACTGACAAGCCTGTCAAGATGCTGTCATATCAATATTGAAAGGCATCAGTATTTCCATAAAGGCTGCTGGTTAATACTGCATGGGAGACTGTGGAGGCTGGAGACAGATGTGTGCCAGGGGATATCCGCTGAATATTCAGAGCTTATTCAGAGTGATCCCTGACATTAGAAAATGTCAGTCCCTCTGCTCTCACATTCTAAATGCATGATGGGACTTTGGCATTGACTGGAGCCAAGCAGCAGACTTTCATAATCAATACATTTTTTGAAAATGCTGAAAGGGTCCTGGGAGAGAGTGTGAAATGTGTTACAGTGCAGTCACAACAGGACCTGGTACAGTGAAATTAACCCACGTGTCTTTGGAAAATAACAACGGTTAAGACTTCTCTCCACAGCTTCTCAGTGCTGGAGAAAGGTCTGGCTCCATGGTTGCACATTCTGGTAGAGGGAATGCATTTCTTTAAACCAGTCACAAATGTCTTGGGCAGTGCTTATCTCAGGATGCAGTGACGGTGCTGCTGCAAAAAAAAGTGTTCCGGCACGTTGGGAGGTGAGCTCTGATATTAAAGGGAAAAAAATCTAATTCAGTCATTATCTACTCATCCCCATGCCAATTAAAAGATGGGTTCAGTTTTTTAGTCAACAGAACACTGCTGGAGTTTCACAAGAAAACAGCATTGCAGAATCTCTCAAAGAATGGAAGTAAATGGTGAACAGCTTTCAGCTTTATCTATTCAAATGTAAAAAAAAAAAAACAAAAAAAACAACAGAACGAAAACACAAAATGCCTACATACTGCTGTCTGGTGTAATCCAAGTCTCCTAAAGCCCTGACATGCCAAGTTCACTAAAAACATTTTATTTATGCAATGTTTTTAGCCTGAATCTTCATTGTAGCTCCTTAGCTTGGAGCCACTTTCACATACACATGCACTGAAGTCAAAATCAATGTTTAAGTCAGTTTATTAAATATGTATTGCGCTATATATGACCTATAGGTCACTATCTGGCCAAATAATGACCAAAAAAGTCCAGGTATTTTAGAGTTTGTGTCTTTGAATATTTTTTTAAGTGCCATTTTAAAGTTTAAGCCTGTCTGTTGTCAGGGTTGTCTTTAAATTGTAATTTATAAGTCAGTTCTATCAGGTGTTTTCACAGCATATTTCCATATATTTTATAGTATGGTTTGAGTACCCACACTTGCCAATGACAATGGTAACCAGTAGCAGAAATGTGGATTTGTCTCCTAGTGCTCTCTGCAGGTCAAGGTCATAAAAACAAAGTTACGTGTGCGATGTATAGGCTGCCTGCATATCTCAGCTATGAATACCACATGGAACAAGGTGCTGCCAAGGATGTGGTCAGATCCCTGGTCCAATGAGATGACATCCAAGAGGGCCAGGCTTACTGCTACATCATAAGCCTGTTTGACTGTCACAACGCAGTGTGAGAGCCTTTGTTAAGACAGTGCATGTCCCTTGTTCTTGCAGACACACAGCTGCTCTGAGTGCCTCAAGCTCTGCATTGCAGCTGCACTGGAAACAGCAACTTGTCCCTCTAATCTGCCTCGGATCTAAAATCGGCAATGGTGGTACGCCTCCAGTTTTATGACCTGGTTAACATGGTTGAGGAGCAGGACCTTTGGCAGGAAAGATGTATTTGGTCATAGTGTCCACTCAGAACTGACTGGAGGACTGTGGCCATTTGTGTTTTAAAGGATTATTTCAGTTCCTCCTAAGTCCCGCAACAACACAAACAAACTAACCACGCGAGGCAGCGGTGGCCCAGCAACTCCTGTGTTCTACGTGGTAAAATTGCTGTTTTTGCCAAAGGAGTCTGGTTGCTTTGGAGCGAGTCATAATTGTTTTTTATAAAAGCAGTTTACCATCAGAAAAGACTGTCTGATGGCAAGTTAAAGCAGTGAAAATGTTCTAACTTGAGAGAACACTGTAACATTTAACTCTGTAACATGTAGGTCATATTTGAGGCATGAGTTTCAGAAACTTCTACAGCATCTGTATGATCAATACATTCCTGGAAAACCTGTTTTACACAATCTGAGACATTTCTTCTGCCCTCTAGTGGATTATCAGTGCACTGCAGGCAGCAGCTGGACTGTGAGTGAATATCCAATATGACTGCCGTCATGAAGTGAATCACACATTTTTGGAAAGCTACAGTGAAAATAACATAATAATGATAAATAAATAAATAAATAAATAAATAATAATAATAATAATAATAATAATAATAATAATAATAATAATAATAGAATATCAATACTTCCTGTATTTAAACAACATATAATGGCTTAATATTTTGTATCTTGTAATATAGTAAAATCATGTGCATCAAATATGATATAAGATCATTTATTTGTGAACCCCTCATTGTTGTAATAAATTTCATGATGCAGTCTGCATTATCTCTACCACAATCACAAATACACAATAAAACAAACTAATTTCAGACTGAAATGTCATGTCAGAGTGGAAATTTAGATATTTATATTTAGAAATATTAATATTATAAATTTATATATTTATATGTGTTTTATTTATCTGTCTTTTAAATTGATTTTTCACTAAAACAATTCCTTGACTGTCATAATTGTTATACCGACCATTTTATTTCATACTGACTAACTAAAATGTGTAGATTTTCATATATATATGTATAGTTATAGGTCCAATCAGCAAAAATAATTTTCTGGCAGTCATTTAATGTGTCAGGCTTTACAGAGTTAAACTGGTATTATTGTCTTTCAGGTGGCTAAAATGCATTTTGCTGCTGACCCTGTCCAGTCCTGTCTGCTCCTGCTGCTTCTCTAAACTGGGGGCGGTTTGACACCATCTACTGCAGGTAAGACACTGACTGTGGATAAACACCTCATACAACCCCACTTCAAAAAGTCTGAACTATCCCTTTAAGGAAATTGAAAATGGTAATTTTTAGCCCAAGTGTGTGGCTCATCCTTACAGTCTCATTATCAACAATTTATCATTCTGTAGATTAAAGACTTACGCAAACTGACAAACAAAAAGTCATTTTATTTTGAAAAGAAACAGCTCTACTAAAGCCTGCATTGATGAAGGTTTTGTAAAATGTAAACTGAGCTTACATTGGGTACATAATGTCCTACTGTACTGCATTAAAGATGAACATCTTGCTGTTTGCAAATGACTTTATCCCTGTTCAATATTAAATGATCCCTCCTGTGGTGTCTGCTCCACAGTCTAATTAACACATTACTGCACCAGTGACTCTCATTGTTCAGGCCCTTTATCACAAATTCTATACGGTCATATCGATCAGCTGAAAGCAACTTTCTCTTCTCACTTGGCAACAGAAAAGAGACATTTTCTCTTTATCTGTGTTGTCTGTTGTTCTCAAAAGTTTGCAGATGACTTGAGGTTACTTTTTAACAAAGCCTGACCTGTAATGACCTGTAAGTGAACACAACAGATTTATTTACTCAGCTGTTTTAAGTGAGAAAACACATCTGCAACCATTTCAGACCTTTAGCTGTTAACCACAATTATCTATTGTCTCTTATGAGAAAACATTTTATTAAAGATGCAACAGCTGTGTTCAGCGTACAGTATTTCTGAAGGATATGTATAGAAATGTGTCAGAATGTGCCAGATGTTTAAATTTGCTGTATTTAAACTCAGTACCAACAAGAACTAGAAAAAGTTGGAAGTCCTCTCAAACATGATGCCTAGATTGTTTTTCTCTTTTTTCTTTTTAAGGAAATACTTTACAGTGTGTGAACATTCAAGTAGATATTGACAGAAAAACAAATTATGTTCTCATTGATTTTTTTCTCTTAACTGCTGCAAAAACAAGACAACATAATGGTGACTTTAGAGATGCAACAATGATTGAGACGAGGACAAAATATACAAGGACAGACAGAAGCAAAAAAACAAAACAGAACAGAAAAAAAATCTAAATTTATTAATTAATATTGATGTGCAAAATTTTAAACAGCACACATAAAAGGTCATAATAACTATAATTTATTTATTTATTTAAAAAGGATCCCCATTAGCTAATGCCCAGGACACCAGCTAATCTTCCTGGGCTCCAAAATTCAGTTCATCATATCCATCATAAGCTTAAACAGCATCACATTAGTGTTACATTGTGTTCTTCACATGTGCATCTCAGTTGTGGTACATTAAGAAACCGATCATACAGATTTCTCATCCATTTATTCCAAAGTACATCCATTTCTGACTCGGCTTACTCCGTGAGTCAGGAGGAATTTAAATTAGTTTCACAGGTCGACATCAGAGAACAAAACCAGACATTATTCATGAACAACACTGGACTACTGATCAGCTGTATAAGTAATGCATCTTTAAGTGGTATTTGAATGAGGATTTACTGTTTCATCGATGTATGTAAAGGGGACAGCTATTCTAATAATTGATGGTGTGATAAAAATACAATAAATTAAAAATAATATATTTTTTTAAGGGATTAGATTTTGGGCAGGGTAACATGATTTGACCATCACCTGCTGTTCTGTTCTAGATTTGGCTGGGTAGAAATTATGGTTCAGTGAAATATAATATAAAATAAAATAAAATATAAACTATTTCTGAAGAATGAGAAAATGAAAGAACTGTGTTTAAGGTAAGCCTTTTCTTTACTGATAACCATGAGAGTTTACATTATTGACATCACTGCAATTTAAGTTTTTGTTTGCTTGTTTGTTTGTTTGGTTGTTTTTTTTGGGGGGGGGCGTTTATAGTATACATATAGAATACATAGAATATAATATAGCATACAATAATAAAAACTAAAAACATAAATATATATATAAATATAATATGAATCATTATCATAATAACCACTATACATGTATTACAGAAGGAATAAAAAAAATTAGATCTGATATGTTGAAGCATTAGCTGTGGGTCCTGACAGAGTTTAATGGCTGTCTGTTCTACAGCTGAAGTATGAGGAAGTATTGGTTCTCAGTTTTACTGATATGTTCAATATGAACATTTGATGACTGGGAAAACATGTTCATTAACCATGTTTCTTCATTATGTTGGTAGAAAACATACTGAAGGTAGAATTACTACCAAGTGAGGAGCATTTCAACCACAGTCCTGACCCTGAACATATTTGGCAAGACATCCATAGAGTGGGTGGGTGAGTGGGTGTCACACCTACTGGCTGTTCTCCATCAATACACTATCTCCCCACCGCTGTTTACTAAAGTATTACAAACTGCAGCTGTGAGCCCTCATGACATGTTTGGACGTACGCTCAGGGTCTGTACTGGGCAGCTGACTGACATCTTCAGCATGGCGCTGGGCCGAGCAGCTCTCCTTACAGGCTTCAAAAGCACCAGTCCACTGCTGCAAACCTGAACAAACCCTCGCTATCATGAGGCGCATCGTGAGACGGGGCCTGGCTCATCTCGAAACCCGCCTATACCACCCGCACTACCTAACAGGTGTAGGAGGTGTAAAGAGGACGCCATCTGCGGACAACACTCCGCCCTCTCCAACCTGGATAACAGCAACACCTATGTTGGAAACCAACCCAGCAAAATCTGGTTGAAAAGACATCTTTGCAAGTCCTCTAAAAAACGTTTGATTATGTTAGATTGTTTCTACTTCCACACATTCTTTGATTCTCATTCATATTTTTAATCTAGCTTGCCTATTGTGTGTGTCTCCCAGGATTTGCTTGACCCACAGCTCCCATGCAGGCAGTAAAAAAGAACACCTTCACTTCTGCAAATAAAATATGGATATCAAATCAAACGCCTAGATATTAATTTACAACAACTGATCTTCCATCTGAGCCATCCATCATAAACATGTGCATCAGATTACAGCTGAGATATCTTTTTACCAGTGTTGAATGACATAAAAATCCATCCCGAGGCTGCCAAAGTATTAAATTCTGATAACTAATTCAGAACATGATGCAGTTGGAGGGATTAATAATATAGCCGAGGTGAGAGAGCTGCAGAAATGCCCAGCTCAGATGTGGCTCTGGCCATGGCGGTGTCACCCAGTGAGTCCAGCACTCTGGTTCAGACTGTAGCTCATCAATTATTGGATAGATTGTCATGCAGTTTTGTGATGAATCCTACAGACTTTGGTGATTCCCCCAACTTTTCACCCATCAGGTTAATGTTTTCAGGGTTTACCTTTTGTCTAATGTGATACAAAGTATGGCTTGTTATGTTTTATTAGTGTACTGTAAAATAAAGTGTGATATAGATATAGTTTTTGCTGTGTTTTGAAACCACCTATTTGTGACTGAAATCCAGCACTTTAGGAGTTAAAAAGTAATGATAGTCTGAAGAATATAAGAATCAAATAAGAAAGTGTTCATTCTCAGTCTGCACACATTTGACTCAGCAAAGCAATTGTTATGTAAAAGGTGTTTTTTTTTGCAGTGACTATAAGAAAAAGCAGTTTCCATCCTCGCATAATTAACACTGTTAATGAGAAGTATAAACACTAGGGGCTACTAGCGCTGTTAATGAGCCATATTGGATGAGGCAGCTTGGCAGTTTACAGTGTATCATCTCACAGTACAATATGATACAAGGACAGGAGGGTGTGTGAAAATGGACCTTGGAACACCAATCAGGCTGCGTTGTCACATGTAAGGACACACGCGCCCATGCAGCGTGCGCCGCTCTGTTAATTTTCCATAGACGGCATCAAGTATATATGACATCCTCCGTCTCCTCCTCCTATTTAATTGAGTCACACGCCCGCCAAATGTGTGCCTTCTCTCTGTAAAGCGGCCCATTAAACATTCATGCTCCCCACTGTTGCTGCGTCAAACTTGGCTGCATGAGTTCTCACTGCCCCCTGGTTGTTGTCGTTCCGCGAGGCCCGATGGGAATTGAGCGCATTCCGCCATGCACTTCCTCTCCCGTCTGACTCTCTCTCTCTCTCTCTCTGCGGCTCGAGCCCATCAAAGGACTGTGAGCGACAACAAGGGCAAAGCGTGCAGCCTCCAGGCACCTCGCAGGCAGCAGATTTTCTCACCCTATCTACAGATCTAGATCTGCTTCCATATTTTAAGCCGCATGCAGCTGCAAACAGCAAGGACGCTTGTGTAATTACCGTGCTCCACATGTATGTGTGTAACCCGTGATGTGCACAGGCCAAACACCGCCTATAGTTTCACCACATGCATGTCATATACAGTATGTCACGCGAGCCAGTGTCTCCCAGTGTCACACACATTAAGTGTGTGTGAGTTAATATGCACTGACATTAGTAATCAGCCTGTCCTCACCAGAGAAACGGGAGTTCAGGTCGTCTATGCAAGCTGCTTATTACAACCCAGATTTAGGTTTATTGCCAGGCAGTGATCTCTAATGGTCATAGTAATTATGACAGGAGCAGTAAAGAGGAAGAAAGTCTGCATGGAGGAGGTGAAGTCGGTGGGTGGCAACAAACACAGGATGTTCACCCACTTTATCCATGTTATTTCAATTTTTTACATACGTTTGTTTACTTACAGGACTTCCGTCATGTCACTTCCATCACATGACATACATGACGTATATGACAAACGCAGGACTTCCAAGAGGCTGGGGTTTGTGTGCCGTGCAAGACCAAAAGTCAAAATTAAAGTCAGTTCCCCATCGGCAAATACTGTCCAACAGAAAATTAAAGCAGGGAAAATGTTCTAAACAGAGTGTACACTTTGGGCCAGGTGAAATCACTGTTTGTGATAAAGGAGTGATATAATGGCTTCAGCTCTCTGTTGTTGTTGGTTGGAGTTTTGTTGCATCAGCAGCTGACATTAATTTTTTATGATTGGTTTATGGAATTAATTGTGTAATTTTTATCATCCAGTTCAATCTCAAGCATACAAAAAAAAAAAAATGACAATATTTCGAAGTTGTAGAAAAGCTGATTTGTAATTCATGGATTTGGGTTTGTGGTGGAAAATCTGAAAATGAAAACAGGCACGAAGACCAACATTGTCTTTGTGGTGTTTTAATAGAGCTTTGCAAAGGATCAGTGCACAGTCACACAGAGTGTAAAAGGAACTGATAATGAGTCAAGAATGTAAATCTGTCTTATAGGGTTAGGAGACAAAGGAGGTTGAGTCAGGATGGACCTGAAGTGCTTATCAGGAATCGGGATGTGATTGTGTTATCAGAAGTTGTTGTTCCAAAGGGAGAACAGCTGTGTGTTCAATGATGAGTAACCAGTTAGTGTCTGACAATACATGAGAAGTGACTAAGAGGAACAATAGTGACCAGTTCAGCCTATAATTTTCCCACTACAGGTTTCACCAACATTTTCACCAAGGACAATGGGGTTTCTGTGTCCTATGTGTTATTTAAAGTTTTTTTAAGTTTCATTATGTACGTGACTTCCATTTTGTCACTTCTTTCATGCAACATGCGTAACAAATGCAGGACTTTAACCCTGGAGACTGGGTGTTTGCATCTCATGTGAAACCAAAACTGAAAACTGAGTTGTTAAAGTTTTAAGTTACTTAAATTTTTGTTACGTAATTGATTTCCAACATACATGACAAGCTTATTTTAACCCACAGTCTTTTCCTAAACCTTGTTCATGGTGCCTAAATCCAGCTATGACAGCTTTACAACATTATCCATGTGTTTAATGTCACATGACTTATGTAATGTTTTTAAGGTCCAGTATGTCTGTCAGTGCTGGTACTGTCCACCGGTCATATATGTTGTTTGGGTGTCATTAGCTGTTGTTCAGGTATGAGGACGTGTTGCAGGGATACTTGATAATGCTGCATGTGCTCAGGGCGGTCTACTAAGGGATGGATAGCAAATTAATCTTTAACCTTCAATTAATTCAAATAAATATCAATTCGGTGAACATACACACACTGTAGAGCTCTTACGGGACGGCCTGGTTCTGTAGGCGTCTGTGTGTATTTATACTTCCTGTGAGTGAGGGCTGCATCCTGCTCAGCTTAATGAGGTTAGACAGAAGCACTGCGCAGGAGGTCAGAGAGGCCTTTGAATCAATCCAGAGGACATATTCAGCTGATCTCCTGATCTGATCTCTAACATTTACAGATTTATAGTAGTTTGTTAGATTCTCCAGCAAAAAGTAGGAAGTGATGGCCTCATGACTTCTCATGGGCCTCAGACGATCTGAAGTCTGGCACATGTTTCACACGGGAACAGACATACTGCGGGTGGTCAAAGCGATGCCATCATTTGAAATGACATCAGAATCAGCTGAATAAGGATGAACAGAACCCACAGACCACTTCCTTTTTTCACATTCGGTTCCATATCAAGTGTGAACAGGAGTTTACAGCATTAAGGGCACTGGGGATCATGCCCGTCTCGCCACAAAGTAAGCATTAACCAGGATTACCTCACCTCTTCCTGTCAGGAGGTTGATGGTAATTAAGTTCTCACCCTGACTGCTGGCATATGACAGGTTTTCAGAGTTTAAGAGCATCTGACATCCATCAATCTCCCATGAATTTTAAATGTGTTTACAACTCTGACAGAACCAAAATGGATGTTGTAATAGTGTCAATATTATTAAAATGGGCGAAACTGAAATATCACCCAAATGAAATCAACACAATAATGCAAAACTTTAGTAACAGGACATCGATTTAGTCTAATGCAACCAAACTAAAACCTTCTGAAAACACAGAAGATTAAAGAATTGACTCTAAAGGCAGTTTTCTGTATTTTTCTTTGCAGGAAACGGATGTATCTGTTGAATAAAACACACTGGGGAGCACTCAAAGCATTGATCAAACATTTACGGTGATTGATTTTTATAGGTTTGATATGGAGGTTACGTCTTCTAGTGCAGCGTGAGGTGACTACTGAAGACGATGATGATGATGTAACAGTTTTCAAGCGCCTGTTTGATGGGATCTTTAATGCTGTTTAGTGCTCAGTTTTCTAATAGTTTTTGCGATTGAATGTATGCAGCCTCAGCTGTTCTGTGTGTTATTTGCTAATAAGGGAATGTTAGCATGCTAACACACTAAGCTAAACTGGTAAACATATGAATCATTACAGCATGCTGCTAGAATGAGTCCTGAAAAGTCTTTGGGGTTCTTGAATGGGTTTTTTGTTAGATGCCTGAAATAAAGTGATGGTTAACATAAGCTTTAGAGATTTTTATGTTTTGTTCTGCAACATAAAATATTAGTAGTAAATGGTCAGTACCCTAAAAGTGGCTAAGAAAGACTACAGAGGTTGTGGGAGACATTAAACATCAACCAACGGAACACTAGTCACTTAGTGTTTAACTGCGGTGTAGTTTGTTTATAGCCTAACGCTAGCTTTTCACTTCTGGTGATTGCTTTTACGCTTCAAAAATCATAAAAGTGGTGTTCATATGCATCATAAACTTTTGTTTGCCGCAGAGCTTGTTTTCAGCACTACTTTAAAATTCAATGGAGAATCTTATTGTGGAGGGAACCAGAGCGATGCTAGGGTTTGCCTATGAAAATATGTCATTTCTGCAGCAGTCTATGCCTGTGAAAAATCAGCATGTTAGCAGCGTGTTCCCATGTGTGAGCATGAAGTTCAAAGCACCACTGTGCCTGAGTACAGCCTCAGAGCTGCTTGCCTTGTACGGCTGTAGGCTCTTAGTCTTGTTAATCTGTTTCCTGTCAGTACCAGGGGCGTGTCCAGACTGTTTTGACTGGGGGGCCCAAGTGCAGGGGTGGCATGCAGTGGGTGCCTTTCTGTAGGTGTTATTTAATAATATCTAATTATCTACTCTAATGACTGACATTACAATATGGTACAGTTTCTTACATTCCTGTGTTTAAAATGTATATTTCAAAGATAAATAGTCCAACCAGTCACAACATCATGCAAATATAATATAAAGTTTCCAGACTTAATTCTTTAAATAGAAAAAGAAACTATACCTCCACTGTAACTTTTTCCTCAGGCTGTGAGACTCCATCATGAAAACTAGTTTTATTATTGTGATTTATTATTTATTCATGAATTTGCTGAATATACTCTCAGTATAGTTTTTGTTTTTGTGAGTAGCATAAAAGACTACAATTAACATCTCATTATACAACCCTATGTTGTAAGTAAATAAAGTAAATTAATAATGAAAATATGAAAATACTCAGGGTTGAAACTAAGGTCCAACCACTCTTTGGCAGACAGCCAATCGTATTTCAGGACAGTAGGGTGGCACTTGGGGCTGCCAATCAGACACACACACACAAATTGCTTGAGGAGCTACTCTTTAATGTTTGTCCCAGTGTGATTCTCACGCTGCGGTATGAGTATCCCTGGGCTCCCTCCAGTGAAATGCAACACAATTCTGAATGAAGATATGTAATATATCAGATCACTGAAAAGTTTCAGTATCAGCCTGCTGCATGGTCACAATCATGCACGTAAAGTTTGCATACATGATCCATCCAGTTGTTATAAGCTGAGCTGTAACGGCAGTATAGTAAGCAGAGATAAAGACTGAAAATAAATGTTCAAAAACAGAGAAATCATGGCCCCAAGTGAGAACTATTTGGAAAAGGAGTGCAGATCAGGTGGAGAATATATCGAGCAGAGGCACCAGTGAGGTGTCCATTAAACCTGCTGGTGTTAACAGTGTGGTAGTACTTGGAGATCTCAGTATTTTCTGAGGTGATGCACAATGTAAAAGTTTGAGAAACACCACTCTACTGGATTAAATAAAGTATGCATTAGAAAAATACCAACCCAGCAACACAGTTTGTCAGGTAACAACCTGCCATTTTTAATTACAGATGGAAGAAAAAGACATCTGTCATCTGCTCCTCTCTGATGGGTTCAGAATCCAAGATTTTGGATTTTGCATTTCACTATAAATAAATACTTTTCACCTCTATCCCCTGACTCGTCCTTCACGTCTCTGCCTGTCCACTCTGTAATTATGGCCGCGCTCTGTGTGCAGAGTGTCTGTTTATGTGTTAGAGCTGACTCTCCGGCTTCATCTCCATGCTGATAGCTCCAGTCGGGGCCGCACGCACACCAGCTCTCTCCCCCACAATGATTAGACTGCACCGCGTGACAAAAGGCGCTGCTGGCATCTAAACAGCAATTAAAGTGAAAATGGCCATGTCAAATCCAGCGACCATATTTCCGTTTGTCAGGATAATTATAACCATCTTGGTGGCCTGGCAATGCAGGGCTCAGGCGGAGGAGACACAGTGGGTGGAGGAGGATGACAGAGGAGGAAAATACAAGGAGGAGAGAGAGGAAGGACCCTCATAGCATTAGATTACCGGCAGCGACAATAGAAATGTCAAATTAGTTTGTATTACTGGCCCCAAGGCCCTGAGCATTCACCAGTGGTAAACATTCTGCAACCTTTTTAACCATGATTCCTTAATGCAGCTGAATGGGTTTGAAACCTATTGTTACAGAGAGGCTCTGGAGCTCTGTGCTGTGCCATCACAGAGGTGCTGTGCTTTTAATCGGGCACTTGGCAGCAGTAATGACTGGGAAAAGCTGGTCCATCGCTGGGGCCTTGAACGCTCCGTCTGTGCTGCAGGGTTTAACAGAACCACAGTGACATAATCACTGTCCCAGCGGAGGATTCTCTTTTAAACTGTTCAGGTTAGAGTGAAGAAGTGGTTTGGGATAGCACATGGCACCGAGTGGCCTTTACTTCAGTGTCACAGCTCGCTAACATGATGGGTACTAATCATTTGTCACTTTTCAAATCTCGTTTGAGCTCTGCACTCAGCTTTTCCCTGTATTCAGTTTCCCACCCAGGGCAGGAAAACTTAGCGAAGAGTGACAATCATTTACTTTACCCTCAACTGACCCTGGGATTCAAACAAACCAAATGCACATCATGGACTAAGGTTGGACGATTTGGATGAATATATCGTATATCGACAATGGGCTGAATCCATCGCCAGTCACTTTTTTGGACCTATTTTTGGGGCAGTTTATTGTCATTGTCATATTATTTTGCTGACGTGACATAACGTAATGTGCATCTCCCAGCTGTGAGGATGGGAGGCGGTTGGAGTTGGGGTGAAGATATCACCAGTCGCTGAATGATGGCCTGACGAGGGTCGTTTGGAAAATTTTAACATATCGCCCAACTCTATCATGTTGTCAAATATCAACGTGTTAACCACGACCTTCTGATGCACAGTGTACCCTTTAGCAGAGGTGTGGACTCAAGTCAAATCTGATGACTTTAGACCCGACTTGAAACTTGAATTGGACTTCAACGCCATGACTTCACTTGTACTTTCAACTATTTTTTGTCCTTTTGCCTTAAAATATTTAATACCTTCCCCTGTGTCCAAAGATTAATAAGTTAGTTATTTAAAAAGTGTGTCAGGAATCAATTTATTTCCCTTTATTTCCATAATCAGCTAATGTTAACACTATTCATTCTCATCAATCACATTTAATTCCTCCTTTTCACTTGTTTGAACCAATCCAACACAATTCAATGAGGCTGCAGGAGAGAACCATGGAAAATGAAGTTGGAAAAAACAAAACAACTTCCAACATTTGAAGTTGCGCAAATAACAGTACATATATAAACATAGTTAGCAAGCTAATGCTTTGCTAATGTCAGGTAACAGCAAAATAACGTTGTAAATGAATGAGGCTGGAGTTTCACTGTTACTTATGACATGTTTAGGATTTTAAATATTAAGATTTAGGACTTGGAACTCTGGAGTCTCTCTCAGACCCTTGACTTTACTTGTGACTTGAGTGCTAAGACTTGAGACTTGCAAAACAGTGACTTGGTCCCAACTCTGCCCTTTAAGTTTAGGCACCAAAACCCCTATGCAAACGTAATGTTAAGCATCTTAAAACTTGAAATGAAGTCAACCTTTGGTTTCACAAGGGACATAAGCGGTGAGCTCCTGATTGAAAGTGCGTGACAAACTGTTGGTATTTCACAAACAGGAAGGAGAAAGGGCTTTTAATAATTGATTTACTAATGCTTTATACAAGGGAGTCGTTTCACCCCCCTACTTTTACAGTTTCAAGTTGGTATCCTCACTAAAATCTCTGTAAACACATATGTTAATGTAGGTTGTATTCATTTATTAGCATGTGCTGACAGTAATTAAGCTTAAGAAGCAGCAGTGAGTGATTTGTGGACTTTACACTGTGCCACCCTCTGGTTAATAGAGACTGTAACTGCAGCCTGAGAGGAAGATCTGCAGACTGGACTGCAAAAACACTGCAAACTCTTCTGCATATTTTGCAGGTAAGAAAAAAAGAAAGTATCAAGAAGCTGTTGAACATCAGGCACAGATAAGGCAGCAAATGACAGCTTGTTATCATATAAAGACAAATAATCAGTAGAATAACTTTGAAGTGGTGTTAATGTATTAATAAAACCACAATTTACATGCAATTTTTCTACTAGACCAGTTTGTTTCAGGGTGCATATCATACTTGACAACATTTATATATATATTGCACTGCCATATGGCAGAACATATACTCATATTCTCTGCACAGACCTTGTGCTGTACATTGTATATTTACATTTTCTAAGTTAAATCATTTTTCTTATCTTATCTTATCTTATCTTGTCTTGTTATTTGGTAGAGTCTGCTAGCTAGTGTCATAATAATGTGTTATGATTGATGTAAAAATATATGTATGTGTAAGCAGCAGCACCAATCACAGCTTTAGTATGCCCTCTCTAGTATGACACATGGATTTATATTTTTAGCTCTTTGGGTTAAAATAAAGATTTCTGCAGTGGAATATTTGGAAATTTATGTTTTGGAAAAGAGCAGCAGAGCATCTGCGCCAAATTTATCTCTAACAGCTTATTAACATTTACAGCTGTGGGCTTGAAGAACAGTTTATCTTTGATTTATTAACATTAAAAATTACAGATGACAAGTTTCTGCTAATGGCTTATTAGAAAGTTAGCAGAGCTCTACCCTTCATGAATGACTTTATTTATCATCTGACCGTTAATCAGCCCCCTTTAAAGGGTGAGTTATTTAAAAGTAGGAACAGTCTGAACTAGATCTTCCATTGCTGGATGAGTCTTTATACAAATACACAAACCTCATCAAGAAAACTCACAGAAGACACTGATACAAAATGCAAACTATTATACATTAATCATGACTACATAACTGATTCTCTTTAAGAATGGATTCAGTTTAAGTTCTTAACTTCATTCATTATAGTGCTGTGATTCTGCATATTTATTGTATAATTGTGTTCCAGTCTTTTGAGGTGAGTTTTGTTTGAAAATGAATCAAACAAATGGTTTCTGGGAAATTTTACAAATGAAATGTCCAATTTGAAAATAGTGATTCAGTTCAATGATGTCATATTTAGGAAAATGTAAGTTCAGTGATTCATAATTCAATCAGTCGTTAAAAGTCATTTCCATTTGTTTAGTTGGATTGCCATGAATGGGGGCGGCATGGTGGTGCAGTGGTTAGCACTGCCGCCTCACAGCAAGAAGGTCCTGAGTTTGATCCCCCAGCTCCCCTGCTGGGGCAGGACCTTTCTGTGTGGAGTTTGCATGTTCTCCCCATGTCTGTGTGGGTTCTCTCCGGGTTCTCTGGCTTCCTTCCACAGTCCAAAGGCATGTGACTCTAAATTGCCCGTAGGTGTGAATGTGAGTGTGAGTGGTTGTCTGTCTATGTGTCAGTCCTGCGATGAACTGGCTACTTGTCCAGGGTGAACCCCGCCTCTCGCCCAATGTCAGCTGGGATAGACTCCAGCAGCCCGTGACCCTTACAGAATAAGCGGCTACAGAAAATGAATGAACATTGTATATTTACATTACTAACAGAAAATGAATGAATGTTGATTTGAATGGATCTTTCTTGTGATACGTATCAAGTAAGTTTGTACAGATACTCAGGTTTAATGGTACAAATCCAGCAGGCTGGAAGAAATAACGCAGTATAAGTACGATTGCCAAACCCGGATTATATGATGCCCAGAATCGGTCCAGGATTCAGTTGTTGAAACCGAACCCGCATCACCAGCACAGGGCAGCAAACACCCCAACAAAAGTGGCAAAAGTGGGTGCCAAAACCTAACCGTCACTGCTAGCACTGAGTTGTTTTTTGTCTTCACTGAGACCATTGGAGGATTTCCCATATTACATCCTCCTCTTTTAGATAAAAGACTCTTTTAGAAACTTAAAAACTTCTAACCAAGATAAATGTAATAATTTTCATGAATAAACAATTATGTAAATAGTCTGCATTACTTTCACAATTGCCCAAACAGTGAGAGCTGGGTAATGAGGTAAAGAAGTACTGCATATTTACTTTCCGAGCAAATTCTCCTCAATATAAGGAATTAGTAGAGTTGTGAATTTCATTAAACATCTGTTCTGTTGTTCTTTTTTTTTTTAATTCCCAGCGCTTCTTTTTATCTTAGATCATTTCTTCTGTCCCTTGTAGGATTTTAAACTCCTTTCCCATTGTGTTTCAAAATTTCCATTATAGATATTCATATATTTTCTTTTAATTATATTGTTTGTTTGTTAAATAGCCTCTTATTTACAACTATCTATAAAAGTGATTCACTGCTCACACTGAGCTGCAACCATCCCAATAAAACTGCCAGAAACGCTCTTATGTAAGCCAGAGGACAGCCTGTAAAAAGTAAGCAAATATTACCCCAGTGACTGACCCTACATATTGGCCTACAGAATTAGGATTGTTTGATTAGAAATAATCATATATATTTAATAAAATCATATCTTCATGTCAGCAAAGCCTTAACTGAACAATAGATTCAAGCATTTGAGATTGAGATTAACAGCACACTCATGAGCAACACAGCAATTTTGTCCGCTGATGTTTGTTTGCACACTTTTGTTAATGAGTTGTTGGTTATCACACGTTTTAAAGTGCCACTGTCCCGCTGTACGTTTAGTTGTGGTGCTGGGTATAATAGAATTTGAGTCACTGTGTAATTTCTCTTTTGCGTGGATCAAAGCATTGTGTTTCCTTTTCGCCGGCAAGCATCAAACGCAGTGACTCATAAGCCTTGTGTTTGTTCTGGGCTTTTTTTTTTCCTGTTTTTTTTACCCCACTGTGTCTATCTGTTTAGCTTTGCCCATGACAAATTGTGGAATTAACAGAAAAAAAAAACAATGACCACTGGAATGTGAACAAAGCACAATGTAAAGAATCAGCATGCCAAATGGAGAGAAAATAGCTCCAGCTGCTGGATGCAAACACAGGAAGTGCCATTCTTTTCCCGCACAGAGCTGCTTTGTTTATCGTTTCATCCAGAAGGCAATGCGTGTTTGTATCATGCTCATGTTTGGTTTGGAGCCATTTGTCATTTCCTCGCTGCAGGACAAGAGATGTATGTCTCTTTAGTGAATAGAAATGTCATTCCAGTCAGGGCTTTATACACATACACACTTTAGAAGAACATAGTTGTAGTACACATTTTGACCACTAGATGGGGCGATGAGCCAAGGAAACACATTTGAATGTGATGACAGTGTCCTGCACACTGTAGCTCCATTAAAGACACAGTATAAGTCAGTGGTTCCTAACCTTTTTCCCTGGAGCCGCCCTGCTTGTATCTAAGGAAAACTGAGCACTTCACAGTTGAAGCTCATTATTTCAGCTCATATGTCTGCTCACATGTACATGTGTGACTAAGCATTATTCAGCTACACAAGTAAAGTGAAGCCACAGACTGCTGTAGCAGCACTGTGGGGATATTATTAACAAAGTATTAAAATGAAAGAGACTTTTCTCCTTTGATTAAATAGCAGCCACAAAGCTCAGTGGAAGGTTTAAAAGCAAATCAAATAACAAGACTGGACCTGGAGGGAATTTAGTGTGGAGTTATGCAAAAAAAAAAAAAGGAATTTGTCACAAAATAGCCTATAAATAATTCATCAAAACACCATCACTTTGAAGCAAAAAAACATTCTGCACCACCCATGGATGGATATGAGACAACAGGCCCCTGGACACCCCAGCCCTTCTTTATAGGAGCAAACCCAGATTGAAAGAAACACAGTGTCTCTTCGTTTTGTCCCCCTTTGTGTTGCGTGCTCTTTTGTAGATCATGGTAGTTTGGTATGTCTTCATAGTTGTTCTGTCTCTCTCTGTAGTAGATGTGTGTCCCTTTGTAGTTGTTTTATGTAAGTCCGTCATACTTTTATGTCTCTGTAGTTGTTTGGTTTTCCTTTGTATTTGTTTTGTGTCACCTTAAAGGGGTTGTGTGTCTCTTTGTAGGTGTTTTGTGTCCATTTGCAGTACTTTTGTGTCTTTTTGTAGTTGTTTTGTGTCTGTTTATGGTACTTTTATGTCTCTATAGTTGTTTTGTGTCCCTTTGTATTTGTATTGTGTCTCTTTGTAGTTGTTTCATGTCAGTTTGTGGTACTCTTGCGTCTCTGTAGTTGTTTTGTCTCAGTTTGTGGTACTTCAGTGTCCCCTTGTAGTGAACCAAATCTACTTGCACAAAGTCAATTCTTTACTTTCCCCTGAGGAAATTGTTTTATTAATGGTTGTTGCATAGCAACAAAGACTGAAGTTACATACATTCATCTTGTAAATCACATTCATACTAATTAGACCCATTCAGACTTTTTCAACTCTTCACACTCCCTCTAGATACAAATAAAAAAAATGGAAATGCAGTTTAGCTCCCAGCCAACAATTACACTCCTTCGCCTGCCTCTTCATGCCAGTTAAATAAATTGTGATGCCGTTTTACCACCAGATGGCGCTCTCCACTTTGCTTCCACACTGGAGGCGCTCTACATTTGTCCCAATTAGTGTCATCAGGCGAGTAGGGAAAAAGTCACAAAAAGACAAACAGACACTGTTCTTGAAAAGTTACCATATTACAATGTTCATATAATATTTGGATGTATACAAACTAAGTTATGATGCTTTAACAAAATTAAAATCCAAAGCAAAATGGGTTTGAAAAAAGTATACTGAGGAGATCAAAAAGTGTTCTGAGTCTGATGATTAACACAGCAGGTTGCAGCGATCCAGTCTGTGACCTTACAGAAAAGTCACTCCAGAGTCTAGCTGGAAGAACAAGCCCAACAAGGGAATTTCAGAACGCACCACGGAACAATGCCTCGTTTTACCTGCAAAATTGAGAAAACTGGTTAGAGCCAGTTTTCATCCCTCCACGTGGATAACAACAGTAATGCCATCCATGTCATCTCAGTGTTTGACCTGCTCCAGGTAGTAGACCAGCCCCGGTGAGTCATCAGCAACACAAACAAGGCCACACTCATCTCCCTCTGTCACCTTCTCTTTCATTCTTTTGCAAACAGTTCCTTTTCTCTTGTCTTTTGCTGAGCTCTGGCTAACTTATCCCTTGTTTTACACAAAAAATAGCACATATTTATGCAGGTTTTTTTAAACACAGGTAAACCCACTCATTTATGCTAAACATGAGATACAGATATTTTCAGATATGAACAGAGTCTGCTGTACATAGTCAGGTTTCTGGACGAAACAGAGCAGGACCACCTGTAGCCATGAGGGCAGTGTAGCCAGTAGTTCAAGTGCAACATGACCACAGGATACAAGAAAGAAGTTTAAGAAATTCAAAAGTATTCATTTGTCATCAGTTAGTTAGTGAAAAGAATTATTCATCCACAGCTATCCACATGTTGCAACGGCACGGTGGTGCAGTGATCAGCACTGTCGTCTCATGCCGCAAAGACCACCACCGTCTACAACGCTACCTCCACTTTTGCCTCTTTTTAGAAGAGGTACATTACTACAACCTCCTCCAGTGTCACCATGTCTGTTGTTGTTTAAAAAACTTTTGACTCTTCTTCCTCTTGTTGGGGGTAACTTTGTGCTCTTAGCGGCACCTTCTTGTAGATGTGTGGCTTAAAATCAATGCCACCATAAAGGATAAGCTGGAGTATGTGGGCAGTGACAGCTATATCATTTCAAATGGACATATATATTTTCATACATAAAAGGGGCGTTAACAAGCCTTAAAAATAGGTGATTGAAATAATGAAAGCGACAGAAAATAGGGTTCATAAACGGTGGAGAACAGCATTGAGGTCAGTAGTAGTGGTTACTTTGTTATATCTTGAACCTCAGTCTTTCAAACTCAGTGTTGACTAGTTTGGAACAGTGTTCAAGTGTTGCTTGAACCAAGACTGATGGAATTTGTGGCTGAGATGACAAAGAGTAGCAAGGCGTGAGTGCAACTCCGACCAATGTCATTTGCAGGTGCAGGACTGAGTGCACAGTTTTCAGTCAACTATAGAACATTTGGATGAAAATAAATAGAAAGCCAAATGTTACCGGCAATATTTGACTATTTGGTCGAACTCCTTGCCACAGCTATAACATGACAAACTTCCAGAAACCATGCTGGAAACTCGCCACAGGTCTGTCGAAGTTCACAAACCACAGTCAACTATAGAACATCTTGATGACAATGAAATGAAAGTCCACTTTGTAATGTAACCAGCTTTGAAATGTAACTCCTTGCTGCAGCTATAAGACAGCAAATGTTTGGACTTTTAAAGAACCACGCTTAGCCTCGCCATAGTTGACGCTGTGGTTCAGCAGTTTGCACCACATATTGCATGACTTTTTGTTTGTTTGGATTTGCAACTGTGTGCAAGCTGGTGCATCTAGTAACAAATGCCTCGGCGAATACATTGTATTGGTGTGTCATTTCCCTTCCAACTGGGCAGCACCCTGACAGGAAGTAGATCCAGGTAATTTACGACACCAGCCAAACAGATGAAGTGTGAAAGCTCCTTATGGCTTGGATCAGTGGGCAGCAAGGTTACAGACAAAGAATCCTGGTACAAGAACTTGCCAAAAACTGAAAATGTGCCATTTTTAACGACTGAAAGCATAATTTGAGCGAATAATACTAAAACCTAACCTAATGGCACACTGCCACCTAAGAAGCTTTGAACTGCCTCTTGAAGGAACTGACCTCCCTCACTGTGACATAACTCCAGGCCGGGTAATGAATGACTCATAACTGTGGTCAGTAATAAGCTTTGTGCTTCTAACTTCTTGCCGTACCTGTGTGTTCTCAGCGCTGTAAATCTGATTGAAAGTGCGTAACTCCTTCATCATCTGCAAGCTGATGATCCACTGGTTCGATCTTTCAGCCTGGTTATTGATCCAAAAAGCTGAGCAGGATTATGGGCGATCATGATCTCTGGCTGTCCCTCACAGGTATCTTGAGTATTACCAGATGCGCCAAGAGGGATGTGTGCGTCTTTATAAGTGCTTCTGAACACTGAATTAAGGAACAATGCTCTAAAAATGAAGCTTCTCAAGGAGCAAATCACATAATTGTGTCACTAAATCACAAAACTGCTTAGTAGAGGTTACTGTTTTGTGTATGGTTAGCTGGTACGTCTGTTCTGGCCGGCTGACAGCTGATCTGCTTATAGGCTTTACTGAAGGTGCCAGGCTGCCTGGATAAAGCAGTGGTGCGGTGTGCTCTGCTATGCTCTCTCCAGCTCCCTCTGACTTTATCCACGGGGTTAATCTGAACAGGTCTGAAACCGGTTCTGGGGCTGGCCTGCCTTCTCCTACCAAGCACATGCAGGCAGATACGCAGCAGATTTTACTCACTGTTGTTGTTGTTGTTGTTGAGTTTGCTGATCCAGCATTAAAGCGCTCTTGGTGCAACCTGAAACCCTGCTGTGTCCTCAGCTCACTTGACTGGCCAGGTTTCACTGCAGATGCCTTATTTTACTTTGTTATCATGGAGGATGCCTATATGCAGTAAAGTAGACATTTTTTATCATGTAAAACAGAAGGCAGTGATTTGCAAAAACTGTTTGAGCTGTATTCAGTTGAATACAGTATAAGACAATGTTTCAAATTAATGCTCAAACTGATTTACTTTACTGCTTTTTGTACATATACACTTATTCTGAATTTGATGCCTGCAACATGTTCCAAAAACCTTGGGCCAGAAGCATGTTATCCCCTGTGATACATCACCTTTTCTTTAACAACACTCAGTAAGTGTTTGAGAACTGAGGACGCTAATTGTTGAAGAGCACAATATGTCTTGGCATTGTCTTGCTGAAATACGCAGGGACGTTAAAGACAAAGCCCTGAAAATGAATTTGTCTGGATGGCAGCATATGTTGCTTCAAAACCTGTGTTCACAGATGTAACAGTTACCCATGATGCAATCATAGATGCTGTCTTCTGAAGTTAGTGCTGGTAACAATCTGGATAGTCCTTTTCTTCTTTACCCCAGAGGACATGATGTCCATGATTTCTAAAAACAACTTTAAATGTGGACTTGTCAGACCACAGCAGATTTTTCTACTTTGCGTCAGTCCATCTCAGATGAGCTCAGGTCCCAGAGAAGTCTGCAGTTTTTAATGCAGTGCTGCCTGAGGGGTCAAAGGTCACAGACATTCAGTGTTGGTTTTTGTCCTTGTCTGTTATATGCAGAGATTTCTCTGGATTCTCTGAATCTTTTAATGATATTATGGATTGCTGACGGTGAAATCTTTAAATTCCTGCAGTTTTGTGTGGAGAGTCTTTGTTCTTATACTGTTGGACTGTTTACAAAGTGGTGAACCTCGCCTCATCCATGTTTGTGAACTGTTTAACCTTTCAAGGATGCCTCTTTAATACCAAACCATGACTCTATCACCTGTTACGTGTTAACCTGTAGATTATTAGAGGAACTCCTGCACACTGTTTCACTCTCTGCTTTTATATTTATTAAATATCAATCTTTCAGTCTAAATGACCTTCATCAGATACACTGGCAGCATCCAAACATTTCCACACATATACAAACATAGAGAGAGCCTCCATTTTCAATTGTCCAATCAGAGAACTGCTGACATATGACACTTGCTTTTTTTTTTTTTTTTTCAATTTGTTGATTTGTGGGATATATAAGATAAAATGCATATTTAAGGTTTATTGCGATTTAGTGTTTTTTTTTTTCAGCTCTGTTGTCTGGCTGATGACACATGAATCTGTGTCAGGTGATGATCAATCTCAGCAGTCTTCTGATTGGGCGATTGAAAATGGAGGCAGTCTCTATGTTTGTATATATGTGGAAATGTTTGGATGCTGCCAGTGTATCCGATGAAGGTCATTAATACCGAAACATCGATTGTATTCAAGTGAGTACGAATTGAAAAGTATTTGCAAATCATTGCATTTTGTTTTTATTTCACATTTGGCACAACATCGCAACTTTTTTGAAACTGGGGTTGCATTTCAGTATGGACCAAAGTGGTGCACAGGAGGACAGAGAGACTGTACCATCTCAAGATCCATCCTGCTAGAACAGCGAAAAACGTCAAGAAAGAAATTGTTGGAAATATATGTTCAAATCTAGATAATGTAGGCACAATATACATAACAATAATAATAATAATATGTATACATAACGTGTTTATACAGTGAATTGTCAAGATTGAAAACTGGAAGAAAAGTATGTGTGCAAAATGTGCATATTTGCTTTAGCAGGTCTACAGAGATCATGTGTTTATGATTAAGGTATGAGACATAATTTAAAGTGCTGCCATTTAAATTTTGTACTGTAAATGATTTTGAAGGAAACAAATATTTTAGAAAGACATATTTCACTGCCTTTGTTTTCTTCTTTCTTAGAACATAATGTGAGATGGTTTGTTATCGTAGCAACGCTCCCCAACACTGCCAAGTCTATTTTTCCACTGTTTATGCTGTGTTGAATTTATTCCATTCCTCTTTGAAAGTTTCTTTCTTTTTCCTTTTTTTTAAAAAATCTCATCCGGCATTCACAGCCAATATTGACACAGACACTGGAAAACTCTGTTCTCTCACACGAACACTTAAATGGATCAGTTCTTCGCCCAAGGAAAACATGGCACACTGCAGCATTGATACTGAAATAAGGTGGATATGTAAAAATATTAAAAAAAAAAAAAATTGTGGTTATGTTTTTTTTCAGTTCCAGCTGGAAGTAGGCTAAAGAGGAATACTGGTGAGGCCAATGTCATGACTGTGACTCCCTGCAGCACTGACCCCACTAAGGACGCCCTCACAACAATCCACTCTCTGTACCAGTCATACTCTCATCATGTGGCCCCGCTGGTTTGCCAAAGCCTTCATCTTCACTGCTGCACTGAGCCGACATCAGTAGCCAGATTAAGAGCTCTCTCTCATCGCCCACCATCACAACCTAACAACTACCAACCGCCGCCCTCTCGCTCTGATTATCAAAGTGATGTTGATTATAGGCCAAGATAAATACTGCCTCTCACATCTGAGCAGCAGCTGAAGAACACGACAGAGGAGGGAGGAGAAAATATAGATTTCAGCAGAGCTGTGAGAGCAATGCAGCACACACTGAATGGTTTTGCCATTTTCAGTGATCAAATGTAGACGACAGGATGACTTTTTTACTGTTATATTTAGGGTCAAAATGAGATTTTAGCCACAGTAACTGGTGTATGTATGTTGGTCCAGAATGAAACATCTCCACTGCTGCTATATGAATCTGGTACAGACATTCAAGGTCTGCTGACTTATGTCAGCAAGCAAACCAAGAAAAACTTTATCGATATAGCTCACTCCAGGTGGACACACAACATGCTGCACAGAGAGCGGGCCATGAAAGTCGCAGCCACCAGAACTATGTTGATGGTGTCAAATTAAATCAGATGCATTAAAAGAGGATTTAAAACTAAAAATAAAATAAAGTAATGGACCATTAAACTAGTAAGACATGAGAATTAAAACTGTTTTAAAGGAAGAAAAAATATAATTTATAATAAGATAAAATAAAATAATTAAAACTATCAGTTGACCAAAAAAATATAAAAGCATGTGGGGTTAAAGAAATTAGAGAAAAGTGCAAATAAAATAAAATGAAAAAAAGAAAAGAAAAGTTATGGCCGGCTGACCATGCTACTGAAATGCGCAACTAAAAAGGAATGTTTTCAGTTTAATAACAGTAGTGTTTTCCATTGGCTTGGAACATAAAAGCTAAAGGCAGGGAATAACCAGGCAGTTTCTCCAGATGACCCGAGGGGTCTAACTGTCTCGTAGCAGGTGCAAGAACATGTAAGGCCTTAAAAACAAGCAATACAATTTTAAATCAATTCTAAAATTTGCTGCCACTGATTGATGGCAAATTTTTGCACGAAAGATCCCAGATGATGCATCAGCTCAAAAGTCTAATTTGTTTACCACTGGATACCTGTAAAATTAATCACATTCCACTCCGTACATGTTGTTATCCTGCCAGTGCATTTAGCTCACGGCTCTGCCTAATTATAGCCTTGCTGCACGACTGCAGACTCTTAAGTCTTGTTTATTTTTATCTAGCTCTAACACTAAAAGGTGTCCAAAGGTGTGATAAAATCTTTAAGCTATCTTGTCCATATCTACTTTGTTTGCCAAGATCTGGTCACGGGCAAAACTTAGTATAACTCTACTTACAGTACAAAGGTAGTGCTTGATCGTTGTGGGAATTGTTGGGTCTCTGTAAACAATACTATATAGAGTACCGTCTAGATCTGCTCTATATGAAAAATGCCATGAGTTAACTTCTAGTTTGATTTAGCTCTATATAAATCAAAGTGGCTTAACTTAACCACTCAAGTTGCAGTTTACTTCTATGTCTGTCCAGCCTCATATAATATATGTAATGAAAACTTTGAAACTTTTATTCTAAATGTAAGTTGTTCCTGTATGATTGTAGTGAATAATTCCCAGTGAGAAAAATGCTGCCTTCACTGAGAGATTTTTACTTTTTACAGGTATGTTTTCAAGTGTTTTTGCAGAATATTACAATGTCATAGTGACCTTTGACCTTTTGGATACAAAATGCCACCACTACATCCTGTTAGATATATGATACGAGTTCTGGCCACTGTCACTGTGATCTTTGACCTTTGACTACCAAATTCTTGTCAGTTCACCCTTAAGTCTAAGTGGACATTTGTACCAAGTATGAAGAAATTCCCTCAAGGCGTTCTTGAAAAACTAGCTTTGACGAGAAAAGGGACAAACAGACGGACCACCCTAAAACATGGCAGTCGCCGGCACAGGGGCATAAAGATATTTCTGGTAAAATCCTCGTCTCTCTTTACATAATTAACCAGAAGTTAAGACTCAAGCTTTGACAATTTCAATGTGCGTAACATCTGGACAGATGTCATTTCTCAAACTCAAAGGGTTCAGGCTCTGGCCACTAAGAGCCATTGTTTCTGTAAAAGTGAATCATGTGTGTTATAAAGTGTCAGATTGCAGAGCAGATACGACCTGACATCACTGCAAAATCACTGGCGGCGGTAAATGATGCACGACATATTACAAGTGAACAAAGTGTATTGTCCCTTTGAAAATCATTGTCAGGTCTATTATGTTGCTTGAACTAATGAAGTGACCCCAGCAGCTGTTATAGACGTTTGCACTAATATGGAGCTTAGACGTAAACGCAGCCCGGACCAAAGCGTGACTGGTGCAGACGGACTACATATCCGCCCTCCCATTGGCGTAATGCCTGACGTTTGCCGTCTCAGATATGGATCAGCGACAGAGCAATTGAGCCTTATCAGTTTCCTTTTTCTTCATCAAGTTCCTGCCTCAGCTGATGGATGTTAGGCAGGTCTGTGTGCATGGAAGCAGCTATTGTTCGACACATTTCACATTGCTTTGGAACTGTGAAAATTTACGTTTGTCTCAGAGCGATTTGCAGAGAGGCCAAGGATGTAAACAATGTTATTGGTCAGTCTATACTGCAGTGTTGGTTCACATGATCCCAACTGCAGCTAATGCAATCATATTCTGTATCTCATTTCCAACTATATTTTCCCTTTTTGGAATGGCATAAAAATTTGACAAGAGCTTCCTTCAAATTCTGTATATTTTTTCCATTCTAATGTTTTTAAACTAAGTGTGTTCAGTATTTTTCCTTTATAAATTTCTCCTCTTAATTCCTAATAAATTACATCCTGGATACCTTAACAACTGTAAAACAAAATTAACCAAAGACGTCCTGCAGTCTTTCAGAGGTTGCACCCATTTTTCATCATTCTTAGTCGCATCTACTCAAAGGTGATGTTACCCAGCATTTACACCCAGGTCTAATGGAAAAAGTGCATATATATACAACATAGTTTGCTGAGCTAAAATGTCAAATTTGGAAATCTGACTTGAATTTTTTATGAATTCTGAGAGCAACAGATTGCTGCATAAGGTGCCGATGTGCTTGAAAATCAGTGCTTGTCAGATCATCAGACTGTTTCTGAAATCCCCTAACTCACAGCTTTCCATCTTTGCAAACATTTCTGTAACTTTCTGAAAGTGGCAATCCATCAAGCATGCTCACCTTCCAGCTTTTCATTTTTCACACACCTTCGGAGAGACTGTCCAAAAGTGTGTGCAGCTGTCCCCATTTGTACTATTCACTGTGTGTCACGCCTCTTGTGACAGCAGGCTTTTTATCTGGCCTTTCAATGAGACTGTTGTGAACAGCTATAAAGTTCTGCTGTTAGACCTTTTCAGAGCATAATGAACCCTTTAGCCTCCTGATAGTAGGATGTGTACTTGTTGAACATTCCCTGTGTTTAAGTGCACACTCCTAACAACATTGTGTGGCACACCCGGAGTGTCAGTCATCAGAGCAGACGCCTACAATCACAAGGACATGTTTGCACTGCGGTACACTGTTGTGTGCTTAAGTGTCATAAGACAGGGTAGTGGTGTCCACAGCGCCTCTTTCCTCAATAGTTATCATGTTGTTTTCTTCCTTCGCTGCAAAGTTTTGACAGGCTGACATTTCATTCAGATACATTTCACTTAATTTTCCTTGAGAGACATGTTCAGTCTCTATCTCTGCCACATCATACCCCCTTATAGTCAACACAGGCCTTCCTTTCTGAAAATACTGCAAATGTCTGCACAAAGGATACACAAATTCATAGTTTTGCTTGATGCAAATTGCTTTGTATCGAGATCTCCTGACCGCTGAACTAATTTGAGAGACAAAAATGACTAATATTCTAAACGAAAGTCAACAAAAGGCCTTCGTCATTTTATACTAGGAGACTGTTGTCACTGACCGGCTGCTGATTGCACTGTCATTAGCTGAGGTGTGAATGCACAGCAATAATCTCACTTTCTGCTATGAGCAATATACAGTCCAGAGTCCACTCAGTCTGCGAGACCCTTCAAAATGTAACATGACTGTTCTGCACTCGTTGCCCTGTTACTTATTATCTGTCTGCCACATTTTACCAGCCAAGCACTTTGACCTGTATTATAACGGTGTTCACCTGCAATATCTCTAACAGTACTCTTGGCACACTGTTAAGGATGTTATCGTCGACATGTTGCACTTGACCAGAAGAGATAGCGTCGGCCCTTTGCACCGGCATCATTTGGTACGTCATACATTTACTGCACTTCCTGTGTTCAACTGGCAGCCTTGTTGATGTGACAGGCAGCAGCTATTAGTTTAATCATTAAAAACTGAAATAAAAGCTAATCTCTGTGGGAGATATGGGTGTTTTCCACGGTACATTAAAAAAATCAGTCAATACAAGTATCTTTACGTTCAGCTTCAAAGGGGAATCCCGTTACCTAGTTGGCCATAAACAGGCTAAACATGTTTGTATGCTGATACAGGGGCTTTACAATCCATAGGCATTACACAATTGCAAAAAACCTGATGTCAAACACCATAAATAAGCAGTGAAGCAGAGATAAAACAAAGAATTGATATATAAATAGGAGTTGAGGTCTGCTATTGTTTCTAGGCCTGCACTTCCTCCTTCTTTGGGCCATGGATCAGCTGCACCTGCAGGGCAAGAGACAGGAGGAGAGGGTGGAGGTGTGGGGGTTGGTGGGTTGGCAGACTGGACAGGACAAAGGGAGTGAAGGGCAGAACAATGGTAAGGCCTTGTGGTGGAACTGGAGCGAGACAGCATGTCTGCGGGGCCGTCGGCCGCCCAGCCCCAGAAGGAACCTCCAGCGCCACACAGGAAAGGGCTTTCTCCAGAGCTGCCTAAAACACACACACACACACACTTCCAGAACATACAAACACACACTGATACAGACAAATGTGAACAATAGAGGCCCCCATCCTGACCAAGCCCTGGACATGACTCTGCTGTAACTCCAGGGACTCATCTCACACAAACTCAAAGAACAGACCGTCCTGACAGAAAGACTGGGTTTCAGAGGCAGAGGTTACTAAAGGTCAGAACATTTCATAGAAGATTCAGCCCTGGGGCTTACTCGCTGTCTGCTTACACAGCACTAACTCTCCAAGGTAGTCAAGATTAACACCAGACGAGGCCGGTTTCTGTCATTTATCTCAAATTCGACTAGAACATTTGAAATATGAAGCTGCACAGCCAGTATGACCTCAATCTGCTGATCAAGGCATCACTATCAGCTATCACCTGTTTTGTTATAAATCATGCTACACTTGATGCTTTATATCATATCAAATGGACAACAGAAGAACAAGATTTGAGGGAAGCAAGCAAGTGTTCTCTGATGGGATACTCTATGTACAAGGCATTCATGGTTTTCACTGGAAACTGGAAAGTATACACAGAACAAAACTGCATTTGAGGTATTTGCATAGGCAAAATGTCATGGTTTGCAAACAAAAAGGGGTATAGTTTGCTGTAGGTTGTGCAGACTGGCATGATCACCCGTGTCAACTTGTTTTACTACCTCAGCATTTACGAGTCTGAGGCCATGGTTCTCTGCTGAAAAATGGTGGATTGCTCTCTTCGGGTTTGGAGTGAGTTCCAAGCGAAGGAGTTTGAGATCAACAGGTTGACTAGTGTGACATCAGCAGTAATGTACCAGACTGTTTGGGGTGAAGAGGGAGTTGGACTGGAAGCCAAGGCTTTTGATTTATCAGTCGATCTACATTCAAATCCTCACCTATGGTCATGAGCTTTGGGTAGTGACCGAAAGAATGAGACACAAGCAGATACAAGCATCCAAAATGAACTTCCTCTGTAGGGTGGCTGGGCTTAGCCTTAGAGATAGGTTGAGGAGCTCAGACATCTGGAGGGAGCTTGCAACATCATTTTTTTTTAGTTGCAACCCAAAGCTCATGACTATATAGGAGAGGACTGAAACATGGCTCAACATCGACAGAAGCCAGCTGAGGTGGTTGGAGCAGCTGATTAGGATGCCTTTGCAGTTTTTCTCGGCACATCCAACAGAGAGGAGACCCCAAGGTAGACCCAGACCTTGCTGGAGGGATTACATGTTCCATCTGGCCTGGGAACAACTCTGGAACCTCAGGAGGAGCTGGAAAGCGAGAGGGACATCTAGAATAACTGCTTAGTCATGACCCCAGATAAGCTGGATGGATGGATGGATGGAGTACCACCAGGTCCACTACTTTGACCCAGACAAAAAATATCTCAACAACAACAAATTTCTCACGGACATTCATGCTCCCCAGAGGATGAATCTGAATGACCTTTGTGATCCCCTGACTCTTCCTCTTGCACCATCAGCAGGTTTACTTTTGTTTCTCAAATGTCTCAACAACTATTGAATGGATTGCCTTGAAATTTTGAACAAACATCAATGTCCTCGGGTTGAACTGTAACTTTGGTAATTTCGTTACTCTGAATGCCGGCGGATTAACAGTAGAATTTAGGTCGGAAAGCCACCTCACAGAGCTGCTAATATGACTGTAGAAGAGGTAGAAGACTTGTTTGCTTTCAGATCCTTTGACCTTTATATTTTTGGTTTACTTCCATCCTGTTTTAGCATGTTTACCTCTTGTGTTGAGTTGTTGCTCCCACCTCTACTCCCAAGCTCCATTTAGCCACAGAACAAGCAGATTCTCTGCAGAGTGTCTGACAGCACTTTGAGGAATATACCAGACGCAGTTCAGTTGAAGTGCATGTATGCTGCCAGACACAAGCTTTGTTTCATCTCTCCATCTTCTCTGTTAAATGTAGCTTTAAAGTTGGTTTAACCTCAACAACATGAAGTATAATTAAAGACTGGGAGATTGTAACCAGTTTTCAGGGGAAAGAATTTAATCTTGCAAACACACCACATGGAAACTCTTCCATTTCCTCAGAAGTACAGCGCTTCATCCACCATACATGGTCACATATTTTCGCCATCGGCATCCATCCCTTGTTTGTCACATTGAGAATGCAGCTGCAGCAACAGGAAGTGTTGTTGTCGCAAACCGCAATGTGATCCTGAACTGCCATGATGTTTCAAATGTTTTGATTGGGATGTGAATGAAGCGTCATGGCGTCCGCATGGTCCCACTGTGGGTGTAAGGGTCACCTCAGACGCACACAATTGACGCAACACGTGTTGATGTGTCGTGGCCAGGGAAAACGGGGAGGGGCAGGGTGGGAGTAACGACTTCACCTGCATCTGTAATACAATGCATGCAAAAACTTTATTTAAAAAAACAAGCATGAGGCCTGAGCAGACTGCGTACCAGAGGGACTGCAAGTGCGCACAATATACTGACTCATCTAAAAACAACAAAGAGGGCCTTCAGACTGTGCAGCTCTGCTGCTGAGCGAACGACAACTGCACAAAGACAATCATCACTGCAAATGTGCCAAATTCCAGAAATCCTTCTTGACGCCGAGGAATGTGTTTCATTTTCAGTCTGTCTCTTTTGTGTTCCCATCATGAGCTAATCCGGATGATGCCACTACACGCATGGGGCCCCTGTGGGAAAAGCTGTGAGTCAGACATGCCGGCGCTTCAAGGAAAACTCTCTGACACTCTGTGCCCATTATTTTCCTGCATTCCTCTTCCTCTGGCACATTTGACCCTCTTCCTGTAAGGGTCTTACATCACCATAAACCCTTGACCTTTGCTCTGTCCTGATGGGCCAGTCAACCAGCTGCCTCTGACACATGGTGGTGGAGAAAACAGGGCAGTGACTGAACCATCAAACACACTCTACGTTAAAGGAGGCAACTTTGTCAATCAGAGTTAAGGGGAAGGTGCTTGAGGATTACAAAGGATCTGAATTTGACACACTAAACAGTCATTCACAGCAGGCTCTGTTTTCACTTCACTGTAATGACAGGATCAAGCTGCAGGGGTTTGATGATTAAGCAGAATTACCTTGATGAGACAAGCGTTGCTCAGCAAATATGAAGTTCACTGGGTTCTAAGCTTAATGACTGTTACTATTTCATTATGGTGTTTCCACAGGGGGATTCATCAGGCCCCAGTGTGGCTCTAATATACTCAGAAAATTCACCTGAGACCTTCACTGGCAGTACAAAATGAAGTCAAGTACTTTTTCAAGAACTTTTTTCATTTTCCAAGTACTTCACTAAAGTAAATGATTAATTTTCTAATATAAATTGTAGTATGTGACATTAGATGTCGACAGATACACACATGCTCACATGGACAAACACACACACACACACAACCTAACTCACAATCCCCTTCAGGCTTACACCTGGCTGAGATAAATATCATCTGACAGACAACGCTGAGGGCTCAAAGCGCCACAATGAGCGCCTTCTAGGTCGAGGTGCAAAGACTTGTCATTATCTGTCTCTGTATCTGTATTCAGATAGATGATCGGAAGTGGGTGTGATCATTTGGGACGTGCGCCATGTTAAATTGGGCAAGTGTTGCATTTTCTAATATTCATTGGCAATTCAATGGTTGTGCCTTCAAAGCATCGACATGATTTAATATTGACATACAATTAATTATAAAATTTAAAATCTTTCACTGAGCAATTAGAAGCTGAAAAAAATGGAAATTATTTTTAACAAGCAACTTTGTGTAGAAAAAAATATTAGTTTCAGTTGCATTACATGTGAAGTCTTGATATTCTGATTCCAGTGTATCCTTATTGTCAAGCTGTATTGGGCCACATACAGCAGGGCAGTTTCCCTCACAGTCACACCGTCACTGTACAGTGATTATTAGCTGTAGTGTCAACGCTGCTTTACTCTGTTAAGACAAAATAGCCCTAAGAATAAGTGCTTGTAAAATGCAATTAGTGGTATTTAACAAAGGAGGAAGTACTACAACATTCAGAGGACGCACAATGATGAAGTTCATAGACAGACAACATTAAATAAATCCTTCACACCAGCATTGTTCACCCATTGATAACAAGAAAAGCTGAGCAATGTCTGTTTCTAAGCAAATTAATTATTACAACTTTTTCAGGACTTTTTTAAAAAGTTTCAATTTTCAAGGCGAATTTTCCTCCTCAAAATTCAAGCACTTCTAGCACCCTGTGTGAACCCAAGCAGCACATGTGGATGGAAAAAGAACAAAACAGGTGGCGTCTGCCAAAAAGGGGCGAAAATAGCGTGTTAACCCGGGGGTTGTGTTTACATCACTGCCAATCAGAGCTGGAGACAATAAATACCCACGTCTGCTGCAGAGTCATCTGTGAAAAGGGGCCTTAGCCACGCAAGCGGTGTGATTCAACTTTTGCTGGAACACAATACTGCGTCATTGGTCCAGGCGCCTCACTGGTCACTAATGAACACCTCATTTCTACTGTTTACCTCCTCATCATTGCCAGAAATATAAATTCTATGATCACAATCATTAAAATCTTTTCCCATAATCTTGTAAAGCAATTTTGGCATTGATACTGGAGGCCTGTCAACTTGGATCTATAACTTAAACTACAATTCCTCTCAGTGCAGAAATTTGAGGAGCTAGTTGTGGATGGCTGCTAGTAATCGACCCCATATTTCTTAAAATAAGCAGCGTGGGCAAAAGTCTTTTTTGCAATGTCTGATTAATGTGAATATAATCATTTCAGTCACTGGCTCTCCAATTTTGGAAGCTGTTCTCAGAAAAGATCCAGCAGCTTGGCTTATTTTATGATAAAACAGGCTAAATATAGAATTAAGAGGAGCTTTTTGTTAATGTGAGACCTGCCAAGTGTCTCAGCCCACAGCATTTCAGTGAGACATTGACTTATGTCTATGGCTGTTGATTTTATGGCAGGATCTTCCAGCCAAACGCTGTGCTGACTAATCCTAAGCCTGTGTACAGCTCATGCTTAGTTCCTCATCACAGACCTTGGTTTGAACCGGTCTGCGCTGGAATCGAGTTGACTGCCACTCCCTGCACTGTAATCACTAATCTAGCGCCTCTCCGTGTCGCCTCCTTCTTTCTCTTTCTCATTACCAACCCCCGCTGGCTGCTTTTGACAACAAAAAGATTCATGTTTAACCTTTCAAGGAGGTGCAGGCCAGATCTTGCTTTGGCTGCCCGAGACAGGGAGAAACCATCTTGTAACCGTTTCTCTTTGTTCAGGCAAAAGGATGATGTGGATGCTTTTGTGGCCACGTGGTCCCATATTCTGTTACTGTTGTGCATGATTCTCAGAACACAAAGAGCACAAGGAAAATGTTGAATTATGAATATTCTAGTCTTATACACCCTTCATTTTTGCTCCTCTAACCTTTTTTAGATATAAAAAATATCCCAAAAAGGGACAAAAGGAATGAGCAGTTGGGTGCCCCTATGGCAGATAGAAGATGTTAAAGTGCCCTCTAAAGTGCCCTGTCATTAGACAAAATGTGGTAAAACACCATGCTAGTGTACAAAACATGGTAACGTGCCATCTGAAGTACCCTCCTGTAGACAAAATGTGGGAATTTGCCGTTCCAGTGGAGAAAACACAATTCAATGTCATATCAGCTGCCCTACATACTAAAAAATGATTTGTCTGTCATGCCTTTAGCTAAATAGTTCCCTGTGTTTTTAGTACAGGCTTGTAGTAGTTGTTGTACAATAAAACAAATTTAATCTAATCTAGGCACTGGAATTGTTTCACCTTAAATGCATATCAATTTTCACTGCACTGGTGCCCCACTATGTACAGGTGGTGTTCTTTTTTATTTTTTTTTCCGCCCCTGCCCCTCAGACAGCCTGACAACTCCACCACTTTCAATCTAATTTATTTTTATGTCTTTTTGTTTTGGTGTGTTTTTGTGCATGCTTATGATTCTGTTACTCATGTTTTTTCACAGTGTCTAGTAATGCATATGTTTTACACACTATTTCTTTCATTCTAATTTATGTAATTGTATTGCAGCCCTGCCCTGCCCCCACTCCACACACCTCCACCCTGTATCTTCCTCTCTCTGCGGTTACTGTCCTCCAGGCTCGGAGGTTGTCTGCCACAGTGTCTGTTGACATCAAAGCGTTCACCGTTTCTAGGCTGATGAAAGGCAGGAAGAGGGTGGGAGAGGACAGGCTCGGGTCCAACGCTGCACACCGCTGCCAACACAGCAAAGAGGGCCAAGACAATTGCCTTGAATATTTGGCTTTTTTTCTTGAACAATTGGATTGCCCTAAAAGGGAACAGGGGGCCAATAATAAACCCTGCCTGGTGTGACATACACGAGCCAAACAAAGGGGACAACTCAGAGATAAAAGGGCAAAAAATAGACTGCAAGATTAACAAAGTATGATAAAAGGGTAAATTAAAAGGTGGATGACCTGTAACCTCTGAAACCTCAACTAAAGATTATTGGGCTATTTAAAGAAAAGAGCCATGCATATTCTCAGAATGCGTTATTGATATTAAACTTGTTTCCCCTTAAAAAACTTCAAAAATAATTAATTTATAGGTGCATTTTTTCATTTGCCTTTCTGTAAAGAGTTTGTGCACTCAATATTAAGCTACCATAAGCAGCCGGCTAGCTTAGCTTAGCATAAAGACTGGAAACGGGGAAACAGCTAGCATGACTCTTTCCAAAAGTAATAAAAATCATCTGCCAGAACCTCTAAAGCTATCTGATTGTTACGTTAAAATTGTGATGTTTAAGCCTTGAGAAAAACAATAGTTGTGATTTGATGGGGGTTATGTGCCCAGCAACCTTACAGTTACAAGAACACTAAGCTAACCAGCTGTTAGCAGCTTCATATTTAGCACCTATCACATTGCTTCTCATATAACTGTGGGCAAGTCGAACTTCTTCTTTAAGTATTAATGGCATTACGAGTGAGCCCAAACATTTGTAAAATTAGTTAAACTCGCAATAATTCATTACCACTAACAGTTGTTTACTTATACATTCAGCAGTACCATTAGCATTTATCTTCATGTTTCTGGCCACTGGGTGAATTTAAGTCCAACATTTTGGCTCTGTCTTTGGTCTCCACCAACTCCTGAGGGAAATATCTTTCTCTTTAGCAGCTAATGCTCAGCTATGTTCATTTGCCAGTTGCTAATTGTGTCTGTCTGCTGTTTGGCGCTGAGCAAAAGTGGCTATGAGATTGGTGAAATTATATTGATGGGGGTTACGCGCCTAGCAACTTTATGGTGACAACAACAGTCAGATGACAGAAAAAAGTGAACACAACACTGACAAAGAATCACCTTTTTACGTTGATATGGTGAACTCATTAGCAAACATTTGCTTATTTACACATCCAGCTGTAACAGAGTGTCATTGTCATTCATTTAGAATCATATTTCAGGCCACCTGCTGAATATAAGTCCAATATTCATCCCTTTTTAGCTCTGTTTTTGGTCTCCACCAGCTACTGAGGGAAATACCTGTTCCTTTAGCTGCTGTGTTCTCTGCTATGTTCACAAGCTAGTTGCTAACTGTATCTGCTGTTTGGTGCTCAGCAACAGTGGGGGGTTTTTGAGCTTTTTTAATGAAAGTACCCAACTGTTGAAGGTGAAAACAGGGCTGTGAGAGCAGTGAAAGTGAAACAACTGAGCAACAGTGGGTTTTTGAGGTTTTTCAATGAAAGTACCTGACTGTTGAAGGTGAAAACAGAGCTGTGAGAGCTGTGAAAGTGAAACAAAACAGCAAAGTCACAGCTGGATATCTAAACAATGAGCTGGAACTCACTATAGCCCCATAAAGCTCAGGGGAGCTGCTAATTCAGGTGATAATTCTCTATAGGCTCATATTAGCAACACCTGTCACACAGTCACATTGTCCTTGGATACATTGTTATTATAAAAATAGGAATTATAGCTGTTTTAAAAGTAAGTTTATTGCCCCCTAACTTCCTTTTTTATGTGTTTTCTCTCAGCACCATAAAACCTGTCAAACACTTAAAGTACACCTCATTTGTCATTCCTTTTTCTTACATTTTATTTATTCTGCACACGCCTCATCTTTATATTGTCTGCGAAGGTTCAAATCAGATGAGAGCGTGAGCGCCTGGCAGTCTGGCAGGGACTAATTTGTTTCTGGCTTCAGCACACAAACCCAGGTGATTATGCACCTGAGAGTTCCACTCCTAAGGGTGACTGATACTCGAGCCTCCCATATCTCTCAGCACATGCGAGGAGCGCCTACCGTCAGATGTCGTCATGCACAACAACCCGCACAGAACTGGTTTGAGCCGGTAGAGGAACTATCACAGAAAGCAGATTAGCAGGCATCCACTCAAGTGATGTGTGTGTCTGCCGCCGTAAGCCTGCGTACACACCCAAGCCACTGATGAAACACTGTAAAATCTAGGAGAGAGCTTTTGAAACAGGAGGTAAATGTAGTATACGGTTGCAGTGATGGAGGGCTTATTTCTGCTTTTGTTGAGGGTGAGGAATCAGAGGGTGAGGAAGCGAAGCCTCCAACCGTCTAAACCCTGTAATGCTACTTAGACAGGCTCTTATCTCGAGAGCAGGGATGATCAAATAGACTCCAGCAAAACACGCTGCGCGGAGAAAGCCGTCCACCCCCAACCACCCCCCCTCCTCCCTCCCTGCCCAAACCGAGCCAAACTGGTTCACGCTGGTCTGCTGAGGCATACAGTGAGCGCTGCGAGGGGGAAGCCCAATGAAAGGTTAACCACATCCTCTCATCATGAGTAACTCTACTCCCTTCAAATGCCCTCTGCTGCGTCAGAATGAAGAACAATACGGCCAGACGCAAATGTGCTCGCCATGTGTCCTTTTCTTTTTCTTTTTTTTTGCCCCAAACTGTGAAATAAACCTAATCCTAGATTACATGACTCAACACTTAACACATATGAGCTGTTTCCTATTTCTGTGTTGATTTGAATTGTTTAACCTGAGGGTTTCCCTGGTCACAGCTGTTGGATAACAGATGGTTAAGATGGGTTCTGTGTCAAAATGCTAAAATATGTTAGCAAGGAATATCATTTTTGTAGAAAGCCAGTTCTATTTTGCGGCAGAATTAGAGGATTACTTTACTTTTGTATGGTAACTCTATCCTGAAAATGCCTGAAGATGAACTACTTTTTCCTCTTTCTTTGTTTTCTTTTTTTCCCTTATGGTTTGACTCCTCACTTAATCCATGAGTGATAAAGGTCAACACCACTGCAAGGCAAATGTTTTTAAAAGCTTTTGTAAAGCCTCAGCAAATAAAAGTCAATCTGCCATATGTACCAGGATGAAATTAAAGGTATAAACTCATTTCGCCATTATTGTGCTGTGTTTGAACATTTTACCAACCCAAAACATGGGCATTTGAAGACCTGGAAATGAGGCTTAACAATAAACTATCTTTCCGGTTACATTCACAAACAACAACTGCATATCCTACCTAAAATTCCCTTTATGTCTCTGTGTTTTGCTGTCCATCCTTGTGATTAATTTTCCATCCCACATACCTTAATATAGCATAACAGAATCAGCGTTAAGCCTTATCAATTCTAAATTAATCCGCCATATCTGTCAGGATGATTTTAAAGGTACTCTCTGCAGGATTTTCCTAAAAGACAGTGTATGAACTCATAAACACTGCTCTAAACCATCACTTGTGACCCATTTTCTTATTTTCCTGTTATTTACATAGCATTTTTTCTATTTTTGGGATGCTTTTTCCAGCCCAAAACATTGGTATTTGTTGTCCCAGGAATCTCTGTGGTGTGTTTACAAATGGCAATTGACAAATCCTGCATGTTCTACCTTTAAAATACTTGAAGATGAGCATTATTTTTGCTCTTTTTTTGTAGTCCAACCTCATGGTTTGACTCCTCACTCATGTACCTTAATGTAACATGATATAATAAAAATACAAATTTATCTATCATATCCACATCCCATAGGCTAAAAGATCAACTCTTTCTGTTAGCTATGTTTACCAACAAATCCTGCATATTCTACCTTTAAATTGCCTTAAGTTTGGGTTTCTATTTTTAAAATTTCTTTGTCTTTATTTGCACTCCATCCTCATGGTTTGACTCCTCAGTGATCCTGAAGCGATAAAGGTCAACACTGCATTGCTGCTCAGAGTGTATTTTAAATTACCCCATTTGTTTTGATGCAGCATTATAGAATCAACTATTCTCAGCTGATATAAATTACTCTGCCAGATCTAAAGAGTAAGATATTAACCTCATATGACCTGATTTGATGACCAAACAAATCAACATCATGTAAATGACTTCTGTAATAAGGACAAACAAGAGTTCAATTTTTGTATACAATGTAATAATTTATTAAAAAATGACAAAGGATCATATCAGAAATGCAAATCATTGTGCTGGAACATTTTGTGACAACAATAATAATATTAATAATAACACATTAGTGGCCACTAATGACAGTGTTCATATAATAATGACAAGGCATGTGTTCAGGACAGGCATTCAGGCAGGTTCTTCGGCACTATAGAGTCTCATGTTGCAGCTGTGCACCTCCACCACCATCAGCAGCAGCACAGTGATGGAGGCTCCACCTGTACAAGGTGCTGCTTCACAGTCAGTTAGGCATCCACAGGAACGCATTCATCAATTCAAGTCTCAGGGAAGACGCGTTTGCCCTTCGTTATTCCCACAGTTCATCTTCGCTCCATCACTCCGGGCAGGACTCTGCTGTCGCCTCCGTCCGTGAGGCGACAAGCTGCGGCGTGCTGCTCTCCAGGCATTCGGCTGCACATCCTCCTCTCCGGGCGACAGGTGAGCCGCAGGCGCGGCGGTAACCCAGTCATATCGGGAGTGTTTTCACATTCAGCTCACACAGGAGCCGACAGAGACATACAGGCAGTTACAGACTGGCGAAACAGTCAGCGCATCTTGAGCAGCTGGCGGACCATCCCCGCGATCTGCAGGAATTTGTCCTTCTTCCTCTGCTTCAGAGCCATCAGGGCCCGGGCCGTCTCCTCCGGGTCCTGGGTGTAGGAGAAGATGCTCCTCACCCTCTCCTCCGCCTTCATGTCGCCCGTCTTCTGGAAGAGCCTCATCAGCGCGTCCTGGTTGACGTTCTCGAAGATGTTGGCCACGGCTTTCTTTCGGTGCGCCGTGTCAAACTTGTTGCCGTGGACAGAGGGGCTGACCCGGCGGCACTCGGAGGACACGTAGCTGGACATCTTTGCGTCTTCGTTTCTCTCGCTGGATGTCTTTTGTGTTTCTGCTCCGAGAGTGGCCCTCCAACTCGCTGAGGATGAGTTGTTAAGGTGCGCACCGTTTCAGAGGAGCGGCTCCGGGCTTCAGCGACTGAGTGAGTCTGGAGCTCACAGACGAGGATCACAGTATTTATAGAGCTGAGCTGCCAGCTCTGACATCAGCTGTCGTGAAGCACACACACACACACACACACACACACACACACACACACAGGCCCCGCCTCTGTCAGACAGTGTGAGAGGCAGTGTGAGTGATGAAACTACTGTGTAAAATATCTCTCCATCTCTCTGAGGGGGATTTGGTAAACAGCTGTCTCACGGTAAACAACGCCCCCCCCCCCCCCCCAAAAAAAAAAAATAGTCCACAAACACTGGTGGTCTGTGAATGATGTGAAAATTAACTTCTTTTTTCAAACACTTTCCCGTTTTAAAAGATGTGCAAAAACTTCTGTTTAACGTTTTATAAACAGGTAATTGGCTGCTGAATTTTATTTTTTGCATAAAAAGTTTTATAAAGTAAAAAAAAAAAGACTGAGAAGTACATATTTTGAACGCAGGAATAACTACATTATCTTATTTCTGTGGTTTTCAAACTGGGGTCTGGAGACCAACAGGGGTCCTTGAGTGGATTGAAGAGGCTTCCAGCAAAAGATGTGAAATATATTTTAACAAAATTATTAAATGTGATAAACATACAGAAGGTTAAGAAAAAAAAACATACTTATTGTATGGAGAAATATAGATCCTATACATGTTTGCTATATAAATAATATGCTGTGTTAAAGGACTGTTATTACTGATGCATTCATGTCTCTGTAGTTTTTTTCTGTTTCTGTAGGTTAAGGTGTTGTTATATTCATGTTAGCTGGTTCAATCTAAACAACATATATAATGAACTCATCATGCATTCTGTACGTAAAATCTATATCTGCAAAGTAATATGAATACGTAATATCAGAGGAGTAAACAGAACTATATGTGCACCTGAAATGTGGCAGAGTAGACGAAAAATACTCAAGTAAAGTGCAAGTACCTCAAAAGGCTACTTAAGTAGCATTTAGTTCCACCAGTGATGGAAAGAGGAAAGAGAAATCTACACAGAAGTGGCAGAAGTACTGCTGAAATATTACTCAAGTACAAGAAAAACTTTTGGTGTTAAAAATACTGAAGTAAAAGTATTCTGAAAAGCTACTCATAGTAATAGTTACTTTTTAACTGCTGGTATTTAAAGACTCATCCATAGAAGGCATTTAACAGAAAGGAGTTATTGGCTGCAAAATTGCAGATAAAAGGTTTGGATATTTTGAGTTTGTAGTCAATAAATTATTATTGTAAATGTAGTCAAGTACATTACATACTGGAACATGTACTTAAAGGGATAGTTCACTCAAAAATGAACATTCAGTCATTTTCTACTCATCCTCATGCCGACTGAGGGTCAGGTTTGCTGGAGTTTCACAAGAAACCAGCATTGCAGAAAAACAACTGAGAAAAAACATAAAGTGCCTCCATACTGCTCATCTGAAGTAATCCAAGTCTCCTAAAGCCCTGACCTGCCAAGTTGACTAAACAAATGTTATTTACACCATGTTTTTAGCCTCAATCTTCACTGTTGATCCTTAGCCTGGAGCCACATTCACGTGCACATGCACACTGTCTGTCTTGTGTGTGTTGTGTGACGGCGTGCAAACTGCATGTCGGGACTTTAGGAGACTTAGATTATGCCAGACGAGCAGTATGGAGGCATTTTATAGTTTCTTTCCAGTTGTTTTTTTATGTTTGAAAACTGGTCACCATTCACTTCCATTGTTTCAGAGATTCTGCAACTGTTTTCCTTTGAAACTCCAGCAGTGTTTTGCAGATTAACAAAATAAACCCAACCTTCAATCGGCATGAGGGTGAATAGATAATGACTGAACTTTCATTTTTTGGTGAACTATTCCTTTCAGTACAAGTAAAATTACAGACTTAAAAAAACAACACACGGAAGTACCCCAAAAATGTAATAACTACTACAGTTTGAGTAGCTGTAATTTACTACTTACTCCCCTGTCAAGTTGTTTATTTACTGTTACGTGGTTCAATCTAAGCCTTGTATATAATAAACTCATCACAACATTTTGTATGTAAAATCTACAAGCTGAATAAGTAGCATCAACAGAGTAAAAAGGACTAAGTGCACCTGAAATGTAGTACAGAAGAAGAAGAAATACCTGAGTAAAGTGTAAGTACTTTAAAAATGTAGCTAAGTACAGTATATGATTGAATGCAGTTACATTCTGCTAGTCTACTTAGCAGTCAGCAGAAAAAAACATGCAGCATATATAACGTATGATAATATGTGGAGTGGGTGTGTGTATGATATATGACATGTTGTTGTTACCAGAGGTGTGTGCGTGACCCAGATGTGATGTCTCGGCTCATCTGAGTCATTTGTGTCTTTTGATTTGTTAACAAGGCACGACATCAGTTTATAAATCAAGGATTAGCTAAATAAAACTGTTGGTCTGATCTGTGTGTGTGTTTACTGGATGAGGGCTCTTTTCCTGTTGGGACATCATTTACACCGACTGGAGCTCTGCACTCTAAAATCTGACAGTAATAATATAATTTAAAGTAATCTAGAAAACCAATTGAATTGAAAAAGGAAAGTAAATAAAAGTATTAGTCATCAGTTATGTTTACTTTGTATCTACTTATCAAGTCTTCTTAGTAAATTTAGTTATCTCAATTTAAAAATGGCAACTTGTTCTTTGTAAGTGTGACGTAAATGTGGTGAAACTAACTATTTTTTGAAGTTTTATTTTTGGAAGTGAAAATTATACATAATGAAAGTCTTTTTGCAGGTATTTAGTCATGTAGGTTACTAAAAGTGTGTTCTATGTGGTTTCAGAATTGCTACAGAAGATAATATCTGCCTTTTCCAGTTAGCAGAGCTAAAAATATTTGGCTTACATTTTGGTCTTCAGCTGGGAGGGTTATGCGAGTTGTGTTTACAACTTCAGTCGACCCATGGCCCACTCAGCCTGGCTGATCTGTGTTGATAAGGCTGCAAGGCGCCCCCCCCCCCCCCCCCCCCATCCCCACCCCGAGGCGCTGCTCTGCTCATAAACAGTAAGTGTCAATCTCATGCTGGTGTAACTGTCACAGTCAAAGGGTTCATTGTCATACTGGCAGTTAAAAACAAGTTTCACTGTACAACCAGACTCTTCCTCTCCATTCTACTATGAATACTGTTAAATACTGAAAGAGAAAATAACATGAATACATTTAAAGTCTGGTGTGTGAGATTTAGGGGTATCTATCAGAAGAATGGAGTATAAAAGTCATGTTTGTACATTAGAATGAGTCCTTTATATCTACAGTGTAGGTCCTCCTCTCTCGTCACAGAGTCCGCCACGTTGCGCCACCATGTGTCCAGAACGGATAAACTGAAAACTGACTCTAGATGTGGCCTTTCGCGTCTTGTGCAAGTTTCAAGACCACCGCAGGTTCTCTAACGTCACTGGAAGGGTTATGAGAGAATCCGGTCAATTTACAAAATAATAGTAATAATACATTAATAATGATGTACTAGGGCCTGACTGACATTATTATTATATACATAATATTATGGAGTAAAAAAAAATCTGATGTTAATGTATCAGCTGATGTCCTTTAAACAGAATATATAATATAAAGAATATAGAAAATATTTATACAAATACACATTTTAAACAATCGTCCATCAAAAGTGTATATATATATTGTACAGTTTAAGAATAAACATTATTGTCCAAAATAATATCAGATCACTGAAACAGTAAACTTTTTCTGGTATTTTTAATAATTATAAATAACTATAAACAAAATAAGGAACACAAACAGAAAAAAGATGATTTTATTTATTTTATACATATTGGGAAACATCTGAAAATACTGATATAGACAAATACAGCTGTGATGGTCAGTATTGGGCCGATAATATCAGTCCACTGATATATCAGTCAGGCTCTACTATTACACTATGCAGTGCCAAATATACAATATACAGTATAAAAAATATAAATCTCTGCACACTGTATAAGCAGCATAAATATAAAAGTCTATTAAGAATCTCATGTTTTCCTGAAAAAACTGTCCCATGTGTGACCACCAGTCCCTTATATGGACAAAAGAAAGCCAGGAGAAATGGCCATAAGAGGCTGAGGAGGAAATGTATTCTGTTCTCCAGAGGCCTGCAGAATGAAGTTCATGCACAGTATGCCTGGCATGTGGCAATGACATTGTTTGTTTTGCTGAACAATAAACCACAGGTCCTCACCGAGACTGAGGTGAAACAATACCCAGATCCTTGCTGACAGCCTTGTTTTGCAGGACTGCATGAACAATGTGTCGCCACAGGATACCTGTCTGTCTCAAGCTGGCATGGCCGTTACGACTGGAGACAGGGAATGTCACTGCACTTCCACAGAAAAAAAAAAGAGTGGAAACGGCATATTTATGACACCAAAACTGTCCCCGAGGCACGAGAGAGAGAAGCAATGCACAATGAGACTTCAACGGGTGGACGGAAACTGGAGCCTTGAGCTGGATGACCCTGTTCTCCTGTCGACACCAGGCATTCATGCTTTATCATAACAAAACGGACACTAAATTTAACCAGGGGTGAGGGGTCTGTCATCTTCTTCCCCATGGGGAGGGATGCTCGGGAGACAGTGGGTTTACTCCCTCGTGTATCTCTTACAGATAAGATTCACAATTTGGCTCAAATTATATAACGACGCTCCCAAATGTCCCTAAAATAGAGTCCAGGTCAGAGATAAGAGCGCTCAAAGGAGACAGCATGTTGAGACAACTTTGAGAAGTCCTCTCGATTAAGTAACAAGGTCAATGTTCAGTGTTATCTGTCTCGACAAATGTAGACCAAGTGTTTCCCTCCTCCTCATCTTTGTTTATGGGGGTACTGTACATTAGGCAATAAAATGCGTTGTCAAGTTATTAGTCAAGCCAAACAAGAGATACTTTAAGAGAGCCTTAGTCAACCTCAGTCTTTAAGCTTCAAACCAGTAGTGGGTTTTGAAATGATCCGAGCAAATTTCATGTGTTATGACCCCGCCGGTCAGGATACCACAGGAAGGTTACACAATGCAGCAGGTGGCTAAACATAAATCGTTTACAGCCTGCACCGTGTGATACAGAGCTCAACATCGATCATCAAGCCAATAATAATACCTTTAACTTGTATAGCACCTTACATAACATGTAGCTCAAGGTGCTATAGACAATATGGTCTTAAAAACAAGATACAATAGAAAAAAGAACTCACCCGAAACTTTAAAAATGATTATTATCAGTATATACACATATATATGTATATACACACATGTATAAAGGAAGTTGGTCAGCTACACGGTTTTGCAGCCAAGCGTTTGATCTTTTAAAATATATTTTCCCAAAATCCAAGAAGACAGACTAAAAGGCAAATAAATAAAAGTAGTACAGATGACAGTAGAGAGAGATCAAAATTACATATGTGATTTTTAAAAATGTCAACAGAGCTTGCATATTAAAAGTAACTGGTTTATTTTAGCTAAAATGCCTGCATCAAAAGACCTAAAAGCTGTCACTGGTTGAAAAGAGGTTAAAAAAGTCTGAAATGGGGTCACCCCTGTAGCTCAGTTGGCAGAGCGTGCACTACATGTACTGAGGCCATCAGCCAGCTAAAACAAGAGTAACATGCTCTCTGTTGGTGGTCCTTGTTAAAAATCCGGCAGCAGAGTTCTGGAGTAGCTGAGGTTTCCCGCTCAACTTCTTCAGTAGGCCAGAGAGGAGTGCATTACAATAGTCCAACCTGCTTATAATGAAAACATGAATCAGCATCCTGCTTTGTCAAATAAGGTTGAAGTCCTGCAACTTATCTGGGGAGAAGGATGCTTTCTCATTTACTTTGCTAAAACTGGCCTTAAAGCTAAATCAAAATGAAACCAAGACTATGAACTTCCAAAGTAGTGGGGTCAGACTGTTATTCACCCATTGTTTTACTTAAGCAGTCATCAAACAGGCAGTCAGAGAGGAAAGGCATCTTGCGTTAGTTGGCCTGTGTGCACAGTTGGGTGCACAGTTGGGTGTCATCTGCATAGCCCTGGAAATTTCTTCCCTTCGGTGGAAGTCTTGTGATTACTTCTTGATTACTGGGCAGGTTACTGCACAAAAGAGTCACACAAACGTTTCCTTTATTTGTTACCTAACTACTTATCCAGCTTGGAAGTACTTGGTTCGCCCTGCACATTTGAAATACTGGATTTAAACAAGACAGGTAAATGCACAAAATGTAAAAAGAAAAACACTGGAAAATAGCTAAAAAGCTCCTGATTTAAAAGATTTGTAAGATGCAATGGTACAGGCAGAAGCCTAAGAGTCTATGGAGAATAAAATGAACTTTGGAAGATGGGAGTTCCTCCTGGTACTTGTTTTGGTCCCCTACATATAACCAAAGATCTTTTTTTTTTTTCCTTTTTATTGTAGAAAATCTTTACGGAAAAGTATTGGGTTAGATATAAGGAAGAAAATAAAAAGAAGAAGATTTCTTTCTATTTTGCATTTCGAGAATTAAGTCAAACTTTCATTTTTAGGGTTATTTATTGATTTATTTATTGATTGCATTTTGAGAATAAAGACAAGATGTAGAGAATAAAGCTGAATATCATTTCATTTTTATTCTTGATATTTTGACCTCTGCTTCATTTTTTTCCTCATGTCTGTCCTACTTACTTTAAATTACTGTATAGGCCAAGTTAAATATCACAAAACTAAACAGTCAACAAACAATTATAAAGCAGAAGCCAAGAGACAGATAGTTATTAAATAAATCACCGTACAACCCCTTGTAGAAGCTCAACTTGTTGTTTTTACACTTCAGTTTGTATGGATTGAAACAAACACCAAGCAAGATGTTAGTCAGCTGTTTCCCACTATTTTCAAACTGTATGGTAAGCCATGCTAAGCTAACCTGTGGCTGTGGCATCATACAATAGTATTGATTTTCTCAAGTTAATATGTGTATTTCCCAGAAGTTGATTCCTTTAAAAACACCAGAATCCACATGCATTTTCTCATTTCCCCTTCTTCTTTTACAGAAAGAAGATATCAACATTACAACATGTGTTTAGCACAATCACAACTTAATCCAAACCAAGTGTGTCACAAAAACGACCAGATACCACCTGTTGTTCATTCAGATACTGAGTGTCAGGCCTCAGGTTCTAAGCTCTTTGCTTTTCTCTGAAATGGACAGTGTTTTTGGAAATGCCTCAATTGCTGTTTGCTGTTGCTCTTGTTGTGTAATCTGCACATGCCCCAGATGTCTCAGACCATTTCAGTGTTGGACACATTAGGTAAGCAGAAACGGCTTTATCAGAAGATGGTTCACGGTACTGGTGAGACTTTGACCTTTGAGTTCACAGTCATATAAGTCTGGGTTTAAAACCACCCAGAAAACACATAAAGGTATATTGATCTGACCTTAATGTAAATACTGATTCAATTCATGAGGAGGAAATCTACCGGTACAGGAAAAATAAATATTCTAGTTCCTTAAGCACAATAATGAAAAAACACATTCTCTGCTGGGTGTGTTTATGGAAACAAACGGCTGTGGCAGCATGATGGCGGTAAACGGAATTAAATGCACAATAACATGTGCTGATAAGAATGATGAATAATGAATCAGCACAGGCTTTGTGGTTACAAGAAAAAGCTTCATTCGAGCCTGTGTTTACATCTGACTGCACGACCTTACAGGAATCTGTCACAGGCTGCAAACACCCAGCCTGCCTGTTTAACAAGTGGCTGCTTATGTAACATTAACACAGGCAGGAAGGGAAGGACATTTAGGGAGAGCCAGTCTAGGGACTAGGGTGTTTTTATGTGAACACATCTGCCCGTAGTGCATCTCCGAAGGGAAAAGAAAGACAAAAACATTCATATAACTCACATGAACTGCACTGTGGGTGTCATCAGGTGCAGTTTTAGTCATTTTGAGGCCTCGGGCAAACACAGGCATGGGGCCCTTCCCATCCTTTGTTCTCCCTCTCTTTTAGTCCTTGAATAATAAAAATTACTCCCTGATACCAACAGGGCCGTGTCCAGACTTTTTGGACTGGGATGGCCAAAGTGAGGCATGAAGTAACTGTGTGTGTGTGTGTGTGTGTGTGTGTGTGTGTGTGTGTGTGTGTGTGTGTGTGTGTACTTGCATCCATGTGTGTAAAGAATAGCAATAATTTGCCATTTTTTTTTGTATCTACTTTAATTATTAACATGATAGTTTCTTAGATATTCTTACCTTCCTGTGTTTAAAATTTTTATCAGAGAAATTGTACATCCATTGTAGGCTTATGTATCCTCAGGCTGTGAGACTCCTAAATTTATTCCAGCATTCCAACATGAAATGTATATATATATATATATATATATATATATATATATATATATATATATATACATATATATACATATATATACATATATTATTTATTTACCAATTTGCTGTACATATTTTGGTGCATGGTTTTTTGTTTTTTAAGTTGCACAAAGGGAATCATAACATAACAACCCTCTGTTGTAAAGTAATCCATATAGTAAATTGGCCTTGTAAAAAATTAAAGGTTTCCTACAAACAAGAGAAAACAATATACATTCTAAAATATCCATCAAAGTTCTTCAAACTAAGGTCACACATCTGACTGGACAAATAGCCAATCATACTTTAGAATGATGGGGGAACACTGGTAACCTGATACTCCAGGAAGCTGTTCTTAGGAATTGTTTGGAAAAGGGCAGGCACTTTCAAAAAAAAATGGATGAACCATCTGTCTAACAGAGGCTAACTTCAACCAATCAGATCATGGACACTTTTTGTTATCATCACACCTAAAAATACGCCAGTAGTCCCTTTCACGATGCTGTTCGGCTGCACTACGAACAGCCACAAACGGATAACTTAAAGCCTGGCAAGATTGATTCTTGCAAGGTAAGGGCAGTTGGGGTGGCAAATCAGATTTCAGGGGTGACCAGTGCTCCCCAAGGTCCCCCCTTTAGAAACACCCATGAACACTGGTATCAGCATCAGCCCCAAAAGTCCAGTATCTACCTTTAGTATGCTCCCTCTTTCTCCTTTTCCTCAGCACTGCTTCATTTTTCAACAGTGTTTAGACCTACTGTCATCCTGAATAAGATGAGCAGTAAGATCATTGAATAGTCCAAGTAAGTGAGGAGACCCTGACACTCATGAATTAAGTATTCTGATGGCATTTTAGCATATGGATTTTTGCAAAGACAAAATTAAAGCTGCTACAAGGAGTTTTTAACTGGTTGTGAAACAGTCTCAGTTAAATACCGATGCTTCTATATGACCCACAAAACCAAACAAACAAAACCATCCACAAGAAGATTACTCATTTCTGCTCATTTCTGTATAGTTATTATTAATGTCCGCTATGTGTCGAATTCTCCTTGAGATCAGAAACAAGCCTGTGTTTACATCTTCCCAGGCAAAGTTGCAGTAAGTAGTAGATTAGCCAGTTAAAAAGAAGCAGGAGAAGATTTTTACCATGACATTATATGTTGTGCTTGTTATGGTGGTCACTTTTTCCCGCACAGCCCCCACCCCCCCCACCCCCAAATCAACAAAATATGAAAGTTCCTTGTAGTAGCTTTAATAAGCAAAAATTGAAGAAAAAAAAAAGAGGCATTTCATGGGGCCCTGACCTTTGCCTGATGCAAAGTCCCACTGTGGGTGTCATGATTGATTGGCTGATGGTAACACAGGTAAACTTTGACTCATGAAAAACAACAATACCATCAGAGAATTTGTTGTTGTTGTAAGGGCATAGTGCAGGCAGGAGGTCCGGCTGAGGCAATAAAAAGTGGGCCAATTAGGGAAAATAAATTGTAAATAATAGTTTTGAAATGCTAATCTTGGTGAGATTTCCCAGAAAACAGTCAAATTGGGTAGAATTCAACATCGTGACACATTGCAAGCTGACTATAAACCCAGCGTGGTTTAGACTTTCTTGCAATGTAATCATCAAACACACTTAAAAAATACACTTTAGTGAAATTAATGTGAAGTTGTACAGCTGCTTCTTCTTTTGTTTTTATGTCTTGCTCATTTCTTACATGGATTGCACTTACTGTAAATGGGAACCATCTAAAGTTAATTGTTTTGAAACCTGCACAAAACGGAATTGCCAGGCTTTCTTTTAATACGGCGGGGTGGAGTAGTTTCACAACCTGCTGGTGTGAGCAGCATCAGAGCCACAATAGACCAGGCGGTAACACTTGCACGCAATGCAGAGTTCATGTTTCCTCTTCTCTCTGCTCCTCCCTCTCTCACTTGCTCTACACCCTCCTCCTCCTCCCCCCACCCCCTCAGGGACCGGTCTGTGCATGCAGATTAAATGACGGAGCGCTGAGCCCACCGAGGCACCATTACACTGAACCGGCTCAATCCGGCTACCGCCGCTCGGTTCACGGCTGGCTGCGCCGCAGGGGCCCGAGGCCAAATCTACTGTACATCTGTCCACTCGATGCTCCCCGGTCAGGAGCCTGAGCTGAGCCTGCCTGCACAGGCCTCACTGGATCAGGTGGATCATATTAAGGTCAGGGTGCTGAAGGATGGGGACGTTCCATGGACCACTGTGGCCTCTTTACAGCTCCAGGTTGATGGGTTCATATAAAAAAAATCATACAGGAATTTAGCAGAATTAACTAATCTTTTCTCATTAACATAATGTAAATATACAAGATTTATTTATTGAAGTTAATTCAAATTTTCAATGTTTCTTTTCAGAACTTATAAACATCAGTTTTTGTAACTTGAAGTGACTCAGAATGATCAGTTGAATGAATGAATTATACAGAGTTCTATCAACTCATATTTAGTTTCTAAAGAAACATGATCAGCTCATTAGCAGACTTCCCAGCATGCAGTGTTTGAGAGTTAAAACTGAAATGAAGAACTGAATCTTAACTTTGCTGAACATGTTTTCTCAACTACAGACTGACTTAATATCAAGTTTATTTGACCAGAAAAGTTTATTTGTTTGAAATCATTATAAAATTACCTCGTCTTTTCAGTTTCAGTCAACTTAAAATTTTAAGGCAGCCCACATACTAATTTTCTTAAATTAAAACAAATAGTTTATTTTCTTACAGTGGATTGTTATGGCTCTGATGCCCTTAATTCACCCAGAGCTTGTTGTTGTTTGTTGTTGTTGTTGTCTTCCACACATATTATTCTATATGAGAATATATAACAGTGTCTTCAAAACATCAACATAAAACTTCATTAATGAGGGACATGTTTATTATATTATTTTCATGGATGGAAATGATGGTCGGCTGCTCCAGCACTTTGGTCCAGACTGAAATATCTCAATAACCAGTGGATGTAAAATTTTGCATAGACATTCATGTTCCTCAGTGGTTGAATTACAATGACTTTAGTCAGCCTCATCCAACATTTTTGACTAGAGGATGAACTCTACTGACTTTTGTGATCTCTTAACTTTTCAGAGTGCCATCATTAGTTCCAAATTTGCGTTTAGAGGTAATTAGTGAAAGTTAGCATCCTAACAGGACTTTTTTGGTGTGTGCACCAGGAGAGAATTTTTCATTGTGCTGAGTAGGCGCCATCTTTGCGTGCTGTATCAACTTCTTATTAGAACATCCATGAGTTAACAGACTCGCCAAACAGCAGCATGTTAGCACTGCCAGTGTGAGCATGCTAGTATGTTAGCATTTAGCTGCACTGTTGTACTTAAAGTCTAGTGTGTAAGATTTGCAGGGAATTATTGGAAGAATCATTGCTGAATCACCTGAAAATAAGAATTGTTGTGTTTTCCCTCCCTTACAATGCGCCCTTTATATCTACAGAAGGCATGGGTCCTTCTTCCAGAGGCAGCCATGATCCAACACCAGGGTTCTACACTCACCCAGGATGAACAAACCAAACACTGGCTCCAGATACGGCCTATTGCATTTTGCATGAGTTTTGGTTCGGTTCTCCTACACGTGTAGAACAGGAGCACGAGATGATGTGTTTGCAATCTGCAAGCTCACTGCGAGATGCCACTGACTCCTACACTCTGGCCCTTTAATTACAGCCCACAGAATGAGCCGCAGGGTAACTCTTTGCCTTGTTATTAAAAATACAATGGGAATTGTTGTTTGAATAGGAATTTTGAACTCAGACTGCTGCTGAATCCTCATATTAACCTCAGCTGAACTTTGGAAAACATCACTGCACAGAGCAAGGACTGTGGATGTTTTCCACCATCACTTATAAAGGAATGACAGTAGGAGGAGCTGTCTTTGCCAGAGTGGACAGGGGAACTGATCGGAGCAGCCAACAGCCCCTTCAATTTACATCTGTCCATGTTGACGTCGCTTTAAGATAGATGTTAAGAACCATTGTCAGTGATTATGTGTTCTTTCACCAAGAGTACAAAGCCAGAAAATAGATTCTGACTTTGAGTTTGAGTGCAGTGTCGTCACCACACTCACTGTTCAGGTCACAGGTTTTGTTTAGGTCATGTCCTCGATGAATGAAGCATCATGAAAAGAATGAACATAAAACTGCATCGTATGTTTCTACAGTAGCCCAGGATGGACAAACCAGACACTGACTCCAAGATGAACTGAAGGCAGAGTAGGGTGTTTTTGCATTTTTTCCACCACAGGTTTTCCTACAAGCGAGGAAAGGGAGAGTGAGACGACGTGTTTGTAATCTGCCAGTTCACTGCTACATACCATTAAATCCTACACACTGGTACGACAGTGATTATTATTATTATTATCATTATATAAAAAAAAATATGTATTTATTTACAAAAAGCTTCATTATAGCTTACACTAATTTTATGATTACACTTTTAGCAATCATTAGACCTGCTTATTTACACAAACTATTTCCTCTCCACAGCACACATTTTACAGTATAAGGACTACTTTCATATATATTTTGTATTTTTATTGTATATTATTTAAAATAATAAAAATCCACATTTTATTTTATGTTTGCACAGACCATGAAGAGAGAATAATATATCTAATAATAATAATAAATATCTAATACATTGTTCTTGTGTTTTAAAAAATAGACTATCAGATTATTTTAAGAGACATACATGAAGGGCTCATCAGTATGTTTTCTGTCTTGTAAGGGGTCTTTTGCTGAGAATAAATTGAGAACCTCTGCTTTAAATTGTCTTTGTGTGAAGTAATGTAGGCTAAAACAGAGCTAAGCCCAGCACTTTAGTGATGTAGATACATTGCTCAATGATTATGAATCAAATAGCTTTCTATGTACACAACAGAAGAACCCTGATGTCAACACAGGTCAAAGCTCAGATCAGCATACAGATCAAAACACCTGTAAAACACATACATTGTTACACTTTCTGTTTACCATTATGAGTAGTAGCGTAGTAAAGTGCTCCTCCTCCCCTCCTGGGTGAGGTAACCCTGGATGCACTGCTGCCGACAGCTTAGCAGGAGCTCGGATACCTTACTGTTTCCATGGCAATAGGGCAACAAGAGAGTCAGTGGGTGGAGGCAGAGAGAGAGAGAGAGGGAGGACAACGCCAGGGTTTGACTGGGTCACCATAACACTGCAGCAGCAAACAAGCAGTGACTCAGTGTGTTTAAGGAACTGCAACGTCCTGTTATACTGAAGACAGAAACAATCACTATGGAGCCCGGGCAAGTCCCACGCTCTGCTGAGTTAACCAGAAAAGGTGACGATGTAATTATTTTGCATTCAATCGCATTGAGATAGGCGTGAAGGGGCTCATTTGTATCCTGACATTTGATTTATTGACACGCTTTTTTCACCCACAGTTTGTAAAAAACATAACTGAAATGAACAGCAGGGGTGAGAAACACACTCATACTCTTTACTCAAGTAGAAGTACAGGTACTTGTTCATTTAAAAAAAACTATGGTAAAAAGTAGTGATTCCACATCTTTACTCAGTAAAAGTAAAAAGGCACAAGCTCTGAAATGTACTCAAAGTATAAAAGTAAAAAGTCCAAAACAGGACATTTCTACATACATTTATCTGACTGGACCTCACCTTTTCTCCATGGACAGGTCTCCCTCTCTTGTTTCGTCTTGTTGCGTCTTTTTTTGTCTTATAACATCCTCTATAATGTTTTTGTCTTGTTACATCTTATACATCATTTTTGTCTTGATACGTCTTTTACATCACTTTTGTTTTGTTACATCATTTTTGTTTTGTTATAATGTTTTTGTCTTGTTATGTCTTTCACACCATTTTCGTCCTGTTACATTTTTTACATAGTTTTGTCCTGTTACTTCAGTTTCGTCATACATTTTGTCACTTTTACATCATTTTTGTCTTGATATGTCTTTCACATTGTTTGTGTCTTGTTAAGTCTCTTCAGTGTGTTATTGTCCCATCCATGTGGGTTGAAATGAAGGTTCTGAGGTTGGCCACGTGCAATGATGCAAAATAAAAATAATTAAGAATTCACCTCAAGTGCATTTAAACTAAAGTAAAGAGCCTGTTTGTGTAGGAGTAGAAGGAGTAGGAGTAGAAAGTAAGTTAAAATATGGGTAGAAAAACTAAAAATAAATACTCAAGTAAAGTGCAGATACCTGAAAAATATCTAAGTACAGTAACAAAGACACTGGGGGTTTTCCAGTACCACTGTCTTGTAGTTTGCCTCTAAATAAATGGACAGATCTAATACTGTCAAATCTGCTGACCCCACATTAACTTAACAATACAATAGAGAAGCACATGAATTAATGTCCTTTGGTCCAGCGCCAGGTAAAGGAAAGTGCTGGAGCCGGCCGACAGCAGGCCCATTGTTCATGGTAGCGGGAGGGCAAGGTCATATCAGAGAGACCGGAGGCAGGAGCACGCAAGTTTGGAGTGATGAACAAGTCATCTGTGGCAGGCGTCTTGATATATCTGAGAGAATACACCCTTTGATAGGAAGTGTCACGCTGAGTGTTCCCGAATGTCCAGTCTGAGGTTTGTATATTGCCTTTCGGGTAAAGGTACATTGTGTGAAATTTAGCGGGGTTTATTGGCAGAATATGGCAGAAATGGAATATAACATTCAATAGTGCGTTTTCATTAGTGTAGTTATCTGAAAATAAGAATCACATTACTTTTACACAACAGCCATTTACTACATTTAGACAAACTTTTGTGTTTTTTGCATGTTCTGTGGCCACCATGGGTTCTATGTGTGCATGGAAGGCAAGAGTGAGATGAGGTGTTCTGCAAGCTCACTGCTACATGCTACTAAATCCTACACACTGCTCCTTTAAACATTTAAAAACAGTGTTTACAGAAATTTGTGGCTTTGGAAGTGCACAAAATATGCAGTTCAAGTGGACACTTAGGCTTCTTAGGTGTTTAAATTTATTTAAAGAAGCAGTTTTTCCATTTTGGAAACACTTATTCACTTTCTTTCCAGGAGTTAGATAAAACATTGGTACTGCTCTCATGTTTGTATGCTACGCTGCAGCTAGCTGCCATTTAGCTTAGCTGGCTTACAATCTGGAAACTGTCCTGAGGGTCTTATGCAGATTTATACAATCTAGATTTAAGACGTTGCTTTACAGGTGCTGGTATGTAGATTTTGTAACATTTGAGCAGAGCCAAGCTAGCAGTTTCCACCTGTTTCCAAAAAGCTAAGCTAATCAGCTGATGCTTTAGCTTCATATATAGCGGACAAACAAAGAATCAATATTCTCATCCAGTTCTAAGCAACTTACAGACCCAACTGTATTTTTTTTTTAGGAGGAAAAGTGTTTATTTGAGACTTTGTCCTCCCTGCAGTCATTCTGCAGTTTGTGTCACAAAATTTAATATACAGCCCACAGTTTGGACATTCCAACTTTTTTTAAAAATTAAATTCAGAATAAGTGTATACATATACAAAACAAACAAAAATCAAACAATAAGTTAATCAGTTTGAAAATTAAATATCTTGTCTTTGTACTGTATTCAATTGACTATAGGTCCAGAAGTTTTTGCATTTCATTGCATTCTGTATTTATTTGTGTTTTACACAACGTCACTTTTCTGGAAGATTTAGATATAGATTTTCCATTTTACTCTTGACGACTTTCAAATTAATGCACCGTCATTCAATAACAATAATACATATGTAACATGCTGTTTTTTCAAAATAAAAGTCTTCGATACCTCTATGGCTGAAATGCATGGGACACGGACAGAATGCGTCATGTAGGCAGAATAGAGCAGGGTTTTTTAACCTGTTGCAGGCTTTAGTGGTCTTTGCAGGGTAAAAGCTGTGTTTTGAGGAGATTTTTGGCTTCACTGTGTGCATATTGAGTTTTGTCAAGTGATAAAGCAGTTGGTTATGCCCCCTTTGGAAGCATAGGTTATAAAAACAAGTTGTAAATTTATTAACTAGACCATTTTAACTTGACAGATACACTTAATTTGATTGTTTTACATATAAAACACCCACAAAGTTGCTCTGCTGCCTCACATTGCCTCTGGTACGGTGAGATATATATTTGAATCATTTTCATTTTTTATAATGAAATATATAGTTTTTACCAGCTTAGTTGCACATTGCTTGAGCAGCGTCTGTTGTAAGTTCAAGAAGCGTCATGTCCATACATACTTATCTGTAGATTGCATTTTGTGACTATTTTAAGAACATCTGTGATACTGGGCTGGTCCAAAGTCCTTCTTTGCACCAGCCACCGCATCTCTCAATCCCAGACACAAAGGAACCATGAAAATGACTCATCCCCGAGAGGTGTGACGGACAGACTGAGACAGTCTCAGTCAGACTGCTGCTGAGACAGGGAGGAAAACATCACTTATGCACAACACAGCTTATTTCCCATCATTAGGCATTTATTAGACTGCAGTGATACTGACTGAAAGGTTGGGAGTAGCTTTAAGAGATTCTTCCTGCCAGGCGTCGCCAGTTTCAAGGCGGCCAAACAAAAGCGACCGCTCAAAAGCAAAATTTATGATGTGTGTATTTTTAATAACTCATGACGGAAATGAAGTTAAAGAACAAAAAAGAAGCTGTAACATGCATTTCTGCTGATTAATAGGAATGAAACTAGACAGATTAAGAGGAAGTCGATCAGCTGGTAATGTAGGAAATTCTCTGAGCTCAGAGAGGTTTAATAGTGCTTACTGTGGTTGCTTGGATGTGGAACTGAGAGCTCGGCTAGTATCAGCCTCAGGCTGGTTCAAACCGGTCTGTCTGTAGGAGAAAACCAGCCCCGTGGATGAGTTCACCCGCCTCTATAGGTCTCGTGCATTCACATCTGAGGCAGATAATAGAGTGAGAGCAAATATCCGTGGAGAAAAGAAAAAGAAAATCTCTTATCTGAGCCCGGGCCTCTTTGACCTCACGTGAAACGCATCATGAAATGTGACAACAACAAAGAGGAGAATTGGAGTGCAGCGGGTGGGAGATAAAGATTGAAACGCAGAAATTAGGTCAAGAGTCACTCAATATGCACAGCATTAGGGAGCCAGTATGCACACTGCATTACTAATGGAGTGATAATGTTCAGAATTTAAGCATTAAAGTAAAGATCTGCTGACTGTAAGTCCATGTTTTTGCAGCAGAAAAGACAGCAGGGCAGGCATCATCCCCCGCATGCTCCAGTTTGGGCGGCAGCAGCACGTGGCGCAAATAAATAACAGCCATGTGTGTAAGCTAATGCAGCTTGAGCCTTCATCTTCAAGCTCTTAACAGCATTTCAGCAGCCAAGATCTACTGCAGGAGACATGAAGAAAACATCATTTTATCTGACACATACACACTGAAAAAAAAATAATACAGGAATAAAGTGGAATCAACTTATCTTTTGTCATTAACTTAATGTAAATACGCAAGTTTTATTTGATGTTAATTAAACTTAATTAAACTAAACTGTATATTGTGGAGGTTTTGATTTTAACTATTCGATTAGGCTGGAAATTATATTTAAAAGATCAAATTCTTGGCTATTAAACCTTGTAACTGGCCATCTTCCCAGTGATTAAATGTTTTATCAACTCTAGATGTCAGATGGAAAATCTGACAGAGATAAAGAACCAACATTTTTAGCACATTTTTATACCAAGTTACCAGTAGGTATTGTTGGTTTTAGATTTTTGAAGGATTTTAACACATTTCTAAATTCTTTGAAGTTGTGAATTCTTGTCTGGGACAAGGCTGTTTTCTGGCACAGAGCAAGTTTAGAAATGAAAAAAAAAGAACTGAAGCAAATAAAAATATTTCATAATTTACATATATTTCATGTATATAAAATCCATAAGGATTTTTTTGCTGAAAAATTGGCCAAAAAAATTAGTTGAGTTGAGAGTGGAAAACAATCCTGAGTCTCTGATACACTTTAACAGAAGTCCTGATTGTTTATTTGCACAATGATGAAGTATTGAATTCAGTCCCTCCCACCTTGTGTGTGTGAAATGAAGAACTGACTCTTTAAACTGGGAAAATATTCAGGGAAATCAGATTTGTTTGTCAGTTTAACTGAAGAGTTGTTGTTAATATCTTAAGCCTGTTGAAGCTGTTTTCTCAAGTACAGTTGAATTAATATCAAGTTTATTAGACTGGAAATGCATTACCTCAACTTGTCTTTTCAAATTTAGTCAACTTCAAAAGTTTTAGGCAGCCCGGACACTAACCTTTTTGAGTTGAAACAAATAGTTGATTTTTACAGTACTATAAGACAAAAGAAAAGGAGTGGGAACAAAAACACCCTAAGAATGGCTCAAGGACATGACATAAATATACAGACTTTCAAACATTTGAGGAGCTGATCCCAAAGGGGGAGATTTGTTGCAGGAATGGAGAGGTTTGCATATGAGTGCAACAGAACAAAGAAAGACAAACAAAAAGAAAAGATGGATGTATCTGTATGCAGCCATAGCATGTGTGGTGTTACATATTTACAACATGATTATAATATCTACTGGAAACAGAAAATGCTGTTATAATAGTTTCATTAATATTATTCTGCTCCAGGTCATCATGATGAGTGTGTTTTGATTTGCAAAATAGCTTCCACACTTAAACGTCCATTCATTTTCCTTTTGTTTGTGTTTTTTTTTCTGTTCATTTCAGTGGCTCTTTATTGTGGCGCAGAATGAATGTTGAATGACAAGCGCTCAGAGCTTTACTTCACTAAAGCCTAAGCTGTGAGACAAAGTCCCTGCTTTTCATGTTATTTGCTGCTTAAAGCAGCTTTCATCAGTGGAGCAGTGATTGATGACACTGTATTATTTTTTTTGTTTTACATAAATGAAGAACAGACCTTTTTTCAAAGCAGCTATATTGATATGAAATAGTAGTGTAATCAGTGGGGTTAAGACTAATTAAGGTTCTGTTCCATTCAGGTCAGGGTGCTGCTACTGTGCATGTTGGCTCATGAGAAAAGCTACGTTACACTAAATGGAACAGGACCTCAATTATTATCAGTAATGCCTGTGTTTACTGTGCTATTTCATATCAGTATGCCTGTCAGGAAGAAGTTTTTTTTATCAGGTCGTATCATCAGCATAGAGGAAACATGTCCCTTATTTTTCTATCACTGTGTTTTTATCAGTGGTGGACAAAGTACTCAACCTCAGTACTTGAATCAAAGTATAGATACTCCTGGTCAAATTTTACTCAACTACAAGTGAAAGTTGCTCGGTCAAAATTTTATTGGAGTACTTGCTTTTGTATGTATGCAAAATTACAAATTACAAAGTACATTTTCTAATATCAATACATTGCTGTATTGTTTTCATGATGCATTCACAGAACCATGTAACTCACTGAAACCACCTGATGATGCACTGACCTGTTTGTAGACCCACTCTGCTACACCTGCACACCTGTAAAAACTTCAGCATAGAAATACAATCAAAAACAAAACAGCAGTTTTTTTTTTCTCCCCACTCATTCACTTCAGTGAGTTACAAGGTTTACTGTACAGGCTGTTACCAGAAACAAACTACATCTCTGCCTTCAAGAACTCACCGTTCTGTTGAACCACTTGGCTACACAGGAACACAACCTGTGGCCAAGTGCATTTTAGAAAAGAAAAAAACAACAACAGCTGACTTCAAAGCTGCTTAGACTAAAAGTAACAAGTAACGACAACCTTCTTAGAAATGTAGTGGAGTGAAAGTCAGAAGTTTCCCAACAAACAAATAAACAAACAAATAAATACAATTTTGAGATATTTGTACTGTACTTGGGTATTTCCATTGGTATTCTACACCAAAAAAACCCCCCAAAACTTTTATTAAAAAGTTTGTAGCTCTTACTTTGCTAAACTTTGCAGATTAAGATTTTACTTACAACATATAGGTTTGTAGAATATGGTGCCATATAAAGCAGCTCAAATAAGCGACAAATACTGATACTTAAATGTCACAGCATCAATAATAACAAGACAGTTATAAAAATAGAGAGTTTAAAAATACACAGGTCCTATTTTTACACATTTTAATTACAAATATGAAGATTATTTACAGATTCTGAGGATGATATGAAGTACAGTGTCCTGGCACAGGTGACAGGTATGTTAAAATCATTTTGAACGTCTTTTCAGCAGTTGAGATTTTCACTAAACTGTAGAAGTTTAAAAATACATTTTCTGTTTTTAGGTATCTGAGAACTCCGACTGTAATCATCATCTGGTTTAAAGCAGGTCAAATGACATCAGCCATCATAATCAGTGCAAGATATTTTTAATGACTAAAACAGGAATTATAGCCCATGTAACTGACATCTTCAGAATATTTTCACAAATTCATGTTGCTCATCTATTACTATAATTGTTCATTTTTGGGACAAAACGGACAGGACAACTGCTTGTAATTTGGGACTGCCCTGATTTTTTTTTTTTTTTTTTTCGTGATATCTGGTCACTCCAGACTAAATGACAAACAGGTACAAAAAGTTTGGGAATGGGTCCAGTAGATCACCTCTGCCTGCAGCCATGAAACGTGCTGCAATGTTGTCCTTGGGGGTAAAGACACCCACCAAGATACATGTCCCCTGACAACATTATGAAAAGGAGTCCTACAGAGAGAGGTTTTTTTAAAAAACAGTAGATCCGTTTTGTTTAACCAAAAACAGTGGTTATATCACTTTCTTCAAAGTTACCAAACTTTTTTGACAAAAGAAGTCATTGTAGTTCACAAAACATGGGAGCTTCTAGTCTGACATATGAGAAAAGACTGGAAACAAGTAAAAACATAAAAACAAAAAAAGCTGGAAAAAAGTAATAAGTAAGGGTACTTTGTTTCAAAATTTGAGAGCTTTAACACAAAAAGGATACAAAAAGTGTTACAACCGTCCCTGGTCTCCCCTAATTTAGATTGAACTGAGTCTAATTAATTAATAATGTGTATTTTAATGTTGGGAAATTGGAAATCGAGACCACTTGTTAAGTTTTATTGACAGAGACAATGCTAGTTGCTAAGCAACCAAGATGCATCTCCACTTGCGCAAAAAGAAACAATATAACAGTGGCAATTTCTGTGGTCATTATGACCGTCTATGGCAGAAATAGGTAAAAAATGAAAACATAATCTTTGCTTTTTCTGTAATTTATATAAAAAAATTTAATAAAATTAAAATACAAACAAGTCAGTTACCAGCCACGTTATATTGTATCCCCTCTGGTTGAGTTGTCAGAAGTTAGGATCTGAGCTGTGCATGGTGTCAGTCATGAGACAGTCTTTGGAGCTCTTTGTTCTTTTGAAATGAACAGCTAAAAGATTACATCTGGATTCCTTTACAGTAAGATCTGTCAGGTTTGAAAGTGGATTTGAAGCTGTTCCACGGCTCTGATGTGATATGGATCTTGGCCTGCAGGGAATTTGGAAAATCCTGCAGCCTGTTTCATGTCTGATCATCAAGGTCAGGCCAGCGGTGTGGAACGGACTGCAGTGTCCCTGGCAGGACTCCATCAGCCTCATCATTTACGTTATTGTACTTTCTGTGTGTCCAGTCAATAAAGTCACATTTTTCCACAGAGGCCTGGCCAGTCACACGAGCCAGCTGTCCTCCCACAGTTTGATCGACCCTGAGGGTGGCCAGCTGGCAGGCAGAGCAGACACGCTACACAGTTACACTAAAAGTTGTTTGGAGAGCAAACAAACCTTGTGTAATCACAGAGATACTGCTGAGACTGGTGGTTCAATTTTTCTTATTTCAGTATATTAACTGTTCTTAAAAATGGTCAATACTCATTCTTGAGAGCTGGGACAAAACTGTATTTGAGCTGCCTTTGATTTTTACTCTTCCTGGAAAATATATTCTAAAAGATCAAACTCTTGGCTGATAACCTTGTAACAGGCCAACCAACTCAACTAGTGATGAGATTTTTAATTATTTAATCAAAACACACATTTTTAAACCATAATTCTTATTTCGCTTTGAATTAGAATGTTCTGTTTGAGACACATCTAATGAAAAATAAATAAATAAATAAAAATCTGTTGGAGTTTAGGGAAATCAGGGACAAAACTTTAAAGGGGCAACATTCTCATTAAAAATCCATTTTAAAATGAATATTATTATAATAGCATTTTCTTACTCCTATGTTATCAGTAAGTTTTGTTAGTTTTAGATTTTGAAGGTTTTTTATGACATTTTTTAAAAGTTGTGAATTCTTGTCTGGGACAGGTTTTCTGGCACAGAGCACATTCAGAATAAAGAAAAAATTAAAGCAAACCAAAATATTTAATAAATTACAAATATTTCATTTCATTTCATTTCATTTCAAAGAATAAAATTTCACCAAAAGATGTTTTTTCTTTTTTCTTGGTAGGACAAGATTTGTCCCAGTTCTCGAGAATATGTTATGTTATATCCAGCATGAAATGATTGTTGTATCCTCATTTAAAGACTCTGTTTAAGAGCAAATGAGTTGTGATGAACCTGATGTGGTGTCAGAGCCCTCTACAGGCCGATCTGGTTCACTGCAGCTGGCTGCTTATGACATGAAGAGGCTGCTCTCTAGTGGTGATGTTGTGAAGTGCAAACCTGTGATCATGAGGAGATTTAACTACTGCAGGAGGGACGAGTCATGGACACTGACTCAGAGGCCAGATCATCACCAAAGTACATTTACTTCAGTACTGTAGTTAAGTACATTTTTTGAGTATCTGAACTTTACTAGAGACTTTCACTCCACTACATTTCAGAGACAAATATTGTACTTTTGACTCCACTATATTTCTAAGAAGGTTGTTGTTACTCATTACTTTTAGGCTCAGCAGTTTTTTGCCTTCTTTTCTTTTCTAAAATGCACTTGGCCACACACTTTGTTCCTGTGTAGCCAAGTGGTTCAACAGTGAGTTCAAGTGAGTTCTTGAAAGCAGAGACGTAGTTTGTTCCTGGTAACAGACTGTACAGTAAAGCCTTGCGTCTCCCTCAAACAACAACAGCTCTGAAAATTTCTATGCTGAAGTTAGATGGTACAGCAATGTATTGATATTAGAAAATGTACTTTGTAATTTATACTTTTGGATACTTAAGTATTTTTAAAAGCAAGTACTCTAGTACTTGAACTCAAGTAAAATTTTGACTGAGCAACTTTCACTTGTAGTTGAGTAATATTTTAGCAGAAGTATCTGTACTTTGATTCAAGTACTGGGGTTGAGTACTTTGTCCACTGCTTGTCCCCAGATACTCATATCAGTACTGAATTAAGCCATAATCAGATTGTCAGGTGAATAAGGCTCCATTATGAGATCTGCTGCTAAAATGAGAGTGAGAAGGAAAACCGTACAACAAAATACACTAACTCAGATCACTTTCATTTACATTGCAATGCATATTTTATTATCATGTAGTACTATATGTTCTAAGATTCATCACTAAATAAGGCTATGTTTTAGTGATGGCCACATCAGTAGTCAAAAAATATTTGCTAATATCTTTTCCACTCACTCTCACTTTAATTTGGTTCTATAACTCCTGTAGGTTTACTTTCAGTTACAGGTAACATATCATTAGAGAACAATATGATTTTGCATTTGGGCATATGAGACATTTTGACATATTGTTTCCCAAAAATAACTCATGATGACGACTAACAGTTCTGTTATCTTTAAAGCTAGTCAGTTTATTTTTGTTGTGACTGGGCAAAAGTTCCATAAGAACCTTTAAAAACCTCCTTAATTTAGAGATTAGTAATAAGAAATGAAGGAAAATTAACCTATATACTAGAAAATCCACAGATTTTATTTATTTATATTTATATGTCTGCCTGTATATTGTATATCTGTATATTGTATAAGTATTTTATTTTTTCACATCTGTATATTTGTTTTACTGTATAATTTGGAATTATAATCTCCTTTAGATTGTTTTTTATATATGATCTTGTACAGGCAGTATGGGTGGGTGGAGGGTAGATAAAGAAAACAAAGAAAATGTTTTTTGGCAACTGATTTTAAGCAATCCTATTTTTCACCAAAAAAAAAGTCAATAAAAAAAACAACCTTTTAATCAAAGCATAATTACAATGATCTCAGAGAAAAATAGATTTTGCTCCTCCTCTTAGCTCTGTTTTCAGGATTTAGAAAATCTAGCCCATGAAGGGAGACTTTGGCCAATCACAGGTTAGTAAGACAGTTGTTTGTTCAGTCTCATTCCCAAAATGTCAGTATGTGACAACCTGAGAATGAGACTCAACAATCAACAATGTCTCAGGATCGATTACTGCACCTTTAAGTGACAATAAACAGTTTTTAGTATGAAGGTAGGTGAGTAAATGCCTTTAAAAAAAAATAAGAACAAATCTGGACAGTAAAGCATCAGTAACATGCCTTTGAGAATAAGGTTTTGAGATAAGATTAAAAATACCCAACACAGTTTGTTGATCTGACCCATAGAGGGAGACTGAAGACAGAAATGTTTGGTCACTTTGCAGTATACGAGCCAAATATCACTCTCTCCAAAACAACCAGACTCCTTTGGCAAAATCAGTAGTTTTACCATTCAAAACATGGGAGTTGTTGGTCTACTGCTGCCTAGTTTGTTTGTGTTTATTGTGTGATTTCTTTGTTTTAAAAGGTTGTTCAGATTCACAGAAGTCACAGAAGAAGAAGAAGAAGAAGAAGAAGAAACTGACAGATGAAGGCAGCCGTAGACCTGCAACCCCCATGTTCTGCAAGGTAAAGATACTGTTTTTGCTGGTTGAGTCTGGCTGAGAAAGAGTTGGAAAAGCCATCTGATGGCGAGGTAAAGCGGTAAAAATATTCTAAATATAGCACCAAATGTTGAATTGTTTTTGGAGGGCTTTTTTTCATGTGGCTAAAATAAGTTTTGCTGCTGACTCTGTCCACAGCAGTTCATCACTTTGCTCGTTTGCTTACTGATACTCCTGTCTGCTTCTCATAACAGGGGACATGTCACTGCAATCCACTGTAGGTAAGACACTGACTATCATTAATAATTATTTAAAACTTGTAGCCTCGATCCTTCTTGGATGCCCTTGTGGTAGATAAAACATGATCATTTGCCCTCTGTGGCGGCCCAGTGTGCAAGAAAACATGATACGGTGCTGTATAGGCTGCCGACATGCCCCTAAATGGTTAAATAATTCATAGTTCCCTGTGTGTGTTTACCAGAGAGAGGTAGTAGATACGCTTTATATATGAATCACATAATCAAACAGATTTAATCTTAATCAGAGCCGATCGGTAACTGTGTCACCATACATGCATCACTACTTTCTGTGTGCTGGTGCCCTTTTTATTTCATTTTTTTCGACAGCCCAGAGTCCACTGCTGCTGCTGTGGGCCAGGAGGGAAACTGACACACTGGATGTAATACTGAGGTTTACTGAGCAAATACACTTGACTTATTCATTTTATAACATCAGGCCTTCTTTATGAACATCGGGAATGCTGATGACTCATTCCTAGTATTGCTGAGTCACCACCTGGCAGTCCTATTTAATTTATTTAATTTAAGTCATGGCCCAATACAACCACAGTTTGTACAGTATTTAGATATTAGTACAATGTTGGTATATATAAGTATTACAATGTTGTTTATTACAAAGTTATTGTAATGTTACAATGTTATGTTGGGGTTTATTACAATGTTATTACAATGTTTATTACAATGTTGTTATATATATGTTGCTATATATCAAGTCTAAATTGTATTACGTATATACATATATGTATATATAACATACAATTTAAACTTGAGGTTGCTGCAAAACATTTTAAAAAGCAATATACATACACACACGATAGATATAAAACTGACAACAGTACATCCTCACTGCCTGCAGGTGGCACAAGTGTCAAAACTGTAGCAGCTACAATATGTAGATCCTTTTGCTCAATTAGTACATGTTTATGAGATCATGATTACATTATTTGATCCCACAGACACTCAACAATTGAACCAATATAGCCTAAAAGTGCTGTTTGATATAACTAAACTAACTAAACTACTAAACTACTAAAAAAAAAAAAAAAAAGGTCTGTCCGAAGGCATTTATTGGTTTCTGACTCTGGAAAAACAATGAAATTCCCCAAAAACTCCTGCATCTCTTAACTTTTTTTTAACTAAATGACATATATTTAGGCTTTTCTATAAGATATCATTTAATAGCTAATAATAATAGATAATAAATAAATAAAAACTAATGATAAAAATAAGTTTAATCATTTTTCACTTTTATTCCCTGAAACTTCCCACTTTGAAAACCTCTGCACTAGATGGTACAACTGGAGCACAATAGCAGAACTGAAACTAGATTATAATGCCATGGTTGATGCCCACTGTGTGTTCACGTTAAAGGGGAACTCCACCAATTTTACACATCATAGTTGAGTTGTTTCCAGGTGTTGGGGAGTACAACTGCATACGTGAAAAAAAAAGTTGTAAAAGAAAATCTTTTGTGAATCCAGAAGGAGCTGCATGAAATACACTCCAGGCAACAATTGAGATGCATTAGCCACCACTACCATAACAACACCGATTTTCTGCATATATTCCACCACATGGAAGAGCTCTGACTGACTCCGACGCCTGTGAGATATTCCTGAAAAAAACTGTATGTTATGATGGTAAAGATTCATGCTTTGATTGATAAATTTGACAAGGGGACCAGGATATTTACTGGATAGCAGTGCAGCATCATGTGCAGCAAATGTCTTACTGTAAAACATCATATAATAATAATAATATAATAATAACCTAAGCTGGAAATAGTAGTGTAACAAAAGCTGTCAGCCTGTGGTTGGTCCACCCCTTCAGTGAAGACTGAAATATTTGAACAGCTACTGGAAAATTCAAATGAGATTTGGTACAGACATTCATTATCACTGACAAGTTAGATTTATTTATCATTATTCATCACAGGGTTGTATAATGAGATTAAGTTGTAGTTCCCTTTTTTTGCTACATAGAATTTGCATATAGAAAAAATATATATCCAGTAGATGGGTTGAATAAATAGCAAGACAGAAATAATAATAATACACTTCAAATGAGGTCATTTATGGGGAGTATACATGTAACGTGATTATATAATCTGGATACAAAAAAGATGTCTGGCTTCCATTATGATTACAGATAATAAGATGTAACCAGATTACAGATAAATTTGGTAAATATGGGAATTACAATTTTAAAATACAGAACAATGTACTACCATAGTGCAGTGCACACAGTGCACATGCAGTTACCAATTCATTATCATGGCATCAACTTTAAATCAATCAGTCATTTATACACAATAAAGAAAGGAACAGCTGGACAAACTTATAAACCTAACAAGCACAAAACACTTAGAGGTGCAACAATTAATCTGATATCAATTAACTATTAAATGAATCTACATCTATTTTGATAATCAATTATCATTTTGATTCATTTTTTAAATAAAGAAAAGTCCAAATTCTCTGATTTCAGGTTCTCAAATGTGAATATTTCTGATTTCTTTACTCCTCTCACAGCCTAAGAGGAGAAGATGACAGTGTATTCTACAAAAATTGGTCATCATCTGTCTTTTCTTCCAGCCATCTATTGGATGGATTGTGATGAAACTCCTCTCTGACAGTAAACTGAACATATACAAGCTGTGGACAAAATAAGACATTTGAGGACGCCCAGCATTTTTCACTATTTTCTGATATTTCATGGACCAAACAATGAATCTCGCTTGATGCCACTGACTCCCCCACACTAGTCCTTAAAGGGCAGCCCCACAGAACCACTGACATGGTAACTCTTTGCCTTATAACAATGACAACAGGAACTGTTGTTGGAAGGGGAATTTTGCAGGAAAACGACCCTCACTTTGGAAGACACACACTAAGACTGACCTCATATCAGCCTCAGCTGAACATTGGAATACATCATTGCATAGAACAAGGACTGGATGTTGTCCTCCATCACTTCTATAGGAATTACAGGAGGAGCTGTCTCTGCAACCAGAGTGGACAGAACTGATAACAGCAGCCAAGAGCTCCTTCAGCTTACATCTGTGCATGTTAATGTTATTTTAAGATTGATGTATCCTTTAACAACCAGGGTTGGATGGCTTTCATAGTGTTTGAATTCATCGTAGAGATGAAGAGAGGAGAATCTATGCAACGTGTAGAAGATAGTTGTTGTTTGTTCATAACCCACACAAAATACAACACAGATGATTAATTAAATGGAAAAGGTTGAAAATATGAAACTAAATAAATATACACATATGTACTCAGGGAGTAGTTCTGTTGTGCATTTTTTTAAATTTACATCAGGTTGAAACACAAGGTGACATAAGGCCAGGAGGAGCTATAAAATTACAAACGAGGCACTGTGTAACTATTAGTCAGAAGGAGTGCCATGCCTACCAGGCTGGGAAAATTTAGGGGGAAGACCAACTCTAAGCAAATGCAATGACTGGTGATATTACACACACAAAGGAAGACAATTGAATGTGTTTCATTTCCTTTTTATCTTGTCAGTCTTGTTGAAATTAAGTTGTCTTTTGCAAGAGGCCTGAGAACAACGCAACACAATGAGCGATGGAAACACCAGTCCTACACAATAAGAAGGAATTAATCAAAAAACAGTTACAAGAATCACAAAAAACATCAGATAATTAGGGACGTTCCTGGCGACTAATTTCCCTGTCGATTAAATGCTAAATTTAATTCAGACTAGTCAACTACTCTTACAGCAAGAAAACACTCAGAAAGTAGTTAAGAGTGAGCACAAATGAAGCTTAGCATAAGTTCAATCAGGAAGACCTTCTGTTACGCTGCCTTCATTCACTACTTTCCTTTACTCCGTCTCACTCCTCCTATTCCCTCTAATCAGCTGATTGTGGGCGTTCACCTTCGTCTTTACTATCCAATCAGGTTTTGCCACGGTCGCGGTAGCCAGTCAATTCGCTGCTGCCAAACTTTAAATCGTCTCTGTCTTTGCTCCAACAGTTGTCATTCAGTCAGTCGCGCGACCCTCCTCCACCCCTCTGTCCTACAGTCATCAGACCCAGGCAGCCAGAAGATATTCACCTCGATCCTCCCTGACGCCCTCTCCTGCACACTTCAGGTCCAGGCAGCAGGAGTCCGAAGCCACGTCACCTCACCAGTCTCTGCTTTGCACCTCATCACCACCAACACCAGTGTCTAGACCCTGGGGGGGTTCTCTTCACTACAGCTTCATCACCCCAAATTATATATGTGCTTATTGTTTTCACCACAATGGGGTTTAACTGCCAAAGACTTTTCATGTTTCACATCTCATGCACGTGTCAATAAAACATTTTCTTTTACTCTTAGTCTCTCCTGATTGAATTATTAATCGATGATGTCTGAAAATAAACTGTGTGTTATTAAGAGCCATTTGAAGCAGTTAATTGCGGTCTACAATCGCCAAATCATATTTTAAATGCAGCTGAAATGTGTGCCACATTTTCTGCTGTGCAAAGAAAAAACAACATTGCTTCACCTTTACAGACCAAAGAGGATCACAGTGTCTGCGGGTAAACAACCGAGAGCTAATGTTAGCTGCCAGCCTGCTACACAGTGTGGCTAACGTTAGCAGTGCTAGCAGCAGCTGCTCTGCTTGCAGGTTAGTGTCCATGTCTGTGCTGAATGTGGTCACATGTTGCTCCATTCGAGTGGTTATACACCAGTTTGTTCTGCCACAGTCTAAAGTCAACATTATTTCCATTTTCTAGATTAAAACACTGCCAAACCACACTGGTTTTACGAGCTGTCATCTGTCTGACTTTGCTGATAAAAACATGCAGGGTTGCATGGGCCATGTGGGCGTACGGGCTGCCAACTGATGGGGCCACAGCACCAAAGGCTGCATAACATCTTAGAGGCAACATTTAACTGGCATTGTGCGTGAACAAAATATTGATAAATAGTTTAACTGACTAGTAATTCCGATGCCGACTAGCGGGAATGGCGACATTTAATTGTGTAGTCGACTAATCGAGCACATCCCTACAGATAATAAAGCCTTAAAATCTTTAAAAGGGGGGCAAGACTGAGAGCAGTTTGCAGTTCATTCCCTGTAAAAGGTGCATCATACCTGAAACCAGTTCTGCCAACATTAGTGCGTACATGAAGGATGTCTAAGTGGGTAAATGGGTATTAAAGGAAGGTTTTATGGGTTATGGGAGTTACAAAATATAGAATAGGCAACAGTGTCATGGTGCCTTACTGAGATCTGTATAAACACAATGACAGAGCAGTCAGGTGATGTAATGATGATGTAATTACTGCAAGCGATCCCTAACCCAATACTTTACACATATTTACTTCAGCATTGCACCAATCAACGTTATGTTACACAGATAAATTGATTCATAAACAGTGTAATCTTCCATCATTTCTTATAACGTGGTATACAACATTATGCAGCTGTTATGCCATATGCCAAGTGGGGTAACTAGGTGGTTTCATAACAACACAGAGACACAGTTTTGTTGAGGAAAATTATGTCATCAACCTTCTTTAGAATGACAGGCATTTTATTAGCTGGTTTGCTTAAAAAAAATTTAAAAAAAATTTTTAATGAGTTATCTGGCTACAACAACTAACACAGTTTGACTGCCTTACACCACCTCTGCCCCACCCTAACTTGGTGCAATTGCCTGGTCTAGGAGCATAAATGAGCTAAACCCGGTTCTTACTGGGCACTGATCAGACCCACTTAAAGTGAACCGACCTTTAAGGTGGACCAGCTAACCCCACTGACCCTACTACACCAGAAAATAGATTCTGACTCTGGGTTTGAGTGCAGTGTGGTCACCATACTCACAGTGAGGCAATTGTTCAGTTCACAGGTCAGTTCAGGTCATGTCCCCATGTCAGTGAATGAAGCATCATGAAATGAATGAGCATCATAAAACTGCAAAAACACAAGTTTATTACAGGACACAACAGACAGGGGGGCAGTTTTTACATAACCAGAGAACATTTCTTATCCCAGATTGTTCAGTGAGTCTTTTTGCTTTTCTGTTGAGATTCTTCTTCTCTTTGTCTGTTGACCTATGCAGGGTTCCAGTGCCAACAATATTATTCAGCTTGCTTTTATAAAACAAAACCACCAAGACACTGAGTGTTAAAGGAACAGGATGAAAGATTTATGAGGATCCATTGACAGTATTTGGCAGAATATAATAGTCAACTACAATATGTTTTCATTATTCATTAATTATCTGAAAATAACTGTTTTTGTAACCTGAAAATGAGTCATTTATATCTACAGAGGGTGTGAGTTCTCTTCCACAGATGCACTCCAATGTTTCTACAGTAACCCAGAACGGACACACCAAACACTAACTCTACATAGGATCCTTTGCATTTTGCCTAAATTTCGCAGCCACCGTAGGTTCGCTTACAAATTTGGAAGGGGAGAGTGAGACGAGGTGTTTGCAATCTGCAAAGTCACCACTAGATGCCACTAAATCCTACGCACTGGCCCTTTAAATAAAGCCTCACAGAGCTGCTAGCATGGTCAGTCTTAGCCTTGTTCAAATGGGCATTGTTGTTGGAACGGGAATTTTGTACTAAAATGACCCTCAATTTGGAGGACACACATTCAGACTAACCTCAGACTGCTGCTGAAGCTTCATATTAACCTCAGCTGAACTTTGGAATTTATCATTGCACAGAACAAAGACTGTGGATACTGTCCCCCATCACTTGCATAGTATCACAGTAGAGGGAGCTGTCTTTGTCAGTGTGGACAAAACTGATCACTGTTCAGTATACACCTTTACATGTCAGTGCTGTTTTAAGATAGATGTATCTCTTAAGAACCAGTGTCAAGAATGATTTTAAAGGTCTAGACGTGTATTGTTTTCACCAAGAGTACAAAGCCAGAAAATAGAATCTGACTCTGGGTTTGAGTACAGTGTGGTCACCCACAGTCACAGTGAGGCATTTGTTCATTTCACAGGTCAGTTCAGGTCATGTCCTCGATGAATGAAGCATCATGAAATGACTGAGCATCATAAAACTGTTTTATCTCACATGAAACTATTCCAACCATCCCATGTTTACTCCATGTATGACACAACAGACTGTCACCAGGCAGAGAGGTTTTTATAACTCATAGTCATTTGTAATTCCAGGGGGTGTTCTGTGATTGTGCCCTTTTCCTTTTCTGTTCTGAGATTGTATGTGTGTGTTTATGATATTTTCTTTGCCTATTGACCCATAAAGATTTTAAGTGGTAAACATACTGTTCCTACTAAAGTTCCCATGAAACCACTATGTGATTATTATTTATGCATATTACTTGTTTCCTGTAAAAACAGGCAGCTATAGAGGAACTTACCGTAGATATTGATTGACGCTTACAGTAGCCAATATACAATATATCCCCCGCCATACAACTATAGTGATCCATGGAGAGTGGTCATATTAGCTGATTCTTCCCAGATCAGGAGCTCTAGTTTGATGGCAGGAAATAGGCTACAGTCCTGATTTATTCCTTGCTGGGTTTACCTCCTGGCACCCCTGGGCTGAGTCAAAACTAACCAAGGTAGCAGCGTTAGTGGTCAACAACAAGTAAAGCTATCTTTCCATCAGGAAACTCCTTGCATCATGACCTCAGTACTGTTTTCCCTGCCAGTCTTAAAGGCTGTGTTCGGTCTTGGTTCACTCATGTTTACTTGGAGGCTGTTGAGCCCAATTCCATTGCCAGTGCTATGCTAATACTAGCCAACAGTTATGGTTAGCTGCTTCAGCAACAAGTAAAGCTATCTTTCCATCAGGAACTTCCATAAACGACCTTGTTTCTGTGTTTCTGACTGACTTGGAGGCTGCTTAGCTCAGTTCCATTACTTGCTAATGCCAGCTAACAGTTACAATTAGCTGCCATAGCAACAAGTAAAGCTATCTTTCCATTAGGAAACTCCCTAAATGAACTCAATATGACCATAGAGTCTGTGTTCAGTCTAGGTCCAACCAGTGGGACACTGCTAAACCTAGTTCCTTTGCCTGCTAATGGCAGCTGCGGTTAACATCTTTAGCAACAAGTAAGCTAAAGCTATCTGTCCATCAGGAAACCCTGCAATTAAATCACCAAGAGTTGATGCTGAGTAGCCAAAGAACATGAAAATATGAAATAATAATGATATTCCCGTTCCACCCAAATCTGCCTTTAAAGTTTTAAAGTTGTGTTTTTGTACACGTTATCAAGTTTTTGCACAGTGACGCCTGCCATCCAAAACACTCTGAGAAAGAAAGTGAGAAAGCATTTGATTGGATGTAAATTTAGTGTACGACCCAGAGTGCAGGATGAGTCATCAGCTTTTTTTAAATTGTTTCCGAGGAAAATAAATACTCAAAACTACCATTTAAGGAGCTAAATATGGTCAGAATTTACATTTAAAACATTCAGAAAATGAACTAACATTATCAATAGATTGTGACGTTATGTTTTGTGCTGAAGATAAACTACTTGTGTCTCGTTGGCCACACCCACATGTGCATTACATCACTAGAAAGGCCAGGATGTGCTTTTTAGAGGACATTAGGACTCAAATAAATTACGCGCATGGTGTTTTAAATAAAGGCTTCGGTGTCATGTCCCCCACAGAAGAGTCTTCTGAATAAATATGAGATAAAAACACTTAAACATTGATTTTGAGGGAATTTTTAACTGCTAAAAATATAGTACCTGTACTTCCCATGTGCTTCTTGCTTTTATAAAACAAAACCACCAAGACAGTAAGTGTTAACAGTTAGATGCATGAACTGAAGTTGAAACATTATTATGTCATACAAAAGAAAGCAAACCTGACACTTTATTTATACGAAAGCATCAAACAGTGTTACTTTAACTCCACTCCGCTCCACCTACTGAGCCAGTCACACACTGATCTGTGTCCTGAATTGTCCCGGTCAGCCCGGGAGCACGCACATTGGCCTATTGTCTTTTGACACTGTCTGCTGTGAGTCCAAGCATGTGTTCAGTGGGTGAGGGACAGAGGGGCAGGGGAAGGACGGAGCATCCACACTGGCTGCAGAGTGGATGGAGCTTTTAGTGTCTTTATTTGGCAAATATTGAGGCACTCTATGATGCGGTGGCAGCAGTGTGACAAGTGATGTCTGTGGAAATTACAATATGGCTTTGGTACTGTGAGTCAGTCAGACAGCCACAACACAGCATGAGTCAATCTGCTGATGTATGGCTTTTAAGAAAAGAAGAAGTGGCAGAAATTTAATCCAGAGAAAAGGTAGGAAATTTGTTGCTAATACATCATGAGTTACAGTTACAGTTAAGACGTGATAGTATGTCATGAGACTTAATGTGTAAAACTGCAGGTTCAGCTTTGACCACAACGCTGTCAGCGGTATTCTTCCTGCATTCCTTGTGAGAGGTAGGGGCGTGTTCAGGCTGGTTTGTGAGCGTGCTCTAAATTCGCTGTCAACGAGGAAGTGGCTGTGACAGGTCCAAGAGGGCCAGCGAAGGCGTGGCCTCACAGGAACAGCAACACAGCATGCAGGTACACAGCATAAAGGCCTGATCAGAGCACCGATCTGCTCTGTTACAGTGACTGTCTGCACTTGGACAATGACGCCAACACTCCTATTGTGGGTCCTCATCCTAAATGCCGCACTCAAGCCCTCAGGTAAGTGACTGGATACTGTTACCTGCATTCAGCACAGTGGCTAATTAATAACTAAAGCCTAGCTTTATACAAAGCACTTTAACTTGTGGGATTATGCTCTAGGGCATGAAGGAAAATGTGCTCTAAAACACCTGATGTGATATATTGTTTTGTGAAAAATGAATGTGGATGTTCTTTAAAGACTTTAAACACTAAAAACATATTACTTCCATCAGTTTCAATGAATGAAAATGTGGTTAATCTACCTTTAGCTGAGTTGGTCATGTCTACATCAGGGATAATGGCTCATTTTGTGACAAAAGGTACACTAGATCAAGTGCAGTTGCTTGTGTAGTATATGATTAGAAAGGAAAATGCTCAAGGAAGTGATTATGAGTCTTTGTCCTGCTAAGAAAATACATAATAGCTGTCATTACATTGAAAGTACACTGGTTATCACCTGGCACTGCTTCATAAGCCAAGCTAAATGAGTGGGAATTACTTTAAATGCATTGTTGAAGTTGTGACACACTTTCGGAGCTGTACTTTGGATCACAACAAAGTCACCACCCCTTAAGGTGCTACCACGTACCTGGCCGACAGGTAGCAATGACTCAGGCTGACTTAGTCATTTCCTTTACAGCAACAGATTTTGCTCACCGGAAAGTACCGTCTTTGCTTAAAATGTTTCTTTGCGTTGGTGAGACAACGTCCGGTGGAGATGAGGTGTGAGACGTTCACAAATTCAGAGAGGACCCACAACTATTTCCAAATAAGTCAAAAGTCAAAATAAGGAAGTGATGAAATCTATAGGGAACACAAAGAATGGAGTGGGACTTTGAGGTTTGTTTGTCTGCAGTCTTAGTTATGGTCTTAATAAGTGACAGCTTGATGCCACCACAACCAAATATGAAACTGTGAAGAAGAAGAGCTCATTCACTGATTCATCTGACATTTACAGTGAAATAACACTCTCATTACAGAAAACACAACTGAAAGTTTAATGTAGGAAGCCTGATCACAAGGGTGTAGGTCTGGTTTTAGATATGGGGTGACACAAAGAAAAATAAATTATGGTTAAAATTATTGGTTAAAATGATCATTTAAAGCAGTTTTTCCCAAACGTAGGGTTACAACAAAAATGGGTCACAGACCCATTTTTGTTGGGTCACCAATTTGCATGGCAAAATATATAACAACGAAGAAAGAAAGAGAGTATTACATTCTCAAGCTAAAAAGGTTTGGGAACACCTGATTTAAAGGATCTGTGTGTAGGATTTAGTGGCATTTAGATGTTTGCTTGTAGATTGCAACCAAGTGCATATCACTCATCTCACCCTCCCCTTCCAAGCATGTGGAGGAACTATGATGGCTGAGAAATGCAAAAGAAAAACGCAAAAGGCCTTCTTTAAGTCAGTGTTTGGTTTGCCCGTTCTAGGCTACTGTAGAAACATGGTGGCGCGACACAGGGGCCTTCGTGGGGGAGAGGATCTTTGCCCCCTGTTGGTAAAAGCGACTCATTCTATGGGGATTTTTCCATTGGATTTTGTATTAGTGCATATAATATTAATGAAAAATTATCAACTCTGTGGTTAACAAAAGTTTATGATACAGACGTTTAGTTCAGCAGAATAATCTTCATAGATGAACACCACTTTTCTGATTTTGAAGCTAAATGCAATTGCTAGAAAGCTAACTTTAGGCAATTAAACAAACCAACCACATTCACATGACTGCAATGTCACCACCACTAAGCGACTAGTGGTAGGTGTGATGATGTTTAATGTCCCCGGCAACCTCTGCAGTCTAATTTAGCCACTTGTTACCAACCACCTTTTTTAAAACACGTAAAAGCTTCAGAATTAATTAATTACTGATGTAGATGTTGTATGTCATGAAACAAAAGGGCAGTTCAGCTTGGGTTAACCACAGATCTTCTTTCAGCAATCTACCCAGCCCAACGATTTTGAAATGAGGAATGTCGCAATGCTAACTTGCTGACTCCTTCCTGCAGTACTCCAAACACTAACAAAACGTTCATGTAATAATACTGACTATTATGCTCCATTTCTTCCATATTCTGCATATTTCACACTGGACCTTTAATCTGTATTTTCACTCTGTTTTTTTTATCATTTTGCAGTTACATTTAAATCAATCTAGCAGATAAATAATTACAATGAAACTGTTCATTACATTTTAAATATTAATGCTAGAATAATTTAAAAAACTGAAAGAAAACTGAAATTCTATGCTAACTTGTGCTATATTGTTAATACACTAACACTGCTTAAAATCACAGCTTCATTGACAGATATGATAACTTTGGATTAGCATCTTTACCACAGGGAGCGCTGTGCTTTTACTGCCCCTCTGATTCATGTTGTATTCAAGCATTCAGAGATACTGACTTTAAATAAAAAAAAATAAAAAAAGATTTATTTTTCTTTAATCCAAGAGACATCTGTGAGACAGCTGTGAGGTTGTCAAAAGGATCCATATCTGGATTCTTTTTTGATACCACAGTACTATCTCTGTAAATTATACAGTTGATAGTACTGAAAGTACGGAAGCTATAAAATAATTTACCTAAGTGCTCATTCAAGACATCAGTTCAGTTCAGTCTTCATTGGCCTGGCTGAAATTTGCATATAAAACCACACAGTGGTCAGTGACTTTTTCTGTGCCAGCACTGTGTGCATGAAGGTGCACATATTCATTCAATGCTCCTAAACAACCCTCACCAACAAGGTGGAGCAGCCTGTACCTGAAATAATAATAAAAGGAAATTTGCAAATTTAATCAAACTGCTCTGAGTGCAAGGTGATAACTGAAAGGTGACTCAGATGAATATCAATATTCTTATCAGCACAGATCATCTGATGTCTGGCCTGTGGTGACAGGACAGCAACAGAGCAATGATCGCAGAGACTTTAGTCAGAAAATCAACCTGAAAGTATACAAGTTACAGGGCAGAGAGAGGGGTTTTGAAAAGTAAGCTGGCATGTTAAAATTACACCATGGCCCAGTTGTCATACAATTGAAACACAGTGTGAATTTGACTAGACAATCAATTTTTTCCAGCTCACAAAGCCCTCTGTGTTCCTGCGGATAAGGTTACCATAGTAGGATCCCCTCACTGATAACTAGTTGCAATGACGGAGCTTCAGGTGCCATGTTGATACTCTATACACTTCATAATAATGTGTCCTGGGTTGGTAAACACAGTCAATAGACAATCCCATAATTACTGTACAGGTTGGTTGCCCAAGTCTTTGAGCTGTAGCCAGAAACACCAGAGGGCACGCAGGCAGCTCAGCAGCAATTTTGCACTAATCTGCCCTGATCTTATCTCTAATCACCTGTGAAGGGTAATGAATGAGTTATTCCACAACTAATTTTCATCTAAAAGATCCAGTTTTTCAAGCTGCAATTCTGCTAACATACAGCTTACGTTTTTGTAATGTTATAAAAAGTAGACTTACATGTACAGAAATGCAGCAGGTTTCTCTTTCCAGAAATCATGACCTGGTTACTCAGTGTCGTAGATTTTATCTTTCACCCATACAACAAAAGAAGAAAGTACACATGAGTCCAATATGTCTTATGCTGAAACTTGTTTAATAATACTTGGCCAAGGAGAATGAAGAAATAATCAGTACATGCTTTGTCCTGATGTTCCCTTCAATTCTGGAGTTTCGGTCCTTCAGGATGGTCTTTAAACATTGACAGATAAGGTCATGAAGAACCTATGCCCAAATGAGGTCAGATCCAACACATCTACAGCACATCGGATTAGCCTATTGGTCTGCAAATCCAAACAGGAATTATGGATACACAAGGTCTGAGACCACAGCTTAGCACCCTTGGCTCCATAGCTCAGGATCAGTGTTACATCTTCTCCACAGAGTCCCAGAAAAGGTTATATGGAATATATCTACAGATGAAGTAGGTCCTCTTTCATTGTGTCCACCAGTAGCCCAGAACAGACAAACCAAACACTCTAGTGTTTTGCATAGGTTTCATGGCCACCATAGGTTCTCCTACACACTTGGAAGAGGAGGGTGAGGGGAGGTGTCTGCAAGATCACCACTAGATGCCACTAAATCCTACACAGTGGTCCTTTAACCCAAGCTATAATTGGACAGCAATGTCAAACAATGTATTTTTCTATTTAGTTTGGAAGACATTTCATTCAAGACATTTGTCTTCCACGTTGCCACGAGTCCTGAAGGGACTCGGCAAGAGACAGTCCAGCAAATAGCAGAAATGCAACACTTATGGATGCCAGCCATCATAAAACACAACAAGGCGGAAGATTATTTTCAGAAACACAGTTAGGCGGAACAGTTGTCTTATAGTGTATTCAATATTCAAGAAATTTGCAAGACAAGGAAATGTTTTTCCCTGATCTGCTGGAAGCGGAAACACACACTTGATACATTAAATGGAACATGAAACATCTGGAGACGTTGTGACTCCAGTGGTTGTTGGAGTCTTCAGATTGGTTTGCTTGCTCCACATGAAACCATCTTTCATCAAACCGACTTTCAACGCTATCATTCACAGCACAGCCATAGTGGTATTTTTCCTGAAACTGTTCTTAGGTCTTGAGATGGGAAATTGGCCGTACAGATAACGCTGAACATTTCAGGAACAGACAGCAGGTGTGAAAGGTATTCTAGGCCAGCTAGACTAAGTTGACTGCTAGAAGAAACACCTCTAAAGAACTACTGACTATCTTTTCTTTATACACCCTATAACATCAAATGAGCATATTCTCTCTAATCACAAAGTCATGTGCTGTATGTTGTGTCTCCACAGAAAGCCATGGTCATGGGTTTGAAGAGGTGAAGGACTATGAGGTGGTTCGACCTGTCCGACTCCACACAGTCAAAAGAAGACAAGCAGAGGTACATTTCTCTTCTCTCCTCCTTTCTTTAAAATGTTAGTGTCAGTATAGAGATACATGTGTGCTGTTCTTTCATACACAAACTATATTTAGGTGTTAGTTAGGTATGGGAAACTTAATAAGACTGAATCACTAAAACCACAATTTCACATCCTTCCTTTCTACAGAATGTGAGGCCAGAGACTATCAAGTACGCAATGACGGTAGGAGGAAGAGACATCGAAATGCATCTAGAAAAAACTACGTAAGTTCTTACTTCCTTAAATGCATTCTCTGAAATTTCAAGCACAGAAAGGCAAATACTTGATGGTATAATGAACTTAAAAGGTAATCCTGTGTTCAAGAATTTCTAAAATATCACTTGTTGCAGATTAACAGTCAACACTTCCTGGTTTTACTTCTTTTTTACTTTTTTTACAAAATGTGTGGTTTTTAATGTAATCAGTTTTAAAAATTTGCAATTAGACGCACTGAGAGTCATTTTATGTCTTAATTAGTGCAGGTTTTTACAGCTGATTTCCCAGTATTACACTTTCCTACAAATATTTGGTGTGTTTTTCCCACATTTCAAATGAGTCAGACTGTAAGAACTGTATTAACGTAGCTATTTATTTTTATATCTTTTCATCGTCAGTGAATTACTCACCAATGACTACACTGAAACGTACTACCAAGAAGATGGAACCCAAGTCACCACAAATCCAGATGATATCGTAAGTATTGCAATCAGTTTCAGTTCCTTATATAGAAGATGTGACGGTAAACTACATGCAAAAAAAATTCTATCAGAGTAAATCCTCGAGGAAAATAACCTAGTACTCATGTCTATATCAGGATCACTGCTACTATCATGGGAGGATTGTGAATGACAATGCATCGTCTGTCAGCATCAGCACTTGTGATGGACTCAGGTGAGCCTTCAAACTGTCCTCTCTATAACTTTACTTGAATTAAGTAATAGTTTGTATTAAGGATTAAACTAATATAGATATTAATATAACTTATTGACTTTTTAGCAGAAACAAGCTAAAGAGTTAGTATCACTTTTTAAGGTGATTTGGTGACCTTATTAGCCAGAGTAGCCTATTTACGTATTTAACAGATACATCAACTTGTGTTTCTGGACACTGGAAAATATAAATCCGATATTCACTCTTCTTTGAGCTCTGTCTCCGTCTCCACCAACTCCTGAGCAAAGTCATCGGCTAGTCACTAACTTGGTCTGTTGTTCAGTGCTGGGCGGAGCATAATTTGCAATTGGTTTATCAGAGCTTTTGAGCTGAAAATAGCGTTCTCTGGGTTCTCAAGGCCCTATGTTCCCAGGGTCCTGTGGTCCCAAGGTCATATGTTCCAAGGGTCCTGGGTTCCAAAGGCCCTATGCCCCAAGGGTCCTAGATTCCCAAGGTTCTATGTTTCCAGTGTCCTATGTTCCCAGGGTCCTAGGTTCCTGAGTTCTTATGTTCTCGGGGTCCTATATTTATAAGGTCCTATGTTACCACTGTCCTACAGTGTGTTCCCAGGGTCCTATGTTCCTAAGGTCCTATGTTCCTAGGGTCCTATATTGCCTAGTTTCTATGTTGCCTGGGTCTTATGTTCCCAGGGTCCTATGTTCCCAAGATCCTATGTTTCCAAAGTCCATACTTCCTCAGTTAACAGACAAATATACAAATGAAAAGAAAAATAAAGTTATATTCCTATTTTAAGTGCAGTATTTGCCATGTATTGTATGACTGTCAGGTAGCTTACCTGTCCTACTCTCAAAGAAAGAAGAAAAATGTCTGTCTTTTGTCTCTCCTCACTGAGGTGTGACTCAACCAGTGGATTTATTTCTGCCTTAAAGCAATGTCTGTAGAACTAAAAGACTGACTGGTATGTTCTTGGTTTAGGGGTTACTTCCGAACATCTGCCCAGAGGTACCTGATTGAGCCCCTGTCTGGTGATGATGAGGGGGATCATGCAGTGACAACCTTCAACGAGAAGAACTACACACCTGCAGTGTGTGGCGTCACCAACACCAGCTGGAGCACTGATTTTGAACCACCGACAAGCCGCAGCCGCTCCAGATCAGCGGTAACCCACATTCTAGGTCATAAGGGCATTTGATGTGATGATGATGTCACAGGTCTAGATGGTCTAAAAGGACAAATCTGACCATTTTAAAGCTCAAAGAGGACTTTAATGAAATTCTCTGTCTGCTTTATTCTGTTTTCCTGCAGGGTATATCTATCCTCCAGCAACAGAAATACATTGAGCTCTTCCTGGTTGCTGATAAGCGTGCGGTAAGATGAACACATGGAAAATCTGTATGAAAACCAGACAAAAAAAAAAAAAAGCTAATTTGGTGTGCTTTTGGCGAGTGACATGACCAAACTGGTTCTGCTTACATTGGTAACTCACCTTCGTGATCAAGCAAGCAGAAGAATTCTTTGACTTAGTTTTCATGAGAAACACATATTGTTCAGATAAAAATAAGTCAGCATATCATCGTAAATCATGTGGTAAGTTTATGAATCAACTGCTGAGAAACAGGATGTGACTCTTGTCTAATGTGATGTCATTCTATGTCAGTATGACAAGATGAAGGGAGACCGGACAGCGCTGAGGAAGAGGATATTTGAAATTGTCAACTTTGTCAACATGGTGAGTCAGTGCTTTTGCTATTTCTGGGAAAATTCCAAGACGGTGTGAGGGTTGTAACAATATTCAGTCCCTGGATTCCATCTGTTTTGTTACGTTTCAGCAGTATAGCTCCCTTTCTTGCAATGCTTTTCTTTAATTACACAAGGTCAAAGGGTCTTTGTTCCCAGGGTCCTATATTCCCAAGGTCCTACATTCCCAAAATCCTATGTTCCCAGGGTCCTAGATTCCCAAAGTCCTATGTTCCCTCAGTACTATGTTCCCTGGGTCTTATGTTCTCAGAGTTCCATGTTCCCAGGGTCCTATTGTAACAAGTTCCTGTGTTCCTAGTATCCTAAATTCCCAAGGTCCTATGTTCCTTTGGTCTTATGTTTCCAGGTTCTTATATTTCTTATGGACTATGTTCCCAGGGCCCTGCGTTCTTTAGATCCTATGTTTCCTTGGTCTTAATTTTCCAGGGTCCAAGTTTCCGAAGGTCGTATGTTCCCAGGGTCCTATGTTCCCTCAGTACTATGTTCCCTGTTTCTTATGTTCTCAGAGTCCCATGTTTCCAGGCTCCTATTTTAATAAGGTCCTATGTCCCTAGTATCCTACATTCCCAAGGTCCTATGTTCCCTAGGTCTTATTTTCCCAGGGTCCAAGATTCCAAAGGTCCTATATTCCCTGGGTCTTTTGTTTTCAGGGTCTTAGGTTCCCAAGGACCTATATTCCCAGTGTCCTAGGTTCTCAAGGCTCTATGTTCCCAAGGGACAAATCGTCCTATTTTCTAACAGATTTTATAACAGATATTTTTTTCTTGTAATGTTTGTATTTGCAGCAACAGATCTTTTTCAGCCTTATTTATATAAAAAGCAGGATAAACACAGGTGTTACCAATGTTACTACTGTAATTAAAGTTTTGTTCTATTCAGGTCAAACAGAATGAGGGCGCTGCTATTGCCTATCTTGGCTACACTAAATGGAACAGGACCTTAATTAGTATCACTAATAACACCTGTATTCACCATAGTATTTCATATCAATATGGCTGCTATGAAAAAGGTGAATTTGCCAGATAGTTTAGTCGTCTTTTCTGTAGTAAACAAGCACTGTAGATGTTACCTCTCTCATGGTTTGTTTCTGGTGGCGCTCACAGGCATACAAGCCCCTGAGGACATTCATTGCTCTGGTGGGGTTGGAGATCTGGTCCAATCGTGACTTGATCACTGTGACCCCCCCAGCTGGAGCCAACCTGGATGCTTTCATGAAGTGGAGAAACACGCAGCTGGTGAAACAGAAAAAGCATGACAACGCACACCTCATCAGGTATGGACAGTCTGTATTAATAGAACCAAATAATCTCAAAGTTTAGTCATTCAAATAATTAATTAAAGGGATAGTGCAGAGAATTTGAAGTGGGGTTGTACAGCATGAGGTGTTTATTCACAATGAGTGTATTGTCTACAGTAGATGGCGGTTGGTATGTTGCCAGTTTGGAGAGGCAGTAAGAGTACTGGTATGTGTGTTGAAGACAGGGTCAACAGCAAAAATTAATTTAGCCACCTGAAACAGGTCTAGTTTAAGTTTCTGATGGGAATCTGCCATTACGTAAGCCATATATTGCTCCCTCCTAACCAACCAGACTCCATTTGAAAAATTAGTAATTTTACCTTGCAGAACACAGGAGTTGCTGGTCTTTCTCTGCCTCAATCAGTTAGTTTTGTTTGTGTTATTGTGTGACTTCAGTGCTTTAAAGGGTTAGTTCAGATTCACCAAAATCACACAATAACACAAACAAACTGACAGATTGAGGCAGCGGTAAACAAGCAATCCCAGTGTTCTGCAAATTAAAAATGACTGTTTTCTTCATGGAGTCTGGTGGCTTTGGAAAAAGTGATATTTAGCTTATATAAAGATGGTTTCCTGTCAGAAAAGCCTGTCTGACAGCAAGATAAAGCACTGAAAATATTCTGAATATAGTGTATGTATAAAGTGATAATGATTTTTTTTAAGGTGGGGCTTTTTTTAAGGTCCACAATGTACTGTCCACAGCAGTATATAGCTTTAATTCCTAGACTGGTTTTCCTGCTTCTTCTCCAAACTGGGGATGTGTCAACCACCATCTAGTGCAGGTAATACACTGACTGTGAATAAGTACCTCATACAACCCCAAGAATACAAACTATTACTTGAAACAGAAGGAAGTAGCAAGCTTTGTTTGTTTTGTTTTGCAAAATCAAACAGATTGCACTCAGGTTCAGTAGTTCATGATGTACTGTACAAGCGCAAGTTTCCGCATCATGTTTGTGAAATTTGCATGTACTTTCAACATTAGATTTGACATCACAAATAATGTTTGTAATGTGGATGTTTAAAATGCAAAATTAGGGAAGTACAGAAGAGCCTGTACAGTAACAGTTCTTCCAGGGAACAAGCCAGACAAAACCCGGTTTGTTCAATCGATTTATTTGCCATTTGAATTGGCTTTATATATCAGATTCAAGGTGGTATTAACAGCACTGAAAGAGACAGTTCACCCCAAAATCAAAAATACATATTTTTTCCAGTGGCCTGTAAAGCTCTTTATCCTTCTGGAGTTTTTTTTTTATGTGAGTTGCAGAGTTTTGGAGATATCTTAAGTAGAGATGTCTGCTTTCTCTTCAATATAATAAAACTCGATGGCACTCAGCTTTTGGTGCTCAAAGCTAAAAAAAAAAAAAATTACCTTTGAAAAGTTCAAAAAACAGTGTCTCTTTGCAAAAATCATGACCCAGTTACTCAGGATAATCCACAGACCTTGTTGTGAGCATTTCATTTAGGAACTACTTTCTCTTTACGGTAGAATCTACTGCAACTACTTTCTTTTCTACTAGAAAGAAAGTTGTTCCTACAAAACCAGTGTCTCTTGGAAAGAATTTTTCAAATGTATTTTTCTTTGAGCACCACAAGACAGGTGTCATTTTGTCCCATTATACTGGAGAGAAGGCAGACATCTCTACAACTGATATCTCTACATTAAAAAATCTAGGTGGATAAATAGCACTACTTGCCAGCAGCCGGGGGGCATGAACTGTTCCTTTAAAAACTGGCCTGTGCCACTCTGAACATAAGGAAGAGGTGTGTGAGCTGTGACCTTGATAAGCTGAACAAATATGTAATTGAATGTTATGTTTGGCTCACAACAGCTGCCAACCAAAACCTGTTGGGGCTACAGGAAACTCTCCTCCCTACAGTAACACAAAACATTTGAATGATTAATTTATATCAAGCCAGCCATAACCAAATCATAACCTTTGTGAAACTGGTAAAGGTGTTCATGGATTCAAGACAAAATGAACAAAATAAGCTCCCAAATGAAAGCCATAAAGCTGTTTACTTTAAATGGTGGATATGTGTATTTAGAGTACACATAAAGAGCTGGGTGGATGGATAAACAGCACAGAGATGCCTTTATCACAGTTTTATGTATAAGTGTTTCTCATATTGCCATTCGCTGTCTTGCAGTGGTATTGACTTTGAAGGAGCGACTGTGGGACTGGCTTTCATTGGGACCCTTTGCTCCGATCACTCGGTTGGAGTAGTACAGGTGAGGAGTTTCAGTCAGACAGTAACACTTGTTCCATCTTTATTTGGTCACTATATCTGTATCTTCCTACTGCTAAAGGAAAATAAGCTCACTTTGCATGCTCAGAATGTTCTTTTTAGGTATTTGACGGATCGTTGATGTAGACTTTGTCACCACCTACTGGCCTGGCATGCTTCTTTAGGCATTTGGAATTGTTTTTGCGTTCTTGAGTGTATGGAAATATTTAGTAAAACCAAAGTTGTGTGGATAGACTTATATTTTAAACGGAGGGCAAAATAAACATTTTAAAAAATATTCATATGTACATGTAGGCAAGACCTTGATTGTGTTAGTGACTGACACGCCCTCTAGCAGGCAATTTTTTAAAATTAGCCAGTGAAATATTTTCTAATTCGACAACATGGACTGGCACAGAATTCTTGTCCCAGATGATGTATCATACTGACTTGGTGAGTTTTTCTCTAGCGCCACCATGAGGTAGACATTTATGGTTTCAAGTGAAATGTCTTGGCAACCATTGGATTGTTTGCCATAAAACTTTCAAACATTCTTGTTTCCCTCAGGTTGAATTTGAATAACTTTGGTGACTTTTCTTCCTGCTCCATCAGTAGATCAAAAGTTTCATTTGTGCAGTGCTTTGGATTATGACCAGATGCCTGCGAGAAAAGACATTCACACCAGCATCAGCGGGGCTTTGTGTCGGAGGGAAGGAAAAGTTCAAAATAAGATCTCGTCTTTGTCTATTACATGTCTTTTCGACAAATATGAGACTCTGACCATTTCCTTGTGTTTCTTAAATTCGTCTCATGAGAAATAGCCTTTGTCTCATCTCAACCCGAGACTGATTTGAGGCCAACTGAAGATCTTAAAATGTTCTTTTTTTTTTGTCTCACTGCACTGATCTTAAATTTACCTTAAATAAGATAACAGCAAGATCTAAAAGAAAACTCTGTTTTCCTAAATGAGATCTTAAATTTGTCTCAGTGGTCAAATTAAAGTCAGCAAAAGATCTCCTGCTTTTCTTTTCTTTTGCTCCTTAGGGTTAGAAGAGGAGTTAAAATGTGAATGTTAAAGCATGCTAACACTAAAGTTAAGCTGGTGATCAGGGTTAACACTACCTACTAAACATCAGCATGTTAGCATTGTTATTGTTAGCACTTAGCTCAAAGTAGCACTGTACCTAAGTGCACAGAGCTACTAGCATGAGGCTTTAGATGCATTTGTCTGTGAGTAGTGGTGATAAAAGACAGCTGAAATCTCAATAAGTACAAAAACCAAAGTACATCTGTGACTCAGTAGTCAGTGTGTGTAACTCTCTGTGCCTGTGCATATTTATTTTAGGATCAGAAAACAATAAGTAATCCATTCTTTAAAATGTCATTATGTTTGAGAACCAAATTGCCTGCTATAATCAATAAGTAACCAAAATCCAACTCTTTGTTATGTATAATTTCGATGAGGAAGTGCAGCTTATTTTTCACATGGTGATTGTGAAATTCTTCCACTGCTATACAGGACATGTCTAGACGTGAGGTGGGAATAGAGGAACTATATCATTATTTACAAAAAAAAAAGTTACAAAGTTTTATTTATTCATCAGGAGTTAAGAAACAGACTTCGGGGCATGGCAGCTAGAAAGCAGCGGTTCTCAAACTGTGCAGCAAATATGGAGAGGAATAAGTTTGATGAATGCACAGTAGATCAAATAAAAAAACAAGACTTTGCTGATGTTTTCATTTCACTAAAATTTGACTTGGATCCTTTTTTATTATTATTTGCTTCCCCTGCCATTGTTACTGACTGATTAAAAAAATGTGTTTCCTGGTTCCTTAAGGGCAGCATGCCAGAAAAAAAAGTTTAAGAACCACTGCTTTCAATGAATGTAAAAAAAAGTAACTGGTGTTTTGTTACCTCTCAGGATCACAATGACCGGGCCATTGCAGTGGGAGCGACTCTGGCTCATGAGATGGGTCATAATCTGGGCATGGACCACGATGACTCAAGCGGCTGTGCTTGTTCTGGAGACAGCTGCATCATGGCTGCAGCACTCAGGTGAGCAAAGACTCAGACAAAAGGTGTACAAATATCCAGAGTTATTATTCAGTCTTAAATGTACATGCTGGACTGATATTGATTCGTTGATAAGAGGATGATGGAAACCGTACTGGAAATTAGTACTCAAGTAGAATTACTATTATGTTACTGAAATATTGCTCAACAAGTAATCAAGTAAAAAAAATACTTAATCAAAAACTTTAGCTTCATATAAATTACTCCCAGCTCCTTTTTCCTTTTTTATTTTTTTAGTTTTTCTCTCTATGCTGTGGTTTTCATTAGTCTGTTTAGCCTTATTGGCTAAAAAAAAAAAAAAAAAGCAAATTAAAGGCATAGTTCACCCAAAAATGAAAATTCAGTCATTATCTACCCACCCTCATGCTGACTGAAGGTCGGGTTTAGTTTTTCAGTCCACAAAACCCTGCTGGAGTTTCACAGGAAAACAGCATCGCAGAGTTTCCCGATCAATGGAAGTTAATGGTGACCAACAACGCTGTTTTACTTTGAAACTCCAGCAGTGTTTTGTGGACTATCAAAATAAACCCAACCTTCAGTTGGCATGAGGGTGAGTAGATAATGAATGAATTTTCAATTTTGGGTGAACTATTCGTTCAAGAATAAGGTCAAAATGTTGAGAATTAAGTAGAAATCTTAAGAATATAGTCGAAGTTATCCCTTTATCTCTATCAATTCAAGTTGTCTACTGTACGCAGTAGAGAATTATGTTTTAAAGGTAATGAAGTAAGTAAAAAAAAAATATATATATATATATATATATATTTAATTTAAATAAAGTGAGCAGTTGGAATTTGTTACTTCCAGTGCTGATTTTTAGTAAGGGAGGTAAACCTTAATTTTTCTTTTGAAAATTCTTGTTTTTGTTCTCACTGGACTATTATTTGGATTCTGGAGTAGAATCTACCAGAACTATTACCTTTTTTGATACAGTAGTTCTTACATGAAACTGCCATCTAGTCCCTTTATATTGGAGAGAAGGCAGACATGATATCTCCAAAACTCTGCAACTCGCACTGAAACATCTAGATGGAGAAATGGCACTACATGCCAGAGGAAAAAATATGTACTTTTGATTTGGAGGTGAACTGTCCCTTTAATTTAAGACATCAAAGTCTGCTGTAGGTGTAGTGCAGCGCTACTGTGCTACTTCAGAGAGAAGTGTGTGAAGAAGTGATTTCTCTTGAGTCGGCGTTTGCCGGGTGTGAAGACTACAAGACCTCTGCAGCCTGTTCTTCATCTCTGCTGCAGGCTCGAGGCTGCTAATGTGACCCACATGGGCCTGAGCAGGTTTTGACAAGGGAGAAGAATGCAACTGAGTGGAATAAACAAGATGATATCTCTGGTTCTGCTACATCAATTTAGAAGATAAAAGTGAAATGTGAAATATGTGGAATACAGACATGAAACAGCAGGAAAAGCACAGGTGTAAATAATAGAATAGTAAAGCATTTTATGATTATTAAAGGAACTCTTATTAAAGTTATTACTCATGCTTGTGTTTTTCCTCCTATGACAAGTCATATTGTTGGTTTTGAAATGAGCAGCCAATAAAATAGATTTGCTGAAAGGAAAAATGAAGTAGAAGCAGATAAGGTGTCAGTGCATTAAAAAAGTATAATTGTTGTTCAAAGAATGTAACTATGGAGTTAATAATGACAACATGTTGTTTATGTCCTCAGCTGGAATATCCCTCGGACTTTCAGTAGCTGCAGCACCAACAACTATGAGAAGTACCTGACGAGCCGCAACCCGAGCTGCCTGCTGGATAAACCTGACTACAACATCATAGAGACTCCCGCGGTCTGCGGAAACGGCTTCGTGGAGAAAGGAGAGCAGTGTGACTGTGGCTCTCTGCAGGTAGATGAAGAAAACACACACACACATGCAAGACTAATTTGACTCTGAAATATTCCACTGATTCCTCAAGAGGAAACCTGCTGTCTAACTTCAGTCATTATCTACTCAGCCTCATGGTTTTTCAGTCCACAAAACACTGCTGGAGTTTCACAGGAAAACAGTGCTGCAGAATCTCCCAAAACAATGGAAGTGAATGGTGACCAGTCTCCAAATGTAAAAAAACAACTGGGAAAAAAAGCCCTCATAAAATGCCTCCATACTGCCCATCTGGTGTAATCCAAGTCTCCTAAAGCCCAAACATGTCAAATTGACTAAAAAAAAATGTCATTTACACCATGTTTTTAGTCTGAATCTTCATTGTAGATCCTTAGCTTGGAGCCACGTTCATGTGCACATTGTTTGAACTGTGTGTGTTTGTGTTTGTGTGTGTGTGTGTGTGTGTGTGGTGTGACAGTGTGCAAATGGCATGTCAGGACTTTAGGAGACTTCTCCTTTTTATGTCAAACAAGAAGTATTGAGGCATTTTATGTTTTTTTTTTTTCAGCTGTTTGTTACATTTGAAAACTGGTTACCATTTACTTCCATTGTTTGAGAGATTCTATAACACCGTTTTCCTATGAAACTCCAGCAGTGTTTTGCGAACTAACAAAATAAACGCAAATGACTGCATTTTCATTTTTGGGTGAACTGTCCCTTTAAGAATAAAGTCAAAATGTTGAGAATTAAGTAGAAATCTTAAGAATAAAGTCAGAGTTTCAGTATTAGGGTCAGGTTTTGCATTTCGAGAATAAAGTCAAAATGTTGAAATTTAAGTTGAAATGTTCAGAATCAAACTTTCCTCATTAAGGATAAGAGGGAAAAAATGAGAGGAAGGAAAAGTTTTTTTGAAGTAAAATCATCATGTTGAGACTAAATTCGAAACGGTATTTCAATTTTATTCTCACTGTTTCAATTTTATTCACAAAATGCATAAAAAAGAAAGAAAAAAATGATCCTCCTCTGATTTATTTTTCTTATGCCTGGCACTAATACTGAAAGTCAAACCTTATTCTCGACATTTCGACTTTATTCCCAAAATGCAAATTCTTCCTCTTCTCATTTTTTTCTTATGCTTGCCACTACTCTTCTATTCAGATTGTCTAACATAGATAAGAGGTCTTATTAAAATAGAGGGTGTCATTGAATTGAGTCAGTTTGAACGACCTTTTTTCCAGCTCTTTTAAGCAGCTCTTCATTCTCCAGCAGCAGCTTTTTGACCATCTAATCTGGTGATTCAGCACTTTTCTCTCCAGCCTTGACCCTCAGTATTATTATGCAATAAAATAAGGAACCTGTGCACATAGTACCACAGATGTTACATCGCAGCAATAAGAAATATTCTGAAAGCACAGTGGGTGAAATGTTCGCTCTGTCCTGGTGTTTAAACTGTGTGTCTGCTCATGTCTGACAGAGTGTCTGCCTCAAGGCCAACATTTTAAGACTCAACACCTTGTTTCTTTGTCTGATCTTGACTCTCTTAGTTTTTTGCCTAGAGGTATTATGAGAATTAGGCTGTTTGACATGCAGCAACATATTTATTTTTGTCTTCTTCTCAAATGTTCCACCGTGAACAGCAGTGTTGACTGGAATGATCCTAACTCTTAGAATAACTCTGCACATAATTGTTAGTTACACATTTTATTATTTTGCAAGACTGTGTGCCATGATTTGATTTGACTTTAGATTTAAAGGTCATAATTTTATTAGATTTTTTTATGAAACTTTTTTTTTTTTTTTTTTTTGCGCTGATGTTTATGCCATTTTTAGACTATCAAGTCTTGATTTGTAAAGATCAACAAATGATTGGTTTTATGTCCTGACAGCTGTCATTTACATTCCTCACATGTCGGATGCTGCAAGTCGGGGAGGGTGGCGAAAAAAAAAAGATACTGGGATAATTGTGATTCTGCCTTTGGTTTCAATTTTGATTAGATTTCGCTCAGTTTTTTGATTTAATACTGACATTGTATCTGGGACATTAAAGTTGAACTAAACTGTACGACAGAAAAAAAAACAAAAAAAAAACACCACGCACCAAAAAACAACTTGTGATTATCGTAGAGAGGTTCATTCAGGCCGTGATCTGTTCAGACCTGTTTTTTTCCTCTCCTGGTATTCGGCAGACTCACAAACCACAAACTAATCTTGGCTTCACCCCACCCCCTCACAGAAAAGAAGGTCAGCGTGGTGGGGTTGTTCTGGCACGCAGCACAAGCGCCCTGATGCTGAAGATTCCTACGCTTTTAAAAGACAGTATCTCGTTAAATATCACTGTTTTGCTCAAAACTCACAGAGCAAGTGAACTTTAAGTGATAATGTACAGACTTTTAAGGAATAGCATGCATAGCACTTATAATATATAATATATTAATATATTATTATCGTTTGTGTTTTTTCATGCAGCCCAACACAGGATTTATGGTGAAATACGACAGCTCACTTCCTTCTCAGTCAGAGGTTTTCAGTTTTGTCTCAGCCAAGTGCATTTTTGCCAGCGACCCCACAGTGTGCGTTTTCACCAGAGCTAATGATGAAGGGGACGAGAACGCTTGCTTATGTCAAAAGCAAAGACAGTTAAAAAATGAAAACACACAACTCAGAGAAAATCCCAAATTACAGGAACAACCCTGAGGGGGGCATGACACGGGGACGTTTAACACAATATACAACAATAAAGAGGAAGATTAACAATAAGAGAGAGAATTAACAGCCTAATGAGTTCTGTGTTGTTTTTACAGGAGTGCACCAACCCGTGCTGCAACGCCACCACCTGCACCCTGAAGGAGGGGGCGCAGTGTGCTCAAGGAGACTGCTGTGACAACTGTAAGGTGAGTAAATACTGTGTGGATTAATGAATACCATCGCACTGCTGCAATGACTTTTACTAGCTTTGTGCAAGTGTTGATTTCAATCCATGAAATCTTCCCTCACTGTGGTGTTGTGGTTCCATTATCTGATCTACTACAGCCCTCCAGTGGACATTTAAGGTATTACATATATTTGGATCGCTCCACAAACATAGATAAGACTATCATACTTCATTTTTTGAGTTTCCTGCCGCTCAACAATGTGGCTTGCTAATTTGTATTTGACTTGGACGTTTCATCTTCATTGCATTTGCATTGCAAAAGTTTTCACTTTCATCTGCTGAAGTTGTAAAGTTTCTCCGCATACAGACGTACATGTACGTACCAGCAAGATTTTATGACATCACAACTAGTTTGGTAGCCAATCACGGTTCAATATCCAGTTTACACAAGTGTGACATTAAGTCTCCAGTTTACTTATACTGAGCAGACTTTACAGTGAATCAGGAGACATCCTGTATCAAGCAATTCAACTTTAAAAATGAAAAAATATTTACATTTTCAAAGAGGCGAAGGACTTGATGTATTTCTAATAATCTTTTTTTGTGGAAACAATATCAGACAGAAGCTCTTTACCCTAGAAAATGGTCAATAAATATAATTAGGTGAAGCTGATGATCACCTTATATTTTTAGAACACTGTCACATTTACAATGTAAAAACAATGTAACATTGGGAAAGATTTGACTGGAAGTGATATACTGACAAAGAACAAGCTGAAGACTAGCTGGTGGAGCGCTCAGCAGCTATACAGCCAGGTATTTTTCCTCAGGAGTTGGTGGAGATCACAGAACTATGCACTTACATTCATCAGATGGAAAGAAACAAATGAATGATTATTCAATGTTCGTAGCTAACTAGTTTGCCCTATTAACTTAAATGTGTCAGTGTTGTGTTCGCAACTTTTTCCACTGTTCCCAAGTGGACAAAAAGAGTAATATCAAGAAGATTTTCCAAGAATCTGTTGGCATCAGGTGCTCCACTGACTGGGTTTAACCATAACCTTGACAAAGACGTGGCACAATTCCTCCACTGAGGCAGTTTCATAGCGCTTCACTATGAATGCTCTGTAAAGCATTACATACTTAGTGAGGTCGTCTCTGACATGATGCGTGCTCTGATGGATCATCCTGTGCTCCACACAGATCTCTCCTCGGACCACGGAGTGCCGCAGGAAGCAGGACGACTGCGACCTGGCGGAGTACTGCAACGGGAAGAGCGCCACCTGTCCTGAAGACGTCTTCGCTGTGAACGGCCTCCCGTGCGATGGAGGTCTGGGATACTGCTACAACGGCCAGTGTCCACAGAGGCCGAACCAGTGTGTCAAGATGTACGGAGCAAGTGAGTGTCTGTGCTTTCTTTTGCTGTGGTTTGTGTCATTTTATATTTCACTGCTTTGTTAAGAAACATATGTGAACAGGGTAACAAAGAAACACCTAAAAAAAAGTGTATGATGACTAAGTACAAATATTTTGTTTCTGTACTTCAATAGATATTTCAGTTATCTGTACTTAACTTGAGTATTTCTTTTTATGACAGCTTTTAACTTTTACTCCCTACATTCGGAAAATGACTTAAAAAACATAAAAGACGTAACAAGGCAAAAAAAAGATGCAACTAGACGAAAATAACATAAAAGGCATAACTAGACATTAGCGATGTAAAACATGCAACAAGACAAAAATGACATTAAAGGTATAACAAAATGAATATGATGTAATGAGACTTTATAAGACATAACAACACATAACAAGGTGTATCGACAAAAATTATGTTAGTACAAATAGATAAATATGATGTAACAAGGCTTAATAAGATGTAATGACATATAACAATAAAAATCCAAAAACGACATAACAAGGGGAAAATAACTTAAATGACATAAAAGACGTAACAAGGCAAAAAAGATGCAACTAGACAAAGACAACGTAAAAGACATAACTATACGAAAACAGTGTAAAACACAAAACAAGATGAAAATGACACATGAAGCCAAAAACAACATAAATGATGTAACAGGACAAAAACAAGATGAAAATGACCTAAAAATGTAAAAAGACAAAAACAAATTAAAAGACGTAAACAAGAAGAAACAGGTAAGAGGGAGACTCGACTGCATAGACAAGCTGAGGTTCATTTAACAGCTGGAAAAATTTTCTTCAGAGGACAACTTTTTACTTTTACACTAAATTTCAGAGCCTGTACTTTTTCACTTTTACTTGAGTAAAGAAGCTGAATCAGTACTTGTACTTTTACACAAGTCTTTTTTTACACAAGCATCTGTACTTCTACTTGAGTATAGAATGTGTGCCACCTCTGGCTATATTCTGATGTGATCGTCTCCTGTCATCAGGTGCTAGAGAGGCCGGTCAGTGGTGCTACAGCCAGAACACCAGAGCAACCTACTACGCCTTCTGCAAACGCACCTCTACTCAGTACATCCCCTGCCAGCAAGAGTGAGTCTCAGTGTCTGTGAGAATAAATGTTCACTTTTTGCAAAATAAGTTGGAATCTTTTGTGTAATCCTTTCTTCCTCTGCAGAGACATTTTTTGTGGGAAGCTCTTCTGTGAGGGCGGTAACGAAAACCCAAACTATGGCCGTATGGTCAGGGTCGGTAACTGCAAGGCTTCTTTCTACGACGACTACACCAAAGACTACGGCCAGGTGGACGCTGGGACGAAATGCGGGGACAGAAAGGTAATAATCATGCTGTTAAACGTGCTCCTGATTGCATCGCGATCCCAACTAGAAGTCGGCTCAACATTCACCGTTGCAGCACTATGTGTGTCAAACTAAGCAATGTGTTTGTCACTGACTTGTCTTTTTCAAGGTGTGCAGCCAGAATGAGTGTGTGGATCTGGAGACAGCGTACAGAAACACAAACTGTTCAGCAAAATGCTCAGGACATGCTGTAAGTACACGCCAACACTGCTCAGAGTTCAGTTCAGTTGATATTTTTGTTATTTAAGTAACAAAAATCATTCACTTAGCAGGGATGTCAAACTCACTTTCATCCTGGGCCCTTACTGGGTATGATAAATATGATAAATGTATCTATTTTGTCAGGGACATTTTTGTAAGTGCTTGTTGTTAATACTCATTTTGGCTGCAGGAGGCTAAAGTGCACCACTATTAAAACTCTCCTGGAAGAAAACCGGAATGTTTTTACTCCTATTTATTATTTAGAACATGGGGCAGAGGTGAACTTCAGCCTTTTGTGGTGTAAAGGAGTATTATAACAACTAACACTTGATCCTGACAAAAATGAAACAGATGAAAAAAGTAAGTAAAAAAGTATTTTAGAAACATTATCCTGGCAAACTCTTCTGTAACTTCTTCCTTGGTCATAAACACAGGAGAGAAAACCTTTCAGCCATTTGGCCTCTCAGGGCTTCCGTTGACAACTTAATGTAGAAGGTCCAGTAAATCTTTTACGTAAAGAAAGGATCTTAATAAGGCTGGTGGTAAATGTGGCAGCTCAAACTATATCTAGCTAAGTGCAATAAAGATTTAATAAACATTTAAGTTTGACAATTTAACAGCACCATGCCTTTAAACAACACATCTGTCAACATCTGACAATCTTTTGTGTTCTTCAGGTGTGCAATCACAAGAGTGAGTGTCAGTGTGAGCCTGGTTGGGCGCCTCCTTACTGCACCTCAACTGAGTCCAGCAGTTCTCTTTCTCGTGGTAAGACAAGTCATTAACACACACAGTGTAAAGAAAATGGGTAATACTTTATTTGAAGGGGTATGCATTAGCCTGTCATTACAATGCCATAACCATGTCATGACACCTGTCAGCATGGGCTGATTTTTTACAAATTAGGTGGCTAGCTCCACAGCTATCTGAGCTAACTAGCTAACAGAAACTGTCCTACTTTAGCAGCAAGTAAACCAGCTAACTGCTATCTGACCATCAGCTCACTCTGCAAGCTAAATCACCCTGGTACTGTGCCTTATAACATTTAATGACAACTTTATGACAAATCCAAATGGTACTACTTCAGTTGAAGGAAAGAAACTATTTGTGACACATTTATTATGTAATGTTGAAACATAATATGATAATGTGATAATGTCAAGTTGTCATAACAAAAGACATCTTTGTGTTGTTAATGTCAAGTTGTCATAACAAAGACATATGAAACAATGTCAGCCCCTTTATTAAAAATGACACTGTTGATCAAATGTCACTTAATTACAGCAGTCATAAGACTTGTTCATGACAGCTGTTATGACATTGTTGTTACAGTGTAATTACTGTCTTATGCACACCCCTTAAAATAAAGTGATGCTAATTGAACAAATATTGGATTTGGGCACAGATGTTTCGCTGCTGCACCCAAACAAAACTGACTTGTGTTCCATCTCTGCAGGAGCGACTATCGGCATCGTAGTGATAGTTCTACTCGTGACCGCAGGCATCATTGCTGGTGTGGTTGGGTTCATCTGGAAAAAACGTCAGGGTCCCATGTTGCCAACGTAAGTCATCATTATCCTCCTGCAGATGTCTGTATGATGATGCTACTGTAAACTCACCTTTGTAGGCGTTGAGAGCCAGCAGATTAAATCTTTCTTTATGTAACAGTGCACACACCCAGAGGAAACCACCAGCAGCGAACAGATCTGCTCCTCACGTCAACAGAGCGCCAGCTGTAAGTCAGCCAGTGCCACAGGTAATGAGTTGTAATATAAAGTATTACAGGTGTAGAGTTGAAATATATCACATACATACTGACCTATTCGTAACAATACTTGAAATTTTAGGTTGGAATAAGGCCAAAGCCCAAAGGAGCTCCACCCCCACCACCTCCAGCAGGGAACAGACCCAAACCCCCGAGTCAGAACTACCTCGCTGCCCGCCAGGTAAATCCGATTTCTGCCACAGTCCTCTGGCACTGTTCAGTTAAACTCTCACAAGTCTTCCTTAACTTGGAAATGTTTGAACTGGTGAGAACATTACCGTTCAAACTGGCACTAACTGGGATGCCCGAAGAATTTAGATCTGAGTGTGTGTCCACAAAAACTACAATACCACCAGGTGTGAGAACATGTTAAAGTCTAAAGCAATGTGTTGGTAACTTTCAAGTCTTAAAACCACAGACAAAGCAATTGTTGGAAACGTTGGAAAGATTATTTGCTTTCTAGAGTTAGATGTGAAAGATTAAAACACTAAGGTAAGCTGCTTAGCTTAGCATAGCATTAAGACAAGAAACAAACTTCAGCTTTAGAGGGGCTTGTGGGTATATTTTGTTACTTTTAGACAAAGATGGGCTAGCTGTTTCCTACTGCTTACATGTGCAAGAGACACCTCCAAAGTTGACAGTAAATCTGATGCCAGTCGCTGTAAAATCAGAGATGATTCTGTGATAAAACTCATCAGAAGAGGAAAAAAAAATATGGATCATATTTTATGGATATTATCTAGTCTTCTTTCTGATGTCTTCCTGACTGCTCTTTCTCAACTCTTGGTGATTTAATTCATTTTCAGATGGACAGACTTTCACTTAGTAGCTAGCACAGGTCCTTTGGACGAGGACTGAGAAGGCAGCTGGAATGGGCACCAGAACCAAAGTCAGGCGAGCAGGTCAACGAAACAAGACCAAGCTAATAGGGGTTAAAGTTAGCTGCACATTTAACTGAGTTACAGCTAGTGGTTAGCAGCAGTTAGCTACCCGAGTGAAGTTATAAAGTTGTTTTTGTTGTTCAGTAATCAGTGAGGCCCCGCCCCCAGAAACCGTAGGTATCTCTTGTGCATGCTTTTGTGTAGGTTCACATGTCTACAGCCAGGTATGCTTGACTGCTTCCAGTCTTTATGCTAAACTAAGCTAGCTGGCTGTAGCTTCGTATTTAGCAGACACATACATATCAATCTTCTCATCTAACTCTAGGCAAGAAAGCGAGTACGTGGATTTAAGAAAATGTCAAAACATTCCTTAAAATTTAGTGAATGAATGCATGTTTTTGGTTTGTCCTCTAGGCTCTGAGACCAGTACCTCCACGAAAGGTCTGATGTCAAACACAGCGCCACCCATCAGTAAACCCTGGGGAGATTTGCCATCCACCGCTGGCTGCTGGTAATCCAGAGAAGCAGAGTTTTTATTACATGCGTCCATCCTGTCACGACTGGTCCCTCTGCAGTATTTAATGTTACCACAGTGCTGTCAGAAGCACAATGGAGTGTTTGTACCAGTGATGTGCAGAATGCAGGAGGGACAAACTGGACTTCAAATTGTTACTTGCATTATAGGGTTACTACAGGGATGATTGTTTTTTAAGGCACTTTTTTATACTATAGGGTTAGAGTGCAGCTATAAACAGCTCTGGCCCTGAATGTCAGCCATATCATTTTATACATGTTGTGTTGTTTTGTCACAATAATGGTACAGAATATTGCACAAGACTGGATTTAACTGTCAAACAGTATTCAGTGACGGCAATGGTTTAAAGGCAGAATCAGCAGGATTTGTCTGAGCTGTTCATAAACGCATCAGAAGAGTCTCATTCGCAGGACGTCAAATACCAATGTTTTGGGTTGGTAAACTGTCCCGGGCACAACAAAATAATTCAAGTGGGTCACAAGTAATGATAGAGAGGCATTATGTTTATATGAGTCATATACATTGTTTATAGGAAAATTCTGCATATTTTATCTTTAATATCTAACTTTTTTCAGTCCACAGAAATGTCCTGCCTTGATTAATTTTGATGTTATGGTCTGAAATTTCCAGCACTCTGGTGCATTGCAGTGCAATGTAGTAGAAATACTAATAGGATGGCATTTAGCCTGCCATTCAAAAGCTGTGTATTACCCTACATGTCAACATTTTTAATTAAATCTCAAGCAATTCCTTCATTTAAAACACAGGAAAGAATAGAAGAATATTTGTGATTCTTAGTGTGTTTATAAAAAAAAAAAAAAAAAGGCAAATCTGTCAGATTTTGGAACATTTTGAAAGTATGAGCAGCAGCACTTTAAGATTTCTGCATAATCAACACTTAACTAAAGACCAGTGATACAGTATGTTACACACACGCAGACAATGACAGAAATAAAGACAAATAAACAATATGTTGTAGGCTGCAGGTTTAGGATCATGGTAATTTTCAATTAAATAAAATGATGCTTTAATATTTGGGGATTTTCAATCAGCACACTGCTCGCCATTTAGCCAAAAAAAATGACTGTAGGTTGTACATTATTATTTTTATATTATTATTACTAATTTAAAGTATGTAAATAGGTTTTTGCAGTGCAGCTTTGTCATACCGCCTCTTTCTTTCTATTGAGTTCACAATGTGAACACGTACATAATGTACAGAATATTAACACCCAGGTTTCACATTCAACACTGGGCAAGAAGATGGTGGGTTTTTCACGCCGAATGGCTTAAAACAGCAGCAGAAATGTTTGAACATCACTAATCAAAACCTTGAAACTAGTGAACACTGAGTAAAGATTTCAGTGTCTGTAACAAATACTGTGTGTGTGTTTCAATTTAGCCCACACCTGAATGAAACCCACCATGTTCCTGTCCTGTACTGTGTTAAAGATGGTAGCATTCTTGATGTTGGAAGGTTTGTGACTGAATATTATTACTCTTCTGGTTTAACTGCTTGCCCTTGAGCAAGGCATTAACCCCAGACTCTCCTAGTGATGAGGATGAGGTTGTACTGTGCAGCTCCAAGCAATGATGTCTGATATGTCACTGAAAAAGTTTGAAAAACAGAAATGCTTTGTGTAAATTAATAAAGGAAATAAACTTTTTTTGTACAAATACACTGTGTGATAAAGAAGTATTTTTTAGTGAAAAAAACACATTTGTTCAATTTTAAAGGAGCAGTGTGTAGGATCTGATGGCACTGAGTGGTTACCTTGCAGATTGCAAACACCTTGTCTCAACAGGCCACGTCAAGAGCCAGTGTTTGTTTTGTGCGTTCTGGGCTGGTGTTGGTAGGTGGCTGAGGTGCTTTTTGTCCTTTTTTGAGAGTTAATGCGCTTAATAGGAGATGGAAACACTTCCTAAATAAGTTCTTATATGCAGAACATTTAACTCACATGACTGATCAGCTGTTTCTACTCCAACATAGATGAAAGTTACAGGGCTGCAACTATGGATTATTTTCATTGTCAATTATTTCTCAATTCATCAATTAGTTGTTTGGTCCATTAAATGTTATAAAATGGTGAAAAATGTCAATCACCATTTCCCAAAGCCCAAGATGATATTCTCAAATGTCTTGGTTTGTTCACAAACAGGTGGACACAAAAATATTCAGTTTACTACCATAACGGAGTAAAGAAACAGAAAATAGTCACATTTAAGGAGCTTTCTTCAAAAAAACAAAAACAAACAAACAAACAAAAAAAAACTCAAAAAGATTAATCAATTATCAAAACATTTGGTGTCATTAATCAGTTAGTCACTGATTAATTGTTGTGATTTCTAATCTGTGAACTTGTGAGATCTCGGTAGGCATATTTGTTAACTTTGGACAGAGCCAGGCTGGCAGTCTCCCCCGTTTCCACTCTTTATGCTAAGCTAAGCTGCTGGTTATAGCTTCATATTTAGCATACAGACGTGTCGGTGGTATCAGTCTTGCCCATGGCTCTGTAATACAGCCATGATCGCTCCACACAGATCTGGTGGAACCTTCCTCACATTAATATATGAAACTAGCAGAAATGACATATTTCCACATGTCCATTTCCATTGCATGTTTTCTGCTTCATTTTTCACCATTTGAGGCAACTGCCGCTGTTAATTACATCATCCTGTCACGCCCTCTTCTTCTGGCACCAACTTCTGCTTTTTCAGTGAACTAACTAATAATCTTATAACACAAGCGGATGGAAATAATTCATTTGTATTTTCCTTAGCCAGTTTACCTGAGATTCTGTTATAATTTGATGAAAACACAGCTAGTGACACACATACTACGACCTTATAAAGAAGCCATCAAAATTCCTTAATTTGTCCAGAAGTCCAAAATTATCTGAAGCAGCTTTTAAGGACCATTGTGTAGGAATATGAGACATCTAGTGGTGAACTTGTAGACTGCAACCAAATGAATACCAGCTCACCCTCCCCTTCCAAGAGTGTAGAATAAATGATGGTGGCTGCTATACTCACAAAAGCCCACATCTAGAGCCAGTGTTTAGTTTGTTCATGCTGGGCTACCTTATAAAGATGACAGGGCTACATGGCGGCCTCCGGGAAAAAAGGACCTGCTCCCTCTGTTGCTCACTGTAAGGTAACAAAACCACAATTGTCATTTTCAGGTGATCATACTCAAATGAAAACACTTACATCTTACACACTGGACCTTTAAGTGAAATAACAAGAACCAACATCCAAGACGAGTCAAATAAAACACTGTATTTGAATTTTATTATTTTCTTTCAAGTGATACATCTACGTAAAAGATTTCATGGCCTCGCATGACAAATACGGTACAGCTTTTTTTTTTTCACCCCTTTTTACAGCTATTATAAGATTCTTGATGAACAATATTTTTTACATTCTGCGAGATATGTATAGGACCTAACAGGAGGTCAGTATACTGTATGGCTCACCCAATAAAGCCTTACCTTTAAAACAAATTTCAACATCACAGTTATGAATGTAAACCGAAATACTTAACGTTTGGGAAGTTTTTTTTTCCCCCCCAAGAAGTCTACGGAACATAACGGCAAACGACAATATTTTGGAAATTTTTAAGGATATCAAGATTAATATTACTGACATTTAAATCTTTAATCATGTGTGACTGAAAAGTCTCCTGGCTTGACTCCGTTCACCATCCACACACACATACAGATCTTGACATGTGTGGCCAAGGTGGCATGGCACATGAGCACAAACGCCTCATTTAAAAACAGAAAAAAGGGGGGGGCGGTATATTCACAAGAAAATAGCAAATCTTAAAGCTTATTTCCCTCCCCCCCTTTCTTTCTCGAGTGACAAAAAGACAACGGAATTACAGTCAGGTGTGTCGAAGCACCAGTTGAGTTGGTTGTACGTCCGAGTAAGAGCGGGTCTTAAAGGGTTGGGAGTGCCTGTGGAGAGGAGTGGAGACCAGAAGAGAAGCTGAATACTTTGAAGCAGAACATACACGCACCAGCGATCTCAGCGAGAGTTAATGGTCTTCATCTTGGTACGACCACGAGTTGTAAAAATAATACACTGTATATATGAGTCAGCCATGGTTGAGATGATTACAGTACTGTTAGGCCTTGATAGACAGCTGTTAGTGTGGCGGCGGTACCTTTTATAGTATCATCCCTGCCGAGGGGGATGACTCAGTCTTTTGTGTCTGGGTACAGCATCGTCGAAGCACTGTCATTTCACTGAATGTCAAACGTTTCCCTTATTTGATACGCACAATTCAAAAAAAAAAACAAAAAAAAAAAACATCTGCATTCTGTATAATCAACAGTAGATGGAGACACTAATACAGCTTTAGAAACAAAGGAAAGCCCAAGAAGCACACCCCAGATTTTTTTTTTTAGTGTTTGACAATAAAACATCAAATCAAACTGCCATAAATCTGTTAAATACACTGACATTTCCTAAGCGATAATGAGCATCAGTCTGTTCTGAGGACGGTATGGCCTGCAGTTCCTCTGCTTTCTGAGCAAACGTGTCCTCTTTTTGTCCAGAAATGACAACTGAAGAGAAAAACTTGTCCTTTTATTTATTTTTTTCGTGTCGGTTGGTTTCTCATGCCCGGAGAGGTGGGCTTCACTTCAGTGCTTGAGAAGAAGAAGAGGAAGAAGAAAAAGAAGAAGAAGAAGATTCCAACCAGGATGTGGGAGTATTGACAAGTCTGGTTGTGTTGGTAGAATAAGACATGCTCCACTGTTCTGTGTATCCCTTTTTGTTTCTTGTTTTGGTTTAGCGGAGCGAGAGCGTCCTAGTTGCCATCGAGTTGAACACAAAACCAGCACAGAACAGCCAGCGACAGCAAATATCATTGCACACAAAGCGTTAATCCTTCACTTGAACCGTTTTCATTCACAAATATTAACACAGGAAGAAACTGTTACTGTGGAAGTGAACAAAATACTGAACAAAAATCCATTCATCAAAGTTTTGTGGAAAATTTATAAATAAGACTAGAAGTCTTTATTAAAGTTCAGCTGTAAGTATAAAATACTCTTCTGAAATAATTGCTCTGATATCACCCATTCTTGAGAATTAGGACAAATTATGTCCTGCTAAAAAGAGCTGTTAAAATTAATACCAACACTCTGATTCCAATTTTTAGTGACAATTTAAGGAATTATGTTTAAATATAAATATGAATTATGAATTGTAATTTAAGAAATATTTTGGTGCCAGAAAACAGCCTTGTCCCAGACAAGAATTCGCAACTTCAAACAATTTAAAAATGTGTTAAAAGCCCACAAAATCTAAAACTAACAATAACAATATCTACTGATAACATTTGCAGTTAATCATGTTTGTTATAAAATAGATTTTTTGTGAAAATGTTGGCCCTTTAAAGTTGCGTCCAGATTTCCCTCAACTCAAACTTCCTGGTTTCAGAAAGGCAGGAATACTGCTCAAGCACTGGTAAACTTTCTCATTTTTGACAAATTTGTGTTCTCCTCTACAGCAGAGACTTTACTTTTTTATGCAGACTCAGAGTGTATGGTGTGAACCAGAGGATATTTTTATTCTATCGGGCTGTGTTGGAGAGTGTGATGCGTGTCAGCATGGTATGGAAATCTCACATTACAACTAGAAACTAAGCCTGCTCCACTGGTACATGCCGCCACAAAGTTGATGGGGAGAAAAGAATACCAGCAATCCAGTCCAGTCAGACTCAAACTCAGACGATACTGACCGACCCATCTCATGTCCTCCACGCAGGATACGAGCTCTACGAGATTTAAAAACTCATTTGTTCCTACCTCAATTAAACTTTTAAATAATGCAATATCTTGTAATGTACATGTGAATTATGTGCAATTTATTATGCAGTTTGTTTCACTGCAGCTGTGGAGGGATTTTTGAGTCCACAACAAATTGCCCTACAGGGACAATAAAGTATATTGTACATCGTAAATTAAATAATATTGCTATCAGATGTGTCTCAGCTATAATCTGTCAAGTCCATAGCCCTTCTAAAGCAAAGCTGTATGAGAATTATGGTTTAAAAATGTGCATTTTGATTAGCATTAAGAGAACTCTGAGCAACTTTAAAAAATAAAATGCCTATTTAATACAACTATGCTCTGAAATGAAAAAATTTGACATTCTGTCACCTCCGTAAGACATCAATTTTCCATGTGACGTTGGCGTAGTTGGCATTTACATCACTTAGAGATTAGTCCTTTACAAGGTTTAATAGCTAAGAGTTTGTTCTTTGAAAACACATTTTCCAGCATAATTAAAGACTAAAAATCAAAAGTGCCAAAATTCTCAAGAATGAGTGATATACTTCCCTTATTCTTTTTTCTCCTCTCAATACAAACATAATTTATCTTCCAACTGACACACACGAAAGCGAACACTGCACTGCATGTAGAACCTCAAGTGCCTAAAAATGTCCTTGCAAGATCCGAATGAGGCCATTGAGGCTACAATATTAAAATTTTCCCTTACCAAACACATGGAGAACAACAATAAAAAAAAAAAACCTTAAAGTGACTAAAACGCCTGCATAATAAGGGCTTCATCTATCTGTATCAACTCAAATTTATAAAATTCTCTTTTTTAATAACTTTGACAAGTATAAGTTAGGACTTCAGTGTACAGTATACATTTGAACAACTGCAAAATGTCTTCATTCAATGATTTGTCGCTATTACATAATATATCTAATGTATTTAATCTTTAATAAATAAGATTAGATTTTTTCTCCCCCCCAGACAACACGTCATGTGTTTGTCTTCTTTCAGCAATGTGGCCTTCTTTTGTTTGCGTCCGCTTCTTTTCCCCGCCCGACTGTGGCTGAGCGGAAGATGGACAGGCAGTTTCAATAGAGGAGACAGACGGAGAGAGAGACGGAAAAAGAAAAAAAGAGAAGAGAAAGAGAAAGAGAGAGTGGTTGGGGTGTATGGTGATGTGTATGGGTTGGTGTTTCTGTTGTCTATCCATCAGTGCCGTTCTTGTTGGGGGTGTTGGTGTTGATCGTGGTGCCGTCTGGCTGCTGGCCATCTTTGCGAGGCGGCATCCTCTCGTTTATCCTGTCCAGGCCACGCGCCTCCTCGAAGTTGCGGATCTTCCTCGTGGGAGAGAAGCCTTGAATGGCTGAAGGGAAGAAGAGACACCAAAGAGAAAATGATCAGAAGCTGGAAACACTTGCGTGATTTCCTTAAGCTACTCCTGCTGCTGATAATATTCACTGTAAACCATTTTTTTTTTAGCTTTTTCATCAGCATCAATCAAACTGGATTCCATGTGGAATTGCATTTGATAAGCACAAAGCACAGTTATCAGCCTGGCACAGTACAGATGATCAGTGAATACAACACATGCACAGCTAAACAATGACTCCTAGTCTTCAAACACCAGTGGGACAAAGCTACGACAATAAAACACCTCACACTTTGTAGACTTACGGTAACGTCCCGATACAGCCAAGGAAACCAGACAGAAAACGTGTGCAAATGAAAAGCAAACTCGTAAGGGACTGTTCACACAAACTCTTCATCATCTTCAGTCATTAAGTTATCAAGGTAAACAGAGAAGGAACACTCTGATGTGAAGGTTTTATGGGAGGATTTACAGCCAGAGAAACTAGGTCCTCTAGGGTGCTCTTGCACAACCAGATATCTGTGACAATGAAGCATTTGTGCTCATTAGAATTAACCGCACTTTAAATCAGTGGTTACCAACCAGGGGCACTCTGCAGCTGTTAGGGGGTGAATAGAAAGACTGTGTCTAGGAGAAATGTCTAGGAAAATAAAAACAGTGTGAATGCTGATCTTTAATACTTTTACTATCACCATAACCCTGAGCTACTTAGTCTAGCTATACTGACTCTACAGTACACACCCCACAGTTTTCAGTTGTAGTGTTGCAATTCAGTGTGCATAAAAACTAATTAGCAACCATAGAAGTTGATGAAGCTAGCTAAAGGTAATGGACATATGGTTGAAATAGTTAGATATAGGATTCAAGTAATTTATAGTTGAAGTAACAGAAGAAATAATTAAAAGTTAAGGATAAACACTTGAAGTAGCTACAAAAGTCTGAGTCATGGATAAATGGTTCAACAAGTTATCTAAAAGTAATGGTTAAAGAGTGAAATTATTAGCTAAAACTAATGGATAACAGTTAATTACTTGGCTAAAGTAACAGATAGCCAAAAGTAATTAATACATTGAAATAAATTTGAAAATAATTAGATAAATGTAATGACTAAATAGCTGAAGTAAGCAGCTAAACAATTAAACATAATGTATAAACAATAATTAGCTAAAATTAATGGATAAGCAGCTGACATAGTTAGCTAAAAATAATGGATAAAAGCTGTTAAGCTAAAAGACATAGCTTAACTATTTAAATAATAAGCTACAAGTAATAGATAAACTAATAATTAGCTTAAAATAATGAATAACAATTGAATAAGTAGCTAAAAGTAATGGATAAACTGTTGAGATAAATAGCTAAGAAGTAACGGCTAAATCATTGAATGGTCCAAGTAATCTGAGTAATGGTAGCATTATAAATGCAAATTTGATACTATCAACTAGATCAATGATATTTCAATTCTATGAGAAAAAATACTGTAACAACTGAAATGAACAAATCTGGAGTGTGATGGGTGGGATCTATGAGGGGGGTATTTGAGCATATCTGAGGGGAAAAGGTTGGGAACCACTGCTTTAAGTCATGCTGCCTGAACGCTGAGGTTATCTTCCCCCTTCTGTTGATTTCTTTGCTAAAGACGCCATGACTTTTTACATTTTATGTATTTGATCAAATTCCTGTGGCTGCGTTCAACCTTGTTCAGCCACTAACTACCACTATCAACCAGAAGGGGCAGACAGTGTGGCAACAGCCAAATAGTGTAACAGGATTAGCTTCTGAAAATATCCCAGGCAGGGATGTCCCTGGTCTTATCTTAGCCAGGTCTTAGCAGGCTTTGCTCTGTGTGGGGAGCCACACTTGGCAAGAAAAGCCAATGTGACCACAGTCGAGAAAGTCCTGTCAACAAGGGACAAACCAGGTCCTGAACATGGGACACATTATTAGCCATTTTGTAGCAAAGCCTTCGTTTTCCAAGCCTGAGGCCGGTGAAACGTAATATTTAAAAAAAATGTTTCTTTCTCGTTGGACCATTTCATGTAATTTTTGCATTGAAAAACATCAGTTGTTTGTTGTACAGGTTCTAGTCTGACATGAGCTTCTTTTGAATGTCATGTTCATTTTTTCATATCTTATCTATGATTCTTTTATTGCTTGACTGCCACCTCGTAAATGAAAATTTCTTCATAAAACTATTTCAACACTGACGGTTCAGTGCTCTCACAGACACTGATAATGCAAGAGCAACCAGCAATAAAGTAATATACAGTAATACAATAATCAGTGATATAAGAACAGTGGGGAGACACTAAGAGAACAATAAAATCAAGAAAAAATTACACATTTTAAGGGTGGAGCTGTGTCTAAAGGGTAAACAACACACAAAACAAAGACATGAGATTTGAGGCACACAGCCATGCGTACCTTTTGCTTTAGCTGCCTCAACCGTAGCTATGTTAATGGAAGTTGAGGAAGGGGGGGAAAAAAAGGGAGTCATCAAAGGCAGCCAGAGACAGCAAATACAACAGTCATATCAAACTGTGAACCCTGGTGTAATAAACAGGGGAGACAGATGGCAGAATATAGGCCAACACCCATGGCACAGTCATTATGGATGCAAAATTCGGAGCAGCTGTAAAAACTTAATTAAAACATGTTAGTTGGTTGGTTAGTCAGTGGGCGGGGACGGTTAAAGAGAAGGAGCCTGTTGGAGATTTAACATGGTGTTGGTGTTAAAGGGTCATGAGGACTTAGGTGTGGAGAGCTGAGGGGGGATTTGGCTGAGCGCTAAGAGTCTAAGACCGGGCCGAGATGCGCAACAATGACCAGGCAGGACGAGGCGTTTTGTACAGTGCAGCCTTACATGAAGGCAAAGCTGCAGTGCACATGCAAACACACACTCATTTAGTAACACACGCACATACAAACAGCTTCATCATCTAATCCCACCTCTAAATGAAGACAATAATCTGAGTGCATGAGATAAAAAATTTCTCAGAGAAATTGTTATGCATTCAAGATGAAAGAGAGCTGATAGCAGGCAGCAGATGCTGAATTGTAACCATTTTTCCTCCTCAGCAGCGCATTTTCATTTGTGACACTTAGGAAAACAAGCCGGTACTGAATCTTTAATGTCAATGTTTCTGCACGTAAGTTAAATACAAGACTTTTATGAGACCATTATAAGTACGGTTAAAGACTTCATGTCCATATGAAGTAGAGAGGATATAAAGGAAAACTTTGCAAGTGATTGTATGTTTTTCTGACTTCCCATGCAACTCTTATCCCTTTAAAGTTAAAGTTCTAATTTGATTCTTTTCTTGCATAAGGTGCGGGTGCAAATTTGTTTTCAACAGGCTTCAACTAAACACTAAATGCACTGTTCCTGAGCCAGATCTAGCTGCACTTGCACTTACCAATATTAGATGAAAGTAACGCTAACAAAGAGTTTTAACTTTTTACTTTTAGAAGTAGCCTTGATGAGAGGAGACACCATGTTAACCACAAACACCATATCACACTAGCTGGGTGTGCTTCAATCAGTTCTGACCCGGCTGCACAGTTTGCATTAATGGTTATTAGTTCCATGTTGGTTTTGTTTTATAGTTGTTACAGTGTGATCAATGCAAATCCCACAAACACATGTAAAAAAGTGAGACTGAAGTTAGTGCAACATTATAAAAGTAAGGCCTAAAATTTTGAACTCAATGGATGTTAGACTTTTTATGAATCTTTAAGGATCTGCCAAAACCCTGATGTTCTCAGAAGGGGGGCCATTCTAGGGTTTCCCCAATAGTTGACTAAACCATCTTAGTGAACCATATTTTCATATAGCCTATTTGTTAGTTTCAGAAAAAACAATCAAATTCAATTCAGAAGCTGTGCCGTGACATTTGACTGTTGCAACATGGACTTCATCTCCTGTACCAAGGAAGTTACTGGCACACTGCCATTAACTATTTAGCTCAGTTAGCTGTCTATTAGACTGGTACACAGCTTCTGAGAGTGATGGAGTCAGTCCAGAGGTGATTTGACGGCAGCTCTGACCAGGACTCCGACTCCTGGGTCACAGAGGACACGGCAGGTTCAGGCAGGTACTGGCAGGTACAGAGGGCGTGAAAAGGTTTAGGAGAGGGTTTGAGGAGTTAGTAAGTACACACCATCCATCGCATTGATAAGTGTATTTGTTTTCATGAAGTTCCCACACATTCAAAACCATCATTGCTTTTTCCATTAGCATTTAGCTTTGTGCCCCAAACATATATATATTCAAACCAACGACTTGATGAATAATAGCTTGAACTGACTGAACTATTGAACTACAAGTCAACTAGGAAAAACCTTTAGTCAGAGGCAATACTAGTTAATTCATGAACTGGTTGTTCCCTTATTTTAGAGAGGTATTACTTTCTCTCAGACGGAATCAGCATTCAGAGATCAGTGAGCAGTGCCCCTTCCAAAATGTCAGCAGTAGTACAGTAGCATTAAAAAACTAAAGGCAGGGCAGAGAAAAACAAAGTGAAGAATCAAGTAGGATGAACAAAAATACACAAACACTTGCCCTCCCTTTGTTCAAAGCGGGCTAACTGATCTGAAAGCTATGTCTAGGGGAGCGGACATGGACAATGACATTCTCCATAAAGGTCACCAACATGTGGTTTCTCCTTCGATTGCTACGCAACTTCTGTGAGCTTCCAGCGTGGCAAAGCGCGACTCCCAGCATGTCCTCTGGCGGGCGGGGCTGGGCACTGACCTTTAGATCAGAGGGTCAGCAGCCACTTCCAGGTGACAGGCTGACCCCCCCGACCAGCCAGCCCACAGCCAGCTGAGGCCGAAAACTTTCTGCTGCGTAGACGGGGGGGCTCGACTCAAAGTCCAGCCAGCGCTTCCTGTGGTGGGTATGCCGTCATTGATCTAGAGCCCTTCAAAGGGACTCGCGGAACAGGGATGCCCTTATCCCTAAACTGGACATAGCTTTACCTTCACCATCACCAGTGGAGATAATATCCCATGAAGGAACTGAGATGCCTTTGTATGGCACTTTTATTTTGTGATATGTTGTAGTATTTATGGTAACTCGCACTATTCAAGCTGCCTCATGAACTTCAGTTAGATATTACCTACAGTTCTCAGAATGCCTTTTCACAACCCAGAGAGAATGGAATTATCTGTGTTGTAATTATGAAGGTGAAAACTTGAAAAGGGAAAGCAACGTACACTTTTCCAGTCAAGAAAAAGAACAATGACTGTATGCCCTGTACCAGGTAGGTGAATTTTTTACGTCAGTGATGACAGACCTGCAGGTACAGAACATCAGGAACTGTTAGATACTGTCAGCACAGAATTTGTCATTTCTGCCTCTTTTGGAATTGGATCTGTCCCTTTATGAGTTTGAATATTGTGACTCATGAGTCATGAAAGGAGAACTTGATCCTTCATTGAAATGTTGACACTTTCATTTTTCTGTTATTAAACTCTACTGTAGCAGCACCAGAAAAAAAACAGTTTTTCATCGACTTTCTACTTTGCAGGAATACAAAACCAACAAAAATTGATATTTCTGGTTTGAACATTCCAAGATATTCTCTTGTTTTCTTACAGAGAAGAAAAAAATTGATACCACTCACTGTTCAACAGATGCAGTAAACGTGCTGGAGCTAGCACGTTAGCTTATCTTAGCACACTAAAAAGAGGGTGGAACATCCAGCCAGGCTTTGTCCAAAGGTAACAAACTCTGCCTACTAGTCAAGAGCAGTTGCAAGACAAACAGCGGAGAGAAAGTTAGTGCCCCTAACCAAGAAAAACAGTCCGGAACATTTAATGGCCAATTGTTGTTTTAATACTTTGGTTTTTGTACAAATTATGTGTGTGTTGATTGGCTATTTCTAGGTCCTTTCTTGTTTCCTTTATTAGATATGCTATGAGCTACACTCACCTATGCTGAAAGAAAAAACAAATTTAAACAAACCTGAGGATGATAAAAAAACAAAATGTTAGCTAGCTCACTAGCATATCTACAACAATCGTTAGCTAGCTAGCTGTAGCACCATACCAGCTAACTAGTGAGCTAATCTATATCAATTGTTAGCTGGCTAGTTAACTAGCAATTTTCTAACATTAGCTAACTTAAGCTATGACTATATACAATATATATGTTGCTTTTACAGGGTCTCCAGCAACATCTTTTAATCAGCTTCAAATTTAGATTTTTCTTCAATGTAGATAGCCCAGCACATAGCATAACTAAGTACAAGAAACAGAAAAGGAGAAAGCTGACTGAGGTTCTGCTGGGTACCAAGCTTTCTCAGCTGCCATTGGAACACAGAGCAAAAAGAAGTGGGAGTTATGAAGCTCTAGAGGGGCTGCTAGAGAGATGTTGTTACCTTTTGGACATGTTAGCTGCTTCTACGCTAGTAACCAGTTAGCTTAGCTTAGCAGAAAGATAGGAAGAAGGGGAAAACCACTAGCCTGCCTCTGCCCAAAGGTAACAAAATATGACTATCATTAGCTCATCAGCTCACTAACTAACCGTTGCATCTTGGTTGTTTCCCCATTTCTAGTCTTTAAGCTAAGATAAGAAAACCAGATTTTGGCTTCAGCAACATATTTGCTGTATAGACAGGAGAGTGGCATCAATCCTCTCATCTACCTGACAGCAAGAAAGCGAATAAGCGTAGTTTCAGCTTTGTGACTGTACACTGCCTTACAACCCACACATCTTTTATTATGTGTATGGCTAAGGCAGGGGAAAGTGTTATAATTAGCATGATTGCTTTGCAATTACCTAGTATCTGTGTGTGGTTTTTCTGTACTGATGTGCTAAGGGAACAATAGATCATGTAACCTCTTGCCATGAAGAAAAAATAAAAGGTTTGCTCACAGAAAACAAAAAGTGCTTGGTGACAAGGGGTGAGGAAATTTCCCTAAGGGTGTAGGTCACACTAAATGGCAGCTAGCAAGGAGGAATCAAAGAGCAGGGTTATTGAGAATAAAGCCCACTTACCAGTCTGTAAGGTCTGCTTTCCCCCTGACAACACTCCCAGAGGAAGAGTTCCAGTTGGGGTCAGGCCTTTGAGTGTTAACACATTCTCGCTTTCCTCCCTGGTCCACAAACAGAACACAGACACACACACACACACACACAGATTACATTTCTGGAAGCAAGGCCGGCAGCACGCACACCTGCTGGTTAAGAGACTGTTCTGTAACTGAGAGGTCAGAAGTTCAATCATTACTGGATATTTAACCTGCGCTGTGCCCACTCACTGTCTTGATAGAGTGATAGGCTGTCAGCCTGAAATGCCTGCAGCCAAACAGCTAACGTGTGTCCTGGTTCTGTAAGTGGGTCAGTGACAACTTGTGTCAATTTTAGCAGCTGAAGCAATATTTCTTAGGATCACTTACGAGCGTTAAGACATGCGTTTTTGTACACTTGAGTCAAAAGGGACTGAGATTAATAACCAAAATGAGATTTTTGCATAGCTTTTATAATGTATTTTAAAATTTTACACTTGACACCATTTCCAAAGGACTCATCTTGAAAATTTTACAAATAAAAGTCAAGTGACATCTATATTTTTCAAGTTTTTTTGTGTGCGACATACCTTTTAAAGGACAAATCTGTAATTTATTTACTGTGATAAATCATAAAATGACCATGATGTGTCATCAGAGATTAAAGAAACATGTTAAATTAAAATAGTTACTTCACTTAACATGAATGCAGCCACGGTGTCTCCTTTTGATTTTTACAATCTGGACTGGAATAACTGATTTGTATGTCTCTTTCAGATATATTAAAGTTCAAATGTATGCAGAACCTTGGCTAACTGTGTCAGTGTCTATTTATGAGTTGTAAGAAATAAACCGTAATCTTGTAGAAGGTGTAGATTTTTATAACTGTTAAATGGAGGAAAATGTTAATGGAGTCTGGCAGGCAGTCAGACAGGCAAGCCATTTAAATCATCATCCAGAGTGTGTATTTTCATAGGATAACTTACGTAACTTCACTTTGTATGTAGGTAATTTACATCACATTTACTTTACACTGACAGACAACTGACTGTTATAAACAGCTGATCAACTTGCAGTGGAGGACTTGTCGTTGCTTGTTATTGTCAGTTTATGAGGTTGTGCACATCCAGCGCTCCTGCTGAGCTCCTGCTGAGCTCCTGCAGTCCACCTGTCTCTGCCGTGTCTGGGCAGGAGAGGGAGAGGGGAATTTTAATGTTAATGTTAATTTTATTTTGTTTTTTTGTTTTTTTTGCATGGCGTGCTTGAGACAATTTTTATTGTTTTTTTTGTGTGGACCCCAGCAAGACTAGCAAAAACTTTGATGAAGCTAAGGGAAATTCAAATAAAGAATAAAGAACCCATGACACTTATAGATCATACATTAAAGAGGATTTCAACCCATTTAATCTACTGTGTATCCCTAAAACTTGCAATATGGACTGCTGGACTAATTTTTGCACATATAATAGGTACGTATTGCTCCTTTAAGCCACTGACCCATATGCACTGGTCTCAAAGACAGGCTGCTCTACATCTTGCCCACTTGCTGCAGTGTGACACGCTAGCAGCAGTGGCATTAATCTGGAATAATGTCTAATGTCATTATACAGTCTAGGTGCATCGTGACTAATCTCGTGCCAGCTCATTAATCCTTGCAGGACAACACTGTGTTTTGAAAAGCAACTTCACTGTGCACTCAACTGACTCCATTCATTTCACCAACACTCCAATGTCTTCCTGGCCCCATGGTGACCCCCGATTCTATTTGGCGATTTGGCCCCCGCCCCAACCACCGAGCTCATTGTGATCCATATATACAAGTACAGGAGTTAGTTATCATGAGAAAGGAAGAGGTACATCAAAAGGCAGAGTGTTAATGACAGGGTCAAACCTGAGGACTGCGAAGACTCGGGCCATTTTCCCCACAGCACGAATCTTGTTCCGTATGACCTCCTTACGCATCGCTGAGGTTCCACCTGGAACAAGTCCAGAACAAGTAAGGTTAAGATACAGTATACTATTCAATACTGCTGTTTACATCCTTTGCTAATGATTGTCTCAGCACTTGCATATTTTCCCCTGGACTGTAGCACTGTTTATCCATCTAGATTTGTTTTTCTGTGTGTTGCAGAGTTTCAGAGATACCTACTTCAGAGATGGGAGATAATGGGACTAAATGGTACTCAGCTTGTGGTGCAGAAAACACCAAAAAATATAAAAATTCAGAATCAGTGTCTCTTTCCAAAAATCATGACCCGGTTACTCAAGATAATCCACAGGCCACGTGGGAACAGATTCATGAAGAATCTACTTTATTTCTGCAGTAGAATGGAATGGAACTACTTTCAAATCTACTGGAACGACATTCGTTTCATTCATTCATTCTACTAGATAGATGGTACTTCTTGCATGAAACTGCTCACAAGGTCTGTGGATTATCTTGAGTAACCAGGTCATGATTTCTGGAAAGAGATACTGCTGTTGAGTTTTCTTTTTTCATGAATTTTTTTGGTGCTTTGAGCACCACTGGACAAGTTCTATTTAGTCCCATTATACTGGACAGAAGGCAGACATCTATACAGCTGATATCTCCAAAGCTCACACAAAAACAGTATAGATGGATAAACAGCACTACAGGTCAGAATAAAAATATGTATTTTTGATCTGGGGGTGAACTGTCCCTTTAAATGAACAATAAATTGTATGAAAGCCTTGTGGAAAGAGAACAAAGGATGAACAGATGATACATTTGAGAGATAATGGTGTGTTTCAAAGCATAGCGGCTGTCCTCCAGGGAGCAGAACTCCTTCATCAACATCAGACATGTGGGACGTTGTGTCAATTAAATGTGTGCCAGGACTCATTTTCAATTCATCCAAATTAAAAACTAAACTGAAGATGCAATTTACAGAATAAGAGAACAGAACCAGAGAGAATTCTGGAGAAAATCAACAACCAAGACAGACAACAAATACGTATTTTTAGACGTTCACACGAAACGTTCTTATCAAATCAAAATGCCACAAGGGACAGAAAAAATAAAAATACATATTTGTCCTCTGGTCTGTGGTTTTATCCATCCATTGGATAGTTTTGGTGTGAGGTGCCTGGTTTTGGAGATATCAGCCACAGAGATGTCGGCCTTCTCTCCAGTATAATGGGACTAGACGGCATGCAGCTTGTGGTGCTCAGAGCGGCTAAAAATAAATATGAAAAACTCAACAGCAATGTCTCTTTCCAGAAATCATGACCCAGTTACTCAAGATAATCCACAAACCTTGTTCTGAGAGGTTTTACGTAGAAACTATTTTCTTTCAAACAGAGGAAGACACCATTAATGTTTACATCCCGCACTGTCACAAGCATGAGCCTCTCCTCAGCGAGTAGATGCACGCTTCCCTCTGCACTGCAGGTGTAGATCGGAACACAGAAAATACTTCCTACGTGACTCAGCTCAGAATAAAGTATGTGAATTATTTTGAGTATCACATAACGGGGTCGTGATTTCTGTAAACTCAAATTCCATCTAGTTTTATTATACTGGAGAGAAGGCACACATCTCCACAGCTGCTGTCTCCAAAATTCGACAGCTGGACACACAAAACATCTAGAAGGATAAACAGGACTACAGGCCAGAGCATTTTTGATTTTGGGGCTGACTGTCAGGCAGTCTACATCATATTTATCATGACAGTCTTACCTTCATATAGGTCATCTCCCTCTGACATGAGCTCGTCATCAGAGCAAATGTTCAGTACATTCACCAGCATCTCCGTCACTGTGTGGGAGAGAGGACGCATTAAAACTCACAGATGAGGCAGAGTTTGTGTGACGCTGCCTGGAGAAGAACTCTCTAATCACTTAATACATTCAAATGTAATTAGATGAAAACCGCCTTTCAGTTCAGAATTGTCTAAAGGGACACATTTATTTAATTTACAGTACGTCTAAACAGGCAGTTGCAGAAACAAAGACCTCAAAGACCAACAAAGTTTCATGAGGACAATAAACTGGTGCTCTTTGGATACTTCATGTATTTTGAATTCATTCTTCTAGTGAAGGGTGAAACAGTCTCAAGAAAAAATCTAAAATACAAGTCTTCTTCAAAAACTATTCAAGGCACACAAAGAAAAAACTAAATGTATTTATTTTACATGGCAAAAAGGGTTTAAAATGACCAACACAGGTCTTCATCAGCGTCAGTCAGGAGTAACTTGCACACCTATGCTGTGATACACTAATGAGTTGAGTGGGAGGTTTTGTTTTTCATTTTCAAGCCAAGGCTCAAGCAGCTTCCTGACATGCTATAATCTAGAAAATGGGCTCTATGTGACTTAAAAGTGAATTTCAAGGTGTTTCGAGAGCGTTATCCAAACTCTGGGCATTTTTCTAACCTTGAAAACATTAAAATTCAAGTGGTTTCAAGGATTTCCAGCACCTGTAAGAACCCTGAGTAAGAGTCTTAAAGCTGGAAAGTCCCCAAAATTCAAAACACATACAATAACTGAAAACTGAATACAAAAATCCTGAACACTGAGTGATCTATGAATTAAAGGCAACATTTTACCATTTAATATTTCACTGTATAATGTGAGTCTTTGTTAAAATGCTACCTGCTGTGTTCTGAATGAGCTGCAGATCAAAACAAAGCACAATTTATAAAATTCACTCCTATGCCATGACTTCATGGAGAAAGAAAATCTCAGAGTTTCTGGGTGAGTCCGGGTCTGTATATTCCACAAAGTCAGTGAACCATAGGCTACGCAGTAAAGGGTTTATTTTTGGCTTTCCATCCACATTTTCCCAATTAAAACAACAAACGTACCTTTCTCTCCAACAAAAGGCAAAGACCATGTGAAGACATCCATAAAGTTGGGCAGCCAGTAAGGGTGGGGTGAGCAGTTGAACTGTCGGATGTTCATCACGTTGTTCTCATATTTTAATACAGCAGCTAAAGGAAAGGGATCAGAGGAAAGATTCAAGGACTACAATAAAAACATAGAAATACAGCTTCAGATTAAGGAAAAAGAAAGACAGAGACCTTTGTTGTTGTAGACGTCTAGGTAATTTGGAGCTGAAAAGATTGTGATTAACGAAGGGAAGCCTGTGGTCTGGCTTTTTCTGTACATCCGATACCTGTGAGACAGCAAACAAAATGACTCATCAAAACATATTCTACATTTTAATATGCTGGGATTTAATCAGAAAATTGTGACCCTACTTACCCCGCATCCTGTGCTTCATGGGCTCTTATTACTGACAGCAAGTTATTATTTACCAAAAAGTCACACACCGCTGAGTAACTGCAAAGAGAAAGAGTAACAGACGTGTTAAAACACTGAGTGGAGGTCAAAGCTTATTCAAACCATTAAAGGAACAGCATGAGGCCACTTATGACTGCGCTGGCTGTTGTTTGCTGATGGAAATACTTTCATATTTATTTTCAGCATGCCGTGCCCTCCGGCCTGTTGAGCTGGGGGTTTAAAGATGCTGAGCGCCCATAGCCAGGCCTCTGGTATTTATGAGCTCTGCTGGTCTCTCCAGAAGCTGGAGACTAAAGCCAGAGCAGACGGAAGAAGGCAAGAGAGCTGACAGGCTCGGCTGGATGAGGGGACTTGAAGGTTTTACCAGCTTTTCTGTCTTACACCGCTCTACTGATGCATTAGTGGGTAGCTCAAGAAAAAATAGTGTGCGATCAACTTTTCATAGATGAATGTCTGGCAAAGATTAACAGTTTCTGACATTTACCACTTCAGTGGTCAGGATTTGTCTGAATCAGCTAATCATAATCCTAGTACTAAGTTTGTCAGTTAAGTCTTTCCTAGGTTCTAACTACTAGAAATTTTAAATTAGTAATCTAGTTGGTAGCATAATTTAAACTTAAAGGCTGTTTTACTGGCACCTTTTACACAGAGATCCTGCAATATTGCTGTCATTGCCCCGTTTTACATTTTCACACTGAACCAAACAACACCGACATAAAGCTGCCCCAGTGTGATTTCAGATAGCATGTACACATTGGGCAACAACATTGCTTTCTAAACTGTATAAATGACATGCTATGGCCGTTGACCTCATTGTCTAATTGATTTAAAAATACAAAAATAATGACAAACGATGATAATGCATCATTAAAACATTATATCCCTGTCCCATTCTGCTGGATTAACAACACCAACCAACAACAGCCCCCCATTCCATGTTCATACATTTTATACAGAAATGCAAGGCGGAATAACAGTGCAACATTCCCACCTTGAACAGGTTGAATGTGTTAATCAGTTTGGAGGAAACATCTGGAGCACTGTCCAATCAAAAGTAACCAACTATAAACAGGAGTAGAATTGAAAATGTCTAAGCTATCTGACGTGATCCGGCAATTCAGTCTAACATAAGACATAGCATTATGTAATATACAAGCACGCTAACATCGGCTTTGTTAGTTAGTTCAGTCAGCTAAGCAACAGTTACACTCGTTGCATAAGGTTGTGTGTGACAAGCTCTGCTCTAAGGCACAGTGTTTTTTGGGCTAAATGCTAATATCAGCATGCTAAAATGCTTACGGTGACAATGGTGATGTTTAGTGAGAATCATGTTTGCCATTTTCTTTGTTAGTTAGTTAGTTAGCATGTTGGCTTACTAATATTTTCATAGGCACAGCTGAGACGGACAGGAATGCCATTAGTTTTGCAGGTGTTTGGTTGCAAAGCAAGCACTGGACAAGGTGAATTTCTGATCTAATGATGAAAAGTTCATCAATATCAGTTCACCAAATCACTTAAGTTATAACAATTTACCCTGAGAGGAAGATGAACATCGGATTTCATGGAAATCCATTCCATAATTCTTGAGATATCAGTCTGGATGAAAGTAGTGGACTTGGTGACTGCCTACTAAAATTAGTTGCAACTAATGCAGCTTGTGTGGTGCAACTTGTTTTAATTTAATGATCTGCAAATCTCCACTAAGTTAACTAGTTAAAAGCTTAAGTATGAATTAAACAGGTGCTGCAACCAGCTCAAGGAAAATTGACCATCTCTAGATGGCTCAATATCTTTATATTCAAGTACTTGTACTCAAACGGTCCATTTTATGTGCTACTGAGACGTGTGCCTATTGAGCATTTCTGAACCTATTTTTAATGAGCATATTCTGATCAGGCTGTTTGCATCTGTTAACCTATTTTGTAAAAGTCACATTTAATGTGTTAACCTATTTTGAACAAGCTGTTTTTATCCGTTAACCTGTTTTGAGAGAGCCATTTTTGAAAGTGCCTCAATAAGCAGTTTGACCTACAAAACACTGAAGCTCCATCCTCTGACCCGTGTCATGCAGCCCATTTTCTGTTTTATTATCATTCATCATCATGTTTGTGATTGGTCAATAAAAATCAGTAAACAGCATGATAAAAAAAAAATCAATTCTTTATATTATAATAAAGTGCTTTGTTGCAGCTACAGAGCTGCAACAGGAGAGATGAAGGCAGCAAAATTGATCTGATACCTGAAAAAGTAAGAGCAGCCTCTGACGGAGTTATGGTTGAAGTGTTCAGTCGTCTTTTCACTGCCGTAGTCCTCACCGGGATCGGCCCAAATCAGGTCACACATTGGCCCAAATGCTGGAGGCTCTTTAAACCTGTCTAACTGTTGAACACAAAACACAAAAACACATTTATCAAGTTATCTGGGTATGATATTATGATGCTATTTTCAGCTTCATGTGTCAGTGACTAATCACTTACTTTCCTTATGTCGTCTAAGCAGTTGATTTCTGGTGAGAGTCCGCCATGTACACACAGGAACTGCTGGTTGAGCAGGGCAGCGAGGGGCAGGCAGTCAAAGGCCTCCATACAGGCGTCATACACCCGTTCAGAGTATTTAATTTTACCTGCAGCAAACACACAGCAACAGTACAAAACATGGTTAACTATTGTAGCTCAACTAATTTTTAAATAACCTCTAATTCTTTTGGAAAACAGAGCCACAAACTGACAAAACTCTGTCGTATCTGCTTATATCGTAGACTATATTAAGGTTTGTCAGAAGTGTTGTGAAGAAGTAGCACAGCTCTTCTGCCAACAGGACGCCTGATGATCGTTTCCAGGCACTTTCTGCAGTGTCACTTGCACAACACCGCAGGTCAGATTAGGGCAGGAGGAAGTCGAGTCCTTATAGGGCAGGAGCAGCCAGAACACAGCCAGGACAGGACAGTACAGTGTGGGTGGTAAAGACTGAACAAATCAGTGCTCCAGTACTGAGTGAGTACATCAAGTCACATAGCAAAGTCTGTGAATTTAAGCCCTTGACTTGAAATGAGCGCTCCTTTGTCATATAGCCTGTGGAAATATTCTGTCTCTTGCAAGCAGTCAGTCATGGTTAAAGTGATGAGTGTCACAACTCACATTTGCACTGGTTCTTTTCCCCCCTTTTTAAAAGATTAACAATAATAAAAGAAGGCTTTTTACTGAGGTAAAATGGAACCGTCAAACAGATACTGTCAGAGAAACGAACCGATCCTGCAGACCATGACCTCTGCTGACCTCACCAGAAAAAGAATCAGTCCTATGTAGTGGAACTACTTAAAAAGCAATTGATTTGATTATTCTAGTAACAAAAGGTTTAATTCACATTTGCAATTTTAATAATTCACATAATTAAAGCTCGATGCTCACCATCTATGTATCAATACAACAGAGCTGGGCTATATATCAATATTATATCAATTTTGTGATATTAGTCTAGATATCATGTTAGATTTTGGACATTGTTATATCATGATATGATATAAGTGTTGTTATTTCTTGGTTTTGAAGGCTGCATTACAGTAAAGTTATGTAATTTTCTGATCTTTCCAGACTGTTCTATTATTTGTTTTTACCTCAGTATTGAAGTATTTGGTCGAATATACTGTGATATTTAATTTTGAACATATAATACCAATATAAAAATACTCCACTACAAGTAAAAGTTATGCATTCTAAACCTAAGTAAGGCAAAAGTATGCAAAACTTACTTGAAGTACTCATTGTGCAGTACAGTTGTCCCTTCAAGTGTTTACTATATTTCAAGTTGTTGGATTAATATTACAGGTGCATTTAAGTGTAACTTGCATTTCAGATGTCTACGTTTGAGCTAATTTTAACTTTTTTATATCCTGCAGGGTAGTTTAACAGTAATGCAAATGATGCAATATATGTTTGTTTGGTATTTGAGAATTTACAACATGTTATTTTAGAGAAAATAGAGAATATTTTTTATATGATATATCGCCCAGCCCTGCTGTATCTATTTTCCTCCTACCCCTAACATTAACTGAGCATTAAAGGGACTTGTTCTAAAACCACATGTCCTATAGATAACTCCTGTACTAAAGCAGGTCAAGGTCAGGTCAGATATCTCTGTTGTGGTCACACTTGTAATCATCTTGAACTACAATACCTAATCTCTTGGACAGATCTGGTCTAATGTGATTCAGTGTGATACCACAGTGCTGAAATGATTCATCAGTTTCATCAGCAGCATTTAACATAAACAGTATCAAGGAGCAGGGCACTTTCCATCATTAGATTTATTTCACTCTTCTCTCCTTCTACTACATGTGATTTTTCTGTGGTTTATAAATATTTAGCCTCAGCAGCCAGCTGATGGGGAAGCCCTACAAACTCAAAATAATTGATGATCACAATCCATTAAAAAAAAAATGATTATTTTTCCCACCCCTGCTGCTTTATCTGCTCATTTAGTTTGCACACATACTCTTGCTGAGTCATTCCCAAAGACTGGGTTGGGACTAAAGCTGTAACAACTAATTGATTATTAATTAATTATTAAATTAATTGCCAACTATTTTGGCTTTATGACAGTAAACTGAATATCTTTGGGTTGTGAGCAGATTACTATTAATCAAGAAAGTAATCAAGCACTTAATCGACTATGTAAGTAATCGTTAGTTGCAGCCCTGGTAGGGACCCACAGGTGAGTCACAGGAGATTTTATTTGGGTCCCCAAATAAAAAAAAAAACACATGGACAACATTCTGCAAATTGAAGGCTTATATCTGCAGTACATCTTTTATCAAATCATATTGAAATATTTTACTGTAAGAAGGAAAAACTAAGAGCCTATATTGTTGTCCCGTTGAGAGGAAATAAAAACTGAGCCTAAATACAATTACTTCTTATTTCTGAAGTTTTAACATGTTTTTAATAAAAGTGCCAAGATATATAAGGGGATGCAGAAATGCCAGCAAAATGGTAAGGAACGTTCACAAATATTGTTAATTGGGTCATGATGGTTCATCATTTTTAAAAAGTGTGTAACCCTGGAAAAAAAATTTGGGGAAACACTGACTGCTTTACTGTGAATAAAAAGATTTTGCTCTCTTAGTATTACACCCCGCCTCCAACGACCATCACCTTAACCACGGAAAGGTTGCACAGTGTGCTATAACACACTTTGCGTGTGTGTGTGCATGTGTGTGTGTGTGTGTATGGGGGTGTGTGTGTCGGTGTGTGAATGAAGTGGTAAGTGGGTGGAAGTGAGGGGGGTAGGGTGTGTGTGTGTGTGTGTAGTGAGTGAAATCTATTTGCAGCTGGCAAGGTTGTCTTCGTTGTCTGCCAAAATGTCTTTGTTTCTAAGGCTGCATACTAATGCCTACACACCTGCCTCTCTCTCTCTCTCACTCACACACACACACACACACACACACACACACACACACACACACACACACACACACACACACACACACACACACACACACACACACACACACACCCAACTGTCCCAGATTGAAATCAGTGTGTGTAACTGTCTGAAAAGCATCAGCAGCATGCCTGGCTGCTCTCCATGCTCCAGCAGTTCATCGTCTGCAACATGAAAAGGAAAAGGCTTCATCTCCTATGCGGAGTGTGTAACGCTGATGAACTGCCACATCTTGTGACGGGACTTCCTCATCCACCAGACACTTTCTGACAAACATGTCCTACTTAAGGGGAGTTAGTCGATTTATTAACAGTCAGTCACCTCACTGGCGTCATCTCTGGCATGGAAATACAAATATTTCTCACATTTTGTCGTTCCTGAATCCTAATTTCTGCCTCATGTCTGTGGAAATATAAAGGATGATAGTGACTGCAAGAGCAATCCTGCACTCACACTGCAAGGACCATGTCATACCCTTATGTCAAGGCTTTGTCTGAAATGTGAAACCTGATTGATACAGGCCACTCTGAAGTGGCACAGAAAGCGTAGGAGCACATTAGACTGGCCTTCATATGGCTGAGAGATGCACTGCACTTACATTCCTGTTTGAAGGTGAAGTACTCTGTGAGGTGCCGGCACTCGTGGTTCCCACGCAGGAGGAAGAGTGTGGTGGGGTGGTTGATCTTGAGCGACCAGAGGTAGAGAACACACTGGGATGGAGAGACAGCGAGGGGAGAGAAAATGTGGCGTGAGCGGAGGAGAAGGGAAAAGACAAATGAGCGCACTGACGATTTATGCACAGACCTTGAAAAGTCTCAGCTCTGAAAGTGCTTGTGGGAAACTGGTTTTCAGTTTCCCGAGCTCCCTTCTCATTAACACCACATCTCAGCATCTCAAGGACTAGTAAGAATGTGACCATCCCTGTCTCTGTATAGCAGACTGTTTGCTGTGGACAGCTCTGATTACAGACACTGGAGGAACAATAAAAATCATTGTTAAATCACTAAAATCATTTTAAAATGAATATTTTTTGTCAATTAAATGTGTGCCAAATATTTCTTTATAAGTAACCACCTAATAATAAGAATAATGTACAGTGAGCAGGTCATTATTGTGAAATAAACTCCTTCAGGATGATTTATTGGAACTGGTTATTTTGCAGTACTTGACAATAACATTTCGAAAAATTGGCAACTAATTCTTGGTTGCCATCAGTGGCAACCACTGTTTAACATATAAAGAAATAGTTTGCATGTTTTGCAAACAGTGAAATGTGTATCCTAAAATAACTTTAAATTTTAATATTTGTTGCATAAGTGATATTCAGATATTACTGTTACAGTTGGAACTAGAACCAGACAACGCTGCATTTGTTGCGTGACTGGTTACTGTATACTGGACACTGTATACTGGACACTGTATACTGCATGCATTTTTGATCCTGTATGTTGAAATTGTACACAGTGTTCCTCGGTTACTTATTTTCATTCTTTTTACACTTAATATTTTTCTTATTACACTTATATGTGTATTTCACTGTTCAGTGGCATTCAGAGTGGAAAGCAAAGGAAAGAATTTTGTACAGAGAAACTTGCTTTTAACTGTGCACATGACAAGAAAAGCTCTGCCTTGACTTGAATTAAGATGTTGGACTGTCGGGTGAAAAGTTAAATTAACCTCGTCAACATCACAAATGAATGTGCAAATTGATTCAACTGACAAAAAAGAATCAGATGAATCTGAATGGAAATCAGAAAGGAAATTTGAGGGCGAAGTATTCCGACATCTTTGACCTGGACAGAGAATAATACCACAGAGTATGAACAACACCTCAAGTTCACTAGTTCAAGGTAGCACATCCAAACAACCACGGGTTACTGTAATAAAGCCTTTCAGTCACATTTTCACTTTTAATCTGACATATCACTGCATGGTATCTTAATTACTAAAAACTTGAGCTGATGTCTGGTTTGCTGTCTGGCAACCACATCCAAAAGTCAGCATTAAACACAGTTGAAGTATTTTTTCTATAAAATGTCAAAAAACACTAAAATATGTGGTGTCTTAAAATGTATTGTTTTGTTAGACAAAAATATAAAGCTATTCAGTTTATAGTGACATAAAAGAGAAGAAGGAGCAAATGCCCACATTAACAAAGTTAGAACCAGAGAATGATTGGAGGTTTTGCTTTAAAAAACAACTAAAATCATTAACTGATTATATAAATAGTTGACTAACAAGTTTTGGCAATCAACAAATCTATTAAAATTTGCAGGCGGAGAAATAAAGACTCATGACTTGTGGTTAAGCAGCCACATTCTAGCATGTAAATCTGCAGAAGAACTACCAAAGAGCACAAGTCTTTTAAATGAACAGGAAAAACTCACCTTTCATATGGAAATCAAATCAGCGCTTATAGTATGTATAGCCAGTTGAAGAAATGAATTCCTTAGTGCTATATTGAATGAGAAAGCTGAATTCTCCTGCTGCAAAATCTGTTGTTCTGCATCCAGTGATATCACTGGCAGGCACTGAGGAATTTATTGCTTCAATTGACTGCATTTACTATCACATCCACATTAGAAAAGCTGAATTTTCCTTTTAAATAACTGCAGTAAAACAAACTTTTTCAAAAAAACCTTTTCAAGAATAAAAACACATACTCCCACACACTTGTCTCTGCTTTGTATGTCTGCGTTTTCAGTCTGACCGTGACCTTGAGCAAGGCAAGCAGCGACAGTCTACAGGAGATTTTGAAAAACAGAACCAAATGGGTGGCCTGTTGGCTTAGTTGGTAGAGAATTTGCCCCATATACTGAGGCTGTGAGTCTCTCACCCACGGCCCTCTGCTGCATGTCATTCCCCCACTCTCACAAATACAATTACCTGTGGCATGGCATTGAAAGATTTGGGTTTTTTTGCTCACAAACTCGTCTCTTCTGAGAGGCAAGGCAATGTTTTCCTGCAGCAATATTAGAGGTTCTTATTTAAAGGGACAGTTCACCCCAGATCTGTTGTCGGGCCTGTTTTGTAGAGCTATCGGAGGTAGAGATGTCTGCTGTACTTTGCAGGGCAGCTGGATTTGCAACATCACTCAAAAATCCATCTTTGCCAGATTTCCAAGTTATCTATTTGTATGCAACAAAAGTAATGCAACCAATCAGTGTCCTAGGAGGGACTACTGGCAGCTAGAGGCGTGGTTTTGGGTGTCACAGCAGGAAGAAACTTCCATGGAAGTGTTGATCTGATCAGTTAAAGTTAGGCACTGTTAGATGTGACAGACAGATGGTTCATCCAATCACCAGAGGGTTTTTTTTGAGAGTGCCTGCCCTTTTCCAAACAGTTTCCTAGGATGACTTCCCAGATGGTTTTGTGTGACAACCCATCTGGTGTGTCATGTTAACGTCTGCCTTCTCTCCAGTCTTCGTGCCATGCCAAGGTCTGTCAATCATCTTGAGTAAACGGATCATGAATTTTGGAAAGACACACTGGTTTTGAATTGTTCTAATGTATTTCTTGGTGCTTTGCAGCCGAGTGACATTTAGTTCCATTACATTAGAGAGAAGGCACACATGTCTACGACTGGTATCTCCAAAACTGCAATCCACACCAAATAAATAGATAAAAAGATAAATAGCACAATAGTCCAGGGGAAAGATATGTATTTTTGACTTTGGAGTCAACTGTCCTTATGAAAAACAAACAAAAAAAACCCCTATGATAAGCAGAACAGCATTTACAATCCAAATGAACTTGCTTTCTTTTCAGAGAGGGCACTGCTCAATAGCTGCCATTTGCCACTCTCAGCCCACTCTTTTAACATGCACCAATCACGGCCTGCTATTAAGTCACTGGAACAAGACGCCAAGGTAACCAGAGTCAGCAGGTGTGTATTCACCAAAGTGACAATGCAAAAAAGCAGGAGTGTGGCAGCCAGGACTATGTTGTATTATTCACTTCCATTGTCAGGAGGAATACTGAACTGTGAAGTGTAGGTAAATTTGCAGCGGGGGCTGTCGCTGTGACTTGATCTCTCGTGTGCGGAGGCGGAGAAAGGGACATGGCTCAGAGTGACTCGGAGCTGACATGGGTTTTAATGAGAGCCCTCTGCTCCTCTCTTAGCCAGCCGCTCTGTGTTCGAGCCTGGGGTGGGAGAGCCAGACAAAGGAAACGGCACAAGGCTTTGTACGGCAGACATGAGCGCTGGACACCTTCACCTCAAACCCACACCCACACCCACACCCACACACACACACTTCAGCTAGTGCCTGGTGTGTATGGGGTCTAGGTTGGGGCTAGGAGAGTTAGTCCACAGACACACTCTGTTGGATCAAAGAGAATTTACTAAGTAGATAAAGAAGAGCTTAGAGAATGAAATGGATTGCTCACATGCACTGAATTTAGACTTTGGCAAATTGCTGGACTGCAAAGGTAATATGCCACTTCAACAGGCACCAGCGATTCTTTATGTTACCAAGGCAACGACATCCTGATATCCATTTTCCTATATCTGTCTTATGTGTTACTGAAGTGAGCTCTGTGGTCTTCTTTTAAATGCAGAGATTTTTCAGCCCTGCTAGTGAGAGCAAACAGCAAGAATCTGATGTTTTTAGGACAATGTTTGGTTTTGTGGTGACTTCACAGGCCAAGCTGCTTCCTCTGATATGCTGAATTACTCATACATTCCATACAGACTATTCCATATTGTAGGCGTTTTGACGAGAATCATATATTATACATATATTTATATCTAAAAAAAACATGACTAGGACTGTAATTGCCTGAGACTTAATTCATAACGTTCTAAATTAACATTTTTTGGCATGTCATTCTGTCTATTTAAACTCAGTATTTCTGCACAGTTGCAAAGTTGACAGACTGAACACTGCTCAGTCAGAGCTAACCAACAATGAGCAGCTGCTGTCAGACTCTCCTCGTCCGTGAAACACTGGAAACACAGAAGCACCGGAGACACACAGAATCCTCTGGAGCTTTGACAGTCACGAAAAGCATATTTGTCGCTCTACTTGAAAAAGTTCCTGTGCTTACCTGTTTGTGTGTGTGTCGGAGAAGGACTACGATACATCGCCATAGGCCCGCTGTTTATCATAGGATCATTATGAAGGGGGAGAATGTACTCAGACAGTGTTTGTACAGCCGTCAAAAGGGCTAAAACTGACAATTACTAAGGAGAGGAAATTCCTGTGATGGCTGTTTCACACTTGCCAACCCCACTCGAGGGCAGGGGGAGGTGGGCCACTCTGATTAGAGGGCATTAACAAAAAATGTTATTATTTTATTAAAAAGCATTAACACCAGCATTTATGTCTTTCATCACAACACAGATTATAATTTAGTTTACAGCACAGAAAACTTGTTTAAATGCCCTGTACCCCTTTAATAAATTCTGTTCAGTGCATAAACTCGTGCACTCTTCGACACCAATTCCAGCATTTTAGGGTGTATCTGAGGCATTTTCGAAAACTGGAATTAGCATTGGAGCAACCAGTTGTACAACTGATCCGAACACATGTGACCCAGACATTTCCAATAACTCTAGGGGTAGAAGAAAAATGAATGAATCGATGCATAAAAGTCAATAATGGGAAATTTAAAACCCAGTTCTTAACACTATGATCATTTGTAACAATTTTGTAAGACTGGGCTGGATGTTCCTTATAGCTGAACCGATTGGATGGTGACATGTAAGGGATGTAAACATGATTTCAGTCTCAACTAGGTTACTTGTTCAATTTTGATGAGGATTTCTGAGTATGAGCAACTGCAGATGGATACAATGCGACCCACTGGCTTAAAAGCTAGCATATGGAAGTATTTTGGCTTTTTGGCTTTGGAAAATGGACCTGGTAAGTTTTGTCTAGTTAAACTAGCTATGGATCATTAGAAATATGCTGTGTTTTAAAGTGGCAAGTAATCACCCAGTGAGAATAAATGAATCATGTATACAAATCAAAAATTTGATGCACTGATAATAGCTTTATGATCTTTCAAATACAACATCTTCACTGCGGTCAAAAAAACAGTCTGTAGCACACAAAGGGAAGCACGCACCTGTATTAACAGGGCAGTCTAGCAGCAATCTAACAGCACCATAAATTTCCATTTATTCCAACAAAACTGACAAGGAAGATGATTTAATTTGTAAAAAAGCTGAACTCATTTAATCTGATGAATCACATCTTTCATGTTGAGATTTTGCTCAAAGCTTTCAACTGAAGTTTAATTAGAAAACTTCAATAGAAGCATTTAGAAAAAAGACATTCTGTGCAGCCCTAAACACGACAGTGATGACAGCAGTATGTACGCTCTCCTCTCTCTACGCACTCCTCTCTGATCACATCCATGCTTCAGCTGCAGTGAGTGGAGGAGCTGGAGAGTGACACTGATAAGCACTGTGTCTCAGACAAGCCGAACTGTTATTCAAGTGGAAAAGAGGTCACTCACCTCTTTCGGGTTGGGAGTGTTTAAAGTGTCAGTTTTCTATAATAATACATGGAGAAACAATTCCAGCTCCCATTGTTGAGGTCTTTGGTGGACACAAACTCTAAAATCATTCCCTATGCTGTTTCAGTCAGCCCCTTTCATCTGTGACATTTCACCCACCTCAGTGTAAAACCCAGCACCCATCAAAATCCCCCACAGGGTGGTCAAAATGTTAGCATACAGTGGTCTTGTTGACTCTTACATCCAGCCCACTCCACACCACCCTGACAAAAACAACCTTTGTTTTCTACTTCTCCTGTGCAAATATTCCTGAAGGCACTGCAACAATTAAGTTGTTGATGAGCACGTCTTCAGGATATTACAACTACATAATTAAAGCTACTACAGGGAGTTTTTAACTGGTTATGAAACAGTCTCAATTATTTCTGATGCCTCTATATGACCTACATAAGTGAACAAGACCAATCGCAAAAAGATCGGCTATTTCTGTGTAGTTATTCTTAATGACTGCCACTAGGTCGGAGCCTCTGCAAAATCAGATGAAATGAGCTTGTGTTTACATTTTCCCAGCCAATGTTGCAGCGAGTTGCAGGAGGATGTTTTTATTGAGATAATTTTAGTTTTGACATTATGTTTTGTGGTTATTATGGTGGGAACACCGCCGCTTTTTTTAGACAGGGGTCTCCAAAATCAACAAAATATGAAAGTTCCTCGTAGTACTTTTAACTTAACAACAACAGATGAACCAGGACTGCCTAAGAAAAAACATATCTCATGTCATTTAAGAGAGAACTCCACTCTTATAACACTGTCCAACTCTCAATAGACAGTTTAGAAACAAAAAGGATCAAAACTGACACATCAGAAGTACAGATATCATCTTTTATATTTAATAATAATAACATTTTTCATCCTTGTCAAAACCTGGCACAGAAATGACCCACAATGCAACTCGGCCACCAACACTTTGTTTAGCCATTTGGTTTTGTTATTCTAGTAGCAGCTGATGTAGCCTGGAGCCACTTGAGGCAATTTATCAGATTTTACAGAGTTCACTCTGGAGCCACAAAAGACTTGATTAAACCTTTTGAAAAAGTCAAACTCTGTGAGAAAACAGCATTATAATGAGGTACTGTAGTGCTGCATACATGACCTGGTGTAAGAATCTTGTTCTCCAGATGAACAAACAAGTTTGTTTGCTTCAGACCTCCATAAATATTACATTATCACAATTTTATTTTTATTTTTTTCAGTGGACATGAAAACTGCAATGCAAAACAATGCAATCGCAGTTTCAGTCAAAATGACTGCAGTATGACTTTTTTTTAACCAAATCGTGCAGCTCTACTGTCTTCACATACACAGTCGTACTCCCAAAGACCAGCTAGCCGACTTGGATGTGTAACATTAGTGGGGTTCCCTTTCAAAATTCCAAACCTGTACTGCACTGTAGTGTGCACTACAAGTCCTCATGCTCCGCAGTGAGTGCTAAAATCAGAAGTCCTTTGAAGTATTCACAGGAACAAATTGAGTTTGATATGTGTTGAAGAATACTGATGCTGAGCCATCTTGAAGTTCACACTACTCCCACAGAGTAACCTATTATTTTTTTTTTGTTTTACTAAGCTAGACCTGACACTATTTCATACCATCTGGCACAATTTGTTGAGGTTTTTTTTTTTGTCAGAATAGATGCTGACATAGTTATCTATGTTCAGCAACTTTAAGATTTCGCTACTATATTTTTAATTTTAACTAGACGATCTGATGATCTTGTTTTAGCTAATTAGTGCATAAAGCAATGCTCATCCATTGAAAGTATGATTGTTGGAAGCATACTAATACGGGTGGACAGAAGAGGAGAGGATTACACAGCAGTAGTATTTTCCATGAACGTTTTGATACCTTTTTTTACCCATGAAGCTGGGTCACCTTTGTAACTGCCATACAACAGCTGCCACCCTCCAGCCAGAGGTCTCATTAAGGGTATTGCAGTTTCACTTTGTGCAGCCAGTTTACAGCTCTCTCTTCCAATCCTCTTATTTTTAACCGTTCTAATAAGCATGTATGGACTGTGCCCTTTGAAGTTGTCACTGAAATACAACTTCAGACAGCAAAAACCCATTTGGTCAAGAAGCACTGAAGATCCTCAGAGCAGCGCTGCAGCAAACCTTGAATTTTAGCAGCTATTTTGACCATCTTAAAGTGGCAGTCTAGAGGATTTTGGTCGTGGTTAATTTGGCGGCACCTGTGGTTACTGGTGGTAACAGCAAATGCAGTAAAATACTACAGGTCACTGAATTCTGAGAGCAGCAAAGCAAACTCTTGTTGTTATAATAAAAAAGTCAGGTAGTAACAGGCCTTTTTCCATCATTTTGCAAGCAACTGTGATCTGATTTTATGCTGCACACGGCATGAGTCTGTGAACAGCAGGGCACAGTGAAAGGAGTCGGTTACTACGCTGAGAAGCTGGAGGTGTGCAGCTCCTGATTGTTCCAGTCCACCATAAACTCAATCCCCATTGTGTTACTTAATTAGGAAACATACAGTGACTTAAAAGACTTTTATTTAAATGAATATCTTCTGAGATTGCCACTTAAACCATCCTGAGAATCAAAACGGGACACACACAGTTAAGTTTATCTTTATCTTATTACATCAACTCTGCCCTAATTCACACGCAGCACACTAGGATACAAGCAGCAGAGAGTCAGAAGCCAAGAACACACCAGGAAGTCAGACTAGATTATGATCTGACTCATTCAATGACAGAAGTACAGTGAAAACCTGGAGCTAAGCTCAAAATAAAGAAATAACAATTAACACATGATCACACACAGGTACACTGAAACATATCACACTGTTCAATGAACAATATTAAAAACTTGGCTTGCTATGTTATTGTGTTAACATTTCAGTCCATCTTAGCTATAGTATAAATGACAAATAGTTAACATTTTCCACTTCTAGTATGAGTTAATTTAATAAAGTAAGAAATGGAAAACATGCATGGAAGGAAAAATCTAAAGAACTAGTTTCTGCTCAAATGAAAAAGGATTTTTAATACAACACGACATTGGCAAAACTGCATAAAACCCTGAATACTGTGCATTGTTACACCCTCATATTACAGCTTGTCCAACAAATAACAGTATGAATATGGTTTTCTCTCACTGTTAACAAAAGTGAGAACTCCAACATGTTAAAAAAAAAGTTTATCCACGCTTGTAAAAGCGAAGCAAACCTAAACATCTACTTTGCAATTGTGTTACTGTGTTATGTATTCAAGTGTAAAAGTTTGCAATGTAACCCAAATGCTCTTTTTTAATGTAACTGGAAAATAAATTATTACTGATAAATAACATAAAGAAACAACAACTTACCTCAATACTGAAGTATCCTCGATCTACGTAGTCTCCGAGGAAGAGATACCGTGTGTTACTGGGTGATCCCCCCACTTCAAACAACTTCATAAGGTCAAAGAATTGGCCATGGACATCACCACATACTGCAAAAAGACAGACACACTGCTGTTAATTGCTCTTAGAGGAGATTAAAAATAGTTTTCTCAGTCTATACATTTCTCATTTTTCTTCTCAGATCAGGTTTGGATTCAGTCAGCAAGTTTTAAGTTTCAAGTTTATTTCATAGCACTTTAAAAAGCACAAAACTGGTTTTGCACCAAAGTGCTTCATGAAGACAGACATGTAAGTAGGACCCATATGGATACAAGCACACAATTATGCAAAATTATATTCATCTCTTACAAGATGAAACACAGTCAACACAGTCGTGTTTTAAATTATACTCTAAAATAAGAGCTCCTGTTATTTCAATAGATACTGTGATATGATAGCAAACTGTAGACATCAGTGTTTTTATGTAACAGTTTTGTTCAAGTGGAGGACATGACACTTAAGAAAGATCTAAAGATTGAACAGTCTTAATAAGGAGGTAATAATGGTTCACAATTTTTAGAGTGTGTTACAGATGTTGATGGTGCATGACAGCAAATCCTCACAGTTAAGAAGCTGGAGCCAGCAAATGTTTTGCTTGAAAAATGACCGGATCAAATTGACTAATCTTTGCAGCTCTTAACACATACATGGCAAATATTTTAGAATGCCAACATTAGTGTCATATATGTGCAAATGAGAGCCTTTAAGACAAGGATTTATGATTTGTGAAATGTGCAAAAAATAGTGTAGAATTTTCTGTGTTTGGAAAGTTCATTCAAAACAACTAGCATCCTCATATTATCTCTGCAAAGACAGATTATCTTACTGGCTCTGACCCGGGTTTAGCCTTGGGCTTAATGATCCTGACAGCTATTGCAATAAGAGTGAGCAGGAACTGTAATTTTTGCATTTCATTTTCACTGTGAAAAATATGTGATTTTTCCTGAGATCTGTACCCAACAAGAATATGATTTGTAGAAGAACAAACCTGCAGCTCCTGTTTTTTGGACTTGATCATACTGTAATTCTGATAATTGTTTGATTAACTGTTCAGCCCTAGTACAGCCTTACTAATAAAAAATAAATAAAGATTATACTCCCAAGTGCCATCTGTCCTGTCCAACAGATGACAACAACAGCAAGATAATAGTGGCAGCTTCTCAAACTACAGAGAGTGTTTTTATGTCCAATTTTCACTAGTCCACATTAGCCATATTATGCGAGATGAGTAAGGGAAACTGAATAGCTGAGTAACTCATATTTACATATCAGCTTTTTCTTGAGAGCTGCTTGGATCTGAGGGTGCTGAACTTCGGCCATGCAAAGGTCGGCCAAGACGGAGCAGATATTTTTCGAGGACCGACTGTTGACTGAGTTGACTCCAACAGCCTGTAAGGCCCTTGGATCTGGCACGGGACTGGGTATACACCAGCTGCCGGCATACAGAAGCACTGTTGCAATGGAATAATGCCTAGGTTGGTGCTGTGTTTACTCTTTGTTCACAACACTATCTCTGCTGTCTCGGAATGACTAATGTATTGTGCATCCAATAGTTACTGTTTCAAACTACTTAACATGGTAGCACTGAAAGAAGAGAGAACCACCCTGCACGGGGGATCTCATACACTGGGTGGATAGACTTTTTCAGACATTTGTGTTCACAGGGTGGTCAGAGGTCAAGGTAAGCTACAAAACAGCCTGCCAGGGCTGACAGTTATTTGGCGTCTTGCTCAAGTAAACTACAGAACAGTTAGCTTGACAATATGGCTGGAAGTTTAAACCCTCAACCTCCAGTTGAAATGTCTAGGCCTGCCTCAAACATCAGAGTGTCTCTTGAGGGCTCTTAGTGAGCATCTGCCGGCCTACCTGTTATAGGCGCCTCCACTTCCAGCATGCACTTCTCTTGGCGGAGGATGTTGGCCCCATCATTGATGATCTTGAGAGCCACGTCCTCTTCCACCCTGCCCTCTTTGACGAGGTGGTTGCGGAGCAGCTCGGCGTTGGGCTTGCCATCTTCGAATAGCTCTTTCAAAGTCAGCTTGTGTTGTGGAGGGTATGGCACAGCTGGTGAGCGGGAAAAAAGCAACGTGTTAATTTTTGTCAGTGAAAATTATTTTGCAAATAAGTATTTGTTGATGCCTCCTGACTAAGTTGTAATTACATAAATATTGGCAACAAGGACTATGGCAAAATCTATGTTCATTATGCCTTGACCAGTTGTCTATTTTGACCAGACAAAATAGTTGGCTGTGTTCGGGCAGACAACAAGTTAGATCACAGTAATTAGCAATCCCAAGGTGGGGGGGGAGAAGTGGGAAGACAAAGAGAGAAGAAAAGAAAAGGGAGAAAAGAAAAGTAAAGAAAAGAGACAACCTATGTACACTTTCATCTTTCATTCAAACTAGGGGTGCAAATTATGTGCATTTTCCTTAGCCAACAGTTGAACATGTTAATCAGTAAATCATAAATAATCAAAGAAACAAAACATGTCATTTTTTTCTCTGTTTAAGTCTAATACAAACAACTCTAGCGGCTTATTAATTCTTCGCTCTGGAAGGCTGCTCTTGTCCACCTGAAAACCTGTGAGCTCCAGAGATATTGTACACAACATATACATTATTGGTTAATATATTTTTAATCGGTTAAATTCTTAACAGTAATTGATCAATTAATTATTAATCATCAACATCCCTAATTCAAACCGGAAGAAAGACTAAGTGCATCTTTCCCAATGAGGGAGACGCAACCACTTTGAAAAGACTCTTGAAAACACACCATCCTGCAGTGTCAGTTATGTAAGCTGGCTGATTTGATAACATGAATATATGTTAATTATGTTGGTTCAGGGCACTTTAGTGATTGATTTGCCTTACTCTGTTTAACATATTGTTACATTTAACAAAGCTGAGCTTACAGTAAACATGTAGTCCTTCTAAAAGATCATTTATGATTTCCTACGACTTGCACTCAATAGACACTAACTCATTCAACTAACATAATAAGGTATTAATTTTAACTCCATGTAGTGTGAATAATGCTTGCTCATCTTAATGACATGGGGAAACATGATGCCAAATTTGGCACAAGACCTCAGTAATGCATAAAAAGTCAGGTAGTAACATACATGTGGAATATGAGTTAGATAGGGGATTGTTGCCAGTTTTTTTTTCCAGTGGCCACTGCAGCGAAAAATTCCCCACCAGCCCAAAAAGGCATTTTCCCCCACAGGCCAATATTATAAAAGAGATGTCTGTAAAACTGTTGACAGGACATCTTCAACTGCAAACAAGCTCAGTTACGACTCTTTCTGACATGAATTTTTGATCCATGGAGATTTTTTATTTGTAAAGCTTTTCTCAAACAAAAACAAGCACAAAAAGCGATTTTAAAAGTCTGTGACGACATCACAATGTGAAGTCTATGGGCCAAGTGGGAACTCGTGGGCGGCAGCAAGGGTGGAAACATGACTGTGCATATTCAGTGAGCCGTATAAACCAGAAAGCTAGAAAACTTTACTGTCTTATGCACCAGGCGAACAACTCTCATCATCATCTCTGCATACACTATCTAGTTCCTTATAATACATCTATGGGTATTAATAATTAGCACGCTACAAAAGAATATCTCAGTCTCAGCCAAAGTCATGCACATGCTTGCTTAATTCTGTAAACAGCTTGTTCAAAATGAAAACGTATTCAAGAGACAATTAGGCAGGATGAAGAGCATCTCTGCAAGAAAAGATGGCAATTTCATTCCTGTATTAGGAAGATATGAGCCCCTGAAAGAAACAGGGAGCAGAAGAAATGTTCTGAATCTTAGACCACATTGAAGTTATAATCATGAGAGGTGACATTTGCATTGACTGAGCCAATATGAAGTTAATATACACCTACGTGATAATGGAATGCAAGGGATGCACAAGACAGACAGTAAGAAGCCCCGCACCTCACTTGACCCGCCCTCCCTCAGTAATCTGCTCCATACCACCTACACAATCCTTTTACTGTCATCACAAAAGGTCAATGCTTTCGAGGCTGAGACCTGAGAGCTTCATGATCAAAACAGTTAAGTGTGCAACATCTAAAACTGAAAAATTTATTACAGGCAAACAGAGGAAGCAGCAAGGGACAGCAGTGAAGTTAGCATCTTTATTCTAACAGAAAACAGTGCCTTTTAGTACAACTAAGGCTGTAACTAATGATTATTTAATAATTGATTAATCTGTTGATTATTTTCCCAATTAATAAATTAGTTGTTTGGTCCATAAGATCTCATAAAAATTCCCAAAACCCAGGATGATGTCCTCAAATGTCAACATTTTAAATTAAATACTGTCATGTTGCAGACGTGTTGAGGCTTACACATGATATTCCACAGACTTCAAACATCTTTGTTTTGTACAGATCCCTGCAAAAATCGCATCATAATCATATGTTTTTTTGTGTTTTTCAAAGAAAATTAGAATAATGATGGTCATCCTCTCTAAGCATATTGCATCAGTCAAAATAATCACAATTAGATCATTTTTCAAAATCACTCAGCCCCTCGTATTAATGTATGAAAAGTTGTCAAACTGCCACTATTAAAAAAGCTAAAATTCAACTTTCTACCATGTCCCCTGAGCAGATTAGTACTGCAAAATTGGCAGCGGCTTCCTCAGTTAATAAAGCCCCCGCAGCAGACAGTTGCAGACTAAGCTGCACTTGTTCAAAACAATAGTAGAGTGTGATCCAAGCCCTCTCACTTCCAGGGCTGGCGAGGTAAAAGGGATTACAGCTGGTATGCCTAATAACAGGCCAGGCACACACCAAATACATTATGGCACCAATTAAGCATGGTGTAAAGTTAATCGGGTGGGTTTTTAAGTGCTGTCTGTAAGGTATGCAGAGACATGACAGAAGAGTGAAAAAATCATGAGTGTTATACATGACAGCTAAAAAAAATAGCACAAAAAATACAGAAAACCATCCCATGTTTCATCCTGGATTCCTGTTTATGACCAACCCCATCCACAGGTCAGTGCACAGGACGCCTTGTGCCATCAAAACGTGACACAAACACCTATATCAGCTTGTGGAAATCAGCATCACTTATGCAATAAGCTGCGCCGGTGGCAGTGAACAAGAAGAGAAGAGAGAGGGAGGCATTCTGAGAATGTTGTCACACCCACACAGAGCAAATCAAAGTGCAGTATGAAAAAAAGCGCTAATGAGTTTTTAGTGTGGGTGCATTTGCTAATCAGTGATGCGGAGCTTGAGTGCAGAGGTAGCCTCGTGTATTTCTCACTCACGACTGAGTCTGGACTTGAGGAACGTATCAGATTTTAGTGGCTGATACGCACAGTTAAACGTACTGTCAGTGCAATAAAGGAAAGGCTGTGAATGTGGGACTGCAGGTAGCTGAGGGCACAGACTACATCCTGGAGCACAGCTCCAGCTTGGCTAGCCTATGCCGAGGACAAGCTGTCATGCGTTGACCAGTGTGGTATAAATAAACAGTAAGTGCTCCCAGGCCTACGAGGCATGGCCACAAAGAGAGCTGTAAGCTGAGGTACGAGCCTTAAGAACAGATTAGGTAAAGCCTCTATTAGCAAGGGCTTCCAGATTCAGGGGCTGTTTACTTAAAAGCCCTGTCACACTGAAGGAAGGCTCTGCTGCGAACAAAAGCAAGACTCTGTGAAAACATGATGACACAGAATGGGATACATAATGGGCATGAGATAACCAGACCGTGAAACATTTCAGGCAACAGCCACGCTGACCAAATTTACGAGCGTTTGCCTGCAGGCTGGCAGTAATTACCCGTGCTGAACAATAATAGCCAGTCTGGGTGCCAAAGAACTGAACGCTCCTTCCAACTCGACAGGAACGATCCCCCTGCCCTCCAATAATAATCACAACAATAATGATAAATTCTAGGTCAGTTTGCCTGTACAATCAAGGCCGGACCAGTCTGTTCAAACACAGATACAAATGAATCTCTGGCTGCCAGTGAGCAGCTTTACTCAATCCAAACAGGCTAGACCGAGTGGAGGACAGAAAAAAAAGCCAAGTGAAGTGAGCCACTCATTTTTCCGATGAAGAAATATGTTTTGTTAAAAATAATAAGCTGCCACCGCCCTGACACTGGCTTCTTATTAGAGACTGCCTGGCCTAATTAGCATTAATGTTTGATGAACTCTTCAAAACCACACACACACACACACGTGTTGGGGCCGCTGCTGCACTGCATCAACACCCACGCCGTCTGGCATGACAACAAACGACTCAAGAAACAAAGACGCTACTATCTGCCGTCCTGCCCACCGAGGATAATGTTTTGGACAGTGATATGAGCCAGGGCCTAGGATATGTTCGCCATTGTTTCAAAAATCGACACAATAGAGGAGGATTGAATTACAAAGATGCGGCTGGGTAGAGATGAATGGGGCAGACTGTGGCTGGATGAATCATGAAGTCCACTTCAGATTGCTCTAATTATCAGTGAATGCATTACCTTCGCAAGCTAAATAGCCAGATAGCCAGAGCTCAGGTTGATTCTCTCTATATATGTCCTACAAAGGGCTGAATGATGCCAAAAAAAATCATATTGTGTTTATTCTGACAGATACTGTGATAGTGATTAGGGCTGGGTCGACAGTCATCGACCACTGAGCCCTCTACCGTCGTAACATCGTGATTTGAGGTAGTTTGTCCCCTCAGAGTTGCTGCAAGCCAGGAGTTCTTGAGTTCTGTTTCTGACATGTGGAGGAGAAAATAAAAAGAAGCTGTTGCTGCTGGTAATTGCACTCATGACGCCTCCGTGTCCATTTATTATTTTCATATTAAAGCAGGTTTAGACAAAGCCAATCAGTTACATTGGTGGAAATAGTGTTTCTTTTCCACAGGCTGCTGTTAGTGTGTTTCCAACAACAGTATCATCATCAATCATGAGGTTTTACTTTGGGCAACATCCTATGCCAGTTAGATAAAAATAACCTAACCCTAATTGTGATACGAGTTTGAATGGGAATTAGGGCCGCACGATATGGTAAGAAAATCATATTGTGATTATTAAAATATATTAAAATCCTGATGATTTGACATTTTTGGGGAACTGTCAGAAACAAGCACATGTGGAGACTGAGATTTGTAGGCCAGGGCATCTCTGCAGCACTACAGTACTTCATTATAATGCTTCTGTCACACATTTGTCATCTATCAAAAGATTGCAGCTTCTTTGATATGGATATTCAATAATATTTTGATTACTTTTGCAGCCCTAGCGGGGATGGTAATTTTTGCACTGAAAAAAAAAATAAAAATAATGATTTGATTTTTCCCGGTGTCTGTACGAGGGCTGTGCAGCATTTACCAATCTGATTATTTTCACGATGAATCAATTACCTGTTTAGTCTATAAAGTACGAAAAAAAAATGTGAAAAATGCTCATCACAATTTCCCTGAGTGAAATTTCAGAGAACCAAAAGTGAAATCTTGAAACTCTTCTTTTGTCTGAAACAACTGATCAATTTTCAAAATAGTTAACAACTAATTTTGTTTTGATCAACTAACTGATTAATTGACTAATCGTTGCAGCTCCTGTCTGTACCACACAAGCCTGTTTACTTATTTCTGGAGAGTATGGTTTGTGGGCCGCAGTATCTCAGAAGCACCACAACACATTTTTAACGGTATGTTGTGATTTATTTTACCTTCATCAAAGAATTCCAGCTCCTACAAGTGGAATATAACACCAGGCCATATTGTGATTTTGATGTTATTTCAATTACTTTTCCATCCCTTTGATTTTATTTCAGACAGAGGATCATGTTTCACACACAGCAGCAGTTCAAAATCAAAGCTGACATGAATCTTTGTCACATCAAGCAGAGATTTCAAGAGCCAAATGTTGAGAAGCAAAGTCTTGTCCTCAGTAAATACAGGTAGCACAATGCACACACCGCCCGGGGAGAAAACATCAGATCCAATGACCAAGTGATTGAGCTACTGGGTCAACTGCAATACTCAGCAGCAAATAAGCTTAACTGTTGACTTACACAACCAGAGCAGAGCATTAGTCTTACGTAGTCTACCAGTTAAGCCCTCTTATGGCCACCAGTTACATTGGAAACATAACAGGAACTACCTGCCAGCATACACATACAAGGATCAGCTGATGTGGATTCTGAAGAGCCACATTTTGTATTTTACACTCATAGATTTGCATTATTTTAATGTGTATTTATTGGATTTTATTAATTTTAAAAAGTATCTCAAAAAATTAAACCATGCATCCAATAATCTATGACTTCTTAATACAGGACCAATATAGATTTTGGGTCCCACCCTAAAGCAAGATTGTCTTTACCCCAGTAGTCTATTTCCTCTGTCTGTCTTCTTCCCTGTCACGTTCCCATTCTCTCTCTCCACCATGTGGCTGGCCATGTTGGGAACATCACTGGGGAGATTCTTTCCACAATTAACTCACCCTCTCCCTACTGGCTCACACATCAGCATTCCAGTCCCCCTGGCAGGACACTCTCCCAGTGCCCTTGCAGACAGACGGGGATGTGGGCTGCATTGGCATTAAGTAGTAGTGGTAGTGGTGGTGGTGGTGGGGGGTGTGGGGGTAGTGGTGATGGTGATGGGAGGGGTGGGGATGGGAGCTACCTCAGACTTGGCTCTGCCTGTCCCTGCCTTGGGCAGACACAACAAATGGCTGTCCTGTCTGTCCAGTGAGCCACGATAACCTCAGTGTGAAGGAATTCATCTGCTGGTAACCTGAGCAGACCTCGGGTATTCCCGCAAGTGAGCAACAGCTTCATGAATTAAGACTTCATCCACCCTAAATGTCAAGGAGATTGGGCACCGATATAGAACTTCTTGCCTTTGATTTCTGCTATGCGGTGGTGTATTACATATACCAGTGGAAAAGTATGGACATAATACCTTTAAGATGCCTTATCCTAAATAGGACTGGGCGATTTGGCTTGTAAATAATATCTATATTTATAGGCTATTATGTGATATAGGATATATGTAAGAGTTCGTTAAGGCAGAGGGATTCAAGACCCCTGCACTTCACATCGGGGTCCTGCAACCCTGTCAATTTCGCCATAATGACCCACTCACTATACATGATCCTGCTAATTAAATGGCTAGTTACTAAAAATAATCAATAATTTCACAGAAAATCTTGATTTAAAAATTATTTTATGGAGTTAAAAATGATTGTATTGCTTCCGCTAAGTTCTTCATAATCTGTGATTAGAAATGCATCCATAGCAACCATCTTTTTATTCATAACAGCAGTCTGCTATACAGAAATAACAGGCTGCAGAATGCTATAATTTATCAGAATTGAGTATTCAAAAAAACTTGTGTAATAAATCACAATACAGTAATCTTCACTAAACCGACATAACATAAATTCTGAAATAGGGCTGGACAATAGGCACAGAATCAAATAGCATGATATTTTTTGACAGAATACATCAATGTGACAGTATTGTAGGGATGTCAATTAGTGTTTAAACAAAATATTAAAACAATGACATTTCTGATCAGCAATCGTCAGTAGCCTAGTGTAGATGTAATAACAATGTAAGTAAAACTAAACAGAGCAAGACAGATGTATTGTTTGGTCAATACTATCAGACCAATATTGGCCTAGCACACCTATATTAGTCTGTATCCATATTGGTGTATACTTTCTCAGATTTTTTCGCAGATCATATTAATTTTGTTTTGTTTGACAGGCAGCATTTTACGTATATTTGCTCCTTTTACTTAATTCAAGATGTTCTATTTGTGTTTTTTTGTGTTAAATCCTCCAATATTGGTCAAGCTCTACAGGCAAATAATAGAATGGCTAGAACAGTCTGATAAGCTCAGAAAATCACATTGCTTTACTGTAATGCAGCCTTTAAGGAAAACCAGGAAAAAACAACACTTATGCCATATGATAATATAACAATATCCAAAATCTCAAATGATATCTCGTGTCATATCATGATACTGATAATGTCCAGCCCTAATCCTAGACAATCATGAAAATACCTGCCCTGATTCACCCTCATCCACAGATATCTGAACATCCCCTGGGAAAAACGAATAATTTAAAAACTCATATGGATTAAACTGATATAAGAAAAGACTGGTACTTATTTTCTATATAACTTTTGTCTCGGATCAATATATGCCAGCTGGTCTGTGACTGCTGTAATAACGTTATATAGTACAGGCTTTTTGACAAGCGGGGGTTTAAACTAAGTTATCCCAAAAGCTACAGGTGGTTTTCAATCCCTGAGCTGCCAGTCAAAGAACGTACAGTATAATGTGAGAATTGTACGGATGTAAAACAGACGAACACACTCACCTTTTATGAGCCGCTCCGTTGTGGACTGTTTCTCCTGTTTGTCTTTGTCTTTATCCTTTCCTGACATCTTTGCTTCTTCGTCTGAAGGCTAATTTCGGGGGAGAAAATCTTGTACAGTTGTCTTGCCAGCCAGCTAGCCCGAAGACAAGCTAGCACATCAGCGTGGCCGCTGTCAGCTCCGTGTTGACTTCCGCTTGTGGTCGGAGGCACTAATTTTTTTTAAATGTTTGCTCCTTGTAATAAACAGTAAAGATTAGCTAGCGAAGGAGCTGCAGCTCTTCTTGTGCTTTGACTGGCTAATCACCTAGCTAGCTTGCAGTAACATTTATTATAGCGAATAATTACAGCAAAAAGTAGTAATGCTGATAGAAATGTAGAAATGCAATTAATATTAAAAGCAAATGCGACAGTTTGCTGTGTAATAGTTGTCAAGTACTGCAAATACTACCTGGATATTAGCTATGGGGAGGCTGCCGTTAGCGGCTAATCCGATTTAGTTACTCCTCTTCAGCTAGTTAGCCAGCTAACATCTTAACGTATTGGCAAGTCGGCGGACAGGCAAAGACAGCAACGGAAGACTGGCGGTTCATCTTCTACGTGCAGGACGTTTGTCGTAGGAAAATGACAGCAGCACGTTAAGTCGCGTTTAGACAGTACGAAGAAACAGCGAGAGTTCCCCCAAGATGCAGACAGCGTCTCGACTGTGTGTCTTCCTCCTCGGATTAAACTGTAATCTGACAGTGAGTGAGGAGCAGCGGTGGATTTCCTACAACATGGTGGAGCCGATGTGACGTGACTATGGAAACCAGGGTTGCCAGGTCTGTGTGACAAAACTTGCCACCCAAAACCATCGCAACGGCTAATAAAACCAACACAAAAACCAGCCCAATCCCCAAACTCAAAATACATTCATGCAAAACTATATACACCCTTTTTAAAGTCAAATAGCATTGCTACCATTGCAAAATGTTTTATAATATCTAACTCAATAAATGTTAAGTGTGCCAACATTAAAAGCAATTTTCTCAAAACAGTTATTTCATATAGGTCCTAAAACGGCATTGTGTAATTAAATATAGTATAATATCAATAATAAAATATTGCAGTGAACACAAACTATCCTGTTGCTTTGTCTTTTCTCTTCTATTTTTCCTTCTGCTCTTCCTCCCTGCCTGGACAACATAAATATACTTACTTCATGTGCATTTACTGCAATACCATATTGCAACTCAGACACCTAATAATGTTACTTCACTGTATTTTAATCATATACTCACATAGAATACTTGTGTGTATACGTGTGTGTGTGTGCTGATCTGACTTGGAGTGAGTTTGATAGGATTTGGGTATAAACATCATTTCAGTCAAAACTATGGATATTCATTTATTCATGCAGTTTTGATAAAAGATCTCCCCAACCCGCGGACATTTTTTTTACACTGGGTATCACTTTAAAAGAAGCCCAATTACGAGGGGAAACCGCGGACCTGGCAACCCTGAACCGTAACACGTGGTTTAGGGTGCGTTTAAAAACACGAACCTTTCCAGTGAAGTCACTGTTTTCTTTGCTGCTGCTCGCACAGGAGTGAATATTAACTGTGGTAAAAGCCTCTTAATATTTCTGCAGTGCAGTGAAAGTTTTTCAAGTAGGTGTGGTGTTAAATATGTGTGTGTTAATATTCCCTGCAATTTTTTATAATCTTTGTCGTTTTAGCATGTGTTGTTTTTTTTGTTTTGGTTTGTTTTGTTCCTTTTCCTGCCTGTACGTGAACGTTTCATTAGTTTTCCAGATTTAACCCAGGTCAGTTCACCTCAAAGTTCATTCTTGATAAAAGATGTGCAAACAAATTCATTCGATCTATCCTAACAAACGATTTATACCCTGCCCAATCTTCTAGAAATAACATTTTGAATATTTTTGACCAATCAGCAGTATCCAAGTTGAGACCAAATACCCAAATACCCAGTTCCACGAAAAACAAAAGATATTTGCCATAAAATAATGAATGGGAATTGCCCTTCCAATGAATTCTTAAGATTAAGACTTGGTTTTGAGAATAAAGTTTGTCTTTTCTATAATGGTGAAATTGAAAAAAACAGAACATCTTTTAATTTTATGTACCAGTACACAGTTGCAATTTAGAGAATGGTTGACCTGAATTGAACGGGACCTTAATTAATGTCATTGATAGCACCTTTTTTTTGTTTTGTTTCATGTCAAAATGATTACTGTTACAAACATATATTATGTTAACAAATTGAAGGATAAACTGACAGCTGAAAACAAAGAAACAATAGAAATTTTCCACAGCAACCATTTTAACATGTAGGGTATACGATAAACACAGGTGTTACCAATGTTAGTAACCTAGTACCATTGATAATAACTGTGTCTACCCTACTATTTTTTAAATTATGTTGATAGTTATATGTATATGTATTATATTTTTCTTTACCACAAATTAATATCAATATGGCCGCCGTGAAAAAGGTCTATTTTTAAAGTAACTTTTGAAGCTTGTTAAATCAGAATATCAATTGACACCTCAAGCCACGCCCATTTTAAAACAAGGCCCTGGTTGAGTGGGCGTGTCCCTGACCTGCCTTTAAAGTCTGCCAAACAAATGATGGTGATATAGATTTTGAAAACTAGTCCAAAGAATGAATAAAGCTGTGGTTTGTTTGAAAAAAAAAAATGTATTTGTAGGTTTTTCCAATGGCAAAAACTCTATCTTCTGTCCTGTAAATGAGACGTGAATGCAGCATTATTAATTCACACATTCACATTGTTAATATTGATGTTGCATATTAAAATAAGTCACACTCCATTAGACAACCAGTGTGCAACATAGAGTGAATGATATCACTCTTATATTACAAAGTATACATAAAAATAATTTTGATTGTGTGATGTGTAGTTGCTTTTAAATTACACATTAAAAAAAATCATAACAGTTAGTTCTTCAAGCAGTTGGCTCTCTATTCCATTTAAAAAGTATATACTGTATGCAGTCCTAGAAACACTTCTGTAATAACTTTGACAGTTTTTGCATTAAACTCCAAATATACCTGTGATTTTTTTTTTTATTGTTGTTGATATTGGTTGGTAAAAATATTTAAATAAACACTACATTTGTCTTCACATTGTAAGCGATGGCCAATAACCTTTTACAACATGGCTCTATAAAACTGGATTCTCAGGTTTGTCAAAATTGTCATTCACTATCAACAAATGAACACTAGGTGGCAGTCTTGTTTCACTTTCAGGACCATGTTGTTCAGTGCATAACTGCAGCCTTTTCCTCTGAGACACATAACTGCATAAACCCACTGTAGAGTTTAGAAATTAAAGGGATAGCTCAGATTTTTTTTGAAGTGTGGTTGTATGAGGTACTTATCAGCTCATTACCTACAGTAGATGGCGGTAGAATATTTTCACAGTTTTACCCTGACATCAGACAGCCTTTTCTGATTGGACACCACTGTAAAGAAGCCAAATGTTGCTCTCTTCAAAGCCACCAGACTTCTTAAGCAAAAACTGTCATTTTACCTCGCACAACACAGGAGTTGCTGGTTTACCGCTGCCCTGATCAGTTAGTTTGGTTGTGTTATTGCTGTGACTTCGGTGCTTTAAACAGCTAGTTTGGCTTCACCAAAGTCACCCGACAGGACATACAAACTAACCAATCAAGACAGCAGCAGACCAACAACTCCTGTGTTCTGCTGGTAAAATTACTGATTTTGCCAATGGAGTCTGGTGTCTTTGCAGAGAGCAATATTTGGTTTCTATAACAACAGTTTCCCATTACAAAAGACTGTCTGACAGCAAGGTAAAGTGGTTAAAACATTGTAAATATAGCATACACTTCAACTGATACTGATTTTATGATATTGATTCCAATGCTCCTAGTACTAGGATGGGTTAAATACAGAGAATGAATGACCCTGTCCTCAGCAGTACATTGCTTAGCTCCCTACACCAGTACTCCTGCTGCTTCTCTAAACTGAGGGTGTGTTGGCCGCCATCTACTGTAGGTAATACCCCGACTATAGATAAGTACCTCATACAACCCAACTTAAAAAAAAAAACAAAAAACTGAGCTATCCCTTTAATAAGTCAGATGTGCTCAGTGTGTAATAAAGCAACTGGATAAAAACAGATACAAAAACTTGAGATTTATTGAACTTGAAAATAGCATTAAATTCCACTTAAACATTCATTATAAGTAAATACCTACAACATTACACTGAAAATATCACCAGTCACATATAAAACAATGGATACAGAGGATCAGTTCAAACATAAAAAGCAGCTCAACAGCTAAAAAAAAGTATTAAAGAGGAATCTTCAGAATGAACACAAAGAGCGAAGGCCATGCACAAAAGAATTACCCATTGTTAGTTGTTAGAAATGCTGGTTCATCAAGACGTTGATGCTTTACCTTCGGCTATTTCTCCAGTTCTACCTGCTGACAAGCACGCTTTGTCCGTTCTGTGGTCCCGTTCTCTGCCTTCAGGTGAAAGTATTATCACCGAGATATGACACAAACATTTCAGAGCCCTGTTATTTCACCAATTTAAAAAAAACAAACAAACATCAACATCAACACATGCAGAAATCTCTAAAATTCACCCCAGGCAAACCTCAATACAATGGAGGAAGAATGGAAGAGAAGCACAAGCACCACTAGGCACACAGCCTGAGGCCGTCTCTTGTCTCTCTGGCACATGTTCAGCACCGCTCTACTCCGGCCTGCTGTTTCTAGCGAGAAAGCAGAGCCAGACATACAGACACTGCTTTTTTCTACTTTCTGATGGAACATGAAATCATCAGCAGCAGGAGGAGAAAACCAAATGCTTGGCCTTTTGTTTTTTTTTTTACTTTGAGGGATTTGGAGAAGGGAGGAGGGGGAATTCTAACCTCTACAGCTGAGCATAGAGAAACATGGAGTAGTCAGCAGGACGTGATCAACGTCACTTCAAGTGATAGGCACTCGTGGCTCTTCAACAGTGCACAGCGACAGCAGTCGGGAGGAAAGGAAAGTGAATTTTGTTATCGCACCAGAGAAAGTTTCCTCCCACAGCCAAGTTGATCTTGCAAGTTCCTCTTGGAGAAATGTGGCTTTCTTGAGTGTTTACAAAAAAAAAAAAAAAAAAGAGTGTTTCAGCTCAACATCACAAACAGATATGTCAGGAACAACAGTCGATTACCTCACTAAATGTTTCACTTACATTAAGAAAAAAAAAAAAAAAAGACTGCAGCAGAAAAAGTCTGAACACAGAGTGATGTGGGGAGTCTTTGGTGCTCAGTGTGACAAAAAAAACTGAATATATGTATGCATGAGATCCAAAGAACTGTTGGCATCATCTCCAAATCCCAGCTGAGGGTGTTAAAAGACATCATAAAGGAGTGTTGCATGACAACAGGAACCCACGGAAAACAACACACACCAGGAAGTGTACTGTATGGCTATACATAAATCCTTCATTTCAGGCAAGGCTCTACACGCCCAGTCATTTGTTACAATAGCTCAGCCATTAACTCTCTCCTTCAGCCTCTTTAGACTTCTGCCCCCGAGATGGACCGACAGTCGGCCATCTTGAACCAGGCAGGTCTGGACACACCCACATTACTGAAAGAGATACACCAACCAAAGCCCTCCTTTTACCTTTACACATGTTAATCAGTCTATCCTGGCTATTATTAACATAACTCCATTAGTAAATATCATAAAAAGATGCTGAAATTCAAATATTTCTATGTACCTTGTGAATTTTTATATTTTAAAAAAAAAAGTCACAGCATAGATGCAGTTTTGCCTGAATATATTCTGGGAAAATGATGTTTTCATCAAAACTGCACAGTAATTAGGGTCTCTTTTTGCTTGCATATACATTTACCAGTAAATTAGTATGCTGCAGATGGAAATGACAAATTGAACCCTTTTCTGAATGACTTTAGTGTTCTGTAAAACATGTTTGAAAGGACTGAAAACTAATGGGCACCGCCAGGAGACAGAAAGTGCTGATAAATGACGAAGTCCCAGCTCAGCGACCCACATCCTCGGGCCCTTCCACTGACGGGCTAGCGAGACTCCAGGCCGATCTCGTCGCATCTTTTTTTTTTTTTTTGCTGTTGTTGTTTCGTTGGGAGTGTTGATGGGAGTGAAAGGTGAGCGCGAAATCCACAGAGGTTATTGGAGATCTGCTTCAGCTGACCAGGCCAGCCAGTGATTGGTCGTAGGCTACTCCGTGAAGGCCGACGACGTAGGAAAAAAAATAGTTCTCAAGAGGAGCTCCAGTTGTGAAAGGTCCACGACACACACACTGCGCCCCCCCCTCGAGTGGCAACCGATTTTTATTTTACTGCATGATGAAGCCTGGCTGCGGGGCCAGACGAGGTGAGGGCCTCTGAGGCAGAGCAGGGGGGTACTGAGATAGAAAGTGGCTCGGGTAGCCGGAGGAGACGTTAGGGAAGGGTTGGCCCGTTCTGGGGGGGATCGGCGGGTACGGCGACGCGGAGTAGAAGACGGGAGGCTGCGGGGCGGCGGTCGGAGCAGGGGCCGGATTCAGGATCGGGGCCGGCTGCGAGGGAGGAGGTGGGGGTTTCCTCCTCGGCTGGGCGACCGGGGAAGAGTTGTTGCTGCCGTCGGAGAGGAGGGAGGAGGACGAGGACCTGGCTGCCGCCGACACGTCCTGAGATCGTGAGGTAGGGACAGACGCCTGCGGGAGCCGCTGGCCCTGCAGCACCATCTCCTGCAGCTTCTCGATCTTCACCCGCCTCAAGTGGGCCAGCTTCCTGTTGCTCTGGTAGGCATCGATGAAGGAATCCAGGGGCATGTCGCCATCCAGGAATGAATCAGCCATGTTCTGTTGACAGATGGAAGAGGATTTGAGACAGTTTTAGAGCGAGAATAGACTGAATCACTGTGACGCTCCACTAAACTCTCACTTCCTGGTAGAAAACTGGCAGATGATTTGAATTGCAGAGAAAAGTTTGAACACACTTCTCATCCAATGTTTCCTCTTTATTTTTCACAGTAATGGTCCAGATTATACCGACAGTGTGAAAATCTGTCATCTAGAGCTGCAGCGATTAATTGGATAATCAATTATTACATTAATGGCCAACTACTCTGATAATCAATGAATCGGTTTGAGTAATTTTTTAAGAGAAGGTCAAAATTTCAGCTTCTTAAACAAATATTTTTTTTTCGTTTCTTTACACTTCTATGACAGTACACTGAATATCTTTGGGTTGTGAGTAAAACAAGACATTCGAGATGTCATTTTAGGCTTTGGAAAACACTGATTTACATTTTTTTAACATTTTCTGACATTTTAAAAGAAATACATATTAACCAATTGCTCAAAAAATTAATCGACCTGAGTAATCGACTATAAAAATTGAAGCCTTAGTGTCAGACAGTGTGCGAGAGTTTTATATTTAAGATTCTTAAAAAGCAAAAAAAAGATTTTGCCTTGTTTTCACATATTCTGCTTGCTGCATAATTCCATATCTCATAGTTTTGATAAGTCCAGTATGAATCTACAATGTAAAAAAAATAAATAAAGAAAAATAAAGAAAAAACAGTGAATGTGTCAAAACTTCTGACTGGTACTGTATAAAGCTGTTAAAGTTGTTTACTTCTGTTGCCAGTTTCAGCTGTTACTGTAACATTTCAAAATATAAAATTAAACAAAGTGCTTTGACCTCTTGGATTTTAACTGCTGTGCTCTGTTTTATGTTCTGTGTTTCTTTTCCAGCATCTTTGATAAACCAGATCTACCCAACATCATCTCACTGCTGCGTGGACTAACTGCTAGTTTTGGGGGAAACTGAAGCTATCATTTTCTTAAGTGTGTGGCCCAACGTATAAATTAGGTCTTCAACCTTGTGTTAGTGAAAGCATACAACATGCACTTTTAGATGAATGAGATGAAAAAACTCTGAAATAACATAATTAGAAAAAGGGAAGATTCCACATGATGTTGCCATTAACTTGTACATTCATTACAGGGGTTTGGTTGTGTCTAGAAGGGAACCCTAGACTTGTGAGATTTGGGAAACTCCATCATAAGAAATAGTTTATTTTTATGACTTATTTATTCATCCATTTATATAATAACCCTATGTTATAAAATTATAAATAAACCATGTATCATATGACATTTATTTGTCCATTTATATCATTTTTGTTTTACTAGCAGCCTAAGAAGGGGCTATAACTAGCACCTCATACAACCCTGTGTTGTAAAATGATAATTAAATGAACCTTGCATGTTGTAAAATAGCTCAGTAGCTTACAGCACCATGATTTGTTACTTTAGGACTTACCTCTGCATGTCTGCAACAGTGGAGTGCACTGATGTCTGTTATAAATGCTGGATTTTTTAGTTATGTAGCCATATATATCCTTCTGTTGCTTATGTTTTCCTTTATGTATATTCCAGGAAGATTCAACAGTCTGTAACGTTTTTAGGCCAGGAACCCTTTGTGGAGCAGGGACAACCTACCACAAATACTGCACTCAATATTTTTTAGGTCCCTTGTAGCTGCAATGTCAGCAGCATTTGCAGCATGGATAAAGTTAGCTGTGTTAGCCTCACCCACTGCACTTTTGGTAGCATTTTTTAAGGTGGCAAGTAGGTCAGAATCGTGTAAAGTTACTAAACAATCCATTGTGGCCCACATGAGTGTCTGTACACTTAGTAATAATAATAAAAATAACTAATTGGCTAATATGTGTAGGTGCTGCGAAGTAATTTAGTTAGTTTTTGTTGACGTTGTGGAAATTAAATGCTTTTTCTTTTTATAAATAGACTGATGTATCAAAGAATAATTTGGAAGGACCATCGTCTTTGTGTTATCCTTGTTTAGCTGCTGATGCACCTCAAACTTGGCGAGAAAAGGAAGCGTCTCCCGGTATATCCACCATTGTTTCACTAATCTAGGGTTTCCCTTCTAGATATGACCCAGAAGTTATTGTGAACAAACACCGTGACTGGTTCTGGAGAGAAGTCCTTTCTGAGTCTTATTCAACAGACATTCATGAAGGTGGAAACAGCATCCAGGGAAAAATCACAAAGAAACAACTGGGGCATCATTTACCAATGCATCTGAGCAAGGTCGAATTATGTTGTGCCTCCATCAGTTAGTTTGCGTTACTGTGTCACTTCAGTGAATCTGAACTAGCCCTTTAAAACACCTGAGTCACACAACAACGCTTTTCGTCGAAATAGTCTGGTTTCTTAAGAAAAAGAGACTTTTTGACTCATGTAACAGTGGTTTCCTGTTGCTTAAGGCAGTCTGATGACAAGCTACAGCAGTGAAAACATTCTAAATACAGCGTACACTTTAAATGATGATAATATTTTTAGGTGGCTCTTTTTTAAGGTGGCGAAATATGTTTTGCTACTGACCCTGTCCACAGCAGTACATTACTTAGCTTCCTACACAGGTACTCTTGATTCTACATACTTAGTACCTCATACAACCCAAAAATATGAACTACCCTTTAAGGATAACAGTTTATGGGCCTGCAATTGAGTAACTGGTTCGCCCACGATTGCACCAGTGAACTACTGGTGTCTCTAAATGTACACACATTCTCAAGAGGAAGAAGGAAGTGATAAGTCAGTCTGTGTGTCCTGTGTGTAGGGCATATGTAGTGCCTTAGTCGCATTTCTCTTATGCTATAAATGCACCATTGGCTAAAACACTTTGGAATGAGCAACTTAATTTAATAGAAAGCTCAAAACAGTGCCAGGAGATGCAGCTCACTGCAGCGACACAAACTGTGACCACTGAGTTAGTCAGTCATTCTGCTGCCCACATGCTGTCTTACATTTGAACAATGAAGCCTCTGTAGGAGAGGACATCAACAAGTGGAAAAGCAGGTATATGAATGACTGACCGGTGTGACTGAGGGATTCATGCTTACCTCTGTCTCCTCTTCTATTTTGGCTCCCTCCGCCTGCAGCAGGGCCAGCAAAATGTCCAGGGAGGTGTTTCCTGACTTGTGGTCTGTTAATTGACATGACAGACAAACGGCACAAGTGTTATTATTCTGCTGGACCTGATAAATCTCTAGTCTGTGTGCAGTCCATCCACACTAAACACATTCAGAAACTGTTCATCAACTGTGTACATACTTCACCTTGCCTATCATATCAGACTGAACTGTTGACTTGTTGCATTTTATTTCCATATTTGGAGAATCAGTCAGCTCAGTGCAGTGGGCACATTTGAAGGTCTGGATTCTCTCTATACTTCACCAATAGCAATAAGTAAACTGTTCAATAGTGTCACTTAAATGCATTAAATGTGAACTGCTGTGAAAGCACAAACACGACCTCGCTCATAAACAGCTCATATTTAACAGCAATGATTTATTGATTAACTTATATGATAATTGATTAATCCTTCTGAGTATTCTTTTTTTAAGAAAACATTCAAAATTCTCTGACTTCAGATTCTTTAATGTTAATATTTTTTGGTTTCTTTATTCCTTTATGGTAGTAAACGGAATATCCTTATATATATATATATATATATATATATATATATATATATATGTGTGTGTGTGTGTGTGTGTGTGTGTGTGTATGTATTTATTTATTTATCGTGATATTTTTAAAAAAAGAAAAATTACTTGAAAAAATGTCCTGTATTAAATAACATCTATTTTTCTACAATTTTTTTTCCTTTTAACTTAAAATGCTTCTGCTTTCCTTCTTTAATAAAATAAAATAAAAGTAGCCAGCCATGACCACAGCATGTGCAAAAGACTGGCATGAATATTTGAATGATGTAATCACAAAACAGAAATAATGAAGCAGTCAGCAGCAGTCCTTTTATAAAATAACAATAGTATAATAAATGAATTACCCCTGTGTTATCATAGTAGGTCTCTGCACAGTGCGGTACAACATTAAGACATTTATTTGTCATGATATTCAATATATTGTTACATCCTTACTACTACAGACACACTAAGGTGCAATGAAGATGTTTCATGCCCTGATTTTTTGTTGTGAGGACTTCATTCTAATAATGTGTGTGTACATCAAACCTAATGTTATTTTACTCTATTTTGATCAATTTTGTGACAAAAACCCTTTGGTGCTTGAACCGGAGCTACAACGTTTCTACTATCACAATACTACAGTTCTTCACCTGCTTTACTCAACCTTTTCAACACATCAGAGTCACAAGGCTCTAGCGTGCCATTTACACAGCGCTCCAAGCAACACAGATGCATTGTGGATTAAGTGTGATCCATGCTTAAATTAACCAAGGAGCTCATTCACCCCCCCACCCCCCACCTCCCCCCAAAAAAACAAACAAAACCGCCGCCCAAAGATTCCCTCAGTTCTTGTGCTAAAATGTTAGAAACAACAGACTTTAATGAGCCCGTCACACAAAGCTGAGGCCGGTCTGTCAGTCACGGTCCTGTGACTGACACGTCCAAACGGCCAGAACGCCTCCCTGTTTGCTGTGAACTTGCAAAGCCCCACTGAGTCAACTGAAACCGACTCGGTGTCTCTACGGACGGAGCCTGTTTTGTTTGTGTTCCTAGGCAGGTCTGAAAGTCAACACCAACGGGAGCTGGGATTGCATACACACATGGTGGCATTCTTGCAGTAAGACCGGTGACACATCACTAGTTACTGATCTCAACTACGGCATTGTCAACTGGCATTCATCGCCCGGCCCCGGACACAATATAGTGGATCTCTAATTACAGGACAGACTCCAGTCCAACCTGATATGCTGTTCTGCTGTTGGCCTCCTTCTCCGAATGACATCCAAGTGAACAAAGACTGATTAATTCATGTACTGGACCCCAGCTGCAACAATTAATGTATTATGAATAGATTATTAAATTAATTGAGATATTTTTTAAGAAAAAAAGGTCAAAACTTTCTGATTCCAGCTTCTTAAATGTGAACATTTCCTGGTCTCTTTACTCATCTAGGACAGTAAATTGGATATCTATAGACTGTGGCCAAAAAAAGATATTTAAGGACATCACATTGGATTTTTTGTCATTTTTCACCAGACAACTGATCACTTATTCTAGAAAATAATAGACAGATTAATTGTCAATGAAAATAATCGTTAGCTGCAGCCCTACACTAGAAATTGATTGCACTATAGGTCAGCCCAGGTTTTTACAATATGGGTGGGTTAAAAAAGTGTTTTTTTAATGCTTTTAATTTGATAAGACAACTGAAGTGGGGACAGGAAAGGGGGAGACAGAGTCAGGGGTATGACATGCAGCAAAGGAACGCACGCGGGAGTCTAACCCACGACTGCAGGGGCCTCACAGCCTCAGTACACAGAGCGAACGCTCTACCAACGGAACTACGAGGCCACCAGGTTTTTATTTCTTGTAACAGTATTTCTACATTACAACCACCATAACTGATGTTGAGCATCTTGAGCTTTTTGAGGCTGTGCAAACACAAAGTCCAGCTGAAGCTGACCTGAATGTTGTTGTTCAGGCAGATATCTGGTTAAAACAAAAACAAAGCATGGGAAAAATTTTAATATTGAATTGATGAAGACATTCGATGAAAAGCCAGGGGATCACCAAACCATATCTGTCCAAACATTTCACTCAAAACCACACTGGAACTCTGTAGGGTGTGTTAGCAGCTCTTCAGGTATCTCCATCGGGAGTCGTTATACATAACTAGTAATACTGAGGTCAATGTTCAACTTCTGTCAAAAATGTGTCACTGGGATGCCCTTAAGTCAAACCATTTAACTCCATGAATAAGGGTTAGGCCAAAGTACAGCTCTCTGTCACTGTTTGTACAACAATGGAAAAAAAAGGTGTCTGCACACTAGATAATGCTCCCATGAACATTTATTAGTTTGACCATGTGACATTTCAGAAAGGCTACGGGGACTTGTGCCAGAAACAAGTACTAGTACTAGTGAGTGTTAATGGGAGCATTTTGCTTTTCTTACTTGACCTTCTGTCCAGCACCTATTAGGGTGTACATGCTTTTATTTTTGCACTGTTTGTCCAAATCCCATCCTCACTGTCACTTATGAACTATGAACATGTTCCATGGTTAACTAAGGGTTAAAAAGGGTAAACAAGTGATGGTGATAGCTGTGTGAAAGGGAAGGGACAACACGAAAGCAAATTGTTGACAACCTTCTTCTTTCTTTAAGAAGAAGATGGCATACTTAAATAATCCCTGTAGGGAAAATTAAATTTTTTCACTTTGTTGTAATTGTTTAGTGTGGTATCCGCTACTGAGGACACCATCCATGAGACAGAGCCCCAGTTAAGATGCCAGGTGACACTCCTTGTAAACTGCCTTGACAGTTTACACACCAGGACTGGAAGTCCCGGGCCCATTTCCTGTTCTAAATTTCCTGTATCTGACAGTGAGAATTAACTCCGCCAGGAAATAAAAATATAACCACACCACAAGCAGTTTTACTTGTCAGTACTCAAATGCATCAACACACTACTCTAAGGTTCAAATCACTAGCTGCACATCTGAATGTTATAATCACTTTTTAACAAGCTTGTCAGGCTGGCTACCATTCCTGTTGTAACAGTTGGCTTGTCAGACTCAGGCATGAGAACAAGATCACTGATGGCACATAGACAACCTGGACATCATACACAACAGAAGGGTGTTGAAGCATAAATGATTAACATGAGAGCAGCTTGGCCACATTTCTTCTTGTTATATGCATCAGCAAGCTGACCTGTGGGAGACATACATTAAACAGGGTTCCTGCACTTTTTCCAAAGTCAAATTCAAGCAAATCTAACACTGGCTCTACATAGAGCCTTTTGTGTTTTTCACAGGTTGTCCTACACGCTTGGAAGCAGATTGTTTGCAATCTGCAAACTCACCACTAGATGCCTCTAAATTCTACACACTGCTTGTTAAACAGAAGTAATGTAACTTGCTGTGTTATTTCTGCACCGATTGGCTATAAAACATAAGCCAATAAAAGGATTTTGGAGGAGTCCAGAATTTTGACCAGACCAAATCTTCTGTCTATTGGTTAATTTACTGGTCATCTTAATCTTAAACTTAATCTCTGTTGTCAGCGCTGGATCCCAAAACCTCATATTTGTTTGACAAATCTGTTTGTCTGTCTGTTTGAGTTTAAGTTGCATAAAAAAAGTTCAAAGACAGAGGCTCCATTCTTGATGTGGCCTTTTTCCAGGGTGAACTCCCATTCTTTTCTGTCTTGCTCTCTCGGCCATAACAAGGCGGACTCTCAGACATATCAGCAGCGCTGCTCCACACAAAGCTGTGATTCTCTGGCTGAGCAGAGAGGCTGCTGAGCACCAAACACACAGCCTGGGCCTGGACATCATGAGACAGCCATTTAGTAAATGAATCCACATCGACCTCTGCTGTGAATCTGAGGGGGTTAGTTTTGGCCCGCCTTACTGCCTTTCTCTCCCTCTCTCTCTCTCTGTCTCCCACCCTCCCATCATCCACCACTACCCCCCCCCCCCTTCAACCCACTGTGGCTGTTTTACACCAGCTTGCCTGGCAGCACAATGGCCCACTGTGGGCTGTCGTCCGGCCGGCCTCAGTGGCAGTGGATGGTGGTGGTGACGGGGCTGCCCTGCCATTTTGGCCTCCTGCACCCCCCTCCTTCACCAAGGGGGCAGAGATGTTTTCAGGAAAAAGGGGTCAGGGAGGGTGGTGCTGGCGGTGTCACTGTTTCACAGCCAGCTACTGTACGCTGGATGTTTCATCTGGGTCAAACGGCTACGCTGCTCTTAGCTCTGAGCATCGCTGTCCTTCCCCAGCTGCTCTGCAGCAAATCCACAACTAGGACGGCGAGTGCATGGAAGGCAGGGGGGGCAGGGGAACACCGGGTAACCTACATTTGACAAAAGCCACCGCTTGCTGACAACAGACAAAACCACAGACCTGCAGAACAGCATCTGTATGAGAGACAGATGCTTTGAATTCAGACTATAAAGCAAAGATAATCATTATTGCCTTGAAAACATTCATTTAAAAGGCATCAAGCAAAATATATCTGCACACATTACAGCTAACATGCAGTAAAAACCTTATTTTGTGGCAAATAACAGTAATCCTGGCCTTAAAAAATGAGTACAGCAGTCCAAACAGTGAGTTGGAGCCATAGACTGTGTATTAAACAGGCTGATATTTCATACATGATCTGTAGTAGTTGTTTCCTCTCACCCACTCCTCTCCAGACTCAGGCAGGCTGCAGAAAAACTGCAGGAGCACAAGACGCGTACAACATTGTAAACCGACACCAACAAGCAAGGACAAGCCCTCCACTGTAAGTTGATCAGCTGTTTATAACTGTCAATCATCTGTCAATGTTAAGTCAAGCCCATTATTCTGAAAACAAAAGCCCACTGCTCCGAAAATACACACTCCGGACTTTGAGTTAAGTGATGCCTGTCTCACTGCCTGCCAAACTATTAAACTACTATAAATTAACATTTAGCTCAATGTAACTGTTATTAACATCTACGTCTTCTACAAGATTATTAATGATTTCTTACGGCTCATTAAGAGACACTTATTCATTTAGCAGACATTCAGCATTAATTTGAACTGTAGTTAATGTGAAATGGGCATACAATGTCAGAAAATGGTGAAAAATGTAAATCACACTTTTCCAAAGCTCAAGAAGATGTCCTCAAATGTCGTCTTTTGTCCACAACTCAAAGACTTTCAGTTTAAAGCCAAAGAGAAGTAAAGAAACCAGAAAATATTCACATTTGAGAAGCTGAGATTGGTGAATTAGTGTGAATCATCATTCGCAGTCATTTTTTTTAAAGCTACTAAAGGAACTTTCATATTCTGTAGATTTTGGAGCCCCCTGTGGACAAAAACAGTAGTGTTCCCACCATAATAACCACAAAACACAATGTCAAAAATAAAATTCTCGACATAAAAATCCCTCTCTGCTTCTTTTTAGCTTGCTGAGGTACTACTCATGGTAACCTGTGTTCGTATTTTCCCAGCCAGAGAATCTGACAGGCCTGCAGCCATTAAGAATGACAATTCAGATATAGTTGATCCTCTTGCGGATGGTCTCATTAACTCATGTAGGTCATGTATAAGCATCAGTAGTAAATTGAGACTGTTTCATAACCAGTTAGCCTTGTAGTAGCTTTAAGAAAAAATGTCCAAATACTCTGTCCGCAGCTTCATAAAGCTTCCTTACTCCTCTATAATAGTAAACTCGATATCTTGGGTTGTGGACAAAAAAAGAAATTTGAGGATGTCATATTGGGCTTTGGAAAACAGTGATCAACATTTATCACAATTTCATGACATTTTATAGACCAAACAACTAACTGATTAATAAAAATAATCAACAGATTAATCTACATTGAAAATAATCTTCAGTTGCCTCTCTTGCTGCAGCTCTAAATAAAAACTACAAAATATGAAGCTTACATCACAAAGACTGTGACAGCCTTTGTGTGTGTTGTATACATGACAGCAGTGGGCTTTCAAAGTCTGCATTCCTCGCAGAGGAAGAAAGCAAAGTCAAACTTTTATCAGAGTAGCAGAGTAGTGAATGGCCGGCATGCTATTTTGAGAGGGCTGCTTGGCAACCACTGCGTCAACAAGGTCACAAGTATCGTCACTTTGTCTTCTCCACACTAGGAAGTACTGCGAAGGTGTGTCAGAGAGGGGTATTACAGCCTGCTAAGTCTTTATTAGATTCTGCAGCGGAGATGTAAATCAGATCTGGAACTGGCTCAACGGAGTTAAATAACAGAGACTCTTGCAGCAACATGACAGCAGGGCTGCCACAGCCTCTGATTATAAACATGAGAACTGGTGGAACAGGTCTCTTTAGCTCCTGTTCATGCAGAATAAGAACAAACAATGTGGGAAAAACAGCATTACGTAACACTTCAGCTTTCTATGACGATGACTGACAGCGTGGAAAGGTTGACTCTTCAACTGAAGGCAGATAACTGAAGTCTCTCTATTGTCAGTGTTTTCATACTGGATGCTTTAGTGTAGAGCTGAAATGGTTGGTCACTCAAACTCAATAACTTCAATGTGAAACCTGTTAGTGCTGCAGACACACTGCACTGTAAAAAGTTGCTACATGCTCTGATCGCTTCCTGAAAAAGAATTATGTGGACTATTATGACAACACAAACAACATAACAAACTAAAACTACTGTTATTCATAGACTATAATAAATAGTGGATAGAGCATCCCTAGGTTTCTGAAGAGCAGTTGCCATCTTGGCTAACTCCTCAGGCGAAGAGGTGGAGCATGAGTGGAGCTGAGGTGATTGAATGAAGTGGCTACCAAGCGGCAAGCCACCTGTGATGTCATCAACCTGTCACTCAAAGCAGCCATTCCATTAATTATGCATAACTTCAACTATAACTATATAGAGCCCAAACCATTTTCTTCTACCAGGATGGTTTTTTTTCCTGCTGTAAAGTTGGACATTTTAATATGGGGCTCTGTGGGGATTGACTCACTTCTGGAGACTGCCTCAAGTGGCCATTCAAGGAACTGCAGATTCTGGCATTTCTTTGGAGGCTGCCACTTGTATTTTTCTCAGTTTGATAACAAGACAAAAAACAGACAACTAAACAGTAGCTGCACCGACTAATCGATCATTAAAAAAATTGCCAACTATTCTGATTATTCATTAATTGTTGTTGTTGTTGTTGTTGTGTAACTATTTTCTGACATTTTGCAGACCAAACCACTAATCAGTTAATTGAGAAAATAGCTGACAGATTAATCAATGATGAAAATAATTGTTAGTTGCAGCCCTACTAAGCAGATTTTTTGAAAACTGTTGAAAAGTTTTTCAAGTAAAAATATCATACAATTGATGGTTCCATCTTCTCAAAACTGCAGATCTGCTGCTTCTCCTGCTCCTACACAACTAATCAATTAATTTGCCAATTACTCTCTCGATTATTTGTTTAGTCTGTAAAAATTTGTTGGACGTAGAGCTGCACAATATATTGTTTGAGCATCATCATCGCAATGTACGTGTGCACAATAGTCACATCGCAGGTCCTGTAATGCAGGAGGCAAACGAAATCATCTAATTTAAGGGTACCTGACACACACTGCGTGCAGCGATTCACCAATCACAATCATTCTTAATCAGTTTGCCAAAGCAGACCACGCCCCTGCATATGGAGTGAGTCACAAGATCAGTGCAGGATAATTGTCCACAAGATGGCAGCAGTAACATAAAGTGCTATTCAAGTCATCTAGTGAAAATTCCTGTATTTTTTGATATCACAATATATATCGCAGAGTTAAAAAAAATCGCAATGTCAGTTTTTTCCAATATCGTGCAGCCCTAGTTGGACGGTAGTAAAAAAAATGGTATTGACATTTTATCTTCTTTCTTCCTCTTATCTTTGATTTATCTAACAGTCTAAAACCTTCAGATTACCATCATAAAAAAAACAGCAACTCCTCACAAATCCCTTGGAACGTTTTCTTAAGAAATAAATTCATCAATTGTCCAAATATTTCCTGACTAATTTTCTGTCGATCAACTAATTTATCGATCGACTGATAAATGATATAATAATATAATAATGCCCAGAGCATCAGCGGATGTGAGTTTCCCTCCCATTAGGGTATTTAAAATAGATGGTATGTCAGTAAAGCCCACAGGATCATTAAAGACCCCAACTATCCCACCATGGACTGTTCCAGCTGCTGCCGTCTGGCAAGCTGTACCACAGCCCAGCAGGCTCCGGGACTGTTTCTTCCACCAGGCAATCAGGCTGAAGAACAATGAACAATAACAGCCTGTTGCCTATCTGATCGTGACACACACATAAAGAAACACACAACATGTAAAAAAAAAATATGCCTGTATGTTGAATATTGCCTATGTTAGCCCGTAGTGGTGTAACAATTCATGCATTTGATGCATCAAGTTTTAATGTGTAAGATCTGACTGCATCGGTTCAGACAGCCTGTATCAAAGAAAAGGGGAACGTGAATCAGAAAAAAAATCAATGTGGCACTAGGGCATCAATGCTTCTCATTAGGACGCACATGTGTTTCATTTTTGGAATCAGGGAGCTGCCACTGTAACTTTCCTCCATTCTCTCTCTCCCCCTGCCTCTGCCTGCACGGCTCTCGCTGGACGCCTCTTTCCTCGCTCACACAAAGCAAGCGCCCTCCCCCTCCCTCTCACGGGTCTCCTCTTCATTTCCTCAAAACAGACGGTGCTGAAAACAAGACAGCGAAAGAACTGACGTCGCGCCACGTCGCACCACCTAACTTTCAGAATGTGCAAGTGTAGAATAAGTTTGGGTTTTATAAGAAAGACGACAGAGCCACGAGTCTGACCCACAGAGACGTCACGTCACTGGGAGAGCATCACTGAGTCAACACGAAGCATCACTGTTCCCCCACACTAGTCAAAATTCACTCTCTTATACTTGTATAAGGAAATGTGTTCAGATTTGGTAACAGCTGGGTAACATTAAAGACTGAAGACAATGAGATCAATAAAAAATGTCCATCTGTCTTGTGATAGCTGTACTGCTGCTGTACCTAGGGTGGACTTGCGGAGCTGATAGGCCTCAAAGTTCTCTTGAAGACAGCTGTATCTCTTGGTGAGCTGCTCTTTCTTGTGCTCCAGTTGAGGCTGCAGGGCGAGGTTCTGCTCCGCCAGGGTTCGGTTGTTGACCAACGTCTTCTCCTTACTCTGCTGGACATCCTGCATCTACAGGAAGAAAAAAAAAAAACATGTCAGTAATGTGTTTATGGCATTACCTTTGCACTTCAATCGATGCAGTAGTCAGAGACACGACTTCACTCTTACATAAAAGACTCAAATTGAACCATGCGAGGGAAGTCATTCTCCACAATTCATAAAGACTTAATGCTAAGATGCACCAAAGAAATAAAAAGAAAGAAAGAGTTACTGTAGTGAATATGAAATATGAATCATCACACTTAACCTGCCAGTTTTCACACAACTCCCACAAGCCTCTTCACATATTTATAATAGAAAGACAAAGCATGTTGAAAATAAGCAGATTTTCTTTACAACAAGAAATGAAAACTTTGTTTCTTTTATTATTTCTATCATTTTTTTTTATTATAACTGTTGTATGTCTGATTTTCACCACTATGCCTGTCATTAATTTTCCACTTGTGATTACTGATCAGCCTGTTGAAGCAGTAGAGGCCTAATATTTAGTTTTTTTTTTAATGCACAGTAAGTTTTACAGCCAATACAGATTTTTTTTTTTTTTAAAGCGATGCAGCATTTTTAACTAGAGCTACAGCAAGAATTGGTTTATCGACTACTAAATTAATTGCCAACTATTGTATCGATTGATTGGTTTGAACATATTTTTTTTATTTAAAAAAAAGGCCAAATTCTCAGATTTCAGCTTCTTATATGTTTTTTACTCTTTCTATGACAGTAAACTGAATATCTTTGAGTACTGAGTAAAACAAGACATTTGTGGACATCATCTTAGGCTTTGGGAAATACTGATGGACATTTTTTATTTTCTGACATTTTAAAGCAAACAACTATTGATCGACAATAATTGTTAGTTGCAGCCCTATTTGTGACGATATAATCAAAAACATTTCAGAGACTGTTTACAGAGGTCTTGACCATGATTTATTTTGTAATACATGATCAAGACACCTGAGAGCTAAGAATAAAAAAAAACAGACTTAAAAGCCAGTAAAATTATTGAGAAAGAGCAGAGACAACAGGGATGTATGTAGAAAACGCAGAGGACGCAAAAAGCCTAACAAATTGTGTCTGATCCTGTTCATCCCTTTTTTAAAGCAGTCAAACAAAAACTGTCCTCAGAAAGACCCCAGCTGCTGCAGCAACCAAAAGCATTTACACACAGTCTTTCACACCAAATGCAATAACTCTCCTTAACACACAGACGTCATTCATACTGGCACCACATCCATTATTTATGTCTGTACTGTGCATGTAGCGTCATTGTATTGTACACATTGCATTATAATTAACCAACTAATTTCAACTTCTGTGGACAATAAAGGTAATAATGATGATAATGATAATACATGAATGCAGGTAGGAAATCTGCATGAAGGCAACTAGAGTTTCGCAATACTATCATTTTAAACTCTCACACACTACAACACTACTATAAATAACACGATATATGATATCTCTTGATACCACAGCAAAAATGGGGGAAAAAAACACAATGGGACACAAAACAGGTGTTTTTTTCTGTTTTTTTGGGTTTTTTTTTTAATGAATAACCTACAGAGTGCACAGATACAGTTATGATACTATGGTGGCATCAGCCATTTTCTATAGAGGCAGCAACATTTCAGCTGCTGACAGGAAGAGACTTGTCAAACTGCATAAGAAGGCCAGCTCTGTGCTGGGACACCCCCTCGACTCAGCAGAGGTGGTGGGAGAAAGGAGGATGATGGCTAAGCTCTCATCCGTAATGGAGAGCAACTCCCACCGCCTGCAGCACGCTGTCGTCGCACTGGGGAGCTCCTTCAGCGACAGGCTGCTTCACCTGAAGTGTGTGAAGGGGCGATAATGCAGGTTCTTCCTTCCTGCTGATGCTGTCAGATTGTATAACCAGCACCACTCCAGTACACCACACACACACACACACACACACACACACACACACACACACACACAAACTGACAACGACTGCACTATGTGCACTGGTGTAAATTGGTTGCGTGTAGTTATTGTGTATATGTAAATATTGTTCCTGTGTATTTTTTCTATTTCCTCTTGTTCATACCGTTACTATATTTTTTATATTTGTAATGTTCCTACTTTTTTTTTTACTTTGCTATCCACTTTGTTGCTGCAACACTGCAAATTCCCCAACTGTGGGACTAATAAATCTTAAAAGTCACTGAACACAATCTGCTGCAAGCCAGATTTCCACCAGGGCAAAGACTGAACCGATCTGAGGTCTTGAATGAGCACTTCGATACATTTTTTAATAGCTTTGATGCTTTCAATATTATGATTAGCGGATATTGTACAGTTTTATTAAGTGGTACTGAAAAAGTAGTGAAGGGTCAATAGTTTTGACGAGGTTAAATGTAACACAAACGTGCAGAGAGGAGCTTGTGCTCAAGAGAGGCGCTACTTCTGTTACATGGATGTGGTTTGGGTATGAAAACTCTGACACATACTTAGCAAATTATGACACAGACTGTTCCCCACAACAGACTCACACATCATAACCTCTTTATATTTCATATGTACAAAAATAAGTTGTCATGGCTATTGTGTAACAAAAAAATTGACCCTTTTCAGGACAGACACTTTGACATGTCAGAGCAGTAAAGCCACAGGTGTATCTAATAACATTAATCATGGCTGCATGCCATTCAGATGCACCAGGGCCTGCTATTGTGTAACCCTGACTCACTCACTGTGTCTACTGTCACTCCCTTGTTCACTCATTCATACAGCTGGGTATCGATTCAGATTTCCTGAATCAATTTGATTTGATTGACAAAGTCCCGATTCAATTCGATTCATGATTCAATTCAATATCAATTCATGGATTACAGGGTTACAATACCAATTTTGTTTGGATATGAAAGAGATCATCAGAGAACTAATGCTGTAAATTGTACAAGGAACCCTCTAACCTGGTGAATTATTAAAAATATCCATCTTTACATAGAATTGACATACAAGAATTGACCTCACAGCAGCTAATCATGTTCTTTTTTCATTAAACATGATCTGACCTTCAGACTAAAATGAGCAAAATTTCACACTATGAGATTTCACACTACAAGATCTCACGCCAAAGCCTAGTCATGTAAGACAGGGTGAAAACTGAAGGCTGTTCCATACATCCACGGGAGAAAAGACATCTAGTAAAAGATCGATTTAGGTTTTTTTACAAATCAATATTGGACCAGGCAAAGGAAAATCAACATAATCAAACCTACATGACACTCAGTAGTTAGACTAAAGACTGAACAGTAAATCAGTATTTTTGGACACTTAGTATTATGTCATCACTGACAGGTGTAGTGGCGTAGTGTGAGGAATTCTTCACACTAAGACACTCATAAAAACTGAAAATAAATATAGAACCTTCTGGAGAAAATAAGGATTCTTTTTGCACGCTGTTAGAGCTTACCAGGACACCTATATGAAAGGAGCTGCCATCAATGTTATTTTAATTAAACCACCTTTGTACTGTTCAGAGTGTAATAACAAGCAGCTGTTTCAGAGGAAACGTTCACGTCAGCCTCTGAATTGTAATTCAGAGTGAGTGAGTCAGAAATGTTTGACGGCTACAATATCTTATAATTGTTTGGTCTATGAAAAGTCAAAAAAAAAGTAAAAAACTGGCGATCACAACTTCCAAGTCCTCTTCACATGTCTTGTTTTACCTCACTGAAAGTCCAAAATCCAAAAGGTGTTCACTGCAGTATTAAATATGACAAAGAGAGGCAGCAAACCCTTCCATTTGGGAAGCTACAAGCAGAGAATGTGTAGCATGTTTTCACTCTTTTTGCTTGAAAAATGACTGGACACATCCATAGATTATCAGAATGGTTGCCAATTACTTTTCTGTCAAGCAACTAATCGCTTCAGCTCTAAATTCTATCAATACAGCTAATTTAGAAAGGAGGTATACGCAGTTTGTTATCTCCACTGGGCCTGGAGGGGATCATGCAATCGTATGCGTGTGTGTGTGTGCCTGCATGTGTGATTAACGGACCTGGAGCTTGTCCGCAGGTAATCTTGCATACTACTGAATCTACTGGACCTATCAGCTAAATTAGGTTTTTTTTGTGAGTGTGTACATATATGACTCTAAGCTGAAGGACCTCTGTGATTCACAATTTTTTAAAAACCTTAAAAAAAAAAAAAAAAAACTTTATACCTCCATGCTGGAGACAGCTGTGGCCAAAGTTTTATGTTTTCAGGTCATCCCCTTCCCATTCTTATCTCAAGAATGCTCTGAGGGAATTTCTTAAAACTTGGCACAAATGTTCACTTGGACTCAAGGATGAATTGATTTGATTTTGGTAATCAAAGGTCACTGTGACCTCCCGTCCATCCCACTATTGTGAGTCAATATCTCAAGAATGCTTGAAGGGAAATTTTTGGACTCAAGGATTAAAGACCTGTGCTTTTCATGTGAAAAGTCTAAATGTCTACAACGAAAACAGCATGCTCCCAACTTAGACCAACCACATCTTTACCCAGGCACTGTGATGTTTCATATTGAGCAGGCAGCATTGGTAGCCGTCATTAAAACTGAGGGCTTTAAAGATGCAACAGGTCGAGACATCCTGACTTTTTTTCTCTAGTATGGGTCAAGCTTCAGAAGTGCAGAATTTCCCATAATGCAATTCAATAGCATCTTTCTTTTAGACTCCCTGTGCCTCCTTCATCACCATGTCTTTCAAACCCCATACTTCCCATTTGTAATAAAGGCCTTCTCTAAAATGAAAAAAGGCCTTAACTTAAAATTGTTTTAAAGGCTGCAAACTGAACTTCATGTAAAAATGATGGAGTTTCCCTTTAATGTACTGGAGCTTTGTACTGAAACTATGGCGACAGGTGGGAAGAACAACATGCGACAGTGTGAACAGAGGAGGATTAAATAAAAAAGGTTCTCCTGCTGCTTCTCAAATGACTCATTTCACACATCCAACCAACATGTTTTATGTGCAAATATAACCAGGACATGTAGGAAAACTCTAAAAATACCCTGTGGCGTGGGTCGTGATTATGGAATAGTTTCTAACAGTGACAGAGGAGGGCCTTGTTTGGCGGTCAGACTGAATGGGGGAAAAAAAAACAAGATCACAGGAAAAGCAGCTAAATAAATATGTCTTATTACCACTGCACTTTGCACCATCATATCCTGAGGTGACTGGCCCTCCTTTAGCTAAAGCCGATTTGCTCGTTCATCATGGCCCGCTGAAGAAGCAGAACCTTTAAATAGCATCCATAACTGCAGGCTTGTTCTGTCAAACCAAACACATAATTGTTTGCTGGGGGGAAATTCTCTCCAGTGCTCCACTCTCTCCATACAGGCTGAAATAATCACAGGAAATGTAGGTTAAGCTTGTCTGGATGGACCATAGACCTGAATTTTGGAGAGCTACTGTAAAAATCCACTGTTAGATACAGGTTGCTGTAATATTAGTGATGCACCAATTGCAATTTTCTTTCCGATTTCCAATTTTTTAAGGCTCTGACCCGCACACTTCCGATTTTGGACGATTATGATTTTCAGTCTTTCTAAGAGCTGTAACTGACAGAACATTTTTGCAACTTTTCTTTCATGTACAATTAACTTGGGTGTTCATAATAAAAGACTTGACTATAAAATAACTTTTACATTTTCTCCAAAAGTGCTCCAGGTTACAGCTAGGCCTTATTATACTAAGATTATGAACCATTCCTATGCCTGCAAGACGTTGCGAGATCTCGTTAAGAAACGTGATTTCACGTGATCTCGTGGATGCACATGTTAACACACCAGAGAGTGATGCAGTGAGACAAACAGGAGAGTGTGGATGAGAAAATGCTTTAGGAAATGTATCAACACAGGTTGTTTATTCTTCAGCCAGAACAGGAAGTGAGATTTTTAACTAATGCTGACTTCATCCAAGCATATGTCTGAGTGTGCATGGCTGTGACCGGCACTGTTGTGGCTGTGATGTTACAGTCTGTGTCGCTGTGCACGTAACATGACCAATGTGAGAAACGTGATGAGTATGCTGACCAACCGTTCAGCAGCCACACTGAAAACCAGTCCAGTCTCTGGCCGGTTGATCAGTGCATCCCTATGTAATATCACACTCACAAAAAAATGCAGCTGGCTACATGATCAAACAATCAATCAAGAGGGAAGTACTGAGGGAAGAAGGCTGCTGTGGAATCATTTTACCACTTCCCCTGGCGAGTTTTGGGACAATGGTGAAAAGAAATCTTAAGTATAGTGCTACAGTGCAGTCAGTTGCAGGTCTCTGGTTCATACACATGTCCAAAAGCTGTTTTCTCAGCCAAATGTTACATTACATTCCACACAACTCCTTCCCTCGACACGCACAAATAAACCAATAGTAGCTAACAGTAGGTAGTTTCTTGGTTTTCCTTCCCTCCCCTTTTTTATTTTTAAACATAGTGGCATGAATAACACAGAGTTGTTGGTCCCTAAAACGAATCTGACATTGCTTATATGGAACTGGTTTGCATTTTACAAAACTGACACACTGTAAACAGTTATTTGCAAAGGTTGCAAAGATAAGGTTAACCCATCAGATGGCAACAGGACAAACCTTTTCAACCACTTCAAAGAAGGCAACCAAACAGTATGTTGTCTGTCAAACACAGAGATCACCATCAGCTACAACCACACAGCCTGAGTGAGAGGCTACAACGCTAAAAACAAACAACTCCAACACTCCGTATGACACGGGAAATAGGTAACTGATGTAGTGATTTTATTATAAGTTATGCAAAATTCTATAATTGTACTTGAATATACTGGAGGTGTAAGACACAAGTTTCATTAGGATAGATCATTCTTTCGATTATATGCCATCAATTCTATTCAGTGGTTTGCAATCGAAAGCAGATTATATCATATGTCCATTTAACACAATCCGTTACACTTACTGACAAAACACAACTAAATTATGATTTATTTGTGACAGACCCAGCATGAGAATTTCAAGATGACAATATAGATTGATATTTTCCCTTTGCATTGATAATATTGGATCACTGAACACTGAATCAATATACCGTCCCAAATCGATGTATCATTACACCTGTACTGAATACAAGTCTAAACCATTGTTGTTGAATGTTCATACTTTGCAGAATTCCACATTTGATTTGTTTGAAAAGGTATGTTGGTCTAAATGTTCTGATTTTCTTTTTTCTTTTACGCTTCGTTAGCTTTTAGGGCTGTAATTTTAAATAGGGAAATTAGTTTGGTTGCACTGTCCAGTAACTTGCAAAACAAGTCCTTAAAATCAGCATGAATAAATATGCTTAAATATGAATTATGCTTTTTCATGCTGGTTTTAAGATCAGGTTGCGGATTGTGAAATGATAGTTTTGCTGTATTGCCTAGTTTCTGTCAAAATAAATTATGACCGGCTGATATATCATCATCAGAATGCATGCTCTGTAAAACCCATTCCTGGATTAGCAAAGGCCTCGAAAAGATAAGAAGCCAAAGGCGAGAGAAAGTGCTCAGCTTGGTCTTAACTCGCTTCAAAAAATGTGAAGTCCAACAAAAAGCTTAAATGAGCTTGCCAGGATCCAGACCTTTGAATCCGCCCACTCCACGCAGTTGACTGATGGAAACAGACTGCAACAAGTCGACAACTCTGCCGGATATCAGGCAATAAATGAGCCAAAACATTATGAGGGGACATAATAAAACTGGGTCACCCACAAATCACAATCATACCGGCTTGATGTAGCTCAGTGGACACTCAGAAGGTTGCTGAAAAGATCCTACAATTTAAAAAAAATGTCTTGCAGCCTGAGCTTGTCTAAAAAATTGAAAAGGTTGCCATTACAAATACATTTTCTTACAGTATTTCCAGGTACGACACATTTTAGGTCATTTCATGTGAAAAAGCCGGATGCACTGAATCTAAGCAAATTCATGACAGTGTTATTTGCATTATTCAAAAGCCAAAACATGTGCTGCCTTCAGTGTGTGTTTTGCAAAATTAGATTATTGCCTACAGCAAAGCATGTGTCCGCATCTCAGTCGAGGGCTTGTGTCTATGTACAACAGCTGTATACTCAGTACTTCTCAGCACTCTCAGGTTTCACTCAACGCCTTATGACACCCACTGCCTTTGTTCCTATCCAGTGTTTTATAAAGACAGACAGTTCCACCTTTGGCTCAGGCATGTCTTTACTTGGCTCTTCCATCTCTCCCATAATCTTATGACTAACTTAAGTCAACGACTGCAGTGTCATTGCAGTAAACAAGTCCCTCCCTCTGTGTAACCTACGGGAAGGGGAAAACGAAACCATGGAGACAATCAGACAGGGTGTGGATCAAAAACAGAACTGACAACACAAAAGGCCGGCTCAGAACACAACATTCACCCGAAGAGCTAATAATACCGTACTGTATAATACTGTACTGTATTCTTCTTCTTTGCTTTAGCGAGGTGAAATGGATCTGATGCACTGAAGCTGAGATATAACAGCTTGTAGTTTCTCATGTCAGAGATGAGGGGGCTTTTATCACAATTTAGGCAGTGAGTCCTCATTTAAAATGAGCTTTAAACAGACTGCCAGAGTGAAAGCCACAGCACCATGACGACAGACAAGAAAAATTCCTGTGTCCTGAAAGTGTGTGTTTTATGTTTGCAATTACCGATCAGGCCTAAGCTGTAGGATGAGGAAGGGGGAAGAAAGTGTTTCCTGAGGAGTTTGCAAAGGGGAACAGTACAGTGGTGGGAAAATTCAGACAACACCGGGGATCTGGTGTGGCCGATTACAGCAAGAGGACATTAAAAGGACAGCTCACTCTAAAAATCAGAAACACATACTGTATTTTTCCTCTTGTGTGGTGTCATTTATCCATCTAAATTGTTGGTGATTTTAGATATCTGCCTTCTCTTGAATGGAACTGGATGTCACTCAGCTTGAGGTGCTCAAAGTGCGAAAAAAGAAATACACTCATCAGCAATGTCTCTTTCCAGAAATCATGAACTGGTTAAACTGAGTATACACTGAACCATTTTGGAAACATTTGATTCAAACTCTTAATATATAAGTACACTGTCTGTGATGTAAAGCAAAAGCTCCAATTTATATGCTCACACTGTGTGGTTTGATTGTGAAGCTGTGACCTGAGCTCATACTGTACATGTAAAATATAAAATAAAACTAGCAAGCAATAATGCTAACATAGAAGAAACCTGCTGTCTTCATCATCCGTGCCGTCATGACAATTTCAGACGCCGTTTGCTACTTCACACAGGCACAGCACAAAAAGGTTCTGAACTTTGAGAATCAGCTTTTTAACAGTGTGAGAGCCTGACAACGACTAACCAAAATTTCTCATGTCAGAAATTCATCCAACCATCCAACGCCCTTCCGTGAGCATTCAGGTCAGAAATGGGCTCAAATCATACAGTGTATGCCCAGTTTTACTCGAGATGATCCACTGATGTTGTTGTGAGCAGCTTCACATAGGAACTATTTTCTTTCCACCAAACTACACCTGCCAACCTTATCACTGCGCAGAGGGAAGCGTGTGTCTACTCATGGATGAGAGGCTCACGGTTGTGACAGCGCAGGATGTAAACATTACTTACATCCTTCCGGGCTAAGACGCAACATCAGCACCACTGAGTTAACTTGTGCAGTGATATAGTTGGCAGGTGTAGTTTGGTAAAAAGAAAAAGTTCCTACATGAAACCTTTCACAACAAGGTGTGTGGATTATCTTGAGTAGTCACGATTTCTGGAAAGAGCCACAATTAGAGTGCCATCTAATTCCATTATATTCGAAAGAGGGGATACATCTCTACGACCAATATCTCCCAAACTCTACAACTCACGCCAAAACTATCTAGATTGATAAACAGAGCTACATCTATGTTGCACGTATTATGTGTATATGTATTTCTGATTTTGGGGAGAACTGTCACTTTAAGGTAGATTAAAGCCCCACACTGGAAATTACCATTTTGGAAAGCGCAACAGCATGGGAAATAATCTGAATCCTGTCTAATCTGTAAGCACCCCCTCTTAATATGGCAAATTTCTGTATGCGCTAAAACCTTTCTAGGGACTATGGTTTGTAATCGCTCCATGCATGGAAAATCGAGGCTTATCAGCTGCTTATCAGGGCAGAGTTATGATAGAGTGCAAAGCAGGTACATATTAATTAGAAATTGCTGAGTCCTTGAGCTACTGCATAAAGGCCACGGTGTCCTAACATAAGCCAATGGCCTGTATGGAGAAAGCAACACTGAAAGTGTCAATTGATGTTATTTTGTTAAATGTCTCACACAACTGCTTCATGTAACTTCATTTAGGACAACAACAACAATACAGTAACTGATGATGAACTGATGTACGAGTACAACTTTTGTCCCTGGGTGACTTTAACGATGTCTGTGACGTACACTGAGCTGGTTAATAATTATTCACATTTTTATAAGGTGGTTAAGTATCGTTTTCCTGGGTGTCACTCTACCTGTGCCGGGGCAGAAAGGTCAAGCCGTAAATTGGCAGATATTTGAACGGAGTTTGGTGTGACGACCTGTCTGAAAAGAGTGTCAAAGCTAGGCCACTGTTTAAATTTCAGTGTTTTCTGAAAATGACTCAGCGTTTAAGGTGGCCATTAAAATGTATTCTTCTTCCTGTTCACTGCTGAGTACAGACGAGCTTGTGTTGTCTGGAGAAGTGCCGTTTATTGGAAGTAACAATGTCGCAAACTGGGAATCCTCGTGCGTTCAAACTTGAAACAATGCTTGCCCTGCTCCGTCCCAAGGTTAACGATTTATACTCTTATTTTAGGTTTGGGGACACTAAACTCCGGCTGTCAAAACTTATTTATGATTAAATACTAAACGTGAATGATGGCAACCGTTTCCGTAACTGTATCGAGCGTATGTTGGGAAAGCACAACAAAGGGTTGAGGGGAAAAAAAACACACAGTGACCGAGAAAAAGGAGTCAGTAGCTAACGCTGGACTACAAAAGCGAACAGCTAAACATACCTCGTCCATCTCCTGCACCATTTTTGTGAGTTTTTCGTCGTCCTCCAGGATCTCGTTGAGTTGAGTCATCGTGTAGCCGCTAAACTTGTTGGAAAAACTAGACATTTTAGCTCTTGTTGTGTGTTTCAGCTCGCCTGTGATCCCTCTTCTCGCCTCTCAGATTGTGACAGCTGACTGAGCTTCCCTTACAGGAAGTAGTCACAGAAGATACAGGCCCGGTGCTGCCTTCACGGCCTGTCAGAAATACTGCCATCACCGGTGAACTCCTCAATAGGCGTCAGTTGAGCAATAAATTACAGCGTTGGCTGAATATTTAACAAAATCCTACTCTGTCAAATGATTCTTGACATTATAACATACAGAATTTTACTTTGGGCTATATATCGTTATAAATTATAACTTGAAGTTCGAAAAATATGTTTTTAACGTTATAACAAGATATTTTCATAACAAACAAGGTATTTTAACATTATTACAGCCAAATTTATCACGTTATGAGCAGGAAACAAGACTCTTGTCTTGTTATAAAACTTTTATAACAATGCTATTAATCTTGTTATAATATGAAAAGTGTCATATCATAATTAACTTATTGTTATACCATAAAACATTTTTATTTGAAGTTAGAAATTAAATTGTGATGGCATAATGTTATGTTGTGACATCACATTATAATAACTTAAATTGTTATGTGGTAACTGAAATTGAAGTGATGTTGTAACTTAAATTGTTGTAACATGACAAATTATTATGACATACTGTTATTACATGACATTATAACAGTTTAAGTCAAACGTGAATTGTTATAATGTGATATTGTTAGATGTTATAACTGAAAAAGTTATAATCAATATATAAATTAATATATATAATATATATAGTTATTGATATAGGAGACAATAAAGTGTATTATTTCATATAAAACAATTACATATTATCATTAAAATGTAAAAGTCTCTGTGTTTATATATCCTGCATTCAATGTGCAATGTGCATTTGTGGCCTAATAGTAACCAGAAAAGACATAACATCAACTGAAGGATCAATATTTTATTTTTTATAAATTTAAGTCCCTCACCTCACACTGGGCTTCTTATTTAAAAGAATATATATTTTACCTGCATTATGTAATGACAAAACAACAAATGGCAATAGTGATATACTGTAGCAAAGAGATGCTACTGGAGAAAACACCCATAACAGTACTACCAGTGTTTCACAACCCATGTTTATGTCGACTGATATCTGAAAGTGGGGTTTATGAGGAGACATTAAACGCAGCATTTGGTATTAATCCAACATGTTTGTTTCCATAAAGGCCAACACGCAGTATATTTTTTGCAGTGTTCATTCTAAGTATCTTTGATTTACAGTTACATTTTGTATCTCTAGTGTCATTAATTGATTTGTCTTCATAACAATCATAGATCTCTTCAGTGCATTCGGTTAAACTAAGAAAGGCATCTGTCTTTTCTTTCTAGTCATTCCTTACGATATTACAGTACAAATGATATAACTGAGCAGCCTTAAAAATAAATACATCTTTTGATATGATTTGATGCATCTGACCCTAAATTTTTAAGTTAAAAATGCTATGCAGTTTGTCTATATGTAGATCTGAAGCTGAACATGACAATTTGATCAAATTCCACATTAAAATACATCAAGATCCTAGAGTACAGTGGCATACTTTGAGTGGTCTGTGTATCCTCTACAGTACATATGGTTTGAATTCCCAAATATACAGTAAATGAAAATAAAAGCTATGAACCCTTGAACACTTCCAACAGTCCAATCCCATTTCCACACACTGCAGTTCATTCTCAGTAGCGCATGCTGCACTCAGACTCGCTGGCGCTGCTGCTGCTGCTGCTGCCTTGTCGTCTCCGCTGCGGTCGACCACCAGACTTCCAGCTGGGTTTATCGGGCGGGTTGAGGACCTCCTCCCCTGTCTCGATGCCTAGGACCTGCCTCTGCACCAGCTTGCTGTACAGTCCCCCGCTGGCCATCAGCTGACCGTGAGACCCCTGCTCTGCCACGCAGCCCTTGTCGATCACGATGATGTTGTCTGCCTTCTCCACCGTGCTGAGGCGATGGGCGATCACCAGCACCGTGTGCTCCTGCATGATGTTGTTCAGAGCCTGCTGAACCTGAGGGGGAAACACCAGATATTAACAAAACTATCACTGAGATGAATCAACACACAAAAAAAACGTTCATTCATGTAATCATTTATTTATTTTCACTTACCATGTGCTCACTCTCTGCGTCCAGGGCGCTGGTCGCCTCGTCCAGGATGAGAACACGAGGGTTACGGATGAGAGCTCTTGCAATGGCCACCCTTTGTTTCTGCCCCCCTGACAACTGGGTGCCTTTCTCTCCAACACCTGGACAATTCAAGAAGCAATAATTCATCTTCATGACTTCATCTTTATGGTGTACAGAAATTGGTTAGCTTCAAAAATTACCCATTAAGTCTTTTTATATTTATTTTTTTACAGTAAATACCAGAATAAGCAGAATATGGCTGAGTTTGAAATCTGATACTGATATTTCTAGATTAATCTACTCCAATTAATAGGCTACATTTTGGCAAGGAAAGAGTGGCATGGTCACTGTCAAAGGGGTCCTTTGACCCCTCAACTCAAGACATCTGAAAGAAAATGCTTTCTTTGGGAACCCAGGAGTCTCCCATTTACAGACATGCTCACTTTATGCTAATCCCATGCAGTTATAGGCAAAAACCATGCAGTAAATGTGTTATTTTTTCTATCCTATTTGAATATTTCTGCATACGGACATCCTAGACAGTGTTGAAATTGCATATATTGTAAATGCTGAGACTCTTGTGGATTTAATGAGTCCAGGTGTGTTCATGTGTGATGATGTTAGCCCCCATAATAGCCATTTTACTGTTAGTGGCACCATTTTAAAAAAATTTACCCTCACTGTATAAATGACCTCTAGGATAATCACAGCCTCATGAAACTTTACAGCCACAAACTAGATATCTGGAGCATTCGGAGGGTGGATGGCTTTCCTGGGTATATTGGCAGTAAGGGGGTTTCTGAGCAATTTCCAGAATAGAAGTTCTTACCAACTAACTGCCAATTTTATACAATTCTTACAGAAATCTCTGGAAGGTTTTTGATACCAAATCACAGCATGAATTTGTCTGTGGTGCTCCTCAGGGTCTTGGTGCTATAATGTGGTAATCTGGAGGGACTTTTGGTTATTTTTTAAAATTCATTCTTGAGTGGTATCTTTTTTTAAATTGTGCACCAAGTCTGCATCTCAATCTCAACTCAAAACTTAACTAATGAAAAAAGTAACTTAGGACAAATGATAGATAATGGGAGTGGCCATTATATACTTCAATTATAATGTTCTGAGCCCTTATACACTCTAAACTTTCAAAATTTGAATAAGTGCCTAACACAATGTTTATTACATTGTTTATACCATTGTGTTTAGCACTGAAAAAGACAAAAAGGGGTCTATGATAGGTAGAGGGGGAGTGGAGGAGTAGCTTTGCAGAATAAATATCTATATCAACTTAATTTACATAGAATGTTTCAAAACAAAGTAATTGAGAAGTAACTTGGGAGAAGATCCCACTGAGCTGAAAAACTAATTTCTATCAGCAGACCAGCGCAAGGAAACTAGTATGGGGGCAATGTAGCACAATCTAACCCTAACAGTAAATGTATTAGACTTATATAGGTCCTGCATGCACTCATGTACATAAAAGGACAATGTTTGTATTTACAGTGTAGGAAAAAACATAAATCAAACTGTCTCTGACAATAATATTGGAAATTGTCTCTCAAGTATGATGATCACTGACTGGGTGTTCAATGATTATAAATGAACACATATAATAATTACTTGTCTCATAGCCTTTAGGGAGGGTGGTGATGAAATCATGAGCGTTAGCCTTGGTGGCAGCCTGCGTCACATCCTCCATGGGGATGTCACTCAGGCCGTAGGTGACATTCTCCTGGACCGTCCGGGCAAACAGCACAGGCTCCTGGCCCACAAGAGCCACCTGCAAAAAAACAGAACAAATGATTGGCTTTATGAATGAAAGACCTGAAGAAACAATGCACTCCGCTGTTGTTGTCCAAAAACTATTACAAACACATCAAAGAGCCACATTGATGCACTGGGTGAGACGTTCATTCATTACAAGTAACATGGGCGGACTAGAGCTCAAAATGTGTATTAATCCATGCCTGAAAATAGTCCCACAAATGAGCAACATTTGCTAAAAATGACGGTGAGGATTTGTTAGAAATCAGCATCTTCAGTAAGAGGTAGAGTGCAACAAGCATAGTAGGAAAGTTGGAAAGAATTCACACATAAACACAACACTTTTTGAAGAGTTTGTTTATGTCCCACCGATCTATTCTGCTCAATGGTCTGAACCACATTTCCTGCTGTGGGGTGAAAACAAGCTGCAATGCTGAGCCACTCAATACATGTATGTCTGTGTTTCACACTTCAACACAGGTTGGTTAATAATGTTACTGAGTAAATCATATGTGTGCTGATGGTTCCTGTAGACCGAAGCAAATCAGATGAGTCTTAATGATATTGCAATTAACATTTTTACTGTAAAAAAAAAAAAAGGCCCTACCATAAAACACCTGCTTTTATAATAGAGTTCAGTTCAACAATCTGTCCAATAAAAAGACTGCCACGAGCACAGGGCATTTTATCTTTATAATGCACACAAATTGAGCTAAATTACCTTCTAATAATGAACCTTGTAAACAATATAAAATAATGTAGAATGTAGTAAAATGTTGTGTAATAAACATAAATGTCAGTCAAAATAGAGACAGCAAACCACTTCCTCACCCATCAGTCCCAGCTTATAAGTCCTGGGGCTGTTTTCACAAAGACATACTTTGAGCCGGAGCACACCAGGCTCGACTCATTTCATCAAACTGATTTCAGTCTTCAAACAGCTGATTAGTCGAGTCAGATGTGCTGTTGGTTGGTTGGAGTGAAAGCTTGCTTTGCGGAATAGTTTAGACGTGCCTGGACTAGTCTGATATCTTTGTGAAACCAGTTTGCATTTCTTTCTCAATACACCACTGTCACCTCCTGAACAGGGCTTGAAATTAACTTTTTTCCTAAGGGTCCCACAACCAAGTTGTTTTTCAGTCTGCCTAATGAATATGATTTAATAATTTCATTTCAATATCTTGCATTACTTTCTCAACTCACTTTGGTTCACCATGGAAGTTTTGCTACTTGTTCCCTGCCCCTAAATCTGTTTCTGATTAGCAGGCCTTTATGGTGATCAAAATTTACATACACAGACATATTTAATAGTAAACTATTTATTTTGAACACCTTGATAATGTGCAAGTGCCTGTGTGTTGTACTGTAAAGCTTGTGCCAGTGCCACCTCACATTTTTCAAATGAAATCAAGGACACATTAATGTAATAATTTCAGAGGTCCTATTTTTAATGTCCCTGGGACAGCAGGACATCCTTGATTTTGACCGCTGCTCCTAAGTTGTAATGAGATCTGCACTCTTGGATAATATAACAAGAACGTGAGCACTGGAAATTCAAAAAAATGTATTTCAAAACTTACAGCTTCCCCGGTTTTCAATCTCCCCCAAACACAAACACACTAAAATGAGAAGTCAACCAAAATACAAAGTGGTTTCCTTGGAAATTAGGAGTAAACATTAAAAATTAAAGGCAAAACTTATAAAGTACAATATCATTAATCCCACCAACTTGAAAACGTACTGGCATGGTGCCTGATATCGGCCTACTTTATCAAATTCCACAGTTCTTCTGTTTGACCACTAGATGTCAGTAAAAGGACGCTGAACTGCTTCCTCAAGGCTACTCTAACTGCACCTCTAAAACTTCATGTTTCTAGCATATCGTTAAAGCTGAACTTTATCAAGCACACTGATGTACACTGACCTTGGAGTGGAGGTAGCTGTGCTGGAGGGTGTGCACCGGCTTTCCATCCAGCAGCACTTGGCCATGCTGAGGTAGATAAAAGTTTTCAAGCAGACTCACACAGGAGCTCTTTCCACTGCCTGAAGGTCCCACGAGGGCAGTCACCTTCCCAGGCCGCAGAGTGAACGACACTCCCTGCAAAACACACCAATGCAGGAAGTGATTTGTGTAGCAAATACATACAACACACCAGTGTAACCCTGGTATCAACGGTATGTGAGTGGATTGGAAGTGACTAAACCCCCAACTCTTTTGAATAGTGTCTTTTCAACCTTTATTTATTCAGGAAGTGTTATACACAATTAATCAACATATTGCAGTAGAAAAGTCCCCCAGAACAAACCTTGAGAATATCAATGTCAGGGCGTGTTGGGTATGCAAACGTGATGTCTTTAAACTCAACCAGACCGGTGCATGTGTCTGGAGCCTCTGTGCCAGCAGCTGGGTGTTTGGGTTCCCGGTCCAGGTACTCAAAGACCTTCTCAGCAGCTCCAACTCCCTGCATGAGGCCCGTGTACACAGACGCTATACTCTGTAAGATAAACCATACGTGACAATGATTGAGTGGATACTTTTAAGTGTCTTGTGTTTTCATACGTGCGTGATAGAAGACATCTAGACCCTCTAGACCTGTAGACATACCTCTAGACATTCTCCCAATTCAAGCATGTATATGAAAATAGATATCAAGGCACCACTTGTCATCTGATCGCTTACAACAAGGTGGCCACCATAGTAGAGGACAGCAACCTCTAAAGCAAGCTCTGACACCTGAAAAACACACATAAAACCTACTGTAACATACAGGCGTCAATGAATAAATCACATTTTCGAAAACAGATTGGATTGCACCCACAAGGATTCATTTTAAACATTAAATTTTAAACATTAAGTACATTAAATCGTTTAAATAATTTAAATTATGTTGTAACACAGTTTTATAGTAGCCTAAAATTATCAGCATGAAGAAGGTTTAACTTATGAAATGGCTGCCTTTTTGAGATGAACTGAGCAAAATTATTAAATTCCTCAAAGAAAGTTAAGAGTCAGACTCAATTAAATTGTGTTTTATAATGAATCTCCTTTTTCTTTGACTCCAGTTGATCTGTTAAAAAAGCCTGCCAGTTGCAGGCAGTCTCTTTCTTTTACTGTGCTGTTGTCCATTTTTTATACTATTATTTGGCCCTATTTTTATTAAAAGAGAAGAAATTTAAGCTTTTCTGCTGAGTCACCATGAGCAGGTTAACAAGGTTGACTAATTTTCTAATTGCTAGCAAAGAACATAACATTTTCTTAACATTTTAGCTGGCTAGCACACAAGATAACACGTTTTGTTAACTTTTTAGCTTGCTAGCAAACAATAGAATGTTTTGTTCGCTATTTTAGTTCACTAGTAAACAATATAACACTTTGTTAACTTTTTAGTTCACTAATAAACAATGTAACTTTTTGTTACCTTTTTAGCTCGCTATCAGACAACGTAATGTTTTGTTCACTTTTTCGCTAGCTAGCAAACAATGTAACATTTTGTTAACAATTTAGCTAGTTAAAGAAAGCAACAGGTAAGCAAGCATCTCCATATCGATTAATTAATTTAGGTTTACATCAGTTAACTTTGACATGCTCAGCAGAGGATAGTTTTTAACTGTGCAACAGAGCCCTGCTTAATTTTAATTCTGGATTCACACAATTTACACCTAATTTTTCTAAACTGAATCAAACTAATCTTAAATTGAATTCATCTTTAATAGTGCAATCCAGAATTCTTCACTTTATGATTCAACTGCTGATACTTACACAACTGGACCACATGTAGCAAGCATAAGCCAGCGCTTGTTTTTTGTTGAGCTGGAACATGACTAAGAGCTTGGCGTAGTAGGAATCTGCCTCCCCAGACTCGTTGGCAAAGCTCCGTACCGTCCTCATGGCTGAAATGGTTTCTTCTGCGACTTTATTGGCCTCTGCAAGGGTTGTTTGCACCTCTTTGGTTAATTTCTGGGGGAAAAAAAACAAAGACGTGACTTGAACTTGATCTGAGAATTAAACGGTCAACACAGACACAAAACCAACGCACTGTACCTTGTAATATTCGCCATAAAGTTTGGAGATGAGGGCGATGAAAGGGAATCCCATGACGGTCACCAGTGTGAGCCTCCAGGACAACCCGCACATGACGACGAAGTAGCCGACGCCCTTGATGGTGCTCCGCAGGAAGATGTTGACATTCTGGGAGATGAGATCACTCACCTGGGTGGTGTCAGCTGACAGACGTGAAAGGATGTCACCTACAGGGTGATACAGGCAGGTGATAACATTAAAGGGACTGCTCTTTTGTTGAAGAAGATCCATGTCAGAGGAAGAAATCAGCAATACAGATGGATGGGTGTGGGTGGGCGAGTGGACGGATGGATGGATGGAAAATGTAGCTATGTCACCTGTATGGTTTTCATCAAAGAAGGCAATTTCCTGCCTCATCAGAGCTCTGAAGAGACGGTTCCTGAGCCGGAGGTTCAATCTGGCAAACGTCAGGGTGAAGACTCCTCCACGTACTCCTACTGCCACTGAGCTGAGGAGAGGGTAAAGGTGTCAGAAAGCATTTAAGTTTGGCATTTCTAGGGGGTTTGGCACATGTGACGTGACATCCTAGCTTTGTCATATGTAAATATTTCATAACGTGCTCTTTCCTGGACCAATGGAGTCAAAAAATGAACAAAAACATTAGAGTCCTAGTTAACAACTCTTTGACAAAAACAAATGCCAATGTACAGAAGAGTATTAGGGCCAAAAAAAAAGCGGGAAGAATTCTTTTAATTTTGCATTTCACGAATTAAGTCAAAATGTCAAAAAACATTTGGGTAGGAGCGCTTTATGGACTGAGAATGACTTTGTTTGAGGTGATAAGGACAAATCTGTACACATCTAGATCAAGAGGTCACTCAGTAAAGCGCAGATACCTATTAGGCAACAGATGGTGAAGCACCTGCTACAATGCCACCACAACCGTCAGATGCAACCAGCAGAGATTTGCAAAGGTCCACCAACATGAACGTGACCCCCACATAAGTTGTCCTTGTGGCCTCTAGCAGCCAGTTAAGTAGAGTCAGAAGTCAGCTGTCAATGCTCGTATAAAACAGAGTAGTCAAAAAGTAGAATCACTGCCTCACAGCTGTTTGTCTCCACCAACCAGTGAAGTTACAGTTTATATCCATGTCTGTCCAGACTCATATAATGTCTGTAGTGAAGACTTTGAAGGAATTTAATAATGAACTTAACACTATATTGACCTGTAACTTTGAAGGAATTTAATAAAGAGTACTAAGAGTATTTTTTTTGCAAAATGGAAGTTCTCACTATACATGTGTGATTCCTGTGAATAATTTCCAGGTCTTCACTTAGAGACTATTTTTACAGAGGAGGATGGAGGACTGATAGAGAGCTGAACATTATGATGTCACAGTGAAGCTGATCTTTGACTTGTGGATATAAAACATCATCACCTCATCATTTTATCCTACCAGATATGTGTGTGTAATTTTGCCATAATTAGTGTATGAGTTCTTGAGTTTTGGCCAAAAATGTGCCTAGTGAGGTCACTTTGACCTTTGTCCGAGTGAACATTTGTGCCTAGTTTGAAGAAATTCCCTCCAGTCGTTCTTGAGATATCATGTTCACAAGAAAGGGATGACATGAAAACTGAAAACATAATGCCCATGGCCATAAAAACATAAAGGCATAGAAGATATCCTGAAGATATTCTGAATCACAGAGATCCTTCAGCAACCACTCATGAATGTGCACAAAAACAGTGAGGCTGATCGGTCCAGTAGAATTCAAGATAGGTTGCGGACAAGCTGCAGTTCCAATCATCATGCACGCACTGACTAATAGAGGCAGTTCTATGATTCCCTCAAGAAAAAAAAAGAAGAAAAAAAAGACTCTTTTCGAACAATTAAAATGCCTTTCTTGTTATGGTTACATTAGACCTTAAAATAAACTATAAATAAAGCCTTCAGGGAGTCAACAGATCTCTTCTTGTTCTAAAAGATCATGTCATGACAAAAGGCATTTAATTTGTTTCAAAGGAGAGCCCCTCCTCTCTGTTTCCCACACAAATACTCTTTTGTACCTTCGTCACATTATATTTATGGATGTTAAATTACAGTGCCTCTTGAAAGCAAGTTATTTTATTTTGACTGATTGACCTGCTTGTGGCTACATTTTTGTTTTTGAAAATTCACACAGGATCACTCTGCTCACATACATCACATGCAATCCATTCACCCACACTCACTGGTGAACTCACCACCAGAAGACCACCTGTAGACACTCACCTGGCTAAGGCCAGTGTTCCCACTGTGATCACAGGCTTGGCAAAATGCTCCATGCTCTTGTTAACCACAATGCTGTCTATTGCTTTCCCATAGTAGTACGGTATGAAGACCTCACCTGTAGGTTAAAGAGAGAGCGAAAGAGAAGGTCAGAGCTGTCCAACATACTTCTGTCTCTTGGTGGAACTGACTTTTCATACATGTAATGTGCTCTCCAAAACGTCACCAATGATCCAAGAAAACTTGGACAAAGATGTTTGTTTTCAAAATAACTTCAGAAACTGAGCAAAATTAGGTTAAATTAGAGCTAAAATTTTAATCAATTCTAAAAAAGTACATTGTCAACTGTTTTCATGGTAAATTGATTGTTTAAGTAATTCTGAGATTGTCACTTGCTGCTTTTCTTTGTCTTATGGGACAATAAACTAAATGTCTTTGGGTTTAGGAATGTTATCTGAAGAAAAGAAGTAATTCTGAAAAAAAAACTCCTCTTGAGCTCTGAGATATTTTGATGGACATGTTTCTTCTTTTTCTGACATTTCATAGGCCAAATGATTTGTTGAAAAAATAAGCACACTAAGTTATTCTATTAGTTATGTAGTAGGTATTTAAGTTATTGTCTACAGAGCAACTTGTTTTTCATGTCACTGAGGTACAGGCCACATTAGGTGTTAGGTTGTATACTGTATTTTAAAGTGGAAACAGGGCTGCAGTTAACATTATTTTCATTGCTGATTAATTATTATTTTCTTGATTAATCGATGAGTTGTTTAGTCCACGAAATATCCGAAAATTGTGAAAAATGGTGATCAATGTTTGATGTGTTTTTGGTATTCGGTCCACTTTCTGGAGTGCCGCACTGAAGCGGTTTATGCGACTGAGTTACTGAGTAACGTCGTGAAAGACATGACACCCATAAATGCACTGCATATTTGATAAGGTGCATAAGGTCTGTCTATCTAATTCTGATTTTTATCTGTGTTATAAAATACGGGGAAAAAAAACTTTTGTTCCTTTATTGCGACTCTGAAGTTTAGCTGTGGTTGTACTTTAGTGAAGCAATGCCCAAAGTGTTGTGTAATCTGGAATGAGTCAGTCATAACCTTCAGATCCACTTAAACACAACTGCCATAGGTCGACTGTAGACCTATTTCACATGAGCATGCAATCCTGTGTAACAAACAAGATCAAAGACTGTGATTGGCCTGGTTTATGTTACCATGTAAAGGTTTACTCACACACAGCAGAGATGAGGAGGAAGAGGGTGGCTACAGACAGCAGCCAACCATCCTTTCTGCAGTAGGTCAGGAGACGTCCCAGTGTTGCCCCAGAGCTGGTCTTCTCTTTCTCTTGATTTCCCTCCTCCTTTGTCTCCTTCCTCTCCTGCTCTTCCTCACTAGCTGCCCCCACAAGCTTCTCAGTGTCCTCGGAGCCCTCTCTACCTCCACTACTGCTACTGCTGCTGTTGTGAGTCCTCGCTGGTTTGGACTCCTTCCCAAGCTGCCCCCAGAGTGGCATGACACCCAGAGAGGAGGCACAAGTCCAACATATCAGGCTCAGGATGCAGGGCTCTTGGGTCAGCGAGACATGCTCGGTCAGCATCAGCAGCTTGGCAAGGGCATAGGTGATGATGACCAGACAGATGAAGGTAATGACGGTGGTGACTTTAATGACCCTTGGTGGGCCGTCTTCTCTGTTCCATGACACCCCTATGGAGGCTCCCAGCAGGAGGGAGGCTCTGAGCACTACAGTGCCCCAGAGGTCCAACGTTGAATTGAAAATGTTAAAGTTCAGGACGTCCTCTGTTATGCTCTCGTGTGACCCACGTGTGTACAAGACAGTGGTGATGACCACGTCCAGCAGGGTGTACAACACAGTGCAGCTCACAGTTACCTTCATGCCCATCCTGATTATGAAAACAGAGTTAATATTTGTATTATTTATAGTTAACACTTATAGTTACAGTACCAGTCAAAAGTTTGGTCATACCTTACCATTCACTTAAACAAGAAAGTGCATACAAACTTTTGACTGCTTAAGTTATACTGCTAGCAAAATCACAATTTTTCTGTTAATGTGCATTTTTCTTTTATTTTCATCAGAGACGGACCAAACATATTGGACCAATATTGGCCTATGACAGCTATACTGGTCTATATCAGTACCAGAATCTGTATGTTATTCATTATGCACCAATATGAAAACTTTTTTACATGACATAGTGCAGAATGTTTTATGTTTTAGCTTTACAAGCAGCATTTTATGTTTTATGAATACATATATATATCAGTTCACATGATTTGTTCTATTTGTGTTTTTTGTATCTGTAGTTAGTTATAATTATTGAATTAGCACCCTTGATGTCATTTTGTACAATAAAGTTTACTGTTAAAATGTAAAATACCCTGCTTTCACTACATATTTTTGTTTGATAGCCACAGTTAAGACATAATTGCAAAACATGTGCTCTATATATTCTGTATAAAGAATATTGTTCGATAAATCAATATCAGATTTTTTAATCAACCAAAAATGCAATACTGAACAGGCTCTTGTTCTAATTTCATACTTGCTTTAGCAATGTAAACATCTGTCCCCTCTGCCAATAAAGCCCCTTTTGAATTGAAATGAGTAGAACCAGTGTTAGGCTGTCCCAGGTAATACTGAAAATTGATGTAAAATCTGGTCAACAGTCAAATCAAACCTTACATTCTTACATAATACATGCTGCCTAAATCAGTATTAGTATTAGTATTGATATTTCACTATCACTTAGAATTTAGCAGAAATTACTCTCTAAAGAGGAATGTTCCGGTTATTATTCGTTTACACTTACTTTTATTTTGAAGGCTGTCACTTCCGGTCTTCTGCGGTTCTTGTTCAGGGGACGAATGTGATGCCGTCCTGCAAATAATAAGTGAGCGGCTACTACGCTATAAATGATTGTCCAATAACAGGCTCTCCGCTACATTTTAGCTAGCTATGTAAGCTAAGTTAGCTATAAGCAAGCGGTAAGCTGTGTTGCGTCAGGTTTCCAATTCTTCCATGTTATTAAACTCCTAAATGTCAGCCAGCTGTCCACGGAAACATTAAAATAATTAGCTATACTCTCTCTCTTTTCATAATAAACTATACAGTAGCATAAATATGGAGCCTACTTGCTAAAAGACAACCCCCTGATGCAACTTAGGTAAGACGCTAAAGCGGCATCACTGAAGTGGATATACCGGTATTAGAGATCGTCTATTCTTAAGATGATACACACTTTGCAGGTATCTGTAGAATGTGGCACAAACTCCCGCACACGCAACTGACGGCTTCGTTTTGACTTCTGTGTCATATTATTAAATTCATTAGAAAACTAATTATAACACTAGCCACTAAATTATGTCAGTATATGCAAATACGAAGTTTTAAAATAAAAAAGAAAGAAAAGACCACAGTAGTTGACATCAATGATATAAAATTACGTTAAAAAGTGACGTTAAAAATTTATGAACACTTACCTTCACAGTTTTCACATATTAAAAGCTACCCGAGTGTCCTGAAATATTGAAAATTAGATTTCACATTGTCCAATTAGTGGATCAAACATAGCCAGCTGTCGTGTCCCTCTCAGCGGACTAACACATTGAAACTGCCATCCACGCTTATCTACCAGACGTACTACATATTTGCATATAGTCAATTCTTTAAACGCACAAAAAAGGGAGCAGAGTGATACCTCTGCTACGTGTTACCTCTTCGATCTCAGTTGTTGCGGAAGTAAACAGCGTGGTGTGGCTCCTCCCACCAGGCACTTTAGTGAGTGTTCAAGATCAGTAGATCAACAACACAAAATTATGTCGAGAGATTGGTTGGTGATTCTTTATAGTGTAATGGGAGGACTTTTTTTAAGTGATAATTGTACAATTGTAATCCAGTTATAATAATTGGACAACATGAGCATGTCTATTTAATTTGTCACAAAATTAGAAATAAATAAATAGAGTTTCTGGCTTAAAAGGTCCAGTTTGTTGGGGTTTTTTTACATTCAGTTTGAATGAATGAATTTACAGACAGGCATCACCAGTCCAAAACCAAGACAGTGTGTAAGCAGAAAAACAAAAACAAACAAACAAGCAAAAAACAGATTCAGTCACCCAAGCCCCCCACGCCCACTTGTGAATAGTGTTACTCAGAGACATGACCAACAGACAGTAAGGAACACAGGGTGGTAGACAGATGGACAAGACGGACAGGATGGACGAAACGGACGAGACAGACGAGACAGACAAACCAACAAATGGACCCAAATAGACACAAACAGGCAGACACCATGGATTTATAATTAATCTTCACAAGTTTGGATGTATGACATGAATATTATTTGCTATACATATATATAAAACAAAACAACCAACATAAGTAAATAAATAAAAGAAAATAGAAAATAAAAATAGACAAGTAAAAGAAAATGTAGAGACTTAAGAGCGTGAAGAGGTTCAGTTCACTGGCAAATTCAGGGTTTTCTGAAAGGGAGACCAGGTATCATGAAAAGTACCTGTTTGAATATTGTTAGATGCTGTGATTTGTTCCATTGTGATGTTGTTATTTTGTGTCTGCATTTTGAGATGGTTGAGCGATATTGTCTTTTTTGCATTGGTCAAGGTGATGAGTGTGGCGATGTGGTGTTTGTGCAGGTGACTGATGGGTGTGAGGTCTCCTAAGAGGCAGAGGGAGGGGGAAAATGGGATCTTGTAGTCCAGTATTTGAGAGATGAGGTGGGTTATTACATCGTTCCAAAAGTTTTGGGTTGGTGCACAGAGCCACACTGAGTGAAGATTGTTGTCTGTGATGTTGAGAGTGCGCTGGGATCATAATGTCAGTGTCTTATACTGAATGAGCTGTAATCTGGGGTTACTTGACATGGAGAAGATGGTATTGCAGATTTATTTCCAGCAGGTTGTATCTGTATGAATCAGTAAGTCATTTTCCCAGGTGGTGGAGGCTTTGGTTGATGAAATGAGCCTATATAATCCTGACAGCAGTTTCCTGGATATTGATTTTTTAAGAGGGTTTTTAACTGCTGACGGTGGCTATAAGTTATTATGTGTGATATCCATGTTTTTCCTGAGTGTATTTTTGAGGTGTGGATCAAAGTTCTGGGTGAATTCATGGAGTGTTGGCATAGTATTGTTTTCAAACAGGTGTTCTAGGTGGGTTTTCCTTTGGTTTTCCATGAACTGAAAGAGAAGTTCTGCTTGTTGATTAAAAAGTCTGTGTTGCTCCAAAGTGTTGTGTATTTGCATTATGAGAGTGTGTGATCAGTGATCTTACTGATTTTCCACCAAGCTTTCCGAGTTGCAGTGACAGTGTTCTTATAGCAGTTATGTTTTTTTTAACCCCTGTTGAGAGAAATGGTAAATCTTTGACAGAGTTTGTTACACTGTGACTGTTCAATTTCTAATCATGGGTCTTAGTGATCATTTGAGTGAATACATTTCATGATGTATTGCAAATGATTAGCTAGGTAGCAGTACAGGAAGTTTGGGCTATGAATAATGGTGAAATTGTGGTCCAAAAGTGCTCGTAGAATCCTGTGGGGAATCCATCTGATCCTGGTGCTTTGATATTTGACATGGCTTGAAGTGTTTTCTTGCAGTCATCCAACATAATGTCTGTCTAAGATCAGTTTGTTGGATTTAATGGCATCTAATGGTGAGCTTGCAGATTGCAAACCCTTTGTCTCACTCTCCTAAAATTGCGCAGGAGAAACTACAGTGGCCACAAAACTCTCAAAAAGACCCGTTTAGAGCCAGTGTTTGGTTTGTCCATTCCGTTATAGCTGCCTCCTGTAGTGGCCTCTGCTGGTCTGTGTAGACAATACAAACATTTGTTGTTGTTTTTTTTTTAAAAAAAACCCATCTGTCTCAAGTCATAAATACCAAGTCAAAGTCAAGTTTTTATTCAAATTTAGTCAGACAAGTCTGAAGTCCTCAAATTTGTGACTGAAGTCTGACTTCAGTCAAGTCATGTGGTTGTAGTGTCTTTATTCAGTGTTGTGATGCCATGGTGTAACTTCCTTACAAGACCTTTATGCAAATTATTAAAGTTTTCCATGATATCCCTTCATATAACAGCTTCCTCTTGTCTCCCTACAGCACTTCAGTCATTCTGCCACTAGATTGTGACCCATCACAGCTGTTGTTAGGATGTCTGAACTTAAAGGGAAAGTTCAACTCCAAATCAAAAAAATCATAGAAATGTTGACTTTCTCTCTAATCCAGTGTTTCCCAACCCTGGTCCTCAGAGCTCACTGCCCTGCATGTTTTAGACGTCTCCCTGCTCCAACACACCTGATTCACATGATCAGGTTGTTGTCGGGCTTCTGCAGAGGCTTGATGATGAGCTGATCATTTGAATCTGTCACATGCAGGACAGTGAGCTCTGAGGACCAGGGTTGGGAAACACTGGACTAGAGAGAAAGTCAACATCTCTATGATTTTTTTTCTGGATAGTATTCAGCTTGTGGGGCTCCAAGAACTGCAAACATGCATTTGAAACCAGTGTCTCTTTCCAAAGACCATGACCCTGTTTCTTTAGATAATCTACAGGCCTTGTTGTGAGCAGTTTTCATGTAGAAACTACTTTGTGATTTACAGTCTGCAAAACAGGACTGAATCACACACAGAAGATGCCTGGATGTGACTGTTCCTCCTGATTTGTGATTTGTGCTGTTTTGTAATATTGTTTTAATTGCAAATTGCACTGCATACATTGTTGCTGAAGAAAAGAGATCCCGGCTGTGCTCCTAAGTGACCACCTAGAAGCCAACCATGAGACACACACCCAGACTTGATCAACCTGGGTTGGGCCTTCCTTGACTGAGGGTGTCTTGTGACAAAAAGGCCGAAACACCTGAGGACAAGTGACGATATGTTGTACGGGTAGTTTCACATGGTAGTCACCTCCAAAAAAAAAAAAAAAAAACACCCACATAATCATCAAGGACTATTTTCTCTTCTACTACAAATAAAGGAGTTCCTAAAAATCTAGATGGATAAGTAACACTACAGGCCAGAGGAAAAAAATATATTTTTCATTTGTGGGTGAACTGTCCCTTTAAAGTTCCACATAATAGGACTCAGTTCCCATCATGTAATGACTATATACCAGAGCTACAAAAATGAAACAACAATACCTTTATTTTGAAGTATTGTAGCTTAAAAATCTATTGTATGACAAAGTGAAATAAGTTAACATCATTTTCATGGGAAACAACGTTTTTTTTGTAGGGGAATAAGGGGGAAAGCTCAACAATTCAATGTTTACTGACATTTCTTGAGCCAGAGAATTCTGTTTAAGTGCATCTACAAGTGAAATATCAACCAGCAGTGTGTTCAACTGGCGTGAGTGTCAGCAGCACTGATCATCACACTCATTTCACCAACTTCATCTGGATTTCCATCTTTTCTGTCCACCACTTCAGGCAGATCATGACAACATGTAGAGTCCTCTCTCCGATCTTTTCGTGCCATCCCCCTCAGTGGACGTCAGACTCGGCTAAGTGGTACGCCAACTCGGTCTTGATGTCCTCTGAGCCGCTCTGCTCGGTGTCCAGCACCGTCTCGACGGGGAAAGACAAATATAAGCTCTCTTTCAGTTTTTTCGGGGAGGGCGAGTCTCCTGCGCCAAACAGGGGGTCTGCGATTTTAAAGGTCATCGAGGGCATGTTGTGCGTCCTCCGTTTGGCGTTCTTCTTCTTCTCTTGTTTGTAGGCCGCGTTCATGTTGGCTATCACCTGGAAGTGGGACACACAAATCCAGACACACAAACAGAAGAGATGTTATAAAGTTCAAAAACAGACATGAACATCTGAGCTGAGGAGCTTCTCTCTCTGTCTACCATATGTTACACACAGCCAGTTATATTAATTCGTCGTATATTTGTGAATATTTTTGTCAACATGTTTATTGTCTCATAAAACTGGTGTTAAATCTGTAGTTTAAATGATGAATAGAGACATAAAAGACATGATGCAACATGGATTTGCAGTGATATTTCTGGCTAGCCTTTTCTTTTCACTGTATGTGACTGAACAGAAGTTGAGTTTTTGCAAATCATTGCAGCATGTTTTTATTTATGTTTTACTTTGCCTGCCAATTTTTCTGAAACCTAACCTAAATTTGTAAGGTGATCAGAAATACAGCTGTGCTAATTTTGCAACTGGCAGCCGTTTAAGAAGTTCACTATGACAACTTTACTAAGTGATAATACATCAGTTTTTTTAAGCTAATGCAGCTTTAAAGATTCCATTATTCAGGCATTTAAATGTCCCTTAAATCTATGCATCTTCATTGGTGACTAAAACTCTTGTTATGAAAGTCATGTCTATAATGCATTATGAGCACATTAATAAGAAATTATAATGCATTTATATGTCTTATAAAATCCATGATATGATGTCTTATAAGTTCAGAATTCATAATGCTTTATAGCTCCGTGTCAAAGTGACAACATTGCTTGAGAGAAGAATCTGACCCTGGGTTACACAGGAATAATGTACTGTGAGCAGGTCATTATTGTGAAATAAACCCTGACAGGATGATGTAGGAAACAGACGCAAATACTATTATTATACTGAATAATACCGTACATTATCCCACTTATTACATGGTTACTTAGCAAATATTTGAGACAAATATTAATTTTAAAATGATTTTATAGCTTTCTTTGGCAATAGAGACCTGCTCACTGTACATTATCCTGCTTTTTACATGGTAATATGCCAAAAAACAATAATATGGCATAAAATATTATTTAAAATTTTTTTTTTTTGTGATTTAACAGTGATTTTATTGTTCCTCCCTAATCTATGATCACACCTGTCCATAGCAACGGCCTGTCCTTTATAGCAATGGTCTGGTATATAGAAATAACCGACCTTAGAAAGCTGTAATTAACCAATCAGAATCGAGTATTTAACAAAGCCATATAAGAAAACTACTCGCCAATTATAAAGACACATAGGGAACTGTGCGAATGCATTGCAACAAATTATAAATTCTAAGTTTCTGAATGGAATAATGTCTTAAAAAACATCAATAACACACTATAGAATGGCTTTCTGAGCTTTAAGTAAAGTGACAACAATGTAAAAGGTTATTAGCGACTGTATGATGTTGTAATGCATTACAGACATGACCTTCATAGAAAGTCTTACCATCCAAACAATAAAACATTTAAGATTTATCCCTCTGTGTGACGTCTCATACAAAAAAGAAAAATTATATATCACACCAACAAAGTAACGTCACCCTTTCATAGGACTTTAAAAAGATGTAGTAATGCGCACTTCATTTAAGTCCTCGACTCTCTATATGTCCGTGTTGCTGTCTGTCTTCTTGTTTTTGTTAACTGTCTCTGTTTTGTGATGTGAATTTGTCTTTCATGAGCTGCAGAACAGGAACCTGCTCTAAACCGGTTTTAACTGAGTCAGGCCCTTTTAATTGTACCTGATTTTATTATGTTAATTTTAATCTTTTCCTGAATAATAATAAATGAAACAAATCATCATTCCTGTCCTGAACTTTTGTCAGAGCACACAAAGCAGCGTCTTATGTGCATGTGACAATCAAACAAACAAGATCAACCACCAGCACTCCTAATAACAGCACAAGACTAAATAAACTGTGTAAATTACCAGCTGCTTCACAGAGTTCTGTTGCTCCTGCATTATGGTCATATATGTGGAGGCCTTCTCCTTTGTGGAATACATGTCCTGCTCCTGCTCGTCATAATTCAGCAGGCTCAATGCAGTCTGGAAGGAAGGAAATAAAATTAGTAAGCAGAACAAACCAAACTGTTAGAAACGTTTTTCTCGACAATGGAGTCCGGACCTCATTTGGTAAATTAGCTTTCCTGCTGAACATGAGGGAATAAGGGGTAAACTTGGTCGTAGGGTTGGTGGACGTCCGGAACAGAAACAGCACAGGGTCCAGGAAGTCGTCCCACTCCGTCTGCTTCTCCGTCACCATCTGCACCACGGCCTCCTTCAGTAAAGGACCCGTGCAGTCGTGGAGCGGGTTGAGCTGAGGCTGTTCCAGAGGAGAGACCTTCTGCACGATGCTCCACCTGTCGCACAGCAGCTTCGTCACCTAAAAACAAAACAACATGGGCGCTGATTACAACGGCGCTACAATCTCTGATCCTATTATTGATCGGTTTATTCTAATTAACATTGTGACTCACCTCATCACAGAAGTCAGCGTTCTGTGTGCACGCTATTGTTTTAGGGGCACCAAACCTGATTAAACAGAGAACAGTGAGTTCAATGTCAAGTTTTATTTATGTTTTTTTTTTTATAATTATTTTTAACTTATTTATTGTTTTATATTCTGTAAGTGAATGATTTTACTATTTTGTCTTTTCTGTCCCATGTGAGCTCACCATGTTGATGTGGCAATAAAGTATTTCATTGGATTGAACTGAAATGAACTAATTAAAGGAACAGTTCGGACGATTTGAAGTGGGGTTGTAGGAGATACTTGTGTATAATCAGTGTATTACCTACAGTAGATGGAGGTCAGCAGGCTGTTATATAGGGTAATATTACTCTCTCTAAAGCCACCAGACTCCATTGGCAAAAACAGTAATTTTACCTCAATAAGCACGAGAGCTCCCGGTCTACCACTGCCTCGATTAGTTAGTTAGTTTGTGTTACTGTGTGATTTCAGTGCTTTAAAAAGTTAGTTCAGATTCGCTGAAGTCACACTATAACACAAACTAACTAACAGATTGAAGCAGCAGCACACCAGCAACTCTTGTGGTCTGCGAGGTGAAATCACTGTTTTTGCCAAAGAAGTTTGGTGGCTTTGGAGAGAACGATTCTGGCTTATATAAGGGTGGTTTCCCAAAAGAGGAGACATTGTGACTGCAAGGTAAAGCACAGAAAATGTTCTTAATATAGTGCACACTTAAACTGATACTGATTTTCTTGTAGGTAGCTAAATTAAGTTGTGCTGCTGACCCTAAAGAGAATGTGCTGACACACTGTATTACAGTATGGTACTCAGCAGACAGAAGAGCTCTCCAGAGGGCCATAAACAGAGCCCAGAAAAATCACTGGAGTTCCCCTTCCTTCACTGGAAGACATCTTCACTGCCCCCCCCCCCATCACCGTCCAGCCAACATCATCATAACACTCCATATTAAAGGACTAATAATTCTAATAGTATGTGGCGACAACTTTATAATAAGACTACCCTTATAAATGAGTTATAAATGGTTTATAGCTTGTTAATAATTAGGTTGTAAACATCTGTTGCTTGACAGATATGAAGCTGCATTTATCTGTACTGATAAGCCTCACATCTCATTGTGTATTTAGTTTACTTTGTCATCAGCAGCATTTATACCAGTCAGCTTCATCTGATATTTGTTAATAAACTGCCAGCATTTAACCTATGTCAGCCTATCTTAAAAGTCAATATCATATCAAAATATCAAATAACCACATTCATACATTGAGGCTCTGGCCATATTGTTTACCTCGACATTTTCAGCTACACTGTTTTACACTTAACAATAAGGCTCCATTTTATCAGTTATAAATGTTAATAACTCATTAGTAAGACTAATTAGACTGAGACAGAATCTTGATAAATAGTTAGCCCATCACAACATATGAAAACTACATTATCACTTGTTTATAACTTTTTATTACTTATTTATAAAGTGTTTACAACCTAATTAATAACCTAATGATAAACCATTTATCATTTTTGAGGGCGGTCTCATAATGAAGTGGTACCAGTGTTTCCATACAATGAGAAATGAGTAAAAACTGTTTACAACGGTGAAAAAACTGTCTATTACTTTGGAATAAATGTCTAAAACAATAGCAATAGCTGTTTAAAACTCTTGCATGTGTGGAATGTAGAGCAGCCATGCACAGCAAATCAGAGCTGCAACAATTAATCAATTATTAAATCAATCACCGACTATTTTAATACTTGATAATTCGATTTGTGTAATTTTTCAAGAAAAAAATCGCTGATATCAGCTTCTTAAATGTGAATATTTTCTGGTTTCTTTAGTTTCTTTAGTCTTTGAGTTTTAGTCTCTTAGTTCAGTTTAGTTTATGGCAGTAAACTGAACACCTTTGGGTTAAGACAATTGAGGATGTCAGCACTGATCAAACATTTTCACAATTTTCTGACATTTTATGGACCAAACTACTAATCAATCAGTTGAGAAAATGACTGACAGATTAATCAACAATGAAATTCTCTTCTATTCCACCCTGTTCACAGCAGTACATTGCTCATCTTCCTGCACCTTTAACCCTACTGCTTCTCCAAACTAGGGATGTGCCAACTGCCTCCTACACTGACCATGGATAAGCAACTCATACAGCCCCACTTTAAATCATCCAAACTATCCCTTCAAAGACTTAGAGGTAATTGTGGCATGTATTTAATTCTGTTGACATGAAATGTTTTTACCTGTATATACATTTGGAAATGCATCTGGCAACAGAGAAAGCATCTGCCTTTTGCACTGGAAAAGCTTCTGGCCATTTACTGAAGTAATCAATGAGGACCGTGACATGTGTGTTTCCTTGCTGGGTCTCTGGGAAAGGTCCTGGTGAACAGAAGAGACAAACAGCAGGTTTTAAACTGTGGAAAGAAATTATACATAAAAAAGTATATATTTGATGACAGTAATTGAGGCAAATACCTATAATGTCGATTCCGACAATATCCCAAGGTGCGTCCACTTTTATAGGCCGGACAGTCCTCGCCAGATTTTTATTCCTCTCTGTGTGCTGACAGGTCTCACATACTTTGATCTGAAACAGCAAACAGTAATCATTGCGGTTAAACAGTATTATCATTATGTCCCAGTATGCTGGAGACAAAAAATGTGTGTACCCAGTCCACTACGTCCTTGATGATCCCCAACCAGTAGTACTTGCTCTGGATCCTGTGGACCGTCTTCTTTTGGCCCAGGTGATGACCGATGTCATTAAAGTGGCAGTCAAGAAAAATCTGCCTCTTCCTCTCAGCCTCTATGACCACCTCCCTCTTCTCATCTTTCTTGGGTCCCACGTAGTACAGCTTGCCATCTTAAATGAAGATATGAATGAAGAGTGAGACATGCTGTGACACACTTTTGGTGTTCTGACAATCAGAGGCTCCTGAACACCCTTTCCATTAATGATTGTCACATAAGAAGAGGATGGCACACCACACTCAATTCAAAAAATACAGCATTTAATGCTCTCTTGCTTATCTTGGGTGGTAAACATACACATAAAACATAGTTTGGACCTCCTGTAAGCACTTGAGGTCAATCCCTCAGTTCGGCCTACACTCTATTTACTAAACACCACTTATTTCCAGAAAATGATCATTTGTATAAGTAGTGGTATACCTATATTCTTCCACCAATGCACACAATAACTTTAAACTAAGAGTCAGTTTTAGAACTTGAGATATAGCTGATATTTAGTCCTGGTTACAGTAAAACGCCTAGTTAGCGAGCCGAATTTTCTACAGGTTCATACAAATTCATACAATATATCATTTTATGTCTTACGCGATATCTGTTTTGTTTTATATTTCATTTGATGTTTTTTTTAATGATATTTCGTGATGCCAACAGGCTAGACCAAGCAATGCATTCACGATAGGGTTTTCCATCAGCAAACTTACCGTCAATGATAAACTTCTGGGCGTATCTTTTGAGATTCTTCTTTCGTAGAGGATTTATGGTCTGAGGAAAACAACCTTTAGCCACGAAAGTGTAAATGTCACCGAGTTTATTGGAACTGGATTCAACCACCTCCTCCTCAGCCACTTGCAGCGACTCCACGCTTAACATTTCCCCTAAAAATGAGTACAAATGACAGCGATTATTACACCTCAATAAACACAAATATACTGGCCGCCAATCGGCATATTTGGCAGCACTGCTAGCGACTGCTAACGAAGACGAACGAGCCACAACAAAATCACAACAGGACGAAGGAAGAAGCGTGTGCTTGTCTTCTTCATCTTCTTCTACTTTTGCATGTACGTGCTTTGTATACATTTTGTTGTATTAGCGCTCCCCTCTGGTGAACGAATGGTACACGTTAAAGGGCCTCTGTCAAGTTAGTTTTATTTTGAGTATCTTGACCGGAAGCATGTTAATATGTCACGTTTTTTTCAACTAGTGGCAGTGAGTAACTACAAAATGTACATCCTCCATTGGAAACAATACATTATTATTATAACTAAACTATTATACGAAAAACCTAATAGATAATAATAAATAAAATACACAAGAGTAAATGCTACAGTTGGGATTTTCCACTCACTTTCCATGAAACTTGACAGAATGTAGTGATCACATGACATGAAACACAACAACAACAACAACAACAATAATAATAATAATAATAATAATAATAATAATAATGATAATAATAACTAGAAAAGCAATTTCTGAAGAAATTGGGGGTGTGAATGCTGCAAGCTGAAGCCAAACTGCAATGCTGCCTTGAATAAAATGAAGTCTGAAAGATTTGAATGTTTGAATGTTTGTAGAAAGGCTGAAGCCACACTGAACAGCTGCCATGAAAATAAATTAATATTTGAATTTAGTAAAATATTTGAATTTTTGTTAAAATGCTGAAACCGCTCTGAATAGCTGCGCTGACAATAAATCAATATTTGAATTATGTATAATATTTGAATATTAGTTAAAAAGCCAAAGCTTTTTAATAATAAAAATAATAAAAATAAAGAATTTTGGTAGTGGAAGAACATAAGTAGTAGAAGAACATAGGGTTTGAATGTTTGCAGCATTCACATCCAATTATTTTAGCATACACTTTAGTGTGTGTTGCCTTAAAGCAGGGGTGTCAAACTCAATCACAGAAGGGGCCAAAATGTAAAAGACAGTCTAAGTCGCAGCCAAACAGGATTAACATTCATTAAACTGTCTAAAACTGACTATGTTTTATTCAGAAATATGAATTTTAACAGCCAGACTGCAACAACTTTTTCCTCAATAAAATAAATAAAGATTTAAAATAAGTTTTTTTCTTCAACAATAACAAAGGAAAACAAGAATATTTCAGCTCAGAATATTTCAGCTCACATATCCAGGTGGGGATTACATTTGAAAATGCTTTCTTTTTGTCTGGACACAAGATATCACACACTTTAATCATGCAAACCCTCAATGGCACTGCATTTGACATAAAAATCTGCTCATATAATAATATTACAAACCCATCAGTCCATCAGGTACAGATGAACATATTGACCTGCTCAATTTAACATTAAGGCCAAAACACACTGAGATCTTCAATAGAAAAGTCAACTGTAGCTTCTATGGTGCACTGCAGGCTTCAGATTTAAAATGTAACACCACAGAACCAGCAGCATTTTAGGAAAAGGTTAAACTGCACACTGACACACACTGAGGAGATGAAGAGGAGAGACAGAGTCTGGACTCTTCATCATGACTTACAATAATGCAGCAATTAAGTATTTAAAAGTACACAAATCAGACCTGGAGTATAAAAAATCATGCACCACAGAAGTGTACATTAATATTATGATTCATGATCATAAAAAGTTTTTATATCAAGTCGACACATCCGTCCATATTCTCTCTCTCTCAGCATTCAATTATGTATTATGTTTTCCATTTATTATAGTAGAGCTGCTGTGTACCAACATGGAAACCAGGTTTCTTTTTTTCTTACATTAGGAATCATAAATACATTGAGACCCCTTGATTTATCCTTAACACTCAGCCTTGGACCCTCCAGCATTGCTATCATACTGGAAGGTAATATCGTTGTGGATGACATTGGAAGCCACGCACAAGCTTTTTGTGTTACATTTGGACTAATATACGCTCTTCAGAGACTTCAGACTAAAGAACACCTTTGACTTCATTCAGAAGGTGATGCTCAACCTGCAGGTAACTTCACAGCTTGAAAAATAATCTTTTGCAAGTCTTAAGTAATGTCAGAGAAAGTTTCTACATTTGTTTAGAAAGATTTGCTTATAAAAGATTATTTACATATTTGTTTGCATGGTGAAATTTCATTTGTTTCCACAAACAGTGGCCTTGGCTTAAGATGCACAGAATTACATTTTGTTCAAATAAAAGCCTGCAAACTTATCATTCTTTGTTCTGCTTACTTGATTTTTTTTTTGTGCAATCGGTTTTCCTAGATTCTACTGAGTAAACACAACTGTTCAGTTAAGTCGGCTTACTTGAGTTGGTGACACTTACGCGTACAGGGCAGCCTACATGGCACTGCACCATGCTTTCTACACTGGAAGGGCACCATAGAGGGCACTGGATCATGTCATGTCTACCACAGGTTAATATTTTAGAACATATATTAAAAATATTCCGATTTTTTAAACTTTACTTTCCTTGTGTCAGACAACAATGCTAGATAACAATGCTCCCCACCACTCATAAAACTTCTTCTGACCTCAGATAAATTAGAGGAAATTGTGGATGCAAACAAAAATAAGAGAATTTATTCCTAAGACGCTTTTTGCATGAGGCCGAATATCTCATATAAGGCTATAAAATACCAATAAAACAAACGCTTGAATTATAAAAATAACAAGAAAAGCATTGAAAAAAGGTGAAATTTTGAGTTTTTTGAAGATTGCAGCATTCACACCCAATAATAATAATAATAGTATGTGGTTAGATGTAGTTTCACATTGTGGCCACTTGAGGGCAATCTCTTTTTAAAGGTTGGCAAATCAATTTGTTGCAACTCTGTGTATGGTTTAACTACGGACTACATTCTCTTGATTTAAATAAACTTTAAGCTAAAACAGCCATCATTTTAAACCCATATATTCATTGGCATGTACTCTATTATAATAAATACATATCTTGGATGTTAGGAGCTACATCTAGTCTCTCTAAGGAAACTAGGGTATCACTGTCGCTTTTATTTTGAAGACCACCGACCGGAAGTGTTATGCTTGTTTATTTGTTAGCCGTGTAGCTTGTCAGTTAACCATCTTGCTGATATTATTACGTTTTCCTGCGTGTTTTATCAAAGTAATTTGTTTTAAACGAGTAGTAATGACAACCGAGGAAGACGTGAACCCTCGGTTTTATTTCTGTAACTGTTTCACAACCGACAATATCTTCCTGGAGGACTACAAGCTCCATGTCCGCTTCGTGTCGGAGCAGCAGTTCACACTGGACTATCGAGCAGTGAGTGGATATTAGTAACATTTTAACACAAAATAGTGCTTGGAGCGACATTCCCGGTGTGCAAACTCCACTGACAATGTGTATTATATGTTCTGCATTGCTACGCAGGTGCTTACGAGGCTCGGCTGCGTGACGGACCAACAGTTTGAGGATGTTCTCAACAAGGTTAAAAAAAAAAAAAAAGTGTATTCTGTGTTTGAACTGTGTGTGTTCACGCTTAAGTGACAGATACCTTAAACAGAGGTACTAGGAATGATACTAATGAAGGCCCAGTTCCATTTAGTGTAGCAGACCCCTTTTTAGCAGCCAACATACAGCAGCACCCTGACTCTGTGACCTGAACGGAACGGAACCTTAAGTAGCATCAGTCTTAGCACCTGCTCTTACTCGACTGTTTAACGTCAAAATGACTGATCTGATAATTTCATCGTTTCTCACTTGAGTAGAATAAAAGTAGAAATGCCCCAAATTCACTACTTTTAGCCTCTTGAAAGTAACGGTGCTCTTAAGCTTCTGTATCTTTTTTATGAAACAGAAGTGTAAACACAGGTGTTAATACTAATTAAATTGTCGAATTGTTACTCTTCGCTGTTGTGCATGCTGGCTCACTAGAAATGCTCTGCTGCTTTGATTTAAATGGAACAGAACCTTAATTAACATCATTGATAACACCTGTGTTACCACACTGTTTTATGTCAACATGGCTGCAGTAAAAAGGGTCTACACTTGATAACTCTTATGTTATGACTTAAGAAAACAAAGTTATGTTTGTGAATTAACTCACTGTATTATTTGTACCTAACCTTAGATTCCTACTTGACTGTAGCTGAACTGTATGCCTGCTCTGTTCAGATTTCACAGGAGGTGGACAGGCGAAGGCGTCTCGGTGTGATGTCTGCTGAGAGAGCTGCTGCTATAAGAGACGTGTACCAGCCCCTCCACCCCCATGTCTACCATCTGCAGGTATTTATCCCATCAGCAGCTGCTAATAGTGTCATTAATAAATAATATGTTATTGACACCTTGCTGAGACACACCTGCACACCGTCTCTCCTCAGGAGTCCTACCTCGCTCCAAAGTTCAGGCAGATTGTCGAGTACTGTCGCAGCGGGGACCCCAGTGAAGAAGGTCTCTTAGACTTGTTGGAGGAAGAAGCAGGTGAGCTGGAAAGTTCTTCAGTTTTATCTCGGTAGCTCAGTGCAAGTCTATAACAGATGCCAAAAGCAAAAATGAATGCTGTCAAACATTTCCGAGTCTCAGTTTCACAGTGCAATATGGGAAAAAACAGACTTATCAGAGTACATGGTGATTAGTTCGGCTCAGTTTTCACATCAGTTTCATTGTGCCAAACATTTGGTGCAAAGAGCTAAAGTGACATGCTAACTTCTCAACTTAAAACACAAAAGGCTGTTACTTCTGAACACTTAATCACATGTTCAGACCTCATACATGCACACATTAAAAGCACCGTCCTGGTATGTGCAAAACCTCTAAGAAATGATCTTAAGATTGGTCCTAAACTTTGACTTAAATACTCAAAATAAATCTCAGGACGAAGAACAACTGAGGAGCCTGTGTATATAAAAGCTCAAAGTAACCTTTAGCACAGTCTAAGTGTGGCTCTTGAGTGCTGACTGTAATGACTGTAATATGTTTTTTCACTTGGGCAAGTGGGTCAGAAATCTACTTTCAACTCAAATTTTATTTGAAAAAAATCCATATTTTTTGGTTGACTTCTAAGATGTACGTCCTGTGGAGCTACTTCAGATGCTGCAGTAGTAGCACAAGTTTCTATGGCGACTTCCCAAAGAATATTTGAACATGCCAGATATTATTGGGACATGCAGTATTTTGTTGGACCGCATTTTCACAGTTCATAACAGTATATTGATATGTTATTGTGCTGTGTGGTCATTTTGAATTGATCTTCCTCCTGTTAAAGCTGTGAGGGTGTATCGCTTCCCTGTGTTTGAGAAGAGCTTCTGTGAGGAGCTGGTGGAGGAGCTGGAACACTTTGAACAGTCCTCTGCCCCTAAAGGAAGACCCAACACCATGAACCATTATGGGGTAATATATCCACTCTTTTAATCACTGCTCAGTCATTCATATTTCATCTTTATCGTGCCATGACATGTGGACACTTGACCTACTTTGGTCCCATCTGTCATGAAATCTGTGGAACTCTGTTAAATGTAAGGGAGGTGTATTCCAGGCAGGTATATGCAGATGCTTTGATGGATTTCTTTTAAGAAAGTCAAAGAAATTCAAGGCTCATTTCACAGTAACATTACATGCATGTGCTGTACATATTTAAAAATTCATTGCACCATGGTTGTTAGCCAAGATGAAGCCCTTCAGCTGAAACCGTAAATTAGGAAAGTGTTGAAGCCATGAAAGAGCTCTGACTTAAATACGCATAGTCGTAAGAAGGTCAGGGATTTAAAGTTACCTTTTTCATCATCCGTGAGTCCTTTTATTCACGATGCTCCTCTCTGTTCCAGATCCTCCTGAATGAACTGGGCTTTGACGAGGGCTTCATGACTCCCCTCCGTGAGCACTACCTGCAGCCGCTCTCCTCCCTGCTGTACCCGGACTGCGGTGGGCGCCGTCTGGACAGCCACAAGGCCTTTGTTGTTAAATATGACATGAATGAAGACCTGGACCTGAGCTACCACTTTGACAACGCTGAGGTCACCCTGAATGTTTCCCTGGGCAAAGACTTCACTGATGGAAACCTTTATTTCGGTGACATGAAACAGGTGACAAATCTGTACTGTCGTGTAATTTGTTTTAAATTTAACAATCTCAGCAATGAGATTGCATTTAAACTGTGTATTTTGTATGTTGAATTTCAGTTTTACCAACTCTTACCTGTGGGCTTTAAGTGACATGAATGAATAAATGTTCCAAATAATGTCCTTTTGTGATGAACAATAATGACATAACACAATTTCTAAGATAAGAAAGCCTGCTAATAAAACTTTGAAAGATTGTTTGGCAGTTTAGAAACATTGTAATTGCATCCTGTTAGAGACTTTACAGTTGTAAACAGGGGAAATTAATCAGGAATAACATTTCCATAGAAAAGTGTCTAAAGGAAGTGTTTTTCTCGCCCCCGGAGGTGCCTTTAAGTGAGACGGAGTGCTCAGAGGTCGAACACAGGGTGACCGAGGGCCTCCTCCACCGGGGCCAGCACATGCACGGGGCCCTGCCCATCTCCTCCGGCCAGCGCTGGAACCTCATCATCTGGATGAGAGCCTCGCAGGAGCGCAACAAGCTGTGCCCCATGTGCAACAAGAGGCCGACGCTGGTGGAAGGGGAGGGCTTCGCTGACGGCTTTACCAAACACTCTGACGCACCGACGAATGCTTCTTGCGTGCTGACGTGACAGGTCCCGTCCCGCTGCTGTCAGCCTTCATCCAATATGGATTTTCTGCCGGGTGATGTGGTTTATTAGACAGATGTGGTGCAGTTTGATTGTCGTAGAGTTAATCAAGAATACACTGGGTGACCACATGATGCCATTAAATGGAATTAATTATGATACTTTGATTGATTTATTCCAAATTGGAATGATTAATATTTATTATTTGTACTATTAATAATAGTACTTGTACTATAATAACAATAACAATATGAGTCCAATATATATAAAAAACCTATACTGGTCAAACACTGGTATTTATATACAGTATGATTGTACAGTATTTTGTGCCAAAGATGAATTAGAGATAATGTGTGTTTCAAACATTAGAGATACACCACTCTGACTGAATGTCTTTCTTTACTAATACCACAAGTCAGGGTAGTTTCTAATACTGAAGACCCATCTGGTAGCAGTGCTCTTTTTACCCAGATTTGAAGTCTGCAAACTTCTTTTTGTGAAACTAACTGGATCATTTCACCATGAATATAGTGCGGATACTTAATGCTTAAGTAGAAGATTTTAACATACACAATGCAAAACCTTACACCTCTCTCTTTGTTGCCTAGTATCACTGCCTAAGCCCCTCTCAACATCTTACACAAAAACATGCACATAAATTTCATTACATGAAGTAGAACATTAAAGTTGTCAACTGTCGCGACTAACTAGCAAGCTAACGTCTGTCCTACTTGGCTAGTTATGTCTACTGTAGGTCCAACAAATGCAGCAGAGTGACACGTCTTCTACATTGCTGATCCCCTCACACACATTTCATCAACTGTTTGTACAGAGCTGCTGAGATTGGCTAGTTACATGCTAGTTAACCCCAACTGGTTGTTTGATTCTGAATGGGTCCAAAACTAAATACAAAGAGCAGCCACTCACACACACATTTTTTTAAAGGAAGCTTTCAGTTAAATATTGGTACTGATGCCCTGGTCAAAATGACTGATTATAATCAAATAATATTGCCTACTGTAGCTGAGTTTTTGACTACTAGGAGCAGCACAGAACAATATTTTTGAGTCCACTGGTTTTGGGTTGTTCTACTGACCAACAGTTGTTGGTGGAAACAAACGAAGAAGCCAGAAATGTGCCAACAATGGTAGAGAAGAAGACAGCAAGCCAGGAAACACAGATGTGAACAGTGGAGGACTTAGAATATTCAAAACAGTAAACAAACTCTGCAGGGTACCTTTAATTTTATGACACTGTGGATTGGTCACATCTGGCAGATATCTAATCCACTTAATCAGTTTCGGTGCCTGCAGCTATCAGCGCATCCCTATCAAGAATAAATCCAGTAGAGCATCTTTCTCATAATTGTTTATCTGTCAGCGATGGTTGATATCTGTCTTTGTTCATTAATCCAGAAGTCAACACTGCTAATATTGAACTGTTCCTCTGTCAGTATAATGTGCCTGTTTGTGTTATATTTTTGACTGGCTGGCTGTGATCTGGTGTTTTCCTGTTGACCAACTGTGTTGACTGTTTTGTGCGAAATGCGGTTGCGCTGCAGTCAGCATCAGGAAGAACAGAACACACATTTGTCATGATGTGTATTGATCTTATGTCATCTCCAGGCCACAGGTTTCTCAGTTCTGTCACAGAATCGAGGGGCGTTCAACACAAGACAAGCCAGACAATTTGGAATAATGGAATTTTAATTACATAAGTCAGTTCATGAACATCCATCTTGTGTGCATATTTTCTTCTTGTCAAGTGCATGTGGTGGAAGTGAATTATGTTCTCATACAGAGTCTTTGAGAGTAAAAACACAAACATAAACCTGTACGCTACATCTTGAATAATAAATTGATCCTTTACAGCAACATCAGAACATCAGGACTGTTTGGTTGTTTCTTTTTGTTCCAGGTGAATGTGTATGGAGTGTTGAACTGGAGGGAAACGGGGGAAGGAGAGTGGTTCTCTGGGATCAGAGGCACACTAAAACATATTCAAACAAACACCGAAACACAAATATACAAAGGCTAACATACAGAAGAAGGCATGGCTTTGTACAGTAGTCTTCATAACCTCATAGTACGTAGTTGTGTTGGTAAGATGGAGCTTGTTTTCACATCTCCTGCCAAAAATCATACTGTGTAGACACAGGCTGAAGTGAAATACAATGTTTTCACATTGTACTATTCAAGATTAGTCTGGATTTGGAGTATTTGCAGTATAGAATTAGTATGTATTAAGATACATATTTTCACATCAAATATAATATCCTATACATCACATACAGATAAATATTTCTTCTCTTATTATGGATATTTACACCATACAAGTAAATAAATAAATTTAATTTTAATTTAATATATTATTTAAAGCAAAATCTGTCAAAAAATGCACCAATTGAAAAACTTCAACTTCTCCAGTGGCATTGATTGGATCAGTCCCATTTCTGTTGAGGCTTGTCCACAGCTGTCAGTCTGTGCCACCTTGTATTGTCCGTGGGTCAGCACTGGCTGCATGGAGCAGTTCACCCACACCTAGTTTGTGCATTGTTCTGCCAACAAGACGTTGCATCTTGGCTTTATAACGTGGTCTCGCTGCTCATGTCCCGAGGGCGGTGGTGGTCGATGTCCGAGTCATAGTCCGACTCCATCTCGATCTTGACCTGTGGCACGGGGCAGGTCATCCCTCGACCCATGGGCACGGCTGGAGAGGACGGGCACGAGATCTTCAGGTGGAGGGTGATGCTGAGGAAGGGCAAGCTCCGGTTATAATACACACCCACGGCCAAAAACACTGAGGGGGCGCTGAGGGAGGAGGAGGAGGGAGGTGGAAGCCGGGGAGGGTGGAGGAGCCCAACCAAACACTACAGCAGCTTGTGTCGGTGGTGACTGAAATGAGCTGCTGTGGTGGTTGTCTGTGGCCACAATGCCTAATGGTTAGACTGGGACTGGTGACTGGGAGAGAAAACTTTGAGGCTGGAAAAAGTTTTATATGTTTTCAGTTGTGACTCTTTGCAAGAGTGACTTTTAACACACCAGTGAAGAGCAAGGGATGAAACCACATTTTCTATTCTTGTCTGATAGTATTTTAAATAGTGGAGCAGCAGGTTGGCCATTTCAGTGCCAAATGAACCATGTTTTTTTTTCAAAACTATAAAGGACCGTGGACAGTGTCAGCAGAAAAATATTATTTCCACTTCTTTACCCTGCCATCAGACAGCCTTTTCTAATGGGAAACTTGCTTGAAGGAGTCACCAGACTCCTTTGGCAAAAACAGAAATTTTACCTCACAGAAAATCAGAGTTTCCGATCTACCACTGCCTTGATCAGTTTGTTTCTGTTACTGTGTGACAAACCAGCTAATTGAGACAGCAGTGGACCGACAACTCCTATGTCCTGCAGGGTAAAATGACTGTTTTTGCCAAGGGAGTTTTTCAGGGAGCGGTATTCGGCTTATATAACAACAGAAAAGGCTCTCTGATAACATGGTAAATATTCTAAATATCTTACATGTAGTCTGCACTTGGTAGATAAAATACATTTTGCAGCAGACCCTGTCCACAGCAGCACATTGCATAGCTTCCTACACCAGTGCTTGTGCACCTTTGCTGAACTGGGGGCGTTCTGACCACCAACTACTGTAGGTGATAAACTGACTGATACCTCATACAACCTCACAATGTAAGAGGCTGCTTTAAATTACTACATTTTATCAAATGAACAAATCCCTTTTCTATATCTTAATTTTCAATACTTTTCAAATGAAACTACAGTTTTGTTTGACATCCAGCGACACTTCAAATCAGGAATCAACCTTTTTCCTTTTGCAGTATTAAAGTCAGTACAACAAATGACTGAATGCAACACTTTCATCTAAAAAAAATAAGTTTGGAAGAAATGAATTCAAGGCAGGCATAAAGCTTTCAATAATAGAAAATCACAGTGTCATTTTCTTAAGCACAGTTGATAGCATCCCACAAAACAAATTCATATCAATCAATAATCAAAAGTCAATTCCAAACCATGCCTCTTTCAAAGCAATGCAGACATGATGGGCAATTTTTGAAATCACCAATATCCCACAAAGGAAAAAAACAAACAAAACCAAAGCATTTGCCGTCAAACAAAGTATTTGTGGTTAAATGTTGAACAGAAATAGCCTCATCAGCTGCACTTGCAATGCTGGGGCTCTAGTTGAGGGCACTTCAGAGAGCAGAAAGAAGCCGGGGTGAGGCTACAGGTCACATGCAGGTGTGAGCGTCGCGTATTTGCTAAAGAGATTCAGCACATGGAGGAAAAAGAAACAACCAAAACAATGATGCCTGTTGCATGTGGAGGATAACACAGTTGTACACAAACTGGCCTGCAATAAATCCTCTGTAGGTACTAAATATACAACAGACTTAATTTACCACACATTCTTTTTTTATTGATCTATTTCAGTCCCACATGTTTTTCTCTAACAAAGAACCCTGACCTTTGGCTTTAAAAGACAGAACAAACTAAAGAGCATGCATTTCAAGTCATCAGCCTTCACCTCACAGTCACTGCCTTCCAGAATATTTCAATACTATCAACACACGTCAGTGGAGAGTTATAATATAGTGAGTTGTGTGTACAGAGAGGGCAGCACAGTGCGTTATACTGAGAGACATTTGGCACGTGACACAGGAAGAGTAGCAGCAGGATTATACAGTTAATAACATCACAATCATCTGCATTGCCTTAAAGTGCATGGAGAGGAGACTGAGCCCAAACCAGACAACGAGAAGAAACTATGAGGACAGTGTTACGTATAAATAGTTACATTATTTATTATCATACTTTACATGTGTTCTAAAATGAATTAAGGACGGATGAAAAAGGAGTAATGGAAGAATTTTCTCATTAAAGGATGTGTAATAAAACAAATTCATTTGGAATAGTTATAGTTGGAGAGTTTTTTTTTTCATGAGGAAAAATTAGAAGCAACAAAATGAGGGACTACTTTCATGCTACTGTCTCCTTCAGTATTTGTAATAACAGGTTCAAGTTAGTGTGTGATTATTTAACTTTTTGAGAGGCTATTCAGCAAGGAAGCAGTGCTTGGGTCATATGTTGTATAAAAGGGCCAGTTCACCCAAATTACAAAAAACATGTGTAGTGGTATCTAACCATTCAGAAAGTTTGACTTGTAGTTGTTGGTCTTTAATATCTGCCTCATAAATTTCTGTTATTGCTTCTTTACAATGGAGGTTGATGGAATTTAGCAGCTGTTTACAGCTGGCATCAACGTGTATTCCTGGTTGATCTGATCACATGTGGTAAGTACAGGTGTGAATGTGCTCAAGATGCGTGGAGATCTGATCGCTCAGACCACGTTCAGAGGTAGTCTGGGCTGCATGTGACCACGTTCTTTCAGTGGTGTGTATGCAGTGTCTCCTGGACTACACTGAAGGACCGCCTTACCAACAGACGTCCTATCATCAGGTTCACTGTAACGCAAATTATGTGTTTGGTTTCTCTTAACTGCCAAGATAAGCAGCAGATGTTTCGGAACAAACTGTCTGGTTCAAATTATTTCACCACTGAACTAATAACCACAATACTCCCTTAAAAAAAATCATTCAATTTTGAGAGTTGTTGAGTGAGGAGAAACTTAAACTTCATAAAAGTGCAAAATCATTCATGCCTTCTTGTAAATTCAGTAGTAAAAATCCAATGTCAAAAATAAAATGATGGCATTAAAAATCTCCTCCTGCCACTTTTTAACTTTTTAACTTTTTTGAAGAGACTTCAACTTGATGGCAGCCATTAAGAATAACTATTTAGAAATAGTCGATCTTCTTATGTAGGTCAGTATTTACCAAACTTTATTTCTGGGGACCAGCTTTTTAGAAAGGACAAACCATCATGTCCCCATTCACAACATACCTTATCAGTGAGTCTTTGAGGAGTTAATTTGTGCATAACTGAATGTTCCTGACCATTTTTTCTGCCATTCCTGCAGCACCTTATTTTATCTTGACACATGCACATGTTAAATACTTTATGAATGTAAAATAAATGCATTTAAAATGAGTTAACAGGTCATCTTATTGTTTTTATTTCCTCTCAACTAGAAAACAAACCTAAAAAAAAAAAAAATGAAAACTCAAAATTTCAAGGTGACTTATTGAACAGATTTTTGAGTTTTGAATAAATTTTAAAAAGTTTAATAAATCTTAGGTGGTTAGAAACTCAAAAAAATGTATTTCCCTTTACTTTAAAAAAAAGTTTATCTAAAGAAGAAAAGTAAATTATCTCAATAAAGCATTATTAGTTGGTAAAACTTTTTTTTAAACTTGAGTTTGAGAATTTGAGTTGGACTCAAAGCAAAAAAATTGTTTAAGTGAGTTGGGTTGAAATTTTGAGTTTTCTCTACTTTTTCATTTTCAGAGTGTAGGTCATTTTAGCCTGCTTCATTAATGAGACTAAATAAGTGCATTTAGGAGGAATTAACAGGCTCTTGCTTCTTCCTCTCATCAGTAAAACAATACACACATTTTAAATTATTTATAAAAGGTTACTGCAGAATTAAATCTTAAATTTTGAAGAATACTTCCATAGTCTTTTATCTATTTGGTGACCTAAATAAAATCTTCCCGGTCTTTGGAAATGACTGAGGGAGGCATCAGTATTACATTGAGACGGTCTCATAACCAGTGAAATACTTCTAACCCTATCAGTCGCTGCATTGCTGTATCTGTGGCCACTCCTGTCTAAAGTGTGTCTACCTGCCTAATTAGATGTATTCTTTCATTGCTGAGAACAGCACAAGCAAAGTTCCATCACCTCTGAATTTTTTGTGTAGGCAGAAATTATTAAGAGGCAAACGTTTAAAACCTGGGCAGAGAAAGTGAAGCTTCTTGAGGCAGTCAGCTCGAGGCTGCTGTACACTCGTCACTACTTAAGCCATAACTGCTCTGCTCACTCTTTCACTGCTGAGTCTGCTGCCATGCTGCTCACCTGAAAGCTCTGCTGTGGCATTTCAAGCCAACCAGACTCCGTCTGAACTTCAACTATCCCAATTACAATGAACCACTAGAAGTAAGTGAGAAAATCTTTTTTTGTAATTTTTGTGAGCTGACCCTTTAATTTTTGCACATTTTCTGCGTATGACTACATTTTGTCATGCGGGTAGGGTACCTGTCTGTGTAATGGGGGGAGTGTATGTGTGTGTTAAAGAGCGCTGTGTGTGGCAGCAGCCTGGCAGTACGCTCCCCACTGAGTCTGAACAACATCAGGATAGACGAGATCTTTGTAGGGGATGTGCAGTTTGAGGACACAGTACCTGCGATCCAAGTCTGACTCTGAGCTCGGTGAGTGGTTGGAGTAGGCGTGGGACTTGTCCTGCAAACACACACACACACACAAAATATACACACAGCTCATCAGAAACTTGTGCCAGGATCGGTCATTCCAGCGGGGGGCAGCAGAAGCTTGAGTTTCTCACCTCCTCCTCGCTGTCGTCTCCTTTAGGCTTCCTCTTCTCCTTCTCCTTCCCTTTCTTCTTGTCGTCGTCCTTCTTCTTCTTCTCTTTCTCCGGCAGGAGGTCGTCAAGCCAGGCCAGGTCATGCTGGGAGAAGACCATGTCCAGCATCTTCCGGACGACCATCAGGCCGAGGATCTGAAGGGTTGGACACAGAGATGCACAGACGCACAGGCCTCGTTGTAACACACATTAACATTCATCTCACGTCTGAGTCACGGTCTGAATGGGATTTCGCTGGATGGCATTTGTAAATGACATTTAACATGAATGGCTGGTATACATGGTGAAATCAGATCAATTCCTTGTAACATTTACACTCTTAAAAACTGGCATTAAACCTCCGTCATGTTTCTTTACACTCACTAACATCTTAACATCAGTTCTGATATGGATGTTTCACTGGGAAATGTTAGATCTCTACAAGAGCGATTACTGGAGCAGCTTCAAAGCAGACTGAACGCATGGATCAGGGGCGCTGGATTAATGTCAGAAGTGTGGGGCCAAAAGTGTGTGTAAGAGAGTGCATACACTGTATACATTTGACTGGTGTCCTCTTTGATTGGATTAAAATGTAAATGTTAACCACATTTTATGTTTTGCTTTATTTCAGCTAATGTCTTAGAGTGGACGGGGATGATTGAAACATCTTTTAACACAAATGTTGCGAGCTCTGACATCTCTCTACTGACGCGTGTCTATACGTCCTGTTTGTGCATGTGTGTGTATTTCTGGCTTGTGTGTGTTAAATAACAAGAGTGAAAATACATAATTTCCTCATGAGGGATTACAAAAGTACGTCGCCTTCTTCATTATAAAGTTTAGTTCATATTGCACTGTTATATATAGAAATATTAGTTTTTCATTGTGCTCTGTACTCCCAGCAGTGAGAGGCAGATAAACACACAGGGGAATCATTTACAGCATACTGACATTAAAAACAATTACAAAGTACAATTAGCTGATAATTAGCCTGATTAGCCACTGTTAATAATCAATACACATATTAAACCATCAATCAAACTGATAACTAATAGCACTCAATGTCAGACAACCTTATGATACTTTAGCAGCTACCTCATGTTTCTGTGGTGGTGACAAAATGTGGAAAAAAAAAAACATAAAACAGAGTAACAGAGAAAACCATAACACTACAAACACAAGATAAAAGGAGTCATATGTTGAAAAGTCTTCTTCTTGATTCGGCATTAATACAATCATAAAGATAAACTTTATTTCTGTACAAACTTCACATTTTGTTGGCAAAAATTACTAATATAAGTGCTGGTCGGTGGTGGACTCATAACACTGTTAATTCGCCATCTTTCATGTGTGTGGCAATATCTGAGGAGTTTTTTCATCTGTTACCATAGTAACTATCCTGTTTGTTGAATTCCTGTTTTGTGCTGGAGATAGTGCTCTTACCTTTAAATAATATTAAACATGTCTAGCTTTATTGGAATGTCAAGACAAGAAGAAGTTTTATGACCACCTTATGGATGATTTATTGTGGAACCCTCTGTTTTCTTTTGTGTCATTTTTTTTTTTTATCTTGGCTGGCTCCAGAGAGTGTTTTAAAAAATAGTGAAGTGGGGATGCAAGAGCACATGTGCTCCTGTAAGTCTAATAGTAGGGGTGCAGCTGCTCCATTTGCTCCACTACTCAGGCGCCGATGATTGCCAGTTACAAAAATGTGGGACAGGGGAGTTAAGTGGGAGGTCCAATTATCTGATCATACAGAATGCATGGTAAAATATTGTGTTACAAGAGCTCAGAGCAGCTGCCTCTCTTCTTACACCCACGACACAACAGCTCAGGATCAGTCAAAAGCTGTGTTGCACCATGTGTTTGATCACATACCATAACGGGAAAGATGATGGCCAAGAAGGTGGATTTGAGGATCCAAAGCACGGCCAGACACGTGATCTGCACCAGCGTGAACAGGTGTACCTTCCTCAGAGGAACGTGACGGAGGTAGGAGAAGTCGGGCTGGTGCTTGGACGGCATCATGTACAACTTAATCCTATCCCAGAACTGCGGAGGGCAATGAGAAAAAGGGGGGCAAGTGGAAGAGAAGAGCAAAAGGTCTGAGTGGCACGGGTTAATTACATGCAGACCTGCAGTATATGAAAGATGAATCCCAGATGATTCGGGTGGAATTTGTATGCACCACGGCTATGCCTGCCTTTGCAGTGAGCTGGAGGAAAGTTACTGAGGAGCACCTGCTGTAGCACAAAGTCCCTGAACTCCAAGCTATAGGTGTTCCAACTCATCTAAATGCATCTGTAATTGTGATAGTGGTTATGATAACAGAACACCTGGCCATAAGAAACCACCCACAGGTGCACTTTATATATTCAGCCCAGGGTTTGTTGTTTCTTCTACAAAATTTAGGAGCTTCTAACTAATCCCCCAATGTTTTCTTTTTCCATGTGATTCAGTTGTCTCTGCAGTCTGACTGCCAGCTTGTTTGTCTACTTAGCAGCTTTAAGAATGTCACCTCAAAATGCAATAAGTAAGATGTCCAACCCCAATAACTCAATTTATTATGTAAAACAACATGAACAGCTGGCACACAGCGTACCTGGATTCCACTGAGGGAAGCTACGCCCATGTAGAGGAAGACACCGTACAGCACAGGCATGGGGATGAACTGCAAGCAGCAGGAAGAAAACAAGTTATTAGTCATTAGTCATTACAGTGTTTAAGTTTAAAGACTGTCAATTCTATAAGCCGGTGGTGTTCAACCTGAATGGTGGTTGAGTGTAGAGCTACAGGTGGAGCGTGGATGACCAGGGGAAAAATACAAAGTGAGACTAAGTGGAATTAATATGATTTATGTGGGGAAAATAAACACATGAGATGCTGCCACGCTGACCTTTATATCATTGAAATTCATGCTTAGTTGCTTTCCCTGTTATTGTTCACAACTGACAGTGTCCCCGCTACATATATGCACATCACGCACTCTGCATGAGGCACAGATGCAGCAAGTGTTATAAAAATCCTCAATTGATTTTTTTTTTAAGTGTGATGCAGACTCTCAGCAGAGTGAGAGAAAGACAGAGAGAGCTCAGAACAAGTGAAAGAGAAAGTGTGTGAATATGGACAGAAGTGTCGACGTGATATAAACACTTTATTTAATCACCTCAGGTTTCTCTATAATTTTCTGGTTTAACAGTGAAGTGTGTGAACTATACTGCAGACTTGAGCCTGTTAACATTGAGAGGCAGACAGATCTACATTCTGTGCTCCTCTTCTTCATCCTGAAACATCTGTAATCTATGGAAGAAGAAAAAAAGATCCTGGGGGAGCATACCAGATAAAGTTTGAAAACCACTGCTAAGTTAAAAATATATGGCCCCTACCATGTCTCTGAAATATCAGCAGTCTAACTGAGCTGTGTATTAATAAATCCATGGTGCTGTCCGTGGTGCTGAAGTAGCACAGATTTGTAATTTTTTTGTAATTTCTCCAAGCGCCGCAATTCTTTCAGTTTCATCTTGGAGCTATAATATTATCCAAACTATACGCCACTATAAAAACTCTAAATTTACCAGCTGACTGCTGTCTCTTCACACTGATGGTGAGACATGAATCAAACTCACATGACAACCCTGGTACTGAACCAGCTCGGTGCATTAGTTAACAAAGCTCAATGAAGAGGTAACTGTGTTTGTGTGGTGTATGTATTTACAGCCTCTGGTTGATTCAGAATGAATTTGGTATTGTTGATTATTTAGCTAACAGGAGCTAACTAGCTACATTTGGTAGCAATTGTTGAGCTAACCTGCTTAAGATGGACATGAGATTGAGATGAACGTGACGTCATGAAATGTGACATGAAATAAAAGGTGGTATTGGGAAAAATGTCATTATAAGACTTTGAAAAAAGGCTAAAAATGAACCCCAACAAAATACTGAAAGAGTAATGAAATAACATTTGGTCAAAATAAGTTTCATTTGAATAATTTATTACATTTTTCCACAGTTTGCTCATTAATTTGTATGTTTTATCCAGTCTATTTATGTTAGAGAGACCAGATGAGGATGGCTGAAATTGAGTGTGTCACGCTCAACTCCAATTTGCTCTTAATATCATGAAGATCAGTTACAGATTCTTAGGGTGATAATAAGTGTGTTTACAGGATGGATGAACCACTTACACACAGGGTGACAGGTGTGGTTCAGTCTTTTTAAACATCTTTTCAGCATTAAGCTGGAGGAGCTCACAGACACATTCTTTAGACACTTTTATAACAAATTCCTCCTGCAGTGGCAGCTTCACTCGCCGTCATCTGGTTTAAAACAGGCTGAACGACATCAACAGTCCATTATTTATGACAGCCTAATCAGTGCAATATAGAAAAAAAAAAAAGAATGAATAAATGAACAGGGCATTTTCGATAAATAAAAGCAGGAATTACAGCAGGAAAAGCGATTTGATCAGGATGTTTCCACCAAATCTGACAGTTAAAAAAAAACTATTAATTTACTAATTCATTTGGATAATTGATAATTTAATTAAAAGCTTCTCTCTTGTAAAGTCTTCTTCATGGTGACAGCAATAGCTTATTGCTCGTATCTCCATTATGTTATCAATTATTCACGACAGTTTTGGCAGCGCTCCAAATTACACAATACATTTTGTAAGCGCAGCATTTTTCAATATTACTGTGTCTCCTCAGCATTTTTGCCTTCACCTCCAGTCTCACAGCATCACACCGACAGCTCTCGTTTTAGTTTGTTAATATTATCGTTCAATACAACTGTTCATTAACAGGACAGGATCCTGCGTTCTGGGCAGCTGTGATTTTTCCTGGACTTCTTTTCACCCTGATTCATATGATGATTTATGTGAGAATCTTTCATTTATTTATTTTTTTGAATTGAACACTGGAAATAATAAGAGGATCAACTTGAACACTAGTAGAAAATCATAAGAAAATGTACAATAATGTGAACAAACATCAGTTAATATTATCCACTGTGGACTTCATACCTTTAGTACTGGAGCGAGGAAGATGGAGACTCCAGTGAGAGCAAACACCAAAATGCCCGTGATTCTTTGTTCTCTGTATATTGGACATTGATGACATATACACAAGAGACAAGTCAAGTCAATTTCAGAGGCCTCTCTGTATTTCATCTTCAAAGACCTGAGCGAGGCGCTTCTCTCATACTGCGATATTGCCGGTGGCAGCCTGAAGATTAAGGATTAAGTTATTTTTTTTCATTTTTCATTTTTGTGTTCTGTGTATTTATTTGACTGTGGACTGACCTGACCCCGAGGAACTGAGGCTGCTCTCCGGGAGCGCTCGACTCGCTCTCCATCTTCAGCGAGTCGATGTGGGCGATGGAGATGACGGTGGCGGCGACGTACCAGGGCAGGCCCATGAAGGAGCAGGCGGCCATGAGGATGCCCACCCAGAGAAGATCCAGGTGATAGCCACAGCCTTTCTGCCAGGGAAACCAGACAACAGATCATGTCTTTAAAAAATAAATCCGATTTATTAAACTGAATGAAGTGCAATAAATCAGAGGTGGAAATATGGAAAGATCTGCATCATCCAGCCTACCTTAAGTTTGTTCTCCTTGCGGTTGACAATGACTGCGCTGATCTGCTGGTCCATGAAGATGAGAATGGTGACGAGGAGGGCGGGGACGAAGCTGGCCACATAAATCCACCAGGGGTTCTTTCCAAATGGCATCACCAGCCAGCCGCGATCAGGCCGAGTGGGCTGGAGGGATATTTGGGAGAGGGAGGCTTTAATTCCACATCGACTGAGCAGTTCTTTCCCACAGTGGTGCACAAACATTTTAGACAGAAGATCATTAAAAGACATTTTCAATCAGTATCCAAATCGTTTGACATTTGGGGAAATACCTTTATTTGCTTTGTTGCAGAGAGTTAGGTGAGAACATAAATACTCCATCTATCATATCTGTCCACTCAGTCAGTATGATTCTATAAGCTGGATGCAGGGGAGCTACAGCATGGCTACTTTATTAAACAGCTTACATCTGTAAAATCAAATGCAATATAGTACAGGCCTGTCACATTTTGATATACTGTGTCATTTACAAGCCAACTGCAACAACTGCTATGTTTGTGGTTTTTTTTCTTTCTTGTTTGACCCTTCAATTCATGTTAAATGAATGGGTGGTAACAGTTCGATGTACCCAGCTTCAATCTTGGAAGCTGTACATTTTAGCGCATTATATTGTTTTAGTGTTTATCTTCTAAGTTAAACTTGGCATTAGCAAGCTGTGTGGTTAATGTTATAATATTGAGGGACAGTCAAGAGAAACTGTGTGAATGTTACGCTCCATTTGAAGCCAACGAAATAACAAGAATAGTAGGTTGGATGCCGGGAACTGTTTTTTTTAATGTTGCTTTTTGTGGAAATTAATGCTGCAACACTAATGTTGGCTCTCTTGTTATGCAGAAACCTGTAGTTTCACTCTGCACTGGCATGTGATATGTGCATTTGTGAAAAAGTAATGGTCAAAGTGCAGGAATTAATTAGTGTAACTATGACTATCACCCAGCAGGTAGCTTGTTTGGACCATGAAAAAAAACAAAACAAATAAACAAATGGGCTAATACTACATATCACACTGTTGAGCCAACCAAAATCATCCAACAGTTCCCACCATGAGCTTACTCTTGGTGACAGTGGCGAGGAAAAACTTCCTTTTAACGGGCAGAAACACTGAACACAATCAAGCTGTGGTTGGGTGGCCACCTGCTACAACCAGTTGGGTTAAGAGATAATGCTATGCTGAATTAAGCTAACTGTCTCCTGGCTCTAGCTTCATATTCAATGGACAGACATGATTGTGGTATCAATCTTCTCATCTAACTCCAAGCAAGAACACGTGTGTGTTTCCCCAAATTTGAAACTACTCCTTTAAAGCATGGACGCTCCAGTCAGGGAAGGCATTTGTTAGTCAGCCAGAAACAAATACTGGAAGACCACCAGTAAAGTGCCATGAAGTATTTAACCTCTGCTGTAAAAAAAAAATGCTGTGAGAGCAGCTAATTTTTGTAATAGCTGTCTTATTTCTAATTAAAAAAAAAGCAAAACCTAGAGTATAATAACTTGCTGTACCTTAAATTCCGTGGGAACAATCAGCTTGGGAGTTTTGAGTCCCATCAACATATCGAGCCCCACGAACGTCATGATGGACATGAAGATGGAGAAGTCGCTGATGAGTTTCCTCAGCTGGTGCCCCAAACAGAGAGAAACAAAAGAGTTCAAGTGAGAAAAATTCTTTGCAGAACTGAAAGCAGGGACACAGCCTGATGGAAAGGCAGCTCATAAAAACTAAAAAGGCTGAGATGTGTTTTCTGGCTTCTCTTGAGTCAAAGTGTCATCTCTGTGCCTGGAAAAAGAAGGGACCAGCTTGTTTTGTCTGTTTGACTATCCACTTCCTGTTAAGAGATCAGATGGAACAGATGTGAGCAGCTGTGCAGTGTTGGGCCCAGGGGGATTACACAAACACGGCTACAATCAACAGCAGGCCACTGTGCTACTAACAAGTACATTAATTATCAAAAGTACCGATAAGAGGGTCATCTGGCTGAGAGTGTTGCACCTACTCTTGATAATCTGCTGGGTGCACATTGTTTTATTAAGAGGCCTGGATGATAACTCATCATTTTATAAAAGTGTTACACATCATTAAGTTATTCATTATCACAGTACTTTACTAACTGTATTAAGAACCAAGTTAAGGTTTAGTGTCAGGAACAGCTGTGTTGTCCTGATGGTCTAAACACACACCCTGTAACCTTAAGGTCCAAGGTGACAATTTCCAAGTGGTTGAACAGCAATGTAGCAATCCACGCATGTGGTATTTTTTCAAGTGCTTACTGAGTTCGTATTAAGTTGGAGAGTCCCTGTGGTAACCCTGTGGACATTTCTTTTTCTTATTATTTTTCTCTGCTGAAGAACTGGAAGGAACAAATACTGGCAGTAAGGTTGCAAATTCCACTCAGTTTTTTGCGATTATCTTAAAAACAGTCAAAATGCATCATTTTAAACTCTCAAGTCATCTGCCTCTGATCTTTTGCTTCACAATCTGCTTGGATTCATTTTATTATTAATTTTCTGTTATGTTTAATACTATGTATACATTTGTCATATTTTGATATCATGTGCAATATTGCTTTTCATCAACAGCAGCAGCATCATATTACTATTCTTTGTTATTATCATGTTAAATATTAGGTTTAATATGTGCTATTTTTACATTAATTATCTGGTGCAATATAACTTTTTAATACCTCTCAATATCACTGCCAATATTACTTTTCAATGTAATTGCAAATACTGCTTTTTCTATTTCAGCTTACTTTTGTACTTATGTTATTTCTATTGTTATTCTATTAGTCACTGTTTCTTTGCATTTACTCCTTATACACTTTACCTTATATTCAATACAGTATTGCTGTTATTCTTATGTTACCGTAATTATTGGTGTAATGTGGTATAATAATTTCCTTTGGGATTAATAAAGCTCTATCTAAATCTGTATATATCTTATGGAGTCTCTGATCACTAGTAGTGAAATGAAGCAATATTTTCATTGAAAGTTCCCTTTTGTTTGCATCGTGCAGAACCAAGATGATGCACATGCATGCATTATATCATCCTGGTACTGCACTGACTGATGGCCAGTGACAGTAATTGCAAAGATGCACCAATAAAGGCAATAAAGAAGAAGACTACTAGCTGGTAAACATGAATGCAAGCACTGCACATCAATTAAAAACTTTTATGTGCAAACATTTAATGTGGGAAAGAAACACTTGTATTACCTGTAGGAACAAAAACAGGAAGCAAGGATTTATAAAAAAAACAAAACAAAAAATCTTTTCAACCTATATTCATTTGAATACAGTACAAAGAAAAGATATTTACTATTCAAACTAATTAACTTTATTGGCCGTTTTCTGTAAATATACACTCATTTGGAATTTGATGCCTTCAACATGTTCCAAAAAGAGTCGGGAGAGGAGCATGTTTACCGCTGTGATACATCAGCTTTTCTTTTAAAGACACTACGCACTGAGAGTTGAGGACACTAACTTTTTTTTTTAAGTTTTGAAAATTAAATTCTTTCTCATTCCTGCTTGATATGTGACTTCAGGTGCTCAACAGTCCGGGGTCTCTGTTTTCGTATTTTGCGCTTCAAAATGTACCACAGACTTTCAGCGGGAGACAAGGTCTGGACTGAAGGCAGGTCAGTCTCGTACCTGAACTCTTTTAGTGCGAAGTCACGCTGCTGGACGTGCAGCATGTGTCTCTGAAAAAGACGTCTGGATGTTAGCATCTATTGCTCCAAAACCTGTGGCTTTCAGCATCAATGGTGCCTTCACAGATGTGACAGTTATCCATGCCGTGGTCAACCCTGGTCCTCAGAGCATGTTTTAGATGTTTCCCTGCTCCAACACACCTGATTCAAATGATCAGCTGATCATCAAGCCTCTGCAGAAGCCTGATAACAACCTGATCATTTGAATCAGGTGTGTTGGAGCACATTTTTCTCCCCAACACTTTTTCACCCCCCTATCAGTCCATCTCAGATGAGCTCAAGCATGTTGCAGGCATCACATTCAGAATGAGTGTATATTTACAAAAAACAATAAAGTTAATCAGTTTGAAAATTAAATATCTTTTCTCTATACTGTATTCAATTGACTACAAGTCTGAAGTATTTGCAAATCATTGCATTCTGTTTTTATTTATGTTTTACCTGGCGTTTATTTTTCTTGGAATTGTGATTGTACAGATATTACTAAAGTTTACAAAAATAAATAAATAATAATGCAAAATCAATATTCAGTTGAAGATATCATTATCATCATCATCATCACTATGACGTGCCACTTTACTGCAAAATTCAGGATTGTTTTTTTTTCCCTTTTACTTACTTTTTTAATGGCATAATTAGACGTGAGCTGAGGCAGTTCAGCCACAGTTAGAAAAGTTCTCTCACTCTGACAGTTGCCTCAGTGTTACAAGAGAACATCCCGTGGTATAACACAGTGTCAGTGTAACATCACCTGCTGCATAATATTCTCTGGTTTATTTCTGTGACTGTCACAACATCTTGAGCTTCTGTCTCGGCACTGCTTCGAGATGTTCACGTCAAACAATTTACTCCTTTATTTCTGTCACAGTGCAGCACAGCCTTAACGGCACATCGATGGCAGCTGTCGAAATATTTTCTAATTGTGTCAGGTCCCTTAATATCACTACTGACGCTGTTAAATTCTGATTTTCGACAGCAGGACTTGGAGCTCTGTGGTTTCTTTTTGCTATTTGGTAACATTCATGTAACTAAAACTTGTCCAGTTTGCATCGATTATGCTAATGATTAAAATCCTCATGAACAGGTGGTTGAATTAAATGAGTGATTTACAGTAAGTTTGTGCAATCAAAAGGGTTTAGTAAGTGGAACATTGAATATAAGCATAACTTTTGTATCTTTACAAGAAAGCTCCTCAAGGTAACTTTAATTTTAAATGGATTTTAATTAGGGTTGCATCTGATGATTATTTTTATTGATGATTAATCTGACAATTATTTTCTCAATGAATCGATTACATAAAATGTTCAAAGTTATGCCCTCGCATGTCTTGTTTTGCCCATAACCCAAAGATGTCCCATTTACTGTCATAAAGAAGTAAAGAAACCAGAAAATATTCACATTTAAGAAGCTGGAATTTTGACTTGTTTCTCTTTAAACAAAATTACTCAAACCGATTAATCGATTATCAAAATAGTTAGCAATTAATTTCATGATACATTCTTTAATTCTCTGATTTTAATGTTTTCTGCAAACTGTTTTACAACTTTGGTTTGTTCATTTACAAAAAAAGATTCATCAACAGATGTGTCACCTTGGTGGGGAAGTAGCGGCTGAACTTGAACTTCTTGAGGGAGACGGTCATGGAGTAGGTGCCAAAGAAGAGGATGAAGGACATGAGGGCCAGGTCGGGGACGTACTTGCAGGACTTTCCCACCAGGGAGCCGCCGTACTTCAGACACTCCTTCTTGCTCAGCTGGCTCCAGTCCAGAGCTGTCACATTCAACTGGGGTGGTGGGTGGCAGTGATGGAGAGGATGAAGAGATGAAGAGTGAAGTGTTTTGACACAGACGCAGAGGAAAAACGCAAACGCAGACAGAGTGAAATATGCCGGCACAGATGTGAAGTTATAATCCACGGAGGAGAGTGAGAGAGGATGATGATGACGGGATGGATGGTGATGAACAAACAAAGGAGAGAAAGAGGAGAGCAAAGCCACTTCTTTATCAGACAGAGTTGACCTTAACACTCTTGTCACCCCCTGTTAATCATTCTGGAAAAAGCTGAAATGTTACTGACCCTATAAACATTCATCCTAAAATACAAAGCACCAAAATGAGGCAAAAAAAATAAGAATTGAATGAAAACCAGCACTTACCCCAGAGACACTAGAGCTGTTATCTGGCATTGGAACTAAACCATTGAAGATCATTGTAGCCACTGTTTATGAGTGGGAGACGGGGAGGCGATGAGACAGAAGATGAAGAGGAGGGCGAGGAGGAGGACAGAAGGGAAAGAAAAAGAACATAATGAGAATCCAGCTGCTGGACATCGCAGAGAGCACTCCGAGGCCCATGCAGACAAACAAAGAGGTACTCACTTGCAAGAGACGGCAGCCAAATTGTTTGTGCATGGCGAAAACAGACAAGAGACAAATCAGTTACAGAAATCAATGTCTACAAATCCCTTCCATTTTCAAAAGAATAAGTCAACAGATCAGTGAACATGAGGGAATCTGTACGAAGAAGGAATTTAATTTAGATAAGATTGTTCTATTAAGCCATGCAACCAAACAAACAATAATTAAAGTTGATAATCAGCAAAATGACAATTACCACAAAAACAACACTTTTCCAAATGATAGCAAAAAGTAACATGAGGAACATATGCCAGCAAACGTAAGGTGGTCAGTCCAGCACTGTAAGCATGATGGGAAATGTAGGCTGTTGCTTATCGCTACAATATTTTAGCTTATATTACAACCTGGAGCAGAGGGCCACAGAGGAGCACACAGCTGAGGTTGTAATATGTAGGCAAATATATTCATTCAGAGACTTTTTGTTGGACGTCAACCTCACGTTTACATGTATTTTTGAACAAATAGACTTGAAGCATAGATAAATGTTACAGGTCATGGTCACACAGATGAGACAAAGAGAATGCTATAAATGTAGGGTTGTCATGATTCTCCAAATCTGGTCTGGATTTGATTCGATTTTTGTAATTTTCAATTTAGCACTGACGCGATGCCTTTGTTAAACTATCGAGTCTTGGCTTGTAAAGATCAACAGATCATTGATTCTGTGCCTTGACAACTGTAATTTACATTTTCAGACTCTTCTTTGTGTTGTCTTTAAAGTGTTGTCAGAAGTAGGCAGGGGTGGAGAGAAAAAAGATGCCAGGAGAATCACAATTCTAACTTTGATTTTGATTCTGCTCACTTCTTTCGATTTAATAATGACACTGTGGTGTCGCTGTCTTTTTATCGTTCGTGTTGAAACATTGGGTTGTTTGCGTACACACTGCTATGAAACAACATTCCCCTCTAACATTTTTTTGATGTCATACTTCTAAGGTTATTTTGGTGAAAGTAAAGCAAATTTAGTGCATCATATTACTTTACACAGAGTAAAATTATGAACTTACTACTAAGCAACTTGCCCAACACTGTTGAGATCAACAATCATTTTTGAAAAGGATTCTTTTTATTTGGTTATTAAGTAACACTGATCATGATATGTACTGAACGGTGTATTTTATATTGTAAAAACTCAATTTGTCAGAGCTCTCTGGTGAACAAATAATGCAATAATAATAATAATATGTTTTCATTGGCGTATACTGAGCTAAAAATAAGAATTGTTAGGTTTTTGTTACCTAAGGCTGTTGAACTGCCCTGTTTCTACAGCAGCCCAGAATGGACAAACCAAACACTGGCTCTTCAAACGGCCTTTTGTGTTTTTTGCAGGTTTCACGTAGGTTCATGCTTGGAAGGGGAAGGTGAGGTGAGCCTACTACATGCCACTAAATCCTTCACACTGGTCTGTAATGGCCTGCTCTGGAGAACATGATGATGATGATTGAATGGTGAATATAATAATGTATAACACATATTTGGCATTTCTGTATCGCAGTTTCTTCAGTCCAAAATCATATATCTGCAATAAGCTTATATGCAGTTAGTTTAGCAGGTAAAAAACGAATAAAACCGAATTATACTTTAAGAAAATCAATTAACATTTTTATTTTCCCTGACATGGCCTATCATCATATATTGGTAAGCTAAAATGGCTGCAAGAGACATATGATATGATATATATATGACTTCATGAACTCCAGGAAACTCTGTATTATTAACACAACACAGTTAGAGGATGCTTTGATCTAACCCTGAAGGATTCAGCTTCGCCTGGATGGGGGACTGTGTGAGAGAGAGCATTTCATGCCAGTCCTAAAGGAAACAACTGTGATTTTCCATGTTTAGCCCATCAACAGCTTCTGTGTTAAATTACTGTTCACCAGTTTCCAGTGTTTACCTGATAATTCTTAACTGCAGCCATTGATTTACATTCTTTTCACCACCAAAAAAAGTAAACTTGCAGACTTAAAAACTTTAAATTTAGATGAACTCCCGTCTGTGAAGAGTCCTTGTTTTAAATTGCTTAAAGTGCAGGTTAAAAATAATTCTAATGTGATTTCCTTAAGTAAAAGAGCAGCCACTCTCCCAGACTTCATGACATAAAAGCAAAGTCATTATGCTTTTATGTCATGAAGAGTGGGAGAAATTTTCTCCACAATAAAAGCTTTTGTTAACTGAATACTGCTGGTTCGACTCTCCTCTACAACCTGCCTGGGGAGTTAGAATACTGAACCCAAACAGAACCTCCTGAAGCCACACTGCCTCCTTGTGGATAATGCCCTCATATCCACCCGAGCCAAGGGGTGAACTCACTCGGGTCTGGGGCCAGACATTCGCACTTGTAGGTGGTGACGTAGTCGGGCTTGAAGTCGGTGTTGATGGGGTAGTATTTGAAGGAGCCCACCATCTTCTTGATGGCGTCGGAAATGAAGATGAAGGAGATGAGGCTGGAGAAGCCCTCCTCAGTAAAGCGCGTCATGTACTTGATGATGTAGCTGGCGTCCGTGGCGACCAGGATGAAACACTGCAGGCAGGAGTGGATGCCGATCCACAGACGCAGCTCCATGTAATCTATGCCGTTGTTCCTTTGAGAGGGAGAAGTCAGAGAAGCATAATGGATGCATTGATGGAGGACAGGCATGTAAAAAATATATTGGTTTGGGTTCTTGGGTGATTTTTGTCATTTTAATTTCCAAATTTAAAAGTCCAGTGTGAAAGATTTGGCAGAAATGGAATTTAATATTCAAAAGTATGTTTTCATGAGAGTATAATCACCTGAAAATAAGATTTTTTGTGTTTTTGTTACCGCAGAATGAGCCCTCCATATCTATAGAGCCCTGTAGCACAAAGAGGACAGCCATGGCAGAAACAAAAAGCAGTAGAGATCCAGAATATTTTCACATCTAATTCAGCGAATTAAAGATTTATTTTGACCAAACCTGAACTGGTGATTGTTGAAACAGCGGAAAGACGAACCAATATGGTTTTGGTGAGTTTTGTTTTGTTTTTATGATGAGTTGACGAGGCTAGTCCTGGTGCGGTGAAATTGACAAACCTGAATAATTAATGGGAGTCGTGGAACATTACGGGGCGACTGAGGATAGTGTATGTGGCTGTCCTTATCTGTCACTGTGATTTGTCTACTGTCAGCCGTTGACCATCAGAAATTTATGATACGGACGCGTGAAAGAGAAATGCCCATATGAAGACAACACCCATATAGAGAGACACACTCGAGGCAAAGGAGAGATATTTTGCAAAACTGATGTTAGTTAATGATATGGATCCTCACAGATTAGGATGCGTATAGTCTGGCTGTGTCACTGCTGGAGAGACATATGGTCAGAGGGTTACCATTGTTTTTTGGAGATTTTCTTTGGCTGATGACTGAAGGACATCGACCAGCCACTTGCATATTTATTTTAACAGCATATGTCTGGTGGCTGGTGCTGATTTTGTGCCCTGACTGTAAATAAGGATGTTTTGCATATCAACACGGGAGGGCAACTAATGTACATTCACAGTGAGAGAAGGAGAGAGCACCATAAAGTTGTACTGTAAAGTTACTCAGTAAAAGTGTGCTCACAGTAAGAACAACTGCAAACAGCTTCCACCCAAGTCATTCAGTGTCTTTTAGTGATGTTGGCTACCTGGTCTCCCCCATAAGATGTCAACAACAGTGTTTATTGGTCATGTTGAAATTTGAAGTTTAACCAAGTCACACCAAGTTGAACATGTTGTGACCACATATATAAACAGACGCTGCTTTAGCACATCACTGCAATATGTTAACATCATCATCAACCAATACATATAAACGGGGGAGCTGCAATTTTTCTGGATAAAAAGCAGTAAAATGTTTCTCAAACATTTCTCAACTGATTTCAATGAGTTGTTTTTATTTCAAGGGTTCAAGAGCTATGAAAAGTAAGTTAAAAACAGCTTTTCTTTCTATTCTACTAGTTTTTGATTATTGGTTTAAAGGCCAGTTTTGACCGATTGAAAATGGCGGCAACACTGATGTACAATTCAGAGGCCAATGTGGCATCTACACATGTGGTTGAGACTAGAGCTACAATGATCAATCGAATAATCGATTATTAAATAAATCGCACAATTGGTTAATCGGTTTGAGTTCATTCTTTCAGTTTCTTTGCTCCTCTCTGACAGTAAACTGAATGTCTTAAGGGTGTGAGTGAAAGAAGACATTTGAGGACGTTGTCTTAGGCTTTGGGAAACACTATCCATCTTTTTTTTTTTGCCATTTTCTGACATTTTAAAACAAACATCTTAATATGGGCTAACTAACAATTGTTTTCATAGTTGATTAATTGGACAAATATTTTCTCGATTAATCAACAATGAAAATAATCATTAGTTGCAGCTCTAGTTGGGAATACCTCACTAAATGGATGATGACTTTGTACAAGTTATAGTTGGTGTCCTCCAAATGGCCGACTCTCTTGCAATGATGTTACACTCCCATTCCCTATTCAGATGTGTACGGTTGTATTGTACAGTTGTAAGAATGTCTGCCTTCTTGACATTTTGTGACTTAGAAAGCTATGATATCGCCCAGCCCTAGTATACAACCAGCACAAACATTCAATTCTGCACTTCTGCAAATCCATTATCTGTCTTAATAAAAGGCACATATGAATGAGGTAAAAAGATTTCACAAATGCAGTACCTGATTCTAACAAATCTTCTAACTTTGACACAGTCATTGCTGGCAGAAACGTCTTCATTTGTTATCTGCAAACTTCAGAGTTTCTTCTTTTAATGGACTGAACCCAATTAGAATTTCCCCCACTTTCATCTGGATAAAGGAGCCAGCAAATTAATGTGAAATCAATCTTAGCAATACAGAGCATCAGTGGATGCGTTTTAAATTTAAGCCGGAAGGGAATAAAGGCTAGAAAAAGTGACGTGTATAGACTTTGATAGCTGCTACATGAGCCGCATTTTAAAACAAATCTCTTCACTCTCACTCTCAGTTGAATGCAAATCATGTACAGAATCACAAAGAGGGGTCATACACTGCAGAGCAAGAGATTTATCTGTGTTTTTCTCTATAATGGGATTATCAAATAAGCCACTAATTGACATTAAAGAGGGAGTCCACAGAACACCGTGCTGCAAACTGTCTACTGCAAGATCATTTGGCTGTAAAGAAGCTCACTTGCTGAATTCAAACAGGAGTTTTTCAAAGATGAGGATGGGTCCAGTGGAGCTGAGGATGATGAGGGGCTGACCGCTGAAGAGACAGAAGACAGAGCCTGCCAGAGCTGTTCCCAGGAAACTCTCCATCACACCCTGATGGAAGAGAAGGAGATTTAGATGAGATGGGAGGACAAGTGGAATAACAAGTGTGTGTGAGGCGGGAGCAGCCACTGTGTGTGAGTGCATTAGATATTAAACAAAGGGTCAAGATGTTGTATTTCAACTTGACAGTGAGGGGAGTGAACGAGCGCCAGTCAGAGCACTTATCTGAAATGATTCCTGTGTGTGTGTGTGTGTGTGTGTGTGTATGTTTGTGTTTGTGCAAATGTACTGATGCATGAATAGGAAAACAGGAGACCTGGTCTGATGTCAAACCACAAGGAACTAAAAATACTTTGACCTCACAGTGCTGTCAGATGACCCTGTGACTTATTTATGAAGCCCGACACTCTGAGATGGAGAAGTTCATATCGGAGAGTCGGTGACATCACTGTTTTATGACCGAGCTGTTAGATTGGACGGCAGTAGCTCAGGTCAGGTTGGTCTGGGTACTGTCGAGGTGCCCTTGAGCAAGGCACCAACACCCCTACTGCTCAGGGTGCCTGTTTCTGGGCAGCAACCATCACTCTACCACCTCCCCCACAAATTGCATGTGCATGTGTGTATACAAGCCTACATGCCTGTAAAATCATTGACAACAGAACGGAAAAAAAATTGAATGAATCCCCCTTAGGCATTCATAATGCTCTTCTTCTTCTAAACGTAAATAAATGATGACTGTAGTTTTTCTCAGTTGTTCTAAGATGCAAACACATTTGGATGACTGACATTCTGAAACAGATATTAGTCAACTCAGGACAAACAGCATTAAAAACAGGAACACAGCGTATGACAAACCTGCTGCTCATAGTTAAAGGCTGTAGATACATCTTGTCTAACCTGATAAATATGACACACAAATTGCACTTCCTGCGCTGACACCAGTTGATTTTAATCTACTGCTGCAACGTGCCTCTGTTTATAATTGGTTTACTGACTCCCTAGCCATGTTAAATATGAATGTGACTTGGTAGCAATAGTAATCTCAGCATGCTCTGGCACTGAACACGTCTTTGTGTCACAGACACACAGACATACAATCAATCATGTATGCATACCTGATAAGTATTAAAACCTTTTTTTGTTTGTTTACCATAGCTTAATGAAATCTGTATAACAACACCTGTAAAGCTCATAAATGAACTAATTGGCCTTTATCTTATGGCCTATTTTCTGACCGACAGTTTTCATTTACACGTTGTGAAGGCAGTAAATGTACTTGCGCTGTGTGTCCATGTTTGTGTTGGTCTTATAATGAGGGGTGGACAGGCGTATTGCTATCTTGAGGCAGCAGAAAGTGACTGTGCCATTGACCAACAAAAACCAGGTCAAAGGTCAATGGCACAGTATTTTCCTGCTATTTAAATGGTGCATTATTCAGATGAAAATGAGCCTTTATGGATGACTTCACAACACGTGTACACTGTGTTTCAAGGGTACTGCAGTTAATCCACGGGCCATAAAAATCAACTTTCTGGTTAACAGTGGATGTGGATGGAAACAAAATAGAAAGCAGCTTCTCTGACTATTGAACCCACTTGGACAACACAGAGTTTCAAGATGCTTTTTATTGTGTGTTGTTTTGTTTCTAACAATTTACTTTAATGATAAGATATGCTGCTTTCAGTAATTAACCTACTGTAGTAACATTTCCATGTGTGCTATAATGTCACGTACAACCCCATTGTACCTGTCGCCTTACTTTGAGACATTTAAATAGCAAAGTTGAACTGGTCGCTAAAATGCTAAAAATCAACTAAAAGTCCTTTCGCCACTGTAGATCCACTTTTTGAAAACGACAAACCATTTCCCAATTAATCATCATCTGCAGAAATGAACGTTCCTGACCATTTTTTACCTCCATTTCTGTATCACCTCATACCTTATACATATGTTTAGATCTGCAACAAATTTCCATTGTCAATTAATCTGTTGATTAGTTTCTTGATTAATCAATGAGTTGTTTGGTCCATAAACTGTCAGGAAATGGTGAAAAATGTCAGAGTTTCCCCGCAGCCCAAAGATATTCAGTTTACTGTCAGAGAGCAGCAAAGAAACCAGAAAATATTCACATCTGTGAAGCTGGAATCAGAGAACTTTGACTTTTCTCCTTGATTATCAAAATACTCTTTGGTTAATTTAATAATTGATTCATAATCAATCATTGCAGCTCTACACATGTTAAATATTTTATAAATAAGAAAATGCATTAAGGCTGAGTTAACAGGCTATCTCATTGATTTTATATCACCTCAGCACAAAAACAATATAGGACATTTTAGCCCACTTCATAAATGAGACAAAGTCAATTATTTTAGGTGGAATTAACAGGCTCTTAGTTTTACCTCTCATCAGATGTATATGCCATACTATAGACACAGAGCACCTATGTTCATCTCTGAAGAATACACCCACCAGAGGGGAAAACAATCAGCACCACAATATGTAACCAAAGACTGAAACACTAACAAAATGTCTGTAGCTAACTAAAAAAAAAAAGATTTCCAGAGAGGAAAAGATATACTGACAAAACTCAATATTGTCTGTGTCTCTTCTCCTTTTCTGAGAGACACATTCCCACTTAACTGCCAAAAGTGAAATGCTTTGATATCTAGAACTGTTTGATCAGATCCCCAGGTAAGATCATCATTAACCTAACAAATCAAAAAAAAAAAAGCTTCAGCCTCTACAGTTTGTCTGGACAAATTGGCAACTGAGTGTCAGGATCCCATAGTTTCCCATTCTTTCTACAAATGCCTCATGTCTGATTGCCTGTATGCACTTTTTTAAATATATATTTTTGGGCTTTTTATGCCTTTAATGAAAGAACAGCTGAGGATATGACGGGGGGATATGAAATGCAGCAGAGGGCTGTAGGTGGGAACCCACGGCCGCTGCAGAGGACTCACAGCTTCAGTACACAGGGCGAATGTTCTACCAGCTGAGCTACCAGCCCACCACCTGTATCCACTTTTGTATTAAAAGCTTAGTTTTTCAGGTGGTCAACTTTTAAACATTTTGATCTGGGTTCTTTACCCCGTTGGTGGTGCATCCCACCTCACAGCAGCTTTTAGATATTTCTCTGTTGTTTGCTAGCCGACAGAAATTACAAGGAGGCACCTTCACATAATACAAAGTCAGTGGAGAGCATTGAATTGTTTTCCCCTTCAGTGTGGGATAAACTTAATTGTGCTCCGTCTCTGTGAATATGTCTCTCGGATGAGAGTAATGAGTAGCTGAAGTCTCTGCTGGATGCCTGAAAACCTCACTGTGACAACATCCAGTAAACACAAAACTACACAAAACCCCAATAAAAAACACAGCTTGGTTTTCTATGTATTTCTCTCTCTTTGAACCTTCTCTGTTTCCTGTCTTTATGCTAAGCTAAGCTAATCAGCTGCTGGCTATAACATTATATTTCACGGACAGAGATGAGAGTGGTATTGATGTTCTCATCTCTTGGAGAGGAAAATTAATAAGCAAAGTATTGCTTTAAAGTAATCTGCAGCTTTTTTGTTTTATATGAAGTGCAGTTTTGTGTATGAAGCTATTATCGTAAACAAAATCAAACACAAGATGTTTACATCCAAATTACATATATTGAAGAGCATTATTGTTATTTCAAATAAATCTATTTATTATTTAAAGCTACTACAAAGAACTTTCATATTGTGTTGATTTTGGAGACCCCTGTGGACATAAACGGCAGTGTTTCCATCCACTTACCCACAAAATATAACATCAAAAATAAAAATTATCTGATTAAAAAACTCCTGCTTCTTTTTAACTGGGTACTTCATGACTCAATGTAAATTTGGCTGGGAAAATGTAACCACAGGCTTGTTTCATCTGATTTCAAAGAGAATGAAACCACTGACTGATCCATTAAGAGTAACTATATAGAAAAATCCAATCTTCTCATGGATGGTCTCGTTTGCTTATATAGGTCATATGAAGGCATCAGAGCAGAACTCCTTGTAGTAGCTTTAATTAAATAACAAACAAGTACTTAAATAAATGATGATAAATGACTGCAAAGCCAGAATTTATAAGGAGGCGCTCCTTTAAAAGATCAATGCCAGAAAAGGTTTCTACGATGGTGTAAAGGGAGATACACAGCCTGGCTACATGTATAGAATCCTCCCTGTTAAAATACATATCTATTTGACTTGTTGTGTTTCCTGAGTTTTTACCTGATAGTTGTCGGTAGCATCTCCCAGCAGGCCACCGAAGGTGATGGCGTTGGTTATGCAGCCCAAATAGATGAAAAGCACAGCGGAGACGGACTGGATGTGGAAACCCTCATAGAAATCACTTGGCAGCCATGGCAATTTCCGCTTTATGTCCAGGTACAGACCACCACAGAAGCTACACAGACAGACAGAAGTGGAGAGTTTTTAAACTTATATCGAGACAGAGATGTAGGGATCTATGGCAGAAGCAGAACATAATACTCATTAGTATGTTTTCATCATGTCTGTGAAGATTTTCAGTCATCCAGGTCAGGGCTTTTTTAGAACCACAGCTCTCAAAACCTGTGTTTACCTAAACATGGGCTTTCAACAAAACCATCCAAAGAAACAGGACTGAGAGAGGAGAAAACAACATTGAAAGGAAAAACATCGTTATTCCATACATTGTGGGTGTTTTGGAAAAGGAGGATTTTTAACAAACATCACATTCCTGCACATTTCAAGCCCAGCAACATCCTGAGGCAAAAGCTTGTCAACCCCACATACAGAACACCCAGACACAAGCAGGATAATGTAGTGTATGCAGTCCAGTGTAGTGAGGAATGCTCAGACCTGTAAATTGGGGAGACGAAACAACCGCTGCACGAGCGCATGGCGCAACACAGGAGAGCAAATTCCTCAGGTCAGGACTCAGCAGGCCACCTACATCTTTAAGGCCAAGGGACACTCTTTTGAGGACAGCAATGTCCATATTTTGGCCAGGGAAGACAGACAGTTTGAGAGCGGAGTAAAATCAGTCATTTTTGTTAACCTGGAACAACCATCCCTCAACAGAGGAGGAGGTCTATGACACAATCTTTCTGCCACATACGATGTCAGTCAGTTGAACACCCACCTACGCTCGTGTGGCTCTAACATGATGACATGATACTCAGGTGACCCTAATGATCACTCAGTGGAGGGGTGGGTACATGAGTCATGTCCCTCTCAAGGTATTAATAACCCTACAGAGGTTAATTACCTGAAACTCCCAATTAGTCAGTTAGAACTGTAGAAGCCTCTTGGATGAGAGGCCAAATGTCTTCAGGAACTCAACCAACTCCAGCTGCCTACGACAACCCTTCCTACATATATTTTCATTAGCATATAATAACCTGAAAGTAGCAATCATGTTTTCATTACTATGGAACAGAGAGAGCAGGTCCTCATCTACAAGGCCACCATGTTCACTGCTATGTTTCTACGGTAGCTCAGAATGGACAAACCAAACACTGGCTTTTGACAAGGCCTTTTACGCTTAAAAGGGGAAGTGCGGCAAGGTGTTTGTAATCTGGAAGCTCACTAAATTCCACACACTGGTCCTTTAAAAAGATACCACTACATTTTGCTTTCACTTTGTTAAAATGAAAAAACTTTATTCAGTATTGAAATCCACACTTTGAAGATTAATATTCTTTCATTTGCATAAGCACATAATAAATCTTATTTTATACTCCATTCACTGTGATAAAACAACTGGGTGGAACATTTGGTGTTCTTGGTTCTGTTGTTTTAGGCACAGCTGAAACTTCCAGGCCAACATCTTTGTATCCTCAGCCAAAGTGCTCATTAGGGAGCATCTGCATCTTTGGCGGAGTTGAATTGGTACCCAAATTATTTTCCCGCTTTGCCAAATTTTGATTAATTCATATTCAGATTGCCTTTTCCACATGCCAGTCGGGTTAAGTTCGGTCCAATCCTCTCAGCAGTTTGCCACGCGGCCTGGATGAACCTACCGTCCAGTGAAGGCCAGCTCCTCTCCGAGCTCGTGTTGCTCTGGCATCTCCTCATCCTGAGCCAGGCCTCCTCCTCCTCCAGCTGTACCGTTCATCTGCCCCAGCTCGTTTAAGGAAAACACTGACTTCCTGCAGGAAAGATACATATGAGAGAAAAGACTGGGACTGGACTATCACAATACTTGGGTGCCACTTCAATATGAATTACAATTCTACACATATTGCAATACAAACTGTGATTTATTGCAATATTTGTTTGCTTGTTTAACACAAGAACTTGGGGAAAAAATGAATCATACATGTCTACTGCATATCATGAGTCCTAAAAGACAATGCACATCACATGTCAGTCAGTCTGAGTTTTATTTCAGCAGCATCATTGCTATGCTGCATGTAAAAGAGGTAAATAAAATACTTTTTGAAGTAAGCAGCCAAATTTGGCTGTTGCTGTTCAGTGAGCTAGAAAATAAATAAAATAAGATGATAGGCCAAAAGGAATGGAGCCATTTACAGCTACACATAGTACAAATATGAATCTTTAAATCAGCATCCTTCACATAGGAAACTGAACCCTGAACCTGACTGTGTGCAAATAAAATGTGCACTAGAATAATTTAAAAACATAACTCTCTTTAAAGTGTATATGTGTACATGTAGCTATTCCTGCGCATCAAGTTAGCAGCAGATAGCAGCGTGACGTCAGCAGCTATTAGTTTGTTTCCACACAGCAGAGGAAATATACGTCTCCAAGTTGGAGCACGTATGTCGTTTTATGTTAAGATTGTGAAGGAAAAAGATAATTTTCTCACAATTGTGATGCTAATTTCTATTAGTGCCTCAATGGGAATTCTCATTGTAAGTTAACATTAACCTAATGGACTAAGCCCTAATTATTTAGGATATATACAATTGATTCAGGAACTAAAAAACTACAAAACCAATTTTAAAACTAATAAAAAAAAAGATCACAATACTTAAAAGAATGGATTATTTTCCCCATCCCAGTACTGATATCAAGCAATTAATTTATGTCATTAAAGTGCAAATCCATCATGTTGTAAGTGCCATTTCAGAAGCTTTTTATCCCTGCAAGCTTTGGCCGGTGCTTTTTGACATGCACCCTGTATAAAGCTCTAACCTCAGCGTTTCATTCAGGAAACAATTTATTTTGCTGCCACCCGAAATCAAGTTAATTCAGGTAAGGGTTCAACTTCATACGATTGTTGGTGGGCATATTGCTCACTGTGCCACGGAAAAAGACGCTGTGAGATTAATGAGCATTACTGAGGTGGATGGTAAAACTCCAACCTTTTGTCAGCCGAGGGGACCTTCTTTGGCGGCTCAATGCGGATTTTGGGATCCCATTCTCCAGGTGGAAGCACAATCACCTCATCCAAAAACTCGTCTATGCCTGCGATGAGGTCCTCCCGATCTCTGGCCTTGTAGGCAACATCACTGAAGAGCTGGGAGGTGGGGAGAGAGATAAAGGGAGACGATTTCACCATAGCACCTGGATTACTGTACATCATGGTGATAGTAATCAGTATGTACTGCTCTAATAACTGGGATTTGAATTAGATCTCCCATTCCTTTCTGGTGGTGTCTGGAGACTTGTTAAGCATAAAACGTGGAAGCTGTATCGGCGTTTTGACCCCAGTTGGATTACATTCAAAAACAACTGTCAGTCTCTAACTAATCATGCCCTAGAAACATTGTGAGTCAAGTGCACGGGAGCATAATACAGAAAAAAAAAAAAATCAAAGGGTGGTTTCTAATTGGCAGTGACTTGGGCATTGGTCCAGTTCTAGTTTTATAAATAGTGGCTGCATGCTGCACAGACCGCAGGCCATTAGGACTGTAAACCAAAGAAACAGCACAAACTAAATATCAAAGTGAAACTTTTCAAAATTAAAAGCACCAGGTATGAGGACAGAAATGTTTTTTTTTTCCTTTCCCAATTGTGGTATGTGGTAACTTTATTGATTTTCTCTCTCCCACACAAACAGTTCAGTTGATCTGTAGAACAATCAGTGAATGTGTGTGAAGCATTTTGCTCCGCACTGCCATGTGTCTAGAGTGACTTAAATCCAGCTGCAAATCCAACAACTGCAAATGGAATTTAAACACTGACTGTACTTACTATATGTTAAATAATACAGTGAACACTTTATCAAAACATTTAATGAGAGAATGTTTTACAATTCAAATCACTATAATGTTTGGTTTCAGAAGTGAAGTGAGCACAAGAATAAACCCAGTGAGCATACATGGTAATACACATACATGCCCTGCAGTGGGTGATTAAAACTGCCCAGAAAATCATTAATACCCATCTCCAAAGTGTCAGAGATACTGGGGAGACAAGTTGTCTGTGCAGAGAGAATTAAAGAATTCTAAAAGACAATATCCACCCCAGCCACAGGCTGTTCACCCTGCTGCCGTCTGGAAAGAGTTACATAAGTATCCACAGTTGTACCACCAGACTAAAGAGCAGCTTCTTTCCTCAGGCTGTGGACTCCATAACTCATCCTCTACACTCCACTATGTATAAATATCATGGAAATCTACAATGTCATTGCATAAACTGCACATACTTCTGGTTGTATACATGTGTGGGTTTATATGTATATAACTATATATATTGTTTTTATTTCATTCTATTCTAATTCAAATATTTGTATATTTGTTCAGAGTGTGAAGCATGAAAAGACTACAACCTAAATTTCATTGTACAACTGTGTGGGGGATAACAAAAGTCATTAGGCTTCAAACACTGCACCATGTACCATGAATGTTGTAGAAAATTTAATGGCAGTAAGATTAACTGGTGTCACTCAAAAATTAAATGTGTAGTTGTCCATAGGTGCTACAGTATACACAGTGTTGAGGATATCAGACCAAATCTTTGTGATGTTATGTTAAAATAGAACTAGAAGAGTACACTTAGTAGAGTGCACATCTCGGCCAGGCAACATTTGCACTTTCTGCAATGCCAGATGCCACCAGCTTAGATCTGCAAAGTTTTGAGTAAAGATTAAAGCAGATGGCTGTACAATAAATAATACAATAGAAATTATTTACACTTTATGTTGTCTTTTCATAGATCAGAGCCTGCATGTCCCAGTGGGAGTTGTGGCTGTTCAGAAAGTTCATGTTTTGGCATACAGCTGATTAGATCACCCCCAGTAACTGAATTTAATTCCAACAAGTAACCACCATCATGTTCAATTTCCAAAAAATTGGTCTTGCCACAATGAAATAGCTACTTTGGGGACTAACATCATTGCACATGAATATAATTGGGCTCATTAAAACCACAAGAGCTCCTGCTTTCCAATCACACTCAATTTTTCTAATTCCAATACTGTTTAAGGTCCCCAGTATGCAGAAATATTCAAAACGCTATTTTTAGAATAGGTGAAACCCATTTATACATTTAACAAAAAATATGAATTCAACATCCAGCTGACCAGTGTGGCATATAGAGATGCTGATTAAACAGCAGGATTATTGCACAGGTGTATCTTGGGCTGATTACAATAAAATGCCTAAAATGTGCAGTTTTATCTTAAAGAAAGACATTTACTAGGCACTGACCTATGGCTATTTCATATAGGGCTACAAATACCAAATCTGGATTATCTTGCTGGATTTATGCATGGATTTAAAATAAATTCGTAAACAAAATTTGAGACGAATGAACCTTTTGTGCGCATAGAAGAAGTCTTAGATCTTTAAATTCAACTCATGGACAAGAACAAAAGTGCTGCATTTATATTTTTAAGTGTAAATCTTATAACTGGTGTTTAACCCTTCCCCTGACCAAAATTGAGCCTAACTTTTGAGCATTATTCAACCCAGCATGACTTTATTGGTACATATTTTTCTCCTGGTCTGTAGTGCTATTTATCCATCTAGAATCTTTTAGTGTCACTTGCAGAGTTTTCGAGATCTCAGTAGAGATCTCCAAATCTCTGCAACTCATACCAAAAAAGTGTCCTGCTACAGCCTCTGACAGACCGACAGATGTAAGACTCACACAACCGAACACAGGCTTATGCCTTGCAAATACGAAAATACGTGCTGTTGAATCTGACCTACCTCATGTAGGGTGGTGCTGAGGTGTAAAAGGGATGATTTAACTCTTATTAAACTGCAAGATTATAATAGAGGACAGCCTAAGATTACTAACCACCAACCTTATTGTCATTGTTTGATTTTTGCTGGTGAACATTCTGTTTTTGTGCACAACTGTGGCTTTTTTAACTTGCTTAAAGGGATAGTTCATCCAAAAATGAAAATTCAGTCATTATCTACTCACCATCATGCTGTTTGCAGGTTGGGTTTAGTTTTTTTTTTTTTGTCTGCAAAACACTGCTGGAGTTTCACAGGAAAGCAGCATTGCAGAATCTCCCAAACAATTTAAGTAAATGGTGATCAGCGGACTAATAAACTAAACCCAACCTTCAATCGGCACGAGGGTGAGTAGATAATGGCTGAATTTTCATTTTTGGGTTAACTATCCCTTTAAGCAAGTTCAATTTAAAATAACAGCCTATTATTTCTGTCTTCACTACCTGCATCTGCTGTTGGAATAGCACACTTGGCTTTGTGCTCAGTGATATAGGAAGCAATTAAAACAACTACAACTGCATTCAGGAGCGTGAATAACACTCCCATTAGCAAACCATGAGTGACTCATTATCCCAATAGAATCTCTGCTCCTAACTCATGCCTAACAATCAGCATCGCTAGCAGATGTAATTAAAATGCAATAGCAGGGGATTGACAGGCTAAAGCACATGCCACATACATTTTAGCTTCGGCTAGAGCTCACAGCTGTTATGACACTTTGTATTCCCACATGTTTACTGAGACAGTATCAGTGTCGGCATGCGCTGTCTACAAAAGAAGGCATGTCAGAAAATGTTCTAAAACACAACGACAGACACTCACATCATCCACCATCAGGGTTGCTATGGCTCGGCCGATCTCATTATAGGACTTGGCCTTCCCTTGGGGTCCCAGGAGGATAAACAGGAATCTGTGTGGTGATAAGACACATGTGAGTTATGTGCAGGGATGGCAAGTGTGCGTGAGGAGGTTTTGTTAAGAGAATATGAGGAAGCATCGCAGATTATTTCACCTGGTGGGCACAGGGACCTCAGTGAGACCTCCTAGTGTTGTAGCTTGAGCCAGGCGGACAAAGGCCACGAAGGGTTTGTTGAGGAAATCCACTTCGCCCACCAAGACGTTGGACGCCTCTGCATCTCTGGGAATCTTCTTCATGAATTTGTTTTTCAGCTACAGAAAGTGCAGGGACAAATAGAAAACATGGTGAGTCATCATAACTATCAGACTGGATCTTTATTTTTTTTGCTGTTGTGGTTTGCAGAAATATTTTATCCTTTATATGTACTACCTCCTCAGACACTACAGGATTTTGCAGGCTCTTTTGGGGTGACATAAAATCCCTGATTTCACAACAGCTGTTCTAAAAATGTTTTTAAGCAATCATGCAGTGAAATTTTGGGAGCAAGAGGAAATTTTGATGTTTTTTTTTCTGTGTAATTACTTAAAATCAAAGGCAGTTTGTTCCAGGGAGAAAAAACCCACACTCTATTCTGAGTGTTTGAAAAAACCTTACCAAAAAGGCTTGTGATTAAAAAATTCTTACAAAATGTGCTTTATTTATAAATGTGGAAGTGCACAGGGAGTTATTCCAGGAAGAAGCAATATCTTTTGGAGCTTAAACTCAGCAAAAACAGCAGCACAAAATAAAAAATATAAAAGTGCACAGAGCATTGACAAAATGTAGTGACGCAAAATCACTCGTAGTAGTAGTACGTACCCAAATGCACCCTTCCAATCTGGCGGTCTATTTAAACCGCTAAAACCTCCCATCTCTCCCTCTGCCTGTCAGTGCCATTGCCGCCTTGCAACAGCGTCACTGCCTGTTCATTCAGCCCCACCACCACCCCAGCACCCACCTGCAGGCTCTGACAGGAGGTCAAAGATACGTATTCATCACTTCAACAATACCTCAATGGAAACGTAATCTGTCAGGAGTGATGAGGTCAAACTCTAACAATGCTCTGCTGCTGAAATAGTTGTCTGACTGAAATGTTCTTTTCAGTACCCATATAAATCAAAATAAAAATACAATAAAATAGTATATAATAAAACACTGAAATGTTTTTTATGACATTTGCATGGGGGACTGCTATAATTGGCAGGATTGGTGATTGGACAAAATTGCAAGGTTGCACAAAATTCACAAGAATTGGTTAAATCTGCATAAATTTTTGCCACTGCAGCTTGCTGGAGCGACTGCTTATTCATAGCTAAAGTCATAAGTCTTCTAATTTACATTTATTTTCAGAGGTGAAATAATTAGATTGATAATTAATTGAGACAACATCAAATACCGGATGGTAAGGATATTCCTTCAACTAAATGAACACAGAACTGTTCGACCCTCCCAGCTCTGTCACCTGTCTCAGCGATGCATTTTAGTCCCTGAGTTCTCTTGGAATCTTCAATGGATTTTAATTTAAAAAAAAATCAGCTCTGTCATCAAAGGGCAGCTTTTATCAGATTAGACTCTTAGCTTAATTAAAGCCGTTTTGATCTCACAAGGATCTGGAAGCTGTTATCCATGCTTTTATCACCTCTCGGCTCGATTACTGCAATTCCCTCTATATGAGGTTGACCCATCCCAGACTGTCTTGACTCTTTCTTGAACCTCTTAAATGGATCAAACCGCAGCTGCTAGACTCTTAAACAAAAAAACAAAAACAAAAAAAGATGACACATCATTTTTAAAGATCCACCTTTTTTCTCTTGCCTGGCTGCCTCAGACTGTCCCATCTTAACTTATCTCCAATGTCCTGTCACTGCATTTTGATCTGTTGCTGGTTTTATTCTATCTCTATTTCATATTACTTCCTATTTATTATTTTGATTCATTTATCATGTAAGTGGGTTTAGGTCTCCATTTTTAGTCTTAGTCCCTTTTACAATGCATACAAGGAAAGACATGTTTGTTTGGTACAGATCCCCACCAAAATCACAATACAGTCTATTTAATTGGAGCTGCAACTAATGATTATTTTATTAATCTGTCAGTTATTCTCATGATTTAGCGATTAATCATTTAGTCTATAAAATGTCAAAAAAAATTTACATATTCACATGACAATTTGCAAGTGATGTCTTCAAACAGTTTCTTTTGTCCAACCAACAGTCTAAAACCCAAAGACTCTTCATCTAATGTCAAAAATGAAAAGGAAAAGTGGCATATTTTTAGATTTAAGAGGCTGGACTCAGCAAATGTTTGACATTTTGGCTTGAAAAATGACTAAAACATCATCATTCCCTCTAATGTCACAAATCTTATCACAATCAGTCAAAATAATTGCTATTGGATATTTTTATATTTTATATTTTTCTAAAATCGATCAGTACTGGGACAGATTCTAGCCCCTCTGCCTCGACTGGAAAGCACTTCGGCTCAGGTCCTGTTGTTTTCAAATTGGTTGCAGCTTTTCAAATGTGTGAATTCGCTGCTTTTCTGCGTCAAGGGTGACAGTAAAGTGAATCAACTGCAGTAATCAAACAAGCACTTGTTAACTCAGGCGCTGGTTAAGTTATAATGGAGTTTTTCCTTCTTTTACTGATGTTTTATAGAAAAAAAAGATTAATTGAGAAAATTATTTTAATCAATCATGAAAATAATAGTTGGGTGCAACCTAAAATATGCTTATTATTTTAGTTTTTGTGGCTGCAATGACCGGACATCCCTACATTGATCTCTAAAGTTTTACCCTCCGTCACAGTCTCTATAAACCTGCGACGTCTGACTGGAGGTGCCTCATAACAACCCTGCTTTTCCCCCCAGAGCTTTAAACTTCAAGAAACAGCAATCAGAGCGGTACAACAAACATAGGCTGACATTGCTGTGACTGAAACAGGGATGGCAAGCTAAGCTGACCTGTCTGATTGCATGTAAAGGTGTGGCAGGAAATTGGACGGCAGCACAATAACACTCAATAATTGGAGAGCCTTGCCAATAACCCACAGCCCCAATCTGTGGCAACATGTGAGAGCCGAGCACGCGGACGGGACGATGAGATCTATGTTTTTCCCGGTGCCAGCTCAATACTGACACAGACAATGTGGCACACACACACACACACACACACACACACACACACACACACACATACACAGAAACAAACTATCACTTGTCCATTGTCACGTGTGACCTACTGTAGGCCTGTAAATACAATCTGAACATCCAGCCAACCACTCGGAACCGGGGTACTTGGAACTGGACAGCCAGTACTCGTCCTCACAGTTGCACTAACAAATAAAGTTCATAACCCACATTGCACGCTCCCAAACAAATTTTCATTTATTCATTTTTCTACATTAGTCATCGCTGTGGATGACACTTAATCCTGACCTGTCTGTTTCAAAGCCCAGTATCCTAATCTGAGCACCAACAAGCACGCCCTTGTGTCCGTCAAAGCATGTGTCACCGGGTTTAAACCTTATTCCTGCGCCGGCCCCACAAATAGGTGAGTTATGTGCTCTCACGCTTCCTCTATCACTAGCTGTCACCTTCGCTGGCAATTGCAATGAAAGATTGATGACACTCAGGACTGAGCCGTCTCTCACCACTCTGCTGAAACAATCAATTCAATACAGCACAGCACCTTACTGAGACATGCGATAGGTAATCTCACCAATAATGGGAAGCAACGCTGTGGAAAATGAGTATACACCCCAGAGATAGCCTCCATGTAGATAAATAGACATTTTGCTATTATAAAAGATAAAAGGAACATGAATTTGGCCATTATTACCACCCTGAGGGATAAAGCCAAAGCCCTGCAAATATGATACTGGTTGAATTTGAGATTGTAATCCTAAATGATCTTTTATTACACTCATTCAATATCCTTCTAATGCTTAAAACGATGTGGAGAAGATTGAAATGAGTCACCTGGTCTGTGCTGGGAGTATCTGCAATATCATTCATACTCCGACTCTGGGCGTGACCTGGAGAACAAAACAACAATGGGAACAGTTAAAACATCTTAATCACATGTTATAAATCATAGATTATTATCATATTTGTAGATGCATTCAAACAAGGACAGGACTTAAGAATAAATACACAGACAGAGCAAAGTAAAGCAGCAACAGAAAAGGTAGAAACTCCTTTTGTGCTTCTCCCATTTCTCATATTAACCACACTGAGTAATAGGGATGTATGATAATATTGGCACTTCATCTGTATGGGCCAGTAAAAGCTTTAAAATGAAATAGTGTACTGGTTGAAATGAACATTCCTGCGGATGTGACAGGCCCGTAAGATGGCACTTTAATTATGCAAGTATGTCTGCAGCATGGAGGGTTTTAGACGTGTCTGAAAATGATATAAAAGTTGCACATTCACATTCCTCCAACACTACACATTTAACTGCCCATATTAAGAGCTGTTATTCTTATCAACAAACATAACAATAAATTTAGAGATGCAACAATTAATCAATTATTAAATTAATCACCAACTATTTTGATAAACAATTAATCAGTTTGAGTAATTTTGGAAGAAACAAGTCAACATTCTTTTATTTCTTTGTTCTTAAATGTCAGTATTCTTTGGTTTCTTTATTCATTTCTAACCGTAAACTGAATATCTTTGGGTTGTGAGTACAACCATTTTCTGGCATTTTAAAAGCAAACAACAATTAATCAGTTAATCAAGGAAATAATTAATTGACTATGAAAATAATAATTTGTTGCAGCGCTAAACAAATTAACGAAGACTTGTTTTGTCAACAGTTTGAAAAGCATTGTGTTTTATGTCTGCATCTGCCAGTGGACCATCAGAATAACAGCAGGCATAATAATATGTTAATTCCATTGCAGGAGAGACTTCATTTCCTGTGCAATTAGGAGGGAAAAATGTGTGCATTTATCAGTATCAGCATTTGCAATCAGCCAAAATGAGTTGGAATATAGCTGCATATTGAATATCTGCAAAAAAACAGCGTTGTGCATTCCTGATATGTGAGACACTGCATGACTTAGCAGGAGTAATTTTTTCAAATGGAAAATATTAAATCAATCAAAAAAGCAAAAAGAGTGAAACTTCTTCCTCTAATGCAAAACACAAGATGACATTCAAATCACCCGTTTAATTTCAAGATGCTAGCTGGTGATTAGAAAGCTTTGGAAAAATCCAAAGATAAGATGATATCAGTGTACTGTTTTTTAGCCACAAAGGGAGCGAGCTCTATTTGAATTCTGAGGACTTAAATAACTGACGTCAGTAATAAACTGAGGTCAGTGAACAAATGTCTGGCTTGTGTTGGGATGAATGGGTGAAGGGCTTCACTCATCCTTGCTGAGTCCATCATCCTCAGCATGAATGGCTCACTTTAACCAAACACTGTTAAACCTGAAAGAAAGACAGAGTAAGAGGGACAAAGAGAGACATGTTTGTGGCTGGACAGACACTCACGCAGGCGACCGTAGTTGGAAGGCTGCTGTTTCATTCTGAGGTCTTCTGTGGATCGGTTAAAGTTGGCTACTGGCCCCGGAACCGGCCCACCTCGGGACCCTACATTTCGACCTGGCGAGGGAAGGGCAACAGAAACAGACACAAACAGTGAAGGAGCTGTCGGAGGTGATGCTTTATGATTTATCTAACAGTATGCGCCCTGCCCGGATGAGATGAGGAAATGCTAGAGCAGTAATTAACTCATCAAAAATTAATACATCCCCTGTGGAGGATATGAGCCTTGTTGACAGCGGGAGTGCGTTCATTTACCAAGCCAGTCAAATGTACAGTATGTATAATGAGTTTTTCAGAGGCTGCAATATTATACATGGGACCAGAATAGCCTGATTATTGGTAAAGAGATGAAATTACAATATCTCAGGGACACATTTTCATTTCATGTGATGGCATGTCATAATGCATGCTTTCCAACAGTGTATGTTATCATTAATCACACTATAGATAGAAATTAGTGTCAAAGAAAGAAAGAATTACTATTTAGTTGGTGCTGTAGGTCAGCAAACTCTCATTCTAGAGGAAATATCGACCCCGTGATGTAATTTATTTTTTCTCAGATGGAGCTAGATGATCATTTCTGACACTCACCGGTAGAAGAGCTGGATTTGCCGATGTCGGCTAGCGAGCGGTGGATTGGCTTCTTGGTTTGGTGTCGATGTTTCCTCAGCAGGACAAAGCTGATCTTCTCTCTGAGGTCAGGAGATATCATGCCTTCTTCTATCTGTCTCTCAATGATGTCATCTGCAGAAGGACACATTTATATTTAACATGAGGATATTTGACACAGGGATCCACAGGGTTTTGCCAGTTTGAAGCATGCCCACATAGTAATACTGTAGTTTATTACCACATTATACATTACAGTCAGGCTAATAATATTTTAGCATATATTATCTTTTAGCCCGTACAAAAAATTAATTCTGCATCCTGATTACAGACTTTTTAGACTGAAAAATAGGGTTCATACAGTGTTATGAAAATTGACAGTTATCATACCATATATTTGTTTATCTTAGATTTATAGTTCATATAGTTACAGTTTATATCATGTTAGATGTCAGTCAGGACATAATATTTTGTAAAATTATAATCAAATGTTGGTTCAACCAAAAAACTCTTCTGTTTTTACATAATAATAATAAATATTGATTAATCTGTTGATTATTTTCTTGATCGATTAGTTGTTTGATCTATAAAAATGTCTGAAACTGGTGAAAAATGTCAATCATTGTTTCTCAAAACCCAAAGTGATGTCCTCAAATGTCTTGTTTTGCCCACAACCCAAAAATAGTCAGTTTGCTGTTCTGGAGGAGTAAAAAAAAAGGAATTAGTTTAGATTTTTTTCCCATAAAAGAAATATTCAAACCAATTAATTGATTATCAAAATATGCAATTAATTCAATAATAGATCAATAACTGATTAACCAATTAAGCGTTGCAGCTCTATGTCTCATTACACAACCCTAATGTATAAATATATGCACAGTTCTGTGGACAGCACATGGCTGGGGTTAGTGCTGCTATTCCCAAATTAATGACCTTAAATAAACATAGTATAGAGCAGTTCATATTACTGAGTATATTCCAGAAAATGATTGGCATATGCAAATGCTCCTTAACTCATATACAATATCCTGTAATAGTGACAATTTAAAACGTTTAAGTTTAAGTTGCATTAAAGCACTCGAGCTCAGTGGGAAGACTGAGTGTGCTGGTTGATTTCTGTCCTGAGGCTGGGTAATCAGATCCCCCAGGATCCATAAGAGCAACAGACAGAATGAACTCAGATTGTCTGTGTGTTATCATAATTATTAATGGAGAGCACCCCACAGCAAACAGACATTTTTGAAGAACACTTCAATTGTATCTTCAGTATTTTCACCCTGGATTCTGTTTTCTCGTGTTTTTGTGTCTCAGTGTCTAATGGGGACAACAGTTTTTTTAAATTGGTTCAATATTGAGGGAAACTGAAACTGGCTGCAATGTAATCCTTATGGACGACTGCATACCATCAAAGTACGTCCACTGAAAGTGCTTGTTTTTGCCACTGACAGGCTCAGATTGTTACTCTTCGTGTCTGACAATATCATGGAATGGATCCCTGCAGAGATAGAGCTTTTTGTTAAAGAGTGAAGTACGTTCTGACAGCCAAACTCACCAAACTCCATTTCCAGACAGTAATTTTATCATCATCATCTTCATTCCAGTTTGACAGGAACAAAATAAGACTCAAAAAAAAAAAAAAAAAAGTTTTGGTGTGAATTCTCAACAATTGCCAACCATGTTGAAATAAAACCTTAATTCACTGAGGCAGAGGAGAGGAGTGAGAGGAAGGTTTGAATCTGAGAGGCAGCAGGGTGAAATACATGTACAGCCAAAATATTTTCCAGGTTGTCTGGTTGGGTAAGCGGGTCATAAATCTACTTGCCCAAAACAATTTTTACTTGCCCCAGTACAAATTGTTGTATTTATAAGTGGTTATCAAATAACATAAATAATTCATAAATAATGAAAAATGTCTTGTTTTGTCAGTTCAGAGTCAAAGATATTTAGTTTCATATGATAACTAATGGAGAAAAGGAGGAAATCTCCATATGTGTGAGGCTGAAAATTTTTGCATCCAAAATGAGTTAAACCACAAATCATCCATCATTGATCAAAATAGTTTTTTTTTTTGTTTTTTTTTTTGTTTTTTTTTTACCACTTGCCCAATCAGACAAATGAGTTGCTAGATTTACTGGCCCAACATGGCATTTTACTTGCCCCGGGCAAGCGGGCAATCCTTGCTGAGCCCTGTGGAACAGCAGTGGCTGTTTCCAGCTGAACAAAACTTATCTTGCTCTTAAACAAAAAGGTGTATCTCAGTAGGGATCTTTCCATGATGTTGCACACACTTCAAATAACAATTTCAGCCTGTCAGTGGCTAAATCAAGCACTTTTAGTTTACTTTCATTGACAGTGTGCAGTTGTCTGCAGAGATTATGATGTCGTTTAGTTTTGCCTCTGCTGGCTGCAGCAGTCTCACTAAAAGCTGAACAAATTTCAAAAATTGTTGTTCCCATTAGTTACTTAGACTGATGCTCCAGGTTGGAAAATACCAATGTTATTCTTTAATAAGCTTTCCAACACTAAGAACAGATCAATGAGAACAACAACAAGAAATTAGACCAAATTTTACTATACTGACTAACAAGGTCCCCTTCATTTATGATCAGTTTAGAGACACCAAACATGCTGGAGATCAAAGTAAATGAAGGTCAAACTCTTGGGTACGTTAATTTGGTACAGATGTGGCACAGTGTTACGAGATGAGGGCAACAGAGTAAGTAAAATTTCTACACATGTATGTTTCATGAAAACATTCTTGACCACTGAACCAAACCTATTTCCCCATCTAAGTGGTATGGGTCTAACATTATTCTATCAGTCACTGGATCAAGAAGTGGAAAAATTGAGATATAAGCTGTTAAACAACAACATCGAGGTAATGTACATGCAAACACAAATGGCAATGTGCTATATGGAACTTCAATTTAAACTATTGGTGGTTGTTTAACTTTGCTGCAAACTGGGAAAGACAGTAACTGCTGCTATTGATTCATTTTCTATTGACTGTTTAATTGATTTATTGGACATTAATACTAATGCATCTGCAGCTTCCGTTTTGTCGTGTGTGTGGTGACTGGTACGGTGAAAGTGGTAGAATTATGAACTGGCACTGTGTCACTCTTTGTAAATGTCGACATTTAACAACACAGAGAGCTAAAAAAGATTGTTATGGTATATTGATGATGACCCATTAGCCCACACTGGCTTATTGAAAATAGCTCAGTTGGTTAGCTAGCTAGCTTACTAGCATAGGAACCATGAAATGCTCATATTCATGCTATTTAGATTCAACTATTGAAGAGTGTATGGCGAGGGTGTGCCTCAGATTGGTCCCTAGTTAGTTTACAGGGTAGAGAATACAGTAATACAGTAGAATACATTAAGTTGAGACAAGGTTACATTCAGATTAAAACATTAAAATTGTTAGCTTTGCTAAGTTAGACAAAAGACTAAAATTTCATGAGAAATAAAGAAAAGAACTGTTCAAAATAAATGTTATAACAGACCTTTTTCCCTGGCAGCCATATTGATATGACACAGGTGTTGCCAATGATGCTAATTACAGTCCTGTTCCACTGAGTGTAGCAGCCTTTACAGTGAGCCAACATACACAACAACAATAGCACCTTGGCTCTGTTTGACCTGAATGGTTAATTAGCATCATTGCTAACACCTGTGTTTACACTAGTATTTCATACCAAAATGGCTGCTGTGAAAAAGGTCTATACATTAATACACACATTATAATGTAGAAAACAGTTAGAGGATTAAAGATTATTGGTTCAGTTAAAAACAGATCACAAGATTCCAAGCGGATCGTAATGATACAACACATTAATAGTGTTATCTTAACTAAGTTAGGCTAAAATTTCATGAGAATTTAAAAAAAAAAGAATGTTAAAATCCTTTAACATGTGAAGCTCTTACAATATTTGCATTTAAAGATGATAATATTAGTTTGTTCTGTGATTTTCTGGGTTGGCTCGAGCAGAGAAAACACAGCTGCAGCAAATAAAATGAATTAATTCAGGGGTGTCATTTAGAAAGCGCTGTTAATTAGTACACCTAATGTTAGGCTAAATCAAATTTAGGAGTAATTTGAGGTGCAGCTGTGTCATGGCTCACTAAAAATGGCAAAAGTTGCAGTTTGGAGGAGCTTATTTAAACTAATTTAACTTTGGGACAAACTAGGGAGGAGTTAGCTGTGTTAGCTTTGCAGATAGTAGCTACTACTACAAGCTAACATTATGTGGGCTGTACACGAAAATATGTCAAGAAAATGAATAATGAACTTGAACTCATACAAGACCGAAATTTAGTTTTTATCCTCCTAAATAGCACAAGCTATACAATATTTCAACTCAAAGGCTCACTTACTCAATTTTTTGAATTTTCAACACCAACAAATGGTTTTCAACAGCAAACAGGATGTCAACATGTGACCTAAATGTGAAACATTAGTCACATTAGAGCTGCAACGATTAGTTGATTAATCGATCAAAACAAAATTAGTTGCCAACTATTTTCATGATGGATAAATTGGTTCAGTCCCTTTTCAAGGAAAAATATCAAACGTTTGCAGGTTTCAGCTTCTTAAATGTGAGGTTTTGCTGCTTTTCTTTGTCATTTCTGACAATAAATGAAGTCTTTGGGTTTTGCACTGTTGGTTGGACAAAAGAAGACATTTGAAAACATCACAGTCTACATATTAAACACATATACTTATATATCTGAAAATATGTGTAGCATGGTCACCATTGTTACATTTCAGATCTTTGTTTGATAGAAGATCAATTAAATTTTACTCAATCAATTGAATTCTTAATGAGTGATTAATCGATAATTGATTAATTATCATCCCTATTATTAATAATTATTTTGACTGAAATTATATAATGTTTTTCATTCTAATTTTCATGTTCACTTAAATAAATAAATAAATTGTGATGATATGATATTTATTCAGGTCAGCACCAAACAAACATGTTTTCTTTCATGTGGAGAACAAAATTTTTAGGTCAGCTTCTGTGATTAGGATATTGCATGTGGCCATAATGTGATTTTATTGCACTTGTGATTAATTGTGCAGCCCAATCAGTGTCTGAATATACTGTATAACAGAACAGCATTTTTAACAACTAAATTCTGACATGAAATGATTAGTAAATGAACTAATCTCTCACCAACTATCTGAGGCAGTGAGTAGCCCTCCAGGTCCAGCAGCACCGTTCCTGTCTGGAGACACGTCCTGAGCTCGAAAAGACTATGCAGGGACAGCGTGGACACGTGTGGTTTACTCCACCTTTCTCCTCCCTCCTCCACCTTCTCTTCAAACTTCACCCACCTGAAAGCAGCAGAAGACACAGAGAGAAGGAGCCGGTGAGGAATACACAACTGTAGGGGCTTCTTCGAGCCTGGCGGCTGAGCTCGGTGGGTGGTGCCCTCTGCTCAGGAGATTCCCGCAGTGTCAGCGGGTACCTCCCAGGTATGACAGTGTATGAATGTGAAGCAGGCAGGCTGAAAGAAGCACAGACCTCACTTCACTCGCTCAGGAGGAGCAGCGTACTGCTCAGGAATGCGGCTGGTGTTGCTATGTCAAAGAATCGCTTTTATGACTTTTTCAGCACCAAAAACTCTTACATCTCTGTCTTGAACTCAGTTTGGCCTCCACAGTCTGGCAGTGACAACTATTTTCACACTCATTTTCACTTTTCACTCAGCCATTGTTAATGTCACAGCTGTGTTTTTGAGTCACAATTTATTTGATCAAAAGTTTTGAGTGTTGAGTCACATCATAATCTGAACATAGTTTGCTGGACAGTGTGATATGTATTTTGTGCAGACTGAATCTTGTTCGGTTCATGTGTTTGCATACTATGTCTGATTTATGTGTGCATGTGTTTGTGAGTGTAGTCCTCCACCTGGCAGACTCCTTCCACTCCAGCTCGTCCCCTTCTCTCTGCAGAGTGTCCATCTCTGTGAAGAGCGTGGGCGTAGGCATGTCATCATCTTCGCTCAGGATGTAACGTAGCCGCTCCGCCGCCGGAGACACTTGACGGAATGAAAGAAATGTTTGAACATTTTTACAATTTGTAACATCATTTTTTTTTAAAAAACAGGCTTTAATGGCTTGAGGATCATAAAACTTTCCTAAAAAATAATGGCATGCATGTGACCGGATGTTCAGAGCTGTTGCTGTGTAAGCCTGCAGGTTCTCAAACAGGATGTCCCTTTTCATTTGCTGAAAGATCAAGTCGAACTGACCTGTCACTTAGTGTTCTCCAATACGAATCAAAGTGTAGCTATAAATCATTTCACTTACACCCAGTTTACAGCCAGCTGTAGGGTGTTGCGTCTTTGCTCCACTGCACCAGCAGTAATGATCGCAGTGCTGAAGCCTACATCCTGATCACACGTTTCCACCTGATTATAGGTATTCAATCATGAGCCTACTGCGCTTAAAATCCATGTCATTGTTTTGTGGAGGTTGTATTTGACCACACGTTCATGAACGGCGCTGCAGGGTAATGAGCTGTCAGCTGGACATACAGTGCTTCTAACCTATAGACTGAGCTGTATGGTAATTACTGTACACGGGGGTGAGTCAATTATATTGAAGCGCTTTATTGACAGCAACTAACAGTGATTTCCACTTATGTGTTGCCTTTACTGAATGGCAAGTGATGGTGAAAAAGTCATGCAAAACTGGAAGGAAAAATGTATAATAAAAATTATCATTTACACCTTTCAAATACCATGTTTTCATGCGGACTTTGACATTTAGTCTACCAACTTTTCCAAACCCAATGAAGACTGAAGAGCTACTTTTGCTGCTAAAGAGAGAAGAGTCCACTTGGTTTGTTGTAACGCTCAGAATGCGGATCATCAGAGTCTATTTTCCTTGCTATGTGCTCTCTAAGTTGTTTACTTGGCCTCACACTGCTCCATTTTCTCCCATTGTTGTGCTGTACATCTTTGTTGTCCCTGCTATACTGGTAATGGCATTATTATGCATTATTGATATTCATGTTCTGAGGTCCACACACTGCAAAAGACTGTAAGTGTGAGTGCGCACACAGTCCACACAATGTAAACACCTCTGCAGCCTTGCCGCTGATTGCACCATATCGATTTAGCAAGGTGGACAACTTTCCCAGCCAAAGTCTCTGAAAGCCAAAGCGGCAGCGTTCTGCCAGGCTACTCATTACCCCAACCTGAAACAGAAGCCACACTCTGCACTCCTGCTGTTCACTGTTAAAACTGCTGCAAGGAAGCAAAATCAAATCAAAAGCACGAGGTAGGAGAGCGCAACAAATTGTAATATGTGACACAGTCTGGTTCATGTCTGTGCCAGTCTTTTCAGCTTTTTTTTTTAAATAGTAAAAGTAAAAGTCACCCTGACAGCTGTGTGCAGAAGACCTGTTATGTACACTAGACTTCGCTTGAGCTGCTTCTAAAAGAGTACAGATGTACGTCCCTGTATTCACAGCACAGCAATCACAACAAGAGGCAGATGTTGTATGGGAGGCTATTCATAGTTTTATCATTTCCATTATTTTTGATTCTCCAACCCTGATTAGATCTTATCATTTGCCGCTGTTTCTTTTAGTTTGCATTCACACATTTCTGCGTTATATATTGCATAGCTGAAGTACAAGCAAGCAACACGTCATTTGATGGGGTGTGCATAAGACTCACATTACACTGTCATAGCCATTTCATGAAGAACAAGTACTTAAGAATGTTTATGACTGTTGCCAGTAAGTGTCATTTGATCAGTTACGCGATTTTAAAATATTAAAATGATGCATTAAAAATGACATTACTGACCAAATGAAACAATCATTAAGACTCCTTGACAGGTGTCATGACATGGTTTTATGATGGTGCCATGTCAGTCTTATGCACCAATCCATTCAATTAAATTGCCCTCAGCACAAAATTTATTAAGGACCAAAGTCTGGTCAGTCACCAACCTGATCTATGACCAACCACTACCACAGTCCTCAAGGGACACTTCATGAATTTACCATTGCACCACCATAAAACTGGGAGACTTACAAGAGGTAGATTTGAAAAAAAAAAAAGATTAAAATCAAAAGATCAGAGGCTGTGAAAGACTCGCTTGTGTTCCTAATGCAGATCAAACCCCCAAGACACAGTGTATTTCATTAGACTGTCACTTCCTTCCAAACGTTTTCATACTCCACATGCCACAAGATGTAGCTGTAACTCAAGCTGAGATGACCCTGCTGACATCACAGTGATATCATCAGGGTTATTTTCTCAGGTTTGATAAATCTCTTCCACAACCATAGACAGAGGACATTTTGGCCCGACTTCACACATAAGCAAATTATGGGTAGCGGCTACAAATTTTCATCCTTTCTTCACATTGAGCTCAAGTTTGGTGAACTGAGAGGGTGAACCAACAGCATAGTCATTTGCCTCGACAGACTATGGTCACTCCTCTGCATATGTGTAAGTGTTACTGGGCATTTACACAACTGTTTTGCGTCTGAGTATTGTGGACAGGAAACAAAACCAGATTGAAGAAGCCTTGCACAGTGGTTGAACCCATCACTGTTTTGCACATCACAAGTAAGTCTCAAGCCTTTTCACTCAAGTCCAAAGTCAAGACAGGCAAGTCCCAAGAAATAAACTTTGAGTTTTCAAGTCCTAAACAAGTCATAATGTAAAAGGGAGTTCCCGCCCTCATTGATTTACAAAGTCACTTTGCTGTTAAACTAAAGTTAGCTAGGTATTTGCTCTCTAAACATGTTCATATTAGCTTCAACTTACTGTTCTTTGTGCAGTTTCAATTGTTGAAGTTAACGTGTAATGTTAGTTTGTCATGGTTCTGTCCTTCAATTTGATTGGATGCTGTTGGATTGGTTCAAAGTAGGTCTAAGGAATAAGGTGTTGACTGGGGATAAATAACTTTAACGTTAGTTGACACAAGGAATTGAGAACAATGAATTGATTTGTGGCACACTTTTAAATTTTAACTAAAATATGTCTTAATTTTTCAGCTTAGGGGAAGGTATCAAGTATTAACAAGTCACGTCAAGTCAAAAGGTCCAAGTGAAGTCACAGGTTGTTGATATCAAAGTCCAAGCTGAGTTGTAAGTCTTCTGATTTTGTCAAGTTTGAAGTCATCAAATCTGTGACTTGAGTCTAATTCAAATCTAAGTCATGTGACATCTCTGGCCTTGTGAACTGAGATCCAAACTGTTTAGCCTGGCAAAAGAACCCTGACTGAAGCACAGTGATTGACTGACAGAACAGCCAATCAAAATGTTGGTGCAGTAATAATCCAGTGCATCAGAAGAAGGAAGAGAGCAACAGGTGAAAACTGACCAGGCCTCAGTACTGCTATTTGGCCACTGACTTACTTGTGCGGTTGATGTCTTGGAGACTCTGTTCGTTTGAATCCAAAAGTCCTTCCTCTATATCTATGTCTCCATAGCGATCATGGTCATGGTCGTGGTTGTGGTCATGGTGTCTGTGGTGGCTATAGCGTCTGTCCCTGTCCATGTCAGAGGCCTCACGACTGGAGCGCCTTCGCCTGCGTTTGCGTCGATATCCTCGAGGCACTGGGACGCCAATGTAGATGGACTGATGGTCTGGGAACAAAGATGGATGGTTACATGAATATACATTACACTGTATAAATGGCTGCACTCATTTAAATGCAAAACTAACTGCTGACGTTGCTGTAAAAAGCCGTGGCAATTTACTTTAAGAGCGTGCTTTAATAAGACCACATTTAGATGGTTCTGATTATGATCATGAAGGAGTCGTTATGAATGTGTAGACTGTTCAGTGTCATTTTGTCAATTATGTAATTTAATGCAAAGTTGACATTGTTTGAGATGTTTTTGTCATGAATATTTGACATTAACAAATACAAAGACATCTCTGAGGTCAAGGGAATTATTCATGACACCATCATCAAACCATTTCACAGTGTTATAAAGCTTAATGACATCTTTTTGAGTCCAAAATGTTATGGACCTTACTGTTTTTGAGGTCAAAGAAAATATTCAGACATAATTATAATGATCTCATGACAGAATGTCAAAACCATCACATACGACAGTTTAATGTAATGTAATAAAACACATAAAGCTAAATACTTTCTTTAAGTATGATAATGTCAAGATGTCAAGGCATTTTGGTCTTGATTAATGTCAAGTTGTCATAACAAAAACATAACTCTTGATTAATGTCAAGTGGTCATAACAAAAACATAACTCTTGATTAATGTCAAGTTGTTATCACAAAGACAACTCAAACAATGCCAGCTTTACATTAAAAACAGCATAACTGACCAAATGAAACTTAATGACAACAGCCATAAATATTCACAAAGACAGGTGTCATGTCATGCTTATGACGGTGTTATGTCAGTCTTATGCGCACCCTAAGAATAAAGTGTTTCTACAAAACTAAGATTTGAAGTTGCTGGAAAACACCGTAGCAATTTACTCAGAGAACAAGCTTTAATAAGACCACTTTTTTTTTTTTTCTCAAAGTAAGTGACTTCAATGAATGTTGCATGAAAAGACCCAAAATAGTTGACTGACAGCCAGTAACACTGACAGATTGTCTAATGAGATCTTTCATTAATCCCCTCATACTCAGAGGAGTGTTTTCATGAATGTTAAACCACTTTAACAAACTCTGAATAAATTATGTTCCACATCATGTCTGCTTATTAACAACAGCAGCCTTCTCTGGCACAGTCTTAAAAGCAAATCAAGTCTATTCAGAATCACTCAGTCCTGCAGCTTGCTTGTGATTTGGCGTATGGCTTGTATAATCCCTGTTTTGCAACAAAAACCTGGATGATGTGAGTTTGATCATCTGCTGGCAATTAAGTTGTCACTTCAAAACTAATTGCACACAAAACCCCAAGTGGAATAAGTAAACAACAGGGAGACGCAAACCAATATCGGGTGTTTGGAAAAAGAACAGAACCTGCGAACCTGCTGCTCAGCGTGAAGACGGAACACACACCAGCTCACACACATGCTCATGCAACTCCCTGACCCCACAAATACACACTCATAAATGCACACAAAAAACAATCTTCACTCCTCATTTACAGCCCATTAACAGCATTCACCCACACAAACTCTCAGAACAAATTAGGAAGAAAAAGAGACAAATTAGAAACTATAAGTTAGTGCGATGAATCAGCCGTCTCACGATAATATTAAGAGACAAAGTGGGTGTAATGACTTAATTTCCTGTTTCTATTATCAGAGGGCCAGTCCATGATAGATTTAGCATTGATATGAACCACACACACGTGGTATGTGCACACACACTCACCCTCCTCCTCCTCATAGCGAAGCTGAGAGACGCCCATCCCTCTGTCTCCATGCTCCATCCTGGTATAGAGGAAAACAGACAGTTATTGGCCATTATTTAATTTCAGGTATTGGTAACATTATACTGTGTGTGTTACGGTATAATCTTGTCATTATTTATATACATTGTTATGTTTATACTGTATACTGTATAATGCACAATATAAATGTCTTTCTGACCATGTACTAACTGGATGTTAAGTCATATTTATATAACTGGTCATTTTTTGTCAGCCTGGGTGCTTAATGTATCAGAGACTCCTGGTATGGAATATGGTGTTCCTCCAGGATGCATTTCCGGCCAGGTTTTGTTTTCATTATATACACTCCCACTTGTAACATTTTTAACAATCACTATGTCAACTACTACTTTTATGCTGATGATACACAATTGACTCCTCCTAAGTCCCGCCCCTTTTTGATCTGTGCTCCAATAACAGGTCTAGCAAGCTAGCTAAAGCTAGTTACATCTTATAACTAACAGTAGCAAATATCTGGATAACTAGCTAACAAATCTACAGCAATCATTAGCTAGCTAGTTACATCTGATAACTAATGTTAGCAAGATGCTGGCTAACATTCTAGCTCATCTACACTGATCCCCAATCACTAGCTAGCTAGTTACATCTGGTAGCTAATATTGGCAAAACACTAGCTAACAAGTTAACTACCATTTTTAGCTAACATTATCTAACATAAAATGTGGCTGTAGGTTATATGTTGCTTTTCCGGGTCCCAGAGCAACATCATTTAACCATCTTGAAAATGTTTTTTCTTTTAAACATAGACAGGCTTAGCATGTAGCATATCTCAGTACAGGAGGCAAAATTGTTTTTGTTGTTGTCTGTTATTGGAGCACAGAGCAAAAAGGGGCGGAACTTAAGAAGGGTCGATTGTACATTTCTGTTTTGTCAAATGACCCAAATGCACTGCATGTTCTTATTGCCAGTGTCACTGGTATTAATATGTGGATGGTAAAAAACCCGAAAAACTGAGATGAAAAATGAGATTCTTTTAAAAGGATCCAAACCAGTAAGAGACAAAATGCACTCAATAACATGGCCTTACTGGGGGGTGATTTTAAACTAGGTTTAAATTATATTCTTTATTTTAGCAAGGTCATTAGCATCTTCGTTTCATCTTAGGAGAGTCAGACTTTTTTTTTTAAGATGCAGGAGAGATGCAGAAATACGCACTCACACTTTTATTACTAGCTGATCAGTCTACTGTAATTCACTTTCTTACTGCTACAGCTACAGAAAAGTACAGCTAGTTCAGCATTCTGGGTCCAGAGTCTCAACTAAACCAAGGAAAATGGATTATCCCACTGCTTAAGACACAGCAATGGTTACTTTAATCTTTAGAGTTGATGTAACGTTATATTGACTTCCAAGTTTTTCTTTCATTTTATATTCCAGACAGACTGCTTTTATTTTAAATGTTACTTATGTGACTCATAAAAGTACCAGTGAGAGTGTCTCTTGCTTTTAAGCCCCTCAGCTGCAGAACTCGCTGTCTCTGGATATTAGAATGGTAAGCTCTCTAGGTATCTTTAAAAATTAAAGACCTATCTTTTTAATGTGGCTTTTAATTTAGAATAATGTTATAGCTGTGGTTTTTAAATTTTAATCATTGTTTTTTCATTGTTTTTATCCCTGGTGTTTATTTTATTTTGTTCTATTGATTTTATATGGTGATTTTAACATTTTATTGTTTTTTTTATTATTATTTTTATTACTTTTGGCCTGATGTGTGTATGAAAGCTACATAAATAAAGTTGAGTTAAGATGTATGTGCATCATTAATAGCTGTGTCCTTTTACATGCCAGTGTAGAGTACATATATATTAGCCATTTCTTTTCACATGTGTGCATGTGTGTTTCAGTGATTTAGATGTAGGACTTTTGTGTGTCGTTGCTCTATTTATGAGATACGAGCCTCCAGCGGCAGCAGCAGCTCTTGTTCACTGACCTGCATGTTGGGTTACAGTGCAAATCAATGGGGAAATAATTAAAAGAGAGGCCAAGTCGATGGAAACGTGCTTAATTAAAACAAATGTGAAGATAACTTATCACACGTGGTGCCACCAATTCACACACTGAACGTCACCCGCAATGTATAAGACCACCCTGGTTTTGCTGGAGGGTAGTTAGAGACAGCACATACATTCACCATATTACTAACAGTACTGTAATTGAAGGATTGATGCAATTTGGAATTTAAATTTGCATCTATGGGAAGTGGAACTTGCTCAAGTTATTATAAGATATGCAATGAAGTGAACCAGGCCTCTGACACAATGGGGACATTGGCAATTTTTCAGTGAATTAAGTCAATGCAGCATGAAAACTGTTATTTCCATTCTTCAAAGATACAAGCGTGTCTACATGCAGAAAATTATGGTTCAGAAGACTGGCTGAAAATGTTGTGAGACTCCTATACATATGGATAATACTGTCCAGTTTCATAAAGAAACATGTCTGTGAGGTTGGCCTGAGGTCAGCAGTGGTAAGCAAAAATATATTAAGGATGTAATAACCGATTTTTGACTTCAAAACAAGCCAACAGACCCACAGCCCTGTCATATTATTATCTTATAAAGCTGTTGTGGCTGCAGACACTGAGAAACATGAGCATTCATTTTTGTATTTTGTGTTTCAATTTAAAGCTAAGCACATTATTCAGTCTCTTCTTAGCATTGTTACTTTTAGTTTCCGTGCTAACTTTAACTTTCTGCACCAGCTATCTGCTAACTCTGTCTGTCTCCTGCTGGATGCAGAGCAACAGTGGGGTCTATCTTCTAATTTTTTTTTTTACTAAATCTAATAAATCTATTGTGCATGTTTGCTGACTAAAAAGGCTCTGTGACACTAAATGGCTGGTTTAAAAAAGTCTATGGTAAGAGTGCACCAAATTTGCATCCTTAAAAACCCCAAACTCATGCAAAATGGCTTCAAAGAGACACAAAACAACAAAAGAATAGAAAAACAATCACTAATATGCTGAAAGAGAGAACTACAAAGATGCAAAATAATCAAAGAAACCCTGCAAAATGACTACAAAGAGTCACAAATGACCACAAAAAAGAGCAGTGCAACATTTGGGTCTGTCTTTTATTTTTTACTAAATCTAGTAAATCTATTGTGCATGTTGGCTGTCTAAAAAAGCTCTTCTACACTAAATGGAACGGGATCTAAAATTCAAATGTTTATCCTGCTACTTCATATGGCTGCAGTAAAAAAGGTCTATGGTAAGACTGCACAAAATACACAGCCATTAAACTGACAATATAAATGACCCCTTTTCACATTTCACATAGCTATTTGACCTTTGCATAATAAATACTGAAAAATGGAGCCACTGCCTTTAACTCTAAATATTAGTGTTATTTTCCTAACCTAACTCCAGATCTTTTCCATAGCTGAGTTTTTGTCTTGGCACAGGTGTAAATAATGTTAATGATCAGGCTCAGTGCTATTATGTGTCCCAGTATAGCAGACCAGTGAAATAACACGCACAATACCAGGACCCTGAACCTGACCCACCTAAAGAGAATCACCTGCTCTGCATATCCCTCATTCTAAAGTGTCCCTGCTTCCTTTTTAAACTGTTACATTTGTTTGCTGCAGAATGCTGTCGAATTAATGTTATAAACTACACCTGTGCTTCTCCTGCAATGGCAAATAAAAATGTCTGTTGTGAAAATGGCTCTCATAGAGCATCCATATAGCTGAGCCATCATCTGGAAAACCAACAAACAATAGTGAATAATATGAGATTATTATTTCCAAGTATACTGAGGGATGAGATATGGGCAAACCTCAAACTGCACCAATCAATCTTAAAGTCGAGATGAAATGAAAAATTGCTTTTTAACCCCTTTAGATCACATCACCAGTAATACTGCGCATTTATATATGATAAAAAGTACAAAAAAAATGTTTTGTTCTTATATTTAAATCTAATCCTAAAAAAACACGTTATGTAAAAATATGATGTGTGCTTATGCAGGCTTGACCCAACCAACTTCATCCAGTAACATCATGACATCCACCCATTAGTCAGTCTTCAACTTTTAGCAGCACAGAACTAAGATTCATTATTTAGCTATCTAGCTGCGTTATGACCCGCCCACTTTTCAATGTGCAAATCAAATTCCTCCCACTGTTATGACCCACCTGTCTGTTGTTTTTACTCAGAAAAACGTTACAATACGAAAGCTAGATACTGTCGAAATGTTATTTCATCTGGACTCTAACAACCTTTTACATTCCCCAGGTATGCGTAATGTACAGCAGGCAGCCGTTATCATCAATAAACCCTCTGTGCATTGCCACTCAGTATCACAGCAGCCAGTGAACACAATTTAGCATTTAGCAACTAAAGAGCTATTTCGACAGGAATTGGTTGAGACCAAAACAGATCTAAACAAAGACTGAATTTTGAAACTGACATGTGTCAGTTGGCCAGAAACACAACATGTTAGCAAACAATATATTTCTTGGTGCGAGCATATCAGTGTTTTGTTTAGGGCTTGTTGACCTGCTCCCGAGTGGACAAAAAACCCAAAAATCTATGAATGCAGGTTGAAATGAAAGATATGATGATAAATTCAGCAACAATAAAACCCCAGATGGATTACTGAATGGACATACCGGGCACAGGCCCAGGAGCCCCATGAGCAACCACAAACAGAAGCAAAATGACTAAAGGGAGGCACAAAGGGACTCAAATCGAGCACAAGCAGACACAAAACGACCCAAAAACCAGGCAAAATGACTACAGAGAGACACAAAATGGACAAAGAAACCCCACAAAATGACAACAAGTGACCACAAAAGAACAAAATGACGACGAGACACAAAACAACGATTACTAATAAGCTGAAAGAGATGGAGTTGTGCATCTCTTTAGGTCTGGGTGTCTTGCTACTATGTATGAGGGTTTGGGGCCCTTATTATTTTTCTGTGCCCAGCGCCCCTTGTGTCACAATCTGTCCATGAGTAACAGTGTTAAATAAGCTATGAAGATGTTTCGTTGCTTTTACACAAATCTACATCAAGCTTTACTAGAGCAATGCAAAGAGAGCTGGTCCCTTTTGGTCTGTTTCTAAACTACAGTTGAATAAGGTACAAAGGTGTCTGCCAGTACAGAATATACATCCATTTTACTTTTATACCTAAAAACACCCCTAACCCTGAAACTAAAATGTCCAATGTTACAAAAGAAATTTAATCAAACGGATTGTGCATTTGCTGTTTCATTCATTTTAAAATTTCAAGGCAATTCATTCACACTAAATTATTAAAATACTGTTTTAGTATTTAGAGTTGCTGTGGGTTTTTTTGACTCTTGTTTCACTGCAGAGTTTGTCCTGTTATTTCCAGGCATGTCTACATCCTGTAAATCAAAGACGGTTTCTTTTCACTCGACTCTGCGTGGATAATATCTCATTTCGGCATGACACTTGAAAATACAATCCACCCCGTAGGGATGAGAGGTGTAAAGTGGCTGGTGGAGGATGGGTTTAGCTGGGCAGAGCCCGGCTGAGCCGCTGCTGCGAATGTTTGTAGCGCTGGCTTCCTGCCTCTGTAATTAGTGCTGTCACATCAGTGTCCTTCACACCCAGTGGGCAGCTGGAGCGAGAGCTGTGGGCTGCCCCCTTCAACGGCCTGATCGATGGGCTCGCCCTGCCTCCAAAACCCCCGCACCGCTTGATAGAGACATGCACACAAACACCGACACACACTGACACATAAACATGCACACGTGCACAGGGGGAAGTGTGTTCATGTGCTCTGTCAGTGTGCAGGCAGATGAACACTGACAGAGCACATTACAGCAGACAAAAATGTTCAAAAAGTACATGAAAAATGATCATTCTGTCCAGTGACTTAGTCTTTAACATTGAAAACATATCTGTCAATATGGGGAGATAATTTAGCTTGTTTGACATTTGGTACTGGTAAAAATTTCACCCTCATTTGTCAAGAAACGTATAATATTTCACCATGATGACAAATATATGACAACTGACACAAAACACATTTGTGATTCAATTCTGAGCACCAGTAATTTCCAGATTTATGTTTAATTTTGAACGGATCATGCTGTTAATGTTACATTTGCAAATGATCTGATTCTTTTCAGCAGCTCTTTGATACGATGTTGTTGTTGGTCTACCATAGATCCACTCCTGTTTATGAGAACAGTGAGAACCAGCTTGTCACAAGAGGTACATGTGTTTTACTTTTTAATACTAAAGATTTTCTTATTTGAAATCTTTCTCAGATTATTGTCCATCTATCAGATTTGTACTTAAATCTGTTTATACATAAAAGGTCATTATTCTTGTCTTTTTATTGTGTGAAAAATGTTTTTTTTTTTTATCTCTAATATTAAATCGTCCAAGGAGAGGCATCTTTATTTACATATGTATTTCATACAAACTGTAAATTCAAAGTAGTGAATTCACTGACAAAGCAAAGGCTTATGATGGCACCAGAGATGTAGTGCCATTAGTTTAAAGTGACAGTTCACCCTACAATCAAAAATACGTATTTTTCCCCTGGTCTGTACTGCGTCTTTTCCATCTAGATTGTTTTGGTGTGAGTTACAGAGTTTTGCAGATATCGTACATAGAGATGTCTGCCTTCTCTCCAATATAATGGGACTAAATGGCACTCAGGTTGTGGTGCTCAAAGCACCAAAAGCTGTATTGGGATCTATCAAAACTACTTTAGAATCCACCAGAACCACCTTCTCTCTACTAGAAAGAAAATAGTTGCCATTTCAAAATGTTCACAACAAGGTCTGTCAATTATCTTGAGAAACTGTGTTGTGATTTTGGAAGGATACCCTGGTTTTGAATTTTTCAAATATATATTTTTTGTTGCTTTGAGCACCACAAGCCGAGTGCCATCTCCGATATCTGCAAAACTCTGCAACTCACATTGATGTCCTTTTAAGTATAGAGAGCTTCTGTGATGTGTGCACGCACGCACACACACGCTTAAATTGTGTCTCTATTCAGGTCACGTAAGCACTTTTCCTACAGTGGCAAGTTTACATACATTAGTCAACTATAACTGATTACATGATCAAATGTTACATCATGTTAAGAATATTAGATGGCAGTCAGTCCACATAGACTCTCTGTCTCTCTGCTGTGACTGTGAGTCTGCAAAGACTACACTACTAAAATTGTGCTCTGTCAAATCTGGCAGACACACTTTAGTGATGATTCTGTCTTCAAATGCTTAAAAAAATATTTATGTGAATATTCTATTTCCTTACTTGGGGAAAAAAAAGTGGCAGAATGTCGTTCTGGTGAGCTCTGGCAGCACCGCACCTACGGGTGTCACCTTGTGTAATGTTTGTAATGCAGGTCATTGACATTAGGTCTGGCAATATGAATAATTAAGTGCTCATAAGCTTAGTCAATATATACAAAATGAAATTAGATCGGTGGGATGTCTACGTTTGAATCTGATTTAAATGCTACCCTGTCATTGTCCTGGTGATCATTTCACTGATAAACCTAGTAACCTAAAAAACAGAAAGAAAAAAGAACAGCTTGGGAAGGAACTTACCCACAAGAGAGACTCAGAGTGTTGTATTTCCCTTCACTACCTTAAATAAGCATTAACATATTATAAATATATATATATATGTATGTATGTTTATATACACACACACACACACACACACACACACACACACACACACACACACCCACACACACACACACACACATCCAGTCCCTCTGAGGTTTGAGGCCGTGTACAGCGAGTTAAAACTTTAATAGCTGCACATATATCAAAAAATTGAACTCAAATTGTGTGTGTGCATTTGTGTGTGTGTGTGTGTGTGTGTGTGCATTTGTGTGTGTGTGTGTGTGTGTGTGTGTGTGTGCGTAGATACAGTGTGAGAGAGATTAGAGTTATTAGGATAAGTGGTGCTCATTAGTGCTTCAGTAAGTATAAAGAAATTACGGTACGTCTCATCAGCTTCGGAAAGTTTTTGAAAGTGTGTTTGATAAACTTTATTTTCCCCTGAGGGAGGATGATGTCATATGTAACTGTTCACTGCAGAAATGAAGCCAGGATGTGTTTTACATTTATTTGCATGATGTTTTTAACCCCGTATTACACATTACTGTGATTTACAAGTGAAGATGGACACTTCCAGAGTCAAAGGACATCTGAATTGACTGTCATTGACTGACAGCATCAGTCTGTTATAGATATTTGAGAGCCAACAGTTCTGTAATGTTCTTACACATCTATTAGAATCAGTGGTGGAAGAAATACTCAAGTCAAATCAGTTTGATAACAACGTTCTGTCAAGGTGCTTTTCAAATAGAGCAGGTTTAGACTGTACTTTTTATTAAACCAATAGTTCCCATCAAGAGCAAACACCGAGGTGACTGTGGTGAGGAAAAACCTCCTTTTGACGGGCAGAGACCTGGAGCTGATCCACACTCTTTTTAATGGTGATCCTTTACTTCAGTAAAAGTACTAATACCAAATAGTGAAAGTATCCCATACAGTGAAAAGTCAGACATTCAAGTAAAAATATGCAAATATTATCAGCAAAATCTACTCAAAGTATGAAAAGTAAAAGTAGTCACTGGTACTTGTCGATGTTTTACTGTTATATCTGATGTTTCTGGATTAATATTACAGCTGCATTAATGTGTTTGTTGCATTTTACTGCTGTAGATGTTAAAGGTTGAGCTCATTTGAACTACTTCATATACTGTATACTGTTTAATCTACAGTGATGCATCATATTTGGTGAGATCATCATATGTTTGTAGCATCACTCTACTGTAAGAACCATGTGTTTCTAAAAAGTCATCTTCTTATGGTGCCAGTAAAAAAACCTGTTTCAGGATTTTCCAGCTAATCCCAGACAGTTGTTAGAGAATTTATTTAGGCCACGAAGTAGGAGAATTTTCTAAACCAGTGGTTCTCAAATAGGGTCCTGGGGACCCCCCAGGGGTCTGTGGCACCCTGCCAGGTGGTCCATGAAATGTTTTCAGATTAATGTAAATTATCTTAAAAATTAGGTTATTCATTTTGCCAGAAAATCTGAAGTAGTTCAATCTATAACTCTTAATAAATGTATAAACTTGTTCCCCATCCACATTACCCATTAAAGGTGGAAACCACTTCTTTCAGCCTATTATCATTCTTTTTTTTTTATGTTTTTATGAGGCCTTTTTTCTACCATTTATATATATTTTGTATATATTTGTATTACATATTTACTGAAATATTTTCTTTTCTTGGCTGAGAAAAAATTTAGGACCTTTGTTCCAGATCTATAAAGGATCACCAAATTTGAAAACTGTACAATATTAAATACCATATTTGCCTCTGAAATGCAGTGGAAAAGTATAAAGTTATATAATATGGGAATACCTAAGTAAAGTACAAGTGCCACAACTTAACTGCAGTACTTGGGTAAAGTAATTAGTTACATTCCAGGAGTGATTAGCATTTTTCCCATCACTGACTGTGTTTTTAATCTACATGTGCTGGGCCTGGAACTGAGGAAGGAGAAAGTGAGGAACTAAATGCCACTTCTGACTCAACAGACTGAGAAAATGAAATGTCTGGTTCAGAGCAGGGAACTCAGACAGACAGGGAGGAATCAATGGTGCAGAAAGAGGAAAACAAAAAAACAAAAAAACAGAATAAGACAGCCTACCTGGATTAGTTGTCAGCTGGAATGAGTGAAAGCAGAAGAGGCCTTTGCTGCTCGTACGGTCGCATCAATGAAAACATGCCAGTGGACGTCCAACAAACTATTGAATGGTACAAACTCAGCAAAGAGGAAAGCTCCTTTCTATTTGTCTCTGTCTGTCTGTCTGAGCGGCTCTCGTTCTGTCGCTCTCTCTCTCATGACTGGTTCAATAATGGGCAAACTAGGACTCAGCAGAGAGCTCCAGGCAGGAAGTTGTTTCAGAATACGGTTGACACCAACCACAGATAGAAAATCTCAATATACTGGACCAGCAGGTCAATATATAGCATGGTGGAAAAAGTGATGAAGGAGAGGAAGTTATAGGATGCTGCTTCTGAAAACACACTGTGGGTTAAAATAGATTTTGGAGTTAGAAAGGGGAGTGATTACAGACCTCATCTGACCAGCAAAGATCACCAGTTTTGACATCAGTTTTTTTTTTTTACTGCAGGTTTACTGTAGGTAATCATAAATCTTGAGAATGTGTTTAGGTTCAGTGCCTTTCAACTATTTGAAAGTTTAAAGTATATAAGGGGTTAGGATGTTATGATTGAAGTATATTCCCACACTCAAATATGTCTCATAAGTTGCTGCAGCAGTTTTTTGGTTGATACAATTTATTATACAGATTTGGTGCAAAATTTAACATGTTTTGAACAGTTGAGATTTGATTAACAAAAGCAAAAATCAACCCAAAATACAGCCTGAAGACACCAAGACGTTGAGCAACACCACAGAAAAACTGGTGTAGTGACCTAATGGAAAAACTTTTGACATTAGCAGATTTCTGCTTTTTTTTTTTAAATTTTCTGGCGATTGGATGGTGAACACTTCTGTCCTGGGGATTGCTCAGTGACCCCCTTATTGCCAATATACCCAGGAAAGCAAATTGAGATTTCCAGCTCTCTAGATTGTGGTTGAGAAGTTTCATGAGGCTGTGACTATTTGATCACAAAAGATCAAGTGTCAAAAAGTGGTCTCTCTACAGTTAAATGGTCACTATGGAGACTAAACATCATCACACATTAACACAGCTGGGCTCATTGAATCACAGGAGTCTCAGCTTTCCAGTCAGATCCAGTTTATGGTATTCTAACACTGTTTAGAGACCCCAGTACACAGAAATACTCAATTACCATATTTAGAATTGGCAAAAACAATACATTTATGCTGCATGCAAAAAAACAGCATGGCTTTTGACCAAAGCTACATGGGTGCATAGGATGGCATAAAGCAGGCCTGTCTGTTACAGAAGCTCCTGGGTACTCATAGAACCAATTTACATTCAAATTTCTTCAGGTAAAAAGTCAGAAATGAGGATGTCTGCAAAATTTTGCCTAAATTCTGAGCATTATTTAGCCCCCTTCCTGATAATCTAGCATGGAATCTATCTTGGGGGGGGGGGGCCAAGGCATCTACAGTCGCACATCTGAGACAGTGTAGGCCTACCTTTGCATCCTTTAACCTAAATATTAATGTCAGCATGGAAAAATGCTCATGACAGTTATGCTAAAATGCTGATGATGAGCAAGTATAATGTTTACACCTTAGTTTAACATGCTAATATTTGCTAATTAGCACTAAACACATAGTACAGCTCATGGAAACATGGTTTTGCAGGTATCCACCAAATTATTGAAGGAATTTTGACCTGATGATGGCACTAGAGGGACCGTTAAGAGCACATCGAAGTTATCACAGCTCATCTTATGGGAGTGTGAATACCTGAAACAACAAACTTCATGGTGGCATCAGAGAAATAACCAAGGGATCATGAAAGTCATTGGGATTCATCCTCTGGGAACCTTGACTACCTGTGCTAAATTTTGTGCCAAACCATTTATCCTATGATAGTATTTCACTAAATAATTTAAAAACATTTACATTTGCTTGTGATGCTACAGGGAAAGTCCATGAATACCCAAAGTATGCTTCATCCTCTGGGGACCATAAACGTTTCTACCAAATTTCTCGACAACCCATCCGATAATTCCTGAGATATTTCACGAAATATCCAAAATATTAATCTTGTGGTTGCTCTAAAAGTCAGGAGATCACATGAGTTCATCATTTGAATTCATCATCTTCGTATACAGACCACGAATGTACAAAATGCCAAAGCAATCGATTCAATATTTATCGAGATATATAAGTCTGGACCAAGGTGGTGAACTTGCAAACAGAGCCTTGAAGCCTTACAGCCCGATGGGTATTTCACCTGATTCAAATTTGTCTGTGGAGACCAGCCAAAAAGCTTTCAGCTCGTTGTGTTTGATGGAAGCTATTAACTTTAACCTTGTTTTATTTCTAGACTTATAGCAGTGTCCACACAGATTTCAGCCAGGTATGTCATATGTTCTTATTTTTTTTAAAACACCGTCAGCTCTCCAGGACTGCCATCATTACTGTATGTATGAGTGCTACTACACATGTCCTGGGATACATTTATTGGGAGAACCAGGGATTTCCAGAGGATTGAACATGACAGTGGATCAATAATGGTACTGTAGTCTTCTACAGGGAGCCACGAAGTCTGATGATTACTGCCCATAATCATCATGGCCGTTTAAGAAAAGCCCTTCACTGCCTTTCACCCTTCATACCTCAATGATCTCAAGGTAAGGACTTCTTGCCTAAACAGGGGTCCACTACTCAGTACACAAGGACAACAATATTTCCCATAATATCACAAATAATCTGCAGGTTTTTGTTTAGAGGCTCACAGTCCGCAGGATTCCAGCAAAGGAAACCAAAACTATCCACAGCATACTACCAGTGGAAAGTGGGAAAAATAAAAATATATTTTTTGTGATTTGTGTGAACTGACCGTCTAAGCTGTCAGCCCTCCACCACTGCCAGAGCACCGTCATTATTGATCTTCCTCGCCACTGAGCAGACTGAAGGCTACATGATGACATCCTGCACTTAAGTAAACAAACTCATCATTACAGCTGAACTGAAAAGTTTGGTGGAAAAATGAGATAAGAGCCGATGACAAATAGTGTGTCTACTTGCAAAACAACACAAATACCAACTGAAACTAATGCTGGTGTTTTTGAAATGATCATAAGCACTATAGGTGACATATAAGGAAATAGAAAACAGTATATTTTATAGCTTTAGGTAAAGATATTTAAAAGATGTATGGCGTTGTTGGAAATGAGCTTTCCAGTTCCATTCTTAAATGATTTTTTTTCCTGGCAGGATTGAACTGTCACTCCTAACTCATCCACACGGTGTCCTTAATGACTGTTGAATGGGCGGCCATTCATCAGCCCTGAAGTTACTGTGACACAAAGCATGGAAGAAAGGATCACTGTATTCTCCGGTGCATGCTAAGCATCTGAAGTATGAGTGGTGTTTCTGCATATTCTGCATTCACAACATGCTGGGCTTCAGGCCTACTCTCAATCTTGGTTCATGTAACAGAAGAAAATGCAAGTCACTCAGTCGAGGTGCGTGCTGTCTTCATTATTGCAGTTCATCCATGAAATCCACTGTAGTGAGACAACAGATGATGATCATGTGTTTTGATCATGGAAGAGTAATAAATATACTGTAAATACACTCTTAGTTTTAGTGGTGGTGTAGTGGATTTTATGTTGTAATGCATACTTAAGTATGAGTAAACATAGAGACTTGAAAATCTATTCATAAAAGTACAAGTGCCCATAAGAACTACTTAATTACAGTAATAAAGTATCTGTAATTAGGAAAACATTACATCATAACAGTACAGTAAACGGAAGTGTATTATTTCCCACTGTTCAACCATTATTAAACCTTAGGGGTTCATTAAAATCTATTACTCTATTATTAGTCTAATTTGATTAAAAGAACAGCTTGTTAACTACTTCACCAGGGTATAACTGTCTTTGTTTAGTGTCTAATAAAAAATATTCCTAGTTTTTGTCTAATTTAATACAAATTAGAGCTTGTTAGTTCTAATTAGGGCATAATTGTGTTTGTTTACTGTCTAATGAAGAACATATTATTTTCAGTTTTTGTCTAATTTGATACAAAGTCTGACTAATTACATCTGATAAGTGTACGATAAAAAAAGTGGGACCATTTCTCATTTTCACTGTGACTGGTTATGCAGCAAGGCAGCAAGAGCAAGAGCATATATACATACAGAACAGTGGGGAGGTAGGGGGCACAATCTCCAACATCAAACAACAAAGATATCTGTATTCAGTGTGGTCATGTATGTCAGCATCATCGTCATCATCATCAACAAAAATAACCAGCCACGTGGGTACGCTCCGTACTCAGTTTAGCTTTTCCCGCGGCCTGCGTTCTGAAGGAAAATGGCCGCAGGGATGAAGGAATACTGAGCTACAGGTGGAAATCTCAGCTGAGAGCCAGAAGGCAAAAACAGAGAAAAAGAGGTGGGAGCTGTCAGATAGGATTCCTTCAGCCTTCCTCCCTACCTGTTTGTGAAACACGTCAGGTAACGTACTCTGCTGCTCTCCCAAGACGTTCCTACTCACTTCTCACTTTCACTGTTTTACTTGCTGTACATTTTTTGGCCTTAATGTTGAGGTTCCCAAACCAACAGAGAAGAGAGAAGGTTAAGACAGTCTCAGTTTAAGATCTGCTGATAATACTTCCGTACTTTTACTCAAGTAAGACTTTGAATGCAGGGCTTTTGGTTGTAATAGAGTATTTTTACATTGTGCTATTAGATGATCTGAATATTTCTTCTGCTCACCTGTGATGGAGGTAGAAAGAGCACGTTCAGTTAAAACAGCTGCCCCCAAAAAGTAAATTACAGCACTTCATCACAAAAAAACAACCTGTGATTATCTACAGAAAACAGACGATTTCTAACAGTCAGTATGTGACGGGGGAATCTTTAACTTTTCAAAATGACAAATGACTCGCTGACATTTGGTTCTGAAAAAAATCTCCCAGCTCTTAACAATAAATCTGGTTGAAGCCAGCTAGGGTGATTGTTTCGGTGATAATCCCTCTGCCTCTCCTCGCATTGTACAAACTCACAGAGCGAGAGAAGGCTATTACAGGTAGTCTGTTATAACCTAATGGAGTGGGACTGCAGATTTGAAGGGGTGCAGCTATAAAGAGCAGTGAATCTATAAAAAGGTTAAGTAGGAGGATGAGACACAGGGGACACGTATGATGAGAAGCCCCTGTGAAACTAGCTGGTGCAAGAAATGTGTAGCCCTGATACCCTGAGGGAGAAGCTTCTGGTAAAAGCCTCAAATCTGTCTTTTTAGCCCACAGCGCATGGAGCGTTTAGTGTGAAATTGACTGCAGATTGCCTGGTCAAGCTTCGCCCTGTAACTGATGCCAGATATGTCGGTAATTCAATCAACTGTGCACACAAGCGTGGGCACTGCTAATGTTAAGAGAGAGAGCTGGACTTACCTCATAGACATGCCAGAAACACAAGAAAAAAACAAATTAGAATATGAAAACTAAACCAGGGTCAAAGCCCTCCATGCAAGTTGCACCCGGCGCTGATAAGACTGACTGTTGTAAGATTGGAAACACTTCCTGTTGTGCCTTCTAGCTACAGGAAATTGCTCCTTTATAAATTGCACATTTTTTGAATTATCCTTTGATAAACTTTCATCGCGGGCATCATAGATTCTACTTGCTGTATTCCGTGCAGATCAGACTCACAGGGAAGAAGGAACTCTATATTTCGCAATTTTGCAGAAATTTTTTTTTTTTTAGCTGAAATGGATGTCATGAGATTAAAAAAAAAAAGTTGAGGGCACACGTAGATATGAGGATTCTTAATGCATGATGTACTAGTATTATGTGGGACTTATTGGCCAAAAAACTTCATTATAGTGCCACTTGTTGGCAGACATGCAACATTTTTGGTGTCTGCCATCCATACATAATTCTGTATCATCCCTGCAGTTTTCACTTACATAACTTTTGCAGTGTTGCAGTACTGATCTTGCACTTCCCACACTGAGACACCTCACTCAGTTGTCAAACAACTACAATTACTTTAGTAAGCAATATTATTTTATTTTATTATTTTGAATATTTTTCAAAAACTCCACCTAGGGAACGATTGGTGTTGTTTACTTTAAATACAAGTAATTGTTGCTGAAATCTAAAATACTTCATGTGAGGGCACCACCCAGTGGCCAGTCTGCACAAAATTTTGCACACAGCCTCATTGGCCCACATGAAAAGTACAGCACTAAGTTTTGTTTTAATAGGAGTGATCATTGTTTTTTTTTTGTGTGTGTGGGTTATCGCAGTTCTTTTTGTCAAGAACCTCCCTTGATTCTAGTACATACATCATGTAAATCAGACTTACAGCCCTACCCTTTAACAAAAATAGCTATTGCTTTTATGGTGTATGCTCAGTATTGGTTTTACTGACAATATGGTTGAGTCTACATTTCATGTTGTTTTCAGAAATCATGGATGTTGTGTCCTCTGAGCTAAAGAGGAAACGGCCCATACAGATTGTTAATAGCACTAACATCAAAAGTCAGCATCTGTGATGGTATGGGAGTGTGTTAGTGCCCATGGCATCATGGGTAACTGTCACATCTGTGAAGGCTCCATTAATGCGGATAGGTTTTGGAGCAACAGGTGCTGCCGTCTGGATGACGCGCGACTGAAAACGTGTGGCGCATTATGATGTGCAAAATACAAAAACAAAGACCCTGGACTGTTGAGCACTTAAAGTCGGATATCAGGCAAGAATGAGAAAAGAATTTGACTTTCAAAAATTCAAAAATTACTGTCCTCAGTTCCCAAATACTTGCTGAGAGTTGTTAAAAGAATAGGTGATGTATCACAGGAGTAAACATGCTCCTGTCCCAGCTTTATTGGAGCATGTTGCAGTTATCAAATTAAGAATAAATGTATATTAGTGAAAAAACAACAAAGGTCAGTCCAAACCTTTTCAGATTGGGGTTGTAACTTTTATATGCCTTCTGACATGAGGGCATTTGTTTTACTTCTTGGAGCATCCTTGCACAGAGGCAGGAGTCATTTCGCTGGTCAGCAGTCGGGGAACTTTGACAGGGTTATTGCACCAAAAAATGTGAGAGCAGATGTTTCACAAGCGCACAGAAGCAGCCTGAGTGTGAGGAGAAGAGCTGACGCTGAAGCAGTTTAAGCAGAAGCAGAGCAAATTCTAGCGCAAGCAGAGGCTATTTGAGTGTGAGGACGGGGTTCTGAGGGAAAGCATTACAAAATCTGAACATGAAATCAATAAGTAATGCTCTCAAATTGAAAGACCACACTCTTGAATAAAAGTAGGAAAAAAGCTGCATACTTTTAGGTCACTAGATTTATCTGCAAACTACAGTTACTCCTTCAAGGCTCAAGGTTCATTCTACAAGAAAGGGTTGCACCAGGCGATGCAATTTGTAGCACTGTTATTTTACATTATACTTTATAACCTCTGTATCTGAGAACAAAATTGTGTACATTTATAGACATGAATATATTAAAAGAAAAGCTGCATGCAACAGTGAAGTGGAGAAAAAAGATAAGCCAAACATTGGTGTTGGGGATCAAAATGTGGTGCAAATATGAGAGAGGAACAAATAAACAAACACCCTAAAGGGCAACATCTGGTCTTTATTTTAAGATTCAGGGATGTTGGCAATGTTTTGAGAAATGACAGCTGATTTATTTCATTAGTCCACAAACACTGCTGGAGTTTCACAGGAAAACAGTGTCGCAGAGTCTCCCAAACGGTGGAAGTGAATGGTGACCAGTTTTCAAACATAAAAAAATAACTGGACAAAAAAACCATAAGATGTCTCCATACTGCTCGCCTGGTGTAATGCAAGTCCTGACATGCTGTTTGTACACCATCACAACACACACACCCAGTTCAGACAGTGTGCACATGAACGTGGCCCCAAGCTAAGGATCTACAGTGAAGATTCAGGCTGAAAACCTGCTGTCAGTAACTTTTATTTGGGTCAGTTTGGCATGTCGGGGCTTAGGGGACTTCAGTCACACCAGACAAGCAGTATGGAGGCATTTTATGTTTTTATTCTGTTGTTTTTTTATGTTTGAAAACTGGTCACCATTCACTTCCATTGTTTGGAAGATTCTGCAACACTGTTTTCCCGTGAAACTCCAGCAGTGATTTGTGGACTAAAAAACTAAACCCGACCTTGAATCGGCATAAAGGTGACTAGATAATGACTGAATTTTTATTTTGGGGTGAACTATCCCTTTAATCTCTGTCTGTTATTTATCATGAGCGATAATGGAGTTTGGAAGTCAAAGGTCAAAACCAGTGCTTCTAGCCTTTCTTCCATTTATGGAATTCTGGTACTTGTAGTGTTAATAAGTGACTGACTCACTTAACAAAGTAATACATTTTTGTTTATTATCGGTCATAGATTTGTTGAGGTTGTGTTGGTCAGAGGTAGCAGATATTCAGACATACCTTGATGTTTAGTGAACTCTGTTGCTCCGAGTCCATTAAAAGAAACACACTGTCACCGCAATAGTACTAATACTGGAAATGATGATGATGGGAATGAAACAAAATGACATAATCATTCAGTAGTCCTGCTGCTCTCTCCATCATTCGGCTGTATAGGTTGTTGACAGAATGTGTTGCTGGGTGCTACAATGACTGTTCAGCGTCATTTCAGCAATTTTCCAAGAATACTGGAAATTGTATATTATTATGTCGGCTCAATATATGTGCTCTTTGCAACAAGTGATACTGAGCCTCCACATGTCCGAGCCTGTTCCTTGCCAGATAAAGGTGTGGACACAGTGTGTGAGTGTGTGTTTCTCCTGCTGATCATAACAACAACATCCACGTCCGTATTATCATAATCACAGCTTGTAGGGATGTGCGCACATCCTGCACTCAGGCCATTGAGCGTGTTTTGTTTTGTTTTTTTTTACCCCAGCTGACGCAATTCAGCTCCTTGCCGTAATTATTTCACCCGCCGTCTCTCGATCATTATGATGAGGGGAGATGAGAGGTGAGAAGTGAATGAGGAGAGATGACCTGCAGGAGGAGAGAGAGCGCTGCGTGCTGTTTGTGAACTGAATTAATACAGTAGCTGGTGTGTGTCATCCAGGGAGCGGGAAGTGTGTGAGTAGGGAGATGCACTTAAAAATTTAGGCCTAAAAAGGAACTACATGTTTTTGTCACTCCACAAATAGACTTTTACTCCTGTCTTTTTAAGTTTTGAGTGCCCCTCATGTTTGAAAAATGCTGCAACAGTGCCCTCTTGGTTGACTCCTGTGGTAGATAAAACATGATAAAGTGCCCGCCAGGCTGCTCTTTCAGTAAACAAAAAACTGTGATCAAGTGCTTTCTGGAGTCTCCTTCAGGGGGACAAAACATGAGGAAGTGTCTTCTAAGCTGGCCCAATGTCAAACAAAATGTGATCAAGTGGTAAAGTGCCCTCTAGGATGGACCTCTGTTCAGCACGGTGTGATAAAGTGCCCTCTGATGTGCCCTTTAATGGAGAAAAAATGCCCTCTGGTGCCCTTCCAGTGGGCAAAATGTGATGAAATGTGCGCTTAGGTGCCCTTTTAATGAAAAAAACATGATAAAGTGCCCTCTAGGATGCCCTTCCAGTGGAAAAATATGTGATAAAGTTACCTCTTGAGTGCCCTTCCAGTGGACAAAACTTAATAAAGTGCCCTCTGGGGTGCTCCTTCAGCGGAGAAAACTCGCTCTGGGGCAGTCTTTCCCAAAGACTGGGTTGGGACCCATAGGTGGGTCACAGGAGATTCTATTTAGGTCCACAAATAAAAAAGGACTATGGATAAAATTCTGCAAATGTCAGATGTATATGTGCATTAAACCTTTTATAAAGCATTTAATGTGTGTATAATACTGATTTATGAAGTAGGTGATAATGTCCTATATTGTTTTCCTGATGAGAGGGTAAAATTAATTTATTTGTATGTATATTTTTTAAAATAACATATCAAAATAATATAAAATGGTCAGGAATGTTCATTCATACACTCTTCCTAGAATTTATTGATAAAGCTTCTTGCGAATTGGGTTGTGATGGTTTGTCATTTTAAAAAAGTGGATCCCCAGAAAATAAATTGGGAAAAACTGCTCCAGGGTGTCCTTCCAGTGGAGAAAATCTGAAGTGCCCTCTAGAACAGTGTTCCCCAACCCTGGTCCTCAGGGATCAGCTGATCATCAAGCCTCTGCAGAAGCCTGATAATAACCTGATCATGTGAATCAGGTGTGTTGGAGCAGAGAAACATCTGAAACATGCAGGACAGTGAGCTCTGAGGACCAGGGTTGGGAAACACTGCTCTAGTGAGCCCTTCCAGCAGCTTCATACCAATTTAGCTCTTGGCAAAAAAGCAAAGAAGCACTTTCCAAAATATCTACCACTGACGGTGTGTGAACCTACCCAAGCATGGAAACATAAAGTGTGTTAAACCATCTTATTATTACACTCTTGGCTTCCCGATTGCCCCAGGTCAGTGAACCTTAACTTTCTAGCTGTGTTGGGTCCTTGGATTCTGGTATATAATTCTTTTTTTTGTCTTTTTTTGTGTGTTGCAGCTGCACACTTCAAATTTGTTTTAAGTGTGTGCAGCAGACATTTGACCTCTGAGGGTATTTTATGAAGGCAGGTTCTATGACTTCTGCCAGTTTTTCTTTGTTTTTTTTCAATTTATATGGCAAGATAATGCTAATAGGCAAAAAATGTAGTATTGTGCAATTTCCAGTAAGATTTCATGCCATTAAGATGTAGAAACACTGGTATTAGCACTGGTATAACTGGTATAAGACCTTTTAAACTTTGACTAAGCATCATTCAGTCAGCTTTAAAAGTTTTCTTTCTTTATAACTATCCATAAAACTTTCTTTATACCTTTTAATGAAAAAATACAAATAGAACAACTTGAATTAAGAAAAAGGAACAAATATACATAAAATGCTACCAATCAGCTGGCTATACATCTGTCTGGCTCTATGAGCAATAATGTGCGTATAACTTTTGTTTGCAATAAAACTCCACAGTGCACATTTAAGATTACCTGTAAGCTAAAAAACTAACAAATAATCCTCACTGGAGGAAAAATGTCGCAGTTTGCTGTTGGACTGCATGCCATCCTTCATAACAAAACTTCAGCACAAAAGTCAGTAGACAAATTCAGCTTTATTGACAAGAACAGTTGTGCTGATACAAGGCAGGAGCTAGGGGGAAGCTCAAAACAGTGCATAACTCAGATACAAAAAACCGTCATATTGTAGCGTTTCACTTTTTAGTCTGGATAATCCCTTTAGTTGTTCCTTTAAAAGATGGAATAAAAAGTTTAGTTAAAAATGACTGAAGCCCCCCTGATGAGAGCCTAACATGTAAACTGAGTTTTTCTGTTTTTATTTTCCTTTTTCTTTTTTTTTAACTTACTTCATATACAGTACAAAACATGCATCCCATGTTACTCCACAACTATCAGTCTTACAATGTACACCAATTGCACAAAATCAAAATGAAATAATAATAAAACAAAATAATACACAAACTGTATACATCCGTCACAGACGCTACACGCAAGACATACTTGGCTATTCCTATTTCTCCGACACTGAAAAACGTCTTTTCAAGCTACCATTAATTTATACACCACATACTGTAGTACTGTGCTCCGACTACTGGGCTGTTCTCAAAACAGCCTGAGGTAAGCTTTAGCACATGAGACAGAGCTCAATTTCAAAGGCTAAAAAAATTAAATAAAACGTGATATAATGCCAGAAATCCTTGAATATCAAATGTCACAACAAGACAAAAGATTTCTTTAAAAAAGCCAATGTTGGTCTTTCAATTTTTGTTGTAAACGAATTCATCAACAAAAGTGCCGAAGTACTTCTGATCCCTTTAGCTGACCAAACTTCTCTTGATCCAATATCTTCAACCATTAAGTAGTGCAACACAATTCCAACAAATGATTACAATGACAGAAAAAAGGCAAAAACCCAAAAGGCAAAAGGAAGGGCAAAAAGAGCGCTCAGTGTTCCCTTTTCTGCTTCCGGCCGACGTCGACCTCGTCCAGCCCGGTGGCCGATCTGGACTGCTGCAGTTCTCGGAGCTGGGCGTGCGTGCGGGGCGGCTGCTTCTTCAGTTTCTCCAGGTGAATGTCAATGGGGTCGAGCTCGGGCTCGGAGGCCGGGACGGGCAGGTAGCCGCCGTCCCTCGGCAGGCACATACACCAGCCGGCGCCGGCCAGGTCCAGCTCGCTGTAGTTGATCTCCGCCTTCTTCAGCTTGAAGTCCACCATGTCGGCCGACTCACTCATGTCCACCAGCAGGTTCCAGAAGACGCAGCTCAGGATGATGCCCAGCAGCTGCAGGGAGACATCAGCAGGGACGTCACCATCCCAGAAATTTACTTATCAATACCAATACCAGTGAAAAAACATTCTAATAGTTTCAATAATAAAATTAATTTAAAGGACTTTGATTAGACTAGATGAGCAGTATGGAGGCATTTTATGTGGTTTTTCTGTTGTTTTTTTTACATTTGAAAACTGGTCACCATTCACTTCCATTGTTTGGGAGACTGCAGCGCTGTTTTCCTGTGAAACTCCAGCAGTGTTTTGTGGACTAAAAATATAAACCCAACTCTCAATCGGCATGAGGGTGAGTAGATAATGACGGATTTGTCATTTTTGGTTGGACCATCCCTTTAAAATCACTCAGACATCAAGACGCCATATGTGCAGCAAAAGCAAGTGCAACAAGAAGCTTCTGCTCACAACTTTGGTCTCATGAGCTACAGTGACAGCATGCAGTGCTACAGAGCTGCTAAACAGAAGGAGCTAATTTGGGCGCCTCTGGTCCTGGAAGTAAAATTCTCACTCATTTCTTCATTGAAACTTTTTAACGAGTTTAATGAAAACTCCTAGTGTGCATTTTGGCAAAAAATATCCAATCGCTGATGTAACTATTCTGATACGTGTGCTGTAATGCCATGTGCAGGGTCCAAAATTAACTTTTGTTGTCCACGGGCCAAATGGCAAGTGAATGTTCCAGTGTCATCACTCAATAGATGACTATTGTTTGTTTGGCTCGTGAGTGAACAACTCTACCAGCCACTTGCATAGTTTATCAGCATTTGGCGGGTGGCTGCTGCTAATTTTGGTTCCTGGCCATGTGGAAGCCAAAGATTACAATGTTGAAAAAACTGCAGCTTGAATTAATTTGCTTTTGAATTCAGGGTCAATTTGGCAACTGTGTTGCTGTGTTTTATTCAGAACTGCAAAAACACAGCAATTAGAACTAAAGCGGCGATTCACGCCTTTGACTGGCTTCTTATCCATAGAAACAGGAGCTTAAGCTCATGGGTATTGTAGTATTTAGAGCTGCCCACCATACCAACCTGACAGATAGAACAACGATTTATGAGATTTTCTGAAGTTGAAATAATAAAAGCTGGTGGCCATAAAAACATTAATATATCATTCTAATGTGCAGGTGACTCCCTTGTGTCTATGTAGACAAACACTGAGGATTTAATTTAAAGGGACAGTTCACCCCATATCAAAAATACACATTTGTCCCCTGGTCTGTAGTGCTGTTCATCCTTCTATTTTTTTTGGTGTGAGCTGCAAGAGACGTCAGCAGTAGAGATGTCTGCCTTCTCTCAAAGATAACGGGACTCAAAGCACCACAGTAATGTCTCCAAAAATCATGAACGGGTTACTCAAGATAATTTACAGACCTTGTTGTGAGCAGTTTTACATAGGAACTATTTTCTTTCTAGAAGACTCTGTAGAGAGAAAGTAATTCCAACATGAAAACTGCTAACAAGGTCTGTGGATTATCTTTTGTAACCATGTCATGATTCTAAGAAAGAAACACTGGTTTGAATTTTAAAAATGTATTTTTTAGTGGTTTCAGCACCACAAGCCGGGTACCATTATACTGAAGAGAAAGCAGACATCTTTACAGCCGAATGTCTCCGAATCTCTGCAACTCACACAAAAACAGTACAGATGGATAAACAGCACTACAGGCCAAGTCAAGATGTGAAGTAGCATACTGGGGGCCGATCTGGGCATATTTCAATGAATTGATATCTAATAAAGACGATCAAAATCCAATCCTCTCTAGCACCATCAACCTTAATGACAGCTGGGTACTAAAGTGCAGAATTTTGCAACATATGTGAGAGGAAAATGGAGTGTGAGAAAATGAAAATGATTTGGTTGCACCCCTGATTGACTGCTGGCAAAAAGCAAAGATTTGCTCATCTCTAATGGTAACAAATCTGTTACCTCTCTGCTCTCTTTCTCATCAAGAGAGAACAGCATACAAAACATTCACTACATGAGAAAGTCCGCAGTTCTTGTGTTTCACTTTCACAGGTCAAAATGACAAACATTGCCGCCAGCAGATCGTATCAGCTAATTAACATTAATTCTTTGAATAAGTTGATGACAGGCAAGAATTAAAGCTGTCTGCCGTTTGGTTTGTGTTCTCTCTGCTGTCTGTTTCTGAGATAGAAGAATAATCACCCTAACACAGCTGTACACCTGCAAGTAGAGATGCACTGATCGACCGGCCAGAGACCGGAACCGGCTGGTTTTCAGCGTGACGGGCCCTGACTGGTTACCGGCCGGTCAGCGTCACATCCGATTCTGTGCCCGTCATTGTCACACACATGTTCTGCACAATGGTCACGTCATGTGCGCAGCAGACAAACTGACCGTGATATCAACACAGCGCTGATGACAGCCACACACACACTGACACATGCTTGCTTGAAGATGGTGTCAGCAACAGATTCCAAGAACAGGATAAAGAGAAGACAGACGGTCTACAACAAGACAGAGCAGCTGACGATGTCGCGAAACAGCCGTAAACTTTGTAGCTCTTCAGGCTAATGTTAGCCAGCAGCAGACTGCTGTTCACAGAGGGACAGTTAAAATCTCACCTCCTGTTCTGGCTGAAGAATAAACAACCTGTGTTGATTTTCTCATCCAGACTCGTTTAACTTCTGCTTCTGTTTTTCTCACTGCAAAGTTTTACCGCAGTAAACTGTTGCACCACGTCCCTCTCCGGTTTGTTTACATCTGCTTCCACAGGAGATCACGTGAAATTGCATTCCTCGAATGATCTCGCGGGATTTTGCAAGTCATCACATTCAGCTGATTCATAATCTTAATGTATAATAAGCCCTGGCTGTAACCTGGAGGACTTTGGAGAAAATTTAAATAGTATTCAATGAATATTTAATAGTCAGTGTCTTATTATGAACATCTAGTTTAATTTTTACAAGAAAAGTTGCAAAAATGTTTGTGAATGCTGTCAATTACACCTCTTAGAAAGACTGAAAATCGGAATTGGCCAAAATCGGAATTGGCAGGTCAGACCCTTATTAAAAACAAAAATCGGAATCGGCTAAGAAAACTGCAATCGGTGCATCTCTACCTGCAAGTGTTTCTGTAGTTCAAACGCCTCCGACAGTGAGAGAGAGAGTCTTCCATCTAGCTGATCGCTTAACATCAATTTCAGGAGTCACATTCTCCCAGTTTAACTTTCATTTACATCATACCAGCAATTTAAGTATGGACTTAATAGTTTTGAATCACATCTATGTAAATTTAAGTAGCAGATTTGACTCAATATGGGAGATAACCAGTAGTCCTTTGCAATGGCAGAGCATACAGACGCTGCAGCCAGTAGCTCTTTGATATTTTTTGATTTTTTTTGGCTTTACTGCTGAAAGATGTATAAGCTATGACAGTACTACACTGGTAGACATTGGAAAAGGAAGTGTGGAGTTGGAGACACTGAGGAAATCAATGATGCACATGGCATCTTTCAACCCACCCAGCCAAATCAGCTGGATGCACTGCCGCAGACCACCCCCAGGAGGAGTGGAGGAAAGCGGGGATAAGAGAGAGCTAACCCAGCTTAAACTTAAGGCTGCTCCTGGCTAATGTCCTGTCAGGAAAATGAAATGGACAAAATGGGACTCAAGCTGGCCAATCAAACGTCTGTACTACGAAGGGGTTAGTGAGATATGTTAAGTCTAAGGTCAGAGTTTTCCGTGTCACGAATGTGGCTCTTTTTTAACCCGGGTAGATCACCATGGTAACTTTTGCTGAACTCATAACCTGGTCAGGAGCAGGTTATGTTCAGAGTTTCAGACTAAATCTGCTGTAAAAGGCACCACTCTTTAACTAATTCTTTTCCTAATAATGTTTTTTATGAGCGACATAAATCCTAAACTGAGGGACGACGTTATATATGCAAAGTTGCTGAGTTGTACGTTCATAAGTCATATAAAATTATATTACAGCAGCATAAACTGTTGCCACGGGAACCTCAACCTGGTGATGCAGTCATTTTTTCCTGTTTGCTTCAGGTCATATTAACACGTAAAATATTATACAGGAGGTTATTCATACACTAAAATAATGATGAAGCAGCTACAGACACATTTATGCTGATATGGCGGCTCAGATTGATTGATTAGTCTGTCAAACTGATTGGTCTATTTTTATGTTGGAATAAATTAATTTAAGTAACATTCATTTTGCTTTTATTTTGTCAAAAACCAACTGATTTCCACGTTTCCTTCAGTATGGGACAGTGTCAGACTGACAGTTTTTTAAGACAGGAGGTGAGATGGGGGAGCCTAACATATAGCTAAACCTACCTTCTTATTTATGATTAAATCATGTTTTTCTAAAAAGAATATTGAGTTTACAGAAATCTGTGCCATAACTTCAAGAGTCAACATTTTTATTTTAAAAAAAGTTTATGTTAATAGCACATTTTTATACCTATACTTATTAAGAGTAGATATTTTTAGTTGTAGATTTTGAAGCCTTTTAAGACATTTTTTAATTGCTTGCGAATGTGTTTGTGAAATCGTGTCTGGGACAAGGATATTTTCTGGCACAGAAGATGTTTTTTTTTACCCAAAAATGGAAATAAGAGTGTTGCTATTAATCATTTCTAATGTTAATTTTTGGCAGGACATGATTTGCGACAGTTCTCCAGAATGGGCATGTATATAAATAACTGCATATATTGTTTTGCTTTATTTTATTACATATTTTACCCTATTCTGTACTGATTTTTTATGATCTGTTATATATTTGTGTAGCATGAAGTGACTAAAACTTTCTTTTTGTTGTGCAACTGTGTACTGTATACTAGATTATGAATAACCTTGGTTAAAGGATTCTGGGCCAAGAACACTTGATCAGGACATCCATAATAATAATGCTACTGCAATTTTCCCCTTATGATTAATATTTCATTTTGTACTTGTACTCATTTTTTATGATGTTAGTGGAGGTCCTCATTTTGGGCAAAGTGGCCCACCACCACTGTAAAACACAGCAGGAAACTGAGGAAACTGCTGTAGTCAATGATTCCCCTAATATCTTGACCATCTATCAGAGAAAATAGGATGAGAACTCCGGCTCACCCTGCGCTGATGAACAACCTGATCCAGGTTATCCTTTCATTCATGGTCTGTAATTCTAAAATGAGTGCACAAACCATCCCCATGCTGCAGATACAGTATGATCTAATCCTATTTAAAACAGTCGATCACACCCTCTAAAGCTGGAGGTGTAGGTTGGCCCCAGCGGGCCTGTTTCATATGTTTGCCCCCGCTGTCGTGCTTTTTAGGAGGTAGTGTTTAGATGTCTAAGTGAAGCATATAGTATCATTATTGATGGACAACGCATTACTGCCTTGTTTGGTGTCAATGAGAAACGTCATCTATTATGCATAACGTACGCACATTCTCAACACGCTGCCTTTTTCTAGACCCCCTTGTCATATCAGATAACTGAAAGATGCACTGCTTCACTTACACCCTGCAGGGAAGTAAGTCAAAATTCTACACGGTGTGGCGGCCTTTTTTGAATTACTTTGATAACCTGAAGGATATAAAAGACTGGGGAGAAATCTTAGAAGAACATATGTTGCACAGCTGGATTACTGCAGTCCTCTTTGTCTGTGATATGATTTTTAATGTAGGTGTAGCTCTTTTTTTCCAGAAGGTGTGCTGTGTAACGTGTGTTGATTTGTTTAATTTGCCTTAAAAATTCTCTTTCTCTCTGTAACCATAGGAGAATGCTGGGGAGGGTTGGTTGTGGGTTAGGAGGGGATTTTTTTGTTGTGTAGTTGTCTGTGAAATACCAATTAAAATAATACATATTTAAGAAAAAAAAAGTTTTTACATGGCCCCAAGTAAACCAACACCCACCTACATTAAGGTAAGCATCTGCACAAAGTACAAAAAAACTTTGGATTTTTCTCCTAGAAAACAGGGGTCTGAGGACACCGTTGACTCCAAAAGTAGCTGTTTAATTGAACTAAGTTTCATGCACCTTGTATGAAGCTGCAATTTATTCTGGAGCAGTGGTGCTGGAAAGAATTAATGTTATTTATGCAGCTGTTTCAGAAAAGTAATTATTGTAATTACTCCTCTCTGTGGGGGCTGCGACAAGTCCAAATGTGTGCATGGGAAGATTTGTGGACATTGTAATGTGTAGGAGGGTTCAATTTTGATTTTCCAACCGTTATAAAATACTGAAACTGTCAAAAACTTTAAAACTTACAAAGTTACAGCACAATCAGTTTAGTTGTTGCTGACAATGTTAAGTATTCTGTCAGTGCTAAATCATTTTTTTTCCTGAAGTGTAGAAAACATTAATTATTTGAGGTGAAAATTAAAATGTAAATTAGTTGTCAGAAACTTTCACACGAAGTGGAGAGTGTACAGTTCAAATATCAAGGCGAGGCTGGAGAGGTGGATTTAGTTTTGAAAAAAAAAAGGGGGGCTTCAAGGCCAGTTCAGTTTGAGTGAGTTTTAAATTACCTGAGGCAGCCCAATGGCGCAGCAGAGTGCGATGGTTATTCCAATGTTGTCACTCATCCAGAGGTTGACTGCATGGATGCAGCCTCGCACATGGATCACCTCATGCAGGGTTTCACGCTGATGCACAGACCAGAGGAAGACAACAAGAGGAAAAGTGTCAGTTTTAAACTCAAAAGAACAGCCACTGCCACTAAAAAATAAATGAACAACAACAAAAAAAAAGAAAACTAGTGAGTTGAGACAGCGACTTCAAAGCTGTCAGACACAGCAGAAGGTATATTCAATTTCAGCTCTTCACTTATTTGCAGTTACTGTAAAAACAAGACGCTGGAAGATGGAAAAACTGACAAATGAGGCAATTAGCATCAATCTGCCTGTCACTTGCTGCTGTCTAAACAACACCACGACAGTAAATGATTTTAAATGACAAGCCTGCTAGAAATTAAATAAGTGTAATACTGTTTCAATGATGTTTTTCAGTCATAAAAACCTTTTTCCAAGGTTCTGGGAGGAATATATCAGTCCCATGGGCAGGAAACAGTAGATAATGGAGCTTAATGCTTAAAGCCTTTGAGAAATTAGTGGTGGGTGATATTGCAAAAATATATCATGATTTATTTAGGCAGGATTGTGATCCTTGACGATCTTATCATAATTCTTTTTCATGTTGGTTTTTATGACTATTTTGCAAGTTACACAACAGTACAATATTTAGAAATAAGGAATGCACGATAAATATCAGGACAAATCAGGATAAATCATCATCAGGATAAATCAGGATAAATTATTGGCTGATATTGGTCCAGCAATATCAGAATCACTGTACATTATTATCTGATAAGACAAACCTTCAAAACATTTCATTCAAATTTGAAGAGTCAGAATCGTTCTTCATTTGTGTTGTAATACTGATGTCAGTTAGATTTGGTTTGGTCACAACTGAGGAATATTAAATCATCCATCTTCACTTTTAGCCTTTCTTATCCTCAGACTTGCATAAAGTAGAGATTATATGAGTTTCTTTTTAAAGTACCAAATATAAAATTATTGCTTATCACTGTCAGCCATGAGAAAAAGTTAAGTTATTGGCATCAGGCGGAAAAAAAAGTCCATAATCACGCATACCTAAAAAAAAAAACTTTGACTGTCTGACTTTCTGCATACTGTTTTGGGTGCTTAGTTTCTCGAAGTGGTTGAAAAGGTTTGTCATGTTGCCATTTGATGTCCGAACTTTATCACTGTAATCTATTTCAATCCAATCAATGTGCAAATAACTGTTGTTTGTGTTGTGTTGGTTTTGAAAATGCAATGAAAATGCAAACCAGTTTCATTTTACCAATCTTGAATTCTTTTTAGGGACCAACACATCTGTGTTGTCATCCAGGCCACTGTGTCACCGAATGAAAAGCTAGAGGGGAAGAAATCCGTGGCACTATGTGCTATTTGTTATCATTGGTTTATTTGAGTGTCAAGGGAAGGCATGACACAGGCTAGCAAATAGTGTGATTAAGATTTAGCTGAGAAAACAAATTTGGATGCTTGTATGAGTAAAGGAAGATTTATTTTACCAACAAACTAGCAGAACTAAAATGTAATAATCTTGTAGATGAAGTAGATGTTTATAATTGCTCAGTTTTGAGCAATATGTTAATGTAGTCTGGCGGGCAGTGAGACATGCAGCCACTGAACTCCAGTGTGCGTTTTCAGAGGAGTGGACTTTGTTTTCAAGTTAATGGCTTAACTTTATATTGACAAACAACTGACGGCTATAAACAGCTGATCAACTTACAGTGCAGGACTCGTCTTTGCTTGTTATTGTCAGTTCATAATGTTGTGCACTTTTGCAGCCTGCAGAGCTTTCCCTGAATCTAAGAAGGAGCAGGCAATTGCTTCAAACATAGAATTTCAACCTATCTAATATACAGTCCATGGCTTCAACTCACTATTTGGACTGCTGTGCTCGTTTTTGCATATCTAATTTCTACATATTGCTCCCTTTATATTGCAAAGCTAGTGGGTTTTTTTAAGTCAGTTTTCAACTGTTGCTAAATAATCTCCTGATGAATGAAAATGAGTCTAAAGCATCTCCTAACATCTATACTGCCAAAAAAAGAAGAAGCGGGGCCGAGTCAGCTGTCAAGCTGCCAAGAATTAATGGTGTCACAGGACGTCATGATGAGGAGCTCAGACAGTCTGAAAAGCCAGAGAAAATCATTATGACTATTTAAACAACCTTATAGGAGGGTGTGTGAATATGTGACTGACAGACAAGCTGCACAAATATGGGATTAACACTCTGCTTTAATTAAAAAGTATTTCTTGTTTTACTTTTACAATAGAAAATGCTAGTCAAAAGGGATAAAATCGAGGGTAAACTTTCCCCCTAAAATCATCTGAAAGTGTTGTGTGCCTTCAAAAAGCAACCGGCCATGACCTATCATGTAAAAAAAATTAGCACAAATTTTCTTTGGCAATGATGTAGTCAGTCAGTGCAGTATTCAGTGCCAGTCCTTTTATATAATAAAATAAAACATGACGAAGCATGTAATATCATGGTAGATATCATCACAGTTCAGCATGGTATCAGGATTTTTTTTATTGTGATATTGCAATACTCAATATCTTGTTAGATCCCTGATCTTGAACATAATAGTGAAGATATGATGCAGGGCTGCCATTAATGATTCTTTTCATTATTGATTAATCTGTCAATCCTTCTCCCAATTTCTCAAAAATTTGTTGTTTGGTCTGTAAAATGTCAGAAAATTGTGGAAATAATGTCAGTCAGTGTTTCCCAAAACCCAAAGTGGCATCTTGTTTTGTCTACAACTTTAAGACAAGACGACTCAATGTTACTGTCAAAGAGGACCAAAGAAACCAGAAATATTTACATTTGAGAGGCTGAAATCGAAAAATTATTTTCCTAAGAAATGACTTAAAGCAATTAACCAATTATCAAAATATCATGCGATTAATTTAATAGTTGACAACTAATCAATTAATGAATTATTAGTAACAGCTCTAGTATGCTGTGAACATACATTATCCCAGTGGGTTTAACATGTTAAATGTTATTAACAAGTCAGTCCAAAAATGTTATCATATCTCTAATTGTGTGACGCATCACAGACACAAAAATCAATGGGATGAAATGTGTCTCCAATAAGCAGATGTTCTTCTTACCTGTTGATCCAGAGTCTGGTAGCCACAGAGAGTGTTGATGACCTCTCCTACCTGTGCAAAGAGTCGACATTCAAAGAGTCAGAGACAAGATTTGAACTGAGCCGAGGTGACAAGAGAGAGTACCGTGGGGACATGTGTGAGAGAAATGCTCCACGCAAGGATGGTGTCCCTGTCCACTGGCAGCCAGAGCATGAACTTGAAGTGTTTGCAAAGTGGCTGCAGACCAGACATGTAGGATCTGATAACAGCAGAATCCAATGTTCAGCTTTCCTAATCAGCTCCTCTATCTATGGACTGTGTGTCTGTTGCTAGTATTGGAGGATTCTCTCATTAATTTCTCCAGCACAGCTCCACTGCTTCCAGAGACAGCTATCAGTGCTTTGAGTTGAGGGACAGCAGTCATACCGGACATATGGAGGTTGGAGGACGCCACGAGGGACCAACATTTCATTTAAAGAGAGAGATCTTTCAAAAGGCAAAACACCTTTGAATCACAGCATGTCTCCTGTTAGCAGGACAAGACGCTCCTCTCACACAATCAATTACATCTGTCTTGTGTAGACAGTTAGTGTCTCTCCTTGCTCTGATAAAGCACTTCACTCGCTCAGTGGATGTTTTTTTTTTTTGACCTGACCCACCTATCAGCAGGGACTAGAATTATCAGACAGGATGGCGATCCGCAGCAGGCCCATTTCCAGATCACGTGGTATCAATATTTGCTAATTAACTGGATGAATCGGTTACTCTGAAATGTGCCCTCATCTTAGAGGAGAAATCGAAAGTCATTGCAAACAGAGAGGTGGAGTTAATCTATTTACTGTCTATCTGTGTACATCGTCTGATTACGGCCCTCCAAGGAACCAAGCGAGCACAAATTTCATGTGATCCAGAATTCTGGATTGCACAAGGCTAACAGGTCAGCTGACAAAATGTCAGTTACAGCTTATTGCAAGGGGAAAATTCACCATGTTTCATGTGGCTGTCCAATCAGTGTTGATGATAAATTTAGTCAATAGAAGCAATAAATTCCTCAGTGTGTTCTACATCGACTGAGAAAGCCGAGTCCCCCTGCTGCAAAATCTGTTATTGTTCCTGCATCCAGTGACGCAGTGATTTTAAGGTAGAATTACAGGCTGTTTGAGCTTTGATCTCTAGTCTCCTCCTCTGGGTAGCTAGGGGACGTGCCAACAAAATGATAACTAGGGTGATGATGCGTGGAAACATGGGCGGGTGTCAGAAGCCCGGATGCTACATGTAGACATTGCCGGTGCAGTTCTGTGAGCAGAAGTACTTAGCTTTCTTGGACAATATAAAAGGCACTGAAGAATTTATTGTGTTTTTCCCTTTCAGCATCAACTCCATGAGTTTTTTTTGACTTACTACATTTCCTTTTAAATATATCTGTATAAGTATGATGGAATATTAGGCTGTAAATTACACTAAAATACATCTTTTTACCTGAAACATGCTGCCAAACGGTTTTTGGTGCTGTTGATTTGGTCTCAAAAGTTAATTTGATGATGTCCTGGCAGTCGTCCAAGAGGACATCAATAACGACCAAATTACTGCTGACTCATATAAAAATATGACTAAAATTTGTCTTCCAAAGATGACAGCTGTGTCGAACCGAGAATGTTGGATTCTCCTGACTTGTCTTGTCTTTGAGGAATTTCATTAACCCTTATCCTTCTAGTTTTGTTTTTGTTTTTCTGCCCGCCGTTCAGCAGCAACAGCTGGAATGTGGAGTGCTTAAAGTCACTATTTACTGTTCTGCTAACATTTTTGGTCTAGCCAGCCCTTTAAAAGGAAAAAAAAAACTTTTTTCTCCCTTGATGATTGAACAAAGGGGTAGAAGCATTTGACCTGTTTGTTTTGTGTATATGTGTGTTTCCAGCACTCACCTTGCGGCGAACACAGCAGGTATATGGAACCCCACAGGCTAGTGGACCAGTACCATTGCAGAAATGGTACTGGTTGACTCCCCAGTCCTTATATTCATCCCCTCCACAACATGAAAACTGAAAACCAAAACAGTACAAAGACAAGGCAGTTAGGAATCAAACAGGCTCATCTCAGATTCAAATGTGAACAAGAACAAGCTCAAGTGAAACAACCCACCGAGCTCCAGCTTCTGCTGTGTGATCCACACCTCAGTTTCAGCTCAGAGTTGAGCTGCAGTTCACTTTCCATGCTGCCCCCCCCACCCACCCAAACAGACAAGTCCTACAGCAAACTGGTGTTTGATGTGGAGATGTCAAATCAGGTACTCATGTGAAGAAAGCAGAGTTTCTAGTCAATTAAAGGCAACCATTTTAAAGCACTTCAGAGAAAATTCAATCAGGTGTCTAATGTGTTGAGACCTTTCTTAGACGATGAAGGACATCTCTATGTCTGTGATCACCTGACTTCAGCTACATGCTGTTATACCAGGAATCACACTGGCTGTGCAGATAAGACATTTCTACAAACAGTGGGGAAAAACAAGAAAAAAGCACGGGCACAAGACGAGAAGCAGGATTTGTTGCCCTCTCTATTGATGTAGATGATGAAATCACAGCAGGCATCACTTGACAGAAAGGCTCCAAACTGTGAGGGTGGCAGTTCTGAGCTAATGGTCAAAGGTTAAATATCCATTACAGCCAATTTGTTTTGAAGTTCAGCTTCAAAGTCACTAACCCTGTTCAGTGGACCCAGTACTGATGTCAGTTACTCAGATGAAATATGTATTACATACAGAGAGCACATGAAACATTTCCAAAATACCCAGTTGTGGTATTTTGGTTTTATTCATTTATTTATTCATGTGCAGCTCTATCCAGAGAGACAGACAAACATGCCCCACTTAAGCTTACTGTTCTAAAAGATTTCCTAAAGTCTGTTTTTAGAAAAGCAAAATGAAGCAGAGTGGTTTGATCCAGCTACATGAACCATAATAATGAGTAATCACATTGTAGGTCCTGACAGATGAGGTAGTTCACTCATTAGACAAACTACCAAACAGCATGACTATCAAGACGGCTAATACATTTGAAAATAGCCAAATAGCCCGGCAGTAGGAATGTTAACAGTTAACCTTCAATTGCTTAATTGCTGACAATGTTTTTGACTGGTTAGGCATGTCAGCCTATTTGCATACACACACTCCACTTGTGTCTAGAAGGAAACCCTAGATTTGTGAATGTGTTGGCTTGTTTCTTAATTGTGCACAGCACAACAAAAAATAAGATTAGGTGCAGTTACAGACTAAACTACATCATTTAAAAATCACATCCTTGTCCAAATTAAATTGGACAAAACAAAAATGTTTTATCACATGCTGTAAAGTAATGTGCTGTAGTGATGTGCAGGCTGACACATGGGTTGGAATGGGCACAGCTCGATTCATTAGAAAATACCCCAAGTTTGGGCGGGTAGGTCAACCGTCAAAGCAGTGGTTAGACTTCTATAAACTGTGTGTGACAATCTACCTTCTACCTTCTTCTCCCCCTCTCTGTCTCTCTCTCTCCCTCTACACACACACGCACGCACGCACGCACGCACTAGCTGCAGCAGTGTGCACAGCAGCGCATCCAGTGCGCTCTGGCAGCTTAACTGATCAGTGCTTAAAACACAACAAAATAGGTTCACTTCTGAAACTGTGGACTCTTTCGTTCTCTCGTTTTTTTTTTTCTACACAGTGCAGCCAAACACCAAGCTAAAGAACAGAGTACAGATCTACACATGTGGAGTAAAATTCACTGTAATGATAGAAAAGGAAAAAGAGGGAGAGAATGACGGAGAAAAAAAAGACTTTAATGAAGGCTTACTTGTTTTCCAGCTTTTCAACACATTTGAAACAATTTCATTTAATATTCTAGATCTTCCCATCTTCCCACATGTATATCAAAAGCAATATACTACCTTTTGCTGCACATAGTCCAAGATGTTTTTGAAGTCCAGGTCATCATAGTAGTGTTTAATTCCTTCTCGTATACTACTCTGAAACAAGGCAGACGTCTACAAAGAATGAAGACAGGCAAGAACACAGAGGAGAGGTGGTCACTGTTACCTGACTATAGAGGCCATCTTTAAGCATAGTAAGTGTAGTATATAGGAATCTACAGGACAGTTGAGCATGTGACATATATTTACCTTCTTTTCAAAGATAAGAGCCGTGGTGAGCGCGATCGCCTGGAGAAGCAGCAGCACACAGAGAACACAGAGGAACTGCAGAGGGAGAAAGGAGAATAGATTATAGTAAATAATATAATGAATTCATACAGCATTATTCTCTTAAATGTACCAACACGCCAAGAAAACTACTTAAGTTGCTACCAAATACAAATCAAATTTGCAGTTCCTTGTTTTCAATGCATTAAAGACACAAAGCAAAACATACTCATACACACTCAGCTAATAGATCAAATATGTTAATAGAGCAGTTCAAGCTAAATTAAATGCTGATGCTTTCTTGAGTATACTCTAAAAGTGTAGTCCACAGTAAGGCTGGGCAATATGCCTTATAAATAATACCTTGACATATTTAGGCTATTCCACAATATATATCTCAACATAGACATTTCCTCTAAGACACTTGCCATAACATGATTTAATATCAGCATATAACATTTCACTGCATATTCGAGTGAACTGACGCTCCTGTGTGAGTGATTTCTGAAACCCAGATTAGCAAAATACAAGGATTTGCTAACTTGATCCCAAACACTTACTTAGGCAAAGAGCATTATGCAAAAGAGGGGGCAAAAGATGATCTACCTGGCCAATGAGTCACATATTCAGCGTTATTCACAATTATCAGAATCAGTGTTTTTTAAAACTAAAACTGCTGCATTGTGTTGTATTCAAATTTTCAGTGTACTTTAAGAAATCCTGCTGGCGGTTTCCTGAACTTTTGTTTTAAGTTAAGGTCGAAAACTTATATTTTATATATTCTTAAAGGCATTTCAACCAAGTTTTGTGCTGGAGTTTGTGTTGTTTAAATTATGACATGATTCATTTTTACTGCAAATGTATACTGGCTCCAATTTCAGTTTACTTGATTATCAGTGATCTTTATCAGCCCTGAAACAAACGTATTAATCAACATCTATTTCAAGACATTCAGGGTTTTGTTATATTATAAGAGAAAAAAACTTGTGCAACCAGAGTTCAATATTACTGTTTTTTTAACACTTGCTCAGTTGGAAAAGTAGGTCAGAAATCTCCCTGCCCAATGTCAATTTTAACTTGCCCCGATACAATAATTGTCATGTTTAATCTTTAAGTAAATGAACTGAACAAGGGTACAGTGTGTCATAGATGTGAAGCAACAAACATTATTGCATACTGAAAATAGTGTGACAGTACCCCCTCCTTCTGTCCACAGATGGACGCATTAACTGTGAAACACTTAGTCGCCCAACGTGCCATTTTACTTGACCTGGACCAGAAGGTAAACCTTATTGTTGAGGCCTGCTGTAACACCACTGTAAAGCTGCGAGCACACTGGTTTTCATAGCTAACAACTCCAACAGAGTGAGACGCCTTCTCCAGAAAACCATCAGCTGATTAGGTCACATCAATTTTAGGAGTCATGTTTTCCCACAAACTTTTATTCGTATCACATCAATAATTTAAGCTTATTAACCTTGCAGTTTTAAACCAGGACCATCAGTATTTAAATCAAATAGCTCGTGAAAAATAAGGTGTTCCAAATTTAGCAGGTAACACCTGTTAGTCAGTGTGTCAGATGCATATTTAACATTTCTCAGAATACCCTCTGCTGCTTATTGAATTACTTTAACAGTATTATGTGCAGACATAAAACCCTCTTTCAGGATGAACTGAGTTTTATCCTCTATTAATTTCAGGAGAGTGTACTGGGCAGCTGAGTCATTTGGCAAATATAAGTATGAGATTGGATTCGTCATAGGAAAATACCAAATATTAAAGAACTCAGGGGCCTAAAAAAAGACCATGTTGCAGACATCCCTATTAAAAAAAGGCTAATATTTATGGAATATTTTCCTGAGTTAAAGTTAAAAGCTTGGTTTAACCAGCCTGCCAGTGCTGAGAGAAGCACATACCAGCCTATGAAGAAACATAACATATACGTTTCCCAGTGAGTTAACGTGAACTTAATGGCTTCCTTACAATGAAATGAGCTCCTCGTCCTCATCCTCTCCTAAAGCTAATTAGACAGTTGCATGGCAACCACAATAATATATCCCAGCTCAGTTTGAGCTCATTTTCTGTTTCTGACAAAACCAACAGCTGCGCTTTTGCATTTGAGGTGAAGAAATGCACCCTAAATGATCACCAAAATGTTTTATGAACTGCTGCTGTTGTGCAAACTTTGAACACATTCTCATACAAATATACAAGAAGTTCAAACACATATGTTTGTAGATGCACCCTTGTATATATAATTTTCTGCTTTAGCCCCCATTCCTTCCCTGATTTTGCAACTTGGCTCACAACCAACTTTGCATAAAATTCTGAAAACATGTTACCCTTAAATGAAAAACACACAAGCACACATACATCATATACAACCAACTTTAAAAAATACATACGCTCATGGCTAAACTCCCCCCTCATCTTCCTCTATCATCCCTACCATGTGCAGCAGGGTCTTGTTGTCCCTGAGGGATCCGACCATGCCCACCACGGACACGGTGAACATCACCAGACCCAGCAGGATGAGCACCACAGCAGGAGCCAGGAAAAGACCCTCCAGGGTTCGATTCTTCTGCCTTTCCACTTCAGCATACACCCCCACACACAGCACACAAAGACCCATGAGCTGGAGGGGGAGACAGAGGGTTCATGAGATAAAAACCTTGAAAGGCCTCGATATGAAGAACAAATAATCTTGAGCTTTTTGAACTGTACATTAAGTCTCATATGTCTTTCAGGATGAACAACTGATCAGTCTTTTTTTGGGGGGAGGGGGAGTTGTGTTTTAAAAACTACTTTTTTGATTCCGTTATCATTCACTCCTGTTTCTTGTTTTAGGGATGATAAGAATCATCATGTCATTTCCTCTCTTTCATTTGAAAATGAAATTTCAATCTCAGGAGGCCAATCTGGGTTAATAAATACCAAATAAAAATATAACAGTTGGTTTCAGGCAGAAATGAACAGACTTTAAGGAGCTGAATATAGCTGATGAGGTTCCCAACTCTAACCTTTAGCTGCAAAACAATGGTATGACATACACGTTTAAAGGCTGATGTGGAACATTTTGTTTTAAACAAACAAAGAACAGGTTTGCCGTTTCCCACTGAATTTACTGTCATGTGGAAAGACTTCATAAACATTATTATTGGACATTGAAATGCTCCATGGAAATCCTGACTAATGAAATTAAGTGGACTTGTTGTGTCTTTAGGCTCCAGTCCACACAAATTGCAACTTTGTCCACACTTAGTGGATTTATGCAGTGAAAGAAGAGGACAGGACAGATCCTCCTTTATGGTAGGAGATTCAGACAGGGTAAGTCCAAGATGCCTGACTGGATGTGCACAAACCTGTGATGACATCGTCCCAGCATGCAACAACCCCTTTAACCCCTTTAACAACCCCTCCCTTTCCCCTGGCTTCCCCTGGGTAAGGCAATGACATCTGTATCAGTTTGCCCACTTTCAGTTCCTTTCCACATTCTTTGATTTTGGGTGCTTTCACACCTAACGTGTTAACTTTGGTTAAAACGAATCAGGGTCTTCTGCACTGTTAATAGAGTTCTTTTGGGCTGGTGTGAAAGCAAATGAACCAACCACAGGATTGTATAATGGCATGTGACTTTAGCATGATCTAAAGAGCTAGACTACTATTAAATCCATCTACTGATCATGACAAGCAATCTTATAATTGATCAGTATAAGCCATGTATATACTTACGCAAATCATTTGGTAACCATGGTAACACATACACATCAGCATGCGTTCCAGTCATGCCATTAAGTCCATTAAAAAGCCTGTGACACTGATCCCACAGTAAAGTCCTGATCATTACTGTACAAGATGCCTCCTTTTCATTATGTTTCTACCTGTTAGTCATCATTATAACATGTGGTTTTTGCAGTCTAATGATCTTTGGTCCAGACCAAATTAACTGAACTACAGGTGTGAAAGCAACCTGACACAAATCACAGTTGGATTACATTGTCTCACCTGTAACCCGTGGCTGGAAGTGTTCTGTTCAGATATCTGATGTCTGCATTATGCAGTACTAATTACTACTGCCTGATTTTACAGCTAATACCATCTTGTCTTGCTCAAGTGTTGATTCAGGGGTCACCCTTATCACCTCACTGAGCTCCACGTGATTTCTTGGAAGAGGTGAGCTTTCAGGCATGAAAGATATATTAATCACACCTACAGGTTCAGACGCTTTTGTTCCTAGTACACAAACTGTACATGTGCTGAAGCTGCACTGAGTGCTCACACCATGCTGGGTAAACTACAAAATGCGAGAGGATGATTACAGGGCACAGAAAATATGAAAACATGTGGTGCTGGTGTAATATGAGTGCGTCATCATCACAACCAGGATCAGCTCCAAAGAGCATGCAGTGCACATCCTTCCTTTACACTCAGGCATCTAGCCAGTGGAGGAAAAAATATTTAGATCCTGAGATTATTATATATTATAAAAATGAATCTTAATGCCAATGCATCCATACTTAGGTAGTATTGTACTGTTGTAGCTGGTCAAGATGGAGTTTGTTTTTTTTCCAATTTATGTACAGTTAGGGAGTTTAGCAGAGTGGTTCCCAACCTAGGCGTCTGTCCCATCCAATGGACCACAAGATAAATCTGGTCATGAGATGATTAATGGGGCAGAAAAGAAGAAAAGAAGTTCTACTACACAAATCTATATTCATTTTATGGACTTTTCTCTCTCCTAGAAAAATATTGGACAATTTTATATCATTGGACTTTGAATAATTATGTAATCAAAACTAGAGCTGCTCCAACTAGTTGACTAATCGACAACAAAATAAGCAGCAATTATTTTGATAATCGAATAATTGGTAAAGTTATTTTTCATGCAAAAATGGCAAAAAATTCTATTTTATGCCTCTGAAATATGGAGACATCTCTGTTTTATATCATCTTAAACTGAACATTTGTGGGTTTTGAACTGACAAACAAGACATTTAAAGACATCAGCTTGGACTTTAATAAACTGGGACGAACATTTTTCACTATTTTCTGACATTTTATAGATATGATTAATCAACTAATCTGGAAAATACTCAGCAGCTTGATTGCTAATAACAATAATTGTTAAGATGCAGGCCTGAACAAAACCATCTGACTTTCATGTCAAGTGCAAGGTACTCAGACACCGTTTTTGCCAGGGTTGGGAATGACTGATTTAATCTTTAAAAATTTGTTTTGTTGTTTGTTTTAGGGTGCTGGGGAGGTCCATGGCATCCCATAAGGGGATTTTAATATAAATCTAAAATGTATAAAATCTTAAACTGGTAAAATAACTAATTATAGCTGACAAATGTACTGGAGTAAGAGGTATAATAACCCTCTGACCTGGAGTGGAGTAGCAATATAAAGCAGGACGAAATTGATGTACAGTACTAGAGTAAATGTACTTAGTTACATTCGATCTCCACATCTAGCTAGTCAGTGCGCTATAATGCAGTGCCTCACAGTGATTTACTGACATAAAGATCATTACCGTAACATGATAAGCAAGACTAAAAAGTCCAGTGCTTTGTGCACACTGAGAACTGTAAAATATCTTTAGAGCCGCACTCCTGTTTATATCTAACTAATGCAAGTGCTGCTAAAAGAGAAGTAATACACATTGTTTGCTTCCCCGCTATTGATTTTCAATTGGAAAGTGAGGCAATCTACCTTAAGAGCAGGGTCCATCTACTTCAACTCCATTTACTGCACACAACCCTCCATAAAACATGGCAGATACATTTGGCTTGGTTCCCACATCCACTGTCAGCCCTTCTACCTTCCCTGCTCCAGTAATGAAGATAAGAGTGAGTAACAGACCTTTGGAAAAAAAAAAGGGATGTGATATCATCCCAGGACAAAAAGAGACAAAATCTGGAATTGCTAGTATAATATCATTCAACACAGGACATTGGAAAGATGGGATGTCTTGCAGTCTAAGGGGCTGTTAGTTGGATCCCAATGGGTTCTGACAGTGCCAAATAGTCACACTGTGCAGACACACATAAACACAGGAAACAGCCTAACCTCTACTGTATGTGTTCAAGGCTGCTTTACAATAAGGATGGCTTTTTGAAGCGAGCAATTATTCTAAATACCCTAATAAAAAGCTAAATGTAATTGCTTGTTATTTGTAGCATGATGTGACAACAGCTTACCTTGAGTTAAAAAATAAAAACAACCAGACTTATTCAAATTCCACTGCAGGAGGCAGAGTAATCCCCACTGGACACCTGCAGCTTTACTCCTGTAATAAGAATCCCACTTAAATTGCATTAACTAAACTTAAAATTACAACAGCAAAGATGGCTTTAATTAAGTTTATCCGGTTAGCTTGGGGCTAAAAGAGCTTTTGTCCGTTGAGCTGAGCTGTCACACTGTCCTATATCACAGCAGTAAAAGGGAGAGATAGTAGAGGGGGCAGACAGATCATATGAAAGGGACTCTGAGTGCTAATGGAATCAAACTACTGATGTTTTGGAGTCATATTCAATAATGTGCTTCAGGCTGTACAAATTCAGCAAACACACACAGTCGGGCAGATTGGTGGTGGTGCAAATTGAACATTATTCCAAAAATGTTCCCAGAGATCAAAGTGGTGTAGCCGGGAGATGGAGGCGTGGAGCCTGACAAAACACAGGGGGTTTGTGAGGGAAGGCTAAGGATCACTCATCATTACTTCTTAATGGCCTGGCAAGGCTAGACAAGCTTTTTAAGTGGCAGCTGGATTACAAACTACTTCAGTAAACAAAAAGCTACCCAAAATTCTGTCCATGAACTGATTATTTATTAAGGCCTAGCTGCCAAAGTGTCTGGTGGCAGAGACAAACTAGTTAACAAAATTTAGTAACTTGTGCTTTCTTAGATAGTGTAAGAAAACTGTGTAGTGTGGACAATATTGATGCACCAAGCTCAATGTCACCCTTGCTTGAATCTGTGCCTGGTCATCCCATTCAAAATGGGTAGAGATGCACAATAAATATTGAGACTGATAAATAATAATGGGGAAAATGAGGAATTTATTTTGATTTTTACAATTCTGATAATGAAATTACAGGAGGCAATCTTTACGGCACTGAAAATGCTCTGTAAAAGTCAAAGTGTATTTGTGTTTTTGATGTACTTTACAAGAAAAAATAAATGAACATTTGAAGAGTAAGAACTGTTCTTTGTTTTTGTTGAAATTGTGATATCAGTATGATTTGGTTCACTCAGAGCCAGGGAATATTAAATCATCCATCAACTACATCTAAGACTCTCTGACCCTGCATGCATGACAGGTTATATGAATCTCAATTTAAAATACCAAAATGTGAAATTAATCATTAGTTTATCAGAATCCACCATGAGAAGTAGGCAATTATTGGTCACTGTATCATCTGGAAAAAAAAGTGCATCCCTAAAAATGTCATCTTATTCCAAATTAACTAGAATGCTCTCAACATAATATTTTCTCTGTACAAAAAAAACTTAAAATGACACATATAATTTTTTTTTTCATTCAAATAGGCACACATCAAAAGTATAACTATATGAATAAATACTTTACTGTGAGTAGGCTATATACTTATTTCTGATCACAATATTACCCTGATTTGGTTGAATGACCAATAAAAGCGTCTTCCAGGCTGCTCCTATTTTCTGTCGGCAAAACTATATACCCACATTATGGTCCCTTTAACTGCATCCAACGCCCTGCACCACCGAGCTAGCCAGTGCTCGCGGTGTATCGTTTCACGTGTAATTTATTAATACTTAAGTATATGGTTCTATAAGCAAAATGCCCACAATTCTTGTATAACAGCAGTTTAAAATTTAGTAAGATGCATAGTATCCGAAGTGGTAATGTCTGTGTTGTAAGCTAACCATTCACCATCCAGCTAGCTTGTATCCAGAGAATTCCACACCGAATCCCATTTAAAAATATTGCAACTTAATCTTGCGTTGTTCTACAGCAAACATATGAAGTTGCAATCCAAATTTATACCCTATGTTATAGGTATGATAGTCTTCTGGCAAATACGGCACATGTCTTATCCAACACACGGCAGTTAAATTAAATAAAATCTCAGTTATACCCGGTATCAAGCTGCAACGCTATTTAGGTGGAAGTTCGCTTTAGTTTGAGGCTAATCCGTGCTTTAAAATTTAAATTTTAGTCAAGAGTATTCTGGGTGTTATTTATAGTATATGCCGAATTGTACCGTAGATTATATACATTCGTAATATACCTTAAGTTAAGTTCTAAACCTTGTCCATGTATATATGTATTTATGCAGATGGTACACGCAGATCTTTTAAATGAAATTTGGTGGGACGACTCACTGCTATTGGGTGGTTCGCGTCTACTACAATTAGCAGAGACTGTTGTGACTCAGATGAACCTGTTCTGGTACACAGGATGCTGATGCCAATAAATGGAGCAGGAACTTACCGAGAAGAGCATTGAGTAGATATTTAAGGTAAATTTGATGAAGTAGTAGAAGTGGTTGGTTTTCCTCAGTTCAGAGTAGGACGGCATGGTTGCTTCAATTAAAGCTAGCAAACCAGCTAGCTAGCTATCCTTCGTTTGGTTCAGCCGATAACAAAATAATATTAATGGAACATAAAATAGTGTTTTATGATATGAAAACGCTTTAAAGAGAGCTAACTGAATTTTAAATACGTAGCAGCCCTCATTTCTCACACTCTATTGTGGATAGCCACCGAAACAAAACCACTTCCGTGCGGCCGGTCAGTCCACGCTTTGTTTTGACTACATTCTTAAAGGGGCAGTGCATATATTCTCATAAATACTGGAACTGGATTTTGCTTCTATTTTAACACATTTTTTTTTTTTTTAAGTTTAGTTTTAGTTATTATAATTTTTACATTTATTTTCTAAGTGCATGTCGTTTATTAACATTAAAAACTATAACAATGTAAACAAATTAAACATTAAAAAGCAGCCTTTTGACACTGAGGTCAACCAAGTGCAAGATCAGTCCCCCAGTGGTAAGACAGCAGGTGCAGAGAGGAAATCCACCTATAAAAAAAGAAAAACACAGTTTAGTTTCCTCTCATTATTATTATTATTATTATTATTATTATTATTATTATTATTATTATTATTATTATTATTATTTTAATGAAACAGGATGAAAATTGAATGAAACCTCTAAATTTCAATTTGTAGAGTGTAAAAAAGCAGAATATACTAGAATATAAGTTAAATGACCCACAAACACGCTTTTAAAAAGTGCAAGTAAAGGCATAAGTTACTAAGAGTTGCTGTATTGCATTACCTCATGACTCCGTGCACAGTTAATCCCTCTTGCTTCAAGTTGCATCAGTTGTTGTTGCCACCACTTGTTGGATATATCTGGCATGCTTATGACATTACCTATGCACTCGCAAATAGGTTTACACACTCACAAAGCTGGCCATGTGCTCACTCAAGTCATGACATGTTTATTCATCTGAGAATACCATCTTCAAAAGATGGTTTGTGTTCTTATTAGGGGCCCGACCCTCTTGTTTTTGCCAGTCTTCTTCTTCTTCTTCTTCTTCTAGCTACAAGGAAATCAGCTTTCTCATCCATGAAAATAATGCAGACATTGCACATAGGTCTGGTCCAAACTGCCTCAACTGGTGTTGTGGGCTAATAGTCCTGATGGGGGCGCTACAGCAACTGCCAAAATTTGAAATCTTTAAAAACTACTAACAAATCAGTCATACGTGCTAACACTCAGCAACTTTCCCTAAAATGTAGACCCAGTGAGCAGAAATTCCAAGATGCTTCAAGCTGGTAGGAATCCACCCAGTACATCACTCAGATTTTCTAATTTAACCTATCTCCTTCCACATTTTCTGCTCAAATGACATATTACGTATTTAGACTTCCACAAAAGATCTGGTCAATTTTTTTTTTGAATGATCATAAACTGGGCCTACAGTGCAACAAAATGTTTGTGTAAACAGCTACTGCAAATTTCACTAAATAAATCTCCAATTGTTATGTAAGTAAATGGCACAATCTTGCTGTCATGGGAGACGTGGCTTGGTTAAAAATTTATTAAAACATATTTTTCTATCTATCTATCTATCTATCTATCTATCTATCTATCTATCTATCTATCTATTATTCTATCCTCATATATGCTAAATAGATCATCTTTCAACATAATTTTCAAAGTTAAATTTAATTAAACTAAATTGGAAACTAATCTGGCAGAGCCCACAACTGTTTTTCAGAAATCCCAGCAATCATTATTTATTCATTTTAGTAGAAGTTGTTGTCGTTGTTGTTGTTGTTGTTGTTGTCTTTCTTTTCTTGTAGTTGCTGGCCAATTCAGGACTGATCAATGTATGGATATTTTTGATTATATGCATTCATTTTATCGGTGATCTATCAACTTGTAACCTCACCCTACATAATTATGTGTAAATAGTAAAACCAATTTTTAAAAATCAATCACAGAGAAAAGAATTTTCTCACTTATGAAGCAAGAAATCGTTGAGAGAAAATAAATAAATAAATGATGAAATAAATGAATACATAAATAACTAAGACTCTCTATGTTGTCTAGATCAAGTACGCAAATTCTCAGAATCTGCCTCTGCATGCAACTCTGGTGATTGTCTCAGTCAGAGTCATAAAAGCCATCTGTTGTGGCTCACTTGGGAGGCAGCTCAACAAGATCATGACTTGCCCTGGCTGTCTAGAGATACATTTCAAAGACTGTTTTAAATTTAGAAGTTTTAAAGGTCCAGTCTGTAAGATTTACAGGGATTTATTGGCAGAAGGTGGCAGAAATAGAAAATTATATTTATAAGTGTGTCTTCATTACTGTATAATTACCTGAAAATAAGAATTGTTGTGTTTTTGTTACCTTAGAGTAAGCCCTTTGTATTTACAGGGGGTGTCCGCCTTGTTGGAATGCCATGTTTCTACAGTAGCCCAGAATGGACAAGCCAAATACTGGTTTTGCTGCCTCTGTAACCAGTGGTGCGTCATCTGCAATGTGTTGTGATGAACAAGCCCAGACCGTGGACATCTTTGGAGGCGATCTCCATTTATTTCCTGACATCAAGAGGTAAATAACAAAATCCTCCGTCAACTGCGACCATATAACTTGATCCCCTACACAAATTAAATGACAGAAGCATGTTTGCATATTCCACATTAAGATTAAGCTTATAAATGTAGTTTAACAGCACTAAAGCACAGAAATTACAACAAGAGCAACGTGGCTTACCTCTCCCATGGAGTACAACAGAAAAACGCGAGAGATAAGGTGGAAGACACCACTTTATAGGACGGGGACCCCTGAAAGTGAACACAGGGGTACAGAAACTGAGGGGAGGAGGACAAACCTTTGCAAATGATTTATATCAGTCCCCCCTATTTTTTTATTTTCTGGAGACCAACTTTTTTAAAATGACAAACCACTGGGCATCTTGCCATTGGAGGCTAACCTGCCCTTGCAAGTGTCTTCTTGAGGGCGACTAGCCCTTAGGTTGTAGGAAGCATATTGCTCAGGAAACAGGAAGTTGTTTTAACCTGAGTATAAACAGTCAAATCTGCCCCAGACTTCACCTGCTTGATAAGAGTCGCACCCTGAAGACATGTACATAACAATTAGGACTCACAGTCATTGCACCACCTACTGGTAGCAGGAAGTACATCTTTTGAGACAATTATCGTTTGATTTACATGAAATTTTCTTGCAGTCTACACTTGATATGCCGGAACATAATGTACGATTAGGGGGCGTTCTGTGGCGCCTGTCTAGTGGAGACAAGAACTGACATCGAATTCTTTCATGCAATGTCCAGGACACGTGAAAATTACAAGGCCCTGGCAGCCACGTGGGGGTACGATGGTTCGATCATCGCTGCTAGCAGCTTTAGCTGATAATTTGATTTGTGTGATTCATAGCTAGTAACCAGCATGCACTAGGGCTCATCATACTAGTTTTGCATTGGGGCCCATTACAACCACAATTCATCACTGGCTCACCTGCTTTGAACACTCCATTATGTGCATTGCTGAGAGAAGCACGAGCTATGAGTCACATCAGTCATCAGGTTACATTTAATCAATTACCGAGTCCTTCAACTAATGCTACTCTCCCTCTGTGCAAACATCCACACTTGTCATGCGTCCTTGAGCAGGACACTGTCCTATTGCAGACCCTGACCCCTGACTTTATACTGAAGAGGGACAGTAAAAGAAGAGGCAGTTTCCCTACAGGATCAATAGAATATTATGGGAATGAATCTTCTCTGGTGCATGCTGGGATTCAAACCAGCCCCATATGACCACAAGGAATGAATGATAACGCACTGCCAAACCTCATCTTTCCCAAGGCTATTTTAAATATCCAGCATATGCAAAGATCTTTGTGGAAGGAATTAAATCTGTCACCCTCATGCACATTCTGGGGGTCATTAGGGTGGCAGCAGCTCATCAGAGGCAACACACAGCCTGACATCTTTCACAAATAATTGAGTTTAAATTTTCAACAGGAGGTTGGGGAACAGTTAGGCCGAGTCACTGAAAGTCAATCAATGGAAAGGTCAGAAATAACATTTAGAATTCAGAAATGTTTTCATGTCACTGAGTCCCCCTGGGATCAGCTAGAAGGCTGGGAGACAGTGTGCATGGACTGAATTGAGTAGAAACTCAGAAACCCAGCTCATTTCTTGTGTGAAATCATCTGAATCCAGCACTTCCTCTGCCTGCAACCTTTTCTCACTGCAAACCGCACACACACGCAGAGCCACAGCATTTTGTCATCACTATAGTCTGTGAGGAACATATATAATTTCCACAATGCATATCAATGATCCAATTTGACAGTATGAGTATATTTCTCCTATATTGTTCATGGGATCACTTTATTTCCCTCGCAGACGTGTGATTGGTTGTAAAGAAGCACTTCTGGATTGTGAGGCAGCCCTTTGATGATTCCTTTCTGTCATGACTTTAGGCTCAGTATTGTGAATTTTCCCTCACCTGAGATGAGATGAGATGGGAATAACTGACTGCAGTTGTGGGAAGTGACCAAAAAAAATCTGTCAAAAGAGACAATTTCCAGGCCAGAGTGGAAGTGCCAGAGTATCATAAATTGATTCAGTCTCTATAATTGTTGAGATAACAAATGAACAGCTTGCACACTACAGTGCATAAATGTAATACAATATAATGCAGTGTTTATTATCATTATCAGATCATGCAAAGGGTTGTGTGAGTGTGTGTGTGTGAGTGATCAACAGCACTAGAGTTTGTCTGCAGCTAATCTTGCATATTACTGGACCCATTAGCCTAAAACTGTTTGGTGCACTTTTATGACTGCATGATCAAGGACCTCTTAAGGGTGCAGTGATTCACAGTTAAAAAAAAAAAAAAAATATATATATATATATATATACATATGTATATAATCTATACCGACTGCTGACTCGTGCATGTCAACAATTAGCCAAAATGCATTGGAAAACATCAGCACAACTTGCTGGTAGGTGTCGCAAGTCATCAACTGTTAGGCTAAAACAATGCTTACCCACAAGAAATGCTGGAGAGTGACTAGTTATGTAATTAAATTACAAAATAAATGTAATTATTATGATCCCTGCCAGCAGATTATGCGATCACTTCCATGTGTGCATATGTACGTGCGTGATCAGTGTTGGCGGAACATTGCAGATCTCTGCTGGTTGCATCTGGCAGTTGCGGTGGCATTGCAGTAGGTGCTTCTCTGGCACAACAGTCTGTTGTTTCACTTTGCTTGGCCAGACTGAGTCCCTTTTCATCCGTCTCATGTTTTGGGTTGGACATTAGTCAGGGGTGGCCTTCAGTCCATGCTAGCATCTCTTATCCCGCTCAAAATGATCAAATTCAATCATTCATTCATTCAAATGATCAGCTCGTCATCAAGCCTCTGCAGAAGCCTGACAACAACCTGACCATGTGAATCAGGTGTGTTGGAGCAGGGAAACATCTGAAACATGCAGGGCCAGGGTTGAGAAACACTGTATTATACAAATGAAAAACATGAAACTATAATTTGCAATACATAAAAGCTCATATAAGTGAGGTTTGAAGTGTTTGCTTGCTGAGAAGTGCTATGGGCATTGGAAGAACAGGAAAGCTTGAAGTGGTTGTTTTTGCATTTGCTGGCTCTGTATCGTCTGCCTGAAGGTAATAATTCATATTCAGCATGTAGACTGTGTGAGGGTCCTCCAGGATTGTGTTTGTTTGTTTGACAATGATTGTCTCATAAATAGTGTGAAGGGACGGGCATTTCTATCCCCCACCATCACTTTCATTGTGCTTTTCAGCATCTTTTGTCAATTCTCGCCTTTAACAGGACTGTCGGCTTGTTGTACCAAGATGCTGCACCGTATCTGATGATGCTTTCCAGTACAGTTATGTAGAACACGATCATGATCTCAGTACCCACCCCAAACAGTCTGAGCCTGCAGAGAAAGTAAAGCCTGTAGCATACAGATGATCAATAAGTTAGTTTAATTTCATATTTCACCTATTTCAATGTGTATTTTCCCACCACCACTTTTACAACAGATAATACAGAACAGATAATACACTCTAACAAAAACTTTCTTATACAGTATCTCACAAAAGTGAGTACACCCCTCACATTTCTGCAAATATTTAATTATATCTTTTCATGGGACAACACTGAAGAAATGACATTTTGATACAGTGTAAAGTAGTCAGTGTACAGCTTGTATAACAGTGTAAATTTACTGTCCCCTCAAAATAACTCAACACACAGCCATTAATGTCAAAACCACTGGCAGCAAAAGTGAGTACACCCCTAGGTGAAAATGTCCAAATTGGGCCCAAAGTGTCAATATTTTGTGTGGCCACCATTATCTTCCAGCACTGCCTTAACCCTCTTGGGCATGGAGTTCACCAGAGCTTCACAGGTTGTTACTGGAATCTTTTCCACTTCTCCATGATGACATCACGGAGCTGGTGGATGTTAGAGACCTTGCGCTCCTCCACCTTCCGTTTGAAGATGCCCCACAGATGCTCAATAGGGTTTAGGTCTAGAGACATGTTTGGCCAATCCATCACCTTTACCCTCAGCTTCTTTAGCAAGGCAGTGGTCGTCTTGGAGGTGTGTTTGGGGTCATTATCATGTTGGAATACTGCCCTGTGGCCCAGTTTCCTAAGGGAGGGGATCATACTCTGCTTCAGTATGTCACAGTACATGTTGGCATTCATGGTTCCCTCGACGAACTGTAGTTCCCCAGTGCCGACAGCACTCATGCAGCCCCAGACCATGACACTCCCACCACCGTGCTTGACTGTAGGCAAGACACACTTTGTACTCTTCACCTGGTTGCTGCCACACACGCTTGACACCAACTGAACCAAATAATTTTATCTTGGTCTCATCAGACCACAGGACATGGTTCCAGAAATATGGTTCCAGAAATATGTGTCCTTAGTCTGCTTGTCTTAGCAAACTGTTTGTGGGTTTTCATGTGCATCATCTTTAGAAGAGGCTTCCTTCTGGGACGACAGCCATGCAGACCAATATGATGCAGTGTGCAGCGTATGGTCTGAGCACTGACAGGCTGACCCCCCACCCCTTCAACCTCTGCTGCAATGCTGGCAGCACTCATACATCTATTTTCCAAAGACACTCACTCATCTTCTTTGGTCGACCATGGTGAGGCCTGTCCTGAGTGGAAGCTGTCCTGTTAAACTGCTGTATGGTCTTGGCCACCGTGCTGCAGCTCAGTTTCAGGGTGTTGGCAATCTTCTTATGGCCTTGGCCATCTTTATGTAGAGCAACAATTCTTTTTTTCAGATCCTCAGAGAGTTCTTTGCCATGAGGTTCCATGTTGAACTTCCAGTGACCAGTATGAGAGAGTGTGAGAACCATAACACCAAATTTAACACACTTGCTCCCCATTCACACCTGAGACCTTGTAACACTAACGAGTCAAATGACCCTGGGGAGGGAAAATGGCTAATTGGGCCCAATTTGGACATTTTCACTTAGGGGTGTACTCACTTTTGTTGCCAGCGGTTTAGATATTAATGGCTGTGTGTTGAGTTATTTTGAGGGGACAGTAAATTTACACTTTTATAGACGCTGTACACTGACTACTTTACATTGTATCAAAGTGTCATTTCCTCAGTGTTGTCCCATGAAAAGATATAATTAAATATTTGCAGAAATGTGAGGGGTGTACTCACTTTTGTGAGATACTGTAAATATTCCATGACTGAAGCAGCAAGAATATCACCTATATCACCTGCCCCTTTCTTAACAATTACATACCTTAAATACAGATGGCCTTGTCCTTTTCACAGATCACATAAAAAATCAACAATACATACTCAAATATAGTCACTTAAAAAATTCAACCATACTCAGATCCCATTACGACAGTCAGCACAAATATTACTCAGCAGTAGTAATGTCCCATCTATATTTTCTCTTAAATTGAATCATACAATTAGAGCAGAAATTGAATTATTCTCCAGAGAATTCCTGTTTGCATAGAGACTTCTGAAATTAAATTTCCTTCAGTTAATCCTCTTCCTATGAGCTTACAATAAACAACTTCTGTGCATTTTTAGGTAATAGTCCATTTATGGCTTTAAACATGATTCATAACATTTTTAAATTGACTACATCTTTAATCTTATTTATAAGTCTTATTCTGTAATACATGCAAAGGTTTAGTATTAGGTTGTATATGTATTGCCCCACACCTCTGTGCAGTATCCAAAATATGGCAGAATAAATGAACAGTGCAGAAAAATCTAAAGTGCCCTTTACTTTGTTTAAACTCTAATACTTCCAAATGGGATCAAAGTTTTAGGTAACCTCTATGAAGACAGAACAATGAGACTGAATGAGATTTAAAGCAGCGATTTAATATTCCACGAAATGAGTTCTGGGGATACCTCCAGCCGAGGCATTTGATGATAAAGAGTTTTAGCTCAGTCTCTGTAGAATTGTGGGTATCTGGCATCCTATTTTAGACGTTTCTGGAAAGGGACATGAAGCAGCAGCCTACAAGTGAATGCAGCTCCTTAACTCTGAAGCAGATACATCGCTCCTCAGACTGACATGGAATGCTGACCTTAATGTTGACTGTCACTGAGGAGGACTGGACCCAGATTCTTAGAAATTACCCCCAAAATATCAAGGGAACTGAAAACAAGACTTGTTCAATTTAAAATGTTAAAGTTTCTAAAAAATAAAAAGTTTATCAGAACCCAAGTTGCAGAGAGTAGGGCTGCAGGATGATGTGGGGTGTTGTTGGAGTAGTGAAATAATGGTATTCTGGTTCATACTTTCTGGAGCTGTCCAAAACTACAGGCGTTTTGGTTAACTATCTATGACTACAGTCAAATTATTATGGGTCAAGATGTCTCTTTCACTTAGGTCTGTACATTTTGGGAGACGCCACAGGGTTAAATAATTTAACTCCCTCTGTTACAGATAGGGCCAAAGCTGCCCTCATACTGGGGTGGAAATTAATTGTTATAAATTGAAAAGCTTCCTCCATGCCTGCAGCATCTCTGTGATTCATCCAGTTGGGGAGACACTGGAAAATCTATCTAGAAGTCATGGTCATTTAACTATGTGGATATGACTAGACCATCATCCATGGCACATAATCGTCGCCGATCCTGTTTGTGATATTCATGGACAGGATCTTGAGGCGTAGTCATGCTGGGATGAGAAGGATGGGATGGGGATCAGTTCCTCTGAAAGCCAAGGCCATGGTTCTCAGACGGAAACCGGTGGATTGCCTCTGAGTAGGGAACGAGTCCTTACCCCAAGTGAAGGAGCTCAATGGAACATGAGATCGGCCAGAGAATCGGTGCAGTGGAAGTGGTATTCCCCTCGCTTTACTGCACCCTTGTGACAAAAAGAGAGCTAAGCCAGAAGGCAAAGCTCTGAAACTACCAGTCAGTCTTTGTTACTACTCTCATGTATGGTCATGAAGGTGGGTCATGAGTGAAAGAACGAGATCACGGATACAAGAGGCCAAAATGGCTTTTCTAAGGAGGTTGGCTTTCATTTCCCTTAGGGATAGGGTGAAAAGCTCAGGGATCCACAAGGGACTCAGAGTAGAGCCACTGCTCCTTTGCATAGAAAGGAGCCAGGTGAGGTGGTTTGGGCATCTCATGAGGATGCCACCTGGTCATCTCCCTAAGGAGGAGGAGGACTAGGTGGAGGGATTATATTTCCTCCCTGGCCTGGGAATGCCTCGGGATCCCCCAGTCAGAGCTGGTTAATGTGGCTGGGGAAAGGGAAGTTTGGAGTCCCCTGCTGGAACTGTTACCTCTGTAATGGATAAGCAGTTGAAGACGGATGGCTGGATTATGGATGTTCGTATTCAGTTGTCCTTGGTTTGTATTTGCATTTAGGTACTTTGTTGAATGTCTACTGTTGTTAACCTGTGTTGAAAACTGAAATAAAAAGAAAACTCCAATACTTTGACACACTCTTTATATAATCTATATGGCTTTCCAAGGTCCAGTATGACCCCCAAAACTTTTTAATTCAAATATTCTAATATGAACTTTTACATGCTCATACACTTATAGGAGCACACCTGTTCAGTTTCACTCATGATCACAGGGTCATGGGCTCTCACCTGTCTGGGATCAACACATATCAGTTCTTTAGTTTTGTTTTCATTAAGAATGAGGTTGTGTCCGTCACACCAAGCCTGCTGTCAGAACAAGGCTATATCAAGCCTATCATCAGTAGGGATGATCAGGCCCTGACTTGTGTCCCAGCAGCACCACCTTGCAGATTACTGAGTCTGATCCACCACCATCTGGAGGCTCTGTCAGCAGTCTCCAAATTGGACTTCATGGCTTCCTACTTTTTCAGCCATCATATTGCCCAACAGCATGAATAATCTGCAGAGAGAGCACTCAGCAAAGCCTCTCAGGCTCACCTTTATGCAGCGACCTCTCCACCCTCCCTCTGACACTGCTGATACCTGTTCATCTTCCTGCTGATGAACACTGGCTTTGAACGCTTCTGAGAGCGGGACCTCAGAGATGTTGGTGTAATGGTGTTTGTTCTGTACAGGTAATAGACCCGTGGACAGCCTGGACTGTGGTTGGAGCTGCTCAGCAGCCCCGGTGAAATCAATGTGCTTGTAATGTAGGTGGAAGTACTTGCTGCTGTTGATGGTTAAAGGTATCATTATGCTCAAACTAAAGTGTTTGTCGCACGGTTGAGTAGAAATCACTTCGCTCAATGTATTTCCAGTTTCAGAATTGGTACAATTTCTGTAACCTTCTGAAAACGACAATCGTGCCTCTTCAGGCAGTGATTAGCTACTTGTGCAGAGGTGGGAAAGAAGTCAGGGTTTTCACCTCTCTTTCAATATCTTTTTTGATTATTTACCCAACTATTTATGACAAGGTACATATGTAGTTAAAATTGCAAGACTGTATTCTAGGAAAAACAGTCTGAAAGTGCACGTTATCCCATTTAAATGATTATCCTGTCTTCACGTGCTATAAACACATTCTACGCACCAGTTCATTTTGAGTGTACCACTGCAAAAACTGCGGTAATGATTTTTTTTTAAATGTGAAGTAAAATTTTAAGTCATCTGCAAAGAACTTTATTATTGTTTGCATACAGTTGATATTCCTGATAGCTGCCTAGATGGATATATGTGAATATGTGTATGCATACTTTTAAGATTTTCATGCCCTTTCACTGATATTCAGTTGAGCCAACCTGGTGCATTGTCTCACATCTGTTCTCCATTTATTACGTTATATTATGCATAATAACTTGATATATCTTGTTCATACATGGTAAGAAGAGTGGGGGTGTGCTTGAAACTGGATTCGAGGAACAGACTACTACAGCTGTGATTTCTATCTGCACTCTTCACTTGACATTTCTCTGACACTGCTGAAGCCTCCACCCACAGCCATCACTTCAGCGGCCGATACAGAGGCGGGCCTACATGTTAAAGCTCTGTCACAATCTTTCACATTCTTCAGTGGTAAGATGTTTTCAGTTAATCAGATCAAAATGAGGATAGACATCTGAAAAAGGTGAGGCAATTAGCCCTGTGTATCCTGTTCCCTGTCTGTGAATTTCTGATGAATGAACTGTCCGTATCAGTCGTCATTTTTGCTGTCTCTGTTTTTTGAATGCCCTCCTGTCTGTAAGTGTCTGAAAATGGTGCAACTGATAAATTCAGAGTCTGCTTTTCATGTGAGCTTTGCATGACTCCTGGAGCCTCACAGGATGAAGTTCACTTTTGTTGCAAGAATTAACATTCAAGCTAGAATCAACAGGTCAGAGTCTATGACATCCATCGAGGTTGAGGTCCAACCAGGGACGTTGTAGTGACCGGCATAGTGATTATAACCACCAGGGCACTCAAAAAGACTCATCAGTATTGGTGATTTTATATCAGTTGCAAAATAAACAATTTGACAGGGAATTTGTCATAGCTCAATAATATTAATTAAATTATTCATATTAAAGCCTCTCAGGTTCCCTCTGCAAACTGCCAATGGTTTAGTCCAGTGTTTCTCAAACTTTTTACACTACACACCACCTCAGCAAATATTAAGCTTTCCAAGTATCACCTTATTGATTTGCACCATTTAAAGCTAGCAGGTGCTTTGGACACTTCACTGGTGATAAGTAACCACTAGCATTTGTGTTTGGTTCACTGTCATCCACTTCATTTTCAACACGGTGACTCGAAATAATCTCTTCTTGATTCTTCGTAATAGTTTCCATGTGGAACCACCACTGCAATGTTTTTGAAACACTCCTTTTCTGTCACTTCATTTTACCTCTGTTAAACATCTTAAAATCTTTAATTTAACACAGGCACCAGTGGAAAAAAAAATGTCAGCAGTAGTTTTCTTGTTTTGTTGAGTAATGTGAACATTTTGAAATTTTATGTCTGCATCTAGTTAGTTCTGCCAAAGGAAAGACTGTGACGTTCTCTACAATTGGTCTTATATGATTTGCATTATGATACCAGTTGTTTATTTTATAAATGATTTTTTTTTGTAAAAATATAAGAGTATAAAACAGACCTAGCAAACAATTTTTTAAAGAAATTTACCTAAAAACAACACTCCCATAATGGTAAGGAATGAAAACAGCGAGTTATTGTTTAAAATGTGAAAATTTATTTAAATAGTAATGAGAAATATCTAGTATCTTCACCAGTTTGAAATTAATGCCATTTGAAATTGAAATTGTTTGTCTGGATGTTACCTGTGCACAATAAAGTACCACTGTGGACCAGCCTATAAGAATGAATGTGTTAAATCATGTTTCAACTTTACATCAACAATCTATCAGACCAAACTATCATAACCCTGCTCAAAACAAGACAGTGAGTCACACTTCAGTGTCTGATCATTTGTGTTATATTTAAATGCTTGTTGTCAGTTTCCTGCTGTGTGTCTTTCACGACAAACAGTATGTTGCAACCATCTGTCGTGCTGCTCATGAGTTAAAATCAATTACAATTACACAATATAAAATAAAATTGTTAGAAATGAATTTAAAGTAAAGTATTGCAGCATAATTGAGGATGTGCTGAGCGAGTGAAAAGGGCCGAAATGGGTATGTTACCTGAAGGCAACACCGTGCTATTGAAGGTTGGATTTAAAAAAAAAAAATGCATATAATGGTATTGTCAATCGGGCAAAATGAGTTTGAAAATATTGGATTTCTGCAAATTGTGTGTCATTAGGTTAAGGTGGTGACCATAAACCGTAACGTCTGAGGTTGGAGTGTAGCTGGGGGACCTTTACATGTGTCCCTCTCCCCTCATTTCCTGCCATCTCTCCATATTGAAGACAAAAAAAAAAAAAAGCCCAGTGGTGTTTCTTAGTGACACAGCTCGATGAATGACAGCCATTTTAAAGCTACAGTATCATAACAAAGATGCCCCTGTCACATCATGCTCCTTTTACTGAGACATGCTGGTGTCAGTGCAGTCACCTCAGACTAATACAATTTCCCTTTCCACTACAACAGTAGGTGGTGAGAAAACACCAGCAGCCATGAAGGGATGCTCAGTATCAGTCACAGCAGCGATGACAGCTTTCTTTGACTTTCTAAAATAGATAAGACTTAATCATATTTTTCTTGAGAAAAGTAGCTTCAGTACCTGATGACAGAAGGAGCAAAATGTCTGAATTCATTTCAGCAGCCTGGGCACACGCTGATTGGGCTGGATTATATCATCAGGAGCGGTGAAGTAAACACCTTGTCATCATTATCATACTCATTTGCATCACCTCAGACTAACTTGTTTTTCTGTTAGCTGTGATTGAAACCAGCAAAAAAAATTGAAATTGAAAATGAATTGATTTCAACCATAACTAAGCAGCAATAAAGCTGCAGTACGTTGCATGTATTTCAGCCGTGGCACAAGTTCACACTTTACTCAAGTAGAAGTACAGATGCTTGTTTTTTGAAATTGAAAAAGTAAAGGCTAAAGTGTAAAAGTAAAAAGTAGTCCCATGTTTCTACTGGCTGCTTCTGTGCAAAGCTAACTGAACCTCAACTTTTCTCTGTGACTGAGTTTCCCTTCCAGTTGTTTTGTCTTGTTACGTGTTTTACATTGTTTCTGTCTTGTTTCATCATTTTCATCTGTTTACATTTTGTTTTTCCTTTTATGTCGTTATTGTCTTGTGATGACTTTTTACATACTTTTGTCTGTATATGTTTTACATTGTTTTTCGTCTTGTTCTGTCTTTTCATTTTGTTTTGTCTTTTACATAGTTTTTGTCATGTGATGACTTTTATGTCGTTTTTGTCCTGATACATTTTAGCATTGTTTTTTGTGTTGTTACATTTTTTTTTCATTGTTTTTGTCTTATGTCTTTTTAAGTTTGTTTTTTTTCATCCCGTTGCATCTTGTTACATTGTTTTCATTTTGTTAAGTCTTTTACATTGTTTTCATCTTGGTACTTGTTTTAGAGGGGTTTTTTTGTCTTGTTTTGACAGTTATATGTAACATGCATTAATGAGGATGCGTTTTTTCTTTGCATCATAGATGAAGCAAAATAAAAAATAATCAGTAATTCCCCTCAAATGCATTACATATATTTGTGTTCAAATGTAGAGAATAAAAGTATAAAGTTGCCAGAAAAATAAATACTCAAGTACAGATAACTGAAAAATCTACTAAATCTACTACTACTAGTTTTTGCACTTCCCAGCTATGATGTACATTTTAATTCAACTCATAAATCACCTACTGTGTGGTTTCACATTGTCGACTTTAAAGTATGCTTCAAGATGTATTTCAATGTTCATTTTTATTTGTTCATTTTAATTTTACATGAATTGGTGTCAGTAATGTGCTGAACATGAAAATAAAATGAAAACTGGATTATTGCTTGTCACAGATTATGCCCAGACATGTAATACCAATTTGTTTGGATGATTTTAATTAAATACTGTCAAAACCCAGTCGTTTACAGGAAATAGGATGCAGAATTGATTCGGCCTCAGATGTAATTTGTTGTCACTCACTTTGTTGTAAAGATGGCTGAGATAGCAGTTACTGTAACACATCTGACAGATACAGAAATATTATAAGTGGCATGTTGATTCAGCAAGCAAATTGAAAGAGGAGAGGAAGGGTCAACAAATACAAGTCTGAGACGTTAAAAACAAAATGACAGGAAGAAGAAAAAAGTTGTTGTAAAGTTATTTTACAGGAAAAATTATAATCTGACAACACTAGCTGCTCTATAGGAAAATAGGTTATTTGTTATTTCAAACGATGACTGTCTCATTTAAGGACAAAACTGCACAAGTGTCATGGTCTTCTGGTTGTTCTGGTCTGAGGCATAGCAAGGTAACCATAAGACATCCTGTGAATGAATCTAGGCCCTGAACTCCATGTTGTCTGATTTATTTTGTCTGTCTTCACTATCAAATAAGGCAAAGATTCCAGTCAAGTTCAAAAGTATTTTAGAAATTGTAAAAAGTAGTTATGACAGGCTTATGACAGGCTCTGGTGCACGGTAGTTATGAGGCACGTGCGTGTGCACACACACACACAATCATATATGTTAATTTAAAGGATTTTCTTTTACAAGCATGAGATTTCAGTGCACTGGATTAGTAAAGATGGAGGACTATATCTGTGAGATAAATGTCTCATGGGTCATGGATGGTGGAGACGCACAGGTTATTGTGACTGACCTGGTAATTTCATGGCTGGAGCTGTGCAGCACAACTGGGATGGAGCTGGAAATAAATGGACAGGAATGTGTTATCAGTGTGTGTGTGTGTCTGCATCCAGAGGCCGGTGTCATTCGCCTCCTCTGCCTCTCTTTCCAAGCTGTTAAGACTCCACCATGAAGCGCTGACAGTCGTGACGGAGAGGACAGTCCAGATCGGATCGAAGCTTCTCCCCAGAGAAAAAGCAACGTCCTCGTGCTGTCGGAACAGAGTTGCCATGACTGGACACCATTCATCATTTAATTATCTTTGGAAGGGGGCAACGTTTCTGGTTAGCATTTTGCCGGGGTCACTGAAGAACTGTAGGACACAGTTCATTGATATTATGTGAGAAGCAAAAATTTGGAGAAATCACAGGAGGGAGGGGAACATCTGCCAGACAGTTATTGATATTCACAGAGGGTCAAACCACTGCCTCAACACCCAGTATGGTACATAAGCCTACTGACTATTTTTGTTTTCATTTTAAATAAGAGTTTAAACCACGTGCTCAAGACTAAAATTGAGACCATATGCTATCATTCACCATATTCATACAGCGTCCATTTTCCTCCGATGTCTCGCTCAGGGTGGGTGGCTCAAATACAACCTGGAACGCAGCAGTACGACACTTGAGCTTCCTCTGAGCGTGATGTCAGAGGAAAATGGCAGCTGTATTAATATGGTGAAGTCCTGAGAAAAATGACTTAATAGAGAATGAAAGGACACAATCATATGAAATTTATCAGCAACGTGGTCAAGAGTTGCCCAGATATTTTTCTTGTCTAAAGTGTTGGACAGACAGATGGAGGGATGGACTGACTGCCCACATATCTGCCTATTTTATTCTTCATCTAATCAGTATATTCACACATAAAATTGGTACTCCTTCGAGTGAGCCGTAGCCAAGATGGCAACCCACAGAAGGGTCCTACAAGAGGTACATGATGTTCAGGGTACTTGGCATTACCACAGAACAAGCCTGCATAAAAGCAATAGCCTGCAGTGCAATGAATGTGAGAGCTCTGAAGAGAGACAGAAAATACTTGAGAGTCGGAGATGTGAATTTCATGATTTCATGCGCTGTGTGAGTTTGACGTAGTAAATTATGGCCTCAGTGCATCACAGAAAGCCTTTCTGTTCTTTGTCCAACATTATTCCAATGGAGCCAGCGTGTCTGACTCTCTGTGTGGGGTTACAGGGTGGCTGTTTCCAGCTGTGAATTTGCAGTGACTTTCTACCGCTTTATATTGTTTCTTAAGTCTTGTGGCTCTATCTCTAATCTGGCAATGTCATAACTTCATTATTTTTTTTCTAAGATAATATTTTTCTGATAAGATGGTGCAGAAAACTCTGCTTAAAGTGATGAATAGAGCCTGTTGACATCTGGAGGGCACAGGGTGTTCCAAGAATCCCTTTTTTCATTTGTAAAGCACTTTTGATGGAATATAGCTGTATGGGGTCTAAGCCCATGGACACAGGCTTTAACTCGTATGAGCATCTTACTGTGTGAATGATTGATTGACTACTTACTCAAGACTGAAGCCCCACAGGGAACACTTTCCTCTGAAAAAAACACACACAAAAACACAGGATTTTATTTTAAAAAATGACAGAATCAGTGGCAGAAATTGTATTATGTTGTTAGAAAAGGATGCATTCAATTTAAGTTCAACCCTGATAGTTTAAGATTTCTAATGTAATGTGAGTTTCAATAGACTTAAGCCAATATTATACTTTCCACAACTGCAAGGATCGGCCAGGGTCTGTGTGACATAAATTTTGTCATCAGTGGGTGTACACTGTAGATATATTATGAGGAACTAAACAGTGTACGCTAAGATGGCAACCATTCAGTCCAGTGAAAGTTGCTCAGCTGGTGCATAAGCTGATAGTTTTTTAACTTCCAGGTTTACTTCCTGGTTATACAGCCAACTGAATATGCACAGTATTGTTTCCACCCTTGACCTGGACTACAGTACAGTGGCACTTTATGTTGTTTTTTTGAAATTCTTTTCCAGATGTTCTTCTACATTTGAAAACTGGTCCACATTCACTTAAATTGTTTGGGAGATTCTGCAGTGCTGTTTTCCTGTGAAACTCCAGCAGTGTTTACTGGAGCAAAAAACTAAACCCTTCAATCAGCATGAAGGTGAGTAGATAATGACTGAATTTTCATTTTGGGGCAAACTACGCCTTTAACAGTAGGCTATGTAACCAATGGGAATACACAGTGGGTGGGACTAAGCAAAATCAAATACCAGGAAATGCATATGAGGAATAAGTAAGCAAGCAGTATAAAACTTACGTAGAACACAGAAAAGGATATGAATTTTCTTCACAGCCGTGACAATGTTTACTGTGTTAACCATCTTATTTTAGTATGTCAGCATGCTAATATTCCCTTATTAGCACACATTACCACAAAGTACAGCTAAGATTGATGGGATTGTCATTATTTATGGAGGTATTTAGTTCTAAACCAAAGACTGTTGGTGGCGACTGAACAGTTCATCCTGAGGGGGAAATGATTGTCTATAATGTCAAGTTATCAAACAGTTGTTGTGACATTTCGCTCAAAACTGTCAGCCTCATAGTGTTGCGCGAAGAAATCTCAAAAAACAACAAAGTCACTTGTAGACCTTTTACATCAATAAATAGCTCCATTCTGGTTTGTGCTCCTACCTTAGAACTATTGAGAATATTTCGACCAACCTGAGAAGTTGGTTTTCCTTAAGAACCAAACTACAGGTTTATGAGCACTCTGCAACACCCTCTGTTGATGATGCATCCTTTGTGCAATGGTTCACTCAAACCTGGTGGAAACGCTGGCTGGTTTGCTAGATATCACCAAGGTTCCAAGAATGGAACAGGTTCAAGAACCAGGGCTTATTTGGTGGAAAATGGCAATTCGATTCTCAAATGTCTGTGCAAAATTTAGTGCCAATCTATCCAGAACATGTTGAGATATTTCACTGGATGGGTGAAAGCTTTGATGATCTGGTGGCACAAGAGAAATAGTCAGATCAAAAAACCAAAGACATTAGGATTCATCCTTTGGGATTTTTATTGGAATCCATTCATTTGTTACAGTCTAGATCAGGACCAAGACTAGCAGAGAGCCATGAGCTAAACATGCTATACCTTTGCCTTTGACTACATATCAAGATGGCATTTCACTAACCAGATTATTACTAACAGTAGGTCAAAATATTACAGTTTTAATATATCAAATATCAATAATATCTAACCTTTCTGTTTCAAAGCACCAAAACCTGCTGCTATAAAAGCTCCTCTGTTCCGCAGTGACACAGTGACGGGTGGTGTGAGTTGAGGCTCATTCAGCTTTTCACTCTCCGGCCTTTAAGTGCTGTCAAGAGTCCTGCAAGCCTGGAAGTAGCCTTAATTTTAATGACCTCATTCATCCTCTCACATTGCTCTTCTGGGTAGACCTCTGCAAATGCAGACAGGAAGCATGTAGCCCGAAATACAGCTCTGATAAAGTACATATAAAGCTTGGTATTGTAAACATTAAGAGTGAGGAAAATATCCTGCACTGCTCCTTCTTAAAAATACACTGGGTTATGCTGCACATTTCAGAACAACACTTGTATTTAAGTTAGTGTACAGTATATCAGAGGTGACGTCATTCAATTGCATTATTTTGTACATTATAGTATTTATATTGAACACTCACAAGTAATGAATTTGGATGGATAACTTTTTCACCGGCTTCCGGGTGAACATTCGTTCCACAGCAGCCACACTGAAGAGGTTGTCTGTCGATGCGTCTGCAAACAGTTTTTACGTATCAGTCTTGTGAGTGCAGTGATCAGCCTGTTGTCTCAAAATGCCAAATAATCTGGCCAATTAATCGACTGACCGACTTAAAAATATAACTGTATTACATTGTTAAAGTGAGTCTTAACATGATCTTTTTTTCTCATCTGTCAAGTCATTGTTATTTAAAGAACCAGTGTGTAGGATTTAATGATGTCTAGCGGTGAGCTTGCAGGTTGCGACCAACGCGCCTCACCAAGCATGTCGGAGAAACCACAGTGTTTCTTTTGTCCCTTCTGGGTTACTATAGAAACTGGTGGATTTAGGAAAGGGGCAATCGCCTCCCCTGGTGCCCCCATGTTTGAAGAACATGCTCATTTGGATGACCCTGTGATAGATAAAAACATGGTAGAGTGCTTTCTACAGCACTGGTTCTCAACCTGGGAAAAAAATCACAGGTTCTAAGAATGGAAACAATTATAGTTTATCTTAATTTCTGACAGTGAAGCTTTGGAATAAATCACTTCAGTGTGTGGAGTTCCAAGGAAAAAACTTTTGGAACCACTGCTCTAGAGAACACCACTAGTGGAGAAAATGCAGTGCATGTTAGATAATTATCTTTCCTTTAATTGCCTCTAAATGGTTAAATAGTTCATGGTTCCCTGTGTATTTTTATTACAGAGGTGTAGTCACATTAGCAATTTTAATCTAGATCAGGGATTGGAACTGTTTCACCGTGAATGCAAAATGACTTTCGGCAAACTGGTTCCCCACTGCGAATAGCTGGTGCCCGTCAGACAGCCTGAGCCCACCGACTCAGCGGCGGACTCCGTGGAAGAAGACCCGCTCCCCCTGTAGATATAAACAGCTTTTAAGGTGATTATAATCTAATAAATATTATGTTCCATTTCTGACATTTTCTGCCAAAGAGATCCCCCTAAATATTATACTCTTTATGCAACATTTCCGCATTAAAGTCTCCCAAAACAAATAGACCTATGCTGTGTATTTTGCCGAGTTGTGTATTTACATTATCCAAAATGTTTCCAATAAACCCAGAGAAATACATTCTTTTATTCAAGATAATGGGACGTTTCATTTAGTCACCTGTCATTAGCATCACATCCTCTTTACCACCACTAGTTGCTACAACTTCCAAGGAAACACAGGAAACACCAGATGATTCATCAGAGAGTGAAGAAGGAAGTTGGCAAATGTGATTTAATGTAAAGTGAATAAAACTGTAATGCATTGACTCATCAATGAACATGAACTCAAACTGATTTTCAATGGATGTTTAACAGTGATGACAACAACGCTCATTCATAAATTAAAAAAAACATTTATGATTATATATGAATCAAAACATATTTATGAATTCTGTAATTCATTTCTACCACTTTCTGCCAAGAGGTCTGTCTAAATCTTACTCATTAGCCCCTAAATTATGACTTTACTAGGTATGAGAGAATAACAGGATTTTCATTGTGAAACATGTAAAGAAGCCTTCTGAGGCTTGTTTCATTACTACAGTCAGCATGTTCACATCCTATGAAGCAGCTGGTCTCCAAATACACACACAGTCCAGTTTGTGAGTCCACAAGAGGGGGCAGTGAGTGGGAAGAAGACGGAGACATTCAAACAGTGTGGCACCTCACCACACTACACACTGTGATACACACCACATTGACTTGTATTATATCCATTCAAGATGAATGACAGCAATGATGCCACTACGGCTATACAACTAAAACAACTTTTATATTACTAAGAATTGTATCATTATTTTATTATTATGATTATGATTATTATTATCAATGTGGCTGTCTGAATTCGTCCATTCATCGTCCTGCTCCTCGTGTTCTGTTTGTTTTGGTCTCCAGAGGAATTATGAGCAAATTAAATCAGATAAGAGGTATTTAAGCATGATAATCCTGTTGGCTTCCCCCGCGCGGTCTGAGTCGCACGGAATGAATTACTTACCTGGACTCATCCATAATCATTACAGAGACTGCCTATTGGACGAATAGTGCGCAGCGGCTCGCTCCATAAGCTACCGTGCAGCCTCAGTACGAGCAGAGGAGCAGAAGGAGAGCAGAGCCGCTGAGGGAGAGACAGAGAGAAGGAGAGGAGGGAGCAGAGAGCTCAGATACGTGTGGTCGGTCAAGGAGCGCAGGCTTGTTCTGGCGCTGCGAGGCGCGTAAAAGGCGCATTTTCGTTTTTACGCACAACGATTAACAGATAATAATAGATTTTTAACGAAATGTCCCCGTAAAATTCTTACACTGAATTCCTGAATTTATTATTTCCAAGACAGTGGAGTCTTTCAGCGAACATTCCGCAGATTCAACACTTCCAACAGCGTGCGGCGGAGAGGCTCTCCTCTCCTGAAACTTTTGTTTGCGCTTGGCACCGGGATCTTAAACTTTGTTATATAATCAGTTACGCATATAACAGGTGGTTTTAGTGTGACTTTCTCTCTTAAACAGCAGAATGGATCCTTTATTCAACACCACTGACGTACCAAATTGGACCAACCACACCGACAACGGGAACCAGTTTGTGCAGCCGGTCTGGAGGATCGTCCTCTGGGCCATCGCGTACAGTTGTATAGTAATTGTGTCCGTGGTAGGCAATCTGACGGTGATCTGGATTATCATGGCGCACAAACGCATGAGGACCGTCACCAACTATTTCCTGCTGAACCTGGCGTTCGCCGAAGCCTCCATGTCCGCTTTCAACACGGTCATCAACTTCACGTACGCCGTGCACAACGAGTGGTACTTTGGACTGGTCTACTGCCGCTTCCACAACTTCTTCCCCATAGCGGCTGTGTTCGCCAGCATCTACAGCATGACTGCCATCGCTCTGGACAGGTAAGCTGCGGGTTTCAAAGTACACACAGTAAGAGATGACTGGCCAGTGATCCTGCATTGGAAAATCCCTTATAACCTGTGGATCATGTAGTCTAATCCAGTGTTCCCCAACCCTGGTCCTCTGGGCTCACTGCCCTGCATGTTTTAGATGTTTCCCTGCTCCAACACACCTGATTCAAATGATCAGGTTGTTATCAGGCTTCTGCAGGGGCTTGATGATGAGCTGATCATGTGAATCAGGTGTGTTGGAGCAGGGAAACATCTAAAACATGCAGGGCAGTGAGCCCAGAGGACCAGGGTTTGGAAACACTGGTCTCATCCAACACATTCATCATTCAGTTAATCTGAAGGAATGTAAGAATTCATTAATTGATTGATCATAATTCTTTACCATTTTCTTTAAAATCCTTAATAGAAAAAACATGAATATCATAAATATGTTACAGTGGCACAGGTTAAAGTGATAGAAAAATAAAACTTGTTGAATTGTACTCAGCTTTCACTCATAAAGTCCTTGATCTAAAGTGCTCTCAGTTTTTACACATTTCTCTACACAGAGTTCACCTTTTCAATTTGATTCAGACAGTTCTAGTTAAGTATTTATATATAATGGGGAGACACAAGGAGGGTAATTGCCCCCACTGGTACAACTATATTTGAAAAAAAATGCAGCAAAAGTTCCCTCTTGGATGCTGCTACGGTAGATATAACATGAAAAGTGCCCTCTATGGTGGCCCAGTGTCCAAGAAAATATGATAAAGTGGCTGCTAGGATGCAGTTCCAAGGTAGTGAGCGTGGTTAGGTGCCCTCTAGGGCGCAATTCCATGCAGAAACATGATGAAGTGCCCTCTGGGTGCCTTCCAGTGGAGAAAATGCGATGCAGTGCCATATAGGCTGCCCCACATGTTGGGCAGTTAGTTGGCCTCTACACGCTTCTTTGCTCCTGCCCTTAAAAGAAAACTGATGCGGCAGATTTTTACAAAATGCCTGTCCCTTTACTTTAAAACTTTCCTTAAGAAGCAGATCTGGTTTGGTGTAGCTGTATTGTTTTCCGGGTGCAAACAGTAAATTTTTAGAGCCATACAGGGCTTATACAAGCTGCATAGTGTCAGAAACAGATTGTGATGATGCAAAGGAAAAAAGGTGTGAAACTGCAAAATACAGGAAAGTTGTTATTCTGTGAGGAAATGGGGAGAGAGCAATGAAAAACAGGATTCACCTGAAATTTGTCTTCTCCTTTACATAAAAGTCATTCCCACTGTGAAATGATGCAGAAGTTCCACAAATTGGTGCATAAGAATCACCAGAATACAGGAAATGAAGTGTTTGATTCTGAAAATTTCCTGGGTGAGGAGCCCCGTTTGTGCTCATGTATCTCTCCAACCATTGTTGTAGAAGCAGAGTGGGGATTTCTGGCATGATTTCACCTCTTTCTAAGGTGCACAGGGAAATGAACATTGTAATATTTTATGAAAAATGCCTATAATCATGGCTCAATCACACCTGCGAGGAGCAAAGCCATAATGTTAGAAAATGAGGCATAATGTTATAAGAAAAAAGAAGATCATCCTATCGTCTGTCCAGTCATCATATTATATATTTCTCCATGGATTTGGGCTATTCTCATACTATCATGACTTATTTTCCTAAAATGACATTATTCTAAAAAAAAAAAAAAAAAAAAAGAAGACTTAATTTGATAAATAACTTCATGTAATACTATGGTTGTCCTTGAAATATTAAGATTACTTTTCATACAGTTACCTAAAATGATCTTTATTCTCATAATGGAATGACTTTTTTCTTTTAAAATTATGATTGTATTCTCATATTATGACTTTTTCTCCTAGCATTATGACTTATAATAACATATTTTCTCTCAAAATCATGACTTAATTCTTATAACATTATTCAAAAATATTTTAATATTATATGTAATATAATAATGTTAGGCAACACTGATTAGATTTGTTTGTTTTGTTTGTTTATTTCTTTGTTTGTTGTCTGTACTATTATTGCATCACATGCAATATGAGAATGGAATGGACGAGTTCAGTGGTATGACACAAAAATTAATCATTCATTTATTTATTCACCAGGCTACACTCTTAGAAATAAGTGTTACAAAAGGGTTCCTTGTGAAGAGCTGAGAACCATTTGCATCTTAAGATCCTTTTTAGTTGAAAGGGTTTGTTAAGGGTTCTTTGTAAGACTAAGGTTTACATTAAGAACCTAAGAACCCTTTTTGGAAGACAGAGTTCTTCAACGATTATTAAAATCCTTATACTTTTTTGGTGGGTTCTAGGTGAAACCCTTGGAGTACAAAAATGTTCTCTCTCTCTCTCGGAATAGAAAAATATTCTTGAGAGAACCCCCAAGTGTGTTCCAGATAAACCCCTTGGAACAAAAAAGGCTTTCTGCAGAACCCCCTCGGCAGGTTCTAGATTTAACCCTCGGAACAAAAAAGTTCTTGGTAGAACACCTTGGGTCAGTTCTATAGCAGGTAAAAACCCATTTGAATATAAGAGGGTTCTCAGTCGAGCCCCCTTAGCATATTCTAGATCCAACCCTTGAACTATTAAGAGGTTCTCTGTTGATTCCCCTGAGTGAGTTCAGCATAAAACCCTTGGAATCTAAAAAGGTTCTTGCTAGAACCTCCTGAGTGAGTTGCAGGAAGCTCAGTGTAGCTCTGTGAGGTGAACAACCGCGTGGTTAATGGGTCATGGCCTTCTGGATAAAGACACAGCAAATATAAAAGCTTTGCTTAAAGCAGCCAATAAATGTCCATATTGTTGGCTGTGTTCAGTCTCATCTGTGTGTAAGAGACTTTACAGGAGTGTAGTGATTCTGCTGGGAAAACGTGGCGTTTGAGAGATTTATATCTTTATATCGAAAGCCTTTCAATGAACATTTGTGTGTGTAAGAACTCTATTCATCAACGGAACAGCTCCTTGTGACACTGAGGCTGAATGAAAATTAGAAGCATAAAAATGCCAGAGCTGCTGTGTGTGAGCCTGAGTGTGGGGGTGTGTCTGTGTGTGTGTGTGTGTGTGTGTGTGTGTGTGTGTGTGTGTGTGTGTGTGTGTGTGTGTGTGTGCACTTGTAGAAATAAAGGTTCCAAAAGGGTTCTACCTGAAGGCCCAGAGACATTTGTTTCTAAAGAACCATTTTTGGAAGAAAGGATTTGTCAGGGGTTCTTTCAATTCAGAACCCTTTTCATCCAAAGAACCCTTTTGGGAAGAAAGAGTTCTTCAAGAATTGTTCCTTGAAGAACTGTTTTGTCAAGGGTTCATCAAAGGCTTTTGTACCATAATATAAAAGGGTTCTCAGTAGAACCTCTTGAATGTGTTCTAGATAAAAACCCCTGGAATATATTAAGTTTCTCAGTAGAACCCCCAGAGTGAGTTCAAGATAAAGCCCTTGGTAGAACCCTCTGAATGTGTTCTTGATAAAACCCTTGGAATATGTAAAGGTTCTTGGTAGAACCTCCTGCATGTCTTCTAATTAAATCCTTTGAATTATAAATAAGGTAGATTTATAAAGGTTCTTGGTAGAACTCACTGGGTGGGTTCTAGATAAAATCCTTGGAGTACAGAAAAGGTTATCAGGATTTTATCTGGATAAAACCTCCAGAGAGGGTTCTGTAACCATTACACCATAGAAGGGTTCCTTGTAGAACCCCTCATCAGGGGTTCTGGGTGAAACCTTTCACTGATGGTTCTTGATATAATTGTGCTGGGTTCTAGGTAGAACTCCCTGAAAGGGCTGTAAGTGGAACCTTTATAGAAGGTTCTAACAGGAACCAAAAAGACCTCTGCTATGAAGACAAGCCGAAGAACCTGTTATGGTTCTAGGTAGCACCTTTACTTCTAAGATTTTATGGGTTCAACCTAGAACTTAACATCCATCTGTCAAAGGTTTCACCCAGAACCCCCTATGAAAGGTCCTACATAGAACCCTTCTATAGTGTACCAGTGCCTGGGGGTTCTATACAGAACCTTTCCACCTTCTTAGGGGGTTAACAAGAATCCACCCATCGAAAACCCTTATATTCCAAAGGTTTGATTGAGGACACACTCGGGGGGTTCTACTGAGAACCCTTTTATATTACAAAGGGTTTTATCTACAACCTACCCATGGGGTTCTATTGAGAAGCCCTTTATATTATGGTACAAAGAACCCTTGTCAAACCCTCGAACCGTCTTCAATAGTTGAAGAACTCTTTCTTCCAAAATGGGTTCTTTAGATGGAAAGAACTCTAATAGAACCTCTTATACTACAAAGAACCCTTGAGGAACCCATTTTTCAAAAAGAGGTTCTTCTGAAACAAAGTTCTGTTTCTACAACCTCGGCCTTACAGAAAGAACCATTGTGGAACCCTTAGTTCTAAGAGTGTTCACAGTGTGTGTGTGTGTGTGTGCATATTGTGTCTATACGAGTATGTCTATGTGTATATATGTGTGTGTGCACCTGTGCATCTGTGAATATTTGTAGTATTTTACTTTATTCCTAATTCTGTGTGTGTGTGCGTGCGTGTGTGTGTGCATGTGTGCGTGTGTGCGTGTGTGTGTGTGTGTGTGTGTGTGTGTGTGTGTGTGCATGTGTGCGTGTGTGCATGTGTGTGTGTGTGTGTGTGCCACTTCCTTCAGTAACTACACATACAGCTCCTGCCTGAAGCTGATCACATCTACATGTCTTTTATACCTCTACATCCGGAGCGATAATGGCCTGTAATTCCTCGTTATAAATCTCTTCAAGCGAGACAGCCATGAACTTGACCTTTTTTGAAAAGTGAAACCTTTAGAGCCGGCAGACGTGAGACAAAAAAATGCGGATTAAGATGGCAGCAGGCCACACACGCACCATTCAGACTCAATCTGTTCATTACTACTTTGCTATTCAGGTACATTTTCCTTTCAAGAGATGTAGAAATCAGTTTTTCCCCTCTGACCCTGTCCACGCAACACAAAGATGTTATTAAAACCCCAATAGAGACCTATTAAATTCACACTGACAGCAGCAGCACGCTCTTTATCTCCAGAGGGAGATGGTGCACCGCGTGTTTGAATGACCAACAGGGCTGGAGCTACTGTCCGTGTCCACAGCTAATCTTGCATACTACTGGACCCATCAACCTGGCGCGGTTAGGGTAATTTAAAAGTTTTGAAAAACCTTGAAAGACTTTTTTTTATTTACTGACTGCTGAATCTTCGGTCCTCTCAACCAGCCGGTGGGAGCCGCAAGTCATCAGCAACTGCTGTGCAACAACAACAAGGCTTACCTGTTGCAGGACGCATTTTGACCTTTGTCGTGCCTCAAAAATTGACATCCAGAGAAAAGTTTAGTTTCGTTTACTCTCATTTTAAATTGGAGGTTCTGCAGATGAATTCCATGTTATGGTCAACTAAAGTTAGGCATGATACGAGATGAATAAATACCCCTTTTGTGAGCTTCGCTGCCATTCCTGCTATGTGTCTACATCAGGGATACTCAACTTCAAACAGTATAGAAAAAGAATAAAGTTTTCACTCTGTGTGACTTGGGCAGGTGTGCTGCTCTCACCCTCCCTGACTTTACAGTTATTATCATTTTTACTAATAGTAAGTACGTAATTAAATTAACCCTTTCTTTTCCCCACACATTTGCCTTTTCTTCCCCACCACCTTTCTCTCTTCCCTAATATACCTCACACACTTAATCCCTGTCTGCACACGCACACACATGCAAACACACAAAACCAATGCAACACCAGACAACGAATGATGTTTTCCTCTCCCTTCCTGTCCCGTATTTACCGATTTGTTTTGTCTTTACTGTCCTGTCAATGTCCCATCTTTTGTCTTGCAATTAAAAAAAAAAAAAGAAAAAGGATGCTCAACTTGTGGCCATGTTTATTAGCAATGAAACTTCAGTTAGACAAGTCTCGTTTTAAAATGTTTATTGCAGCAGTAGGACGTAGATACAGTTTGACATCCAGGCTCCAACCTCATCACTCTCTGCAGATTATGTTTACATACTGATGAGTGATGTGCAAATATCTTAACCACCCTGTCAGAGCCTGGAGGTGAATGCTGGAGCTGAAAGAAAAGACAGTGATACTGATGCAAGGTAGCAATGGCACTGACAGGCAGAGGGAGAGATGGGAGGTTTCTGCCGTTAAAACAGACCGTCAGACTGGAAGGGTGTGTTTGGTCTGTATTATAGGAGAGTGAGGCATGTCATGTGTAAGCTCAAATAGACTGCCTGAACTAGCTTGCAGGTTTTGCACTGTTTATTTTAAGGAAGGGTGTCCCACCCTCCATTCCCATGTAACCTTCACCTATGGTGACACTTGATTTCTGCGTACGGCTGACCCTCGTGGGATTGCTGCAGTCCGATTGGCAGCTTGACAAAGATGAGCAAAGACACCAAACGTGGAAAGGTTGAAAATGAAAATTCAGTCAATTCAGTGAAAACTTGACAGATTAATTTGCCTTAATCTTCTCATCCCATACCAACCCTAAACCACTGTGTTTAATTTCACAAATTACAATTGCTGTATACAAAGTTGCTAATAAGTTGTGCGCAGCTGTGCTCAGTGGTAGAGTGTTTTGTCCACTAATCAGAAGAGCCGTGGGCAAGATACTGAACCAACAAATTGCCCCTGAAGGCACAGCCCCCGGTGTGTGTGAATGGTGAGTTTAGAGAAGCAAAGCCCCCTTGCATGGCAGCCATTAAAGTATGCGTGAATGAGACGTGTTGTAAAGTGCTTTGAGACTAGAAAAGCACTTTATAAATGCAGTCCATTTACTGCTTTAATATCAGTCGGAATCACAAGTCAAATCATGCTAGTCCCAGTGCAGTGTTTCTGCCTGGTAGCACCACAAGAAAATTTTATCCATAATTAGAGCTGACAAATAATATTATTATTAAATTGTTCAATAACTGGCCCCTGGCCTCCTGTCGATTTGCAAAAGTGGCCCCCAGGCAAAGCAAGTTGGATTATCCTTGGTCAGTGTGGTTGCTATATTGGAGGAAGTGGATTGGTTCAAGGTCTGCTTGTAAAGAAATGAGAGATGCAGACTCCACTACTAAATCAACTCCAACTCACTTAAGTCTGAACCAATTTCCATGAAATTCGGTACGTTACAAAGATGACAAATTGAACATAATAGTGGTTACTTGTTGGAAATAAATTTAGTTACTGTGAGTAATTTATTGAGCTCTATGCCAAAGCATTAACCTCCTGAATAGCCACAACTGTTACGCTGTTGTAAACTGGTTGCTTTTAAATAAATAACAATGTGTTGTAAATACATAACAATTTTTAAAATATTGTTGTTAATGATTCCTTATTAGTTTTACACTGTTGGGTGAATTCAGGATGCTCGGTTCCAATACCATTTCACTATTCTATGACGGAAAAGAAAAGAAAACTGCAGAAAAAGAAAACTATAGACTACACTAAACACAAACAAAACTTGTCATACATCTAAATAAGAAAACTTAAACTATATTATAAAAAAAAAAAAAAAAAAAAAACTTTGCAAATCTCCACTGGGTTGCAACTGGCAGTTGTGGTGGCATTGCAACACATCAGTGAGATTCAATTTGCATCCCGCGGGCCAAATCTGGCCCCTGGTAGGTTGCCAGGTGGCTCTCTGTCCATTTTCTGATTCACAATCAACAAAACACTGTTTTTCCCTGGAGGAAGGAACAGATTTGCCAGTGTTGTATGATGGGATAAACAAGGCCGTTAGAAACAAAGAAGACGGATCTTTGTGTGGTAAGGATGGTAGGGGCATATCTCTGCAACCATCCAGAGCTATGTCAGTAAATATTACTTAATGAGAGTCACTATTGTGATAAAGCACGTGTGCTAATTGTGGATTGTTTTCAAGTGATGCTGATAGGTTTTCAATGTAGTGAATCCCCAGGACCCACAGATTGTCATTTGAGTGGGTTCACAATAAAATGTGTTTTTGCCAAACTGTAGTATTAAAATTGTGTTTGATGTTATATAGTTATAATTAAGATTATTTTCACGTATTTTAAAACCTTAAACATCAACAGCAGGGAAATTCAACTTCAACTCATACATGAATGCAGAAATAATATTAATCCAGAAACATGCCAATATTTAACAGTACAACACTGACGGACAATTTTACTGCACAACGAGTAATGTTACATTTACTTTTGACACTTCAAGTACATTTTGCTACAATATCAAAATCTTTATATCTTAGTAAGCAGTCTGTCCCCTTGGGCCTCGACAGATCCTCTAACCCTCACATGATGCGCTTGACCTCAGTCAAGTGGCTGTAAATGAGGGGTGTTTAATTTATTACAAATTCTTCACAATAAAAGTCCCCTGATGTTTTGTTATTCAGAAGCTTTTATTTTTGGGAAATGTGTTTTCATCAGCAGTAACATAGTACAACTTCTATACAGCTGGCAGCGAACGGTAAAATAACGCAGATAACTGAAAGTACAAACAGCATTAACAGGAGGAAGATACAAAAGTACTGAGAGAGAGAGAGAGAGAGAGAGAGAGAGAGAGAGAGAGAGCACATAGACATAGACATGAGCTGAATCTCTCACCACATGCTTGCTTGAGGGGGACAAGCTGGCAGCTTTGGCTCCACTGGTTTGGGCATCTGTCTGTCTTTGATTTTAAATGGATTACATTCATAAATTACCCTTGTTGGGAAACATTTATTGCACTTTTAGTCATGAGTTGCTGTCAACTCAAGCTTGTCTCTTGTCTCAAGCTGCTCTACTTACTTGTGCACATTGGTGAAGCAGCAGATGAAAGCAGGGGGGAGAGAGAAATGCGATCGACATCAAAACGCAGCAGGGCTCCCACACTAAGCTGAAATGAAATGAGTGGATCACATTTGTCCAGTGAATATTAGATAAATGTGGCTTTTCATACCTTCGTTTGACAAATTCAAGTGGCATTATGAGCTCCAGAGTATGTTGTCATCTGATCTATACTGTGAATTCAAAGACTTTGAAAAGCATCTACTCTGGCAAAACAAGAGGCATACCCAGACTATTTGTGACTTTTGAGTCTCTAATAGCAGAATCCCCAAGATAATAAAAAGTTACAAAAGTTTGGAAAAGGAAGGAAATAACTGCCAAAATACTTATAAATCTTATATAATTACTGCAGACGGATAATTCAAGAGTAGCGAGTAAATTGGGTGCCTTTTTGAGCAATGTCCTGTCTTTATTTAAATGACCTAGCTTATGATATAGATAGATTTTGGTTATTTACCCATGTATTGTTGCTTTGTTTTATGTTTGTACTCTATACTAAGATGTGTGGTGTAGAGTAATACAACTGATTCTGAATCTGAATCCATAAGCTAGGTAAATAACTTAAAAACAATATTCAGTTTCTTTCAGTGGGCAGGGTGTCTCATCCTTATTTCAATTATTTCAACAGGGATTTGCTTTCACAATTTAGCAATATAAAGGAAGGAAAATAGGCTGATAAATGACATTATTAATGTTTGTTTATTAAGTGGCCCCAGGCCTCCTGTGATTTTACAAGAGTGGCCCCCAAGCAAAGCAAGTTGAGTATCCCTGCAGTGGATGCTTCACCATCTGTTGCCCAGTGAACTAAATCTGTTCATTGTCAGTTTCAGGGAAATTTGCCTTTCAAGAGATGTAGAAATCTAGTTATTTTCCCCTGACCCCTGTCTGGGCAACACAAAAATGTTATTAAAACCCCAGTGGACACAATTCACACTGTCAGCACCACGCTTTTTGTGACCGTGGTAGGCAATTTGAGAATTTCTGAAAATGTTGAGCATAATGGTGGCGAAGGTGAGGAAGAGATTCACCCACTGTGACCCATCTCTGGCTGGTTAATATTTCACCGCCTAATTTTTATTCACCACTTCCTGTGCCAGCTGAAGACGTCCCATTAGTTACTAGAGAGGAAATAATTTTTGTTAAATAGAGCAAATCTGCAGGATCTCTTCAGGGGGGATAGAGCACTGTGCGGCAGCTGATAAGATTTTTTTTTTTGTGCCATCATTGCTGCAATCATTCCTGTGGTGTTTGCGCAGTGCACAACCCATAGATCACCAGTACAGCTGTGCACTCATGCCAGTGCAAGGAACCTTTGCTTTATACAAACATTTACCTGAGCTGCAGCCAGGCTCATAAAATCTTCTTTGAAATATAATTTTCTATTTCTTTTTCCTTGGATTTCCATTTGATGTTTTATAGAAGTGCTTGCTTGCTTAAAACCCCTAAGAAATGTTGATGGCAAAGATTTTTTCTTTTAAATTTCGGCCTCCATTTTTAAAAATGTGTAATCTGTAGTAGCCACAGGAAGGACTGCGTGGTCACATCAAACTGGGGCTGAGTGGATGTCTACAACACAGAGCGTATACACGATCTGATGATGAAATTTATGTCCTGTGGACCCTTGCAGACCCTTGCATGCTTGCAAATGCGGAAAGTGTAATAGCAGCTTAAACTCTTTTTAGATACTTGATTGCCTTTGATTGGATAGTACTACAGATGTTTCTTAGCAACCACTTGCAACATGAAGTCATACTAGCTGGAACATTAATCATGGTGCCCAGTTTAGAAAAAATTGAAACCAGCTAGTACAAACAGACCATATGAGAAGCTCTTCCTACATCAAAATAGATACGTCCATTTCAAACAATGTAACCATCACTGCCCAGATATTTCTGCCTCCTTTACATTTACATAGATGTTAAGAAATACATCCACTACGTGGCCATTAAATACTTTTAACATGTGGATGTCATTTCCAAAACCTTCAGATTTTTAAAATTTCTTCATTGTGTCCTGTGGTCATGTCTCGCTTGAACTTCTGGCTACACTGTCCCCAGGACCACCCGAAGATAGGCCACTGCTCCGTTTAATTCGCAACTGTAAGTTTTCATAAAATATGCACAAGTACGGATGCAGAATACGAGAGCAGAGCACGGGCTGAAGACTTTGTCTGTATCTGTGTATCTACTGTAAGTTTAACATAAATGAGCCTTTAGGTGAACCACTTTTGTTGTCTGCAGACGTGTGACTCAAGGAGAATATAGTGGTCTAGAATGAGAGGGTGTATTGACCCTGCAACTGACTAATCACCTTTAGACTATATTTCTCCACCTATTGCCCAGGGCTTCCAGAGATCGTTTCCAACTCCCAGAGGTTAGAGAGTACAGAGACTGGATTGATAGATATTGTTAAATAGTTACAATGTATCAATAAATTGTCTCATTTAGTGCGACTTATTTCTCCTCCATTAAGTTCCGGTCTTCTGCCACTGATAGCCGCTCTTGTCTCTTTGTGTGAATCACTAATGATCACTTTCCCTCATGCTCAGTCTTTAGCAGCGCTCAAACTGATCAATTCCCGGTTTGCTCGGAGAAGACAGTTGGAAATTACAGACACTGATCATCCAGAATGAGCTGGCGGGTGCATAAGTGTGCATCTTCAAGTGCCCATTTGAGTCAAGCTACTCTTGATTAGGCTGATTGGACAGGATGAGTGAGACATACTGTATATGCAAATTGGCGTATTTCATGTATATGCAGTTCATGCTCATTAGCATAATGTTATCTGATCTAATAACAGCAAGGTTTGGACCAGCTGAAAGTTATTTGGTGAAAGAGAGCTGACTGCTCTGCTTCCATTTCTACCTCAACCTGTAAATGCACTGGCAATTTCCCATGCTGTCATTATGTGGACCAAGAGGCTTGTATATCCTGCAGTTCTCTTTGGTCCTGCAGTTTGCCAGTGGAAGACTTTGTTAGGCATTCATTAGTTTCCCTGATGTGTAAAAAGGCAGCAAGAGTCCTGGATAAGTCACAGGCAAGGCAACCTTCACTCAACCCATTCCAGGTTGAAAATTGCAGACTGGTTTCACTCCTGTCTTTCCCATCTAAAATACTTGAGCGCGAATTCTTCTCTGCAGCTCTACTATTGTTAGATCTGTCAGCTGCCTTTGATATGGTTAAACCCCAAGTCCTCCTCCCCATACTCACCTAGCTTGGTATCTGTGGATCTGCCCTCTATTGGTTCAAATTTTAATTGGAGAGATATTGAAATAAAGACTACAGTTATAGAGTGCGAGCAGTCTGCAGAGGTGTGACAGAGATATCACAGCAAGATATCATTGTAAGTTCCCCTTCTTAGAGAGGTACTAAGGCTGCATCATGCTGGTTCCAACCAGTTCTGTGGTTCGATGTAGACAGCAGAGTGCCAGACTGCACTTTGAATGAACTTATACTGGCGAGGACAAAAGTGTAAAAGGTAAACCCTTGTCAGACTAAAAGTACAATAGGTTAGACAAGGATCAGATAGGATCAGACTAGACAAAAGGTTAGACAAGGGTCAGGATAGCAGATTTTCTATTACATGTCCTGTCTCACTTAGATAAGAGTATACTTGAGGGGAGAAGTGTCCAAACTGCACAGCTTATCCACAGGGGTTCCTCAAGGGTCAGTACTTGGTCCCCATCTCTTCTCAATAGACCAGCTCACTTGGCACAATAATCCACTCCCATGGCTATGATGATGATACCGAGCTCTTCCTGTCATTCCTTCTGGATTACCACACAGTCTCTGCTCAGATCACGTCTGCTGATATCTCAACATGGATGAAAGTATGCCACCTTCAGCTTAACCTCTCCAAGACTGAGATCATTATCCAGCTCGAATCACCCCAGGGTAATGCCTACAAAGTCTGCCCGAAACATGGGTGTCATGAGTGACGACCAACTAACTTTTAAGGTCCTCGTGGCCTCGATTGCTCGGTCATGATTTGTTCTTTACAACATCAGGAGGATCTGACCCTACCTGTCTGAGCATGCAGCACAACACCTGGCACAGGCTCTCGTTATATCACACGTTGACTATTGCAACTCCTTACTGGAAGGCCTCCCCACATGTATGTTCAAACCTCCAGAAAACAGTGGCACATCTGGTTTTGAACTTGCCCAAAACAGCACATATCACCCTGCTATTCAGATCCTAACATCGGTTTCCAGTTGCTGCCTGCATCAAATTTGAAACCTTGACATTCACCTACAAAACAGCAACCAAAACAGCTCTTGCCTACCTGAACTGCCTCATATAGGTCTACATTCCCTCCCGCTCACTATGCTCTGCCAGTGAAAATATACACAATACAGCCACCACAGGGCCCTAAGCTGCTAGCTAGGCTCTTCATTTTCCTTTGAGTCACTCTCAGTCTTTAAGAAAAGACTAAAGACTCAAACCTTTCATTAACTCCTCCACACTTGACTGCAAAATATATAGATATCTATATATATAAAACTTTGATGCATCCTATGCACTGTTGCTTCTGTTGCTCTCAGATGTATGTCACTTTGGATAAAAGCATCTGCTAAAATTGTAAACTATAAATTGTAATTCTAAGTTTTTGATGTTCATGGCTGATATTGCACTGCAGATGAAGTGGCCCCTAAATTCAAATCACAGAATAAGAACCAGCCAAAATGTAAGATCAAAATCCCCCATCAGACTGTAGCTCCTCTTTGAAGATTCTTCTTTTTACTTGCATGTCAGCAGCACTGGCACCTGTTATTTCCTTTCAAATATGCTTTGGTGGAGCTAACCTGTGTAAACTCCAGTTTTGACAGTACAGAAAAGGGAAGGTTAATGCACAGCATACAACTACTGACACTTGCCTGATTTTACAACAGCATGTTTTCAGCAAAAAAGACAGCAGCGATGAAACTGCTGACATGATCACAGCTCCAGAAAGCAGCACCACACAGAGCCTGGCAGCCCGCTATGGAGAAGTCTGCTCGATATGACAGCAGGGAAAGGAAGAGTTCTTAAGAGGCATTAAGTATGTCTCCAAATTCTAAACCTTCATTCATAGCAGCTTTTAAACAAGAATCTCTAAGGTTTTATGAAAACGGATCCCATTCAGAATATTGTTAATGGTCTCTATATATAGGTTTTTTTATTAGTAGTGGCGGAGTCCGCCATTCTTGTGCTGGATTTAGATTGCCTTCCTCAAAAAGAGAGATTCACACCATGTATGATGTGTTTCTCACAGTGTTGCTTCTCAAGGAGAGTTTGCAATAGTATTAAACCGCATCCACTGTTACCATGGTAACAACAGGTCTTGCCAAATCAAACAGGTTGGAGATCTCTATTATACATAAACAAAGGATCAAATGACAAATTTTATTGTGAAAGGGTTCAGTTATCACAAAACTCAGTTTCCCTCAGCTTAATGGGGCATTTTAGCAGCTAAATGAGCTCATTTTGATGTTTCGGCCTGATATATTTCTGTTGAAGTTAGGAATATATAGGCTAACAGCGACTGGCTTAGTCTATTGCCAGAAAATTGTCACTTAATTTTGCTAATTTAATGGTCTACTGAAAGAGAGTGAGCTGCTTAGCAATACGCTCTCATTCAGCTGCACAGTACACATCCACTCAGCAGGAGGACAAGTGAAAGGAAAACAGCGTTCTAACTCTCTGAAATCAGGATTAATTTCAACCAAACCACGGATGAGGATTGTTGGAACAGTGGAAAGTTAACAAGGCAATTAAGCTTGTCGTAGTTTGGTAAAACGGATAAACTTGGATTCAGAATTAGTATGGTTGGATTTTTTGTTTAACAAGGAAAATAGGTGTAAGAACATTTCCTTTCATGACACTATACATAGTGAATGTAGTAGTGTAGTGTATGTAGTCTTCCAGCTGAGACTCTCACACTGTCATATGAAATGTTCACATCGTAAAATAGTTACACATATCAAATTTAGATTTTTGCAGCTATGATGCCACACAGAAAAAAGTTTTAGCAATTTACATAATCACATACAACTTTGGGCTTTGCTTTCAGCCTGTCAGTGTAAAAGTTTATACTTGTCACATACTCAGCATATCTTTACATTGTGCAGTGAAATGCTTATTTCCCCCTCCAGTATTGTGTTCAGCATGACTGTATAACAAATAATAAAAAAGAAAATACAATATATACAGCAAGAGAAGAGAATACATAAACAATATTTCTACAAAAGGTCAGGAAAAAAACAGCAAGGGCTTTTTTCAAGAGCTGCCAACATTCAACAAATTTCTGCACCTATTTCTAATAAGATCCTGTAGATCAGGTTTATAAGTTTAAGTAAACAGAGCAACATTTCGGTTGTGAAAATCCCCTTATAAATGTTAAGGTCATTAATTAAGGGTCCCGTATTTCTAATAAGGCAACAGCAAAAGTTAGTAAGTCATCTTTAGTCATTATTAGTGTTGTAAGTCATTAAGCACAATTTCTACTGAAATTAGTTCCTTCCTTAGTGTTGTACAGTGTTTTGCTTTTTCCTGCACTGAGTTGCCATGCAGATGCCATCCACCATGTTAGCAAAATCACCAAAATGCATCCCCCCTGTTAACCTGCCACCCCCCACACTCCCACCTCTCCATATCCAAGAAGCAGAGCGAGTGTGGGGACAGGAATTGTTAAATATGTCTAGTCTGCCTAACTCGTTGATCCTTTATCTGACTGAGGTTTGTGTAAGTTAGAATTTATGGCCTCAACCATGGCTCTGAAATATCAACAGTGTAAACTGTGTTCTGTATTAATGAATCCATGGCGCTGTCCGTGGTGCTGAAGTAGCAGACGGATTCCTAGATGCTTCTGTTTCTCTCAGTCCTGTCCTTCTGTCAGTTTCATCTGGGATCTGTAACGTTCTCTAAACTATACACTATAAATATATTTATTGTAGCCTATATACTGTAGAGTAGTGTCATCTTCATGATCAAAATGACAAGTAGTATTTGCCGAATAATACAGACATTAGGCCCTTATGACATGACCCCACACAAACTGCAATAGAAGCTCTTATAACTGTTCCAATCTCATAAGTATGTTGTTTATAACAAATCAAAAGACTTATTCAGATCAGGGAAAGTTTGGAAAATGACTGAAATCTGTGATGCCACAGTTTCCCACTGCCACCTATTTAAAAAAACTGAACGTTTTCTTGTCTGATGTCCACACAAAGGCTTTAGTGGTGTCCACAATCAAACAAAAAGTGTTTTACACAACACATGCAGTTAGATGCAGTACAGTGTGTGTGTGTGCAAAAGCATTTTTATTTCGAAAATCTTTCTAATACAACGTTTTTATCGTTTCATATTCCAACTGGACAGTTATGAATATTTTACAAGCGTTATGAGAGTGCTATTTAAAGAAATATTTAAATAATTTTGTCTTAAATCTGTGTAGATCAATGCCAACTTTTATATAGATTAGTGCCAATTTATATTGCCTTGTATACATGTATACTAATACATTGGTGCTGATTTCAAATTATTCTTTTTAGGAAGCATAAAAATGGTACAAGAGTATGGTTCATTAACTCCTTTAAACCACAACTTGGAGCTTTTTATTTGTTATAAAGACTTTTTGATGAGTAATTAACTTTGTTAATTTTTTTGTTTTATTGTAATTTGTGTGAGGTTCATTCATTTTTTCTCACAAAATGCCCTTGCTTGGTAGTGATTTTCAAAACTTTCCTTTCATACATGTCTTTTTTTGTTTCTTTCTTTCATTCAGAACATGTCGAGCGCACAAAATCTGTTTGTTTATCTGAGTTTGTTTAATTTGTGAGAGGGTGACCCACATTTTAGGGTAAAAGTTTCATCCTCCAGTTAAAAATTAATCTCCTGGTGCCGAGTGTCACAGATTGATGGTATATTGGTGCATTTAAGTGGGACTTCTTGAGAAGAAAGTGTTATTCATCCACCAAGGGATTCACAGCCTGCCAGCTTTGTGACCCCTCGCCTGCCTCTCTGACCTCCGAGCTCCTGCTCGCTGCCCCTCACATGGCTAAGGAGCTAATGCGGTAACAAATGATTGAGTTATTGGCTGAGACAGGACCGGGGCAGCTGAAGATCTCCACTGCTCGAGCATTTATATTCACACTGTGTAGCTGAAGCACACAGCAGCTTGTCCCACTCAGAGCAGGTCACACCAGCAAATGACTTACTGCTCCTCTCTTCTTCTCTCCTCTCCTGCTCTCTCACCTTCTTCCTTCAATCTCCATGTCCTCCTCTCCCTCCTCCGTCTGGTGTCCCCAGGGGAATCATCATGGAAGTTATTCCGGCCCCTGCTACGCTTCTCTTTCTGCTTCTTTGTGTAATCCATGCTCTGTGCATGAAAAATGGGAAGAATGTGCTTTCACACTGCAAAAGGATTATGGGACAGGAATACAGTGACAGAGACGTGAAAATGTAGACAGGTATTAGAATTAACCTCGACTCTCTGCGCAGATTCTTTGATTTTCAATCACACCGTGAACATTTTTTACTGTGAGTGCAGTTTTCCTTTGTGGCTTTTAGGTTTCCCTCATCTAACCCCAACTGAAGCCTTTCCCACACTATGAGAACATTTATTTTATTATAATTTATTTTAATTTTAGTTTTATTTTTAGAGATCTATAAAAATATGTCAAAGTCACTTGATCAAGTTCAGTTAAGTCACCATGAGGAATACTCAGCCTGTAAAACTGTTGTATAATATGTTCTGTGGCTTTGAAGGGAGCTTTTCAAGGACTGTTTTTTATTTATAGGGGACACTACACTCATTAATATACACAGCAAATAATACTGTTGAATAATACATAATAATTGGAGATGTTGTGTTTGAAATAAGAGGGCATGTCACTGGACTTTAAAGCAAGAATATTTCTTTCTGACATGGACCTCGACAGACATGAAAAATGTAATATAAAACTGAACAAGACTAAACGTTTGTAGAAATGATAGCATCTCTGTGAGGCTCCACAGCAGTGCTTTGAGCTAAAAGCTAAAACCCACATGCTAACATGCTCACACTGACAATGCTAACAGGTGCAATGTTCACCACATTTATCATCCTACCCAGTATGTTAACATTTTCTAATAACCACTGAACACAACATACAGCTGAGGCTGATGTTGACAGCTGCTGACATTTCACTCAAAAGAATAAATGTAAATCTCATAAAATTGCATTCCAATCTATTTAATAGTTGTTGAGATATTTAAACATGGACCAAAGTGGAGACTGACCCGCTAACAGACATTGCCAACAACAGAGCACAGTTAAAAATGAAATCTTATCATTAAAGCATTAGTGCAAAAACAAAAAAAAAAGTCCCACACCAGTATAAAATTTAATATCTAGGCACTCTGCATGAATACACACTGGTATGACACAAAATGTTTCTTTTAAATGTCTTGTTCTGCAAATAGAAACTAACAACAAGTTGACAGAGTGAGTGACTGGTCCAATCTTCTTCCTAAATCTGTAACAGATGTCTGAGATCCCGTTTCAGCTCCGGTGTTCACATTAAGCTTGATCTGAACATTTGTGTGTATGTAGGCCAATGTGTTTCTGTGTTTCTGGTCTGATGTCACCCCTGTTGTAACGCTGAATCTGTTTGGTGCATTGCTTGTCAGTCAGGTCACTGCACTCTTTACATTAAGGTTTCTTGCCCCAAAGCGAGCGGGAACGCTTTCGACGTTAATGTCACCGAGGCTTTGAAAAGACAGCTTCTGTGAATCCATATCCATCAGAGTCAGTGTCACACATTTAGATAATTTTGAACAGCTGCCTCAGAGCCATGTCACCTCTGAATGAATAAACATCACTCTAATCAACACCTGTCATCCCCTGTCAGTGAAAAATCAGCTCCGATTAGAGCTGGAAATATGGCTTTCAGGCTGGTAGTATCTCGCTTTAATGGCACTTGGCCGACTGGTGGATCAAGTTATGACTGATGTGATGTTATCTTTCATTTGATGCTCTTATCTGATCTTGTGAAGCTTGTTAAGTTGCCCTGAAAGCTCAATTCACTGCAATTTAGGAAAACACATGCAATGAGACAAAACACAAGCAAAATGAAGAAAACATCTTCATCATTTCAAGAACGCAGGATTTAGAAAACAAAATGCTGCAAGAACACATCAAATCAAGAAATGCTCTGCAAAAGCAAAAACACACTGCAAATGCAGAAAATACAACTAAAATCAGAAAACATAATCAAATACAGAAAATCTGACCAAATACAGAAATACTCTTCAAAAACAGACAAGCTGGAACTGCCATAGAACACAACGGAAACAGAGTTACAATCCAGCTGTTTGTCAAGGGGTGCTAAAACGTGATGTGCACATCTGGACACACCTGGAATATGTGATTTGATGCTGTGGTTTCTGGCTCATGAGATTATTAAAGTCAGCCACCTGTCAGTGATGGAAAATGATCAAATGATGGAATTTTTAAAAAATGCTTAGAGTGCATGATTCCGATATTATTGCAGATATTTGCAGTTAATCTAGCGTCACATAATGTCTTAGTCATTAATTGGAATGTTAAAATGAAAAAAAGATCATAGCACTTCATTTCTGTTGTGTAATGTGTTACTTGCAGCATTTCTGTGTTTGATTCTTTTCTATTTTTGTGGCATGTTTCTGTGTTTGGTTGTGTTTTTGCAGCCTGTTCTCGCTCCAAACACATCAAATACAGCAGCTTGGCCACTGCTTCAAACTGCGATGCTGTAGGTATCCCTCTGACATCAGGTGCCCCTCTAGCGTTATGTTGTGTCTAGCGTGAGATTAAGAACATGTTGGTTTTTGCAACTTTGTGTGTTTTTTCTAAATTCAGCATACATGTTCTCAAATTGTGTCCCAGTTATGATTTTATTTGACCCTGATCTATGTCCTTTAATATTACATATCTTCAATACTGACTCTGTTCCTATACTTATATTGCCTTAATGTTGATTAAATACACATCTGACATTGAAATTACAGCTCTAGCATTATAACTTTGGCTCACCTTATGTTTCAGGAGCTACTTGATCCAAATATCAAAGGTCCTGATCCAAAACTATTGTGTTCATAAGCTTAAATTAGCAGGGCTGTGTACTGGCAAGAATCAGGAGATACGGTACATATCATGATACAGGGGTTTCGATTTAATGTATTGCAATCCTGTGAGTAAGGTGATATATATGCTATTTTCAAATCTTATTTGAAAACTGTCATAGTATGAAGAAGACACCACCATATGCATAAAACCTGAGTTAAGAAAGAAAAAGTAATCAGAACCCTGAGGCTAGAAATCTAGCAACGGCCAGTTTATACACAACACAAAGTAAACCACTTCCACGAATCTTTGCATGTAAAACAAAACATAATGTCATGAAACTCAAGTCTATTCATATTTTCTTAGACCCCTACTGACATGACTGATGGAAGTGCAGCTCCCAAAACTGAGAAGAACTCTAACTCTGTTGGAGTTGGTGGAATTAAAGTAAAACAACACTCACCGTTGCACCGATACACTACAGAGTGCTGCTTTTCTCACCTCATAAACAATCTTTGGCAGAGCACAGACAGCATATTGCAGAGAGAACACAAAGCAGACAACGGCCAAGTTTAATTTTGTCCCGGGATCAAGTTACTCACTGCTGACATGACCTGCCGCCAGTCATTTATCATTTTAGCTGGTGAAAGTGACGGTCGATTCCTGAGAAGCTGCTACCTGAATGATCTGTAAACAGCTCTTTGCTACTAAAAGCTGCAAATAGCAGATCTGTTATTGTCGGAGTTTAGCGAATCTGCGTATTTTACCAACCTGGCTGTCAGAACATAGTCAGTAACCACTGCAAGCAAATCATTTTCCACATTTACACCCACTAAATTTCATTGTGATATTCAGTTGAATGTGGTAAAAGCAGAGCAGTGCTGTGAGACTAGCAGGCTGAGATGAAGTTCTCACTCCCGACTCGTCAAACACAGCAGCTTGGTTAGTGACTCTTTGCCTCAGACTATGGGGCTGTAGGTACCGCTCTAGTGCCAGTTTTGCACGTCTGAGGTGTTAAATAATATTTTGAGTCAAGTGGCTGTAACCACATTTGATTTCCGTTAAATTAATAAAAGTCCCCTCAATTTTTTTTGTAGCTAAAAGCTTTTATTATGAAGTGGCAAAGTCAAGAAATGTGGGATTTTCATCAGCAGTAGCTTAATACGACTCCTACCAGCTGAATGCAAACAGAAAAATAAAGTAGATAACCAGACGTACAAACAGGAGAGAAACTGAACTCCCAACCACAGAGATTCAGTTAGAAGCTACAAAAGTACTGAGAGCTGAACACACAGAGACTTTTAAAAACTCTAGACTCCTGCACAGACATAAGATGAGTCTCAGGTCTCTGGCACACATTAGAAAAAAAAAGAAGAAGCTCTCCTCCATTATCTTGGTTACCAGGGTAACGAGTTGCCATCTAAAATATGATTTGTTGCCTGAAAAAAGCAACGGTGATGGCACAAGTGTCTTTGTGAAAAGTTCAGAGATTTTAACCTAGAAGGTCGGTTTGCCGGCTGGTCAGTCAGTCGGTGAGTCGCACATAGATAAATAGATAAACTGTATCTACCATTAGGCTGACCTCAACAAGCAACATACACTTCGTGCTAAGACCATTTCTATGTGCACATAGACACATACACATAAAAGTAGGTGGCACTTCTGTGAGTGGCAGCTGGTCTTAGCAGCCCTCCTGATTTCCAAATTCTTTCTCTTTTTGCTCCATTTTTCATGAATTTCTATCTTCTTTAATTCTCGTAAATACTTTTTCATAGTTTGTTAAATGTTTATCACATTTATCACGTCGTTACGAGTCAATCTAAAACATGGACTCAGCCAGCAGACAGACAATAATGTATTTGCGTGAACCGCTCCTCGCCCATCAAGACCAGGCTTGCACCACCAACGAAGGATTTACCTGCTGAGATCAGGACGCACAGACGAAACCAGAGATGGTGCGACTGTGAGGGAAAGAAGGGAGGAAAAAGATGATATTTAAACCCTGCCTGCCCTCTGTAATCATGGGGAATGTCAGAAAGCTGGCCAACAAGAATGAAAGACCAGTGTAAGTCCAGTACATCGTGCTTTACATAAACATGGCTAACTGGTGATATACCAGACTGCTTAGTGGAACCAGACGGCCTCACGGTGGTGCGAGCCGACAGAGACAAACAGAGCGACAAGAGGAAAGGTGGAGGCCTTGCTCTCTTTGTCACCTCCAGATAGTGGGACCCCGGATATATAACCAGAAGAACCGCATTTATATTGAGTGATTGATGATGAGTTTAAGGCCATGCTACGTGCCTCGGGAGTTCTCACACACCATTGCTGTTCTGTTTACTTCCCATAGAGTGCAGCAGCAGCGCAAGCAAGTGACATCAGCCACTTCACCATTGCAGGATTACATTAATTTTTATTGCTGCTATGATATCTGAAAGTTGATCTTATCTTATCTCTCAGGTTAGAGATGATGCTGTGGTGTGTAGGTGAAGATTAGTTTTGCACATGCAGGTCACAGTAGTGTCGCTGGTTATTGATGACACCAAGGTGGCTGAAGGAGTCATATGTATGCATGCAGAAGTTAATAAAAAACAACAGTGACAATCTTTCAAATTACCCAACACCCAACACACACACACATATGCACACACCCAGGGCTCTGCCACCTTCACCCAGACTATCTCCTCCCGACCATTGATGGAGTTTTACGTAACCTTCAAAAACAACAACAACCCCCTGAGAGGCCAATAAACCAGACGGAACAAATTCATGATCAAATTACCACAACCTACTTTCAAATACAATTTGGAGAAAAAAAAAAAAAGGGAGGAAAAAGAGATCACTGCCCGGCTCGAAGGCAGGCAATTTCATCTGTCGCTTTAGTTGCTTCCTTCTTAATCACTTCCCTCTCTTCAGGAAAACAGTGCAGCAGCCTCATGGTGTTTATATCGAACTGCTTTGCCATGGCAGTTTAGGTGCTCTTTGTGGATAATTGGAGGTGTATGTCACCCATGCAATCCAGCACCAGCTGCCAGTGCTGCCTGCCACCTTGTGAGAAGGTATCCCATTGAGAGGAATCAGATATTGCCCACAGACAGATATTTGGAGAACAAAGTCTCAGAGGTGTGCTTTCCAAGATGTGAAATGAAAGGCAGGGGAGCAGAGGCGAGCAGAGCTCTCTACTGAGAAATCCATAAAAATGAAATACCTCTCAGCTGCAGCAGTGCTTGTGGGGACATCACAATGGAGACTGTGTTTTTTATTTTTTTTTTAAGGTGGATGGAGAATTAAATAAAATTCACATTCACATTAAGTTACCCTGGAGGAGCTAGATATAAATTAATCTCTATTTGCAGAAAGAGGGGTTAATCAAACAGAACTAATTGACCCAAATTGAAACACATTGAAACTGGATGAATGGTGTGATAAAGTTTGAATGTGCACAGCAGACGTCTGTCGCAAAGCTCTTTTAAACAATTTTTAGTATTTGTTACAGCTAACTTAGCTAGTTTTTCACACAGACTTGAAATTGGATTCCCACTGTTTCCTTCAGGCATTTTATTACTTTCTATTTCTCCATTTGTTTTCCACGAAGTAAAGGCTCAACTATTTAACACCATTATGCCATGAATGTGCAAAGTAGGGTGGGTGTTACTTTAAAATCCTCTAGCCAGCTATCCTCGGCCCATCAACCAGCAGTTAGCGATATATTTGTCCCCTCCTCACACCTTTTCCTGTCCTCATGAGTCTCATTTGAGATGTGTGCAGCGAGTTCACTATTTTACGTACGCTACATGCATTCAATATGTCTAATAAACAAAATAAACTCACAGTGTCAAGTAATTTAACTCTCATATACAGAATAAGAAGTACAATCAATCACCTTCTCTCTTTTAAAGAACTAAGACAAGGTCAGTTGGCTCGTCAACACACTTCATTCAAACCCGACAGAAAATCGCAAAAAACTCACTAAAACTGTCTTTGTTAGTCCGACCACTCTTCCAGCAATCACCTGCTCTGATGTGGTCAAATTAAATCAGTAATTCACAGCGTGAAAAGAGTGCAAAGAGTCTGACTCTACAGACCTTCTGCAGTCTATCACTCCTCACTCAGCTGAGTGCACTCGGCTCTGGCTGAGTGGATGTGTACTGTGCCGTTGATGGTTTATTAAATAGGTTGAAATGCTGTTTGATATACAATCTATGGTTGAAGCAAGTTGTTTCCCCTGCCTTCTCCTTCTCAGGAGCCTGCTGGACCACTGAGAGGAATCCCAGACCTTACAGTCCACCTCCACTCATGTTTAAAACAATATAAAATACTCTGCAAGAAGTAAAAAATTGTTTGATATTGTCTGATTCTATCATCACTCTTGATAAATTTAAATGACTATACATCTACTGTCTGGTCTGGTGTCCAGGATGCATTAAATCTGAGTACAGTGCTCGCATGCCAACAGGGGTGATGAAGATATGGGCCGCAGAGTGCGCGGCCAGGTCGCTGTCCTCTGCAGGTGTGTGTTTGATTCTGACATCAACAGCACTATAACTATGACTCACCTACATGAAGAAAAGCAACACGACTCCCAATGCTTTTTGAAGCGGAGCCAAAGTAAAGCCAAGGCTGTGATCTCCAATTTTTTTTTAGCAGAGCCTGCTGGGAGCGTTTGATTTCAAAGGCATCCTCTTGTCTCTGATATAATTAGAGGGAGAGCGTCCATTTAGCAGATTCATTTGGGTTATTACTGGGATTAAGCCTTTAATTAGACCTCTTTGGCTCAGGACGGTATTTCACTAGAGAGCTTTGCTTAAGAGAGAGCCTAAAATAAAATAAATAAATAACAGTGATGTTAATGATCTGGCATTAATATACATCAACAGTACATGTGTCTAGAGTGTCTGCAGTCTGGTATAATAACAACATTAGAGTTCAGGGTATTTATGAAGTATGGACATGAGAAATCTGACTCTGAGAAATAATTTTGAATAAATTTAGCACTTCACTGGATAAATAAAGCTTCCAGGTTATTGAGTAATTAGGAAGAACAAACAGTGTTTAAGGGATTTAAATGAAAGTAAAGCAATACAATGAAATCTCGGATGTTCAATTTTTTTTTTTTTTTTAATGGTTCTGTCTGAGGTACCAGCAAGGATGCAAAGCAAAGTACTGCTGTGGACGGGGTCGGCTGCAAAGGGTATTTTAACCACTTAATGGAACAGTTCACACCAAAATCAAAAATACACATTTATTCCTCTGGCCTCTAGTGCTGTTTATCATTCTAGATTTCTTTTGTGTGAGCTGCAGAGTTTTGAAGATATCCGCCATAGAGATGTCTGCCTTCTCTGAAATATAACTAACTAATTGACCTGAGGTGCTCAAAGTGCAAAAAACAGATATACATTTGAGAAATTCAAAACCAGTGTCCATTTCCAAAAATCACAACCCATTTACTCAAGATAATCCACAGACCTTGCTGTGAGCAGTTTGATGTAGGATCTGCTTTCTTTCTCCCAGAAAGTAGTTCCAATACATTCTACTGCAGAAACAAAGTAGTTCCTACTTGAAACACGGGACTTGTTATAACCATTACATTGGTTAGAAGGCAGAAGTCTCTGACTGATATCATCAAAATTCTGCAACTCATAACAAAATAATCTAGATGGATAAACGGCACTACAGGGCAGAATACAGGCCTAAATATGTATTTTAGGGTGAACTGTTCCTTTTAAAAAAGGGTCCACCTAAAAAAAATTAATATCAGTTTAAGTTTATTCTATATTTAGAATTTTTTCATTGCTATTTCACCTTCAGACAATGTTTTCTGATGGAAAAATGCTGTTATATGAACCAAATATCTCTCTCTCCAAACCAGCCAAACTCCATAGGCAAAATGAGCAATTTTACTTCCCAAAATATGGGAGTTGCCGGTCCACTGCTGCTTCGATCTTTGTGTTTGTTTGTGTTAATGCTTGACTTCAGTGTTTTAAAAGGATGTTTCCAAATCACACAATAACACTAACAAACCAATAGATTAAGACAGCAGTAGATTAACAGCTCCTTGTTCTGTGAGGTAAAACTAATGATTACACCTATGGAGTTTGGTTGGTGTGAAGAGAGCAATTCTTAACTTGTATAACAGAAGTTTCCCATCAGAAAAAGCTTTCTTGTGGCAAAATAATGTGGTGAAATATTCTAAATATATTTAAAAATATTCCAAATATAGTGTACACTTAAACTAATGTTTTTTGTTTTTTTTTTCCAAGTGGATAAAATAGCTACAGCAGTTCATTGCTTAGGTTCTGCACCAGTACTCTTCTTTGCTTCTCCAGTCTGGGGTTGTGACAACCATCTACTGACTATGACAAAGTCAAAAACTCCACTTCAAAACATCTGAACAATCCCATTAAGTAAAAAAAAAATCTATGCAGAGATGAAAAAGAACTAATCATTGATTTTCTACACACACAGACTGAAGTATTGTGTTTTTGGATTCTGCCTGCAAAAGTGTTTTAAACCAATTTGCAGTTGAGGCTCAGTGTTAATGATGTACGAGGTCATTTTAAGTTATTCATGCACGCCATCATCTCTCTGATTAGGTGCATCATTATGACAATGTGAAATGATTACTCAAACGCCAAGGGGAATCATTTGAATTTACAATAGACGATCTTTATAATGTGGCTCCAGCGCTGGTTTGTCTCCTGAGAGCACACTTTTCCGATCCCATCCCATCAAAAAACAGCATGACTTTTGGCAAATCAAAGCTCGCCGTGTTTTTTGACCCGTACAAAGAATCCTTTCAAATGTTTCAGATGCTGCTGCGTGGGCGAGTGTGTGTGAGAATTATCACATCCCGCAGGTTGTGTGTCAGCGTTACCCTTCAGGAACTCTATTTTAAGTTTATGACTCTTATAAAAAAAAAAGAACATGTTTTACACTTTGCCTACATTAAGGACCTAAATAACTCGCATACTGAACAATGAATTGTCCATCTGTACAACTCCTGATTCTCTCCTCCAGTCTGCCTCTAGGTAAACAATCAAACACACTTACTCATTTATTTGGTCAGAGATGATTTATAGTGCTGTAGTTTTTTTGTTTGTAGTTCTAAGCTTTTCATGTAATAGATTTCTGGGCAATAAAGTATAATCTGGCAACTGTGTCTCCTTCAGTTACTGTAACACATTGGGTTCTTACATATTGGTTGTGTGTGTCTGTGTGCATGTGTAAGGGTGTGAGCTACTGTACGGTCTGTTCTGTCTGCAGCTGATCTCACATAGGCAACTCCTGGACCCACCCCTAATATATGTCATGCACATTTGTGATTGTATTTGTGATGAAAAAACAAATTATTAAAAGCTGGTGATAGACGTCATTGTAGCATATATGACAATGGCTATCTTAAAATGCTTTGTGTCTAATAATGTTGCTGGGTATAAATAAATAGTTGTGATGCATAGATTAAGAAATTCATAGGATATAAACACCCTTATTCTATACATTATTGCTGTAGGATGTGATGACGCTTGTTGCTGCGAATACCTGCACATAATTTGGCTGAATGGAGCTGATTCACAGATGTATCATGTAGGTAATAAACTATGTTTATAGTTGGAAGAAGTCATGTCAAAATAAAGTTATAGTTGGCAACATTTTCATTTTCAATATCTAGTTATATTTAATTAAGAAATGACAAAACAACAAATTCTTTTCCACCTCCAAATGATTCCTCTGATGGAAAAGTTCCCTAGTGTAATAAATCAATTTCATTTTTTTATATTTATTTTCTAACAAAAACACAAATCAGCAACTTCACCTCTATATTCCACTATGTCTCAGATGACTTTATTCTTGATGATGGAATGGGCAGCAAGTCATCAACAACTGCTTGGCAAAAAACTAAGTTTACCTGGTGTGTTTCAGGACACATTTTGGCCTTTGTCATGGCTCAAAAACTGACATCCATAGAAAAGTTTTGTTTCATCTTAAACTGGAACATCTGCAGGTTAATTCCATGTTCAACATGTTACGATCCACCAAAGTTAGGAACAGTAAGAGATAAATACAACCATGTTTTTGTTATCTTTGCTGCCAGTTTTGTCATGGTTTGGGGTTTTTGTTGGTTTTTTCCTGTTTTATTTTGTAGTCCTGCTCCTTCCTCATTTGTCTTGTCTTTACTTCCTGTCTTTGTCCTTTTCCCGCTCTTTTTGATTGCCATTTGTTTCACCTTTGTCCACCTGTGTCTGATTAGTTATTTTCTGTGTCAGTTCATCATTGCCCTTTGTGTGTCATCCTGCCATCTCCTGGAATGCCTTCTTGTGTTTGACCTAGTACTCGTTTGCCTGGACTGTTTTTGCGTTTTGCCTTTTGTGAATTCTTTTGTTTTTCTGGACTTTAGTTTAGGCCTTTCTGCATTTATGTATGCTTTTGATCCTTCATTTATTTTATTAGATGCACTTGAACTATTTTCTGCTTCACTGTCTGCATTTTTAGGTCCACTATCTTGTTTCATTTTGACATACTTCAAAGGTTTGACTGTATCTCTTTGGCCGCTGCTGTATGTTTCTGCTATGCCCACTGTAACTCGACTGTAATTGACTGTAACTCATTTAATTCTGAACAGTTTTTCATGAAATTTTGTTCATAATAAACATGAAAAATTGAACATGATAGCGATAACTTGTTAGAATTAAATTCTGTTACCGGGGCCTAGTCTTGCATAGCCAGATTTCTCTCCACAGTGCTCAGCGCTGGAGAAGGGTCTGGCTCCACACACACAAATTCTGCTATAGGGGAAAAACCTTGTTTGCATTTGTTTAAACCAATCATAGACGTCTTGGGCGGCACTAAGCCCAGGATGCAGCAACAGTTGGTTGAACGTTTGCACAGTGGTAGGTGAGCTCTGGCATTAAAATGACTACATCACTGCAAAAGAAATGTTAATACATCCATTTATGTTACATACGTGAACTTGCGTAATGTATTTATGTTACATAAGTTACCTTATGTACATAATTTACATAAATTATGTAACAAGGGGAAACTTACATAATCTACGTATGTTAGAGAAGTTACCTTACGTAATGCACATAGGTGTCTTAAGTTACTTTATGTACATAATTTACATGACATAGTGTAATTATGTTACAGTTACAATTAAGTTACCTTATGTACACATTACATAGATTAGCTTATGTACATAATTTACAGTACATATGTGAATTCATGTAATGTAAGTTACATATATAAGTTACATAACATACGTAAGCTTACATAATGTACATATGATACAGAAATTGATTTAATCCCAAACTACAAGACACCAAGTAGTGTTTGGGTCTTTATTTTGAAAGTCTTCCCTCATGTTCCCAGCATCTACAAAACTAATGTTTTGCACAGGTTACCTACAGCATCACAGTTTTAATCGCACAGCCACAGACCACGCTGCCATATTTGACGAGTCAAGTGTGAGGACACGTTTTGACAGAGCTGTTTCTAGTCTTTCTGCTAAACTGAGCTAAGCAGCCGTTAACTTCATATTTACTGAATAGGTATGACTGCAGTATTAATCTCATCCTGCTCTCAGCAAGACCATGAATAAGCGTGTTCCTCAAAATGTCAAACTATTCCTTTATTCATAAGAATGACACTGATTACAAATAAATTTTAAATGGATATTGATGGATGCTTCTAAAAACCTATTAACATCCACTCAGCCTTTTGATTTCCATGCAAATAGTAAACAGGTGATCATACAAAGTGCATTATGTCAGAGGTGGTGACTAATATGTGACTTTTACTAGTGTCTTGGGTTAAGGCTCATGTGTGGCTCATCGTCACTGTATCTTCTCCCCTCCACCCCTGCAGGTACATGGCCATCATCCACCCTTTGCGTCAGCGCATGTCGGCCACAGAGACCAAGGTGGTGGTGGCAGTTATCTGGGTGCTGGCTCTGCTCCTGGCCTTCCCTCAGTACTACTTCTCCACCACGGACCAGATGCCCGGCAGGGTGGTGTGCTACATCGACTGGCCCGAAAAAAAAAACTCATGCGACTTCAAAAAGATGTGAGTCTCTCTGTGGAACAGCTATTCAAACAGTCAACAAGCGCCGTTAATTACTTTTGAATTGACAGCAAATGGAGGAGGATGCTGTTTGTATTCAGTGTAAATGAGAGAGCACGGCGTGAAAGCACGGAAGCTTTTTGTGCTTTGTAGTGAATAGATTGAAGGCACATCATAGGGGATTTGTGTTCTTTCTCTTCTGAAAGGCAAACGAATCGAGTTGACAGAAAAAAGAAATTAGATTTGAATGAAGCCTTACTCCACCATTCACTGTGCATTTGTAATTCTACTATTACTACAAGTGCTAAGATGAAGAATACCTGCATGTTTTTCAAGAACAGTTTACCAAGTGCTTTACAGAGACAGGACAACTGTGAATAAATAAATCAAAAGTAGGAACAGAGAACAGGTTTTGCATCTTCAAACACACAATTTTAGTTTTCAGCTTGTTATCAGAATTGTTTAAGGTCACTGAAAACCCAAAAGTCTGCGTAAATGTAAAATAAAAAGGAAGTTTTTCTTCTAAACACATTATACATATTAGATAAAACTTGTTGTAAACATGAAAAGACTGAGAACTATTTAGTTCCCACATTAATGAGTGTATTTCTGTCATCTATAATGTAGATAAATGAAACAACCAATGTATGCTGAGAAGTAAGCTAGCTTTAGCCTCAGTCTTTCAGCATTAATGTTATATCATGCACGTAGCTATCAGGTGACTTTACATAAACATTTTCACAGGGTTCTTGTTGATGGAAACATTACATTACACTCAGCAGTAGCTAACATCAGCCAGCTTCAACACTTATGAAATCTGTATGGGAATCATTATTTTAGCAGACAAAATCCACTGTCGCCAGCTACAGATGAGAAGCTGTTTTTGTTTACATCTCTAAGGATTCAAAGTTTGGCAGGCATAGCAACAGTAACTAAGGAGGGCGGGGCTCAGCGAAGGCTCAGTTGTGTCCTGCAAAGTTGAATTTTTTTTTTTGTCAAAGGAGTCTGCTGGGGTTTGAAGAAAACACAGATGGTGGCTTCAGTCACCCGTCGTAAAAGGCTGTCTATTCTAAATATAGTGCACACTTAAACTGATTTGGTTTTTTTTGTTTTTAGTTGGCTAGCTTTGCAGTGAACCCTGTCCACAGCAGCTCAGCTTCCTACACCACTACTCCTGAGGGAGATTTCCATTAAAACATGACCTGACTCGCCTGCACAGTCTTGAGAGATGGTTCAAAAATATAAAATGAGGACACTCAACTTTAATATCATAAGCATTTTCACTATTTCAAGCCAAATTTATTAAGGCTTCAAATCATAGGTTTCAGCACAGTTTCCAGCATTATAGTTGCTAGTGATGGATAAATCTTGGCCCATTTCATTCATGATTCCTGTTCACGTCTTTAGAAATCAATGCTTTTCGCATCAAAGATGAGAACTATGATTCGCACTTAGTTTGGCTTTTCACACTCATGTTATCTCACTAACATGTTTCCATAGCCTTTACTCTCACTTTGTGCAAAAAAATGCAACAAACAAACCAAAAAAAAAAAAAAAACTAGAGTCTGACAGCACTCAGGCAAACGTTATCTCCCCTGTACCGCCAAAGCAGAATGTGATTTATATGAAAAGCTTAATGTGGACAGAGACCTGAAAGCCCGTCTGGCTCACTTCAGCTGTTTATCAAAGCACAACAAATTAAGGACGTGTGCTAAAAGCCAGCCTTTTGCCTTGATTTTATTAAATGAAAGAGCCTGTTTAATCATCCCCTTACGGATCCAAATACTGACTTGATTTTATATTGTTATTCCCTGTGGATGGTATTCAGGCACAGAATGCAAACCATGAGAAACATTCAGGGGATTTTCCTCCTGAGTGAGTCACACAGGGTCAAAGTCAGATCTTCTTTTCTGTATTCAATCGCTCCTTTGCTCTTTAGATTACAGCACTGTTTTGTTTGATTTGCTTTTGATTTTCTGGCAGCGAAAACTATTTTCTGTGATCCATCATTTTTCATGCTCTAAAGGGCCATTCATAAGAAACATCTATTGAAATCTTGTAAAGTACAATACTATAATTACACGTTTGAGTATTTATTTATTTGTTTTGCCTCAAGAGGGGAATGAGAAAGAATCCAAACAGCACAGTTTTTTTTTTTTTTTTAACCCTCTAGATGTGTTGTAAGACATAAAAACACTCACAAAAAAGTTCAGAAGTTAAATTAGGGTGAATCCCTTTTTAAAAAAAAGCCTCTAGATTTGTTGTAAGACATAAAAACACTCAAGTTAAAGTCTAATATCTCATTTGACGTGCCAGTAATTTATTTAAACAAATTTCAAAAGTTTTTACTGTTTAATTTCAAATAATGAACTAACATCATCAATAAAATGTGAATATGTAACAGTTATGACATGATATCCATAGCAATGGTGGAAAGACTACTCAAAATCTGTACTCAAGTACAAGTACTCTTACTTAATCAAAAGTAAAAGTACTGATGAAATAAAAAATACTTAAGTAGAAGTACTAAATATTAATCTCAAAAACTACTCGGAGTATTAGTTACTTTTCCTTTTAACCACTGATGTTTAATTTCACTATCAATGTTTTTTTCAAATCTTCAGTCTAAATTTCTCCAAACTCTGCTCAGTGGTCACAGTCACCTTTAGAAACTAGGGTTGCAAACTTTACACATTTTCTTTAATCCATATTTGAAAACATGAATGATTGATTAATCATTGATAATTTCTAAGCTACAAAACACTTTTTTTCTCATTTTGAATGTTTTCTGGGTGTCTTGACTTTTTCTTATTTTAAGTTTAATAAGTTTCTTTTTTCAAGAAATGGCTCCACTAGACAAAACGAAATGAAGTGAGGTGCACTTACTGCCATTACTATTGATTAAATATCCACAAATACATTTTTAATTAGTTAAAATCTTAACTGTGATTAATCAATTAATCATTAATCATTAATCATTAAATCCTTACTCTCATGTATCTAATGGTTCTCATTGGCCTGTTTGTAATCAGATCACCTGCCTGACTGCAAAAAATCAAATGAAAGGTTTGGATATTAATTCAAATTCTAGTCAGTACTCACCTATCATTTTAAAAGTAACCAAGTAGACTACACAGTGTAATAAATACTTAAGTATGAGTAAAAGTACAGACTTGAAAATCTACACATAAAAGTACAAGTACCCCCCAAAACTACTTAATTACAGTAATTTGTTTATTTGTAATTAGTTACTTCCACCCCTGGTCCATATGTGCCTGAGCAATGGAGCAAGTGAACCACCTGCACCCCTGTGATTAGACTTCGGGGAGCAAACAGGCTTTTGGATTCACATTTTTTGATCATATGACTTTGCTATTTTGGGACAGTTTGGATTAAAAAAAAACAAATTCATTTAATATTGTTGGAAGGTAGGTGGACTGTCTTCAGCACCAAACAGGAATCAACTAACCAGATAGTTACGTTGGTAACGGATGAATACCTTCACACACAGTAAATTCTCAGTGTCATGAGATAATTTGGTGCGTATCTGTGCCATCCAGTGCCTTTTTTTAGTAAGAAATCTTACCTTTTGAAACTGTTTACCCCCCAACTCTATCTCTGCTTTGACATGCAGAGACACAACATTCTGCATAGTGCGGCTCAAACATCAACTGTTTGCAAATCATTTTAATCTCTGTGAGTGCCTTTGAGGATTGCTTGCCAGGCACCATTTGAATGACTGATGCAGCATGTTAGAGAAGGTTAAAACAAGCACTAAGAATGACTTACAGGCACAGTCAGGGTTGACTAGTCACCTTTCCTCTAGATATCAGCTTTCTTTGAGCTGCTAAAATAGAACCAAAGGCCTTTCATATCCTCCCAGTGACTAAACATTAATGCGAGTCATTTTAACACTCTGCACTGCTTGTGCAGAAGAAATAGGAAAAGCTGTCATTGGTGCCGAAGTGCACCAGTTTCATCTCCCTTCTCCCCATGATCTACAATCAAAGAGAAGGCGTATATTGTTGCACAAACGCTGGTGTTAATCTTCCCTTTGCACACACTGATTGCCGTTCTAGACAAACTTCTGAAGCCGCTGTAGAAAAACAGGATGAACGCTGCATGCCTCCAAGTGATTTATTCACACGTTGTACCACCCGAGTAACCTCCAATTTCTTACATCTGTCTCTTTGTAATCCCACGGGCAGAACTGGGCGGCACACACACATGAAGGCGCAAACACAGGTACGCTTCCACAAACGCGCGCGCACACAATACTCGAACACAGGAAAAAACGCCCACGCAGTGACGCACATATGCAGGCACTCAGACACCCAGCAACACGGCTCTGATCACAGCCCTGCTGATGGCAAGCTCTCAGCTCATCAGCCACAGTGTTTACTCTGCTCTGCTGCCAGCCTGCGATTGCCTTCCCCTTCCACTGCCTCTGTCACATTTCTCCATGGAAATATAGTTTGTTATGAACAGTGCAACGGCAATTTCACTGTTCATGATGGGATGCCTGCTGCACTTATTACTTTTTTAATGAAACTGTAATCAGTGACACATAGGAGCGGAGTGTGAAGGCAGTCGTCACTCAGCTCACTTGCTGAAGCTGTAAATGACACTTCTGATTAAGGCTGACCCTGGGTCAGGTCCCACGTGCCGTTCTTTCCAGGCGTTGCCCCGTCACCGTCGTCACAGTCTACACCCTGCCTGATGACCTGTCTGCTGCTTTCAGAGTCAGTGGGAATTAGCAAGTAAGGTCTCATAGGACAGTATTAATAGGTGACACTGCTTGTGGCTGCACTCCACACCCCCATAACATAATCACACCTACACATATATACACAGTGAGCAGAGGATTAGATACACACTCATGCCCTCCTGTTGGATTTGCATGTGTTTCTATACTTGAGCTGCAGCCACAACTTCATTTCCACACTTGCTTTGCATGCCTGTGCAGTGTGTGTGCTTATGAGGCTTTTCCATTGGCACTTTTGTCTGTGTTGAGTCAAACCGTCCCTTGTGTGTACAGGACAGCAGAGAAAACTTTTAGTACTTTTGTAGCTTCTAACTGAATCTCTGTGGTTTGAAGTTTAGTTTTGCTCCGGCATCCCTCTTTGTACTTTCAGGTATCTGCTTTATTTGACTGTTTCACATTAACTTTCAGCCAGTAGGAGTCGTGTTAAGTTATTGCTGCTGAAAACCCAACATTTTCTTACTTTGCTCCTTCATAATAAAAGCATTGAAATAACAAAAGAATGTTTTTTTATTGTGACGAAGTTATAGGAAACGATGTATCATCTACCATTTTCCAAATGCTTGACTCAAGCTGAGTTTGTCTCCAATTATAATTCGCTCCTTCAAACAGGAAGCCCTGCTGTAATGGAAATGCAAATCCCTGTCGTGCCGTGCTGACGTACCGAGTCAAACTGAGTCAAGCCGAGCCAGCACACATTCTCAGGAAGTCAACTCTTAATTCCCCAGATCCGCTTTGTGTCAGCTGACCCGACAGCATCCAATCAAGTTGCAGGAGAGAACCATGAAGAATTGACATGACATTTTTAGCTCTAGTTGGGAAAAATTATACCAAAGATAATTTTGTTTGTGTGCAAAAACTTTGCAGTGGTCAAAAATTTAATTGCAGTGTGCAAAACAGACAGAGAGATGCAACATCTTCCGACTTAATTCAACATTTGAAGTTACACAAAGAGGGTAAATTAAAGCTCTGTTGTTAAACTTGCACTACATTTGGTGAAGAACTTATTATGATTTGTTCAGGACTAGAAATGTAAAGTTTAGGATTTGGGTCTTGTCGGCCATGACTTGGGACTTGACTAAGAACTTGAGTGCAAAGTTTTGTGACTTGGAAAACAATGACATACGGTGGAAGTTCCCCCAAGGGGTGGAAATCTCTTGGTACCTCATTATTGGATTTGATTCTGATTCAAAGGGCTATGGTGCGATGATAAAACAATGATCAGTTTTAAGCAGGGAGTGCCCGCCTACTGGATTGAATCCATCTGTAGTTGATCATACCGAGACATCCTCATTCATTTTTTACAGTTGATCTCTGCTCTGCTCCGTTAACGTCGTAATGTCTCTAGGTGACAGAAAGTACTCACAATATACTTAACATTTTTCTCGCAAACGCAGTTATTTAGACGATAATTCAGTACATATTACTATGAAGTACATCGCTCCCTTACAAGATAACTCACGCTGCAGACTGTCCAGGTGCTGCATTGCCCTTGCAGGGTTCCATCTTTTTCACTCCACCATCATGTTGTCAGCTAATATTTGAAAAATCAGTTTTTGACATTTATGAATCAATTCAGCATCTTCCATTGTTGCAGCTCTACTTAAACGTATTGTGATGTGGTTGCAGAAGATTAATCAATTATTAAATAAATTGCTAAGTATTTTGATCACAGATTAATCGTTTTTTTAAAAAGTCTAAATTCTGTGATTTCATCTTCTTAAAGGTGAATATTTTTGGTTTCTTTGCTCCTCTATGACAGTAAACTGAATATCTTTGGGTTCTGATTAAAACAAGGATGTCATCTTGGGCTTTGGGAAACACTGATCAACATTTTTCACCAGTTTCTGACACTTTAAAACAAAAATCTATGAATCCATTATTCAAGAAAATTGTCTATTTATTTGACTGTAAAATGATAGTTATTTGCAGCCCTACATCTAAGAATTCAGTTTTTCTCCCATTCTTAGTAAAACCACAACAAATTACCCCATGAATGCAGTGAGATTTCAAAAAAAAAAAAAAAGAAAAAAGAAAATGAGCTCTTTTGGAAAATCTTCCTCATCTTTTTTATCCACGAGAGAACATTGGCTTCTCATAAGAGAAAAAATACAAGAGAACCTCACAAAATTGATACTCCAAAGAACACACTTCATTAATACGCACACACGCTATCGGACACACATTCAAACACACACGGGAAGTCACAGACTGAGCACACCTTGTCCTCTCTGATCTCTCTCCACTAAATTGGGCTTCACACGACATGAGCCTGAGATCAGTGCCAGTAAGGCGGCGTGGAGCGAGGCGTCCTGTTACCTCCAGTGTTCTTTCGCCTCTGCTGGCAGGCAAAGTCAAAAGAACAGCTGCCCTTCCTCCCAACACACAGCTCATTAATTATGAATACTGATACAAGCACACACGTTTAAATAAGCAGGCAGATGCAGATTCTAATTATGCACATAAACATTTCCCCCACATGATCTGCATGCTTATATACTATAGAATAGATGTTGGTACAATAAATTATAGGATATGACTTTGAGCCACTCCTATTTGTTGTCATGCATTAAATATTTACTTGGCATGTTAGCTTTTGTATTCAAATTTACACACATCCACACACACACACACACACAAGCCAAGAAATAAAGACATCTGAAGCATGTTTGTCCGCTGGGGGAGAGAAGAGGCAGCAGCCCCTGAAATTAAAACAATATAAGTCACTGTGTATAATTTGTCAGTGAGTCTGTGGCCTCTGTTGAGTGAGGTTTTATTGATTCAGCCTGTATGACAGCAGGGTGACAAAGCACAGCTCCTATTCCCCAAAGAGCCCTCCATCAGTGGGAGTTCAGGGACCGCTGGAGCCCAGGGAGGCGGGCTCGCCTCTTACAAGGTGATACTTCAGTTACAGTCGGTTTGCTGTTAGTGAAGAAAAAAATGTATGCATAGAACTTGTGGTTTTCTCAAGTGAAGTAAGACCAGTGCAACACAATATGATACCTTTATTATAAGATTATAGGTTGATTTAAATGCACAGTATAACAGGGAGTGGTTGTTAGTCTGCAACCAATCACATTCCCCATGTGCCAAACAAAGATATCACTGGGTTATTAAACACACTACCTATTGCAAGTTAAACAGTGAGCAGGAGTCCTTTTGCAACTTGCTCTTCTGTGCAAAGTGCTCCTTTGTTGTCTAAAGATGAGCTGAAATGCACCTTTTTCATCATTCTTGTGATGCTAATCAGAATGTAAACAATGACTACAGTAAGAGGAAGATGAATTCTTAATTACTAGTTACTTGACCAATATTATTCATACAAAGCATGTTTTAAGTACATAAGGTATTTCGTATGTTAAAATAATCAACAGTATAGAAAGTGGTTAAAACAAACCATAAACTTTTTAGGTCTGGGAAGGTCGATGTGATCTCAGTTCTTTCTTTGAGACTAATTTAAAGCTATACATCAGGCCTGCATGATTAATCATAAAAAAGGTTGTAGTCTCTGTTCATTCATCTCTGCCATTCTAATTAACTACGTTTCACTCACTCCTACAGGACAAACAAACCAGAACACAAAATCCCAGTCACCACACCACACACACCTCAATAAAGCAAACATTATACAGTGAATCACCATTCTATTTATTTTATGTTCAGCAGCATTTAAACCAGTCACTTTGATTAAATGTTCTAAAGTAAGAGAGGAAAAGAGACTTGAGTTATTGTTTGTTACAAGAGACTTTCAAGATATGTTGTCTGTTTAAAGCTGTCTAGACAGCAAGCATCTCAGATACATTTGGGGGCTTTTGTTGCCTTTATTATGATGGGAGGGCTGAAGACAGACAGGGAATGCAGAGAGAGAAAGGGGACAACATGCAGCAAAGGGCCACATACTGGAAATGCACCCATGGCTGCTGCAGAGAACTTAGCCTCGGTACATGTGGCACACGCTCTACCAACTGAGTGACTACGGGAACCTCATAAATGTTTTCGTTGAAAAAATAAGGGGTGTGAGAGAATAGTGATCCCAGTTCTTAGGGAGAAAACTTGTGGTTCACATTTTAGCAAGAGTAGCTAAACTTAGCTCAGCTGGAAAACACAACAATCCATCAGCAGTAAAAATCTGATAGTACAGTCTCTAATAGTATTTCACTCTTATTTTTTCTTTATTGAGAGTAAGAGTACTTTTACTTGAGGCTTTTCACAGAGTTGCATTTCTGTGTTCTCTAAAGCAAAGAATATCAGCCAGGTGTCATTCCTAACTCATCACATACCGCTGATTTGTCACTGCCCCTCAGAACCTGTTAACATCTGAAAGCAACGCACTGGGTTTTTCAAGTGAATTTAATGTAAACTGATCTGCAGCTGTATGAGTTGCTTTCGATGTCATATTAAGAGTGACAAAGGCCACACATGGAGGAGGTGCGGTGGATGGAAGACTTAAACAGTCCTGAACTTCCACCCAAGAAACAGGGGTTCATGCATTAGTGAAGACAAAAGTTATTAAAAGTCATAAGGTACATTATATTATGTCCGTTACATGACTTTCGTCTTGCAAGTTGCTTCAGTGACACACAGTAACCAAACATGGTCTCATCATAAACCTACTGAAGTAATGTTTGTGCCTAAACCCACCCACACTGTAAACGTTTCACAGTGTTAACCATGTGTCAAAAAGGCTTTCTGGCCATCTATCATACAGCCACTAAAGGGTACCCTGTGCCTCAGTAGAGAAGCCAAGGGATAAATCATCAGTATAGGATGAGTTGGGATGAAAATGGGTTGAAAATAAGAATACCTCCTCAGCGGACATATATACAATATCTTTTATGTACAATAAATACAGAAAACTGTTTACTAGCTGTTGTCAGCAGAACCATTTTGGTAAATACACTTATCTACAATCTTCTGCCCACAAATCTAAGTGTCATTTTGAATGAAAAATTCTTTATTTATGCTTCAATCTCTGTGTTTACTTCAGTGTTGCAATACCCCTGTTGTCTTGTCCAGAGTACAGTATTTCATTTCATTAAGACACGTCTCTGAGGGCTCTTCTACAAACAAGATGATAAGATAAACCAGATTTATCTCAGTAAGACAGTATATTTACTTTCTTTAGTTTCCTCCAGGCAAGTTACAATTAAAACTCCTTCTGTTTGGGGTCGGGCTCTAAGATTAAAGGTAACCTGTGGAGATTTCTCGTAAAACAGTTTGTTTTTGCGGAACTTTTTTCACCAAAGCTTTCACTTTGAAGCCTAATAAACCCGCTCCCATCATTGTTTAAATCCATGATTATTAGCTTGCAGTCTTCTTCCTTGTCTTTGCTGGCACATTGTTACATTTCTTGGCATGTAACTTCTGCCAAATGTCAGTCAGTGGAGTGGTGTTACACCGGCAGCAGGGCTGTGCATTGCACTCGTGTGCGTGCACAGGAGACACCTGAAGGCATCTGTTGGCTCGCTAGCTAATCTGCTTGTACTGCAGAGGAAGGTAATCAGTGAGGAAGTGCATAATACAACTGTCTATGGAAAATGAAGTGAAGTATAGGACAGTTGCAAGTTGTGATCAAACAGTTAAACATTTTCAATGTTAAAGATGATTATGAGAGGCACAAAGACTTGTAGCAACCCAGCCTCCCTTTAAAATATGACTTTGTTCCATTATGAATATTCATGGAATCATAACTCTTAAATGTGCAACAAGCAACTCTGAAGAAAAATTGTTGATTGTCAAGTGTCATTCCCAGATTATCAAATTCCGATGCTTTGGATTGGTGGCTCTGGAATTGAACTGACATCCAGAAGTTATAATGATTTGGTAAAGTTTTGACATGTTGCCATACCCTTCAGCTAAAGACATTAAAATTACATATGTCGGCTGAAAATGCAAAGCAAACTGCAGAACGAACATGAATTAAGAGCCGTAGTCTAATAAGACATTGGGACATTTGGACAATGGCTTCAGTCTGAAGCTGCTGCCATAATAATAAATCAATAGTACTGCAATGTACATTAGCAAGTATGTCTTCTGAGTTTGAGATCATTTTCATCTTGATGGTGTGTGTGTGAGCAGCCACAACAGCACAGTAAATGTCTTAGTAATGTGTGTGTCAAGAAATGTTGGCCTGGTGGCTCAGTTGGTGGAGAGTTGGCCCCATGTGCCGAGGCTGTGAGTCCTCTGCAGCGGCCGTGGTTTGAACTCCTGTGGCCCTTTGCTGCATGCCATTCCCCCCCCTCCCCCCCCCCCTTTTCCTGTCTTGTACATTAAAGACATAAAAGCCTCCAAAAAGAAGAGAAACGTCGGCACAGATTTCAATTCTTTGAGAAATCGGTCAGCAGTGAGCAGTTGAACGCACACAAATGTTTCCAATCTTGGAACCATCACAAGACGCTGGCTTCCTTTTGTCATCTGTTTTCTGCAGTTGAAATGCATGTGCAGAACCCCCTAACACCACACTAAAGTAGAAGAGTGCAGATCTCTGCCAGACAACCTGATAAGAATATTGGATTAGATGTAACCAGTACATAATCACAATTAAATAATCAAACATTCTGAGTGATTTTGTCCAGTTTATTTGTGGCAGGGATTATGCAAACACTTCTCTCTGTGTGTGTGTGTGAGTGTGTGTGAGTGAGTGTGTGCATGATCTGGATGTGGACCTACAGAGTTATCTGCAGCTGATCTCTAATATTACTGGACTGATCAGCCTAATTTTTTTGTACATTCATGACTGTGCTGAAGGATCTCTGTGATTCAGATTTTTTTGAAAAACCTTGGAAAACATTTTTTTATGACTTTTATCCTTTTTTGCTTTTCACTGCCGGAGGCTTTATGTTTTCAGGTAATTCAGGTGAAGTGATTCGGTTTTGGCGATCAAAGATCAACGGTCACAGTCACCTCTCTATCAGTCCTCTGTCCTCTGTAAAATTAGTCTCTAAGTGAAGACAGCATGTTTCTCACTGGAAATTATTCACTGTAATCACACATTTATGGTATATTTTGCAAAAAATTTACAGGTCAGTATAGTGGACAGTTCCATATTAAATATCCTTCAGTGTCTTCACTACCGACATTATATGATTCTGGACAGACATGGATATAAACTGTAACTTGACTGGTTGTTGGAGACAAACAACTGTGAGGCAGTAATTACATTTTTTTGACTGCTTTGTTTTACACAAACCTCTGGGGGCCGCAAGTGATCAACAACTTGTTTCAGTTCGGAACGTATGTGGAGGTCATGATAATGTCCACTGGTTGCATCTGACAGATGTGGTGGCATTGCAGTAGGTGCTTCACCATGTGTTGCCTGGCGGGGATCTGTGCTCTACTGAGAGACCTCTTCTAGTTAGCATATGAATTCTTGAGTCCTTGACCTTTGACCAAATTCAATTAATATTTGAATCCAAGTGAACATTTACGCCAAGTCTGAAGAAATTCCCATCAAGCACCTGAATGCGATGTCCTGAAATACATATACAAATACAAATACATAATTCCTGTGACTGTCAACGGTGTGGAGACATAATAAAAGTTTTTTTTTCAAGGTTTTTTTAAAACTGTGAATCACAGAGACCCTTCAGCATATAGTCATGAATGTGCACAAAAGAGGGTCAGCAGCAAAATATGTTTTAGCCACCCTAAAAATTTTTGGATCAGTTTGGTATGCACCATATTTAGAGTGTTTTCACCATTTGCCTTGCTGTCAGACCGCCATCATCATTTAGAACACGGGAGTTGATGGTCCGCTGCTTTGATCAGTTAGTTTGTGTTATTGTGTGACTTCAGTGAATCTGAATTAACCTTTTAAATTACAGAAATCACAGAAGTGGATACTGCTGCTGCCTCTCCACACCGGGACGTGCTGACCTCCATGTACTGTCGTTAATATTAATACACTAGCTCTGGATAAATGCCTCATACAACCCCAGTTCAAAAAATCTGAACTATCCCTTTAAGAAGCCACTGTGTAGGGCACCCCCGTAGCTCACTTGATAGAGTGTGCACCCCATGTACTGGGTCTGTCAGTCCTCTGCAGCAGTGTTGGTTTAATTGCAGCCTGTGGCTCTTCACTGTTTGTCACCCCCTCTCTCTATACACCATTTTCTGTCCATTGTTGCTGTCTGCTGTCTCTGTACAACAAAGGCAAAAAAGCACCAAATATATATATATATATATATATATATATTAAAATAAGTAGCAGCTCTGTGGTCTGGGGATGACAGTACCTACATGTGTTTCTACTATCAGAATTCCACAACGCTGAAATTATTATTTTTGCTCTGAATATAGAACATTTTTCCCTCTAGGTCTATATACGGTCTAACTATAAAGTGATTCTCAAAATACCTCTACATCTTCTGCAGACATTTCAATTACTGTGTCTATCTTAATATAAACAGTGACAGTCCAGGTATACTACACCAGACCTGGGCAAAATATGGCCCGGGGGCTGAATGCACCACACTGAAAGGTTTCCTGTGGCTTGCAAGGCCGTCGTGAAATACCAAAAATTAAAAATCGAGCAAAGACGTTTAAAAAAGACCTTTATTTAGGGCTAAGTGCTGTGTTGATTAGTAATGATAATGAACTGTATCTTGTATATTAAACTGTAACTTAAAAATCCTAACCCTATGCTATTATGTTCTTCTTCTACTTTTGCAGCTACTATCATTGCAACCTGTGTGCGGCCTGCGTGGTACACTGTAAAACATCTAGTTTTGGACAGTACCAACAAAATATTAGCCCACAATTCATCACATGGCAATTCAGAAATGGTGACCAACAGTAGAAATGCCCTATATAAGACACTTCTGACCATTCCATTATTAGAGATTTGGCCATTATTAAGACCTTATGTCATTTCTGTCCAAATCATGGCAGCCTGACCAATTTCTCATATGGCTTGGGTAAAAAAATAATTGCCCTCCCCTGTGCTACACCCATTCTTGAGAACTGGGACAAATCATGTCCAAAAAAAAAAAAAAGATTAAAACCAAGACTCTAATTAATTTTTTTTGGTGAGAATGTATTCTTTAAGGACCCCCTAAAAATACAATTTCGTCCCAATTCTCAAGAATGAGTTACTGCTGGTTTTCTTCTTTGACTGAAAAAAAAAGAGATGAAAACCTTAAAATAAGAATGAAAAACAGTATACAGTGCCAATGAAAAGTGTTCATCATCTTGGAAGCTAGATGTTTTATTGCCATGCAACACTGAATCAAAGTACTTTTATGTAATGTGAGGAGCCAAAATCCAAGCAAAGACTGTTTTTTTTCTCTCAGTACCTGTTACCATCATACTGCCACTTTAATCATGCAAATCAGCAGGATCAGTAAATGAATCCATCAACTCTTTTTGCATGATTTATGCTTCTGCATCATGATTCAGCGTCTGGAGGAATCAGGGGGAAGGAGCACTTCAGACAGAGACACCATCTGGAGCCATGAGTGTGTCATTTTCTGCCTTTTTTTGGTCATGTTTGGTGTCTGTGGTTCAGGAGGTCGCTTGTGCAGAGATGTGGCTGTTCAGCAGTGTCAGAAAGTAACTAAGTACATTTACTCAAGTACAGTACTCAAGTACAAATTTGACATACTTGTACTTTGCTTGAATATTTCCATTTTACACAGTTTTATACTTATACTCCACAATATTTTAGAGGTGAATATTATTTTTTTTTTCTCCACAAAATTTGTCTGACAGTTTTAGTTACTTTTCAGATTCTTCTCCAGATGTGCTGATTTTAAATATTTCTGCTAAAGTGAAGGGTGAAGTGTACTTTTATGGACTGACAAAAAATTCCTCCTTCTTAAGCTAAATAGATAAGACAGGTGTGTTGGAGAGAGCAGGCCGAAAAGTTACAAAAGGTCCTTTTGCTGCCTGAAGCTGAATAAAGTCATGGAAAGGCTTCTGGGATCAGCTCGAAAATGCATCATCACAAAGCTGAAAACAGGCTGTTTTTTTTTTTTTTTTTGAAAACTTGAAAAATTGACTTTTTAGAGATGTGTGGTTCTCACAGGACTGTGACACTACAAACATCTACAGCAGTCAAATGCAACATGTACATAAATGTAGCAGTAATATTACATCAGATATAATAGTAAAGCACTGACCGGGACCATTTTACTGCACATTAGGTACTTTTATTTTTGATACTTTAAGTACATTCTGCTGATAATACCGACACATTTTTTCCCACTTCAGTAAGATTTGGAATGCATGATGGAGACTTAAAAGGGAGGGAATCTTTATGAATGTTTATGACTGTCATCATTAATTATCATTTGGTCAATTATGTCATTTTCAATGCAAAGCTGGCATTAGTTGAGATGTTTTTGCAATGACAACTTGACATTAGGCAAGCCAGTAATATCTCTTATGATGACCTGCCATTAATCAAAACAAAAATGTCTTTGTTATGACAACTTGACATTAACCAAGAGCCTCCAAAACCAATGGTGTCCAGTTTGACGACAGGGAGAACAGTACTGAAAAGTACTACTGCTGGCACCCCAGGGCTGAGTCAGCTAATTAGGTGGCTAACTGCACAGCTATGACATGACATGTTTAAGACAAGTCCAAAATGTACCACTTTACTTCAGGTCAAGGAAAACACTCTTAATGCACTTATAACGGTCTCGTAACAGCCAGTGTCAAAACCAACCACATATGACAGTGTACTGTTAACAGTTTCTTTAAGTTTGATAATGTCAAGTTGTCATAACAAAGACATTTTTGTCTTGGCTTATGTCAAATTGTCATTACAGACATTATTGTCTTGATGAATGTCATTTTTGTCTTTGAGATGTTTGTTATGAAAACTTGATTTTAACAAATAATGTCAACTTTGCATTGAAAATGACAGAACTGACTGAACGACACTTAATGACACCAGTCATAAACATTCATAAGACTAATAAGACTGTCATGTCTTATGCACACCCCTTCAAATAAAATATTGCTGTATTTTTACTGTGGTAAAGGATGTGAATACTTTCGTCACCACTGCTGTTCAGCAGAGTAGAAACACAGCTGGAGGTCTGTGGACTTGAGAGAACTGACCCTGACAACATTTTTACCCACAGCCTGATCCTGGCAGGTCAGGCTGACACGGCTGACTTTTTCAAGCAAAAGAAAGTGAGTTTGCTTATGGCAGCGGCTTTGCAAACAACAAAATGCCTGACAGCTGAAAAATAACACACGCGCTTTAAACAAGGAGAGAGCCAAGAATGGAAATGTGGGGTCTGATGCCTTTTCTTCTTCTTCTTTCAACATGTCGCAGCTTGGAGAGTCATCGCATTCCTTTAGTTTTTACAAGAACAAGATACATTAAGCAGACCTCCTTTCTCCTCCTTTTTAAGGCTGTTGTGTCAACTGTGAGACATTCATCTCAGGCAGTGTTGCCGAAACTACTGTAAAACAGTGGTTAAAAAAACTTACAAAACTACTTAAGTTGAAATGCAAAGTATTCTTCTTAAAAACTACTCAGAGCATTAGTTACTTTTTACTCATGATGTTTAATGCATTATTAGTGACATCATTCAACTGAAGGGGTTTCTGTTTCTCTAAATCTTCAGTCTAAATTACTCCCTGCTCTGTTCTGTTCTGTTCAAGTGTGTTTAATTCCTCACTTATGCATTCTGAGGATTTGTGTTTGAGTCTTTTAGGCAGCAGTTACTGAGGTGGAGTCAGAAAGATGCTAAAAGGAACTTGATCACAGACATCTTGGTCACAAATAATTTTAATCAAAAGCAGGTGTCATGTCTGCAGTGTGTCATCCGTGTTATGAGCTGCACTTCTGTTTACTTCCTGTCAGTGTTAATGTTGTGATTTTTCATTTTTCATCCTCAGGTTAGTTACTTAACCCAATTATTAATACAGCTAAGTGTGAAAGTTCACTGTAAATAGAATTTACTGTCTGGTTATAGTGTTTTTGAGCATTTTGATGCCTCAGTGTCTTTAGATAACAGGCCACATTAGCTAGATGGCATCATCATCTTCATTCAAATTCAACAGAAACAAAAGAAAACTTACCAAACATCTTTTTCAAGTGTTCCAACAATCACCAGCTCTGGTTTGGGTGAAATAAACCTTTAATTCACTGAGTTGGATATGAATGTATCAGGAGAGGAGCAAGCAGGGAGAAACAGTGAACTAATGGATTATTTCCACCAAACCAGTGATGTTTTTGATGAGTTCTATTTTGTTTCTATTGAAACATCTTGAATGAAGATGATGATGATAGTATGATGGTAGCTAGCTAGCACTGCTAAATTATCTAAGACACAGAGGTGATTATCAAAATGCTCTTAAATACTTTTAACAATATATACCAAGCTAACTGTAAAAACTGAAGTAACTAACTTGAAGATGAAAAATCACTAAGTTTGTAGGCAAAGGAACATCACCATAGTGTTGACAGATGTGCAGCTCAGAACTCATATAGCTGACATCACATTGTACAAGTTGACAATTAAATGATAACTATGGTATTGTGCCAAATTATGTGGCAAAGACATCATGAGAATATTATGAATATGTAGTTTGAAATTAACTAGCTAAACTGCATGATCCAAAGTACTCGGCCTACTAAGAAAGCTACCGAGATTTGAATGTAGTTAAATTACCAGACAACGACTGCAAATTGTAGTTAAGCTACAGTTGTATTTATTGAACCACATGTAGTTCACTACACCCCAACACTGATCTTAGGAAATGCTGTTCAATTACAAATGTACAAATGACTACCTGTCAGACATGGGGATTTGAGTCTGCAACTGGGACTCTATAAATCTGTGTGAATCATTTAGCTTAAGGTTAGCCTGGATCGCTAAACTAGACAGTTTTTTTTTATAAAACGGTGGCTATGAGGCAAAATGAGCCAAATGCTGTGAATGTGGTAAATTGAGGCAGTTGCTCAGCTAACCCCACCAAAGGGCACTGAAGTTAAGTCAAGTTTTTGTCAAGAAGAAAACCAAACAAAAGTTGAAATTGGCTCATCTTACCCGACTCTCCCCTACAGTAATGCAGTGTTCCAAGCAGACCAGATGGCAGGCAGCAGATCATTTCAACAATAAGAGGCTTGAGACTTGACTTGGACTTGCCCCTCAAAGACTTAAGGCTTGACTTGCAAAAAAATGACTTGTGAGCATCACTGCTACCCGTTGTTCCTCATATCAAGCCTATCTTCTGCTCTCTGTATTTTCTCCATATAAGGGAATTAACAAGCTGTTAGAGCCAATTTCACACCTGTCTGACAACACATCCAGTGAAGGATTCCAGCGACAATAAGCAAAAGCTAAATTTAACCCAAAAACATCACTTAAAAGATGAGAAACACACAGTGTGTTGTCTGTCCTGTTCAGTGTGAGCGCTCAAGACACACTCGATCACACCTACACCAGACACACACACACACACACACACAAACAGTAGGATTGACTCAAGAGTTTTCCCCTAAGCTCATTAGTCCTACGGGCACTTATGTGCATACAAATTACATTTCTGTGAGCGATGAATTGCGGCAGCTTCCGTTTTCTCTGAATTGATTTGCTTCATCCTCGTGGTAAACGCTCTCCGCGGCTTGTGTGACGACTCCTTCGCGCGTTGGCTTTGGTTAACACTTTAAGTAGTGTTTCATCACGCCGGTGTGGCAGAACGCTTGACTTCTTGCTTTAATTAAAGACAAGATTAGATTTTTTTTCTGCATTTCTCTGCTGCACTGGGGGAAAATAGAGGGTGAAAAAAGCCCAGGTGTCACTAATAACATTAGCGATGGTTCGTTCCGCTGAGCAGTTCCAGAGAGCCCACATACACAGCAGTGATCATAGCTGTGTCCCAGTTACATACTAATTTTAAGCAAATTTTGAGTATGTGGTGGGAAAGCGACAGAACTAAGAATACTCAAAAAAGTGAGAGTGCATGTTAGAAAAATTGCTTGCTTTTTGTGCTGCTGATTCAATGCACTAAGGAAATAGAGGTGCTGCCCAGAGCAGAAAAAATGAAGCTGAAAAGAAATTGCAAATTGTGGCGAGACAGCTCAAGAAAGATGTTGTAAAAGAAAAAGAGAAAATATTTGACTTCTTTTGTCAGGTTGAACATGCAGTGGGATTCCAGGGACGGAGCTTGTCGATCCATCTTTCCACTCCACCTCCTCTATTCTTGCTCTTTATTGCACATCACCTGACTTTGACAGCACATCAAAACAGAACGCGAGAGAGACGCCTCCAGAAATGAGGCTTCATGGGTACAGACAGTGTCATAATTTGAAGCGTATAGCGGCATTACAAGCTGCCTTATTTGACACACTGGGAGTGTGAACGGGCTGACAGATGTAGTGAAAGTCAAAGAAATAAATAAAAAGATGTATACAAAACTAGAGTAGAATGTTAAAATCCACAGTGAACTGAAGCGTAGCTCTGCAGGTCTGTTTTGTTATGACTCAGGATACTATCCTGTATTGACCAAAATTTCAACTGGAAAAATTGTCCAAACTTTCAAAAACACTGCCTTTCATGCTTTAGATGTCTCCAACTCTCCTGATTCAAATGAATCAGGCTTCTGCACAGGCTTGATGATGAGCTGCTCATGTCAGTCAGGTGTGTTAGAAGAGGCAAACATGTAAAACATGCAGCGTAGCGTGGCCCCAGGATCAGCACTGGGAAACATGACCTTAACGTTCCCCTCCAGAATTCTGCTATGATTGATATTTTGTTTAATATGGTTCTCCCACATAAAAAGCAAGGAAAGAAACTCATAAGGGGGCTAGAAGCACAAGTGAGCACCAAGATGGCCAGTGCTGGAGTCTGTTGTGCACCAAAATTGCTATATAATATACAGCGTGTCCATAAAGTCTCTTTACAATTTAACAAATTTATTACAAAAGCAAATGAAAAGACAAATCTGTGGAAATTATTACAAAATGAAAAGTAGCTATTGAAGGTTTTTTTTTTTAACTCATTTAATACACCTCTATATGGGCACCATTAGTTGCATGAAGCACATCAAGACGGTACTCGATTTCATGCCATGTTCCATAAATTTCTTTTGCCATGCACGAATTGACGGACGTGGCGGTGGATGTCTTCCATACTTAATCCTGTAGTTTTGCTGAGTCTGCATATCCGATTTTGTTTCAGTAGACCACGATACACATTGTGCCTTTTCTTGAGGAGAAACCATTTTTTAGGGGTTTATTTAACAGAATCTATTTCATCAACAGGGTTCCTGAAATACACAAATGAAATGTGATTAAAAACTTTGATAACCACTGAGTACATAGAACAAATCTGATTAACATATCTCATCAATTGCTTTTGTAATATTTTTTTTAAATTGTAAAGAGACTTTGTGGACACCGTGTATAATTGCTATAGCAGATGTTATGATAATGGTAAGTGTAGTTAGGATCTTTTATATGTTCGTGGTGTTTGTTAGCTAGCTGGCAGTGGTAGCAGCTAATGGTAACTCTCACTCTCTCAACTGAAAAGTCCGCTCTGCGCTGGAGGTTTCAGGTTTCTTTGCCGGTGGCTACTAAATGTGTGGGGTCTGTTTGAAATCTCCTCCTTCAGTAAAAAAAAAGTTGCTGAAAACAGAAAAAGACTGACAGCTATGTAGTACTGAATTGTGGTGTTAGAACGTTAAACTGTTGCTCACAATTTCTGTGATCAAGATTTTTTGTGCAGAGTTGATTTTCAAATGAGTTGGTAGGTCACCGTCCTCTGGTTCTGGTGACTCGAGCACGTCTGCACAAGTCCAGTAAAGCTGTGAGACCACGTTTCAGGTTGTTTTCAGCTAAGAGTGGTGTTTGACGCTGAGACGGTGTGGTGGAGCTTTTCAGAGCAGAGAGAACTGCTATTTACATTTTTTAAACGTTCAATCAAATTTGACTGGGAGGTTAATACCACGTGATTCTGTGGTGTGACAAACTCGGAACACACATGTAGTATTGCTTTACAGACTTTAAGTTTACAGAATGTAGGCTGTAGAGTATTAAGACAACTTTCCTTAAACTGATGGAAAAAGACTTCCCATAGTCAAACCTAATAAGCCCTCAGAAGCACATCCTGCTGCTTCCATTGATTTTCTTTATTCTACTCTGCTACCCATTCTATGCTACTGCTCCACTTAATGTCAAGGCAATCCAACAGTAATTATTGGATTTAGATGAAAGAGTTGAGAAGAAAAGAGTTGAGTGCACATGTACTTAAAAACAGAAAAGACTGGTAAACACTCCTTCCTCACAGAGAGGACTGAAGAGGCATATTTATTATCTTATGAAAATTAGACCCATGCTTTTATTTTGTGTTTATTATAACCTCTAAAGCAGCACAAAGCAGATTACATATAATAATACAAAAGTGCTGTAGACAGACTTTCCATTACCCTTATTTCATCTTCAACTTTTATTGCAGTGAAAAAATGATGCCTCTTGGATGCCCCTACGGTAGATAAAACATGATAAAGTGCCCTCTAAGGTTCCCATCGAGTGGACAATACATGGCAAAGTGCCATCCAGAGTGTCCTGCTGGACAAAATGTGTTAAATTGAACTTTAGGATGCCCTTTTAGTGGACAAAAGATGGTAAAGTGCCCTCTTAGGTGCTCTTCCAGTGAAGAAAACACAATTCAGGGTCATACTGGCTACCCTACATACTAGAAAATTATTTTTCGATTTTAAAACTGTCCTGCTACTCAGTTAAGCCTAAGGCTGACCGGTGTCTATTGATATCTCAAGAATCTTAACTGTGCATGAGATCCCTTCAGGCTAAAAGACCAAACCTGATGGAGCTCTCAAATCTCTGATATGAGCTGTCAACACAGTTTTCTCCCTTGACTGGGTGATACACCTTCTTGGCAGTGTGTCTGAGAGTGTGCGTCTTAGCGTTTGGTCATTTTTAGTCTGATGAAAGCTCCCGTGCTCCGGGGTATGCAGTGGGATTAACATAATTGCAGTTAATTGCCGAGGAAATGGCCTGTGAGGCTCATCTGCAGCGTTCGCAGAGGGGAAAACAGATTGTCCCTCTGTGGATGCTCGAGTTAAGGGGTCTTCCCGACACAATATACACACTCGCACGACACAGCTCAGAATGATATAATACAATTTTCCACATTTTAATGGACATTAATGCACACACACACATACACAGCCCACAACACACAAATGTACTGACGTGCTACATATTGACCAGCACACGCACTAAACAGGGCATTAACAGGATCACACACTGTGTCTGTGATAGATTACCAGATCATTAGCTAAATACAGAATCTGTCATATTTAATTATTTCCTAAAGGGTTGAAATTTATCGGACAGTTGTTGGAGCAGAGGCCTAACTGCCGCCCCTCACATCTTAAATCGCGTTAGGAAGCAGAATTATTCAGTCCTCTGACACGCTGAAGATCAATTCTGCCTCTGAGTAACTTTTTGTTTTACTACTTGCTGGGGGTGCGGGGGCGGATGGAAAAATAGATTTACAGGCCTTCTGTTAGCAGATCTTTTTTCACAGCGGCCATTTTGACATGAAATAGTGGGTAAAAACAGTCAGGGTGCTGCTTCTGCATATTGGCTCACTGGAGAAGCTCTGCTACACTAAATGGAACAGGACCTGAATTAGTATCATTGGTAACACCTGTGTTTACACTACTATTTCATTTTAATATTTCTGCCATGGTAAAGTAGGCAAGTGTATACTAATTAAGCATATTATTATTACTCTGTATATATTATTATTATGTGTGAAAGACAGCGTTCACGCCTATACCAGTTTCATCTTGTCTGCACATTTTAAAGCACCAGCAACAAATGAGCAGCCAAACATTACATGCAAGGTGCAGTTTTTCTTTGATTTGTTTAAGTGTGGATGGAGCAGAGGAAACGCTTAGTAGTAAAATTGTCTAGTGGCAGTAAACATACCAGTGAAGGTTTGCAGTTTGTCCATAAATAAGCAGAAGTATAAATGTTCCTGTGTCTTTCCTCCTAGCTGTGCTGGGTAAAGTGAAGGAAGAGTCTATAGGATTGCAGAACAAGTGCGCTCCTGAGCCAGAGAGCAGCTCTGCTCCACCTTGGTTGCAAAACATAGTTAAATATAATTTTTTCAGTGCATTTTTATTGGGCATGAATCCTGTGTTTGTGTTGAAAAAACAGACTCAAAGCATAAATAACTGCTTCAGGTCACATTTACGTCCATGAGAGGCAGCTGAGATGTGAGACACATGGTGCTGGTGCAGACAGCTGCATGGATTAAAATGAGTGTTTCTGTTGTGTGAGACATTCAAGTGAAAAATGTGTGTGATTCACTTGTGGTTGAGACATAGGTTAGCATCTTTTACCTCAATTTTCTGATTTGTCAATCCTGCAACTGTACTGTTTGCTTCCGTCTCATTTCTCATCAGTAGAATTTCAGGACGCAGCAGGCGTCTGACCATGTCAGCTTGGTGATAATCCATCAATGTAGTAATTACAGCTTGTTGCGGTGCCTTAAAGTCGCCTCAAAGTTTAGTTATTAGCTCTTTTATCACAAATGCATGTGTAAATATAATTTTACCTAATTTTCTCCTTCTGTTGTTACAAAGCACTTAACTGCTCTTCCATGATTAGATTACTTCTCTGGGACAGGGATGTCATTTAGCAAGGCTCCTGGTGGCTGGCTGGCAAATTCAGAACAAATTTTATTGTTAAGAAGGGCATTTGCTGTCTGCCATATTATGGTTGTGATACTTTTCCTCTGTGTATTATGTAATTATTTTACTATTTTTTGATGCCATTCCTTCAGAGCTAATCAGTTTTCATAAGCCTATGATCTCAAAATTATATCTCAAAAGCAATTTAAATACAACAAATGGAATTACATTTATGAATCACTGCAGTGAGTCGAAAGAGACGTGAAGCCTGAGGAGCCTCAGTAGGTGTTCCACTACTTCCTTCTGCTTAGTTAGTGTTAATATCTGTGTCATGCCTTTCTGGCCCATCACACTTTACAATTACAAGACAACACTATTTTCAGAACATGCATCATCTGGTAATACATATAGGAGCAAAAAGGAACCACCATTTCACAGAAAAAGAAGAAAAAAACTTTTGAAATCGATTTCAAATAAACTGTACACTGGAAAAGAACTATTACAATCTTATAATTAATCATGATAATGCTTTTTTCCCCAGCTTCCAGGCTTTCTTTAGGTAACTAGCTAATCTAAAAGTGTCAACTCAATATTTGCGTGTCATTCGTGTTCAAAGATCAATACATGATGTTATATCACTGAACTGTTACTGAGTATTGCACAGCTCCCACTGAAAAGGGCAGCAGAATACAAAATGAAACTCAGCTTCAAAATCAGCCAAAATGCACTCTGAACAAATCTATATTTCTTCTTCTAGACCATCATACACCAGATCTCAGCTGGGCACATAAGCATCTTTCCTTTTTGGATAAATTATATACAACATCATTTTCAACCATATTTTCAGTGGTGGACAGTAACAAAGTACGTTTATTTCACTTGTTACCTGCCACATTGTGTATGTGTTGCTGAGCTCTCTCTTGTCCAGGTTCTGCCCCTCCTTGCTCCACTACATTTCGAAGACAAATGCTGTACTTTTGACTCCACTACAATTCTAGGAAGGTTGTCATTACTTGTTACTTTTAGGCAAAGCGTAGCTTTAAAGTCAGCTGTTGCTGTTTTTTCTTTTCTAAAATGCAACTGGTCACATGCTGTATTCCTCACAGAAGGAAACCAATCACAGTACCTGTTCTCAACTGGGATTGATGTAAAAGCAGAAATACGTCATCCAGGCGCTCTGTAACAAATGCAAGCAAGTTCTCCCTCTTTCATTCAAATGAAACATGGTAATGGTGACGGCAGGAGAAAGAAAAAAAATCAATCTCAACATGTTTTATAATTAGAAAAAGAAGTAATTCCAGGTAGGCTTTTAATGTTAGTTTTTATCGTGGTTTTTATCGACAGTCAGCGATACAATTCATGAAGTGGTGAACTCCCTCTCCTCACCAGAAATACTGAGACAGGTGAAATTAAAACCAAAAGATTATTTAAAGTCCATTTAGATTTTCATTTCTTTTACATCTACATACACTGAGCCAAATATAATGGAACGTTTTTAAACTCCCATTTTTCATGAGATGAAGTAAAGGATCTATGACTTCTTATATGCACACAAAAGGCGTATTTCTCTTTTGAGCACTCCTCCTTTACTGAGGTAATCCATCCAGCTGACAAGTGTGGCATATAGAGATGCTGATTAAACGGCATGGTTATTGCACAGGTGTGCCTCGGACTGGACACATTTATCATTCTTATTATTCGCCATAATTCCCTATATAACTTCCACCAGAGAGGTCTAATCAGCTAAAGTAATTGAAAACAGCTGTGTGGGTGTGCAGGGCCTTTAAGTGCATGTAAATGCACTGAAAAGCTGTGTTCCAAATTACATACTTTTTCTTTGTACTTTTTAGTATGCACTGCAGATGATCTTAGAACGCACGCACTGTTGCATGCAGTATGCTTACAATTATACTACTTTGTCATAACATTACACCTTGAACCTTCTTGCTCATAAATCTATTACGCAGAATTTGGAGTAAAAACAAAAAGTCTGTGATTTGGTATGCAGCTGTGAACTCTCATCTGTGTGCACTCTCTCAGAGAGCTCAGAGCATTGTGGGTCAGAACAGACAGAAAAGCATGCTGGCTTGTATACTGCAGTATGATATCCTGGTATTTTTGGAATACTGCAGTTGACATGCTATGTGTTGACATGCTAAATCCCTTTCTGGCATACTGCCTACAAGGCGTAAGATGGGAGGGGATCATGTAATCGCTTCCATGAGTGTGTGTGTGTGTGTTTGATGACTGGAAATACAGCTTATCTGCGGATAATCTCAACTACTACTGCACCGATCAGCCAGATTTTTTTTAATGTACATTCATGTACTGTTTGCTGAAGGACCTCTGTGATTCAGACTTTTTGAAAACTGAAAACTTTTTTTTTTTTTTTTTTTTTTTTTTAAATTTCCTCAAATTTGGCATAAATGAAAAATCTCCACTGATTGCATCTGGATGTTGTGTTGGCATTGCAGTAGGTGCTTCATTATCTGTTCCCTGGCGTGGACCTGCACTTAACCGAGTGGACTCTTCTAGTTGTTAATGTTATTTGTAACACCAGTGATTTTCCTACAATCTCTGCAACAAAAAAAGTCTGACATGAAAGCTCAACTATTCTACCCCAAGGTAGAATAAGTAGAATAGTTCATTTGAGTTTCATTCACAGGATGTTATGACATTTTGGGTTTGTAAAGTGTCCCAAGCTAAATAATGAGAAAATAAAAAGGTACAGGTGGGGGGGGCAGGGTGTCTATGGGTCTTTCTTGTCATTGTTTTTGGAAAAACCTGCATAGTATGCCTATAAACACCCCAAACTATGTCATGATTATGATGGCGTACTTATAATTGTGCTCATGTGCCCAGACTCAGACACCGGCAGGCAGACCAACTTGCTTGAAAACATCTGTGTAACAACATTATGGTTCTCAGTCAGTGAGCCAGCATGTGCAATGCCAGTGTCTGGAAAACAATCCTGGGGGAGCATGACCCCCAAGACCTCTATTCTGTCTATGTTTTTACTACCCACTGGTTTTGTTACAGAAAGAGAAACATCAGAAAAAATGTGGAGCTTTAGATACCTGCGGTGTGAGGGGATTCCACAGGAGTACTTAAAGTCTTTGTTCTGAGTTTGTCACACCACAGAAACATGTTATCAACCACCCAGCCACATTTTAATGATTACAAAAATCCCTAAATATATGAAATTAGGTTTTGAAAGTGTGAAAAAAATAAGCAGTGTTCTCTGATTTGAAACGATGGGGGCGTGTCTGCTGAAGGCGCTGGCAGATAATAACAACTGTGGAGTAACTTGCTCTTGGCAAGTTGAATCGATCTCTCCTGCTCTCTCCTCTCTGCACCTTTCTCTCTGTCTCAGTATATAAAAGCAATTCACCTCAGCGAAACAACGTGCACTGTATTAAAAACTACCCACCAATGTGGCTGGAAGCTTCAGTAATTCTGCACACCAAAATAACATGAGGAAACTTGCACTCAGTGCTTTGCACACGCTGCCAACGATGGCACCAGATGTCTGCGGGACGGGGGGATGAAGGCAGGCGAGGGAGACAGTCGGTTTGGCCCCATTCGCCAGTACCAGCGGATTATCCATAAATCCTGGTTGTCTCTGATGAAACTTTCTAAAACTACCCCATGCAAAATGTTCTCTGCAGCAGTGGGTGTTGGTGGTGATTCTCAGGTCTCCCTCAAAAACACAAAATCAAACGAGCTCTTCTGCATCTCATCGTTCTTTAAAAATGCCAAGAAGGATGCTGGGCTGTTCTGTAAGTTTTGGCATCCAGGGAAGATGCAGGAAGAGATCATAGCTGGTGTAACTAGAGATGAAATGGTATGGAACTTCGATATCACGATTACAGTGACCAGAATTATCACAGTTATCAGCATTATTGTAGTATTTACTCAAGTGCAAGTGCAGATGAAGAAAAGCAGAAGAATAATTCGACTTCTTTACTCAAGTAAAAGTGAAAAAGTACCGGCTCTGAAATGTACTCAAAGTATAAAAGTAAAAAGTAACTTTCTGACTGACATTTCTTTGGTTGTCTGTGTGCAAAACTACCGTTTTTGTCTTTTTGTCCTGTCAGATCATTTTTGGTCTTGTTACGTCATTTGTGGTATTGTAAATTTTGTTTTGTTGTTTTGGTTTTGTTACATCATTTTTCTTGTCCCTTTCATCTCGTTACATCTTTCATGTCATATTTGGTTTTGTCTTGTCCCTTTTGACTTATTACATCTTTTCATCTTGTTACATCATGTGTGGTCTCCTTACATCTTTTTTATCTTGTTATGTCTTCTTCATCTTGTTACATCATTTCATCACTTTTTGTCTTATTACATCATTTTTTGTTACACAATTTTTGTCCTGGTGCACCTTTTTCGACTTTTACATAATTTGTGTCTTGGTACTTCACGTGTGATACGCACTGATGGACACATCAAGGAATTGTTTTTTTTTCTATAGTAATGAGCCTGTTTTGAAAATGTAAGGAGTAGAAAGTACTGATATTTGTGTTAAAAGACAGTACTTGCTCGAAGTACAGTAACAAAGTATTTATTAGTTACTTCCGAAGTCTGTTGAAGTCTGGCATTTCAGCAATTTGAAATGCCGTCTTGTCCTTTGCAATGTCAGTGTTTTCATTGATAAAAAAACAAACCCACATTGCTTTAGTTGATGCTGGATAGTATTTACTGTACTTTATCAAAGCACAGTAATCAAACACAGTTATCACGATAATTAGAAATTTGAAATATCAGATTGTGGAGGAAGTGCTGGTTCTGATGCCTCAGCCTTGTTTTTCTTCAGGTTGAACTTGCGTCCCTCTCTGCTTCAGTCGAACACAATCAGTTGATATGATTTTTATGTGATATGGGCTGTTTGTCTTGTTGCAGATATCACGTGTGTGTTGTCATCCTGCTCTACTTCCTTCCTCTGCTGGTGATGGGTTGTGCCTATCTGGTGGTGGGACTGACCCTCTGGGCCAGCGAGATCCCTGGAGACTCCTCTGACCGCTACAAGGAGCAGCTGACTGCCAAACGCAAGGTAAACTAGCTGCCCACAGCTTTTGGATCACAGACGACTGTAATCAGATTACTCCGAATGTGCTTTTTTACACTGCAGACTTGAACAGGATAAAGCTGCAATGTTCATGTCTGCCTGCGTTTTTCATCACAGCTCCAGAGCCCTCTCTCCTTCCGTCCTCTCTTCTTTGGTGGTTTTCCAGTCTGCCTGTTATCTTTCATCTATCATCTTCTGTTTTCCCTCTCAACTCTCCTCCTCTACCTCCTCTACCTGACATGTTTCACGGCCCATGCTTGTCAGGTGTTTTCACTGTTTCAGTGTTGCAGTCCTTTAGAGGACACTCTCCTAATGAAGGCAGTTGCAGAGACTTGCCTCTCTGACCCTGGAACATGACACGTGAATCCTGTGATCCATGCGTTTGTTTGTTTGTTTTTTTGTAAGCCTGGATGATAAAATGATAATGATATGTATATTTTTTTTCAGCCAGAGTCTGCACAGTAGTGATCAGGGTTGGAGCTGTGCTTTCGACTTCCCACCCATACAGCTGGGTGACTCACTCATGAGCAGAGCTCAGCTGTCAATCATGGCATGAAACCCCCTTTTTATAGCATCAAATAACTAAATGAAACCAAATTGATGAGAACACTTGAACAAACATCAGTGTAATAAGAACAAATTAAAATACTAGAAATCATGTACAAAGGCAGGATTTCTGACTTATACTGCAGCCAGCCACCTGGGCCTGATCATGATGCTTCACTTTTGGGGAGTTCTCATGTCGTCCCTTTCTAATACATGTCAAAGGTGCAGACAATGAGGAAATTGTTAATTAAAAAAGAGAGGTCATCTCACTGGTATGGCAGGGGTTTTTTTCTTTTTAAATCGGGCAGCTATCACAGGGGGAGGGGCCTGGACATCTGGAGGGAGCTCGGAGTAGAAGCACTGAAGTAAAAGCATAACGATAAGCAAAGGAAAATAGATGGATGGACTAGGGCCGTGATGGTTTGTATTTTTTTTATTATAGAGTTTACTATCCAAATGTAAAAATAATAAAATTTTATTGGATCTTATTGAATGATGCTGTTATAAGTGTAGCCTGGCTCCTTGAAGGAATAGAGTGGTGCACAGAGTGAGTGGCAGTGGTTGGACAAGGACAGAGCGAGTGGCAGAGGGTAACAGTGCTGCTCATATCGGAGCAGAAACTTAAACTTAGCAGGAAGCTGTCAGTCTGGCAGTAAATGTATAATACACGTTACAGTGTGTCAGTTAATAAATGTTGCAACTTCTCAGGAAAAAGGAAAAGTCTTGTCTGTTGTTTCAACTTTTGGAAAAGTGAAGGAGTTAAGCCATGATGTAAACTGAGCAGGACCGCCTAACGGTAAGCTAATGCTAACACTAGCATTTTACCTTTACAAAAACCATATCCCTTTCAGAAGCTTTGTGATTCAGTATCTAGTCCAGTATGATAAATCCAACACCAAATGTCTTGTTGTTGTTGTTAGCCACCAACTATCAATCCTATGAAGTCTGTCGACCAATCAGATTAATAGAGACAAGCACTGATCTCAGCGTGAGATGGACCCTTCAAAATGAAATTTGCAGTGATGACCCCCACAGTGGGAATCACAAGACCGTGATGTTGAGGTAATGTGATAATGTGGTTATTGCCACAGCGCTAGTATGGATTACAGACTGTCAGAACAGCGTTGTATGTAAACTGTGCAGGAATATCTTCCCAACCATGACTAAAAATTAAAACAACAAACTTATTTTATCACTTTCACCATTTCCATGCTGTCAGTCACAATCAACATGACAGACTTGTCAGCTATGTTGCCCAGGCCTTTTTTTTTTTTTTTGCATGCGGTATAAACGTTATTAATCCTATTCTAAAAATGGCATATCTGAATATTTCTGAATATTGTCCCTAAAGAGCATTGGAATTGAAAACTAAGACTCTTCTGGATTCAATGGACCAAATACTTTTCATGTGTGATGAGCCATTTCATTGTAGTGAGGCCTTTTTTAAAAAAACTGAACATGATACTGTGTTGTTGGAATTAAATTCAGTTACTGGGGATGATCTAATCAGCTCTATGTCAAAACATTAACCTTCTGACTAGCCACAACTTCCACTGGGACAGGCAGGCTCTGATCTATGAATAGGGAACAATGCACCGGTATGCCGTGCCACTAGCATAGCTGCAGACTCTTAGTGTCCTTCTCCCCTGCTGGAAATGCAGCTATAATCATGACTTGCACATGTATTTATTACATTTCTTCAAAGCTGTGGTGGACTGACATCGTACAGAAAAATGCACTCCAAATACACTAAAAGTTCCAAGCCACAATTTTCTTTTTCTTGTTTTAAGTTCATTGATTGCAGAAATTCCTTGATCATGTTACCTCTGCAGGACACCGGTCTGCCTCCTACTCTAATGAGGCAGCCCCACAGATCTGTTACGCCTGTCCATGCACATTATTTTCAATTCATTGTCAGCGAGCACTGTCTTGGTATCGACTACGCTAATGGTGTGCCATATGTGCGGTAGATTTCCTTCTTGACAGACAGAGAGTTCAAAGCAGCTGAGACAGACAGACATTTTCTGGACAGACAGATTTGTTGCCACTTGTTTAGCCCACAGAGATGCTTGTTAAAGGAAAGACAAGGCGGTTGCTCAATCCTTGGAGGAGATAATCAATGCACTGCAGCATGTCTCATCATCAAAAGATTACCAAAAAAAGCACCAAACTGACAATACCTGCTCTAACATTGTTGTTATTGATGGGACTGGTGGAGCAAGACAGGTTTTACATCCATTATATTTTCTTTATGGAGTAAGTTTTATTCTTTTTATTTTAAAAAAATGCATTGTACTGACATTGTATTTTGTCAATGAAGAAAAACTCCTGCAGCATGAAGCTTTTTGCAGTATTTAAGAAATACCAAGTCACTGAGGGCCCAAAATGTTCAATGAAGACTAAATGGTGTTATGTGTCCAACAGGTGGTGAAGATGATGATTGTGGTGGTGTGTACGTTTGCCATCTGCTGGCTGCCCTACCATGTGTACTTCCTGTTGCACCAGTTCTTCCCTGACTTGCTTGAAGAACAGTTCATCCAGCAGTTTTACCTGGCCATCATGTGGCTGGCCATGAGCTCCACCATGTACAACCCCATCATCTACTGCTGCCTCAACGACAGGTTAGTCAGCACCTACACACACACACACACACACACACACACACACACACACACACACACGCACATAATGATAATATATTTGCTGTAAATTCATCAATATTTCAGCCTGGTCTGAACAGGTTTGGGGTGCCCCTATAGCTTAGTTGGCGGAGCACGCACCCCATGTACTGAGGCTATCAGTCCTCTGCAGCAGCCGTCAGTTCAACTCCTGCCTGCGGCATATTTGCTGCATGTCATCCCCTCTCTCTCTATCCCATTTCCTGTCATATTTCTGTCATATCTTCAGCTGTCACTATCAAAATAAAAAGGGCAAAAAGCCCCAAAAAGAATCTTTAAAAAAATCTACTGATTCAGAAACAGAAAAGCTGGTTCCAAGAAACCAAAGTGTTGCACGTTAAAGGTTAAGACTCTGGATCTCAAGGTGGCTTGAGCCTGACCCAGACTAACTCAGTCCCTCCAGGATTTCACAAGCTGTTTTTGGGATTGAAAGATACATCTATGATGTTTGCATGGGGACTGCTATGACTGGTGGAACTCATAGGAAGAACCAATGATTGGTCAAGTTTGCAGAAAAGTTGTGGAGTTTGGACATAATTGCAAGGTCGTGCAGAATTCATGGGGATTGGTTGAATTTGAGTGAAATGTGGCAAATGCAACATCACAACTTCCTGGAGAAACTGTTAAGTTTCATGTTGGGACATGTGACTTTTAATTTCCAATACACACTACAATGAAAGTCAAATGGTGGGACAGGCAAAAAGAATAGTGTGGTGAACAAAATGTGATGTGCTTGAGAAGAGTTGTGCCAGAGGTTTTATCGTAGAACCTGGACAGGAAGTTTTGTCTTTCACTGACATTGCCGACAACACCGAGTGAAAGAGCAGCAAAGAAGAAGCAATTTCATTAATTAGGAAAGGCAACAAAATTGTTGAAGTTTTGTTTATATACACAGATGGTATTTGTTCATGATGTTGTTGTTAGTATTTGAGACTTGGCCACTATTTGAATACAGGCCTCTATTTGAGAATTTACAGTACTTTTGAATAATTTCAGAGGTATCCTTACTAAATTGTTTCTTCCTTTCATGCAGTGTTTCATCATACATAACCTCATGAATCGAATCATCTTGTCATTTATTCATTACAGTTAAAATATAGCCTACTGATTGGTGATACTATTCTCATTTATGTTTTAAGGACCAATATGCAAGAATTTACTTCAAAATATGTAAGAATTTTACATTAAAACTGTCAAAATAACTAAATTCATTAACAGAATGTGACAAAATAACAGTTTAAACATTTATGTGTCTTGTTGCAGAGATATCTACTGAAGTTAGCATGCTAAACAGCTAGCTTTGGCCCGCAATATCTCGTAATACCACTTTGTACCTGACGATGTGATAGTGACACACTGTAGCATCCAGTCTGCCCTCAGTCCAACAACACTACAGTGGTTTTCTTGCCGTGTTTGCATCCTGGTGCCTGAAAAAGGACTCTTCCTGTTGGTCCAAATCTCCTGTGCTAGCGGTGTAAACACCAACACTAATCTGATGTTTTCCCATCCAGGACAGGGAGTCAGCCAGCAATAGGACTGCATGGCAAATTGAGCTTAACAGCTAACAGAAGCTATATGTCGCTGCAGTTCGTGATACACTGACCACTATTTGTTTGGAGTAGGAATGGAAGAGGTGGCTAATTCTTACATACTGCATCTGCAAACCATCACGAAAAGATAATTTCCCCAACTTTTTTTGTCCTTTGGCAAAGTGAAGTTTGGAAGTTTATTTTCAAATGAAAAAAATGTGAAAACTCTTCATGGAGGGAAAATGTGTTTTTCTCTTTTAGCAGCAATCATATTGTCCTGCAGGACACACACACACACACACACACATACACACAGGTACACTTATCGAATAGCAATACCCCATCCTCCAGTGCTGCCTTGGTGACAAGCAGTTGAGAACTCAGACGCCACCGTGGAGGCACTGCTTATGCTCACTTTGAGATCGCTTGTCTGGAAAGAAAATCCACACCTCACAGACTTCACACACGAACTGAAGTTAGAATAAACTTCAAACTTTTAAACCCAGCTCTTAAAATGGCTGAATCCCTCTGTGAACATCAACAGTTTGCTCTCCGACTGCGGCGTTCTGTGTTAGCATTCTGCCCGTCAATAAAAATGTCAATGAACCTAAAGATTGCTGTCTTGCGGATTAAAGACAGATGGTCAACTCTGCTTGTTGTCTTTAATCAATCACCTCCCAATTGTCTTCCACTGCCGCCACCTGTTAATTGTCTTTGCGCTGTCGCAGAAATGAGATTTCACACTCGGCTGTTTTCGCCTCTGAAGTTCATTAAGTCCTAAAAATGAAAATATGTGGGCTGGACCACTGTGAGCTGAGGTTTAGTCATCATTCTGAACAGGATATCAGACGGCTTTTGTCTCTATCAGCTCAGACGATTTAAATTCAAATGTGTGTCCTCTTATTTTCCATCAGTCTCTTCTCATCTCTCACAGTGATTGACATTTTCCTTTTTCCCCTTTTTTCTTCTTCACTTCTCTCTCTGTCTGGGCTTTGTGTGTATTTGTGTGTGTGTGTAAGTTGTTTCCATTCAGGCTCATCTCATGCACCATTCTTATTTCTGTCTTAACTTCTTTAAGTGGTTTTCAACATTTCTAGACAACATTTAAAATGAACTTCTGCACAGCACAATTAAGACCTGCCAAACACCTGCGGAGAAAATTAGTGTGCTCTCAATAAAGGTCAATAGTAAATGTCAAATGCAACATTTAGCGTTCATTAACATTTTAATGTTTCATTTACACAATTTGTTTGTATTTTGCCTTTTTATCTATCAGCTCTACCAACACTGGTGCATTTATGGATGTGGCAGAGGGGGCAACTGCCCTCTGGTGCCCCCATGTTTTAAAAATATGCCACAATAGTGCCCTCTTGGAAGCCCTGAGATAAAACATGATAAAGTGATCTCTAGCGTGACCTATGTAGTGTTTTTTTCGTACAGAGGTGAATAAATGAATATTTCTTAATCTGTGATTGTAACTGTAAATGCATCACGACTTTCTGCATGCTGCTTTTATTTTTTTTTTCACTCCTGCGCCTCAGACAGCCTGAGTGCGCCGCTATCTATCAGCCGCTGTACACTCTGTCAGAATGGAAATACTTTTATACTCTTATCTCTTGTTACTGTGGTTCTACCTCAAGCTGCAGCCTGTAGTAAAAAGTCTGATCAGATTGGGGATTTGCTTTTGATAGAGTGAAGTGGGGCAAAAAAATAGTTATAGCTGCTCAATATATAATATTATTTGTTTTAGGATCTCTTGTGGAACTTTATTTATCTGGGATTTCTGCAAACTCCAATGCCTGCTCATCTAACTAAAACAGCATTGCACCAGTAATTGTGCCATTTACTTTATAATATTACAAATAACATTGCTAAATGTATCAGCTATGTATGGGCTAGTGAGAAACAGTAGAAGATCCGTATATCTGACCTCATCTGTGATTTTCATCCCTGACAAGCCGTTGAGAGTTGATGTGATCGTAGAGACCTGTGATGTTGTATTGTCTTTGGTGTTTGACTGTTTTGAACAGTGAATGAAGATTTAATATCATGGGTTTTGTTATGTGCTCTTTGAAAGTACAGAAATATGTTTTTCGAAAATTCCATCTATAATGTCTAGAGGATTTGTACAACATTGGCCAAATGTTTCTGCTGGATGTTAAGAAATTCTAGATAAAACTGCACAAGCTATGTCTTCTAACCCAGCATTCATTTATATGTAATTTGACTGATCCGTTTGGGGGTGATGCAACAAGTTGCAAAGACATATATTCTCATAAAATTGATATTACTACCTAAACATCCACAACAAACACAGAGCAACTTTAGCATGCATTATGAGTTGTGTCTCAGTCCACCAGTCCATAAAAATTGATTCCACTGGACAACACCCACTAACACCCCCTAACATCTGGCCTTTGTCTTCAGTGGGAAAGGCTACAATCAGCGTTCATTTACAGATCAATTAGTTGCAGCTATTTCTCGGCTCCAGCTCTAATCGGCTGTGATGGAAACATTACACCTGGGTGGACACACTGCCTTTTGTGGCAGAGGCACTAAAGGCTTGTTGCATTCGATGGTAACTTCTGCAACTCTTTGTCATCTAAGCCACAAATTCCTTCTGTCTCCATTCAAGCAGCGCTTAAACATGGCTCCAAATTAGCCTGCATTGAGTTTGAAGGAGAGGCTACAGTAAAAGGGAAACACTGTAACATTGTCACTGGTCTCTATACTGATTTTTACTCTTTACTAAATGTGTATTCTGATGTGTTCATGATGTTGAATGTGACAAATAAAACAAAAACAAAGGCAAACTCGCATTGGGAAAGAAGACAGTCATAGTTTTAGTGGGTTTACCCATGGTTAAGAAAGACTGAATGTACACAAATTTTGGTGTAAAAACAGTATAATATTTAGTCTCTCACTAACTGAGGGAGGAAACTATCGGTCTCTTTAGCTGGTAGTTTGATGAGAGTTTTCACCTTGAAAAGATCTGCCTGCAGCACCCAAAAGACCCAAAACAATTAGCTAAACAATGCAAAAAAACACTCCGTAGAGCTGAGGAGAGCTGCAGAATGGGGTGATAATTCTTTGTGGGTTTGTCATTATCAAGGATGCAGATCTCATTACAGCCTACAGGAGGATGGTGATAAAAGTCAGCCCTGGACTTAAACACTTGAACTGCTTTCTAGGTTCATTAATAAAAGGTGAATCAGCTAAATTAATGAAATATTGACATTACAAAACCCTCTGTTCCCAGATGTCTTTCAAACTCCATTCTAAAAGCAGGTGTTTTATGTCAGGGCCATAATTTTTCACAGTGAAAACTTAAGTTACACCATCACTTAGGTTCTTTTCTGATTCACTTGCATCCACAGGCACAATCAGCACACATGTCATTTACTCAGGAACATCACTAACCTGTGATGTGACACAGACATATACGTATCAACCAGTCTGGTACTTTTATAGCATTCTCACTGAGCAAAGATAGGTCCAAAAGATGTTTTTTGAACATCTTGTCGTGTGTTGAAAAGATGTCTCCCAAGAAGCCGGGATGAAAGTTAGGATAAATGCGTTGACGTAAACAAAACCTTCAAAAAGTGTGAATTATTCGTGGAGTTGGCTATTACTACAGAAATATTTTCAATTTATTTTAATTTTTTGACTCGTCCCATCCTAGCCTAAATCTGTGAGCTGTTTCATCTGCTGTGAGATACGTCTTGCCACCCTCCCATTCAGATTTTCCACCAGCCCTGAATCTTGGCAGACCAATCGTGAAGCATTTATTTAATATGGGGTGGGGGCTGACAGAGGTCCATCACTGGTCCAGATTTGAAAAGTCACGTTTCAAGCACAACGTACCAGACATGTAACTCAGATCAAACTGTCAAACTTGGCAGTGCTGATCAAATATGACTCAGAATTGTGTGCAATCAGCAATCACTTTGTGCAATCAACACATTGCATTGCTCTGATTGGTTGTAGATCAGTCCAGTAGACTCAACGGAGAGATTCTGGACTAATGTGCATTTTTGAATTAGTCTGACCATGCATCAAACTCAAAAGGACTAATCTGTTCTTTTCTTGCACAGGTTTCGTGCTGGTTTTAAACAAGCCTTCCACTGCTGCCCCTGCGTCCCTCAAGGCTCTTACGAAGGCCTGGAACTGAAGTCCACCCGCTATCTCCAGACCCAGACGAGCGTTTACAAGGCCAGCCGGATGGAGACTACCGTGTCCACCGTTGGGGATGACATGGAGCACCCCAAGGTCAAGGCAGCACCTTGTCCGGGGCCCGGCGGGGCTGCGGTCGGAGTGAGACCGCACAGCTCTTCCCTGGACCTCACCTCGAACGGGTCGTCATCCCGAAGCGTCTCCAAGACCGTATCGGAGACGTCCAGCTTCTACTCCAGCAACAACCTGCAGGAATAGAGCTCAGAGCTCACAGGTGGCGGTGTGCTGGACAGCAGGGAGGGAGAGTGAGCTGTTTTCGCCTGTACGTATTCCTGCAAAAGAACAGCATGAATGTGTGAGTTTGTCTGCCAGTGACTGAGTTTCTGATTAATACATTTCCATTGTGCTCACTGGAACGTCACGTTGGGTCATTTGCAAGTGAGACCAAGTCCCTGATTGCTGAGCGCCATCTTCGCCCACAACACCCTTATGTAAAGTTCTGATACTGCTCACAGTTAATGACCAACTGCCATTAGAAAGGTCTGCTCACTGCCAAAGAGCGATGACGAGCACTCCGACGACATGAGCAGCACATTCCAGTTCAAAAGCCAAGCTGAAGCAGACGCTATCGCCTCCGATCTTCACAGCCTCTGCTTGTCACACCAGTGAGGGTTCACACGTCGGCAATCGCGCAAGCTGTGTGACTTCACACAGTCTATTTTGGAGCGGGGCTATAACATGAGACTGGCGTGCTGCGAACACAGCGGCTCCTCGTTTTAACAGGGGGGGTTGTTCTCGGCAAAGAGACAGTGCTTGAGTTTTTTAGAAAGTTCCTCCACCCCCTGACTGGAAAATACCTGGTTTTCGCAGGAACTCTCCCCAAGAAGCTACACTTTGAAAACCGAGGTGGATGTGTGATTTCAATTCAAAGACTCTGCCAGAAGAGGTGATGGAGAGAAGGAAAACAACAAAGCAGAAACTCTGAACTTCTCGTGTGTGTGTGTGTGTGTGTGTGTGTGTGTGTGTGTGTGTGTGTGTGTGTGTGTGTGTGCTGATCAGGATGCCAACTCTCCCTCCCTGAGCAGGACTTCACATGAAGACGAGTGCCTGTCTGGCTGAAGGAGAGCTCTAAGGATCCCCTGCAGATGTTGCTGAAAATTCCTGGCAATCACCCGAAACGCTCAGCTTTCATCTGGCTAAACATCGACTTCAGCAGCTGGGAGCATCCTCTCTGAAATGTAGAGGTGATTCAAATTCCGAAGAGCAAAAACAACCCAATATTGAGACCTCGATCCCAGGCGCTGAACCCACACGATCCTGATGCGTAGCTTAGAGATCGATCCGCGACAGAGAGCAGATGAAATGTTCCAGTTTTCTACAGAATCAATACAGTTTCCCAGTAATAACTGTCCCCTCAGCTACCTGTCTGTGTAACCTGCTCCACCTTTATCAGACACATGACTCCAGGTCGTGATCTGAATGCGAGGCACCACTTTCAAACTGTGAAATATTTATGTAACTCTCATTAGCTGCTCTACCCTTCCACCTGGAAGTAACATGCAGTCTGTCTTAATGCGATGTGGCTGGATTACATCCACACCTAAAAAAAATGTTTCTCCAGTACATGCTTAAATTTCTTGTTGCCTGTTTCATTTGTGTGCATTTGTACCTTCAAATATCCACATTTTACTTCATCCGAATGTAATCCAGTCATACAGAAGCATGTTAATATCAGGTTTAAAGGGCTTTATAGATGTTTTTCAGCCTAGAATGTGCACAGGCAGCCTGTTAGCCGTGGCTCTGTGATGTGCAGTCATGTGCCTTGCTGTGTAGCATAATGTCTGTAAAAGGGCGAGGGGAGCAGCTCACTCTGCTGGGGTCCAGGAAAAGGAAGGTTAAGTAATAAGCGGTATGGAAGCCCACTGGGACAAACTGTCTTCACCTCCTGCAGTGCTAAACACACACACATACACATACACATACATACATGCAGACACGTATAACTACTGTAAAAAATGACAAGCTTGGCATGAGATTGTAGAGAAAATGTGTATAAAAATAATAGATCTAGTAGTACATGTAATTTTTGATTTGATGCCGTTAGCTTAAGATCACAAAGTAATTACATAGTTATTACAGAATAATACAGCAATAATGGAAATTAAAATTAAATTTAAAAAAAAAATTGCATTTTGAGAACAAAGTCAAAATATTGAGAAAAAGGATGAAATTAAATTTGTGCCAGATAAAATAAATAAATAAATAAATCAAAAGAGGAATATTTAAGTCGAAATTTCGAGAATAAAGTTTATATACCAGTGGTCTTTTTTTCTTTGCCTGGCACTAACACTGAGAGTTTTACTTTTTTCTTGACATTTCAGCTTTATTTTTAAAATAAAATATTAAAAAAAAATCCTATTTCTAATTTTTTTCCCTTATTGCATGGCCCCAACACTCGTGAAAACAGGTTAATTTATCTCATTATCCTCAAAATACAGGACAAATTAACTTGTTATTGCGGAAAAATAAGTTTTGCTGTTGCTTGTTGTGTTATCTCAGGGTTAACAAAGCTCATTTTCTCGTGATACCACGGTCATTTATCTCATCGCCTTGCATTATTTTCAAGGTGATGAGATAAATTCACCCTTTACCATGAGAATACTAGCTCTGTTAGTTTTAGATGAGATATTTTAAGCCGTTATCACGAGAAAACAAGCTTTGTTAGCCAAAGTTAATGACATAATTAATTTGTCATCTCGAGATAACAGCATCAAAAAGACATTTACATGTACGTTTACATGGACGTTCATGGCTTTCATAGTTTCAACAGATTCATTTTATATCACCACAATGAAACTTTTTTCAAGACGTTCACTTTCCATGAGCCTCAGTTGGAAGATTTGCGTAGTTAAAAAAAAAATCTATTTTTTTCAAATGCCATTATCTCATATTCAGAATTTTACACTGTTATCTCTGGATAACAAAGGTTGTTTTCTCAAGATAACGGGTTGATTTATCTCATTCTCTTGAGAAAATGTCCTGTTGTTTTCATGTGACAGCAAGATAAATTAATCCAAATCGTGTTGTTTTCTATAGTTCAGTGTATATACACCACATGCATACATGTAAATCTTCTTAAGATTTACATATCTGCTGTGTGCAGAACAAACACAGGCTCTACACATTTCTGCCAAACAATGAAGCTGTAATTTATCAGGCGCTGACACACACAATTCAAGAAAGAAGACAAAATCCATTTTAATCGGTCTTAGTTAAGTATTTAAGTCTAAAGAAATATTTTCTGGTTGTTATGAACTGGAAATCAATCCAACAGTGTCACTGTTATCATATCATCAGATGTGTTTTGTGAAAAATATAGCTCAGTCCCTGGTTGAATCTTGTTTTAAGATGGATATTCTTTACAGTGTGCATGCATAACACATGCACACACATTCAGAGAGTGATCACCTGTTGACACCAATCATCCTACTTTCTCTCTTTCACACACAAACACACACACACACTGACATGCACACACCCCACAGCCACTTCCTATCTCCGGGTTTATTTTCAGCACACAAAAGCTGTTGTTATAAATTCCAGTGTCAGCTGACAGAAAACTGAGGAGCAGATGTGAAGCAGCACGACTTTATTAAGAATCACAATGACAATCATTGCTATATCAGTGTATTCACCAAGTACAAAGCTAACAAAACATCTTGGTGACATGGAAACACATCTAGCAGTAAAGTATAAACATACTACAAAGACTGCAAAAGGTCACATTCAGTGCAAAGACAAAATGACACAGAACAGACGTTAGACAGCACTAAAAAAAAAAAAACAGACCTGTCATCACCATCGCCGACATTCCACTTTGTCTCAGAGGCTGAAATACACTCTAAAAGTAATAAATCCCAAAGAACATTTGGGAGATTAATGTTAATTTTTGAGATCATGTTAATTAATGAGATTAATTAACATGAGGTCTTTGGATCTTTTGAGTCGTAAACAAAAGCAGATTCTTATTTTTAGTTGATGACGGTGGATTTTGTGGCTAAAGTAATAACTCACAAGCAGATTTTATAAGTGTAGCTGGCTGATGTAAGCTAATGCTAAGTTTGTCTCCAGCTGACATTTTAATGTTTCCATCTGACACGTTTTAAAACGTGAACCCTGTGAAAGTGTAAATGTAAAAGTTACCTGACAGCTGTGCACATGGTATAAAGTTAATGCTTAAACACTGAAGCTAAAGCTAGCTTACTTCTCAGCAAACACTGGTCGGATGGTGAAATACGGCAGGTATATCTACATGATAGATGACAGAAATATGCTCATTAACGTGGGAAAAGGAAGCACGGGGACTAGGTTAGTGCAGTGGACTTGGAGACAGGTCACCCAGGCAAATGAGCTGGACCACGATTGCGGAAGACAGCCAGGTTAAGAGCTAAGCTAATTCAGCTTAGACCTGAGACAGTGAGCCAGAGTGAGATGCATCGTCGTCAACCCACTTTGATTCTGCGTCAGCCCACATCCTCCTCCTCAAATCCCCAAAGAACAGATGCAGATGCAGTGATTGTGATTGATTGATGCAGTTTTGAGAGACTACAGAGAAGACGTGACAGACATCAACACGTAGAGAAATGGAAAACTTGACAGCTCTAGTTATGTTTGCTAAGCTATGATTGGACAGTTGTTGTTTGGGGGTGGGGCTTAGTGGAGAGTCAATCATAATACACATTTCGTGGGATAATGGTTATCCACCAAATTCATGAATTTTGAAAATGATTGACATATCATCAACCAACATCATCAAACATTATCAGTGGACATGATAGTAATGTTACATAGCTTGCTGTTTTTAAATTTTAGGAATTTTGAAAGATTATCCTGGCAAAACCTTTTTTTTTACCTGTTCTTAAGTCATAAGCACGGGACAGAGGACAGTTTAGATCAGACTTGGAAAATGAATCACTAGTTTTCTTGGTTTCATATGCCTCTCAGAGCTTCTGTAGAAAGCAGTCTATAAAAATGAAATGAAAATAAGATATCTGATCATATGTAATCAGTTCCAGTTTCCTCTTGTCTCTGTATGTTTATGAAGCCAATTTGCATAGATACTGGCACCGTTTTTGCTCAAGTTGAAATTTTAGATGCACTGCCAAGAACCAATTCACATCTATTAAGGCCAGGCTTTTTTTTCATCATGAGAATAAAGTCAAAATGTTGAGGATAAAGTCAAACTATGAATAGAGGAGGAAGCTTGAACTGTTTCTTTTTGCCTTTTGAGAATAAGTTGAAATGTACATACTTCAGTTTCCTCCTTGACATTTCAACCTTTATTCATCCTTTATTTTTCTACTAAGATTCAACTTATTTCTTGACAGTGTGACTTTATTCCTGACATTGCCTTCTTCTTTTTCATCATGCCTTACTATAACACTCCTCTGTAAACTCTTCCTATTCTGGCAGTCACTGAAAATTTATAAAGTCAAACATTTAACATTTTTAGGACTTTAGATGAAGTCTAACACAATGGTAAATACTGTTTAAAAAATACATTTAAAATATGAAAAACAAATATGACCATGTATAGTAGCTTACTTTTAATTTATTGGTAATAATGCAGGATGCTAGTAAGAACAAACAGTGGAGTTTGTACCTGCTTTACATCATTTACACTTACTGCGGCTTTTTCCATGGTCCTGTTAATATGATGTATTCACCCGTGACAACCTGAGAGTAAACACCTGATAAATACAAACTGAGGCCTGTACTACAAAGCAGGATTTGGGGATAGCAACGTAGGGAGTAGGGCACATGTGTATTAAAACTCAACAGTGTGTGTGTTATGCTCTAGTGAGTCCACTGCAGCTCTGCAGAATGTGTGCTAAAGTGTGAGAAAAATCACAGCCAGTGGATTAGTTTGAATGTAACTTAAAGCCCCTAAACTTCAAATCATAAGTATTTCTCTATAAAATGAAATATGAGTGAGGAAATAAGCAACAATCAAAGTTCAGCTTCCATACTTAACACTGAGTTTGAGTTTACCTCTTGCAAACTCAGTTAATCTACTTCATCAGGACAGTGTGGGTTTGATCACGTTGGAATGAAGTGCCTGTGGCAACAAACCCCCTGATCAGATTTGGATTGACACAGAGCAAATCACTATGAAAGCTAAGTTGGACACCTGATTTACCATTTGGGCCACAGACTAAAGAAAATCACAGCTTTTCTCTAACCAACTACTACCACTTAGGCTGTGGTAGGCTGAAAGTAAAATGCTGTGAGTACTCAACCAATCAGAAATGTTCAGCACTACAAGCCCCACCCCCAAAGTTTCTATACTTGTGGAAAGTGCTGCCAGAGGAGCAGGGACATTTTGGGGGGTAAAACAATGCCCGCAGAACTTAATTTAGACCCTGGTCCCTGCAGTGGAAATACACTTCAAAGGTTCCTGTGGTGGAAACATTCCTTTAGTCCAACTGGTGGTCAGTTGTCGCTGAATGTTACAGCTGAAAATGACCACAGAAATAAACACTTTTGCTGATTTAACTTATCTGTGCAATTCAAATCCACTGCCAGTCTTCTGCAAGTTTCATTAATGTGATTCTGTCTATACTAATCAACTCTGATTGGTGCACATAAGTACGTGACATCACATTTTTCAAACCGAATCCCACCCACCTTAAATCAGTTAGTAGAGGAGAAAAAAAAATTAAAATCTGTTTGTGAATAACTAAAATAAAACTATTCAAACTTTGGCAGAAAATGTTGTCTTGGTGTGGGATCCCATCATTTATATAAGTAGCTCATTGTAGGAAAAGGTTTTAATGACCTTTAGTTTTTGGAATATTTAAAAGCCAGTCAAAATGTCCCATTTATTTAAAAGCACTGGGGAAAAAAACAACTTATAACTTCTCCTGGCAGCAGCGGTGACACACAGTCACTCAACCTTCTGGCAATGCTTCCCTTTGTTTCTCTTTTTTTGTGCAGAGGCATTCAAATTGATGCAAATCGGCCTAAAATGATATTGTATAACTAAATGGTGAATTGGTAGCCGACCTTCTCAAGTATCATCATATCCACAGAGCCCCAAAGAGAGAGTGAGCAGGGAGAATATTACAGTTAATGTCATTAGAACATGGTTATCTGATTAGAGTATGAACGAGACCTGCACCCTTGATGTCTCCAGCACTGATGGGGTGATTTGGAGTCAGTGAGCTGGGTAGGGAAATGTTCCTTGTATGCATGCAAGTAAATGAGTTCATACAGTAAGTGTACAACAGTGCAAATGATGTTTGTGGCTGTGTTTCCTTATGAGAATCAACAAAACCAATCAACCATTTCCAATTCACTGCACCAGCATATTATTGATGTTACAACATTAAAATCTGATGTTTCACGGGCTCAGCCTTTCTAATCATCACAGCCACAATTACCATTGCCATAATCCCAGCAATGCCTGTATCTACAGCCGCCACGTGCACAGTCTGATCAAAGCCGCAGCCACAGTTTGTCACTCTGACAGCCACGGCAGCAGTCAGTCATGAAATGAATGCTGCCACATTCCTATGTAGCTAACAGCAGAGCTTACATAAACCATCAGGTTTACATGACTGCTACAGTGTCGCAAAACTTTTACCTCACATATGCCAACTGCCATAAATCCAGCTTAGTTTTGTTTCAATGCACAGCCTGCCTCAGCACTGGGCAGCCTGACTCATGCTTTGGTCACAGTCAGTGGAAATGGCTGCAGTCAGAGCTCAGCCCTGCTGGTGTCTGGTAATGACTGACAATTTGTGACTAAGTGGTGACAGTGGTTCTAAACCTACTTGTGACCTGTTAATACAAAGTGGTCCTTGTGTGACCCGTCGTCACATGATGCATGTGCTATGAGCTGGTCATTTGAAGAGCAAATATCATTGTTTATTCCCTACCCCAGTAATCATCTGGCGACTTCTTGGATTAATATTGCCACCCCTTGTAGGAGGGATGAATGTGACAAAGCTGCCTACTGCAACAGGTTCCTAAAGTAGTTCAAGTTTAGATTTCTCATAGAGCTTTTGCCAGAGGACTATAATTGTGTTTCCACCATTGTAACTTTATTGGACATGTCCAGACATGTTTGAGCCACCAGAGCCAGAGGACAGGATGGTATTTTTTTTCTTCTGTATTGGGTTGTTGTTGAACTGCTGGGCTGATTTGGACTGAGACAGTTGGTACATTCTTAACTGACCATGGGGCTTTTGTAGTGTTGGGTGACCAAGCCACCCAAAAAATCCTGAACACAGAAACTATGACCTACCAGTCTAACTCCACAGTTCAGTAGTACATGCAGTACTACATAGTTCTCAGTCTTTTCAGCAACTGTTTTCTAACATATATAATGTGTTTGGAAGAAGAACTCTTCTTTTACACGGACTTATGTGCGTAACTTCTATCACAACACTTCCATCAGAAACTACGTTGCTTCCATTATGCGTCGCAAGTAACATACTTAGCTTAGCCCCAACCACTATCTTTTCCTAAACCTAACCAAACTGTGACCACTTTACAACATTAACTGTGTGTAATTTTACGGGATGGTCAGCCTGTTCTGTATGTAGGAATGTGTTGTTCCAAAAGCACAGGAACTTTGAGAGTGAGGCTGGCGGTGCCGAACAGTTTTGATTTTATCGCAATTTATTTCAACCGTCATTTACAGAAAAAGCATATGAACGATGGGCCGATGGTCTTTAGACCGCAATAGAAACACAGACAACAATGGACTGAGGGAACTTTTTAGTTCCTTGAAAAGTCGTTCCTCGGCTGAATAGTTCTCAGTACTTTGCGTGGAAACGCAGCTAAAAATAGGTAATAATTAGGTCTAGGCTTGCGTTAGGCATTCAAGGCTGTAACTGATGGAAGGTCCTCACAAGCACAGTAATACAAATATGTGTGTTTGTGTTTGTGTGTGTCTACTAAGTGCATACTGTAGCAACAGTTTCCTTTTAACCTTTAGGCAGTGGACGTGATCCAGCCACACAAACAGGGTTTAACCAACCATGCCAAAGTGAAATGAATCTTGATGTGATTTGTCAGTACAAGGTTAAGAAATCATATAGAATTTGATTCCCCACCAAGCCCATCCAATTTAATTATAGAGGCAAATGATAGGCATATTATTATATAACATGTCCAGAGTATCCATTAAAATGTAGCATCAGCTGGTGAGAGGAATGTAGAAGTGGAGTGAGTGCAGCTTTTTAGTGCACTTTAAACCCATCCTATCATCTCAAAATCTTTATTTATTTATTTTTAATTTGACCGTGCTACCCTAATCATTAGCAGCACGCCAGGGATAATCCCCACCCCGCGTCATGAATGAAGAGTATGTTCCCTCATCTGCCCCTCACTTGGACGGGTCAAGTGGAGTGGGTGAACGAGAGGCTGGAGCTTTAATGAATGTGTAATCAACTTTGTTCGGCGAGTGCTCCTTAAATGAGCGTACGGCAGGCTCTGTCTTTCTCTCTGCCTCTCTAACACACTCACACACACAATCACAGCCGTCGCTGACGAGAGCTGTAGCGATGGAGACAAAGGATGCCAGCTCGCTGCTGAGGAGAGGCGCCAGGCGGGCTACACAGGGGGCTGAATAGCCTCATCAGCACCATCTCTTCCTGTGTTTCCATCCATCCCCTCGCTCTCCAATCATGTTAATTACAGCAGAGAAGTGGAGAGGGCATCCAGCCGAACACATGCACAAGCATGCACAGGAACACACATGTATGTTTGTGCATGCATGTGTGCATATGTGTGAAAGAGGGAACAGATTGGTGCACTTGTCTGCATAGTGACCTAAGTAGTTTCAAGAGTGCCACACTTGGCTAGTCATTTGATGTCCTTACATTCACTCACAGAGCACTTAATTGAGAAAAATATGTAATTTATAAGAATGTGTAGACAGGAGATGCTTCATCTGAAGTGAATTACAACATGTGTGTCAGTATATAAAGAGAAATTCTCTGAGTTGGAAGGGTTAAAACCACAGCAAACAAACAGCTGTGAAGGACAGCCTCTGCATTTTTATGGCTTACTTGACTTCAAGTGGCCATATTGTGTTTTTGGGACTTTTTATTTTCATTTTAATGTCCTATATTGCTTTTTTTGTGCATCTGCAAAATTACAAAGTAGGGGTGTGCGATACTGATACGTTTTACTTAGAAAAGCAGCTTATCTACTTTTGTGTACGGGAGAGCAATGTGTCATAGTTTATGAAGTGAATGCATCATCAATGTGCAAATTTGAATCAAAATTGAAAATTTGAATTTTCATGATCATTGAATGAATTTGTGATTTTTCCTTTAATTAGTTGATCATGATTATGATCATAATAAAACACAGGACAAAGATTTTAGGCAAATAAAAAATACTTTGTATTAACTAACTCAATATTTGCAATTTTATCAACAAACTCAATTTGCAAACATGAAATCTGCACAAAATTATTACTGGAGAACCGAGCACTGAGACATGTTTTAAATTTAAATTTTACTTTTTCAGTTAAGAGTTTTGTTCAGTTTTTGTTCATAAACAATATAACAATATAACAAAAAAAAAATCCCTTTCATTACACACAATTGTTTGTGAAAAATAAAGTCAATAGTGCAAATTTAAAAAAGTGCAAATAACTAAATAAAAGGAAAAACTACTATTGGCTCTCATTCATGACCCCCAAACCCCCAAAGCCCTTCTGTGTCCGATGCATTTGCATATTTGCTGTATCTGTGTCACTTGGGTTTCACCATTGCCCTGCACCTTTAAGAGACTAACGGCAGGTCCTGAGTGTATTCAAACCAATGGGAGATGTGAACGTGATCACATATTATAAGCGATTCCTTCTCCTCAAAGTCACCTAAGTAAATATTGGACCCATTTTTCACAAACCACATATCCCACAAACATTCAGACACTAAAACTATGACAAACAGAATATCAGGATTAAGAAAAGTCAAGAAAATTAGCTTTGTTCGAGACCTGTCTCTGCTTTGGCAAAGCCTTCTTGTGAGATCTGGCAACATAGAAATATTCTATAACAATATCAACCATATTAAAGAAAACAAGGCACAAATATTAAACCTGTGCTGTATCTAGTGTTTTGTATTTGCTTTCACCCAACTCCACCACATTTACAAGACTTCCAACATTTCTAACCATGCCCACTTAGGAGACAGGAGAACATGAGAAAAATAAAGTGTTTTTTGAACATGAAAACATGTAAACCTCATCTAGTAGAAAATCAAATTAAAAGAAGCTCCGTTGCTGATAATGGAGCACAGGTCATCCACATGTCCCCTGGTCCTGGACCGCCCCTCTGCAATATATATTCAGTGTAAAGATGTGTGTTGCTACAGTTCAGCTCAGTATTGTTGCTTTGTGAAAATACTCTAACTACCTATTTTCTTGTTTTCTTTATCTTGCACAAATTCCAGCCTTTCCAGTGGTCTTGTTTGTGAATCTATTATACTTTTGAATGTGACTTTTTGATTATGAGCTGAAAAGAGAACTCACCTTTAACCATGATATGAAAATGTTTGTATCTGCATTGTGTTGTAAAATGTTAATGAAATCATGGAAAGATGTATGTACAGTATCACAGCACACAGGACTGTGTGAGAAAAAAAGTGAATGGAAGCCAATTTTGTGCCACGAAGAGACATCTTCTTACAGTTGTGCCTGTTCTAATACAAATGGTCATATACCTCCTCCTCACCATGTTAATGGCTGTGTCTGAAAACTGCATATCACTACTTTTACTGAACCTGCCACATACGGGAAACTTTATTCCAGACACGGTGAGCTACTGTTTACATTATTTGGATCAACATGCATTAACCTTACTTTAGCCTTAGTGCAGTGGCATTTAACAGCCATACTGGGTTTGCCATAGTACAGAGTAGAAGTACAAAGTACACTGAAGGTTGAGGGTCAATGTCTGCATATGTGTGTATTGGGACAGGTTTGTTTTCACTCTGTACTCCTGTGCATTCAATCTGTAATATAACTTGAAGTTAAAGGATGAGTCTGTCAACATTCTATATTTTTCTTATTGTCAACAAATCCCAGCAAATTTTGATGTTGTTTCATGCCACTCATGAAGTCAGGTTTTTTGATACCTAACTTCTTATATGGGTGGTTAGTTTGATTGACAGAGAGTTGACGGAGATACTTTCAAAAAGAAAATACTGATTAAAGAATTTTTTAATGTTACATGGATTCCATTCATGTATCTCACAACTTTTCAGCACTGTTTTTAATGCACGCCTCTAGGTGGTTGGCCAGAACTGGGTAGTGTACAGCACCCATTCATTCCAATGAACGTAGCACACCAAGCACATGACATTTTTCAGGCTTCCTGATTTTTGGGTTGAGAGCATGCACACTATAGTCCTTCTCTGGCTGAAATAGTTTCCCTGGCTGAGCCAGCAGATTTCTTGCTATAATTTCCTGATATAGCTCTTAAAAACTTTCAAATATTTATTAAATCTAATGGACCAAATTCTTGTTATTTCAGGGTACCTGTGACACTCCTAAACAAGTGTTTAGAGATGGCATGCAGTGTGCATCACATGATCCTGCAAAAGTAATTGAACAATATATTACTAATATATTTTTGCATGTCCCACCTGCTGTTGCAGTCCATTTGAATAAAAAAGCAAACTAGCTAATGGTAGGCTACATGCTGCTAGAGCCATCTGGAGAGAGTGCTGCCGTAATGGTAACTAGCAATGGCGTGTACAGTTATACACTCCTGTTTCCTGCAACGTCTGAGGGCATCCATTTCAATCAATAGCTCAGGCATGTGGCATCAAAATGGGGCACCAAAATATGTGATTCGGCCTGGTAGGTGCTAGTTGTACGCAAACCCCATCCAGTGGAAACAGCAATTGGCACAACACCAGGCCTATTTGAATTGGTGAATAAATCAGAGATGTAGGTGGTGATTCAGAAGACCCAGGCTAAACAAAAAAACATAAATACACCAAAGCAATAATCAATTTGAAAACATGTGTGACACAATATGTTGCTTTATTACAGTGAAAATGCAAATTGCAGTTCATCTCAGAGTAATGCCACATACATGTCCTACTGCTAAGGATGCTCACTAGTGCACAAAATGTTAGTGAAGTCTGAAAGTTTTGCAAGAAGGATTAAAGTATTGTTGATTTTTGGTCCTCTGGGGATTTGTTGACAATGAGAAAAACAGACCACAGTCTTATCCTTTAAAATGCTGACTCCCAGCTTTAATGTCAGGGTGATTACATTCGCATCCAATCAACCATGTACACTTTGTAGCCCTTTCAATGCATATCCCCCAGAGGTATATGGCTATACAATTCCCACTGTTCCTCCAAAAGTTCTCTTAATCCCTCAAATTCCCTTAAAGCTGTAAGTCAGCACTTCAACCTCACAGTCAGCATTTCATTTCCATTGTGCTGGGATGTGTACAGCTAACTGATACTGTGGCAGTATGTGATCATACACTGCATGTAATGGAAAACTGTACATGGATAAGAGATATAAATCTGAAACACACACTAAGAAGTTATCAGGCACTTTTCAGACACAGCCATGTCTGACTTGTATACTGTATTGATGTTTTGCCTGTTTCTATCATGCTTACTTATTCCTGAAAGAGACGTAGGCTGAGACAGCGTTTATTTTAAATTGCTCCGTTTCTCCGATTCAATCATGCTTTTGCCGTTTGAACAGAAAAAAAGAGTTAATCTTGTGTATCGAGTGCTGCTCTTAGGTGACTGTGTTACTGCCTCCATTGTTACCTTCCATTTGTGGAGTCACATTTACTGTACAGTGGGTGTTTTTAACTGTGCTCTTTGCCAAAATCGGGGCATTGATTTTAATGTATTCTACTGAAGAAAAAGAGTAATTACAGTATTAATATACAAGTCACCACCATGAGTTTGTGTTCATTTCAAGCAACAGAGAGTGTATGTGTGAGTGTGTGGATTTTTATTTTTCCTCCAGATCAAAAAACAGTGGCCACAAAGGGATGGAAAGAAACATCTGGCACAGAAAGTGCTGTATAGCTTCACTAATGTTGAGAGAGACTCACCCCGTGTCTCTGTGAATTCTGACCCATGAGTAAGGGTGCACGGAGATGAGAGAGAGGAGGACGAGGAAAAAGGGGTGAGGACAGGAGGCTCAGTGTGTGTGTGTATCTGTGTGGACTTGCATACCTATCCAAAAATGGACTTATGCGTCATTACGCAACTACCAACAAGGGGCTTCCGAGCCAACGGGACATTTTTAGGTCCCCTGTTGGTCATGCTTTAAATCATGCTAAAATCATGTCTAAAACAAAGGGTGAATTTTTTTAGACTTTTGTCAAGAGGGGACCTGAGAGTGTGAGAGTCCATGCTCAGCAGTGTCCCTGCAGACTGGAACAGGGATTTTCACTCACATACATCGTTTTCAACATTCCTTCATGGTGTGAATGTGACCTACAATAACACAGAAAATTTTGAATTCCCCTGAAAGAAAATGAAAATTCATGCATTTATGTAATCAATCTTTAAAGTATAAGTTTAATAATATATTTTATATAATTGAAACTCAGATGATGTAAATGTTATTGCTAATACTGCTGTTGATATAAGTGCATGCAGCCAAGTTACCTCTGATTTGCAGGTAAAACATTTTTTATACTTAAGTTAAAGTGGTCATTTGTATCCCTGATAATTGTTTTGAAAATGAATAACATTAAAGTTGAAATATCTATTTTTGAAAGAAACAAAGAAAGTCTTTGTGGTACACTGATAAGATAGACGTCACTCGAGGATGTGAGTCCCCCCTTGGAAATTTCCTTAAATTTCAAAGAGCATATTTACAGTAACATTATAGTCAAAGACCTTAAAAGTAATTGTTCTATTCTAGTTTTGTTTTATCTTTTTTTTAAATGACCAGAAACAGAGGTCCACACTTGGTGGTGTAGCACAATAGTCCACTTTTGGTAATATATGAGTGTGTGTGTGTGTGTGTGTGTGTGTGTGTGTGTGTGTGTGTGTGTGTGTGTGTGTGTGTGTGTGTTCAAACAGGTGAAACACAACAGAGGCTGGGTGTGCTCCTGGTGTCAGATAAAAACATGCACTGTGCTGTAATGGTCCTTCAGACACGGCACACAGCGTGCATAATAAACAGCTGGCCCGCCTTCAGCTGTGGGCCTGAACCTTCTGTCAGCTTTAATACCAAGAGGCTTCCTGTCATGTATAAATTTGATCTTGTACTTTAAATAATGAAATGGGAAGGCAAATAAATACATGAATAAAATGCTGAAGGTCATTTTAGAAACCTAGATGGAATCAGCACCAGTGTTCTGAGGTGACTCACTGACCTATATCGTGTAATTTGTTACTCATAATAATATTGTCAGTCATCAGTCAGTGGTGAATAGGACCTTATTTTGCCATAAATTACATCAAATGCAGTGACCACATGTTTTCTACAATATTTTACACCAGTAGCATTATAAACCAATATTGTAATAGTTGTAAAATTTTGAAGATCTGTGGCAATCTCATGTAACTGATAAAACCGAATAAGCTAATTACTGGGCAACTCAAATTATTCCATTAAGAGCAGATATATTTGATACACATCAAGTCTAATTGATTTTGAAATTAATGAAACCAACAGCTGCCTGGTAATGCAGAAACAAACACATTCAAATTTCAATAAAACAGCTGCATGGTTTTTAAAAATGTAAAGAACTGTGATGAAACATGCAAAGCCAGTATTATGGTTCTCTACGCTGCTGACTCATTTAGTGTTAATGTTTGATATAATTATATTTAGTAATTGTATTTCCTCCAAGTTTTCTGTGTTTCGCCCACAAAAAGTGTTATTGTTATGATATAAAGCCTCTAAAACTGAGTTCAGACCTCAATGGGACAGTAAATATCTCCACTGAAAGCCAGCGGCTCATTAGGACATGGTGACGGATGTCTCATTGCAGATTTTATGGACGGGAATGATGGGCAGACACATGATACAGAAATAACCTCGGCTGACCACTGGATCGGGGAGTACCTCCAATCATATGAGAGGCTGCAGCCAATGTAGGATTTTTAATAGAAGGTCATAATAATCAGGTCTGCTGTCGGCCTTTAGGAAGCTCAGCCCTGCGCTGCATCTGGTTCCTGTCATTTTCCAAACCAGTGGAGAGAGATTCAGCGAGCCAACGTCTGAAGTCTGTCAGAGGAGCCAGAACCTCCAGGTAACACCATCTGTGCTCCTCTTCACGTCTCCCCACCTTTTATCCTTATTCCATATTAAACACTTTACTCAGACAGTGAGGATTATTGGGAGAACAGGTACAAACCCTAATGTGTGATTGTTTTGGAGTAAAGTGATAGCAAAAAAAGAGCTAAGCCATCTTGCAAAAAATAGATTCAGCTAATCAAATCAATAATGTCAACTAACTAGCCTTTATTTAGAATATTTTAAATGCTTTACCTTGCAGTTAGAAAGCCTTTTCAGCAAGAAACCTGCATTATATAAGCCAAATACAGCTCTCTCCAAAGCAACCACAGTCCTTTAGCAAAAACAGTAATTTTATCTCACAAATCTCTGACTTAAGGACTTACCGCTGCCTCAAATTAGTTTTATTATGTTATTATTCACTTCAGTGAATTCAAACTACCTTGTATTAGTTAAACACAAAAACACAAACAACTTAACCAACAAAGACAGCGGCAGACCAGCAACTCCCATGTTCTGCATGGTAAAATTACTGTTTTGCCAAAGGAATCTGGCGCGTTTGGAGAGAGTGATATTTCACTTATATAACAACAGCTTCCAATCAAAAGAGGTTGGACGACATTAAGGTAGTGGTTAATTCTAAATATAGTGTACATTTAAAATGATACTTATTTTCTAGACTGTGTTTTGCTGCTGACCCTGTCCAGTACAGTTCATTGCTTAACTTCCTATACTGGTATTCCTGCTGCTTCTTCAAACAGTGGGTGTGTCGACCACCATCTACTGGAGGTAATACACTGTATATCAATAAGTAAGTCATACAACTCCACTTCAAAAAATCTGAACTATCCCTTTAAGGAGTTTTTTTTTTTTTTTTTCAAAAAAGAGAATGAAAGTTAGTGGTTTAAAGGGCTAGTTCAGATTCACCAAAGTCACACAATGACACACACACACACACACACACACACACACACACACACACACACACACACACACACACACAATAAAACTAACCAATCAAGTAAGCAGTAGACCAGCAACTGCTGTGTTCTGTGAGGTAAAATAATTGTTTTTGCCATAGGAGTGTGGTAGCTTTGGAAAGAGTAATATAACAGTTCATATAATGGCAGTTTCCCATCAGAGAAAGAGCTGTCTGACGGCAGGGGAAAGTGGGGAAAATATTCTAAATATAGCATACATTTCAACTGATATTGATTTTCTTACATGGCTAAAATATGTTTTGTAGCTGACCCTGTTCACAGCATTACATTACCCACAGCAGGGTGCAGACAGCCATCTAATGTAGGTAATACACAGTACCTCACAGCTTTTTCCAACTCCATATCCCCTGACAGTTTTCATTTTCAAGCTTACAGTCTTCAGACCCAACCAGACTCGAGTGAAAACACTTTGACATAAATCATATAAATCATAATATATGCTTTTATCCAGTGAAATATGCCAGACAGAAGGAAAGCATGGAATCAGTCTAAAGTTAAAGTAACTTTTCCATTTACTTACCTTTTAAATTATAAATGCATTATGTCACTGAAAAGTTCAGTCATTGATCAGCAGCATCTAGACAGTAATTTGATGTCTGTGCCTGGCTATCAGCCAAGGCTGCAGAACAGATGCTCTGAGGGACAGTTACAGACTATTAATGACAACATGGAAGTCAACAGGACATAGAAGGATGGAGTGGAGGGGGTAGGAGGGAGGAACAGAAGACAGGAGCCAGCAGACGAGTGATGCAAAAGAGATTTAGTTGAGGGGACATGAGAGATAAATACTGTGGAAAGAGAAAAAGAGACAGAGTGACAACTTGACAAGACAAGATTCGAGATGAAGGGAAGAGAGAAAGGTGTTGGGAAAACAAGAGGGGAGGTGGAAGGAAGTGGTTTGAAAATGAGCCTGGGGAGTTTTCATGGAGGCTGATTATCACATCTCAGGTGCTCCATCAGTCCCTGGGTAGCGCCTGCAGCTCAGCAGCTCGTGACAATACATTGTGAGTCTCTGCAACTACCCTTCTTCCACATTTGGTGAAGGGTGTCAGAGTGAGTGGGGTGGGAGCAGGGAAGGAAGAGGAAAGATGAGTTTCGTCTTCATTCTCATCAGTGTGTGTGTGATTTGTTGCACATCAGTGTTAGGTTTTTACTTTTGGCGACTGCATTTATGCTTTAATAATCATAAAAGTCATGCTGATTTGTTAAGATTATCTTGCTGAAGAAAATGTGGAAGGACCATAAACTTTTGTTTGCCACAGAGTTTATTTCCTGCACTAATCCAAAAACCAATGGGAAAAAAAATCTTGGCTTTTGTCAAAAAGCCATTTGGTTTTAGTATTTGTAACTCAGTGTAATCTCTCATTCAGCATTTCATTCATCAAGCATGTTACTGCAGGCTTACTCTTTTATAAAACAAAATGCCATCCACTGCAGCAAAGAAATCATAAATAAAGATGGACCCTTCCATTTCCTCCCACCAAAATATTCCGCATACGAGCGGTTCTTGCATGGTGATGTCATTTGGAGCAAGGGTAGTGACCAGGGTTGGAGCCGCGCCTCTCAGTTCCCACCCTTAGATCAAGCCGGCTCAGTCGCAAGCAGAGTTCAATTGTCAGTCATGACTTAAACCTGCTTATTATAGAATCAAATTAAAACCAAACTTCAGACAAATAGACGCTTGAGCAAATGTCAGCATGATAAGAGCTATGACGGAAAACATAGCTAGAAAACATGTTAGTTTAGTTTAGTTTAGCCCATGTTTTCTTTATTAAAATTGTGGGGGAGGGGTTTATGACCAGCCTTTAGGGGGTAATCAAGATACTTTGGCTTCACATATCTTCACGTCAATCATCGAAATCTAAATGATTTTTAACAAAGTTCAACAACAGTTACTTTGTGAGCATACAAAAAACTACAAATAAAAAGCATAATAGTCTACAACTTATTGGAAATACTGGTTTTGTTATTCCAAGGCTGGATTTTTAGTTGTATTCAGATTTTTTCCACCCAACATTTTATTCTCATATTTTATTACATTGCTTGAATTGTGTACGAACATTTTTTGATTTTTAAGACAACAGCACGTCGTTCAAACTACTGCTTTTCAACTATAACCTCCCAAAGTGTCACTTGGCCACAAAGGGAATAATAAATTCAAAGAGGTTATTTAAAAGTCAAATGTCTGCAGTAGAGGATCACCAAAGTAGAGCTTGGCTCAAAAAAAGGGCCCCACAGTTGTACTTTGTCCCCTCGAGTGAATCCATTGACAGCACAGATTCTATTCAAATGAACAGATTATGCTGCAAAATGTCTCTGTTTTGAAAGCTGTAATGACCAGGCCTGAAGCGCCGCATTCAGTCAGTGGACACCTTTACAAATGTGGATGTATGCATCCACATTTGTGTGGGATTATTAAGTCTGTCTGTGCATTAATGTTGGCATTAAGTGTGTTAATATCCATGAGTAAGTGATTTTGTATGCTCTCTTTGTCTGGTAAAGTGTGTGTGTGTGTGTGTGTGTGTGTGTGTGTGTGTGTGTGTGTGTGTGTGTGTGTGTGTGACAGAGAGAGAGAGAAAGAGAGCAGAGGCAGGTGGTGGAGAGTCTTGGATCCTGGGAGGCGTCTCTCCAGAGACAAATTGAAGGACTATCATTTCACTTCACTGTCATAAGCATCACTGCCTCGCACATTGAGGACATAATAACCAGCCAGGAGCACCAACACCACCATCCGCTCTGCTCCACACACACACACACACACACACACACACACACACACACACACACGCTGTTGCTACAACAGTATATATTCAGATTTTCTGATATCTTAGGCTTATATTGACATTTTTATTAGATACCAGCCATCAGTCAGCAGGGCTGTCCACCTCCAACATAATGAAGCTTCCTTCCTGAATAGAGAGCAAATCTCTCCCGTCTAGTCTGGTGGTGTGGGAGGATTGCACCTAACAACCTGAAGAAACTACCGTGTAACCTGCCTCACTTTAAGTTAAATGCTATGAAGCATTTAAAAGCTGTAAAGTGCCTGCACTGCCATGAAATTTGGTAGAGACATTCGTCATCCCCAGAGGTTGAATCCTGCCAACTTTGATGCGCCCCTGACCTAAGGAGGCTGACATTTTGTTTTTTTTAGTGTCATATCACCTCACCAGCAGATGAGTGATGCAAAAGAGATTTAGTTGAGGGGACATGAGAGAGAAATACTGTGGAAAGAGAAAAAGAGACAGAATGACAACTTGACAAGACAAGAATCAAGATCAAGGGAAGAGAGAGACACAGAAAGAGGAAGGTGTTGGTAAAACAAGAGAAGAGGTGAAAGGAAATGGGCTGAAAATGAGCCTGTGGAGTTTTCATGGAGGCTGATTATCACATATCAGGTATCAACTATTTGAAGGTACAGAATTTCATCAATTGTATGAACGTGTATCCTAATGACCATGAAGTTGAGATTTCTGTTTTTTAATAAAATGTCTTGTCAAGGTGTCAGGTGGCAGAAGTACAGACACTCCTTAGTGAAGTAGAAGCACAGATAGTAAAAACAGACTGTGGAAAAAGTAGAAGTATTGATTCAGCTTCTTTACTCAAGCAAAAAGAAAAGAGTACAGGCTGTGAAATGTCCTCAAAGTAGAAAAGTAGAAAGTTGCCCTACTGGATGTCTCTGTGCAGAACCTCACCTTTTCTTCATTTAGGCTGAAATCAGGCTTGATTTTAGGAAAGTAGCATGCACTGATGCAAATTGAAAGTTTGTAGGACCTCTCCATAGGGCCTGTAATTTCCTGTTGCCAGTAGGTGGAGCTTGACTATAATTATCCCCCTCCAACCCTTAAATTTCCAGGACTCTTGCTCAGACCACACCCATCTCAAATCACCAAATCTTTCCCCAGACAGCCTGCCACAGTAGGTATCCCTAGGACCACATTTTGCCATGATGGCATACGCACACACGCACACACACAGACCAACAAAGTTGTATTTTTATGCTATGAATGCAAATGGCACACTGCTACTGTTCAAACAGAACAATTTGTTGTTTGACAATGACTGAGTTACTGGCAGCAGTTTTGGATCAGTGTACATAGTAGTGACAAATAACAAAAGAAATTCCCTGCAGAGATGGTGGAGCTGATAGACAATAGAGCTAAATGTCAGGAAGAGAAACTGCTGCACGCTCAGTGACACCACTGAAGCATCTGTGATTAACATGCCGGCATTAGAAAAGTGCAAACTTCAACACACTAGAATGTTTGAGTTTTAAATTTGTATTGAATCCCCCATTTAAAGTGACAGATGCTTTTGATGCCTTATATTGACCGTCAAATCAATTTAAAGGAAGAATTCAGATTATAGGATGCTACAGATACCAACCTGTTAGCTTAGCTTGGTGTAATATTTAAGTGTAAGAATGATATGTGATTTGACAGGTGATTTATGTGCAGGACTATTTCTTGGCATGTCTTTTGCTTGGAGGGATCCAAAAGCTGTTTCCCTGTACTTCCAGTTTTTATACTAAGCTAAGCTAATCAGCTGCAATAATCACTTTAGTGCAATGGCATGAAAGAATTATGAATCTCATTTAACTCTCAGATAGAAAGTGGATGTATATTTTTGGGGAGGTTTCACATCAGGGACCCAGGCATGGATCTGAGATGACTTGAAGCCAAAGTCCAGTTTGTTTTATTAGTGTGAACACTGAGCACTGTGTCGGGGCACTGTTCGTTGGTGTGTTTTCACATTAGATACGATTACAATTTCCACCCCCTCTGCTCCCCACAAGTCAGCTTTCACATTTGTAATGATGGAATGAAAATCAAAGTGAATATAGCCCAGCCCCAGAGTATAAATTATGGACTATCTTATTGGGATAGTGGACCTTTGTAGCTGGAAGTAATGCAAGAAAATTCAATAGCTTTTTTATGGGGGTATCCCCAAAACGGATAAGGTCTGATTTCAAGCTTAAGAAAATTACGTTAGATATGAATAAACAGACATTTAACTTACTTATCTGCAGAGAGAGAATTCACAAGTTGCACTGCTGCTACATTCTTCATATTTTATCCAGACAAAAATGCTATCCACCTAGACTGCACTCGCAGTAATGCAAAAGAACTGGAATATGTGCGTGTGGCCGTGATTGGACTGCTATTGAGATCTTGCGAGTGATTCTGATACCAATGCCAGTATTGGAAAATGCCTCTGATACAGCCTAAAATGTGTCATGAGGTTTCAGCAAGTACGTCAGTCCAATACCACATGATCTGTTAACTGTGGAACAGGACTTCCGTGCAGTTTTTCACTGCATTGTGATGTCTTATTCTTTGCTATTTGCGCAGCATTGATAGCATATTCAAACTATGTTCATACAGTTTATAGATAGATAGATAGATAGATAGATAGATAGATAGATAGATAGATACTTCAGGTATTGTAATTGGTATTGGGAAGAAAAATGGTATTGGAATAGAATAGATTAAAGACCATTGAAGAATTAATGCTTACTATTAAGTAATTAATAGCTTACTGCTATATCAAATACTAGTTTGGGTCTTTTGGTTGTGGGACAGCAGTTTGCACATATTCAGCTGAATTGCCCATATAACAAAAAAAAAAAAAAAAGAAAAGAAAAACGAAAGAAGGATGAGTTCCTCAGATATTAACAGTACAAACTCTGAGATGGTCATCACAGTATTTTTACTCACCTATCTGGTTATCATATGCACAGTATTGATTATATCTCATACATTGTGTCCATGTAGTCCACATGTTTCTAGAGATGAAACGGTACAAAAATTTCATATTGGAATGAAAGAATTAAAATTCTTTATTTCAAACGTAAAAAAAAACCCCGAAAGGAATTGAAATGGAGGAAAATTAAACCCCACTTCTCAGTTACTTAAAGGGACTTTATGGCCAATCATCTGAGTCCCTTAAAATGAATGGAAGGAAAACACTCCAAGTTTCTCCTCAAAACTTATGAAGAACTGAAAGTTTTTTATGACCCCTAGATCGACTTAATGCATTTTTCCTTTTCACAATTTTGTTTTTCTGTTTTTTTAGTTTATTTTTCTTTTACTACTTATTGCTCAGCATTATAATACAAATGTTAAATTATTTTTCTATATCATGGCTTGCATGTTATTCCTCTGGAATGTTTTTCTATGCCTTTTTTTTTTTACAAATAAAGTTTAAAAAAAAATTCAGTCAGCCATCTTGGAAAAAAAACAAAAAAACAATGGTATCCCATAGCAACAACAAGATCAAAGAACAGAATGGAACCGTGTTCTGATGATGTCATCAAGTCAGTTCTGGAATGTTGTGCTATAAAAAGCCTCTCAGAATCAAACCTGCGTCAGACACGATTTTCACTGTCGAGTATTCAGACACGAATTTCACCGTCACGAGTTAGGAAAGAAGGTTTACAAGTTCAAGCACGAGTTGCAATGGAAACGACGCAAAGTCAGAGAAAGCAGAGGAGGCAGAGGAGAAACAACGCTGAGATCCATCAACAGACTAATCAAGTGAAGGATTTCGCCACCAGACGCCTTGATTTCTACCTCCATTCCCTGGAGGAGGAAATAAGGTACGAGTTTAAGGACAGCGAGGCAAGGCTGACCAGGGGTCGATCTGAGCAGAGGCTCCACTTGGACATCCACGTGGACTCGCTGACTGCTCTCATCGATCAGCTCCAGGACAAGCAAGAGGACAACAAGAGCAAAGCCAAACATGACCGCTCTGAACAGGAAGACACTGAGACTCTGAAATTACGTCTCAGGAAAATCTGCTTCATGCTGCGGACAGCTCAGAGCGACCTTGAGCAGAAGACGTCCTACACCAAAGAACTTGAAGTCAAGTTGGAGGCCGTGACCAAAAAGAACGAGGACCTTCAAAGCGAAGTCGAGGCCATGAAGTTAGAGGTCCGTGTTGAAAAACAGCTGCGTGCCGTGGCTGAAACCAACATGGAGACGATAACTCATGGCCTTAAGTTGCAGCTGTTTGAAAAAGACACCGCGGAGTTTGAGGCTCGCTCAAAGGCTGAACAGCTGGAGGCCGATCTTGTGTTTGAGCGGGATCAAGCTCAGAAGCTGCAAGCAAAGCTGAACAAAATGGAGGAGAGTCTCGCTAAACAGAAGGAGGATGCAAAAAAGACACTGGAACGAGTCAAGGCTTCCCATCAAGCCCAGCTGGAGGAACAAAAAGCAGAGACCAGGAAGATTTCTTCTGCCCTGAAAAAGGCAGAGGGTCTGCTGGAGACTCAGCGTCGCAGCTGGCAGCACAAGGTGGAAGAAACAGAAAAATCAAAGACTTTCTTTGCGGCTCAACTTGAAGAGCAGAAACTAGAAAACAAAACTCTTGCAGATGCTCTGCAGAAGGTTGAGCAGCAGCTGGAAACTCATCATAACGAGTGGCAGAAGGAAAAATCATCCCTCCTTCAGGCCACAGAAGACCTCAGGAAGACTCTCCAGGAAAAAGAACAGGACGCCAAGAAGACCATCAAGCAAGACCAGGATTCCTATGAAGCCCAGCTTGAGGAACAGAGAGCAGAAACCATTAAGATCAAATCTGCCCTGAAAAAGGCAGAGGATCTGCTCGAGACTCAGCGCTGCAGCTGGCAGGAGGAAAAGTCAGCGCTCCTTCAGGCCACAGAAGACATCAAGAAGACTCTCCAGGAAAAGGAGAAGGAGTGGAAGAAGAAAGAGTTCTCCCTGAACTCTCAGCTGACAGCTCTTGAGAGTCAGCTAGCCAAGAAGAAAAAGAAGAAGAAGTGGCACAGGGTACTACTGTGTGGCATCTGAAGATCATCTAGAGCCCACACACAGACTTCCAGCTCAGGGACAGGGACTTACACAAACACAGGTATTTGTGAGTATTAATCAGTTTTAACCCCCAAACAGCACTTTGAAAACGGCTGTTTGAGGGTCAAGACTTTACATTCGTGCAGCACGGTGGTCAGCACTGCCCCCCTCACAGCAGAAAGATCCTGAATCTTAAACCCACTTGGATCAGGGTCTTTCTGCATGGAGTTCAGATGTTTTCCCCGTGATTACGTGGGTTTCCTCCAGGAGCTCTGGTTTCCCCACGCTAAAAACAAAAAGAAAGAAAATTGCACATACTCACATAGACACTCACAGCCGTCTGTGGAGAGGGGGATCTCTCTTTGAACTGCCTTTCCCGAACTTTCTTCCCATGTGTCTTAAGAACTCTTCGTGGGCAGTATTTCCTCGTCTTCTTGGAGAGCTTGGACTGGGCGCCTCTTCCTGAGCTGGATCTGCGAGACACATCTAAACACCATCAGCCACATGAATGAACATCACTTTTGTACATCAAAAAAATAAATAAAAAATAAAATAAAATAAGTTCATGTTTCTTGGTCATTTGTTTTTTAGAATTTAAAGCTGCACTGTGTGTCACATTTGATATTAAATGGTTTGTTTGATGAATAAATCAGGGACAAACAGTGATCGGTCAGTTTTGTTGACTAGATCTCAAAGATGCTCATCAGCACATGGTCAGTTACAGTTCTGAACAGTTCTGTACACACATACATGCTAAAAGATCTGCCATAACACCCGAAAAAGGTTGCTTGACTGCAGGAAACAAAGGTTTGAACAATGGTGGTTTGGTTGTGACGTTTCCTAAATTTACACCCTGATTTAAAAAAAATACGACATGTACTTTAAAATGATGGGACCTTACACTGCTTTGGTAGTGACATGAGAATGTGGGACTTTTTTTTACATACAGCCTCATGATTTAAAATAAAATATATGTTGTTGAAATAAGAGGTTATGGTTTGGGAAAGCTGCCTCCCAACTGAAACTACACTACAAATCAGCAAATAAGTCATTCCCAGTAACTGGGTCACAGAAGATTTTATTTGGGTTATCAAATACATCAAAGACCATTGAAGAATTAATGCAAATTTAAGATTTATATCTGTAGTAAACCTTTTAAAAAGAATTTCAAATGTGTACATATTGTTTTTTTGATGACAGGAAAAAATGAGAGCCTGTTAATTCTGCTTAAATTCACTTATTTTGTCTGGTTTATATATTAGGCTAAAAGGTCCTATATTATTACACAGCATAAATGCATTTATTTCTGATTTAAAGAACTTGAATACTTAATATGTTCTCGAGAACACAGGTCAACATAATATAAGACCATCTGGAAATTACAGTAAAACTGGTCACGGCCATTCATTTATGCACATATTAACTTTTATCAAAATGTGTCGATAAGGCCTATTGTGGATTGTTTCTTGATGGTTTATCATTTTTAAAAAGTGGGTCCTAAGGAACAAAGGTTGGGAAACACTGCTATGTAAGGGATCCTGCAGGGTTCTGCATCATACCGTCATGATTTATTTCACAATAACGACCTGCTCACTGTACATTATCCTGCTTGATACATGGTTATTTACAAAAAAAAATAAAAAAAATTGACACAAAATATTCATTTCAAAGTGATTTTGGTAATTTAACAGTGACTCTATTTTTTCCTGCAGAGTCTATTCTTAGAACTGTATCCATGGCATCAGTCTGTTTTTAATAACAACGGTCTGTTAGTCATAGCAACGGTCTGCTATACAGAAATAACAGACCTTAAAATACTGTAACTGACCAATCAGAGTTAAGTACTTAACAAAGGCATGAAATAAAAATAATGTTTTTATACAAATTAAGCTTACTGCTATATCAAATACTAGTTTGGGACTTTTGGTTGTGGGACAGCAGTTTGCACATATTCAGCTGAATTGCCCATATAACAAAAAAAAAAAAAAAAAAAAAAAAAAAAACGAAAGAAGGATGAGTTCCTCAGATATTAACAGTACAAACTCTGAGATGGTCATCACAGTATTTTTACTCACCTATCTATTTATCATATGCACAGTATTGATTATATCTCATACATTGTGTCCATGTAGTCCACATGTTTCTAGAGATGAAACGGTACAAAAATTTCATATTGGAATGAAAGAATTAAAATTAAAATTAAATTAAAAAACGAAAGGAAAAGAAATAAAACAATAGAAATGAATAAAAACAAACAAACAGACTTCAATAAACCTATACAGCAAACTCAACAGGCAAATACGGTTCTGCGTAGAACCCCAAGTTAGGGTTCTGGGTGGGACCATTACTCCCAAGAAGGGGTCCCCCTACTAGAACCTCCAGTTGGGGGTGCTGGGTGAAACCTTTCATGGATGGTTCTCGGTATAACCCTTTATGTCGGGTTATTTGAAGAACTCTCTGATAGGTTTCCAAGAAGAACCTTTATAAAAAGGTTTCACCAGGAGCCGAAAAGAGTTCTCCTACAATGCCAAGCTGAAGAACCATTTATGGTTCTTGTTAGCACTTTTATTTCTAAGACTTTATAGTGAAAATATTTTTTTTCCACACATTAAAAGAAAATATGTAATGAACTCCATTATTCTTGTAATCTCGCTCTCATGTTTCCTTTGGCTGTACCTCCCAATGATCTATTGTTTATTACACAAAATCCCCATTAAATTACTCATTATAGAAACAAGTGCGTACATGAAATCATCCATGATAAGGGCTGGTAACAGAATGGGGCAAACAGCAGCTGTCCCCTTGATACAATTATAAATTCATAAAAGTGCAGTGACTGAAGCCAAGCCAATTACATTAATCAAAAGCTTTCAGTGGGTTTATGGAAATGCACCGTGCCTGCTGCTGACAGTTACCACTGTGACTAATGCAACACAGCACTTAACTGTGCAGGAACTGCCTGAGAGGAGGCCATCTCCTGCTGCTGTCACACGAAGCCCACGGGTCTCATATTTTGGCGATTCTTTTGTTCATTTGCATTGTAATTTCAGGGATTACACGGTGCTCAATGGGAGGAGAAAATGCTCCGGCCGTGGTTTGCGAGGCCCATTACAGATATTCAGTGTTCAGCAGAAGAACCTCTCTGTGGTCTTATTGGCTTGTTCACTTGTGTGTAATGCTTTTAACAATGCAAAGAGCGCTGGGGTGGATTTGTAAATAAAAGGAATATATGAGTGTATGGTGAAAGTCAAATATGGGAAAGGTAAATGGGAAGAAACTTGGTGAGTGTGTGCGCTGCAGTGGCCCAGTGTATGAATTAAATATTTTGTGTGGAGGTACAGTGAAAAGTACCTTTCCAACAATGAACTGTAACTTGACTGGTTGGTGGAGACAAACAACTGTGAGGCAGTAATTCTATTTTTTGACTGCTCTGTTTTATACGATCATTGACAGCTTCAGTGTTTCAGCCTGGAATAACATATGTGGCAGTAATGTTAATGCTGGTGGAACTTTGCAAATCTCCACTGGTTGCATCTGGCAGTTGTGGTGGCATTGCAGCAGGTGCTTCACCATTTGTTGCCTGGTGGGGATCTGAGACCTTTTCAAGTTGTGTATGTGGCAACATTGTTAACTTTACCTTTACATTTAATTCAAACCCTGACGTAATCTAATGTCATTGCATTGTATATTTGTGAAAAGTGTTTTTGCAGAAAAATATGAAGGGAAGTTTTGACCACTTAAGATAATTGTGTGAAAATTTGTCACAAGTTGCTTATATGAATTCTTGAGTTATGGCCATAGTTGGGGATTGTGTTACACTCTGCTTTCATTGTTTGTTTCCTATAGAAGAAAATAGGCAGAGAAGGAGGAGAACACATGGTTAAAATATTTCAGTGATAATAAATATGAATCATCTAAAAAAAAAAAAAGGAATTGGGAGAGAGGGGGAAGATTTAAGGTATCCCCCTCTGTAATTTTAGTGATGAGTGGTTATCAGTCCGAACAGCAGGCTTGTGATGAAGTAAACATTTTAATTTCCCACATGTAGCCAGTTCCTCATAACTCAATACAAAATAGTGCTCCAACCAGCCAATTTATTTATGTAATGTAAATTCATAATGCCGCTCTAACATAAACGGTAGAATATTTACTACTGAAAAGTCCTCTGGTACACAGAAAGCAACCACTTACTGTCTCTGGCAGCACAAACTAACAAGAGCCTCTTATGATTTCAGTATGCTTCATATGAAGTGTTCCTCAACAGGGGAATTAGGAGAGGCCAGAGAGTCAATTTTTGTCATTTCCGAAACAGACAGTAATTGTCCAGGTGTGCAGAAGTGTAAAAAAACTTTTTTTGGGCAACTTCTTCCATTAATTTTTACATGTACCACTGAGCACAACACCAAGAATGCATTTGAAAACAGAGGTATAGCAGTTATCCGCCTATACAGTATATATTATTCATTGCAACAGACACGGACTACCAGGAGAGAGGTAGTGGAGGAAATGGGATGCAGGAGGAGGTCTTAATCTTTATTTGGGACAGCAGTTTATATTACGAAAAATACATCAGGACAAGAACAGTTTTAGTTCCTCTGGAGTCCGACTCACATTTTTTTCAAAATTTGAGAGCTTTGTACATTTTGGGAGAGGTAAAGTGTGCACACAAAAGCAATTAAAGGTATGTCAGGGGGAGATGGGAAAGAAAACAAAATTAAAAATTAAAGAGGTTTGCTAAAGTAAAAACAAAATTACAGGGTCATTCATTCAATACCTCCACAAAATCTGGCTCTAGAAGGGCTATTTAACCCACTTGGTCCAGGATACATTTCTCTTAAAATGGAGAGAAAAAGTTATCTTTTCCAAAACATTAATATAATTTACATCCTCTCCTGTTGCCCCCACTGACTGTCTTGTTGTGTACCGAACCAACTAACTGTTTTGACCAGTAAAGACTGATTTACTTACTGCATTTGAGTCCATTCTTACCTGGTTCACCAGTTGCAGAGAATCAGAGAAGAAAAGAAAGAAGAAATCTCTGTGCTGTGTATCTCCACAACTCTGCCACTCACACCAAAAAAAAAATCTAGATGGATAAATAGCACTACAGGCCATGGGGGAAAAAATGTAATTTTGATTTTGGGTGAACTGTCCCTTTTAAGTATGCTTTTAAGTGCTTTGTGAAACTCTGCCCAGAAAAGGTCTTATCACTGAACACAAAATAAATGCCAGTGACTTGCTTCCTGAAACCCACACTGTCTCCAACATTTAGCATCCCCTCCAGCAAAATATGATTTCTGCTGCAGTGTAATAAAGAAACGGATAAAAGACTTCCACCCAAAGTCTCGCTGCATATCAGATTTAGTGCATTTCCACTGGAATTTACAGACATCCAGCCTCATTTGATATTGAAAGATTAACTTTTCTTTCCCATTTCTCTTTAATGTCTTCTGTACTGTGGGATTTTTTGTCACAAGGCCTTATAAAGTCTAGAGATATCTCTTATAATTGAACCATTTGGGTAAGCACCAAATAATATTCTCAGTATTGGATCATTAAAGTGCATTTTATTTCTAATGCTGTGTTCAAAATGATTATATACCAGAAGCAGTCTATAAAAATCATATTTTTTTCAAGATGATATTCTTTCCTCAGGTTGTTAATGTCTTAATTTTCCGTTTTCTCTAAGGGAATCGAATGTTAAAGATCCAGGATATAAATCTATGATCCCTTTCATGAGGCTTGAGCCCAGCATCATAAGTGCACCATTAAATTCTTTCTAGTTTATGAACTAGTTTGTGGGAAAATGTTCTTTTACAGAGTCAATTACAAAGGAAAAAATGGAATTCCATCTCTTTATGTCGTGTGACAGGCTTTTAACCCTGCTTTTCAGTGTGGCTATTCAGAACAGGGACAAAATTAACACTTTTGTCTTTACATGTGGCATTCTGAGGCCTTTACAGTATAACACAGTCCATCAATACCTCTTTCACAGTCCTATCATTTCAGTCTTAACAACTTTAGATATTATCATGATCAGAAGTGTTTTTGGTTATTGAGAGACTGAGGAAAGATGAACACCTCTTAAAAAACAAAGTATCCCAGACATCCTGCGAGGAGGAAATTCTATGATATTAGTGGGCGGACAGCATGAATAAAAATGATGAAGATGGTTTAAGCTGAGTCAAGACAGTGCAGAGAGGCATCCCATGAACCACTATGTGGCCCCCGCACACCTGATGACCCAACCACTTTGTAGCAGCATTAATGATGTTAGCACAGACTTGGGTCTGGAATTTCTGACATACAGTGTGTGCTAAAGGCAGTGTTGGACAAGTCACATAAATTTAGTAATGGTTAAAGTGACTTCCCTCAAAAGTAATTAAGTTACTTTACCAATTATTAAATTCAAATAAATTAGCTGAACTTTTACATAAATTTCTACTTCATTTCTGTTATTAATGCACTAATAGCTTTATTATAACTGTCAAATTTTTATCTATCATTGTACCCGTCACTGAAAGGAATTATTAATACTCCACTTGCCTTGCCTACTTGTCTTAGACAGTAGAATTTGGTAAAGGAACACTACAAACAATGCTTGATGTACTTTTTAACCAAACACTGCTACATTAGTTAATAAATAATTATATGATGATCAGTGTATATCATACTATGGTGAAAAGCAAGCTCAAATCACCTGAACAGTCTCGTGATAAATTTGGGTTATTGAAGTTTTATTAGTTTAATAAAGTAATAAGATACATGTCTAATTACAGCCAAAAGTAGTGGAATTCCAATAACGCATTACTTTGTAATGAATTAGAAGTGGTCACATAACTTACATACCTTTTGTAAAAGTAGAGCAAATGTATACACCTACAACTCTAAATTCTAATTCTAACAACAACAACAACAACAACAGCAAACAATATACATATATATAAATATATATATATATATATATATATATATATATATATATATATATATATATATATATATATATATACAATTTTACAATTTTTGAAATAAACTACCAGAAGAGTGCATATTCCCACCAGGCGACAGATGGTTAATTTCCTACTGCAGTGTCACCACAACTGCCAGGTGCAACTGGCGCCGATTTGCAAAGTTCCACCAAAATGAACATGACCTCCACAGATGTTGAAAGGTGTTCTTGAGATATGGTTTTCATAAGAAAACATAATGCCTGTGGCCACAGCCGATGTTAGTGTGGAGGTCAGAGGTCATTCAGCATACAGTCATGAATGTGCCTAAAAAACATGAGGCTGATCGGTCAAGTAGTATTCAAGATTAGCTGCAGACAAAGTTTAGGTCCACTGATCATGCTGATACACACTCATGCACTCACACACACACACAGACACACACACACACACTCACACACAAGATCACCTATTTATTTAAAACTTTCACAGTAAACTAAGATGTTGTCTTCCTGTTGTTTTATAGTAACAGTTGAAAAGTTAGCAAAAAATTCAACAATCAGATAGCTTGTTCTCTGGCAGCTGTTACAGACAACTGGAATGTGTCAGAGAAGAAGAATGTCACTAACGAGAGAGGAGATTGACGTGCTAAGTCGACATGTCCCTCGAAAAACTGACATTTGGGTGGTGATGCTGACACCCTGACATCCAGTTTCAGAGTGAAAAAGATTTGTTGAACCCATGACTGATAGGACCCACCCAGGAAAAAGTCCCAGACGAGGTGTTCCATCTTGAAGCCAGCCAAGGTCTCGATTATGGATTATGTGGGCAGGAGTACCACACAGGTGTATAAATAATTTAACTGTAGGCAGAATTACTCCAACTGTCATCCCATCTTTTCACAGATACCTACAATAAGTGCAGATATGGGAGTCAAGACCGAGGCAGCAGGCTTAGGAAATATATGTGAATGTCTCTGCAGGGTCTTTTATACAAAAAAGTTCTGCATTGCAAGTCAGTAAACTACTGAGAGATGACTGAGCGGCACAAGTGGAACAGAGAGGGGAAAAGATTAAGGAGAAGATGATGCTGAAGATGACTGTAAAGTGATCAGTGGAGGAGGAGTGCGGAGGAGATGAAGAGCCCTGAACTGAAGTACAAAAGGCACGCAGGAATGTGTCCTATAAAACACCAGCTGGAAACCTTCAGACAGGCAGGATTTTCTCTGTATGAGCAACACTTCACACTACAGTATATTTAGGTCATCAGATATACGGACACCAATTTTTTGCTGTCATCTTTTCATCATATATTTTATTATGTGTACTGAATTTAAGTTCCCCAGTGCTGCAACGCCAATAATGTCCAAAGTTAAGTGTGAAGTAGACAAATGCCAAACAGACAGAATTTATTAAATGTCTAAGAATAGACATTACATGTCTAGATCTAATAGCCTGGAATCCCAAAGCTTATTTGCAAATGTCTGAGCAATGAAACATGTGACATAGCGGTGCTTGGCCCCGTTGCAAGCAGAGCAGAAAATGGCAGCCGCCTGGTCACAGTTTTTTTCATATCACAGCTAAACTCTTCATTAACAGTCTTGGGTCCTATTTGATCAACACTGCCTAGTTTTACAGTTTTAATTTCTTTGTAAAGGAGCAAGGGAGTTTTATTCTTAACACATTATGCATGTTAGAACATAGTTGCTGAAAAAATGTGAAAACACTGAAAACTATGTAGTATTGAATTGTGCAGCACAATTTCTATTTTCAGACTTTTTGGGGGGCAGACCTGAAACATGGCTGAGTGATGCGCCAAAACCATGGTCCCCCAATACTATACAAGCCCCATGAGCTGACACGTGAACAACACTGCCATCATCCTCCCCTCAACCTTCGCAATAGTCAGTTACAAATGTACCTTCAGTGACTTTCTCAGTCCAAAACAACCGAGCGGTTCACTTCAACTCATTTCAGTTCCTGCCACAGTCCTCTGGCACTCAAACATGTCTGAACATGTCCAATAAAGCTGCAAGATGGAGTGTGCATGTTCCAGTTCATTTTCAGATTGTAGTCATGTTTGACACTGAGACAGTGGAGTGGACATGCCCCCACGGTCTATCTTTATTTACTTACTCATGTTTCTGTGGTGTGACAAACTCAGGACACATTTATTAGTGTTTTACGTGACCTTAAAGAGTTTTGGGGGTCTCTGTTTCAAAGGAGGACATACAATTGTGACCACCTGGTGCCAGTGTATCTCATGTTACAGCGAAGAGGTAGCCTGGCATTGCCAGTGAATTAATCTTGAACCTCGCAATTTATTTTCGATTTCCAAGGGGCATTATCAACACATGCAGACCAGAATGCCTCTGGATGTGACTGGATATACCTACAATCAACAAAACATACATTTTTGGTCCATTTTCAAGCAGGATACAGAACGGCACCCACCTGCAATGTGGTAACACAATCTTGATCCATAGTTGATCGGCACTGTCTAGTTTGATAGTTTGATCTGGATTTCAGGAGCCTGAAACATTGTGCTGGACAGACCTGCTAACAGGGCGCAAATGGATAGACCTGCAACCAATCATAGCAGTTAAACGCTTGACATGATTTTTCAAATCTGAACCTTTGACACTCTTCTGTCAATTATCATATAGAACCTACCATACATTAAATAAACAGTTGTGATTGGCTAACTGGAACCAAGGCTGGTGAAATTCTTTCTGAATGGAAGGGGAACCCAACATATCTGCCTGTGAAATGAAAACATGAGCTCTGCAGGTTCCTCTGGCTCCCAGGCTATAAATCTACTCTATTGAGCAGAAGATAATAGCCACTTACTGTGCCCATTTGTGTAAGTCATAATTAAGTTTTGTGTTTGATATTACAAGTTTCTTTTTATTTTGTATTTCTCTATTTCAGTACCACACTCAGTGACATGTAGCACACATATGCAGTAATTTATTTCTATCTATCTGCATAGCTCTGTCTACTTTGCTGCAATATTAGAAACTGTTTTAATAAAGAAAATTGAAGCATCTGAAAATAGTTGTCCAACGGACTAGGACTCCTTTACAGATCTTCTGCTACGCTGTGAAAGCCCGCCATGAAAAAGGCGACGCTATCAGTCTTGTCTGCCAGTGCTGGCTTTCAAGAAGGCCTAGGGTTTTTGGTCCCACCCACTATAAATCAATATGTAATTGGTTAATTCACCTGTCACTTTCTAAACAAATATACACAGCCATGGTTTTCTGTCTTGGCACGAAAGTCCTAACAAATGAGTGAGCCAGTTCTAACTTTTTCTCTGCCTCACAACAACAACAAAAAATTGGATAATTTTAATGTTTTCAAGAAAGTAACCTTTTTCATTTCTGATTTCATAAAAAAATGATGCCAGAATTAGAATTAGAGGAGAATTATTATTAAATAAAATAAATGAAATATAACATTTGAAATGCTGATATGTTTGACCTTTTCTGAAGGTCTAGAAGGCCTTAAGGGTTCCCATCTCTCTGTATGATGAACTGAAAACTGGAGTTTTGAGTTTTAATGATCAGAGTTTGGAGCTGAAGCATCAACTGTATTTTCTCCTCACTGCTAATGTGTGATAAGGAGATTATGTTCATTTTTATAATCATGTAAGCTTCACCTGGAACACATCTGTACTCCAAGTCAAGTAAAGCAGGGAGAAGAAGTCTGTTTCTGGCAGAGAAAGGGTAGGGGCAGTTGTGAGGGGGTGGAGCCTCGCCAAGGCATCATCATTTAAGTCGCAGTGTGTCGCTCATAAAAACATTTCTCTCATTGTTTATGAATTATACTGCCATAACAGACGATTTGTCAGCTGGGCTATAATGTCAAACAAGCAGAATGCTGTTAATCTCCTGCCATAAATATTTTATAAATGTTTTTATGTTGGCCTCAGAACAAGAACTTGGCCATGCAGCTGAAAATGTGCTACTGAGCCGTGAGTAATCCAGCTGTAAATATCCAAGGCCCACATCAAATATTTGAAAAAAAACTCTACTTTTTGTTTTCTGCCTGGTAGCTGCTTGATATTTGAGATTTCCCACCTAAGAATGGATATAGATGAGAATAAAGTCAGAAAACCTATAGCTGGACTTAGTGATACATACTATAACTTGACCATTTCCTAAGTTAAACCCAACGCTTGTACGTCACAAAACCAGAAACACAAGAGAAGTAGCATAAGGAATTAATAATTTGTGTAAGTTGCAATTGTTAACATGCAGCTAATAGTTTACCACAGTAGAAACTTATGCTGCCTTCAAATGAGGTTGCATGGGAGCTCACATTATGTAATGGTGGTGAATGGTAAGTTAAAACTTTATCATTTTAGTTCTTTCTAATTTTAGAAAAAAATTCTTTTTTTAAATTGTAACAGGGAAGACCTGTATCAGCACCTTCACACTATCTCACCTTCTTCCTACTGGCACTGACTGGGAGTGGTTTTCTCTGTGCAGTGGTACTAGGTGCGTTTGAGATGAGGCAGGCCTGTGCAGAATCGATCACAGGCGATCGCCGCTCAATGCATGCCGGTTAGATTTGTGTCCGACATGATCCTGACTCGCTCTGATGTCATGTACATGTGGGCAATCAAAGTGGCCGCAGTTTTCTAAGCCAGTTGCTGGAGTTGCTCTCCACTGCCTGCAAGCACCTGGCTGTCAGCTAATTGATAAGCTGACATGCTCCGATTGGCTCTTAATTTTGACAACAAACACCATGTGTTATATGAAATACAAATTTTCTGTGTAATTGTAATATTTAACGCTAGATATATTAGTCTTATGTTATGTTGCAATAAAGTTTTAATCTGTAAACAAGCAGATATCTTGTGATTGATAATAATAATAATAAAGGTTATACATGGCTTATCAAACAAACAGTTACAAAGTGCTTTAAAATTCAGATAAAATAACAGAGGTTCATGTAACAGAAGGGGGATCTCTTCTATTTCAACTTCAATCAGCAAAGAAGAACGCACTTTATTTCCTCAGCTATGAACGTGGTCTGCAGACTACAGGTTGCCTACAGGTGATCTAACAGGATGTTAGTGTCTCTTCCTGTATATTCTCTGAAGTTTGCTGGAAAATATCCAACTTGACAGCAGTTCATCTCCAGCGAGCCTACTGTGTCTGTGTGTTTGGGGGAGGGACTTCACTTTGCTGTCAGCCAGTGGCTGCGATGCAGGTGCTGATTGAAGGCAGGTGTGATTGAATGTGCCTCATTCTCATGGTTATTTAAACCACATGCAGCAAACACTGCTGCCTCTCATCCTCCAGTGAAAGGGCTCACGCTTTTTTTGTGTGCATATAGATTTAACTCACTGTAAACATTGCCACAGCCTGAAGGCAAAGGTGGGCTTCCTGAAGGCTGAAGTGTCTATGATGGCAGCTCAGAAGTCTGCCATCAAGTGATGTTTAAAAATGTGACAACTGTAGAAGCAACTGACATGCAGCACAGCTTACCTAGGCCTATCCTCGCCCTCCCCTCAGCGATTAGGAACTGATTGTTCCTTCTCTTTTAATAATTGAAGAACTGACATTCCCCCTCCTCAATAGTCAAGTTGGATTATTCCACATTATTGCTCTGTTGATTTTAATACATTTCTAAAATTGTGTTTTTAATCTTTTCAAGTTGTGTTGCCTCTCCTGATCTGGGTGGTCAAATTGTGAGCCTGCAGATCCACTGCAATTACTGCAGTGGGGGGGGGGGGGGGGGGCTACATTATTAACAATTTATTGAATTTTAGAAAGAGATGATATAGACACACAAAACAAGGAATAAAAGGCGATGTGTACATATATAACTTAAAACAAATTACAGTAGACATAAACTAACAAAAATAAAATGTGGTAAGATAAAATGAGAAAAAAAATGTTATAAAAAAAGACCAAAGGAGCAAGTTAATGAGTGTGTGTACATAGAAGGGAACTAAGCCATGTGTGTGTCTCCAAGGGCCATTAATATTGAATAAATCTCTCCCATTTCAAGTAATACCCTTCCGTCCTACCCAGCAAAGAGTAGGACACTTGCTTATATGCTGCCATCCTAGCAAGCAAATTATTCCAGTCTGTGTTTGATGGTGTGTGAGCTGACTTCAGTTGTTGGACAAGCAGTCTCTTACGCATGATGGCGGTCTGGACCCATTCAGTAGACAGAAGGAATAGTGTCTTTCAGGGTAGATGGGTCCCCAAACAGAAATATACGTGTGCAAAACAGTTGTTTGACTACAAACATGAGCTGACGTCCAAACATCCTGCACTTTAGGGAAATACCATCCTCCAGCACCGGGGGTCACTTTTTAGCTTAACCCTGTACAATCTGGAGGGCTAGTTTTACAATATTTCTGAGGAAGATGTAGACCTAGATATTCCCAACACCCTCAACCTTTCCTTACCTTAGTTTTGCTACACGTTAGACACGGAGAGTGAAAGTAATGTTGCAGCTTCGGTGCCACATAGCGGTAATGTTACGGCGCCATATTGGGCCTGGTTGAACAGTTTAGCAGCAACATTACAACTCACAGAGAATTTAAAGCTTTATTGAGTTCATTTTTACAGACAGAGTGATTTATTTTCTTCATGACCTGCCGTGCAGGGCAGGTTTTTTTCTTGTGTGAAACAATTAGATGTTGGACTTAAAAGTGAAGACCCTTCCATGAAGTGAGTGTGGGACGACACACACAACAGGAGACAAGATGGCGAGCCAAACCCAAGGACTACGTTTCTAGAGACCCTGCTTCATCGTACCAGTGAGATTGCTGCACATGGATAGACTGATGGTAAGTGGTAGGAGTATTTAACCCCTTCTTTTCCCCCTTTTTTATTTTTCCTTCTTTCTTGAACTGATTTGGAAATAACTGGATTTTTGAACTGAACTGAATCAAAACAGAACAAAATTCTTGAACTGAACTTGAATTGAGTTTGAAACCATTTGAATTAGATTGGATTGAAGTGTTACTTATTGTATCAATTGTGATTTATGGTGCATAGTATATGATGTTTAATTTCATTTTGAGTTTTCAAATGGTGACATTAATCTCTTACCTGTTACATAAAATAAGATAGTAAGTTAAAGACCAGTCTAACCAAAAATAACACAAATGATCTAATTTAAAGGAGCCATCCAGCCCAGATGAGCTGTCAAAACTAAACTATTCCTTACATAGTTTAGAGAACCTAAAGGAGGGAAAAGTGAACCTTACTTATCTCTTGTGAATTTTAGTCACTTTTTGGGTACCTGCAGGATTATTGTTCTGTCGAGCAACTGTTATATTGTGTTTTGCCTTGTTTTACTTTCAGTAAAGTGCCAACTTTTGTATTCAAAGTGTCTGGTCTATGGTCTCTTCTTGTACTGTTACCCCTACTCCATACGAACCTAGAACTGGTCCAGTAGCTCTACTATTGTATTGGTCTATACAAGTGCTACATTTGACTGACATTCTTGGTGTCCATGTTACCATTGTATAGCCGGTGTTCTCATGACTTAACCACTTGAGCACTAAGCTTACCATACACACTACTTCCAGTGACCGCAAGCTATATGAAGTCCCTTTTTAACAAGGTCTCTTTTAAAATGAGACAGCTGGAGACTGTGAAAAGCCATGCTGAGATGGAGTTTTCAAGCCACTCACAGAGTTTTAGCATTAGCATTATGTTACACTAGCCATAGCTGCTTCCAACAGTCATTGTTTCTGCTGACAAAACCCAGGGCCACTGGCCAAAAGTGGGGCTGTTTGTATTTACTCTTGTGCAACAGTAATTAAGGGTTCCACTTAACAAACGATCTATTCTTGTGATTATGGAAAATAAATAAATAAATGCCTCTTATGTTCAGTTATAATGGTGGCAGCTGGCTAAACCCATTCAGCGACTTCTACTTTTAGTTCTTTTAAAAGTTCTTTTAAACTGAAAGAATTAAATATGTATTAATGCAGCCAGGCTTTGGCAGACAGTCTGTTTAAAGACATGACAGTCTTGGTTTGGTGTCTACAGTCTGTTGGGAGGGGGTGGGTGGATGGGTGGGTGGTGGGGGGTAGCGGGCAGAAAGCCAAGCAGCCAACTTTTAAAGGAATAACAGAGTGAGAGACAGGGAGATTGAAGCCACACGGCTGCTGCTGACTTTTACCCATCATACATTCTCTTGTCATCTATGTGATTTCCCCACATCCCTCCATCCCCCTCCACCTACAAACACGGATTTAAAAAGCAGCAAGGGGCTCTGCCAGCCCACCCAACGTGACAGATGCAAATTTTCTTTCTTTCTTTCTTTCTTTCTTTCTTTCTTTCTTTCTTTCTTTCTTTCTTTCTTCAGCCTATTGTCAGATGCGTCTGCTGTAGTAATCTGTGCCCAGTTTTGGCACATCTCCGTCTTTTCAGAATTCAAAGAGCATCTGTTGGAAGCGCGGGTCTCTGTGCTGCGGAGTAAGTCAAAGCTCCCTTGGAAGCCTTGTCACAACACAAGCTTTTTATTGTTTCTCGTCATAGTAATTTCCTTTGTTCCCGTCGCCTCTGATTCCTTCGCCACCAGATGAGCAGCTGGTTCCAAATGTCAACGTCTTCCACAAAGGACTTATAAAAAAAATCAACTACATTCACTCTGAAGACAGAAGCAAAGACCTCAAAAGAGCATGCACCACTTAGATCAACCATTTTCAATTTTCCAATACAAATTTTAGATTTTGTAGTGTTTTGTACACATACACATAATGAGAATTTCAAAATTGTACACTTGTAGAAGTAAGGGTACCAAAACAGAGAGCTGCAGTTCTAACCAGAACCATGTGCTTGTGAGGAACACTTTTTTTTTTTTTTTTTTTCGAAGAAAACATTTGTCAGGGCTCTTTGTATGATTAAGGGTTCCATTAATGACCCTTTTCATGCAAAGAACGAAGAATTCTTCAAGGGTTGTTGAGATCCTCGAAGAACTTCTTTATCAAGTGTTTGTCAGGGATTCTTGGCAGAATCCCCTGGGTGGGTTCTTCTGTGCACCTTAGAAGGTGGAAAGGGTTGGATTCACTCTTAGAAATAAGGATTCCAAAAGGGTTCTTCCTGAAGGGCTGAGGTTCCCAGAACTATTTGCTTCTGAAGAGCCCTGTTTTTTATTATTATTATTATTATTATTATTATTATTTTAAAAAAAAAAGGGAGGGGTTTAATTTGGGGTTATATGTTTCATGAACAATCCTTTTCATTCAAAAAACCCTTTCTTCAAGAAAGGGTCCTTCAAGGGTTTTCTGGACCATTATAAAAACCAATATAAAAGTGCTCTCAGTAGAACCCCCTGGGTGAGTTCTGGATAAAAACCCTCTTTAGAACCCCCTTAGTGTGTTCTAGATAAATCTCTTGGAATATAAAAAGATTCCCAGTAGAGCTTCCTGAGTGGGTTTTAGATTAAACCTTTAATAGAAAGAGGTTCTCAGTAGAACCCCCTGGGTGGGTTCTTGTTAGGTGGAAAGGTTCTTGACAGAACCCACAGAGGGGGCTCTGGGTGAAAACCCATTACATCTTGTAAGGGTTTTCTGTAGAAGCTCTCATAGGGGGTTCTGGGTGGAACCTTTCACAGATGATTCTACGTATAACCCTTGTTGGGTTCTAGGTAAAACTCTCTGAAGGGGTTCCAAGTGGAACGTTTATAAAAGGTTCTAACAGGAGCCAAAAATGGTTGTCCTATGGGGACAAGCTGAAGAATCCATTATGGTTCTAGTTAGCACCTTTATTTCTGAGAGTGTAGAACACCCAGAGAAGTCCGGGGTAGAACCAATGCAGCATAGAAGTGTTCTCCATAGAAGCACTTGGGGAAATGTCATAGGGAAGCTTTTCACAGATGCTTCAAGGTATAACCCTTTATGTTCTAGGTAGAACTCTCTGAAATGGTTGTAAATGGTTATACCAGCAAGGTTCTCCTGTGGGCACAAACCAAAGAACCCTTTATAGTTCTAGTTAAATGGTTGTCCTATGGGGACAAGCTGAAGAATCCATTATGGTTCTAGTTAGCACCTTTATTTCTGAGTGTGTAGTCAAGAAACGCAGTACTGATAGATCAGACCAATGTCATCATTTCTTTCCAAATGAACGCAGTGCTTTATAATTCATGTATCATTTACACCACATTGATTATTCATCTACTTCTGTCACACAACATTGTGGGCTTTTTTTTTTTTGCTTTTTTTTTTTTTTTTTTTTACAAATGATTACAAAAGAGCCTCCAGTATCTGACTAATAACCGCTCTATCCAACAAGATTGATTGTGTGACGTCTCCAGGGGGCACAGAACATCATTGTTGTTTATGTTCAGCCCGACAATTTTTCCCGACCACACAAATAATGTAAAATAATCTGTGAGGAGATGATTGCTATTTTCTATCATGTTCAATTACCGATACACACGGGTAACTGTATTCTACCAGCTTGGTTCCGTCCACTTAACTGCTTGCCAACCTGCCAAGTCATTACAATACTGCATTTTTTGAGATTTTTTTTTAATCTAAAACCAAAGAAATACTTTTCTTTTCCAGAAACAGAAAGACAATTAAAACCCAACATTGTACACAGCCTCTAAATAATATATATATTTTTTTTAAATATCCAGTGTTTTTTTAATACTTGTATTCCATCACTCTGTCATTAAACAGGCCTCTGCTCAGGGACTCAGGAGTTTGGCCAACTGTGCTGGGTGAATCTAAATGCAAAGATAAAGGTGAAAACATCTGTGATAGAAATTCCCATTTCTGATGTAATCTTGTATCTGCATATTGTAAGTACCTAAATACAGGACAGAGAGGAAGGCCTGATATACTTGTATGACACACAAGACAAGATGAGATAGAACAAGCCAGAAGTGCTGTATTGTTTTCCTGAATGTCCTGTACCATCATGTGATAACAATATGCAACTCACCCTTTCCTGACCTTGCATTTATCTGTGTATAAAACATTGGGGTACACACTGCATGAGGGTACACACTGCAAAAAAGGAATTTCAAGAAAGTCTAAAAAGAAAAATGAACTTGTCAAGCAAATTTGGCATCAGAAAAGTAATGTCATTATAAGAAAATAGATCTAACTCTGTCATATTAGAGAAATTAAGATAGAAATTCTTACAGTTAATGCAATAAAGAGACCAAATTTCTTCATGTGCTAACACTAAAGGCTCAGAGAGGAGGGGCTGTCTGGTATGTCTGTGTCCGTCTGCGGGACAGTGTCTCTACAGCCCTGCTGCTGCAATCTAGTGGAGCTCCTACAGCTGTCAAAAACATTAAAACTGAAAAATACGTGGTTGAGGTTTTGAAAAAAATAGCACCATTAGCATATATTTGTAAATGAGCGTTGTTTCACCTCAGAATCTGATTATGAAGTGTTAACTTTCTGTTTGTTTTAATGTATCGTGACACTGAACAGTCCCAAATGCTTGGCTCAATGTCAGCATTGAAAAAAGCAGCTGGACTTTTTTAACCTATGAAATGCTGTTTTTCATAAATTTATGGTGTGGGGGCAGAGCCAGTATGCCTTCAGCGTTGATCAGTCAATGCAGTGTGTTATCCATCTATGTCTAAATCTAATCTATGAAACACTGGGCCTAGTGCAGCCAGAAGCACAGCGGCTTCTTCAACTTTCAGAAAAGGTAGTTTTTAGGTGCAAACTGTGGCAAAAGGAGCATACTATACTTTTAAAACTATTCAGGAGTATGTATGACAAATTATGTATACTGAAATGTAAATAAATCAATGAAATTCATAAGATTATGAAAAGAAATACAACAATCATTTAATCTCTATTTCTTTTCAGCTGTGGTGAAACACTACCTACCCTGATCGCACATCACTGTGATCCAGACACTCATGAAAAGAGATCTAATCAGGTAAAATATTGAAAAAATTGAAACATCAGTGGTTTTCTAACTGATTAGACCCCAGCTGGGTGATGATTAGAGGAGGCATACAGGGAATTACAAGTATATGAATATACACTCACACTCCACCCACACTTATTTTCCTTGATTCAGTCTGTCATCCAGATCGTTTGGGCTACAGGCTTCATTCTTCTGTCCCCGTTAAGATTATTCAAATTTCACCTTTATCTTTCCTAAGGTGCCCTGCAGAGTTTTCTTGTAAACAAACAAAAGTTATATTTACATTCAGTGTTACTCAGACTTACTCATCCAATGTTTACTTGCCAGCAGTCTTCCTCTTCCCTGGCCTTGTTGGTGCACTGCAGTTAAACTCAGTGTGTAGATTAGTGGAATAGTGTGAAATCATTGGCAGGAATGTCACATCAAAAATAAGGGAAGGTAGGAAATGCATCTGAATCAACAAGAACCTGAAGGATGCACACAGGGCGTGCATTTTGGTGAGTAACACCGAATACAAATAAATTTGTTTGTGTAGAAGACAATGCCAGAGGGCACCAGCAGACCTTTCTCACAGTGGCCCTTTTGACATGAATTAGTCGCACAGGTGTTGTCAATGACACTAAGGTTAAGGTTAAGGTTATTTTTATTATCCCCTCAGGGAAATCTGTTGTGCAGCAAGAGTTTACATGAAAACACAACATAAAAGGGCAATATCATCATCAACAACAACAATAAATAAAAAACTATGTAAAAACCACATACTAGGTCAAGAGAATGACAATTTCAGTACAAATATGCAAAAATGCCAAAATGCAGTGTGCAGAATCTCCCAGCATAGTGCAAGGACTGCAGTCAAGGTGCTAGTTGTTATTGAGCATATCATCTACCATGACGAATCCGGCTTTGTGTGTTCCACCATATTGCAGCACTGCCGTTTCTGCAGTGGCAAGTCATGTCCGTCACTGTCAGTGTCTGCTGGTTGTCTCTAGAAGGGACCCCCAAATTTGTGAGATTCTCAAAAAACAAAAAACGAGAGCTTGTGTGTCGTAGGTTTCCTTCTAGACAACATTTCAGTGGTGACAGCATGAATAATGGTGATGTTGAGACAGTAGTCCTCACTAACTGATGAAGGTACCTCTCCGGATGCTAATATTAATGTTGTTCAGATTTTATACAGTAGGTAGTTTTATGCTGCGCGCTCAGTGACTGAGAGTACCTTAGAGTGTTAAGTCTCAGACAGCGAACCTATCCATGAGGTGAAGGCCTGTATATTTTGCATTCTGTTTTTGTCCAAAGTTAAAATTTAATATGACTGTTGGAGCAGCCGAACTGCACAGGTTCTTCCAGACTTCCTAGACACTGTTGTCAAAAGTAATGTTATATAAAAAGTAAGCGCAAGAGTTGAAAATTGTCAACTTCTTATGATGGCTTGCATTCATTTGCACTCATACTATGGGAGACGCCACCACAGCAGTGGCAGCTTATTAACTTCCAGTACTTCGCCACATTCATCTGTAGGACTTGGACTGAAAGAAGGGTGTTCTAGCCCTGAAATGGTGGCCTCAGGGTAATAGCTCAAACTTCCTCTGAAGTGTGTGGTCCTGGCAGACCCACTGAAGCTCCGGGAGTGTTTTGTTAACCGGAGATCTTCACCCATCCGGTGAATTGGCACAGGGATGAGTAGATATTGAGTGAAATTAAATTTTTGAGTGAACTACCGCTTTAAATACCAGAGAGAAATCAATAAATAAGAAACTTTAGGCCCTTCAAATGCCGATACAGACAGTGTCAATTTGTGACAACAGCATCTTCCACACCTCTACCAGGCCTTCATGCAAACAGAACAGAATCAAGCTGTTCCTCTACCTGCTTTAAAATTTCATTCTTGATAAGCTTCTCACAGGTTCCATGACTAAAGAAATCAGAGCTCATTCAGTTATTCATTGTCCGTAACCGGGTCATGGGGGGCTGGAGCCTATCACAGCTGACAATTGGGCGAGAGGCGGGGTACACCACAGACAAGTCGCTGACAATGAGTCTATCACATCTCACAATTGGGGGAGAGGCGGGATACACCATGGACGAGTCGCCAGGTCATCACAGAGCTGACACACAGAGACAGAAAATCATTCACACCAACATTCACACCCATGGGCAATTTAGAGTCACCAATTAACCTATCAACCTGCATGTCTTTGTACTGTGGGAGGAAGCTAGGCGCACAAACGCCACACGGAAAGTAGCTGGGCATTTTTCTGGTGCTTTGAGCACCACAAGTCAAGTCAAATATGTATTTTTGATTTTTGGGTGAACTGTCCCTTTAATTAGCATCATTAGTAACACCTGTCTTTAACCTGCTATTTTATATCAATATGGCTGGCACGAAAAATGTCTGTCTCTGTGCATATTTGTCCCGTCTCGCTTACTTTAATTGAGGCTTGTGCCGCTGATAAATTCAGGAATGCGTTTGCTGTTTCAGTGTGATCTCTTGTCAGCTCAAACACTCACTGTGCAAATTTGGTCAGCTAATAGAAACAGCAATGCAGCGTTTGCATATGGAGAAGTCATTATTAGTATTACTATAACATGCCATTGTGCCATTTTCTACCATGCAACACTACCAGACTACAAAGCACACTGCTCTCATAAACCTCTATATTTATTTATTACCCACATTCCACCTGTGACATTACATCCTGTTTATTTCAAAGGGCAACGAGACCACACTTTAACAGGTGAAGGCACAGACTTTAAATGCCCATTACTCTCCTGAGAAGAGATCTAATCAGGGAAAATGATTGAAAACACATGTGGTGGCTGGTTAGGACCTATAAGAACAACCTACAGATCGGTAAATTGAAAAGGGTTAGGGATATTTATTTAAAAGACTACTGTGCAGAATTTAATAGCATCTAGCAGTGAATTTGCAGACTGCAAACAAGATAACAAAAACACGATTCTTATTTGATTACACATTATGACATTTTTTTATGAATATTATATTTAATTTCTGCTTCTTTAAATTCTGCCTATAGATCCCCATAAATCTTACACTGAACCTTTAAAGATTATTGTTATTTAGCAACTTTTTAATGGCAGCCATGCTGATATGAAATAGTAGGGTATAAAGACAGGCACTAGCAATAATATGAATTAGGGTCCTGTTCCATTTAGTGTAGCAGATTTTTTCAAGTGAGCCAACATGCACAATAGCAGCACACTGACTCTATTTCATGTCAAAATGGGTGCCATGAAAAATGTACATTAGTGGCTTTAACTATTCACAACAGTTAGAGGAATCAGACAGAAATGATTAGAAAACATCCGTCTTGCTTCCTTTCTCTTCCTCAGCCCACCTAAAATCCTTGCAAATAAATTGCACAGTTGTATTCATAATTGTATTTTCCGCAGACTGTATTGCCATCAGGATGAGGCTTTAGTGAGGCTTTTGCTTTGTAAAATTCATTTATTTCAGCAGCTGTCCTTAATAAAGATGAATGAGATGATTGGATGTTGCCAATGCAGTGATCATGATTCTTCCCATTATGTTGCAGAAATAAACATGTTAAATAGAACAATGAGACAAAATGACATTTATTCAAGATTTAGTTGCACATAGTGGAGCACTTTCAGATTGCAACTAACTCGCCTCACCCTCCATGTGTGTAAGAGAGCCTATGGTGGTTGCACCACTTGGTTGCTTGGTTTGTCCATTCTGGGCTACTGTACAATATTGAGATATGGGGGTGCAACATGTAGACATAAAAGGCTGATTCTAAGGTAACAAAAACAGAGCGATTCTTATTTTTAGGTGACTTTAAACAAATGAAAACATACTTATGAAAATTATATTCCATCTCTGTCAATAGATCCTCGCTACTTTTCTTTTTTTTAACCACATTCTTTGGTTTATTGCTGAAACATGTATCACCTATGACAGAAATACACTTGAAAGCATTGGAAAAAGAAGTGTGGGGTTGGATTTAAGACCCTGGGCCCTATCTTACGCTGATCTAAAGCGCAAGTGGCAAGCGCGAGGCACAATAGATTTAATTTATTCAAGGTGTGTCCAAATCCACCTTTGCCGTCTTGTGCCGGGGCGGGAGTGATATTTCGCCCTGCCCCGCCCTTTGCGCCACCAGCGCAAAGCAGGATACACCTATCAGATGTGGCCAAGTGCCCTCATTAATTCACAGGCGAGTTTAGGACGAACTCGCAATAAACCTGCAAATAAACTTGCAAATAAACAAAGAGAAAAGATTTTTAAAGTGAGGAGACAGATCTCCTGGTTTGAGGAGTGAAAACGTGATATATGGAGACAGCAGGACGTCTCTAAACAGCTTCATTTGTAAATAATTTATTTTACATTAATGCCTGCAAAAAACAATACAATAAATGAACCGCAAATGTCATGCAGATATGTAACTGCTTATATTTTATATAAGTTATATTATAACCAGAAGCACGTTGAAAGTATGTTGTATTTTATAATTAATTATTATCATCATCATCATCATTAACTCTGCTGGCTGAGGAGTGGGGAGAGAGATGGTGCAGTAGAGAGGGGAGGTGAACAGATCCAGTCTAGGTGCGAAGCTTCCCAGTTCCACTGGTCCTCCTGAGCCAGGTGGAGGAGCAGATACGCGGCTGTTCGTGCTCCTCCTTCTTCTCCTCTTCCACCTAATCCTCACCTCCTCCTCCCATCCTCGCTCCTCTGACCTGCTGCGAAACAATCAGAGAGAGTTTCTGAAGTTTGAAGTGCACAAAATTATGCACAAATATATCCAACCAGCTCTGATAGAAGCACACAGACCTTTTTCTCTCAGGTTGGGTCGGACTCATGCGGTCAAATATAGTGTCTTGTATATTTTATATGTTATAGATCATAATTGTTTAAACATTGTTTTTCTGGATCATAACAAACAAGCAGACATAAACACTACAGCTGCTCCACCTGTCATGCTGACACATCTGATAAATTTGTCCCGTGCGCACTTTGCAGGTCTGTTTACATTTATTAGGCTTTATAATTATTTTTTTTCCTTATTAGTGAATTTATCTTCAAAGACATGCGCGAACAACTGTTTAACATTAATGAAAAGTGTTCTGTGATTGTGGAGATGTGTGCACCTCAGCCAAGTGCGAGACACAAGCAAGAGACACACGCAAACGCTTTAAACTTCAATATTTACACTTTATTGCTGATAGAAAATATGTTCAAATAACACTTAACTAATCCACACTCCCATATGAGGGAGAGAATGACCATAAATGAAGGCGATTGTGAAGACGTATGTGTGTTTCTGCCAAGCCCGCCGGGTGCTATCTTGTCCTGGAAGACCACAGACTTGGCATGTTGACCAGGTTTTGGCTGGTCTAAAGTGCAAGCGTTTTTTGCCCCAATTCCCTGAGCACAAGATAGCAAATGCACCAACCATACCTTTGTTTTGCCTTCATGTTTAGACCTCCCGCCCACAGCGGCACAGACCCAGCGCAAGTGCATTTGCTATCTTACACACATGGCAAAAATGGCACTTGCGCTGGTGTAAGATAGCAAAACCACTTGCACTGGCGGCGCAATGGCTTTGCGCCGGGTTTAAGATAGGGCCCCTGAGAAGATCAGCATGCAGCCAGACCAGCTGAAGGCACCACAACAGGTCCACCCCAGGAGGAGAGGAGGTGAGCAGATAAGAGCCATGCTACAGCTTGGACTTAAAGTGATAGTTCACCCAAAAATGAAATTTCACTCAATATCTACTCACCCCTGTGCTGATGTGAGGATGGGTGAAGATCTCCAGTTCACAAAACACTCCTGGAGCTTCAGCGGAAAACAGCACTGCAGCCAAATCCAGTACAATTGAAGTGAATGATGACCAGTTTTAAAATGTAAAAAAAGAACACAGAAAACACAAAAATGTTTCCATACTGCTCATGTGGTGTGATCCAAGTGTCCGTAAGCCACAACATTAAAATTTGACCCAAAAAGACGCCATTTACACCATGTTTTTGTCCTAAATGTTAACTGTAGCCTCTCAGACCTGATCCATGTGCACACGCCTGAAACAATGTAAGCAAAATGTGCGCACTCCATCTAGAAAACTGTCCTGTCAAAGTGCTAATAAACTAATTTTAAACAAAGTATGTGTATTGTATGTAATGTTAAAATTCACCTGGGTGAAATATTGCACAGTATGAAGTTTTGAATTATTTCCTGAGTGTAGACACGTACATGTATTCATTTAATTTTACATTTTACATTTCATTCTAGTCCATTCTGAATTCAATTAATCATCTGTGATAGACCTTGTGTGTATTATGAAGGAATTACTCATCTAATTTCATTGTACAGCCCCGTTGTATAACGATAATAAATTACTTTGAATCCATGAATCTTTAAATCCTCCACACTGGTCCTTTAAGACGGATGTTCTTTCAATTTTTAAAGAGTTTTCTCCAGTGATTGACCTCTTCAATCAAAGCACGAGATGGCTGTTTTAGCAGATGAGCTACAGACATGTAATATTCAGTGTTATGATTCGTGTTAATTTATGGATTGAACCAGCCCTCCTGCTGCTGGCAGCCAACACTCTTTGTGTGTTGTAATTGAGAATGTGCTCTTCAACCTGCCAAATCAAATAAGAGTTAATGATTTCAGAATCACTGGAATGCCTTTTGTCTGTTTGCCTGTTATTACCATTTTATCAACCACACATCAAGTGCCGATCTGCTTCAGCACACACATATCATCTAATCAGAAAATGAGTTTGGGGTTTTGTGCCTTGTGTAAGCTGAACAAGGCCGAAGCCGGAGAAGCAGACTCTGAAATACGTCGAGATGGATTAAATGAAAGGACTAGGATTAATTAAATCGATTCTGAGTAACAGAAAGTGAGAGGGGATTTCAAGATTGTCAATGTTCATTTTGCACAAATGAGATATAAACAAAGATAATAAATCGTACTTTGCATTCGCTGATCACCAGCCTTGTAGAAGTATATCAGCCAGCTGTGGGGAAGGTTGGTGAGACGTAAATGGACGGCTTCATGTCTCCTCCACACCTCGTCTTCTGCCAAGGAAAATCTATTCAAATCAGCCAAGAAAAGCAATTAATAGCCTTTCAGTAGGTGTTCAGCTGTAATTTATTAGAACAATCGAACTGTTTTCCAGGTATCAAGTGTGGGCGTCATTCACCGTCACACTGTTTCAAACCAGTGCAGTTAAATTATAAATAAAATCTATTCATCTGTCGGAAACATATTCATTAAGATAATTAAGAAGAGAAGTTTTAAATGTGCAGTGAGGGAGGAATCACACATTAGAATGAACGTACTAGCTTCTGCCAAAGTGTCTGTATACATCATTACATCAATATGATTGCACACTTGATTTGCAGCTGCTATTCTCTCTCACTCATCACAAACACACACACCTTGCATAAACAGTACGCAAGCTGCAAACAAAGCCACAGAGCTCCCGCCTCTCTTCAAGCTGTCTCTCCTGAATGCAAGCACTTTAAAAAAAAAAAAAAAGTAATATTCAATCGATTGGCTGTTGTCATTTCAGTCATGTCAGTGTGTTTGTTTGCTGCCGACCAATCTGCTCTCCATTTTGTATCTACCTGTGACTCACAGTTATCCATAAAACATTTAAAAAACTAGGAATAGAAAGAAAAACAGAGTTTTGCTGCTTCAAAGTTAGTTTAAAAGTTCTCTTTTAAAAGTTCTAATAGATGATTAGAACACGTGTAAATGATCATCTAAGGTAGGTTGCAACAAGGGGGATTAAATCATGGTTTAACTTTAAACTATTTTGCACCAAATGTTTAGCTTGAAATTAAAAAGATCATGTTTAAACTTCCCTTTAAACCTCAGTTATTTTGACTTTGATTGAGTTTAAATTGGAGTTTAGAGTTTTGGTGCAACAGAATTAAAATGTGATGAAATGCTAACATTAACTAGCTAGGACATTTTTCTTTCTCTTTTTAGCTACCTAGCAAACATATGTATAACTTTTTTGTTGTTGTTGTTGCTGTAATTTTTAGCTATGTTTTATCTTTTTTTTTCTTTTTTTTTACTTTTTAGCCACCTAGTGAATAATATAAGAAGTTTTTAACTAGCAAGCAAAAAATAACATTTCTGTTTTTGTTTTGTTTTGTTTTAATTTTAGCTAGCTAGTAAACACTGTAGTGTTTTGTTAAGGTATGCAAAGCAGCCACTTTTTTATAGTGACTAGGTCCCACAGTGCTGGAATTTATTTGTAATTTTGTTATTTTTCTATTTATTTTACTTTGGGTAAGCAAACAAATTAATTGTGCAGAGCTCTGCTTGATTTTAAATCTTGATTCACTCATTTAAACCTTGTTTTGCTAAAAACTGGTTAGATTAGTTTAGATACCCAGTTTAAATATTTGATTCAGTGTTAACTATTAGATTTTGCAAGTTTGGCTTATGCCAACATTCAGTGTCAGTGCAGGAAATAATGAGCCCTTTCTTTCCTTTTCCTTCACCGTAACAATTATCTTCACAACCTTAACCAAGTGATGTAGTTGTCCATCCCTACCTTAAAGGTACAGTAAGCAATTCTGGAGAAAAATACTTCATCGCTGCGTGTCATTCATCAAACTATAGACACTTTAGTTGGTGGCTCGAAGATGGTGGACTGTTGAGTCTTATTCCCAAAACATCAGTATTTCTCAACCTGTGAATGAGACTGAACTACCTGACTGACCTGTGACTGGTCAAAGTCTCCCCCGACCACCGGCTAGATTTTCTAAAGCCAGAAAACAGAACCAAGAGGTGGAGAAATTTTCTCTGTCAAGCTTCCTTGTCGAGAGTCTAGTTTTCTCTCAGATCACTTGAATTACATTATGCTTAAAGGTCATTCTTGAACTTTTCCCCAATTAAACCAAAAATAAATGGCCCACACCAACTTTACTGTCTCCTTTCCTTGTCTTAACCATACAATAATTGCTATGTGCAGATATCTATGTCATAATTATGACTTAGCATGTCATAATAATTTCAAGCTTCTTTCTTGCACTTTTTCTCTCCACCCACACTTTTGTCCTTTTTGCCATCAGTGAGATTCAGTATAATGCAAGCAGATAACATTTTCTCTTCAGTTTCATGCAAAACTGACCTTGTGTAAACCTTATTAAAAAACCAACAGATTGTGCAGTCAACCACAAATACCATCTCTCCTCTCGTTACTTATCAAAGCTTCCTTACATATAGCGTATGTATTCATGAAGCAGAGAGGCGCGTGTCAGAGTTATGTGAAATAATCACACTGGGCCTGGTGTTTTTCTAATGCATTTTGTATTCAGTGGAGAGTCTGGTATCTTTTTATCTTCACAGATAAAACCAACAATGAACTAGGACGTTGTTCCGTGCTGTGATTGAAAATCCTGATGAGTTCAAACCAATTATGTTAATGAATTAATTACAGTAATTAACTCCATTAAAGGCTTATTGTTTCATAATCCACAGCAGATGTTACATGCCACCAACAGTCAAAATCAGTTATGCAAAATGTCAGATATCCATTCTGCCTGAGCAAATCTGCATATTAAAACAGTTTTTTTCTTTTCTTTTCCTTTTTTGGTTTTGCTTTTGTTTTTGCCACTTGGGGCCAGAATAACAAGCTGTAAACACAGTATTGGCACATAAAATTGTTGTGGCAAAAATGCTAACATACTTTCTATCTATTGACACACCCAGCAGACACAGAGTAACGCTAAGATTTATTTGACAGTGGCAGACTCCCACTGTCTGAGGAGCAGGGGCAAGAAATGTTATAATTTAAGTATTTAAAGGCATGTAGAGGCCAAATAATTTTCTAGTATGTAGGGTAGCCTATTGTGTTTTCTCCCCGGGAGGGGTACTTTAGAGGGCTCTTTGCTACATTTTGTGCACTAGAAAGGCACCCTGTAGGGCACTTTACCAGGATAAGTTTAATGGAAGAGCACACCAAGGGTCATTTTACCACATTGTGTCCACGAGAGGGACACCCTAGATGGCACTGAATCACATTTTGTCCACTAGAAAGGAACCTCAGAGGACACCTTTCCATATTTTGTCCACTACAAGGGCACTTCACAACATTTTGTCCATGAGAAGAGTGCCCTAGTTGGCACTCACCATGTATTGCGTACTAGAAGGCCACTGGAAGGGAACTGTAGACAGCATTTTACTACATTTTCTACATTAGAGAGGCACACTGGAGGTCACTTTACCATGTTTAGTGTAGTGGAAGGGCACTGTAGATGGCACTTTACTACATTTTATCCACTAGAGGGGCACCCTGGAGGGCACTTTACTATATTTTGTCCATGAGAAGTGCACTACATGGGAACTTGAGATGGCACTTTACCACATTTTATGTATTAAAAGGACACCCTGGAGGGCAAGTTAGCACATTTTGTCCACTAAAAGGGCACTAGATGGGCACATTAGAGGTCACTTTACTACATTTTATTGACAAAAATGCCACCCTGGAGGGCATTTTACCACATTTTATCCACTAGAAAGGCACCCTGGAGGGCACTTTACCACATTTTATCCACTACAAGGGCATCCTGGAGGGCACTGTACCACATTTTGTCCATGAGAAAGGCACTAGATGTGCAATTTAGACGGCACACTTTAGACCACATTTTATCCACTAGAAGGGCACCCAGGTGGGCACTTTCCCATGAAGTGTCCACTAGAAGGGCACCCTAGAGAGAACTTTACCACATTTTCTCCACCACAAGGGCATCCTAGGGCACTTTACCATATTTTATCCACTAAAAGGGCACCCTGGAGGGCACTTTATCACATTTTGTCCATGAGAAGGGCACTAGATGGGCACTTTACCAGGTTTTGTCCACTAGAAAGGCACCTTTGGGACGTGCAATGTTGTCTATCCTAAATACTAGCAATTATCTGGCCTCTACATGACTTAAAATAGTTAATAAAGTTCCGTGTGTGTTTTTATTATGATAACTTTTTTCACCATGCTGGTGCCCCACTGCATATAGGTGGTGACCTTTTTATTTTTTTCACCCCTGCCCCTGTTTGACATGAAAATGGAAGCAAAATATAAAGCATTGGTCATGTCAAGCACTCCTTGACAACCGGAGGAGGACAGATGGAGATGACAGTCTCACAAGTAGACCTAGGAATTCCAGAAATAATTGCCAAGGTGTCCAGTCAGACCAGGAGTATCAGCGATCCACTGCTGGGTATAACAGGCTGTCAAACTGCTCCTAGTGATGCATTTTCAGACTCACCAGTTGCTGAAGGTCTAGATCTGGATCAACTGTAGACTATCAACACTTTTTTATAGTTTTAATTTGGATCAATGAACCAATAGCGGGCCTATTTCTTTAGTGCACAAATTTAATAATCCAATCATTATAATTACTCTAAAACATATGAGGTGAGTTTAATTATACGGTATTCATGTATTTTTTTTATGTTCCTCAAAAATAAATTAAAACCAAACCATGTGTCCTTTCTTTGGACAGACAATTTAGAGTAAAAATTTTCTTTTTCCCAAGAGAAGAGCATACATGAAATTTTTAAACATTCATTTTGATTGTTGCTCATTTATTCATGAATATTTAATTCATTTAATTCTACCACAAGGATAGTTTTTCCTTTTATTATTTTTTTTTATTTTTTTAGTTTGGAGGCCCCTGTAGACAAAAGCTATAGTGCACAAAATATAACATAAAAAATAAAATGATGCTTCTTTTTAACTGCCCAACATAATGCTCACTGCAACTTTGGCTGGGAAAATGTAAACACATTCTCATTTCATCTGCCAGGTGGCAGCCATAAATAACAACTATACAGAAGTAGCCAGTGTCCTCACGCATGATCTCATTAACTCGTGTAGGTCATACAGACGCACTGGCAAAAAAAAGAGAGACACTATGTCATTACAAGTTTAAAAAAATTATTATTATTTTTTTTAATTTAAAATTTTCCGTGGCATTATAAAAATACTGATTAGTGTATCTCATATAATTTCAATTTATATTTTGGACTATGTTTAAAAAATACATAATATACTATACAGTGACACAGATTTTCCAATAAACAGTGTCCTGCGTGACTCTTAAATACATATTCACAGCAGACTGGAACCATTTCATCGCATTAACTGTTGGCCACAGACCAGCTGTGTTGTATGAACCAGGGGATGAGCACCGTGCTCAAGGGCACCTTAGCAGGAGTTTGGTTATTACTGTAACCAAACCACGTGAGCTGCGGCAGAGCACAGGCAGCGCCGACCGCCCCGCAGCAGAGCCATTCAGACGCCTCAGGAGACTGCAGATAAACAGCAGGGCTGAACCAGACTGTGACCAAGATTATATTTTAGCTTTTTGCAATATATATACTTTTCTTTTCCAAAGTTGTATACAGTAATTTTACAATATCTAAGTTTTTTAATTGCTTTTGGAATAAGAAAAAGTGCTGCACACTCTTTTACTGAAACACCAAAATAGCATTGTTTTCCATTTTAAAGGAACAGTCCACCCAAAATCAAAAATATTTTTCCTATGGTCTATGTTACACAAGAGCAAACACGCGGCATGTACAGAAACGAGCTGCATATACAGAAAACAAACGCAAAAAGAAAATGCTGCATACCCATACATACAATGGAAGTGCTCCAGGCCTCTAGGGGCAGTGCTGAGCTTCCACCCAAAGCTTTTTTTCCCCCCTCTCTTTCATAATACTGTAAAAGATTAAGGCCAAATGTAAAAAAAAGAAAGAAAAAAAAAGAATACATACCTTTTTATGTGGCCTCTCCCAACTCCAGGCTAGAGGCCTGCAGCACCTCTGCTTTATGACTGGAAATGCAGTTTTGCATTTGTTTTCTTATGTGCAGCGTGTTTCTGTATATGCAACTTGTTTTTGTATATGCAGTGCGTTTGCCCTTGTCAGCCACTGTACTATGTGCTGTTTATCCATCTAGATTGTTTTGAGTTTTGGAGATATCAGCCATAGAGATGTCTGCCTTCTCTCCAATATAATGGGATTAAATGCCTCCTGGCTTGTGGTACTCAATGCACCCCAAAAATGCATTAAAAAAATTTAAAACCAATGTCTCTTTCCAAATATCATGACTTGATTACTCAAGACAATCCACAGACCTTGTTGTGACTTGTTTCATGTAGGAACTACTGTCTCTCTAGCAGAAAGTAGTTCTGGTAGATGCTGCAGACAGATAGTTAAAGTAAGATAAAATAAAATGCAATAATATCAATTAATTGCTGTCATTATTACCAAGCAAAAAGGGGGGAGGGGTCCGTCCATCCATCCATCATCTTCCGCTTATCTGGGGCCGGGTTGCGGGGGCAGCAGTCTGAGCAGGGACACTCAGACTTTCCTCTCCCTGGACACTTCCTCCAGGTGTTCCGGAGGGACCCCAAGGCGTTCCCAGGCCAGCCTGTCCTGGGTCTTCCCCAGGGCCTCCTCCCAGTTGGGCATGCCTGGAACACCTCCCCGGGGAGGCGCCAATGGAGGCATCCGATATAGATGCCCGAGTCACCTCAGCTGACTCCTCTCGATGTGGAGGAGCAGCGGCTCTACTCCAAGCTCCTCCCGGGTGACAGAGCTCCTCACCCTATCTCTAAGGGAGTGCCCCGCCACCCTGCGGAGAAAACTCATTTCAGCCGCTTGTATCCGAGATCTTGTTCTTTCGGTCATGACCCAAAGTTCATGTAACAAGCTACAAAAAATGCCATTGTTTGTTAGTTAATTATAAAGTCAGTTAGCTTAGTTAGCCTGCTCATGATGGGTCAACAGAAAAAAACTTGTTGGCTGAATTAATGCAGAAATATGGCCAGATAATAGAAGATTAAAAAACATTCTAAGTGTGTGTTGTTTTGTTGTTTTTGTGTGTGTTTTTAATCTGGAAAACATAAGTAAGGTTTATATAGGGGTATAAATTTTAAAATCTTAATTTTAAGCTAGTTCAAATTTTGGTGCAAATGTGTTGTTGTTTACAAGAACAAATCCAAATGTGTGTTTTCAGCGTATGAACTGTTTGAGCCCATAGACGCCAACACCAAGGCCTTGAAGGATGAGGTGGCTTGAGATTTAAAGGTTGGCAATCGGTTATCTCAAAGTGATTTTCATGCATCTGTTTTATTGATCTGAGAGTCAGTGTTGGTGTGCAACTTTGATATTTGATATTTTCTGGTCAGTGCACGAGATGTTGTGAAGTTTTTCAAAATAAGCACGTGATTGACAGGACTGTGACTAAAGAGAGCGATGTCTTTAGACATCCATGCAGACAAGCACGGATGTCTCTTCTGGGTGACGTCAAAAAAGGCATCAGGAATCAGAGGATGATGTTCACAAGGTTCGTCATCGGTTACCTCAAAGTGTCTTCATGCGTCTGTGTCACTGATCTGACGGTGGCTGTTGCTGTTCAGTGTTTGATAGTTTTCTACCCAGTTTAAGGTGGTGCTGTCATGCTTTAATGGAGTAAAGCAGGGATTGGCAGAACCATGGCGACTTGATCCAGGCACTGACGGCTTTGTGTGTCCCCGGGGACAAGGACCCTGCTGGCACCCTGCAGCTGGATATTTTTCAATTCAAATCACTGAATTTGTCCTCCCTGCTGTCATTTAGTTCCTCATAGTTTCAATAAAGGTAAACTGCACAACCTATGTCATTGATACAATTAATAATTACCCCAAACAATCAGGCAGAACCACAATGACTATCAATGGCAACCTTTATTCCCCTACATCCCTCAGAAAAACACATATAATCTGATACATAAAATAATTAAGAAACCCTCTTCTATCCTCTTTACATTCATACAATCTTGGATTTAAAAGTGCTAACAAGAACCATAAAGAGTTCTTCAGCTTGTCCCCATAGGAAAACCCTTTTTGGTTCCTGGTAGAACTGTTTATAAAGGTTCCACTGGGAACTCTTTCAGAAAGTCCTACCCAGAACTCAGTGTAAAGGGTTATACCTAGAACCGTCCGTGAAAGGTTTCATCCAGAACCCCTATAAAAGATGTTCTACAGAGACCCCTTATATGGTGTAATGGTTCCACTCAGAATCCTCTCTGGGGGTTCTATCCAGAACCGTTGTTGTGTACTGACAAGATCTATAAAGGGTTCTTCCATTATATATGATTTTATCTAGAGCACAATTTACACACAGGGGAATGAACCTTAAATGAACTTTAATGAGAACCTTTTTATATTCCAGGGGTTTTATATAAAACCAGGCTTCTACTAAGAACCCTTTTGTGTTCCAAAGGTTTTACCTAAAACACACTCAGGGTTGTACGGGGAACCTTTTTATATACCAAGAATTTAGCTAGAACCCACCCAGGGGGTTCTACAAAAAACTCTTGACAAAAGATTTGAACAATCCTTCAAGAACTCTTTTTTTCAAAAAGGGCTCTGGATGAAAAGGGTTCTTAATGGAACCCTTAGTCTTACAAAGACCGATTGACACACACTTTCCTAAAAGAAAAAAAGTTGAGAAGCAAATGGCTCTGAGGAGAACCTCAGCTGTCCAGGAAAACTCTTTTGGAAGAGTGTATAATTGTAATCTCAGTTGTGAGACCTTTATGTCTCAGTTTTCATTGTAGAACATCGGTTTGTTCTTTAATGTGACCAGTGTGAGGAGCCTGAAGTTGTCTTTGGAGGAGTGCGTCTCTGATCTGTGCTCAGGATGCAGGGATCTGAATGTTTTTGTTTACCAAAATCATTAAGTCTCTTCAGATGTACAACAGCTGTGCTGCATCGCTTTAATTCATTTTACACTTTGAATCACTTTATCTTCTCCATGTTTATTGCAGAGAACGTCACCATCAGCCACAGTTAACCAAGCACAGGTGGTAACTGTGGCCGTGGTACATAATTTATTGATTTATTTTGCAGTGAAACATGACTTTTTGAAGAATCATTTGATCACTTTTTAATCTCAGTTCTAAACCTTTAGTTTTGTTGAAGATGTCAGTAGATTTAATTTGTTTTAATACGCTGTGTGGGTGCTTGATTTGATTTAAGTCATTTTTCTGTTTTGAACACAAAAACACTCAGGGGGGCAGTTTCACAGACGGGGCTGAGATTAATGCAGCAGTAGGCCTTAATCCATACACTCTTGAAAATAAGGGTTCCAAGAGGGTTCTTCCTGAAAGGCTGAGGTTCTACCCAGAGCCATTTGCTTTTGAAGAACCCTGTTTGAAGAAACAGTTCATTGTAAGACTGAAGGTTCCATTAAGAGTCCTTTTCAGCCAAAGAACCCTTTTGTGAAGAAGTTTAGTCAGGGGTGGTTTGTACCATAATGTGGAAGTGTTCCCAGTAGAACCTCCTAGGTGGGTCCTAAATGAAATCATTAGAATATAAAAGGTTCTTGGTAGAACCCCTGGACAGATTCTTATCAGCACCTATGAATCTTTAGACAGAACAACAGAGGCAAAAAGAATTTGTTCCAAAAGCTTCAGTGAGGTTGAAAAAATGCTACTAAAACAAACTGTGTCAAATCATCCAGTTACTGAAAGTAAAAAGTATGTTGGTCTTCATTTGGATCTGAGCTGCCAGAAGTGGGGTCTGTGGGGCAAAGTTGGTTCAGTTTGGCTCATTAGATAATTCTAGCTGAGAAAAACAAAATTTTTAGTATAAAAAGTACACTGTAAATTGTTGTATGCTGTTTTTAGTGTGCTGTATTTAAGTGACTTAAAATGTTTTTTAAGGGACACCCTGATGGCTCACTTGGTAGCACATGTTCCATGTCTCATCGTATCTCTCTCACCCTTCCGCTCTATCTTCACCTCTACTGTCCAATAAAAGCAAAAGGGCAAAGCAGTCGTCTAAAAAGGGTTAGGATTCTTAAAATATGTAGGATCCTTAATTAAGGATTATTTTTCATAATCTGAGCATGATAGGCAGAGTGACACTCTAGAAGTCAGTCGATGGAGGTAACTCAGGAACATTATACCATTTTGCATCTTAACAATACAATACAATGGGAATTTGCTTTTGGCCCATATTTTAGTTTCAGTTTTAGCCCCCTAACTAGCCATTTTTATAATTATTCAAATTTGACTGGTTGGTTAAAGTCACGTTTCTTTTCTTTTCACAAAACACACACTTATTTTTGCTTAACATAATCTTTACTCCAGGGATTAAAACAGCTGTACAACTATTTTCACATTTATCTACATTTGACGCATCACTAGGAAATGCACTGACAAGTGATATTGTTGAAAAACTTCCTTTATATTTCAAGAAGCACAGGGGCAGAAACAAGTGAAAATTATTACAATCCATTTAATCATTTTTTTCTTTGTTCTCGTATTAATTGCAATAAGATTGAGCCGGCGCAGGTGCTGATGCATTGAGCAGAAACTGTGGGTTTCTGAAAGACCCCAGTAGAGTTATTCAACACGAGGACAGACTGAAACACTCTCAAAGCATCTCCCAGAGAAAGCATGTCACTAAAAAGTGAAAATGCCACAGGATGCTGTTGTTAAGGGTGACAGATGACATAAAAATGTTTATTTCATAAAGGGAGGCCAGGAGAAGCCCGTCCTGATTGATTAAGACCTTTCTAAACAGGAAATTCCCCTTAAAGTGAATAGGCCTAAGTGACAGAGAGATTTGAATTTCAAAAGCCTGAATACTTAATCCTGAATTCATAACAGTGATTAGTGATGATACTATGTCAAATAGGAAAATAGGAAAAGTCTAGATAGGCACTTAAAACTCAGCTTTCATGTGTCTTTCTTTGACATCCTGGATGAACTGACACTGACTGACAGCAGGTAGTGAACACATACTGTACACTGTAAAAAAAAAAAAAAAAAAAAAAAAAAAAAATTCAAGGCAACATTCTGCAATAGATTTTTGAGTTTAAACTACCCAGCTTAAAAAAGTTTTATCGACCTGTAATCTATTATTGAGCTAATTTACTTTTCTTTCACATAAACTTCAATCTGAGCTTTAGAAAAGCAAAAAAAAGTCTAACATTTTGAAAAAGTTTTACCATCTACCAGTCTTTTGCTGAGAAGTTTTACTTTTCTTCTTCAGCTAAACTTGATTCTTTGATAAAATTGTATTTTAGAAACTATAAACTATTATAAATGAGTAAACTTGAACATTGAAGTGAAAGTGAATAATGATTAATATTTCAATATTTTTAAGTAAAACCATTTCATTTTCAGGCACCTACAGAAAATAGAGGGCCTTTATATGAAGGGTAATCTTATTTTTGATCAGCTGTGTCAGAAATACCATATCCCTAAAAAAACACTCTTTAAAATATTTACAATTGAAACATTTATCAAAACAAAAAAATATTAACCTCTGAACCTTTATCACTTCTTAAAAATCTCACATTTCTAAACCTGAATGGGAGAAGTGAAGTTTCTATATTTTATACACTTTTGATAACATATGATAAACAGTCCACTGTTGATAGGCTTTAGGCACGTAGACTGGATCTTTAATCACTGCAAGAATGCGAGAATGAAGGTACTACAACACAAATGGTTAATGAGAATTTACATTACCCTGGTCAAACTGAACTGTTTGTCCCCTGACATCCCAGACACTTGTAGTAAATGTTTAGAAGGAAAGGGGAGTCTAATCCATTGTGTACGGGAGTGTCCAAAATTACAAGAACACTGGAAAACAGTTGTTGAGACTGTATCTGAGATTGTCAGAATGAAGGTACCTCACCAAGCAAAACTGTGTGTAATCCAAAAAACTTTATTCTTAGTTCAAACTTTAATTGACTTTGGACTCCTGCAGGCCAGGAGGATGATAGCTCTGTTTTGGAAAAAAAATAGATATGCCCTCAAGAGGCATGTGGGAGAGGAGATGGCATTTTGTGTTGTATTGGAAAGACTGACTCATATAACCAGAGGAAGGGCAGGAGAATTGAAAAAGCGAGGAAACTTTTACTGGAGTTTCTTAGGCATCAGGGCACGAAACCACTGTGTGTAGAGTGTATTTATGTTGTTATTGGCTTTTGTTTTTTTTTCCTTTTTTTAATGAGGTATTGGGACTATTTACTTTGTTGATTGTATATGTGTGAAATATGTGCAAAACTCAATAAAAATATTGTTCAAATAAAAAAATACATTTCAGGCACCCAGTAATGACAAACAAGATTCACAGCTCAATGTGAATAATTTTTGAAACAATTTTTATGGGGTTTGTGAAACTCAAAGAGTCAAGTTTATCTAAAGAAGAGAATATCTCAACAAAAGATGGATAGTTGGTAAAACTGAAATTTTAAGTTTTTTTTTAAGGCAACTTTGTAATTTTTACAGTGTGCAGCATGTACTGCTAAAAAGTCTTTGTCATGACCGGTATGAGCGGAGCAGCAGGGGTAGGACCCAAACACAGATTGATGCAGCTGGAAGATTTAATAATCAAAGCAAAGGAAACAAAAGCTTTCTGCAGGCAGGACACACGAAGGCCAAAAGAACATAAAGAAGTCCAACACAAGTAAGATGTCTCTGCTTGAACAGACCAACAGAATACAGACATACAAAAGATAGAAAGCAAAGACACAATGCACCTGCTAACACCTTAATAATCTAGCAAGGAACAAAATAAAGCAGACCAGTAAAATATGTGTTATATCCAGGGCAACAGCTGCATATATCTATTTCAAACTTTGCTACTCTCTTAATCTGTCATTTGTGTTTCAATATACACACTAATATAGCATCTCTTCACAGAACACTGTTGTCCAAACCAGCAATAAATTCCTTCTCTATAGACAACACTTTGCAGCATGTCTGTACAAATGATTACCAGTTATAAATATAACACCCTTTCTTCTGCAATAAACTCAACAGAATGAGAGACAAAACTCTTACATAATTAAATTACATAGCCTAACATTTCTTATAGAACCAACAGCAGAATAAAACATCACCAAAGTAGATAACACAGTCCCTGCACGGTGAGTGTGTACTCACCAGTCTGATTTGTGAGTCCTGTGTACCTGAAGTCTTCCACAGTCTCCTCTATAGGTTCAACTTCTCTGCTCGCTCATTCTCAAAGAATAATACAACCAGTCCCCTCAGCCTCTCTGCCCCACTGCACTCCTTAAAGTTTTCAAAAACTCCGAGCTGAATGAGGCTCTGCAGTCACATCAGGGATTATTGTCCAGGATAGCAGAGAGGTCTTAGACAGCTCTCTGAGAGTCAAGGTTTCTCATGCAGAAGTCTTGAGCGTAAAGCATTTAATGTTTCGCCAGACCCAGTGTGCACCTTTTGCAACATTGTGGGTGTGCAGCATTTCATTTAAATTTAAATTAAATTTAATCGTAATAACAATTAATAAACAGAACAAACTTAAAATATGTAGGGATAATGTAGAGCGAGTGGGTTACTATACAGAAAAATACCCTGACAGGGTGACGCAATGCTCTTATTACACACCTACTTACTAAAGAAATCAATAGTTTGACATAAAATGTTGATTTAAAGTTTCATGCTCTCCAAATATATTAAAATTAATATTGGAAAAATATTCCATTGAACGGTTTCTTTCGACAGGACGTGATCCACCAGAGTCGATGAGAACAGCGTCCATAGCATCGGTCTGCTCTTCATACCTTCGGCCTGCTATTCATAGCAACGGTCTACTATAAAGAAATAACAGTCCTTATGCTGTAATTGACCAATCAGAATCGAGCATTTAACAATGCTGCGTAATAAGTGTTTAATAGTTTCAGCCACTTGCTCATCCTTCATCCTCCACCGTATCAGTCCCACTTTGTTCACCTCCTTTATCAACCACATCATGATTTGTGGGCTCAGTGTTGCCAACTTGGTGACTTTGACTTTGACTCAGATTTAGAGACCTTTTAGACCCTCTGAGCAACTTAATTTCTAATAAGCAACTAACCACATATTTAGCGATAAATTCAGACCATCAGAGAAAAGGCAAAACATATATTAAATATATTATGTTGTAATTCATTCAGAGTGATGAGTCCATGGAGTCAGGTGTGGGGTGTGGAGCAGGCAGCCTCTCTTTCACTCTTTCTCTTCAGTTCTCAGGATACAGAAATAGTTGGTTCGACCTTTTTTGATCTTCTTCACTTCATTGAATTTTTAAAAACTTCTTGACTTGAATATATGATATCCCTCTGGTGAGTTCCTGATTATATAGCTAAAGATTTCTCTATCTATGTGTGTATGGCTTAAGGTGATCTCTCCCTCGCTGCCACCAACACGACCACCCACTACAGTAGATCGCCCTCAGTGTTTTAATCTGTCAAAATGACAGATGGGCTTCAGATTTTTCTTTTCATTGTTGAAAGAATTCAGTCAGCGGTGGAAAGTACTCTCAGAGTAAATGCAGTTTGTCATTCCAGCCCTTCAGTTCAGGTGTCCAGCTTTGATAGGAAAACAAACTAATACAGTGAATAAGACTGAAGTCAAAGTATTTATTGTCATATGCAGTTAAAAGCAAGTTTCCCTGTACAATGAAATGTTTCCTTTGCCTTCCACTCTCTAAAACACCCATATAAAAGTGGAGAAAAATATAAAGTGTAAAAAAAAAAAAAATACTGATGCAGAAATACAAGAGACATGAATAAAGATAAACTTGTGATGATGATGGCTACAAGGGTCCACGTGATGTAAATTTGCTCAAGTGCGCCCTTGTGCAGCCGTCTGCATGCAGGCCAAAATTTGACTAGGTGGACTGTCCACACTGTCCACAAGTACGCTGACTGCAAAGGTGCAAGAAAAGTAAACCAGATGCTTGTTTCCTGCACTGTTTTGTGGAGATTTGCTTTCACAGTTTCACAGAAAGACAAAGATAAAGACAACACAGACTCTCAGCGTGTTCCTGTCTGCTTGCATCTTTCCATCGACTGGCACCTGACATTTGTCTCCTGTCACACTCCATTAGCTGCTGGCAGCATCTGGACTTACCATGGCACCCATGCTGAGCCAGTGTTGAAGTGTTTTAAGGTATTTATTTTCCTTTCTTTCTTTTTCCTTTCATGATGAAGGCTAAGAGATAGGAGCATATGCCTTAAAATAGAGGTATACAGGCTTTAGCGTAGTTCCACATGTAGCATACATGAAAAACAAACACCTGCAGACAGATTTAGCAAAGCCTGTAATCAGCACCCTATAATCAGTTCTGTTGTTGCATGTTATTGTGTGCTAGCTACTTCTGGTTCTGTGCCACTCTTAATAATCAGGAAATGCATCATTATCCACCTTCACATTCATCTCTGCCACCAGACTGGCACTCAGCCAAGGTATATTCCTTTCTATTGTGGCGTATCAGTGCTGACTGACGTTATTTACAGTCGAAATGACTGTAAATAACGGCAGTCAGCCCTAATATGAATCATCTGAGTGAATCATGCTTGTTTGAGATGAAACTGTGTAGGGAAGCCATCTTCAGCAAGCTCCCCCGCCAACTTTTTCAATTATAAATTATATGGCTGGTGGAAAAACAGCATGGTGGGAAACTCTCAAAGGGAGCTGGTGGCATCAAAAATGTTTGTGTGAATGTGTGTGTTCTCATGTGTATAGAGCAGTAGTCATGGGTTCAGTCTGTCACAATCCAAGAGTTTTATCTTGCTTAATGTTTACTGACTCCTGGCCAATGATCTCTGACCTTTTCCCAGTCAGCACTGTGACTGGTTTTTGGTCTGGTGCTAAAAGACGGCTGATGTTGTCTGTCTCCAGTGTTGGCTCAGTCCCTCATCCAGGTTCAATGCACCCTGTTCCCGAGAAAATTTCCATCCTTGAGTCACGTGATGACAACAGAGTCAAGACTGTGAAATGTGGCTGAAAGCTAAAAAGTTTCCTCTAGTTAAGATTATTTTACATCACTCGGTCCTGAGCATTGGGACAAAACCGTATTTTGAGCGGGGTTTGATATTTACTCTTCACTTATGCTGGAAAATATATTTGTTTGTGTGCAGCGAGAGCACATTACGAATAAACAAGGGATTTCCTAACATCATCATTAGTGACATTCCTTCATTGTTTGTTGGGAGCAGCGGCAGATTGTTGTGGGCAAACAGAAGAGATGAAATGTCTCACTGATGTATGGGCAGAGGACACGTTGCCAGCATCATTTCCTGGCAGTGGTGACCAACAGCTGCACTTTGATGATGAAATTCATGCAAATGTACCACTGATCAGTACAACAGCAAACCCCAGCAGCTGTAGGGGGGAGGGGAACAAACCCAAAACAAAAAAAAAACAAAACACAATCCAGCATGCTAATTGGCCAGTATCAATATATCTTCCTCCAATTATTTACAGATATTTTAAAGTGTGTCTGACATGTTGCGCAAGAGACCCTCATCCCTTTAGAAACAACAGAATCAGTCATTTCACTAAGTGCCCTAACACAACATTTGTTACTTTTAAGTGACAAAGCCCTCAGCTCTCATGACCAGAGGGACGCAGGAAGTCATGTGAGGATATTTTCATAATAAAGTTGTTTATAAGTCCAAGGAGGTCAGGGTGAATGGGTCAACAAAACATCGGACTTCAACATGGGAGACAGCCGTTCATTTCCCATTTCCTACTAAAGGTCGGGTTATATTAAAGCCTTTTTACAATCATTCTCAATCCATAACCATGGTTTATTATGGTAACTATGATGACTTAATTAAGGATTGATTTTAACCTAAACCACAATGTTTCCCTTATTAACTAAATCGTTTTTGTGCCTAAACTTAACCAAAAGTGTTGCAAACAGAAAAGTGTTTCCTGTCAATCTTTTGTCAGCTGTATATTATGAACTATTACTAAAGCTGGCTAGGGTGCAGGGAGGTGGTTTTGCTGCCAATTTCCTCCAGTGGACAGTTGCGGTACTGCAACAAAAAAACCCTGCTGCCTAAAAAGTATTATATCATTATAAAAACATCCATCTGTAAAATTGTCGACAGGACACGTTTAACTACAAGAAAAGATCGATTCTGTCATGGGACTGGGATGGGACACAAAAGTTTTGTTTTATTTTATTATTTACATTTTATTACCCATCTTCTCCTGAATTGTTAATCCCCAGGAATCATGTTGTTTCAGTTTGTCAGAAATGCTACTGAATCTTGGGGAACACAAGCAAATGGATGTAGAGAAGGTCTTCTGCCCTCTATAGTTTAGCTGCACAACTCCCACAGGTGTGAAGCTATTGTTTTGTAAGTCTTAAGTCTTAGGCATTCAGGTCCTAAATCAAGTCCAACGTCATGACTGACAAGTCCCAAGGCAAGTCCAAAGTTGTAAAATTTGAGTTTCAAGTCCTAAACAAACTCGTAATGTAACACTAAGTTTGATTTACAAAGTTATTTTGCTGTTAAGCTAATGTTAGCTAAGCATTAGTTCGCTATCTATGTCAAAATAAGCCTCGACTTCCGGTTCTTTGTGCATCTTGTTGAATATTGAATGAACATGTAAACGTTATACGGACCACAGGCGTTTTCATTACGATAAATTAAAAACTTTGCGTATAAAATTAGTTTCTAACAAATTAAAAAGATAAATTAGGGACAATTATGTCAGTGTTTAGTGCAATGACAGACCTTGTTCTAGAACGAAATGACTAAGGTGCATCTGAAATAAGGTCAAAGCAGGCAAGTCAGTAAATCAGTCTTCACTGATTTATGAATACAAGTGGGTGATTGTTACAGCTTGTCTTCAGCTTATGAAATCTCTACAGCACCTGAAGGCAGCAGCATTAGAGCACAGTTCACATGGCCAGTCACTGTGTTTACCTTCATTAAATTGCCTGAAAACAACACCAGACTGTACAATGTACAAGGTGATTTGCATAGCTGTTTCAGAGCAGCGAAACGAATGATGCGACTGGTCAGAGAAAATTTAATGATCACCACACCTGCTGATCTATATTCACAGTCACCCAGACCGTTTGCACATTGCACTGCTGCACATACAGGAACCAACAGGCATGCATAGAGAAGCACAGCCTGAGCACCAGACCTACCACCTTGTGCTTTGCATTTATTATTCAAATCTCAACTGAGGATGCAAAATATTAACTTGAGGGTGCAGTGCATGCTTTTGAACCTTTCTAGCCTGTTTCATTGTGGTAAAAAATGGACAATTTGATAATGAATGTTATAATGTGAGACATTTTATTGTTTTGCCGATACCTGTCAGGACTTGGGACACACAACTTGAAAGCCAGATGGTCCCAGTCAAACAGGGACATGGTTACAATAGGATGGTATCAAAAGGCTAAAGTCCAAGTGAAGTCACAAGTCAGCGGTATTATAGTCGAATTGCCACATCTCTACCAACTCCTATTCTGAGCTGGTGAATGATGACCCTGGAAGCCCTGGTGTTCAAAAATGAAACCTGAAACTGAGTCAGTTTAGTAGCAACTAACAAACATTCAGAAACTTTCCCTCTGAATGCACCAGGTCAGTGCAGGACGGGTCATGTTGGCTTAAAGTCAGCCTAAAACCAGCCTGGAGGACTGAGCAGCCACTTTCCTCTTTATTTCTCATCAGTGGTGAATGGAAAGCACCCCTCTGTGACACACCGCATAACTATCACCCCCAGTGATAATATCATGGTGGGATTTACTCTCCATGGCATTCATTGCACTGGTGATTATGTCTACAAGGGGCTGCTGGTTAGCGTGCAAACAGCATTGGACGGAGAACAACCTCCATGCACTCACACACCACCCCCCCGACTCGAGATGTCACCAAAGCGCTGACAGTCATTATCAGTCAGCATGCTGGAGCTAATTGCCACATCTCTGCAGGCCTCTGCTTAATGAGAGCAGGCTCTCCGGGCCCACATGGTGCGCCAGGTCAGCTGACCAGGTGGAGGTAAAGCCTATTAAACACTGATGGGGTGGCAGGGTGGAGGTTCATGTAATTTTTTTTAAAGACACATTGTGTGTCAGAGGATGGCTGTGATGTGATACTGCATGTGTTTGTGTGTGGGAGGGAGATCCTCCTAGAGCTGCGTTGAGGGCAACGATCATCTGTTTGAATTAGCCATGTCTGTCCAGATTTAAAGGACGATTGCAGGTCTTGAGAACCTGGGGCATCTTTCCTTTCAGTTAGGATATTATTCACCAAGTGAATGCTGCGATCTGGGGACACAAGCTGTAAATAAATTGCCTATTTAGAGGTGAAACTGAAAGTGAACACACATTATGCACCAGTGTAGTGCACTGGTGCATAATGTGTGTGTGGGAGTGAGAATGTGGCATGTAGAGCATATATACGTATACATTCTTTAGTTAAAAATGTCCACATGATGGATTCTTCTGGACATTTGTGTTAAAAATTTAAATCAAATCTGTATTTATTGGTTTTCCAAGAATTCTCACAGGAGCAGACTTCTTTTAAAAGAATATTTTTGGTGGGGGTGTTGTGTTGAGGATATGACAGAGAAGGTGGTGAGAGAAGTGGGGAAACAACAGCAAAGGGCCAAAGGCAGGAGTCAAACCTGCGGCTGCTCCAGAGGACTCAGCCTCAGTACATGGAGCGAAAACTTTGCCAACTGAGCTGCCAGGCAACTCTTAGGAGCAGACTTTGACTGATTTCCCACTCATATTTATGATTTCATGCATAAGAAGCTGTTTCTGGCTTCAAGAGGACGCTGCATTCTGCAGTAAACAGGTTTCTGTAATTGCGAGAGCAGCTCAGAATAAACCGTTAAAAATAGAAAATGAAGAGAAAAATAAGGAGAAAACACATAAGACCTATGAATTGTTTTGCAGATCAGCAAGATATGATACTCCCTTTAAGTCAAACTACATCTTTCTTAAGATATGTATGGTATTTTTATAATAAATTGATTTGATTTCTTTATTTTTATTTAAATATTTGAAATATTTTGGCCACTTGGGGGCAGTGGAAACAAGTTATGAACACAGCATTGTCATCATACTGTAGATGTGGTGCTGCTGGAGCACACCAGAGTGATGATCTGCCTCTTTTTTTTTCTTCAAATAAGAAAATTGAATATTTGCAATTTGCATAAACATTTAAAAGCTCTTGAAGATTGAATCATCAATAAACGTAAAGTCTAAAGACGTTGGCGTCTTTTTCCAGGTGTTCCCTATAGGTAGTAGGCGTTTTGCATGCTGCTAGTGTGCCCTGGGCGCTTCTCTGCTCTCTGCTTGTCTGCTCATTTACACTTCAGTACTTATGCCAGTCAGATTTTTTTGTTTGTTTGTGTTTGTTTGTTTGTTTGTTTGTTTGTTTTGCCAGATCATAATTTGAGCTCCTGCCTGCTTCATATTCTGCCTGATTGTATGTTTTTGGATTTTTACTTGTGCCTACTGTATCTCTGCCTGATTATCTTGATTTTTGGTTTTGACCCCTTTTCAAAAACCTCAAAAAAATCTCAGTTTTGCCTTACTTCTGCCTCTTCCCTGTGATTCTGTGTGTTTCCTCTCTGGTTCATAACGCTAATTCACATATCTTTTATGCTGATATATTGGACTTATTAACAACAGTTTCATATTTACACATCCAACAGTTTTCTAGGGACATTATCAACCACTTGGACTTTGGATTTGGATTTTGACATTTTATCAAGCATTTCTGGCCACCTACTGAATCTAAGTCCAACATTCACTCATCTTTTAGCTCTGTTTTTGGTCTCTACCAACTCCTGAGGGGAAATTTCTGCTAAATTCTCCCCCAAGTTCACCAACTTATCTGTAACTGTGTCCACCTGCTGCTTGGTGCTGAGCAGTGAGTGTGCAGTGGAGTTTATAGAGTTTTATCACTAAAAACAGCTGCCTGCTACAGCTGAAAACCCAAAAGAGTAAAGTTTTGGCTGGACAGGTTAACAATGACCTGAAACTCACTACAGAGTTCCATAAAGTGGAGAGAGGCTCTTGGTGATAATTCTCTGTAGGTACATCACAAGGACTGACACCTTTCATGTTGTTTTCACACTGCCATATGTAGTGGTGGACAAAGTACTCAACCCTAGTACTGGAGTCAAAGTATAGATACTCCTGGTCAAATATTACTCAAGTGAAAGTTGCTCACTGTGTTGCTGCACTTCCAACAGGTGGCGTAGTTTGACTGTAAAACACTCAATACACCCAATATTCCTCTGAATATCACATTGCCCTTTTTCTTTTAGCATTTACCAATATAATGCTTTCACATTCTAACACTGGGCTCACTTTTACATATTAAACAACACTCTGCTGTGATTTTAACAACATTCTTACTATTCTGATTATTGTACTTAACCAAAAATATAACAGATCCAACAAGCACTTTGCATTTGCACAACAGGTCTGAACATGCACTCACCAAACTCACAAAATAAGGTGTACACGAAAGGTGTGTTGTACACATTTTTGTTTTATCTCCTCAAACTTAACTTAACCAGTCCCTTATGAACTCACAACAGTTCATGTTAGCATCAATGTCTCAGTACCATATGTAGCTCAGAAACTGTTCACTTGTTTAGCAGTCTATGAACTAAGTAGAATCCAGCAGGTACGTGGGAGGACGCCTGTTATGCCTCAAAGAGTACCTTGGTGATGTAGTGGTTGTAGAAGCATCACTGTTACCTGGAGCATCATTGTCCTCGTTATCATCAGAATCTGGCGCAATGTCCAGCAGCTCTGGGGGACCTTCTTAAAGAAGGAGGAGTTCCTAACGATGAACTGTCTTCTTCTGGCTGCTGTCACCATGGAACCTTTGAGTCTGGTCACAGTATATGGCTTACTGTTGTATGGGGTGGTGAGCTTGTTATGCTTGAGTTGACGATGAAGCACGGTATCACCTGGAGTGAGAGTGTGTGGGGTGGCATGACAATGACAATCTGCGTGAGCTTTCATCTTGGCTTTAGCCTTGTTATCCTTTGCTCTCACTTCAGAGTCTGAACTGTTGTTGTGAACTTGTTGTGTCAGTGAATGAAGGAATCTTTGTGTACAACTTGTGTTGGAACAACAGTTCAGCAGGTGAAGATCAGTATTAACAAAGGAAGATGTTCAGTTGTTGTTTCCAGGGAATTCCTTGTGTTTCAGCCACACGAACAGCTTTGCCCAATGTTCTCATAAACCTCTCAGCTGTAGCGTTTGCTTGGGGCCAAAGTGGTTTGATACGGCGATGATGGAATCCTAGATAATCTGCAAACGGGGAAAACTGGTCACTGTTGAACGGGGGACCATTATCAGTTTTTACAACTCTGGGGATCCCAAACATGGAGAAAACTTTGTCCATAACTGGAATGACTGTGTTTGCTGAGGTTGACTTTACACTCTCAACAACTGGGTAACGTGTGTAGTCATCCATGATTACAACCAGGTATTCTCCAGTTGGAAGTGGTCCATAAAAGTCTGCACTGACACTATGCCAGGGGGCTTCTGGTAGAACTGACATTTTCAGTGGCTCAGTATGTATTACTGGTGTGCTGGCCTGACATGTGAGACAACTATGTACTACTGCTTCTGCTTTGTGGTCAATGTCTGGAAACCAAACCTTGGTTCTGAGCAGTGCTTTAGTTTTGACAATACCCTGGTGTCCTTCATGGGCTAATTGTAGCACTCTGTCTTGTAGGACAGTGGGAATTGCTATTCTTTGGCTTTGGATGTTGCATGACTTGCAATGAAGTTCACATACTCCTCTGTTACTTTTGCGGCACATGTGCTGTCACTTGTCTGAGCAGGGATGTGGTGACGAGACATGTAGTAAGCAGGGTTGTCAGCTGCCTTTCTGTACTCCACTTTGAAGTCGTAGGGCTGAAGCCTCAGTCCCCACCTCTCGATTCTGGCAGGTGGTTTTGACCTGGGATTGTTCCATATGATTTCAAGTGAAGCTCTAGCTGGTGGTGTCCAGCTCTCAGATCCAGTTTGGAAAACACTGTTACTCCATTCAACTCATGTACAACGTCATCGATGGTAGGAGTTATGTGACATTCTCTCTCGATGGCTGTGTTAGCTTGCCTCATGTCAACACAGATTCTTACTTTATCAGGGTCTTTAGGCTTGGGAGGTGTGACAATGGGGGAGACCCACGGTGTGGGGCTGGTGACCTCCTCAATGATGTTGTCCGCCTCCAGCTTCTGAAGCTCATTCTCAACCTTCTGGCGGATGTGGAATGGTACACGTCGATGTGGTTGGCAGGTATGTCTGGATTTATGTGAAGCTTTACCTTAAAGTTTTTCAGCTTTCCAATCCCTTGAAACAGCTCGGGATAATTTTCCACTAGTTCGTCTGCAACTGTGCGACATTATGGTGTGGATGATACTGCTGTGACAACTTTAATCAGTCCCAGTGCTTTGGACGTTTTGTAACTAAGGACATTGAATCCATCACCTTTAAGTACAAAGAATGTGCATATTGTCTTTTTACATCCCTTTTCCATGCTGCACTTGAAAGCACCACTGACAGGTAAACGAATGTTGGAGCAAAAGGGATAGATTTTGGTCTTGGTGGGGCTGAGTTGTGGATGTGGCATTAATTTCTCAAAACTTGCTTCACTGCCACAGTTTGCTGAGGCCCTTGAATCAATTAGGAATAGCATGCTACTGCCATTTAGCTTGACATGGGTCTGTGGCAGCTCTGAGATCTTATCAGCATCAACTACAAAAACATATGCATCATCACTGCTGGAAGAGTTTTGCTCTCTTTCCCCACGGGATGCAGTCTCTGTTATATGATGGACCTTCTTTAGTTGCTGGTTGGCCATACCTCAGGCCGTTTTGTATTAATGTCTGGATTTTGAGCAGCATTGTCTTGCAAAGTGTTTAAGCTTACCACAGGCTCTGCACTGTTTGCCTTTAGCAGGACATTCACCATCATGAGGGTATTTACCTGTACAGTTCCTGCAACGGTTGTCTGGACGTCGTTTTTCTGACCATCGGGTGTAGCTTGGATTTTTCTCCACAAATTTTTGATCCAGCACATTGACTGTAGCAGTTGTTCCTCTTTCTATGCCAGTTGCTTGCATTTCAGACAGTTCAAGTGTTCTTCTGTGGTCTAGAAGCTCATCTAAGGTTAGCTCAGGCTCTCTCAGTGCTTTCCTGCGCAGCCTGGATGATGCACAGCTTTGTATTATTTGTGTTTTAATCTCTGCTTCAATGTTTGCAAACTCACAGTTCTTAGCTAGCATCCTCAGTCTGGTGTGATAACCTTAGACATATATACTTAGACGCCGCATTGAGCGGGTTGGCCCGTTGCTGCAATATGTCAGCGTGTCCGCCATACTGGATGTGGCAGAACTGCCCCGTAAACTAATGCAAGGAAATAGACCGAACTTCATAAAGCGCCTTTCTACAAAGCGATTTAAATTAATGCCCTTTATTCACCCATTCACACACACACTAATATATTTGGGAAACAAATAGGCATCAAAAACATATGATGAACATATATTAGGGGTGCAACGGATCACAGCTGACTCGTGTCCTGTATGGATCGCCCTCTACGGTTCAGCACGTATCTGATCCGCGGACCACATGTGAGCATCATAGTTTTACTGTCACTGTTACTTGTGTATAAGTTATAATCTCAATGCAGAGTTGCAGTGAAAAGACAGGACAGATGCTGCTGTGTGAAGCTCATCTCTGTGAAGAGTGACTGATTTAAAAGCCGTCACATCGCCTTGAGTGAAATCCAGACCATAACTTTTTTCACTGATGTAACTCTGCTATCACCAAAGAAACAGATCATCAAACTGTGATGTTCATTGAAACTTTGGTGATATCAGCTGTCTTAACTTCTACACAGCTCCTCTCTGCTCACCGGTGCAGCTCTGTCTCACCCCGTCTGTGACACAGTGTGTCTGCTGATTGATCATGACTTCTAACCAATCAGATGTGCTGCTGTAGGCGGGACATTAAGCCAGACTACAGAGCGCAGTTGTAGTAGTTGATCTAATATATGTATAGTATATATATAGTACAGCACTGTATAAGTTTGAAGTTTTTAATATTATTACCATTATCATTACTATATCATTATTATTACATTACATAACTATGGTGATAATTACAGACAAAGATCAAAGACAAGTGCATTTTTAAAATAATTTAACCCTAATCCCACCACTTTTTTCTTTTTTTGCTGATCTGAAAAACAGCCAAGCCACGCCAACTGCCACGTTTGTTTACTTTAGCTTAGCCAACTTAGCTTAACTTCACTCGTCCACTTGCCAGTCTTTCTCCTTCTTTCCTCCTCAGGAAAACAGCAGTGTCCGTGTTGCTTCTTTGTGTGTCTTTGCCTTTACTCCTCGTCACACACTTGTAACTCTCTGAAACCATCTAATGAAGCACTGACCTGCTTGTAGAACCACTCTGCTACAGAAAGCCTATAGAAACACCTATAAAAGCTTCAGCATAGAAATGCGATTAAAAATAAAAAGGAAAGCTTTGTCATTTTCTGATGTAACTGTATTAAAATCACTGCATAAAATTAGATTGAAGATAACTGTAAGGAGTTCTCCGAGTCTGATAAATAACTGAGATTTCTTTCTGGCTTCAGGGGCAGTATATACATGAATTATGTGGTATTTTTCACCCCAATAAAATCCAACATTAAAAGCCTACCTGGGATTATTTCTTGTTTCCTAATTATAATAACATCTTGAGATTTAATTTAGTCTTTCTCCTGCCATCACCATTACCACATTTTATCAGAATGAAAGAGGGAGAGCTTGCTTGTTCTTGTTACAGAGCGCCTGGATGACGTATTTCTGCTTTTACATCAATCCCAGTTGAGAACAGACTGTGATTGGTTTCCTTCTGTGAGGAACACAGCATGTGGCCAGTTCCAAAAACAGAAAAAAGCTCTGCTCAGCCTAAAAGTAACAAATAATGACAATCTTCCTAGAAATGTAGTGGAGTCAAAAGTACAAATTTACAAAAAAAAAAAAAAAAAAATACTCAAGTAAAGTTTAGATACTCAAAAAATGTATTTAAGTACAGTACTCAAGTAAATGTACTTCATCACTGTCCACCATTGGTCATATGATACTTTTTTATGGAAAAATATCAGTTATAGCCACTCTAATATTTTCTCTCTCAACATGTACAATTTGTAATCTTTTCGGTATGTTTGTTTTACTGAAGAAGGGATCACACACATTAATTAACATGAGCCAGATATAGCCATACAGGCTCATACAGGCTTTTTATCTACAGTCCCTGGCTGGTTCATGACATAATTAAAACAATTAAAGAATACATACATACAGCACACAAGCACAAACAAAATCACAATGAATTAGCAATTAATCAGGAAATTTTCTAATTAAAGATGCTGTGATTTAAAAAATGCTAAGAGTATAAAATTAGGTCTCAAAATCGGCGGCTGTTAAGCTCAGTTGGTAGAGGGTCCACCCCGTGTATGAAGGCTGTCAGTCCTCTGCAGTGGCCACTGGTTCAATTCCTGCCTGTGGCCCTTTGCTGCATGTAATCTTCTCTCTTTTCACCCCCCTTTTCCTCAAATAAAGGCAAGAAAAGCCCAAAAAACATAACTTAATAAAAAATTAGGTGTCAAAATCATGAAAAAATTTACCCTGAAACACTGAGGGTGTGTCCGCTCTGCTGTCCACTACAACCTGAAAATTACCTGAAACATGGAAAGGTAAAGGTATGAAAAGCACATTTAATTTCTTGTGAATTCTTCAAAATAGAACAGAGAGAAAGTTAAAAGCCTCGGAAGTACTGACAGCTGAACACAGACACTTTTAAAATCCTCTCTCTTTCTGGTCTCCTGCACAGACATGAGCTGAGTCCTGGAAGACACACTTGTGGAGTTGGTGGGAGGGAGAAAGGAGGATGAAGGCTGAGTTGTCATCTTGGGTGGAGAACAACGCCGGCCCCATGCAGGACATTTTGGCAGCACTGGGGAGTTCCTTCAGCGACAGGCTGCTTCACCTTAAGCGTGTGAAGGAGCGATAGCGCAGGCCCTTCTTTCCTGCAGCTGTCAGACTGAACAACCAGCACTGCTCCCAGCAGACCACACACACACACACACACACACACACACACACACACACACACCAAAACTGACTTTTGACTGTGCTATTAATGGACACTGACTGGGCAATATCAGTATTCACTCAGGTGTAATGCCACTTCACACTGCGCAATATCCATATTTCACTCAGGTGAAATTTCATTTAACTGTGAAATACCTACTTCCTAAATTCCTAAATTTCATTCATCCATGCAATATAAATCTCTCACTCAAGTGTATTATCATTTCAACTGTGCAATATGTCCAATAACCTGCTTTCTATGTGCAATGGTTTAAACTTGACTGTTGAGTGTCTTTTATTGTTTGCATGTTTATTGGTTTGACTCAGCACAGCCAAAGCAAAAATGAAAAAGCCCTAGATGGTGAACATGGTAAACATTATATCTTCGTAACATCAGCAGGTTAGTATGTTATCATGCCAACATTGTCATTTAGCTCAAAGTATGCTATTTTTTAAATTATTTTTCCTATGATATCTTGATAGGCTACAGGCCCCCTGCAACCCCTTAAGGATAAGTGTTGTGGACAATGAATGAAGACATGTAATGACTGCGACATGTCATCAGAGATTAAGGAAACATGATAATTCCACCCCTTAACTTTTGTTATTGTTTGTCTGTTTCACATTAAACTTCATTTAAATGCTGAATTTTTCAGGATGAGTAAATATGTTTATGGGTTCTAAGAAATCACTAATTATCTTCTAGAAAGGAGTAGATGTATAAAACTGTTAGACTGTTTAACAGTTAACAGTGTTAACTTCAGTTTGGCAGACAATTGATAGCTATAAACAGCTGATCAACTTACAGTGAAGGACTTGTCACTTGTTATATTCAAAGTATAATGATGAGGGCGTCTTGTGCTCTTACAGATAAGATTAGATCGTTTTCTCTGTTCTGAAACACTGGGGGCGTGTCCACACCGCTTTCTCAGTGTCAAACACCAGTTTGACCAGTATACAAATGACATGGAACATGGACGCTCAGTCTAGCAGCTTTATTGGACATGTCCAGACATGTTTGAGCCACCAGAGCCAGAGGACGTTGACAGCGCGATACTTTTCTTTTCTTCTGTGTTGGGTTGTTGGAACTGAAGTGAGCTGGAGTGAACTGCTGGGCTGATTTGTTCAAAACTGACTGTTATGGAGGGTGAGAGGAGGGGCAGGTGTCATTCGATGTCGGTTCATGGTGCCTTTATGGTGTTGGGGGACCACTGCTCCGGCACATCAGTGCACCATATTTAAGGTCCGCCTAAAAAATCCTGAACCCAGAAATTGTTAGCAACAGTATAACAGTCATAACTCCACAATTCAGTGCTACATAGTTCTCAGTCTTTTCATATTTTCAGCAACTCTGTTCTAACATGGATAATGTCTTTAGAAGAAAACCCTTTTCCCTTTTTCCTTTGCACAGACTTTATAAGGCATTGATAGATTTTGACAACTAAAAAATAAGCAAGGCAAAGATTGGGGTCATGGTTTAAAACAAGCCAACATTGACTGTTTACTTTTTGTCTGAATGAGGCTAATATTGTTATGACAACCCTCTGGACAATTTCTCCTCACAGGATCATGAGTTGAATGCATCCAGACTAACTGCCAGATGACCCCACACTGGATAAGCTAACAACCCCGTGTCTGTGACAGTCAGTCTTTTGACATTTGGTTTGATTTTATTGTCCTCTATTTGAGTACATATTCGCATGCTCTTGACTAGTTTAGGATTGACTTTCTCTTCAGTGTAAGTTTTGTTTTAAAAAACTTTAAAAAGCTCATCCTTATGCACTTTCCTTTCAAGTGTCTTTCAAAGACACTCAAGATGTGCTCATTTTTGCAGCACACTTGTCAAGAGAAGGTCACACAGGCCATGAAATGAAGTGCTTGGTAATTACATCTTCCTTCACCCAAGGCTACATTGAAGCACACAGAGTAAAGAAAATGTCAATGCAATTGACTTGAGGTCTGGGGGGCTAACATGAGACGAGTGATGGAAAGGCAGGAAATCTAAAGTGCCCAGAAATGCAGCAGCACAAAGCTAAACAGCACTCAGGCCCTGTGTGAATGCGGATGGATTTGGTTGTTGAGTCTGTGGGAGGACACGTTGTACTGGAAGTCATTTAGTGCAGTTCAAAGGGAAATGGGGCTCAGAGTGTATCAGTTGTGTTTGTTTGTGTGGATTCTTTTTCAGTATGGTGTTGTTTATCATGTTTAAGGATGTCTTTAAGCACAAATTAGTTAAGCTTGCGTGGTTGAAGGAAACATTTCAGTTGAGGCACAGAATGACCAAAACAAAAAAAAACTAAATCAAAGCCCTTTTCTTTCAGTCAGCATAGAATTTCCTTTAACACTGGTGGACTCAGGGGAGCAGGGGGGGTGATCGCCCCCAAACAATGCAAAAGTGCCCTCTTGGATGTCCCTATGGTAGATAAAACATGATAAAGTGGCCTCTAATGTTAATGGTAAAGTGCTCTTTAATGTACCCTTCTAGTGTACAAAATGTGGTAAGGTGCCACTAGAGTGCCATTCTAGTGACATTCTAGCTACATTCTTGTTGCTCCACATTTTCAGGACCACCATCTACCGAAGTGGACAATGAAGGACCACATCTCATGATTTCATCATATCATGATGGATGAAGCGAGACGACGAGCAAGTGTGAGGACTGAAAGTGAATGAAGTTATTTGTACTGGACAGTAGTGTGTGCAATAAGTGTGTTTCATTTAAGCTATAACTTTAAACTATAATAAAGTATTTGGATGGAATAAGCATATAAAACTACTATATAAGTCATTTGACAGTATTTTGGTGGAATAAACCTTTAAACTATAGGTACTTCGACAGAAAGAATTTGGGTGGAATAAACCTTTAAAACTATAACAACATATTTTGATTTAATAAGCATTTAGCTGTGCTCTACAGGTCATTAAATACTATTTTGGTGGAATAAACCTTTAGAACTATAAGTTGTGAAACAAAGTAGTATTTGGTTGTAATAAGCCTTAAAAACACCTGGTCATTCACATCGCTAGGTGGCGCTATGGTCAAAAACAAGGGTCCTAGGAATGTCATCCTACAACTGTGGTCCTGAGACTGCAGCCTCCTCTACTGCAGGAAAATAGTATTGTGCTTCTAGTAGACAAACTATGGTGAAGTGCCCTCTAAAGTGCCGTCTAGTGGACAAAACACAGTAAAGTGCCCTCTGGTGGATAAAATGTGTTAAAGTGTTCTCTAGGGTGCCCTTCAAGTGGAGAAAACCATGTACAGGTGGTGCCCTTTTAAAATTTTTCACCCCTGCCTCTCAGACAGCCTGAGTCTGCCACTGTTTTGAAATATTATATATCTCAAAAAAAATGAAGTGATGAGTGGAATTATCTCTCCCATCGAATCATGAAGGCTGGTTTAGCCCTGCCCCTGCTCTTTACTTCCTCTGAATTGAGAGGAGGAGGACGGCAGTCAGTAAACTGGACTGATGGACTGACGCACTCATGGACAGCTTGATTGAATGTTTCCATTTTCAAACCTCTGTGCACTGGGACGAGCAGCACAAGGCTGTCCTGCTGTCGAGGACAGATTCAACACAGTTCAATTGAACTTAATGTAAGGACATTTTCTCTTGGCAAAAAACACAGTGGAACCTATAATACTTGTCGAGTCAAGTCAATGTCACAAATTTTCTTCAAGGATACAGCATACAACCAAACTACAGAGATTCTTGATTAAGATAAAGAAGAAAAACAGAAATCCCTCTGGGGGAAAAAGGAAGCAACTTCAGGAAGAACAGACATGCAACAGACATAAAGAATAAACCAATATAGTAAAGTTACAATATGGAAAATCAGGATGAAAAATTATAGATAGAGTTGATTGTAAATATATATGAACACAGGAGGATGTTGAGCAATTTCCAGGTACAACTAGTGATGACTCAGGTACATACTGTATGCAGTAGCTCACTGTGAAGCCCTCCATTATACCATTATGTGCATTTGGAAGTGCTAAATGAAAGTGTGCCTGCAACATTACAAGCAGAGATATACACAGTATAAGAGCCTAAGGGTCATTGCGCAGATCCAGCCTGTTAATGTTGCAGCTCTGCTCTCCTTTACCGTAGCAGGGTTCTGCACTGCCAGTATTTCACCTCATATGAGTGAAAATTATAGTATGTGAAAGCCTTTGTGCACACAAATGTATGTGTGAGGGGCTCTGAGTTCGCTCTCATGAAAAATAGAGCAGCAGTTCAGCGATTCATATAGACAGGTAGACAGACATTAATGGATCGTGTGGTTGGTTAGAGTTGACAAACGTATGTAAACTTGCCACAGTACAGAGGTGGTTCAATGACCTGAAACAAGCCTCTGCGTCTGGATGCATCTGTGTGCCATAGGTGCACTCTGGTACATAAACAAAACACACTACATCTTTGAATTCAGCAGTGGTGGAAAGAGTTCTGAAAATCTGTACTCTATCACAAGTACTGTTACACCATTATAATATTACTCAATTACAAGTAAAAGTACTGGTGGTAGAAAAATACTTAAGTAAAAGTACAGAGTGTTCTTCTCAAAAACTACTCAGAGTATTAACTACCTTTAAACCGTGGATGTTTAATCAGTCCCTCCAGGAAGTTGCAACACTGATGGTTCATGAAAATTCATACAGGAAATTCATACAATACATGAAATCTGCACGACCTTTTCTGCAAATATGACCGATCATTGTAGCTTTCCATCAGTTCCACCAATCATAGAAGCTCCCCACGCAAATGTCATACATGTAGGTCTCAGTGAACTGAACTGCTCTTTTCTTCCTTCCAACATTAAAACACAGTACTTCTATGGCTGTAGAATTGAGCTTCATCACACTGACTGTACAACTTACAGAAGCTATAGCTGTCATTACTTCTTTCACAGTTCACTGGCGAGGGAGACACACACGTTTCTCTGTGAGCGTACACACAACAACAACACGGCTATGTGCTGACTACATCACATACACACACTACCCATAAGGCCACCTCCTTAAAGGGGATGCTCAGACCGGTACCACTGACTGATTGACTGATTAAACAAATAGTCAATACCCAACTATGATTTTAAAAATGACCAAATAGATCACATAGTGAGTAAAAGCACATGCTTGAAAATATACTCATAAAATTACAAGTACCCCAAAAAACTACTTAATTACAGTAACTTCAGTATTTGTAATTAGTTACCTCCACCCCAGGAATTCAGCCAGTAATGTCACCATTTCATAACACAAATGGCCACTTGCTTCACCGTGGGGCTTAAAGTAATCAGCAGATAACATTAAATAATACACAAACTTTATTTACATTTTTTTTAATAGTCAATCACTTTTCGATGGAAGCCCATTTCTGCCACTGAAAGAAAAAATATCCCCAAGGTATTAGTATTAGGTATTATAAGTCTAAATTATGAGATCTCATAATGATGACTTTTTTATCTCATTATTTCCACTTTTTTATCTCATAATGATAACTATTTATCTCATAATAATGATTTACCTTGGGGATATTTTTTCTGTCAGTGGTGGAAATGGGCTTCCATACTTGTCAGGCATAACAGTCAGGATATGAAAATGCCCCTGCTGGTATCCCAGTTATAAATGTCCATATGAACAGAACCTGGTAACAGGTAACAAGCCAACAAGCCAAACTTTAACTTTTAAGGCTATTTCTGGTATTTTAAAGCCATTTTTTATGCTGTTTTTCTGTCTAAATGATAAGTTTTGGAACTGGTCCAGTCGATTGCCTCAGCCAGCAGCCATCAAACAGGCTGCCATCTGGAATAGACAACATTATGGATAGAATCCCTACAGAAATAGACCTTTTTTGTTAAAAGACCAAGATTTTTGTTAAACCAGAAATAGTAATGTATCGCTATGTTCAAAGCCACCAGACTCCATTGACAAAAACAGTAATTTTACTTCTCAGAACATGGGAATTAGTCTTGATCAGTTAGTTTGACAGTATTATTGTGTGACTTTTGTATTTTTTTGACACGTTAGTTGGATCCAAACTTCACATTACATTAGTTTAGTTATTAGTTAGTTCGCACCATGTTGGTTTTTGTTGAAACACCCAAAGTCATGCAATAATGGAAACTAACCGATCGTGGCACCGGTCGATCAGCATCTCCAGCTTATCTGTTCCAGGAAACCACACACATGTATCAAAAAGGAGTGTGTACCATCTGTCTAAAACAGTGTTCAACTTGTTTATAACAGCATAAACAAATATACAATACATTATTCTGGTGCATTTCATTCTTTTGTCACATCAAGCCTCCAAAACTTTAGATTTTTTATTCTTAACACAAGAACTTGGGTGCCAGTGTTCAGCTTTTGAAAGTGAGACATGAATATTTACCATATTATGACTAGAAAAGATGAAGCTACAGTGTGCTGCAGTGCAAATCTCTCGATCATCTGTAAATTGTGGCATTTTATCTTAGAGCTCTGGTTCTTAGCTGTAATCTCACTGGCTGCTGTGAAGAGGAGCCACCTTATAACTGCAGTCAGACAGAAATGGAGGCCTGGAGATGATTTCTGTCATAATGAACTGACAGAGAGCTTTAACATCTATCATTATTAGCTTCGCCTGCATCCTCTGCTCAGTGCTTGTCCATCTCATCAGAGCAGAGACTGATCTCTCTGACATTCAGCTTCCTGGAAAATGTTATCCAGTATTGGCATAAACAGAAAATTGATGGTGACTTAATTAGGTGATGTAATTTTTTGATATAAGCCTGTATCAAGAATAAAACAAAAAGTTTGTCTCATGCAAAGTTAATGCATTTAATTGGTGAATTAGTGTTGTGAGCAGAGCATGAATTTCATGGCGGCTATGGCAGCCTCAGTTTGGCCTTACATCCATCAAAAAATTATATGCCCTGCGGCCACAGTGGCCTGGACACCCCGCCCGCACCGCCCCTGTTGATTTCAACATTTTTCCCTCTTTCCTGTCAGTACAGTTTTTAGACGCCATTGTTGAGATTCTGATCAGGCAACATCAAGTGAAACACTGCACACATAACCAGTGGTGGGCTACATTTCAACCCACACTTAAATAGTTGCACTCGTGAATTTAGTTCTTACCTAAGAGCAAACAGGAAATGCAAAAGTCTTGATGAATGCCACAGAAGTTCTTAAACTGTTTGCATGCACAAATTCTGTTTGTATGAAGGATTCATGCATGAGGCCCATTGTTTTATTTGATGGCCTTACTGCCCTGGAATTTGGCCTTTGTGCCCTCAAAAAATTGACAACACCAAAGCCCAAGTCCTCCGCTTCAGGTTTTCAGTGTGATGATGTCCACAAGCGCAGTATTTTGTAAGCACAGAGGCAGAAAGTGTTGGTAAATGCTGGCCTTGGACTACAGCAAATGTTTCAGATCTAACCCAACTGCTTTTCCTGGGTGCTGAATGGCATATTCATAAAATCACAAAGAAGGATTTGGTTTGTCCTGGAAATCACAAAATGCTACTTACAGTGAAATCAGCAGCTTTTTTAATTCATTACAGGATTTTGTTAATTAAATGTCACGACCAGCCTATTCATCAACGTGATATATTGAGCTCAAATGTTTTTGGCGAGATCAATGAACAAGAGTAGAGACCCAATAATACCACGCTCCATCATACGAGACAGAAGTGGGCGACTTTATTTCATAGTGGGAGGCCTGTGTCTTGGCTATAACTCAGAAGACGTGACGTGACTGTATGCCAAGCCATAAAGAGTAGTGCACCAAAAATAAAAGCAGTCCCAGACAGATGTAGACAATAAAAGCCTCTCACAAGTGTTGGAGAGAGGCTGGGTGACAAGGAGGGAGGGAAAGGAACCTTGATGGATAATGATTTTGCTTTCACTAAGCCTGCTTAAATGTCAGAAGGGAGGAGCACAATATTCTCCAATTAATAACAGGCAGAACAGATAAATGGAGGCAGTAAGAAGCAGTTCAACACAAGTAGGATGAGGTAATGAGGATGAACGCCAATATATCAACAATTACAAGTTACAGACATAGAGCCAGTGAGAACGACTAAGAGGACTTTTTATTTGCGTTAGCTTAACGTAAGGCATTAGGTTGCAGGAAGAGACAGACACGTATCAAACCTGGGAGTTTTCAGGAGCAGCTCCACTGGAGCAACAAGGTGGCCACGGCTCCTTGTTGCAATTTTTAGCAGCGCTTGATGAGAAAGTGGAGAGCTCCTGCGGTTTCACTCTCAGCCTGCCAAGTCTCTCGCCGCTCTCCTATGAATCTTAACTTGACGTCTGTGCAGGTGTTAGGAATCAGACCTTTCTCTCCTTTTTCTCCTCAGACAAAACATAGCTTGTTATGATCACCTCACATATAATATCTCAGCTAGAATCCGGGATGCTCCAAGGACCAGTGCTTGGGCCACTGCTATTCTTTGTTTTTTATCTTGTTGTTTGATGATATTATTCCTATTTATGACCATTGTCGGGTAAAGGTACTTTAAAAATGGTGGTTAGAGAACTGAAAATCTATATTCAAGTAAAAGTACTCTCACACAAAATGACTCAAGTAAATGTACAAATTACTTTCCATTTTAATATTTTTAGGGTGTACTGCAGTTATAAAAGTAATGCTAACACTGAATTTGGCATTATGTTAGGTTGGCTGCTTTCTAAAGCACGTTCATTTAAAAGCCAAACAGATTGCTTGCTACAAGATAAGTTCGTGTCAAAAACATCACAGATTCATGTTACAGATGAAAAATTAACATAGCTAACGTTAGCTAGCTAACTACAATTTCACCAGGGTTGCCAGGTCTGTGGTTTTCCCACCGTATTCAGCTACTTTGTCTTGTCTTGTCTTATTTTCACTGCGGGTTGGGCCTATTTTGTATATAAATTACATGAATAATATCTATGAATAAAGATCCGTATTTTTACTGAAATTATATGTTTATACCCAAAACCGACTCCTAGCCAGATCAGCACATGTAAGTATATGATTAAAATACAGTGAAGTAACATGAGTAGGTGTCTGAGTTTCAATAAGGCATTGCATTAACTACAGTAAATGCAAATTAACTAAATACACTGTATTTATATTGTCCAGGCAGGCACTTAACATTTATATTGTTATTTTGTAGTTATAATAATACTTTTGCCATGATAGCAATGCTGTTGGACTTCAAAAACAGTGTATACATTACTTTTGATACCAAGTAATAACTAAAGTAATAATACTTACTAGAGGTGTAATGAGTAAAAAGTAACTTCTTAACATTTCCTGACTAACTTGCCCATACATCTACACTACAAAAGTGCCTGATGCCTGAATAGCAAAAGCTTTTATCCTGTCAGAAAAAGTTTCCTTATAAATGAGGTGAAGTGACCCTTGAAGAAAAGGCTAGGGTTGATGTTTTATATCAATCTGACCTTTTTTATCAGAACCTTTAATGTGATTTTCTGTTAATTGGAGCACCAGATCCTCAGCAAGATTTTGAAAAAGTGACCCCAAAAAAAAGTGCGAAGCCTTGGCCTTCGACCTCAGTCCTGCAGATTTTGCCATAATATTTAAGTGTATCTGACCATCAGGAGACCCGTTAAAATCACCTTCCTTTAGTCCGCTGGTTACCCACTGAACAACGCGAGATAAAATATAAAGAAGGTCAGGCACTGGAATATTCACTCACTTCAGCCTGTAATCACTCCACTTGTCTCAACAGCAGTGCTGCTCTTGATTTTTTCATGGTGCTCCTGCTGCCCTCTGACAGCCTGTCAGGCATGCTGATTGTTCTGGTCGTGTGACGGCCTGCTTGACAGGCAATGATGATCATTATCACCTGATTTCTACATACTATCCCTGCCTCCTACTGTACCAAGGTATCCCACTAGTCTTACACACATCTGATGACATGCTGGGCAAAGACAGCTCAGCTCCTCACCCTCTGGAATCAAAGACCGATGGAAAACTTTGAATGCTGTGCGTAAGGCACAAGTGCAGGAGGGGGCACAAAAACAGCCTCTCTCATCTCTACCTACTGCATAATAAACTCTGCAGGGATGCACTTGTCCTCAGCTGACATTACTGTCTGTCTGTTCAAAGCTTAAGTGAGGATACTGGTGTTAAATGAAGCTAGAGGACCTGAGGAATCCATTGGTGCCAAATATGTCATGCTAGTGACATGTTTGGACCCTTGACCCTTGACCTCTAACCTCAAGATATCTGAATGAAAATGGGTTCTATGAGTGCCCCACAAGTCTCAGCTTTACAGAAATGCCCACTTTAAGATAAGGCCATTCAGCTTTGGGCCAAAACTATACCATTTTTCTGCATGCAGTATGAATGTGTTATTTTCACCTGTTCTAAAAATGGTGAATTTGAATCTTTCTGCATACTGGGGGTCCCTAAACAGTATTAGAATTGTATAAATTGGGTACGACAGGAGAGGTCAGACTCTTGAGAATTTCATGAGCCATGTCCTTGATAAAATCCAAGGGGTGTAGGTTTGTTAGCGATCATTCATGCTGCTGTTCAAGCAACTGTTTTTAATTTGGAAATCCTCACACAATCAGTAGACATATGTCTGAACATCTGGATTGTGAGACTCATGTAGCACAGCTTTTACAAGGAGCCAACATGCGCCATAGCAGCATCCTGACTCTGTTTGACCTGAATGGAATGGAACCTTAATTAATATCACTGTGTTTACTCTACTATTTCAGGCCAAAATGCCTGCTGTGGAATGTGTCCACCCCAACTTCTAAAAAAAGATAAAATTATCCAGAAATAAATGATGTAATTGAGAACATACAGTATATCTAATAGAAGCTGACTCTACTTTTGAAATAATTCACAGACTGGAAGACACTACTCAGCAGAGTGCAGATCTCCGCCGGGCAACAGGTGGTGAAGCACCTACTGCAATGCAACCACAACTGCCAAATGCAACCAGCTGAGATTTTGCAACACACACTTCATTCCTAGCTGACACAAGATTTCAGACTGAAGCAGTTGTTGATCATTTACAGCTCTGAGCAGCCAGTTAAGAAGAGTGAGAAGTCAGCTGTCAATGGTCATATAAAACAGAGCAGTCAAAAATAGAATTACTGCTGTTTGTCTCCACCAGTCAAGTTACAGTTTACATCCATCTCATCAGTTTACATCTGTCCAGACTCGTATAATGTCTGCAGTGAAGACTTTGAAGGAATTTAATATGGAACTTAACACTTTACTGACCTGTAACTTTGAAGGAATTTAATAAAAGGCATGAAGTGTATTTTTGCTAAAAATGGAAGTTCTCACTATACATGTGACTCCAGTGAATAATTTCCAGTGAGAAACACGCTGTCTCCAGTTAGAGACTGTTTTTACAGAGGACAGAGGACTGATAAAGAGCTGAACATAATGATGTCACAGTGAAGATGATTTTTTTTTTTCAATCATAATTAGCATCTTGAGTTATGGCCAAAAATGTATTTGGTGAGGTCACTGTGAGCTTTGAACGCCAAAATCGAATCAGTTCATCCTTAAGTCCAAGTGGACGTTTGAGTGAAGTTTGAAGAAAATCCCTCCAAGTGCTCCTGAGATATCACCTTCATGAGAATAGGACGGACATGAGGTCACAGTGACCTTTGAGCTTTAACCACCAAAATTTAATCAGCTCCCCCTTGACTCAAAATGTGTCATTTATGTCAAGCTTGAAGAAATTCCCTAAAGGCATTCTTGAGATATCATATTCACAACAATGATATGACCTGAAAACATAATGCCCGTGGCCACGTCTGTGGCTGGCAAGGGAGCCATAAAAAAGGGTTTTCAAGGTCCTCCAGCAAACAGTCATGACTGTGCACACAAAAAATTAGGCTGAACAGTCCAGTAGTATGTGAGATTACCTCCGGACAAGATGCAGGCACACACACACACTCATGCACACATACGGAAGCGATTGCATGGTACCCTGATGGGGATAAACAAACACAGTTTTTTTTTTTGAAGGAATTGTTAATGGAAGACCCACGCTGGAGTGACTACGTCGCTCGGCTGGCCTGGGAACGCCTTGGGGTCCCTCCGGAACACCTGGAGGAAGTGTCCAGGGAGAGGGAAGTCTGGGTGTCCCTGCTCAGACTGTTGCCCCCGCGACCCGGCCCCGGATAAGTGGAAGATAATGGATGGATGGATGGATGGAATTGTTAATGCCCCCCTATCAATCCTAAGTTGCATGAAGCGCATATGTCACTTGCATCTGGTGAATGTGAGTGTTACAGTGCCGAGCCAGTCAATAACTGCAGAGTCTGTCTCAGTTTGTTAATGATAATACTGACTAAATGATGGATGCACCAATTGTCCTTTTAAATCATAGTGAATCAGAAAACAGTCACAGTGATGATGTAAGGAAAGTTCTGACTGTGAAAAAATATGGCCCTGCCGTAAAACACCCTCTTTTAGAATAGAGTTTGGTTGTCTACTTGAAAGACTGCCAGGAGCAGAGGGTATTTTAATGTGAATAATTCACATAAATTCAGCTGACCTACCTCGCAATGATGAACCTTGCAGGCACCATAAAGTAATGTATGAAGTGGGGCGAATGAATCACAGCCTCATGAAACTTCACAACCACAAACCTGGGACATTCAGAGGATGGATGGGTTTCCTGGACAAAGAAGTACTCACCATGCAATTTTTATGCAAGATTTTCATACCAAATCAAAACATTAAAATTTCTATGGTGTTCCTCAAGGTCTTGGTGTTTTAATGTGGTATTTTGGAGCGATTTCTGACCATTTTTAACACTTCCCACATTGTCAAATGGTTAAATTGTGCACCAAATCTGTTCACTAAGTAATATTAACCCAAACCAAGACATAATAGAGCATCAGAATGGCACTTAAATACTTCCATCATAATGTACTAAGCCTTTATACAATCTAAACTTTCACGTTTTGAATTGGCACCTGAAGAAAGCACATTTAGTTATGACTTGAGTGGCGGGGTATCACAAAGGATACCACTAGGGCCCTCAAAAGGCCAGCAGCAGCTCTGAAAATTTCCCTCCAGCCAAGACAAGTGAACCTACTAACATGGCGAAGGCACCAGCTGCAGGGGGAGGAGAAGGTGGATATTTCAGCGAGCGCCTTACAGTCCTACAACTGCCTTTGTCAAGTTGTGAACCTCACAATCAGCGGGGAATGAATGATTGACACAAAGTACAGCCTGATTCTAGCAGCGAGAATGAGAGCCGCATTAAATTTTTTTCCCTCCCCGTGCAACCGCTAAGTGCTTCAATTAATCTTGCATGTAGCATACCGTAATTATCAACATTGCAGTAATTTAAACACAGAGCACATTTAAAGTATGACACATGGTTTGTGTTTTTTATGAAGGGAGGTAAGAGACTCATTACATCAGCCTGAATACAACGATAAAGAAGCACTGGGAACAATTAAACCAAGTGTGATGACACGTTACTCATACAAATCTCTGACCTCTGACTCTGTATTTGTTTCAAACTGTGAAATGGTTACATAATGATTGTAGCTCACTGTTCAGTCAGCTGCAGTCAACACCTTGAAATATGTATAAAACACAATCCTCTGTCCTGGCGTTCATTGAATGCTTAGAATAGCAAATTCTATCTGAATCTTAAACTGCAGACTGAACATGATCATACTGAGTCAAGTGCTATTAATCCCAAAAAAAATATTTGCACGCACTGACAAATAACAAGACAAAATCCTACTTCTGGACATCTTTCACGAATGCCATTTGTGATTGAGTCCATGCACTAATCCTGTTTGCATCAAACAAAAGCTTTGCTGCAGGAAATTTGTCCCTGTAGTTCTGTTAAAGTGCTGATAAAAACCAAAATAATTTAAAATTTTTAACCTTACTTTCTCTTCACTTTAGTTGGATGCTGGTAAAGGATAAATATGGAACACTTCATCATAAAATGGCCATGATATGTGCACAGTCATGACTGCATGAAGGATCTCTGTGATTCAGAATTTCAGGATTCAGGACATCATCTTGGGCTTTGGGAAACACTGATTGACATTTTTCACCATTTTCTAACAACTATTATTTGATAAATCGACTATGATAATAATCGTTTGTTGCAGCCCTACTAACATGTATAATTAGTTTAGAAGAAAAACTCCCTTTTTCCTTTAAAGAGACTTTAACAAAATCTTTATCTCTGTAGGAATCCTTTCCAATAATCTTGTCAGACACAGAATAACAATCTGAACCTGTCGGTGGTAAAACAAACACTTTCACTGGATGTACTTTGACGGTCCGCAATTGCTAGTAAGGATTACACTGCAGCCTGTTTCACGGCTGATGGCTGCAGAGGTCGTACTCAATACCATTTTCAAAAGTGTTGTCACCATTAGACACAGAAACGTGGGAAAATGGGGTCCAGGTTGAAAAATACCAAACTTACCCTTATAGGAAACCAAGCATGAATTATAGGAATATGGCTTTTTTTAGACAATCATTGCTGAATCTCATGTCATCATAATAGCAGACTTCCTTGGCAACCTGTAGCCACGGGGCTCCAACCACAAACACCTTGTTTTCTTGAACGCATTTCCCTGTCACAATGATAACAAGCATGTGAAAAGCGTGCAGTGCTCATGATTGGCATCTTCGCCTCGCTGATTATTGTCATTTTATTTGTTTCCGCTCTTCTCCCACAGCTGCTGTATTGTACTATCGCTCACGTCCTCTCTCCTCCTTCCTGTTTTCACCTTCACATCACACAGCCCCATCTGGCCAAAAATGCCAGTGTCAGCTCCCCACAGAGGCCAGAAAATTACTCGTGGTGGGGAAGAGCGTGTTGGGAGACGGAGGCACACCTGTACAATTTAATGCATGCTTGTTTTAATCAGCGGACGATACTGTTCTCTAGTGCTCAGATATCGTCTTTTAATTAAAAGGACCCTACACCGCAGGGTTGCCTTATTCTGTGGGGATAAATCATGTCGTGGAAGATGAATAAAGGTCTTGAACAGGTTTGTAACAGCTTCATATGGTGAGAGGCTGCATCTCTCGTTCTCTCTCTGCATCATTATGTCTAAGACCGTGGCTATAGGGCTCCTCTTTATCTCCCTCCTTCCCCCTATAATGTGAAATTGTCAGTGCTTCATCACTGGCCTATCCCACACACTCATGGAAATTGGACGCCCTTTATTCATCTTGCTCCGTTGCCGGGGAACTAAATCTTCCCTTTGTTACACACTGCATTGAGGGAAGACCTCTATAGGAGGTGTAATTTAGCTTTATTTTATTTTACGCTTCAGGCGTTTTGCCATGCCTCCTTTTCAGAGCGAACATAAGTAACTGCAGTAATAGAGCACGCCTGATGCTCCGGATGACGGTGGTGGTTCTAGACTATTTTTTCTCGGGGGGGGTCAACTTGTTTTGTCAGAGGGTCACCTTCAACCCAGATAGTAATAATACACAAAGTAGTAGTGCACAAAAAAAAACATAAAATACCGATATTTATTATATTTTGTCAAATTAGCACCATTAAAAGTAGCCAAATTAGCTATTAGCAGTTCCTGTTTGCAATGTATTCATGTATGTACAGACAGCTGTCATTGAATTACTTTGATTTGACTGAAGAAAACTTGAAAACTACTAAAAAAAAAACTACTGGAGCCACAGGGAGGTCCAAAGTCAGTGTTAGGGGACCACTGGCCCCTGTTGCCACCCACCTTGAACCCTCCCTGCTGGACAACAAAGCACATTTCCCGAGCATCATCCAGGAGGCTACATATGTACATACATGTTTTCTGTCAAATACCTCTGAAGAAAATCCAAATGATATCATCAATAACTGCCAGGCAGCTGCAGCCTGATGCAAAGAGTTTTTACGATGCACACAGGAGTGGCATTGATTCGGACGGCGTGGCTGTCATGAAAATCGACCGTGCTGACAGCCGGATTTTCCGTGCGATCTGCCGCAGGCGAGTCCATAAAGCAGAATCCCAGATTGGACAGTAAATAAGCTCATGTCAGTCTTACTAATCACATTTTTTATCTCTAATCAGTGGATGGAGAAATCAAATCAATATTTGGACTGCCACCACCTGCCTTCCTCATATGAGCCATCAGTATGCATGGAATCACTTTGGGGTTATTCAGATGTAGGCGATGGAACTGTATGGGGCCATTAGAGTGTGTGTTTGATTTATCTTCAAATTCCCCTCGGTATACAGCAAAATATTTGAAAGGATGAATTTGGGAGACGTCATTTAATTTTTTATGGATGAAGGCTGCCTCCCGAGGAAAGTAAACACTGCATAAATACTAATATCTAAATATATTCCACATACTGTGTGCACTCATATCCGCCTGTTTGCTCTCATCTCAGTTTTTATGTGCGTGTATCCAGTAACGTACATGTTGTATCTTTGTGTGTGCATAAGAGACAGACACACAGATGGTGTCACACGTTTCCATCTCTCCGGGTCAACCAACCTTCCTCAGCTGGTTGTTTGACAATCCCTGGCCTCTGCTGTTCCAGGTCAAAAGGTGAGCGAATGTGAGCACAGACACAGTGTGAGGTGAGCGAGGAGCGGCAGCTTCCCCCGGAGACGTCAGCAGCCTCTCCTCCCACAACACACTTCTAAAATAATGGGCTCTGAAGAGTTTAATATGTTAAAGACACCCAGGCGGGTTTTCTTGTAAGGTTATGTTACAGTTTGTGTCTCACCAAAATGCTTTGTGCGGGTGCACGCAATGTGAAGCCCTTCAATTCCTATATTATCTCCTCATGCAGTGGTGTGTGTGTGTGTGTGTGTGTGTGTGTGTGTGCGTGTGTGTGTGTGTGTGTGTGTGTGTGTGTGTGTGTGTGTGTGTGTGTGTGCGTGTGCGTGTGACCAAGGTCCACAGCTAATCTTGCACACTCAGCGGAACATTTTTTTGTTCACATTTACAGCTTGAAAAATTTGCATGAAAAACCCATTTTCTTGACAGCTCTGTTTTATATCAACTGCTGACTCCTCACTCCTCTTAACTGGCCAGTAGGGACAGAAAGTCATCAACCAAGGCTTGTTGCAGGCCACATTTCAGTCTATGTCATGGGTCAAAATCTCACATCCACAGAAAGTAAATCGGAGAATCTGCAGATTAATTCTGTACCTGATATGTTTTGATAAATTAACTCTTTCCCTGCCATTGACAAGATATCTCATGACTTGCTGTTGTCACTGCGAGGTCGTAGGGAATGCTGTGACGCATCATCTGACAAAAAATTGTCTCTCTAAGAAGAGAGTAACCATTGGAATTGAGAAGTCGAAGAAGAGGATGGGGCGCCATGATCCGGGCACAGAGCGGAGCTGCTCGCGCTGCAGTCCCCAGACCTCCATAGCAGCCGTGACACCATAGGCCTGGTACCATGCTGCAACCGGGGCAGAGAGCACTCCAGCCCCCGGGCATCTCGGACAGTGTTTCGGGCTCGGGGTGAGAGACACACATCTAACATTAACCACACTGGTGACAGTGATGCCACACATGTAATATGAAGAGATAAAAAAACAAAAATAAAAAAGTGAAGTTAATATTCTGCTAAAAAAAAAAATGTCTCTTTCACAAAAATGCCATTTTCTCATTTTTTTGTCTGAAAAGTGGATTTGTTTGATGCAACCAACCACCATTCAAGTGCTAATAAAAAAGGATGAATGAAGCTAGAACAAAACGTTTTTTTCTGTCATGTTTATAGAACTGAATATTCTGTCTTTGTTAAATAGCACTGGTGGGAAAGGATTAGGCACAATATAAGATGAACAAATGCCCACCATCTTGATTGTACCTCATTTGCCACTACTGTATGTTGACAAGTGATGATAACAATCAATCGATGATCAATTTGCATGTTTTATCTGATACTGAAGTCTATGTGTTTGATATGTAGGCCTTTAAGTCTTTATAGGCCATGTAATGCTGTCAGAGAATATGTTATATGTTGTTGTGGAAATAAAGCTTTGATTGGGTGTTGCTAGGTGTAAGGAAAATTTAAAACGTTTTCTAGTAGACAAAATGTGTGGAGCCACTCCACAGGTACCCCATGGAGTTTTTGACCACAAGGACTTCAATGTTGGTTTCATCACAGGAAAACTTTCTCATTAGAGACAGACTGTAGAAGATTCAAACCATAAAAAATATTGATTTTTCCCCTCAGGTCTGAATAGGGAATGTGAATCATGAAGAATAGATGGAGCATTAATGGGGTTATATAGGCGGTGGCAGCTGTTGTGGGCTGTTCTAAAGTGTAAAAGTCAAATGTGTTCATGTGACAGTGGTGATTTACCTCATACCAGGGCTGTATAATTATTTGAAATATTATCAAAATCACAATGGCCCAGAGCAATATCCAAGTCACAGAAGCTGCAGTTTTTGAAAAAGGAAAATTGTGTGATAAAGCATCATCATAATGAAGTTCAGCAGTGCTGCAGGGATGCCCTGATCCACAAATCTTGTTCTCCACATGTAAAAAAAAACATATGTTCATTTGCTTCAGACTCCAACAAACGTCACACCATCATGATTTTAATAATCTTTTCAGTGAAAATGAAAATTGTACTGCAAAAATGATCATTCCCGCTAATAATGAATCATATCACAATCACAGTATTTGTCAAAATAATCGCGCCTCATACTAAGGTACAACAGCCTTAGGCCAGGACTCCTCAAAGACACAAGACATAGCCTTTTTTTTTTACACTTCTACTTAATTATATAAAAGAAAAATACCAGAGGAATGTATTACAAAGATATTAAACGTATTAAAAATATTTGCACCATGTCAGCACAGGATATCCATGTAGAGAGAGACAATTTCTACAGTTTATGAGTGTCATGTGGGTGACGTGCTTGACTGGAAGGAGGAAGATTTATATATTATAAATGTATATATTTAATAAAAATTATGCATTGTAAGTGATAACACATACAGTGAGCCATAATAGTGAGATAAATCCAGACAAGATTTATTTCACAATAATGACCTGTTCATTATCCTGCTTATTACATGGCTACTTATAATGCTATAACTGATTAATCAGGAGCAAGAATTTAACAAAGCTGTGTGGTAATTTTCATTGAACTATGAAGTCTTTTGTAATAAATAAATAAATTTCCTGTTGTATGTGTAGAGTATTTCCATAAATATGTGTTGATTGTTTCTACATTGTCTCAGATGGGTGACTGGAAGTGTGGGAAGTGTTCTTTCTATTGTTGTTGTGTTTTTGTTGTTATGTTAGTACATCCTAATTAAGGGTATACACTGAGCAACTACACTGCTTCCAGAAAAAGTATGGAGTTGTATGATGTTTTATTATTATGTTTTAGTTTTTTAGTATCATCATTACATTTTTTAGTGCTCTTTTATATTTTTTCAATTTTATTATTATTATTATTATTATTATTATTATTATTATTATTATTATTATTATTATTATTATTATCAGTAGCATTATTATTCCATTATCATTATTGCTATTACTACCATCATCATTCCTATTATTATCATATTGTTCCATGTACATCTTGAAACTTTCTATAATCAACACAGTGAAAATAAATAAATTAATTAATAAATACCTAATTTCCTGGTGAAAAACAGCACATTAGTGACATTTAAATTACTTTTGTCACGACACCAAGTTGTACTTCTTATGAGGCTTTCCATTTAGCTTGAATTATGTTATTCTCCATGACAGCCCCTCTTGCTCAGTGTGCCCCCTCTGACGTCTGCAGCATGTTAAAACAAACAGCCTGCACTCGATCCTTTGACTCTGCTCTACGGCTTCAGTCTGCCCTTGTTTAACAGCCCTGTGTACCCATTCACAGCACTCCTCTGCTCTGTAATTTCTTTAAAAGCATTGGACTGGTACAGTGCATATATCTCCTTCATCGGCTTGGCCGCCGGCCCGTCCTCGCCCCAGCCAGCCAGACTTCAGTTAACAACACAATCTGGTATAAGGCACTGTATATTGTCTGAGTGTGCTAGGAGTTAAGTGCCCCATTAACCCCGAGCTCACAACAGTGTAGAGTCAGCGTCTGAGTCCGGAGCGAGTGTAAAACAGGGGTTAAAGTAAGACGAACAAGACCTAACAAAGCTTAATTGTTAAAGATAACTTCAAGCAAGAAATGTTCGGCGTTGATAAAAGCGAAATAAAAAGAATGAGGATGACAGAGAAGCAGGGGTGGCAGAGAAAGATTGAGTCATTTAATAATCCTCATCATCTCCCATCAATGACCAGACAGGGAAAATCAATCACATGGCCACGGACGGTTAAAACAAGCTGAGACTTCTTCTGCTCGAGAGATAAATGCTTTTCATTTGTTAGGCTCTGCTGCATGTGTGTGTGTTCTTATGTTTATGTATATGAGGTTTTAACATGGTGCATGCACATGCTACACACACGCAGTCATTTCAGATGTAATGCCATAACTATATATCACACTGGAGTGTTTCTCTTTAGACACATTAGAGATATCACAACACACACACTCTTGTGTTACTATATTTGTGGGGACCTGTCACACCATTAACATAATGCATTCCCTAGCCCCTTACCCTGACCCTACTTATCACAAGTAAGTGCAGAGGTGGGAGTTATTGACATAAATAAAGATGCACGTCATGGCTTCACTCCCTCCCACTGTGCAAAAATAAAGGCAAAATAACCCAAATATGAGCGCTGCCATCTTGTGTTGGTGACATCATTTGAAGCTGAAGTCTGCGCAAGAGTTACCAGTGTTGCAGGTGAGTTGTTGAGCAGGGCTCAGCTGTCAATCATTCCATGAAACCATGTTTTTACATCATCAAATAACTAATTAAAACCAAACTGATCAGAAAATAACTCTTGAACAAACATCAGTGTGATAAGAACTACCTAAAATGACAGAAATCATCGTTGGAAAGAAAATATTCGACATGTACTTTGATGTTTTTGTTTGTCACATGTGCTATCTATTAATATTGGGGAGGGAGGATTTATGACCTGTACTGCAGCCAGCCACCAGGGGGTGATCACGATGCTTTAACTTCACTTTTGGGGAGCTGTCATGTTGTCTTTTGTTAAATGGTGGGAAGTAATGAAGTACAAACTTTGTTGCTGCACTTCACTACATTTTTCAGGACTCTGTATTTAAGTATTTATTTTTCTGGCATCTTTACTCCCTCAATTTTAACACAAATATCTTCCTACTTACATTTTCAAAACAGGCTCAATACTTTAGCTTTCATGTATTTGAGGAGTATTATTGATTTTATTTTTTATTTTGCATGTGCACCACCTTCTTAGCATCAATGCTGCATCACAAATTGCATATTATGCACTAGATACCCCAAATCTGTATGTTCAACATTCAACTTTTGTGTAAATGAGCAGCAGTATGATTTTTGTCAGAAGCACTGCTCAGCATGTATCATATCACTTCCTGAAAGCCTCCTTGCCAGTTGGAGATGCAAGACCATGGTAACCTGTGGCAACAGACTAATTTAAAAAATATATTTTGTGTAGCAAAATGGAAGCTTACTTAAATCTAAATTTAAATTGAAGCATTATTGATGCTACACAGAGCCTTGGTTACTGTCCACCTTTGTCTGTAATAGTGTTGTTATTGTCAATACTGCAAGGATCAAGAATCAATGAAACTTGTCACATGCAGCAGACACTACAGTAAAAATTGATACCCACAGAGTGCTGATAAAAAAAACTATTTACATTTTAATAAATACACAATAATGTGGGATATTTATGCCGACAAGGTCCAGTACTTTCATTCTGTAGTATTTCCCAGGATATAAGTGTGCAGCTTCTGTACCATTGGTTGCATATTAAGACAATATAATACAAGATGAAACAGAGAGAGGCTCGACCGCAAAGAGAAGGTGAAGTGAAGTATCTGTACTTTTACTTGAATAAAGAATATATGTGCTTTTGCCATCTCCAGCAAAAGTACACACAGTGCCTAACCCTAACTCTTACCTTAAAACTAAACAACTAACCATTACCCTAAAAACAAGTCTTAGTCCTCAAACAAGCACTTTAAATTTCTGGCGTCCAACGTTTTGGCCCCACAGAGTGGAGTCCCTGCCTTTACACTGTAGTTAAACAGCCCCCCCCCCCCCCCCCCGCAAACACACACACACACACAAACACACACACACACACACACACACAAACACACCTACACAGGGGATCTGGCTGTTTTATTTACTCCAAAAAGTGTATTTGTAGTTGAAGTAATGTAATGTTTTATGCATGATGATATTTTGTGATTACATTAATCATTATGTCAGTTATAAAATGTTTTGTTTAAGTTTTCATAAACTCACTGAATCAAACTAGTTCACTAAGTCAGGCAATTATTTTGTTCAACTAACTTAAATAATGCACTAAAGGTTACTATAAAAATTACTTTTGTATTTTGGAAATAATTGAGTTGGAAAATTGGAAACTTTTAAGTTGCATTAATGCAAACTGTTGATTTGAAACCAGTCAGACTCTTAAGTACATCAGACTTAAGGCATCTGCGTTCATCTAACTTATTAGCTTGATTCATTTGTGTGTTATCAATTTAAGTTTTTTTTTAAGTTGGTCCAGTAATTCTCTTTTTACAGTGCAGTTCCATCACAAACCAAATGCTACAATGCCAGGATATTAATAGTTTGGATTTTTAGAAATCACTATTGTAATACAGGGTACTTTGTGTGTTTTAACTGTTACCTTACGTATTACTTAATTATACTCTCGAAGGGCTGTGGGTGAAGAAGAGCAGGAGGAGAGCTTCGACTGTGTTTCGCTTGATCCACTTTTAATGTCCGAAGGCACATAGGACAACTCATTACTGACAACAAAAGTGACATTTCACATCTAACGTATCACTCTGCCAATCTTGATCACAACTCATATCACCTGCACATAAGGTGCCCCACATTATATAGGTCCAGATTAAACTTTAACAGCAGAATACAACTGTAATTGCAATTAATCTAATTGTGTGGACACAGTGTGTGAACAGTGAAAAACAAGACAATCTGCTGAATATATCCTCACAAAATAAATCTCATCTTGCACTATATTAACCGCACACTATCAGAGTATTTGTTCGTGCTCTTGCTGGTCAGGATGTATATACAGTGTTGCTTACAGTGGTGTCAGAGGACAAATGATGTTTGGGTTTGTTCACTGCCATACACACACACATAACTCCAGTCCCAAGAGCTTTCACCGCACAAGTCGAAGGGCTTACAACAATCTCTTCCTCTGCGGTGCTCTGCTTCGCTTTGGGAAATCAAATGATCAAACGTGTCGGGTGCTCTCGGAAAATGGGGTTTAAAAAAAATTGCACATACTGGAAGGTATTCTGGGTACTGCAGAATATAAGGAAAGAAGTAACAACAAAGAAAAAATATTAAAAAGCCTGTATTACAGTGGCTGAATCATTAAAAAAAAACAATGTGTTTCAACCACCATCAGAGTTTAAACAGACAACACAGATGTAGCTTTACCTATATAGCAACAACCAGTGGGAGGCAAACACACGACTGGGATAATAACTTAACAGGTGAGACAAAACACAAACATGAGATGAGATCAAATAATTATACTTCATAAATGGAGGATAAGTACCCATGTATGGATTTTAACAAATGCTTCAAGAAAAATTGGGCCACTTCAAAGTCTGTCAAGTACAGCTTATGAAGTGAAGATGACTATTTGGATAACATGATTTAGACTAAAGTCTGAGAGGCTTGAAAGTTTATCACATGAATAAATTACTTCATGTAAATTACTCTATATGACTCAAAATGTAAATCGAGAAGGATCACTACGGCTGAGACACAGGGGGCAAGAAGTTCCTTTTGGAAAGCAGGCTGATTCATATAGAGTGACGCAGATCCGAAGACATCCACAGAAAGGCACTCGTCTGAAAACTGCCATCCTCTGGGTTTATATCACCTGAATCCTGCTCTCTGTTTTGTCTGGAACAAGGTTGATATGACCACACCTCAGAGACGGCAATAAGCCAGACAGCCTGTCGGCTAAATTTACTGTAGAATGCAAAGTCAGGAAGTGGGGTGTTGGAGAGTTTGTACAGGGGAATAAACTTTTATTTCACAGCAAGTGGAGGAAAAAGCTACAGACAGCGTTTTCCTCCACAGAATCCCACGCCAGTGCTGTAGCCTACAACCTCTAACTTACCAGAACTGGTGCCTTACTTTTTACTGCCACCTAGTGAGCACTTATTGCTTCTTCATTGTCTTTCAACATAAATTTCAGTTGGCTGGGAGATGAATTTGTTTGCACAAACGAGGAAAATCGGAGCAAATATAAGCTAATATATAATATTCACATTGTGACATTTCATCACATTTTATACCTAATTAGTTAGAAAAGCTAGGGCTTCACAGTGTCATGTCAGTCTGTAATTATTACAGTATTGTTAAGAAAATCATATATTTTTCTCACTTTGCATAATATTAATTAATGTACTTTCATAGGCTTGAAATACATGTCATCATTATATTCGATTATGAGGATCAGATCTGCAGATGTCCACTCTCCTCTTTAATGGATTAAATGTGAATTAATTTTGTTAAAAGGAACAAGGAAGCCCCTAAGAGACAGTGTGACAGTCAGTGGCTGCCGCTGTAAATGGTGTGTATGATAAAATAAAAGCCATTCCATGAAATGTCAAGTGACAGATGTAAAAAGGAAATCTGTTGAATGCTGAAGGTCGACGTAAAGGAACACTGAAGCTATAACATGTCACTGGATCTCCATTAAGACAAGTTCAAACTTACATTAATGGACAAGCAGGTCATAGGGTTTGTTCATTTGTCTGTGCTGTCTAGTGTTGGAGGAAATTTTGATGAATCAAGTGGTGGAAAGTAACATCAAGTATTGTACTTAAGTACAATGTTTAGGTACTTGAGTATTCCATATGTATGTTATTGCAGGGGTTCCCAGTCTTTTCCATATAACATTAGCATAAGTTTCGGGTCCCGTTTTTGCAAGATGTCCTTAAAAAGCTAAAGTTGACTGTTTATCAGCCTCTGCTGGGTGCTTTTGTTTCAAGTGACACTGAAGTTAAGACTTAAACACTGTTGAGAGGGCGTTGAAGCTGTGAACGCATTTTTGGCAATTCTTACATGCAACAGTAAATCCACACTTTATCTATGCTTCATTTACTTGGTCAGGACCTCTTTGGATATTTTGCAGCTGAACTTTTGTCAGCTGGGCTGTTGGTCTGCTCGTCAGGTCTTTGTCTGTCAGCCAGTTTTTGTGAGTTTGCACTAAATTTCAGGAGTAGAAGAGCTTTGAGGCAGTTCAACAACACTGATAACTTATGATGTGATGATGTTTTGACTGGCAGGCAATGAGAATAAAGGGGCACCACGAGATTTTTATATATGATAATACATAAGATTTTATAATCATTCACATATAGATAATTAGATTGTATTCCTTAATTTATTTTAGCATTTTGCTGAGGCCCCGTTGGCACCCTCTGGACGCCCCCACTTTGAAGATCAGTATGCTACTTTATTCTTCTACTCCACCTATATTTTGCAAGCCAATATTATACTTTTTACTGCACTATATTTATTTGATAGCTTTAGTTACTAATTTGTATATTCACATTCACATCTACCCAGCAGTATATAAAGTAGCTGAATGTAGCTCCACCTTTACCAGCTGCAACATGAAATACATTAACATATGAATGCATCACTAATTATAATTCAGCAATAAATTATGATTCTGAAATGGGCCATTCTACAAAATGATCAGTATTTTACCTGGTACTATAAGTATATTTTAATGCTAATACTTTAGTATTTTTAGTTGAGTAAGTGCAGAGCTTTGACTAGTAAAATTGAGGTATTATACTTTTACTCAAGAGATCTGAGTACTTCTTTCACCCATGGAATCAAAGGGGAATGATGCGTGTTTTGTTCCTCTGTGATATTTATTTTGTTTCACTAAGTTACAGCTGAGCCTGTGAGATTTTAAAGAACACTATTTCAGTGAACATTTCCCATAAAAAAAAGCCTCTCATCGCTTCCGATCACTGTCCTAATAATAACTGTGGCGGTGAAGGAACAGGCCACTCAGACAATCACAGGCGTCATCAAATTGTCAGGGATCATGAACCAGGGCCCGCTGGCAATCAAAAGAGTCAAGAGCTAAAGAAGAAGGGGGAGATGTGCATCCAGATTGTGTTATTGTGCCACAGCAATACAATGTCTGTATCAAGTGTTTACAAGAGCTATCGACAACTTTGCTACTGATTGTGCAAGAACAGCTGCAGGAACACAGCACATCGCTGCCTGAGACAGGAAACAAATGTTTATTTTTCAAGTACAACATTCAGCATCAGTGATACAAAACAGTCAGTCAGTGTGATTTTAAAAACTTGATCATAAAATGAAATTTCTCCTGTTTATAGTGTCCCTGTTTTTATTTTTATATTTCCTCTGTTAACAATTGTTCATAATTTTTAGGTTTCCTCTTGAATCTATTTCTGTATATTATTTATTTATTTAGATTTTTTTTTTTTTTACTGATGCTTCGTTATATTTTTGCAGTGCATTTTGCTGCTGTAACACTAAGTTTCCCTGTTGTGGGACCAATGAAGGAATTTTCTAATAATAACAAAGCAATGAAACGAACCTGCTTCTGCATTGAGGTAATGACTTATTCTATTTTAGCCATAAAAAATAAATCCAAACATAAGGGCTTCTTTAAATTGTATTGGGTTAAGTAACACAAACAATGACTGGGTTTTCTTTCTTTTTTCTTTTTCTTTTTTTTTTCCTTGCTCGTGAGTCATTGCAAAAACTCCCATAGTAGGTGTGGTTATACGTCATGACGTAAAATGGTGATACGTAAACCGTTCGGCGCAAAAATTCAAACGCTGAACAGGAAGATAAACCACAGCTTGCTCTGTTCTTGTGTGCTGTACTACAAATTGTAACCGGTCTCAAGAGAGCCGTATCGGATTTTAGACATTGTGAGGTACGTTTAATGAACTAAACAAGTTCCGTTGTAACGTTGCAGCACTCGTGTGTCAATAAACCAGTCAGCTAACGTCAATAATAATAAGTTCACGTTCATATTAGCTAATGCTAACTGAAGCTAGCCTTGTTATGCTGCTTGCATGTAAAGTTAGCGTAGCACTGAGCTCAAGCAACGTTTGTCTTTCGGTTTTGTTCAGTGATAAGTTAGCTTTGCAAATATTCTGCGTCAGTGTAACTTGCTTTTGTATAAAGTTTATTAGCGGTACCTTCAATAACTTTTTAGTTCACGTTATGATCCCGCTGGAGTTATTTTGTTTATATCTGTGTCGTTCTGACCTACTCAGTGTTAGAAGAGGTGGATTGATCGGGGCAAAAGACGAAACAATTTGTTATCAAAATATATATGAACTATGAAATATTTAGTGCCTTACAAGTGCGCCAGTGAAGACTGAACGTATTTGTCATTAAAGTCTTGTTCACTGAAGTGTGCACCTTTCCAGCAATCGGTCATTTCTGTTACAGAGCAATAAAAACTAAACGTAACGTTAACCCTAATTTAACCCTACTAATACTTGTGTTTTGACCACGTGTCATGATTCTTGTCATCTTAGATTTCCTTACATTTCCCACTTGAATTCTCATGTTTACATGCGGCCAAGTGCTACTTGCTGTATGTAGAGATGACACTCATAAACTTCATATCACGATTATAGTATTATCACGACTTTGTTAAAAATCTGCTGAAAAATGCTGAACCTTTGACAGATAGACGGTTTGAAATCGTTTCACCAAGTTTTATGTTGCAAACTTTTAAATTATTTTAAATGGCATCATGCCATTTTCAATGTCAGTGTTTTCACTGATGCAAAACAAACCCATGTTGCATGTTGCATATGGGAGACTGTTGCTGACTTTGGTTGATGTTGGACATATATACTGTGAGTTTTTCAAATTACGGTGATTATTCATGGTTTCGATGGCAATGATTAAATTTGAAACGGTAATACTTTATTTCACCGTGGTTTATTGTGAAACCGGTAATCATTTCATCCCTATGTCAACTCAGTGAAGACTGAAGGCTGTCAGGGTGTACACTATAACTGGACAATGAGAGCTGAAAATCATGCACACTTTTCTGAGACTGGTAGTCTCGCACACTGTAAACCATGTTATATTCATGTTCAAAATATTCCTCTTGAAAAATAACTTCCTCCTGAATCCAGGCTCAGTTAATAACTTATTACAGTCGCAGTATATCAGAAATTTTGAACAATGAACTAGAACTGCAACAATGAATCGCCTAAACAGTTATTAAATTAAACAACTATTTTGACAATTGATTAATCCTGTTCCTTCTGAAATGTAAATATTTTCGGATGTCTTTACTTCTGTATGACAGTTAACTGAACTGGGTTGTGAGCAAAACAAGACATTTGAACATGTCCTGGCCTTTAGCAATCACTGATTAATATTGTTCATCATTTTCTCACATTTTATAGACCAAACAAGTAATTTGTTAATCAAAACAAATAATCAACAATGAGAATAAAATTAAGTTTGTTAAAAGTAACATATACCAATTTTTTCTTGCTTTAAAACATAACAGTACAAGTGACAATTCAAATACTTTGCAACATTCTGTTACCCGTTTTATTTTTATCTTTCTAAACATCGAAACATGATCCCATCTATTGGTGAAAGGTGAATCTTGGACCTCTGTCAACATGTCTGTGTTTGTGGATTTGTTTCCAGCAAAGATGAGTGCAGCCTCCACACCCGTCTCCCGGGTCCGTCAAGGATGGAATTCATCCTCCTTGAAGAACAAGGGTCTGTCCCCTGCAGCCTGCAGCACCCCGCTGCTCGCAGCCTTCCCCGGCAACGATGATGAGCAGGAACGACGTCAGCGCAGAAGATCAAGAGTCATTGACCTCCAAACTGCCACTGACTCTTCTTTCAATGACTCTGCATCACATAGGTAAGCTGTAGAGATTGAGTTTTGGCAAACCACACTTTTAACTGTTTTGAGCACAGCATTTGGTGACAAGCTGTCATGTGACACTTATAGTGTAAATCTGAGTTTATTTGATTTATAACAGTATTTTAAATCATGGCTTCGACAGCCTCTGTCTGTCTGCCCTTAAATGTATCTTGAGAGCTTAAAGATAATCTCATTTTTGTATGCAGTGCGGCAGGGACTCCTGCTGCCGTGCCCAAGTTGTCAAATGCACAGATCTCCGAGCATTACTCCACCTGCATAAAACTCTCCACTGAGAATGTAAGTATATACGTGCACAGTGTGCATATATATGTGTGTTTGTGTGTGGATCACAGAAATCATTCAGTGTTTCACACAGTTCACATTTTGAAGTGTTATAGTAATTACACTGGAAATTGTGGGGGGGGGGGGGGGTTCCCCCTTTTTCTTTTACGTTCTGTTTTAAAGGTGTATAATTCTTACTTTTTAAATGGTTAGTGTCAAGAGCTAAAAGGAAAATATGACTAATGCATTTCTTTTTTCTTTTTGGCAGAAAATCACCACCAAAAATGCCTTTGGTCTGCATCTGATTGATTACATGGCTGACATCCTGAAACAGAAGGATTCTGAGCTCACAAACTTCAAGGTTTGAGGGATTTTTAATCTGCTTTTGATCCATTCAGTGAAGTTCAATAGAAATATATAAAACTTTATCTATTGTAACAATTTTCCAGTTCTACCTAGGCTAGAACACACTACACATCAATCAAAAATAGTGTGAAAGCCATCGGGCTGATTTGCTTTGAAGACACAGTCATCCAAATAAATGGCCTGGATGGATATAGTGCCTGCGGGTCTTGCTGTAAATAATCCATTACAGGTTTTGAATCCAGTGAACTAGAACTTTCAAGTCTTAAATTCACTTTAAAAGTCTTGATACATTCTGCTGTCTAGCATGGTGTTTTATCTGATGAGAAATTAATCCGCTCATTCTGATAAAGTCTGCAGCACCCTAATGAAAACTGCAGACACCCTCACAAAAGTCTCAGGGGATTTTTGTTATTAATTAAAAATATGAAGAGTGTTATTCAAGGTAACTGTGCCATGAAATAGTCACTGTCAGATTTATCTATTCCTTGTGTGTGTGTCTGTGTGTGTGTCCTAAAGGTGGCAGCTGGCACTTTGGATGCAAGTACAAAGATCTATGCTGTGCGTGTGGATGCTGTTCATGCTGATGCCTACAGGGTGCTGGGTGGCCTTGGGGCAGAAACCAAACCTGGAGAGGGTGAGAGCCTCAGCAATATGATTTCTATACTTTCATATGTGTTGTTGGATTTTTATTTAAAGGACCAGCATGATTTACAGGGATCTATTGACACAACATGGAAAAATGGAATAAAATATTAATGTCTTCATTAGTATATAATCACTTGAAAATAAGAATTGTGATTTCATTACCTTAGAATGAGCTGTTTATATCCACTGAGGGTGTGGGTCCTCTTCTATGGAGTTTGCCATGTTGTTTCTGCAGTAGCCAAGAATGGACAAACCAAACCGTGGCTCTAGATATGCCATCTTCATGAGTTTTGGGCCACCGTAGACTTTCCAACACATTTGAAAGGGGAGGGTGAGGCAAGGTCATTGCAATCTCTGCTAGAAGGCACTAAATCCTGCATACTGGTTCTTTGAAATCCTCTATTGTAGTGGGAAAAGGATGCAGGATTTCAGGCTTTGTCAGGCCCAAAGAATGGCAAACTTTGTCTTTTTGGATTTGGCATCCATAGCTAGCCTAGGGGAGAATCATGTCCAGCGCCTGGCAAAATTTAGAGGAAAAGGCGCTGAGCTGTAAACACAGCTATGACACAAATTTTATTTGACAAAATGTTGATATGTTTTTATTCTGTGTAAAGGCAACATTCCCACAATTGGAGAATGTAAGAATCACTTTAAGCATACAACAATGATAAAAGAAAATTAAAATGGAAAGAAATAATCGTTATTAATTTCCATATAATTTTATGCCAAAGCCACAGGTTGCTGAACCCTGTGTTATTTGGAAAGTATTTGAAGTTTTTTTCTTTCTTTTCCTTTTTTGTGCATTACAGACCAAGGACCAAAGGAAGAGGAGGGAGATGAAGGGTCTGCGGCAGGTGAAGTGACTGCCAAGCAGCCAAAGAAAAAGAGGCCTCCTAAGAGAACAGTAGAGCAGAATCTGAGCAACATCAACAGCTCTGAGTCTGAGAGGAAGTGTGAGGTATGGTGTTGTCTTTACAGAATAGTATCAGAAGTTAAAATAACAGCCAACCCAGTTCTGAAAGGATTATAATTATGCTGCTGAATAGAACAGTAAATAGCATTATTACGCCCATAACTCTATTGTCTGTGACATTAACTCTATAGTCCTCTTTGATGCATGTGCTTAGAAGCCGCTCCATCCACATGAACTTTGTAAGTAACTCGGGGACTAACTGTCTCAACCAGTGGAACCGGGGACTAACTTTAGATCCCGGAGCAAAAAAAGTTTGAGTTTGCAGTGCTTAACACCAGACCTAGACACCATACTTACCTAAACTTGTGTAGTGCTTCATTCACAGTTCAAGAAAGTACTGGTCGCCACTAGCATCACTAATAGGACCAGTGGCAGTGGTGGACATTTAGAGGTTTACTAAATACAAAAGTTGTAGTGTCAGGTTCCTGAGTAGTTTAAAAAAAAGATTTAGGTAAAGAGAGAGAGTGTCAATGAGATAGCATGGAAGCTAGTGTGTGACGAAGAGTGAGGAATAGTGATGATGAGAGATGAACGCAAATGAAGAAGAGAAACTTTGATTGATAGTCATGTTGTATAGCCGAAATAAATAACCATCAAACTCTCAGCAGATCAACCAGCATTGAGACAGGCACAAATTTTCAGTCTCCTTTTCTATCTCTATATTTCTCCTCTTCATTCATTCATTACATCTAACACAAACATCTCAGTCACACAAAAATAAATACAAACAGCAAGATGACATTTTGTTGTTGCTCTATAATCTCTGATTTGCTTGATGTGCTGATTTGCAGGAACTTGTTCCATAGTTCTTGGAACATTTTGGTCAAAAACAGCTATATGGTGCAACTCGCTGATACTTTCCCACTTGGCTGTTTATTTGCACAGCCACAGTGTCAATGCTCTTTTTTTCTTTTTCCTTTCTTTTTCAGTTTAATATCTGTTTACCTACAGGATAGAACCGACTAAGAAAGGTTATTAACCTTCATACTGATACTGATCAGGTCAGGGTATTTTTTTCACTTTTTTGAGGTCCTTTTTGCATTTTACATGCACTCAAAGCTCACTTCAGCCATGGCAACATCCCTGCAGCTACAGCATATCAAAACGTCATGATTAAGATCAATTAGGGCTAGAATTTTTAAATCTTTAGTTTGCATTATGACTGCATCACCTTTCCATACCCAAACTGATGCTTGTTCTTAACTAACCCAAAAGCATTAACATGAATGAAGGGCGTTTTACATTGAAGTCAGTGTCAGTGCATTGTTTCTCTTCACGTGTTTTGTAAGGCTGTGAGCATGATCACCTGTTTGTCTTACACACCCAGGTGGACCCCATGTTTCAGCGGATGGCCTCATCCTTCGATGAGAGCAGCACGGCCGGCGTCTTCCTGTCAGTTCTCTTCAGTGAGAACAGTCGCTGCGAGCTGCTGTTTCCCTCCCACATGACCCTCCTTCAGTCCAGACCTTCTTACTCTCCTCCGCCTCCACAGGGAGTCCCTGCATCCCCATTCATGGGTAAGAAACATTTACCAAGGCCTAAAGTGTGTTTTCATCAATTGTTGGGTAGCCATTAAACTGTCCTATGAAGTGTCTGAAGCTTAGTGCCACCAAGCTGTGTCTCATCTTTTGAGCTGCTCCTCAGTAGAAATGCTAAACCCCACCTTTCTGTGCTGTTTTTTCTGCCAGCCGGACTGCAGCGTTCTCAGGAGAAAAGCTCCATTTGCCCCTCGCTGCAGGATTTCTCCTTCACTAGCTGGAACCCTGAGCAGGTCAGAGAAACGATATAACCACTGATTTAATATTATGAATAATTCTGTAATTCTTTAGAGAAGCAGAAAGGAAAAATCTATTGCATGCTGACATCTTAGCATGTTTTGCTTTTTGGGGAAATTGGTAAATGTTCTTGGACATTTTTATATAATACTCATCTGAGTAAAGTACCTTTCACACTGCACAGTAACCACCCTGACAGTCTAGGGCAGGGGTGCCCAATACGTCGATCGCGATCAACTGGTCGATCGCAAAGGTAGTGTGGGTAGATCGCATGCCATTCAACAAGAAAATTAGATGTTAGCCTATCATCTATCCCCAGTATGGCATTTGCCACTTGACTGACATACAGGGCAGCCAGTGTGAGACATAGCCGTGGGAACATATTCTCAGCAGGGGGGGGGCTGAGAAAAAAAAAGCTCTGCGCTGCACTTGCAACTCCCTGCATTGATAATAATGATTAAAAAATACCCGCACAGTAATTAAGACTGCAAAAATCTGTCTGTATAACTGTCCATGGTGCCGATCACCTTGTCAACGATAAACAATTTGTCCCGGCTGCTGTCCATGTCACTGTGGTGCTGAACTCACTAAAAAGAAAAGTGTCTGACCGGCGTCACACAACTCCAAATGTGGCTTTCCTCTCCGGGTTGGCGCTGATGAAGCTCCTCATTAGGCTGCCAATGTCCAGACTGTCCAAAACATCTCCATGAACATGAAACAAACAACGCGATCGCCGTCCTCAATATAATGGAGCCATCTCCATTTGCTAAACCAGCTCGCACTGAATGACCGACAAAACGTTTCTTTACCAAATGACCTTCCCGGAAATGTGAAACTAGTTGTTTGATGCAGTGCCTCTGAAATACTAGCATTTTGACCTGGGACGTTAGCTTGAGTTGCAGGTGCACAGCTGATGTCCCGGTCCCGGGGGTCACAATCTGGGGGTGCTGCTGCTGTCTTGATCATTTTCGGGGTGGGTGGACTGGGCTGTGAGTCTGCCTCCTCATTTTTAATGTAGGTAGATCATTTTGACTTGGTCATTTTAAAAGTAACTCGCAAGCCGAAAAAGTGTGGGCACCCCTGGTCTAGGGGAATAAATGGCAGGTGGAGTTCAGCACAGTGAACACTGAGCAAAATCTGCATGTGATTGACACCACTTCCCCTCTGCTGCCTTCACTTCATTGAAATAACTGGAGTCAGGCCAGAATAATTTTGTGTCTTAATACGCTACTTGGTTACTGAGAAAATGAGGTTTCAGGAAAAATGGATCAACTCTTTCTTTTTTGGACCACAGGGGAGAAAAGTCCAGGAATCTTCTCTGACACTGCAGTGCAGCACCCATTAGTTAATGCACATAAGGTCAATTGTTCGAGTCTTATTTGCAGAGACTGTCTGATTCCAGCACCTCTCTGTCTGCCTGCGCATCTTCTTTCAGACCATGAATCAGCTTTTGGAGAAGATGAAGCAGGGCGAGCACGTGTTTGACGTGAATGCTGAGCCGGAGCCTGAGCCTGAAGAAGACGACTGTCCTGACTTCGACGCTGACTACGAGGAGGGAATAGGTGACTGTGAGGAGAGAGGCAAGGAGCACAAGGATGGTTGTGAGGCCTCTGGCTCTGGCAAAGGAAGGTAAGATGATGGATTGTAGGGCGGTTGAGTAATGATCTCCTTAGAGGTAGAACAAGTCAACCTTTTACCACAGACCCGCTGATTAATTGATTTATCTGCGTTTGTTTAATCATTTTTTATGGTCTCAGGGGTACTGTTTCTTGAGATAGCTCTCTTTTCTGCATTTTTTTTTCTTTTCTCTCCTTTGATGCTGATTTCACGTTGTTAGGATGTTGAGATGAAAGAATGGCCTTCATTAAGTTCTATAGAGGAAAAGAGCCTCTTCTTAATACCTACTTAAGTTTAAAATGCATTACTTAAAGTAATTGCATTGCCTATTATCGCCAGGAGAGCAGGTATTTAATTCATCAGAACATACTGAATGGGTCCAAATCAAACTCTTACAGCTTCTGTTATCAAGAGGCTGATTTGTCTCTGCGTGTGTGCCGGTTTGAATGGTTTCTCATGCTGGTGTGATGGTGACACAGGGACGTTATTCCAATCGGAGAGGGAGACATCGCCACCATGTGTCTGCAGCTGTCCTCTCAGCCCAGGGAGTATTCCTATTTCAGCCCCAGGACCATGGCCACATGGGCTGGACCCGGCTACTGGCAGTTCAAGCCAAAGCACAAGTGTGAGTGAAATTCATGGTTTAATGGTGTCTTCTTTGTTCTGTGTTTATGTGGAGCTTGTCAGGGTGTTTCTAGGTTTGGTCATTAGCCATCCCATTATATTTAATGCCAGAAGTTGGGATGTTGTGTGAAATGTAAATAAAAACAGGATGCAATGATTTTGAAATCTTTTACAGCCTGTATTAAATTGAATACAGTATAAAGACAAGATTTTTAATGTTCAAACTGATCACCTTTATTGTTATTTGTAAATATACACTCTAAATATTAAAGTTGTTGCGTCCAACACATTACAAAAACGTTGGGACGGGTAAATGTTTACCACTGTGATACATCACCTTTTCTTTTAACATCGCTCCATAAGCGTTTAGTAATTGAGGACACTAATTGTTGAAATTTTGAAAGTGAATTTTTTTCTCATTCCTGCTTGATATATGACATAAGGTGCTCAACAGTCCAGGATCTCCATTGTTGTATTTTGCGCTTCATAATGTGCCACAAATTTTCAATGGGAGACGGATCTACACTGTAGGTAAACCAGTCTACGACCTGAACTCTTTTACTGATTTACTGATATTAATTTGAAATGTGGACTCGTCAGGCCTCAGCACACTTTTCCATTTTCTGTCGTTCCATCTCAGATTAGCTTTGGCCCGAAGATTTCCTGGAAGTTGTTGATATATGTGATATATATTTGTACATGCAGTAACAAACAGTTTACCAACAACGGTTTTCCAAACTGTTCTTGAGCCCATGCAGTGTCCCTTATACAATTATTAGGTTTTTAATGCAGTTCTGTGTGAGGGGTCAAAGGTCACGGGCATTCAGTATTGTTTTTCAGCCATTTCCTTTACGCTTCTGAATCTGTTAATGGTTTTATGGATTGTAGATGATGAAATCCCTAAATTCCTTGCAGTTCTGTGTTGAGAAACACTGTTAAACTGAGTATTTGCCCACGCAGTTTTTCACAAAGTGGTGAACCCTCATTCATGCTTGTTACCAACTGAGCCTTTCGAGGATGCCCTTTCATACCCAGTGATGATACTATCACGTGTTACCAATTAACTTGGTGTTGTACAGCTTCCCCAGTCTTTTGCTGCTCCTGTTTCAATTTCTTCCATTTTTGAAACATGTTGCAGGCATCGATTTCAGAATGAGTGTATACTTTACAAAAACATTCAGTTTGAACTTTAAATATCTTGTCTTTGTACTGTACACAATTAAATATATGTCAAAATGGATTTGCAAGTCATTGCATTCTGTTTTTATTTACATTTTACATAATGTCCAACCTTTTTTTTAAATCAGGATTGCAGCTGGATACTATATTATACTAACAGCATTATGTACACACTTTGGGTTATTCTTATTTATTCAATTTATTGCGATGAATTAGGGTTTCACATTTTCTCTAACAGCTGAGACAATTTTCTAATGGCTGTCTTCCCCTGAATGTGTGCCGAGTAACAATTATCTGTCTCATCTGTCTGTTTCCATGCACTCTGTCTTGTGTAGTGGACCATTTGCCTGACAAGGAGACACGTAAAAGGAAGCCCAAGAAGACCTTTGAAATAGATTTCAGTGATGATGTCAATTTTGACACCTACTTCCGCACCACAAGAGTAAGATTATTCCCTCTGCCAAGCGATTTCATAGTGTTTCAAATCGTCTGTCATGTACATATCTGGACAGCTACATGTGCTGGTCATTAAGCTCTGATAATTAGATTCAGAGAAACATGATCTGCAAATAAAATTTTGAAGTGATATCGCTGTCTGTAGTGATTTGAGACGCTGTCCAAAGTCTCAAAATCCAGTCAAATGAGAAGCAGAAAATGTGTGGAAAATCTTAAAACTGACGTTTATATTTTCTCTTCACAGGCTGCAACTACTAACAGCAAGTCTGCCCTCAGTGCCAGCAATAAGAAATCAACTCTACCAGCAGACTTCCAGTTTCCCCCGGAGACGCTCTCCCAGCTCAGCCTCAAACCCTCCAGCTCGGTGAGTCGTCACTGCTCCTGTCAGCAGACGGGGCTGGTGGAAGAGGTTAAATAATGTTTGTTTGAATTAGAGCACCAGAGTGATCTATTACTATTTTGAGAGCAGTTAGATCAGAGTTTGGGGTCACTAAATGTGAATTTTGCACACAAACTGAATGATTATTACATGAGGCTGTTTGTGGTCAGATTATAGTATCTGAGATTCCCTTCAGCACTGATGTCCCACATGAATCAAATGTTGGCTGAAGTATGACGTCTTTATCAGTTCAGTCCACACAAACATCAGAAAAATGTAGAGCGATCACATAATTCTCATGGTCATCAGCTTTTTATATGAAATTTTGAGACATGCTACAATCACCTTATAATGTATCTTTAACTACGTAGGGATCATTTATGTTGTATTAAGAGGGATCTGTATGTTTTGTTTACTCTAGTTGAGTCAAGAGGGCCAGAAGAGGCTGTCTGGAGAGCTCGGAGAGGGCATCGGAGACTACGACTACAACAACGCCAATGACACAGCAAACTTCTGTCCAGGTCTTCAGGTCTGAAATCCACATTTTTATATGGTCTTTAACTTGTTTTTATTTACTTGATTTGAATTTCAATAGACTTTCTTTATCTAAGGAGTATTGGGTGGGTGATATGGCCTTAAAATTATATCATGATATGATACTGGGACGTATTCAGTCGGCTCTCTCTTCGTCAAAATAACTCTAATTAGAGTCACCGATGCAAACAGACCTGCTGTACTGATGTTAATAATCTGAGTCCAGCGGTTCAATATCACAACTTCATTTTGATGCAAATCCAACATGCAACATGCTGCTCTGATTAATGACTGTGATCGCCACCTCAGTTGAATCAGATCCTTTGGCATCTTGTCTCAGGGTCAATTACTTGTCAGATGTTGATGCATGTTGCTTTCATTAAGTGACTCTGCTCTTTTTCTCCAAAGGAAAATAATGTAGTTAATCCACTTTCACACCAAAGCCAGCAGCATTACTATTAGGGCTGCACAATTAATTGCAAAAATCAAAATATTGCTAAGAGCAATATCCCAATCACATAACCAGTACCAAATTGCAAATTTTCAGCCCTATTTACTATTTCTTTCCGCTAGGTTTGTTGCTGCTGTATATATATAACAGTATATATCATAAATATTGCAGTATGACAAATTTAAGGGTGCTGCGATCAGGATTTTTGAGGCAAATCACATATCACTGGAAAAAGTCCTGACTGTTACTGATGACGGCCTTCTATCTATTATGTAGCCTTATTTATGTAAGTATTCTTAACAACATAGTATACTATAAATCAGCTTGAAAATTATCACAGAGGTACTTGGGGAGCTATTGTACAAGAATATTGGAATATCGTTTGTTTTGATTTTTTTTAAGTCTAGCTATTAGAAATGAATATTATATTTTTATGCTTTTAGCATTTTATTATTAAAAAGGCTATAATGAAAGGGCTTCATGATATAGGGGGGAAAATGTGATTATTTTGACAGAAATTGTGATTGCAATATGATTCATGTGAATGAAAGTTGTTTTTTTTTTTTCATTTTCTCAGAAAAAACTATTAAATCACGATGATGTGACATTTGTTGGGCTCTCTACCAAACAAACATGTTTTCTTACATCTAGAGAAGAGGATTTATAGGCCAGGTCATCTCTGCAGGATTACAGTACTTCATTAGAATGCTGTTGTGTCACACATTTTATCAAAAAAAAATGCAGCGTCTGCAATTTGGATATCGCACTTGGCTATATTGCAGTTTCGACAATATTTTGATTAATTGTGGCTTGAATGCACTTGAATGCACTGTGAAGGCTGGCGGCCACGAGATTTGCCATAAAAGGCTATGCACATTAAATTGACAAGGAGTAACTGAATACAATCCTGTACTGTGTGTGTGTCAAACGCCAACACAGACAGCAGAGACTGTGTGGGTGTGATGGATAGCCTTCTTAGCTTTACTCACCCAACAGAAAATTTGGCGCTTGCTAATTTCAGACCCTGCTGCTTCATCTTCTGATTGGCTTTTATAGAGACCATCAATCAACTACTCCAAGCTAATATCAGCCAATAATGATCTGTGCTGATCAATCAGAGCACCGTTAGACGCATTTTTATCACATTATTTCTAGTGGTATTATCATAAACCTTACCAGAGGGACTTGGAGTGTTTGAACAGGAGTAATCTTCAGGGAATATGAGAGCTTACAGTGATCTGTCAGCCCCCGTCCCACACTCAGATGATTCTATAATTGTCCTTGCATGAACACCAGGCTGATCTACTACCTCTGAAACAAATACTGTAGAATCTGCTGAATAATGAGGACTTGTAATGTCCTGGGGATCCAGAGATGGAGGGTTGTCATCTACAAATACCAAACCTGATCAGGAACAGCATGTCACAGTTTCATCCTTTTGACGCCTTTTTATCCATCTTCCTCTTCAGGGTGCCGACAGTGATGACGATGTCGAAGGGTTTGCCGGTTCAGACGACACTCAGCCTTCAGGTGACAATATACCTCTGCCCACACAAGATCTAGAGGGCATCTCAACCTATGGGGAGGATGATCTGGTACCTGAACCACACAGGGTGAGTCACATCTCTCTGCTCAAAAGCTTCTGTAGTAATATTTTCAAGACTCAGAGAATTCAGCAGTTATTTACAGTATAATTCCAGTACCTGGCATTATATAATTATAACTGAAGTGTTTGCTTTTACATATTTGTACTCACATTTATGCTTGTTTTTGTAGGTCAACAAGATTGAAATAAACTATGCTAAGACCGCAAAGAAAATGGACATGAAGAGACTAAAGAACAGCATGTGGACCCTGCTGACCGAAAGCCCAGAAAAACCCACAGAGGTAAATTCTATATGCAGAATAACCATATATCAGCTTTCTTTTTTGTCTGCAGACAGTCAGAGATGTAGCTGTGTATCTGTGTCTCTGTTTGTATGTGTCTGTTTTATGAGTTATGCCTTAATGTTCCCTGCAGGAGGTGGAGAAACCAGAGGTGTGTGGGGAGAAGGTCTTCAGCCAGACCACAAAGACGCTGCTTCAAAGGTACCAGCAGACCTCCTGCCAGGACACAGCACTAATGAGAAATAATAATGACTGAATAGCAATAACCAAAAGGGCAGTGCATGCTAATATGTGTCTGTATGTGTTGTGTTTGACCAATTTTCACTGTAGTACAGGGATTCTAAGTGTAGATTTAAACAGTTTCCTGTCTAATATGTCTGTATTCTTGTAAAGAATGATTTTCATCGGTTGCACTGCTTTGTTTGAGAAGTATATAACAACTGGCCACAGTTTTCAAACCCAATTATGATGTACAGGTTTAATGGAGGGAAAGTTCATGTAGTAACTCTGTGTTCCCACTGATCTGTGAACCAAAGCACTTGTGTGGGTGGAAATGTTTTTGCCAGTTAGCTTGACAAACATGCATTATTTGGACCCTGATGTGAACCAGCTAGCAGCAGAACTAAAAGCTCCCTTGAAGGTGCTATGTCTGAACAGCATGACAGATGGAATGTAAAATTTATTGTGTGTCTTTCTGTCTCTTCCTTTTTTCCACCTCTCTTTGCGGTGGTCCAGATTGCCAAACACGATGGCTCAGAACCTGTCTGTGCCTCTGGCGTTTGTCGCCCTGCTACATCTTGCCAATGAAAAGGTGAGTTTTACTGTCATTTTAAACATGGCTGGGTGTTTGAGGCAAAAAGGAAATGGTATTGTTCTATTGGTCCTTTTTAAAAGTATCTTAAAATGACTAATTTACCAATAAAATGCTTTGAAAGATATTAAATCCCTGTTGGGAAGGTCTTAGAATATTTTGTTGAATGCTGTAAACATGGTCTAAAATTCACTCCAGGCACAAAATTCCTGTACATTCAATCTCTGGTGAAATTAGAGTTGAATTTGAATGCCTCTGTTACTGTTCCAATCTTCAAGGTTTTTTTTTTTTACTATTTGTGTTCACAAACTTTGTCCCTAGGGGCCAGTATTTCAAAACATTTAATCTGGATCAGAATGGACAGGATTAAATCTCAAATTTGGGTATTTCAAAACCAAGAGATGTGATTGTACAAAACTGGGATACAGATTTGTAATCCAATCCTACTCAGAATCCAGATCAAAAGTTAAAGTCTCCAAGGTGCAGACCAGGATAGTTTTGGTTCTAAAAATCAGGATTATCCTGAAGGGAGGATTCAGAATGGATTCAAGGTGGATGTAGAGACCTGTAGGGCTCATGGGAGAGTTGTAGTGATTAATAATGATTAAGGACAAATATATATATTTTATCAGACTAACAAAAATGTATTTGAACTAAAGTTCTTTAACTATGCTTTTATGTTCTCATCTGATGTTTAGTTTTATTGCAAAACTGTCCTTAAATTTAATTAAACAGTGACATTCAGAAGTCTTATATTGAATGTGCTGCTACATGCAGACACCCTGAAAAAATGTGAAGAAAGATGAGAACAAAGTGTGACTGAGGAAGAATGAGAGTCTCTCTGTACTATCAAATGGCAAACAACTGCCTCTCTTAAGTGGAGAGTTTTACTGGACAAATGTGATACACCAACTCAGGAAAAACATTTTATGAATGCTAATCATTGTCATATTGTTTTTGTGGACTGCAATGTAAGGATATACATATGGTAATAGAGACTGTGCTTTATATTAACATCCCATTCAGTTTTAATGTCTTAAACTTAGGTCAGTTACCTTAAAAAAATGACAGTGATTTCCTATTCGACATTCAGTGTGAATTAATGAAAGATGTAAAGATGCTCATCCCAGTCTGCCCCAGTCTCTGCTCACCTGTGATTTTTTTCTTTTTCTTTTTCTTTTTTTTCTTTTTTTTTTCTTTTGTCTGTTTTTGGTTCTTTTATATTGTTGGCTTGATTTTGAATGTTGTTCTTTGTTTTGTACTTGTCTTTCTTTATAGTTTATTACACAAAAAAATTGAGTCATGCTGTAAAAGGCCTATCTTGTAAGTCAGAATGACAAGTGATTTGTCAAATTCTCTTTAGTCATGCTACATTCTCAACTGACATTTATCTCAGGGCTAGTAGAAGTGTAGTGTAAATCATGTATCCCTGGGCTTGGGTTGGGCTTGTGTGTGTAAAAAGAGGGTACTTTATGTCAGGGTTAACTCTCTGGATAGCTTTGGGCTGAGAATATACACTGAAATCCTGAAGTTACAAGTTAACTCACTGCTGAAACTAATCAAATGGTGGGTTAGACAGATTACAAAAAACTTCAAACTAGCCACCTATTTTGTCCTTTGATTAATATGTGTTAGATAAAACATTCAAATCTTGATATGTTCAGTCTTTCCCTGTGGATAAACATCAAAAACCTAAAAATGTTTGCTGATGTTTCTTTCTTGTAGTGTGTAATATGCATTCTGTTTTGTTTTTAACAGAATTTGGAGCTGGTGAAGGTTGACGACATGTCAGATATCATCATCAGACAAGGCCACTGAGGAGAGATGAATGATGGGATGTTGTCTGGAGAATCATTGTTATTCTTTTATGCTGTTCTCTACTTCTTCATCTCTTTGTATAATATCTGATGTTTCTCTGTGGCACTCTCTTCTCTAGATTGTATTATGTTTTTATTTGTTTTCTAGTAAGTACAGTATGTAATCAGGAACTGTTCAAAAGTCATATCTGTTTTTATTCCTTGGGAGGCATAACATTTTTGTCTTTGCTTTTATTCTGTCCTATTCATGCCTGTCCTGTGTAGATAATTTAACTGCTCAACCACCGCACAGAAAATGTATATTGTCAAAAGAAATAAAAGCCTTTTTCTAAAACACGTTGTAGAGGTTTATTTCAAAACATCGGGGCTTTTTTCAAATTTTTTCATATTTCCAAGAATGAAATGGACAGTATTTTTAGCACTCTTTGCTAATGTCTGCCGGGCAAATTGTTTTCCAAAATGGGCGTAATGGCTTAGATTATTTTTAGCTGCGAGTGCTGCAGGGCAGCCCGCAGCAGTGGTCTGACATGACAGCAGGTAATGAACAGCATTTAGGCCTCGCCGCCACCTTCACAGATAGAGGTGAAACCGGTTGGTCAGGGCTGGGTGGGACTCGGTATGACATCATACGTCAAACAAGTGCAGAGCTAGGAGGAGTTGCTCAGTCAGCTGAGAGACAAACAGTTCTGTGATGTTTGGAAGAGTTCAATTTCACACTCGTTGATTTATCTAGAAAAAGTAGCAATGATTTATTGTAATTCCACATTCTCACCACTATCAGTTCCTAATATAGATCATTTTCTACGCTGAAATAACATCTTTATCTAATCACATGGGATCTGTGACGTGGGACATTGCTGCTGATGTAGAGATACTGTGTTACTGTGTTCAGGAATGAGCTGCAAGATTAAAGGGAAAGTTCATCCCAAATTCAAAACTACATATTTTCTTTCTAGCCTGTAGTGCTATTTATCAGTCTAGATTCTTTTGGTGTGAGGTGCAAAGTGTCAGCCTTCTCTCCAGTATAATGAGAATAAATGGTATTGGTCCAGTGGTGATCAAAGTCCCAAGAAATACATTTGAAAAATTCAAAATCAGTGTCTCTTTCCAAAAGTTATGACCTGTTTACTCAAAATAATCCAAAGACCTTATGAGACGTTCTGTGAAGAAAGTAGTTCTGGTAGATTCTACTTCTGAAAAAAAAAAAGTAGTTCCTTCATGAAACTGTTCAAAACTAGGTCTGTGGATTATCTTGAGTAACCGAGTCATGTTTGGAAAGAGACACTGGTTTTGACTTTTTCAATATTTTTTTTTTCCATCAGAGGGAAGGCAGACATCTCTACATCTAATATCTCCAAAATTCTACAACTCACACCAAAAAATCTAGAAGGATATTTAGCACTACTGGCGCTAAAGTAAAAGTCGTGGTTTTGTCACTTGGATATATTATTATATACCCATTAAATTATTAATACTGAAGCATGGGTGTGTAAACAGCATGTTACTGTTGCTGCTGCTGGAAGCGGAGCAGGTTTAGTACAATGGCTCTTAACCTAAGGGTCAGGCCCCTCCAAAGGGTCACAATATAAATCTGAGGGGTCAATGAGAGAAGAAAGATGGAAAAACAAATTTCTGATTCTGTTTTTAGTTTTAGATATTTTTTCTCTCTAATCTTTGGTTTTTTGGTGACATATTGGATCATTTAACATTCATTGAAATGAAACGTGAGAAGTTTAGAGGAAAAAAATCACCATTGGTAGATACATCTAAAATGGGAATCCAACTAAACACTGCTTTTTGTAAGACATCAAAAGCCTTAAAAGGATGGAAACCCCTGTTTTCATCGTTAGTTTTGTATTTTAAAAGCTTGTTATATTATCAATTGTGTCAAATCTCAACCTGTAAAGTAATTAAAGCTGTCAGATAAATGTAGTTTAGAAGCAAGTGTAATATTTCCCTCTGAAATGTAGCATAGAGGAAATATAAAGTAACAACAAATGTAAATATGCAAGTAAAGTTCAAGTACCTTACTTTATCAAATGTACTGAGTTACTTTCCACCCCTTCCTTTTCTACTGGAGTACATCATGATTAGATTATCGCTTGAACAGCACTGTACTTCAGCAGTTGCAGAGGATTTCTGACAGTTTGGTGGAAACGATGTTAACATGTCACTGTTGCCCTTAGAAACACTGAACCACAGACATCCCATGAAAAAAAACAGGAGTGAAGCTGTAATGGGAGTGTGGAGAGACAGATGTTACAAAGCATCTCTACACAGACTGAGACTCAGTCTTTTATGAATTATGGCATTCAGACCTAACTAGTGTCATATTATTGTTTTATAATTTCACATTTGCAATATTCATTTGTAATATATATGTAAATATACATAATATGTAACCTGTTAATGAAAAATATATTCCAAAATAGCATGGCATTCTGTTTTGTTATAAACATATCTGCAATGTAATTAGGGAAGAAGGAGCCACTTTGATGACTTAACTGCTAAATAAAAGTGTATTAGTTTTCAAATCATAGTTACTGTATATACCTGAGGTTGTTGTGTTATAGTTTTAGAAGAACAAAAAAAAAAGTTCCATGTTGCTCCTAAGGCACAATTTCCCCCAAGTTAGGGGTAAAATGATCATGGATGCTCGGTGCAGTTTTCAGGAACAGAAATGTTCTTCTTGTTTGCTCACTCAAATGCATTTCAAGGAAGCTGGTCTATCAAACTGGTGTGTAAGTTTCTTGAAGCTCAAACTCCATGTTATGATCAAAAATCTGATGATCTTTTGCTAGTCTGGCACAACCTGTTCTGAGAGCTTCTCTTCTGACTTGTTTTGTTGATAGAGTGAATCTGTTCAGTGTCCTTCTGTCTGTGTTGTGTTCCTTTGACACAGGATGAATCAAGTGACATTAGATCATCCAAAGTCTCTCGTTTTTGTACTGAATTGCCATCTTGATGAAATCAGTTGAGTATTATATTATGTTATAAGTGATACTTATGGTTTGTTTCCAGTCTGTGAGAACTTGGCATGAGAACCGAAAGGTCACCAGTTTAAGTCCTACATGGATCAAAGTACAGAGTCTGGACTGGCAGCTGGAGAGGTGCCAGTTGAGCAAACCTGCTAAACTGCTCAGGGCATGTGACTATATGTATATATGTATGTGTGCAGCCCCCTCGCTCTGACATCTCCGTGATGCATGCCTGTATGTCCTGTTTGTGAATGTGTATGAATGTATAAAATTACAACAGAGTGAATAATGTTATTTCCCCTCGGGGATTAATAAATGATGCCTTTTTCTTACTTTGTTCATATGTAGCCCATTTAAACTTTTAGAGGTAAACTGAGCCACTGACTTAAGTTTCTCCAACATCACTGACACTTACCTCACAACCTCCACTTTGATAAAACTGTTTCTCACAGTCAGATCCACAATTATGCTAAGTTTATTTATTTGCTTTGCTTTACTAATGTGAACCATATTTCCTTCATCTGTAGTCACATGCAGTGGCAGACTCAGGTTATAGAAGAGGCTGAGGCAAAAAAAAAATAAACAGCTGCATGAAGTGAGACACCAGGTCACTGAAAGTCATGATGAATTTATGGTGAAACAATTCCCATCCCTGGATTGAATTAAAATTGTTTTATCATCTGTCCAACGACTACACATCTGTGACAGAAACACACAGGGAACTATTAACTTTTTCTGGCATATGCCATTTCAGAAGGCAAAAAAAAGTTCATGTCCCAACACATTTTTTTCAATCAGTCATTAACAATGATACTGGAAGCAAATAATCAATAAGGATCCAAGTTTATTTATAATCAAACAAATGTCAGCATGACAATATCAGCAAAATGTGTTTGTTCATTTTCTCCACATATTCATTCAACTTTGTTTTACTCCATCTTTTTCCCCCAAGTCATCCTTACCCTACCTGCAGGGGGTCTGCGCCCCACCAGTGGGACACGCCCCACAGTTTGATAACCACTGATTTAGAGGCACATGGGGGCCAACTCATTTTCTAGCATGTAGGGGTATTATATGTAGGCTACTACCACACTGGCTGGACTTAAGTCATTCTCTCCTTAATACTGAATAAATGTAAATGTGTCCAAAAAGCTGTACATTCAAATGCCAGTGCTAGAAGAAATAAACCCCTTTACCAACTAAATAACAGGATATTTTTTTAATCATTTTATTTTCATTTTTGTTTAGAAATTACTTAACTCAGCTGCTGCTAATGAAGAACTATTGGCAGTAAGTTTCTTGCAGTAGGCTCTCTGCTATAAGTCAGTGTTGTTGTCTGGCTTTGTTAGCACACCTTCACGCCCAAAGTCCTATTGTTTGATCACAAACACAAAAGATGACATAACTCCCAGCTCACACCTCAGAGCTCTCGGTTCAGACAAGACGAATACAAAAAGTTATGCAGTTGTTCTATAGCTTTATCTTTGTGTTCAGTAATTAGGCACACAGCCAAGATACTGTATGATGGCTACACCTCAGCATGACGCCATCCTGAAGAGAAAACAGGGAGAGCCACATCAAGTTAAGGGAATTAAGGAAAAGGACCTTCAAAATAAAAGCACGTAATTGTCGCGGCGCAACGTGAAGAACAGATAACAAAATAAATAAGGTCATTATATTTGCTATAAAGTGAAAATAACAAATAATATAACCATATGAAAATAGCATATAAAGTTAAAATAAATTGTCTTTAGTGACAATAGTAGTCTATATTCAGAGGTTTCATTCTGTAAGCCTAGGTCAAATGCAAATTAGCTAGGCTCATTTGTTTACATGAGTTTTCACATTGTAGTTTCACATTTATTTTGATGTTGCGGTTAAATATGGCTTGACCTTTTGAAAGTATTAAAGTCTCACTTTTAATTTTGAGGCTTTTAGATAATCATACTTCCTCAAAAAAAATAAGTATTTTATTTTTAAAGTACGGTGGGGATGTTGTGGGTGTGTTACGGTCCACTTGACACTTGAAGCGAAGGAATTCAGTTTGAAGGAAAAAAAAAAAAAAAACAAGAACCAGGAAGTTAAACAGAGGAGGAAACGTATTCGCTTCGGTGGAGCATCAAACTCTGCAGTCTGTAAAGAGTTTTTTTTTTAAAGTTAAAGGTTTTAATTAACAGAGACAACAGCAAAGAAAGTTCACCCACCGGGTCTGCGGTCAAAGGGCATTGTTTCCGACAGTATGGACACTGATCCGGTACGTGATAATGGTTGGTGTTTTGTTGTGTAACTCAGAGCCTCTCCGCCGCCGCCGTCTCCATGTTTCACGTCAGACACGACGTGCAACAGGTGCATTTTCCGGATATATTAAGTTGCATTTGACTTAAAACTATTTGTAACAAGTTTGTATAATAGTTACACAAGTGAGCGCATTAACTTTAAACTGTTGGGAGAGGAAGTCTCAGAGTTTCCGAACAAAATGGCCTAATTTCTCCCTCTGCTCAAACCATACAGTACAGTGGAAATACTGACTCTAATGCGGTTCAGCTCATTTTTTCCACTTTAATTAGGTCTTTCACTTTCATATGGAAACTTTAATTCGCTACCATATATTATCAGGTTTTATATCGGACACTAACACATAAAACCTTCTTTTTCCGCACATATTTCAAAACCACGACTCTGCTTCTCTGGTTCTCAACTGAGTCAGACGCCTGTAGCCACACACACACACACACACACACACACACGCACACACACACACAACTCCACTCAAAGATGTGCTAATGTAATGTTAATGTACTGAAACTTACCTACTGATAGAGATGAAACACATATTTCTTATTAATTCAGCATAGTTATCCATCATTCAACACTAGCTTTAACTATAACATCATGAGTTCACTGCTTGACCGATGCTGGGTTTCACTGGCCGATATCAGAGAGTAAAAAAATCAGATGTCAGTATATTGGCTGATACTCGCTTGTACAGAATATATTATGTATAATCAAATGCAAAATATGTCTGCAACAATTAGTCAATAAGTTGATCTGTGGACCAAAATGAAATTAGTTGCCAACTATTTTGATAGTCAATTAATTGTTAGTCATTTTTCATGCAAAAATATCAAACTTTTTTTGGTTCCAGGTTCTTAAATGTGAAGATTTGCTGCTATTTTTAGTCATTTATGACTGAAAATGAAGGGTCTTTGGGTTTTGGACTGTCCGTTGGACAAAAGAAATTATTTGAAGACATCACTTTGGGTTCTGGGAAATCGGTCGGGGTGTACTTGCTAACTTATGTTGCACTTGATTGTAACACCCACACACTGAGGCTAACATTTAGTGTTGACAAAGCATTGCAAGAAGAAGCATGTTCTGAGAGCTGATATATTAAATGAAGGCATGCTTCCCTCATTTATTTTTCTGACTTGAAAGGGGAATTTTTAAATATTCTCTGTACCTAGTATTATACTACCTGCCACAATTTTTAAACTATGTGTCAAGGTAGTTTTAAACTGCAAACTTGGCGACATTTGCCTGAACATTTTTGACATCTAGGAAGGAGTAAATTTAAGAATACTTAAAAGTAGACACAGTAGGATTTGGGAAGCAGGAAGCATGTTTTGGGTGGTAATCCGCACAAAGTAAAATAATGAGAAATACAGGCAGAGGACAGAGCCGTCACTACACATTTCTAATGGGTCATAAGTGATGATTGAAATGAATTCTGTTTCTGTAGTTTGTTTTTTTTAGGTATATGTTGCATACTATGCCTTAAGTGTTCTTCCAAATATTGTTATTTTATTTGTGACAACTTGCAGAACTACAAGAAATGGCTCAAACCTATTTTAATTATGTATTTCTTTCTGCATTCTCTTCCTACTGTGCTATAAACAGTTATGTGATTAGATTTTCAACTCGTGTCTGACAGATCTTCTCAGACTGTTATCTGTATCAGAGACTCATTCAGTTAGCCTCTGTGTGCTCTAATGAGCATCTGTCAGATGCTATCAACATTAAAGTGTCGCTTCCTCTGCTAAACAGTTAAAACTCTGTGGCTTTAAAACATTGCCTTCCTTCTTTTTGAAGATCCAGAGGAACCTTTCAACTTTAGCGACACTGACTCAGCTGTGCTGAGTGGAAGAGATAAACCAACAAATAGTGTTTTCCTGTAGCCAGCAGCATTTATTAGTGTTGGTTTTACATTAGAACTGTCAAGGATTGAAAAATTCTTACACCCCTATTTTGCAGCATCATGGTGCTTTAATAAAAAGGAAACTCTCACTGTCTGTGTGTGAAATATTCAAATTTCATCATGTGCTCTCACAGATGAGCATTTTCACATTTGACTAGATTACAAAGTGAGCAGTGAGGATTTCACATGGCTGACCGAGACAAATGAAATCCATCCTTTGCATTTACAGCAGCGGTCAAACATTTGAACAGGAAATATTTGATTTATCTGCTGCACTTCCTTATGTATCGTTTATGTATCAGTTTAATATTTGTAAGGTGTCTTATCTGTCAAGCTTTTGGTTTGAGATGATAAGTTTTAATGGAAGACTGAAGTCACTTTCCTGTGCAACAGAGAATCACATTTTCCAATTATTCATCTACAAGGTTTAAATTAGTTCAGATATTTGAATAGGACACTTAATGTAGCAGTCAGTGCGTGAACGTCTTGTACTAAGCATGTCTGTCTCCCTCCCTCTGTGAATGTTGATACATGATAGCTGTCAGCCATTCAGTGAGCCTCACGCCAAACTACTTGCACTGTTACAGGAAAAGAGGAAAGAGAAAAAGGCTGGTTTATAATGCAGGAGCTAAACAGGACACACAGCAAGGCATCTGACAAGAATGCTGAAATACATGTTTTAATGGGGAGATAAAGGACAGAAAAATATGTTAAATGCAAGACAAAAGTAACAAGACAAACTGTAGACGATCAAAAACTGCTTCATAGAAGCAAGTCTGTCATTTTGAGAGGTGATCTGGATGATACTTCATGAATCAGTGGCTACAAAGGGAAATTGAAAGAGGGATAGATGGTGGGGGAAAATGAGCAGAATAAAGATGACAGCAATGAGGGAAGGGAGATATAGGACCAAAAGGGAGGAACACTGGAAAGAAGGAAGACAGGATTAGAGACAGAAGGTAGGGAGGGTGGCAGCAGATGACGCAGCAAAACCTGCTCTGTTTCCTAGAGACAGCTTTGTTTACAGTCTGGTGCCACCTCATGGGACATGGAAGTCACTGTATGCAGCCTCACACTCACACACCACTCTCGCATTTAACATTTCTGCTGTGAAATCACACCTACGACTCTATCTTCCTGTTGAGCGCAGACGTGCTGTAGCAGACGTTCCTTGAGATGTAAACACAATGGTTTGACAGGCAGCTGTCATGTGGAGCAGTCAAAGAGGACTCTTAGAGCCACCACCAGTTGTCATGCTCATTGTGGTCTTAAAGTGCAAGCCTGACTGGATTCATAACACTTTATTGGCTTGTGTTCAAACAGATGAATCTAGCCACTGGGGAATAGAAGGAAATAACTAAATATTTAAGGCCTTGTAGTTAAAAAAAAAATGTCTGAAGCCCAGATTTAAAAGATGATACTGCTCTGGCCATCCTGAGAGCACATTAATTATTAATTCAAAGTTCAAAAGGACATATTTGCAGAGGCCAGCCAATGCCAAGCCTTAAAGGGGCCGGAGATTTAGTTTTGCTCTTCCATAAAGATAGAGACACAGAAGAGACATAAATAGAAAGAGTGATCAAAATCAAAACATTAGACCCTGGGATAAGCATCAGTACCACAAACTCTGGATCTTAAAGTCTCCTCAGTGCAACTTAATAGTATCTTTCTGTGAACCTCCCCTGCCACCTAAATCCTTAAAAGGACAGTTAATGCCAAAATCAAAACCTTCATCTTTTCCCCTGTTCTATAGTGCTATTTATCAGTCTAGATTGTTTTGGTGTGAGTTGCAAAGTTTTGGAGTTTTTGGCCATAGAGATGTCTGCCTTCTCTCCAGGATAATAGGAGTAGATGGCACTCAGCTTGTGGTGCTCAAAGTACCAAAAATACAAGTACTTTCCTGGAATCATGACCTGGTTACTCAAGATAATCCACAGACTTTGTCATGAGCAGTTTCTCTCTAGTAGACAGAAAGTACTTAAGGTAGATTCTGTTGCAGGAAGAAAGTAGTTCCTACATAAAACTGCTCATAACAAGGTCTTTCTTGAGATCTATCTCTACAGCCAATAACTCCAAAACTCTGCAACTCACACCAAATGATAAGTGTCACTTTAATTTTTTTCAAAATAAAGCTCCTCCAGAGCCTCAGAAGACATACAGCTGTTTGTACAGACTGACTAGCACTTCTCGTAACAAGTAAAGTTAGCAGTTAAGAGTTCAAAGTGTAAAATGTACAATAAAGTTGTTCAAATCAACTTTAAAATCAAAGAAAGCTGCTAAAACAGAACTTACTCTGACTGTGTTTACATGCACTGGCGTTTCGATATCACGAATTTGGAATTATTCCAAAATACAGCATATATGCCGATACCTGCATAGCTATAATAGGCCAGTATCAAAGTGAGAATATCAGTCAGCTGTTATATGGTTTGGCTCTGCTCGCTACCCTATATTTTGTTAGATTCGAATTTAATGTTACCACACGAAATGCACAAACTGGGGCTAACATTTTACACTGACAAACCAATACTAAGCAAAGCATGTTGTGAACGCTGTTGTTTTATTGCTCATATATTATTCTGTATTGAAAAGAGGCTTCTAAAAATTCTCACTCTTCTAACTAACCAAATGTTGCTGAATATATTTGACTTAAGGTCCTTGAAGGACTCATAGGACGTCCCAGGATCTTCGAGGAGTAAATTTAAGGATATTTGAGTGTTCGTAATACTGTTATTTTAATCATTACAACTTGCAATATGGCAAGAGTTACTGCTTCATTCACTGCGTCTTTTCCTCTGAATTTTCTCCGTGCTGTGCTATAAATAGTTGTAATTAGCTGTTCATCTTATATCTGACACAAATCTTCTCAGTCATCTCTAACAACAGCTTGTTCAGCGAGGCACCATTGGGTCTAATGAGCATTTTCCAATTAAAATGTAGGATAAGGCAGTATTGTTTATGTTTTCTTTGAACATTTCTACATCGCAATCAGAATGCGTGTCTTAATTGTTACAGTTTGCGACACAACGGCCTCCAGCCTGTTTATGGTTGGTCCTGTGTGTTGTAAATAAACCAACTCTGCAACAGTTTGCAAGGCTGGGATAAAGGTGCATTCACAAAGGAAAAGGACATGTTTCTGGTCAGATGGAGAATCACACTTAGGTTTGATTTTCTGTTAGCCATGCAAACAGCTTAGCAGGAATATCATCCTTTTTAAAATATGTGGAAAAATCTGAATTCTTTGGTCGTGTAAAGTTATTCACTGTTTCATCTCTTAGTTTTTGTTAAAAACTTTCTGAACAAACTGGAACTCTTCTTACATTTTCATGCAGACAAACTAAGTATTACAAAAGTTAATCAAAGTTGTGATAATGTGACTAAATTAATAATTCTTACTGAGAGACTGATTATTAGAATTCATCTAATTTTTCAACCCTCCTTTGGTGGAAAAAAGCGTGACTGAAGAAGCTTTTTAGTGTGTTGATCAAATTCAAAGCTTTAATCAAACTCAAGCTCCCTGAAGCGTGTTGAATGAAAAGGATAAGAGCAGAGTGATTATTGATAAATGGGGCCAATTATCTGGCATTTTGAGATAATGCCGGCACTCATGAGGCTAATTAACAAAAAAGACAGACATATCTGCAGGCAGTGTGGCTTGTCAGTGTAGCTGCTGTGGATCAATGTTAGTGCTCCCCCTTGTGGATTACGAGAAGGTGGTGGAAAACATTAGTTTGGACCCCTGTACTAAAACTCCCATGCATCCCCCTGTAAACTTCTGCACACATTTCTACAGTAACAAATCATTGTTTCTGAATATTAACACACTCCTGTCATCCTAAATGACAGCAAATCTAATCTACCAAAAGTTGCTGGCCAGTGGCTGTAACTACCAATTATTTTCTCGATTAATCGATCAGTAGTTCTTTGTTTTAAAATATCAAAAAATAGTGAAAAATGTCAGTGTTTCTCAGAGCCAGAGATGAGGATAAAATGTCTCGTTTCACACACTATCCAAAGTTATTCAGTTTATTGTCACTGCAGAGTAAAGAATAGGGGTGGGAATCTTTGGGCACCTGCCAATTCGATTACGATTACGATTCAGGGGCTACGATTCGATTATAAAACGATTATTGATGCATCTTCATGTATATTGATGCACTTTTTCACAAACACATTTCTTTTTGTCTCACTGAATAAGCATTCGTCACTTGCAATTTTTAAAAACAGCGCATTTGTAATAAGAATTCATTTCGATTATATTTTATTAAACTATTGGAAATATGTGCAAACTGGAAAGTACCAACAGTAGCCACTAGTAGCCGCAGCAACAGCAGCCTACCGTCTCCCCGACTCCTCCGTCGGGTGGAATCGAGTTACGGCTTCTCATGTTTGTTGTGTTGCCAAAGTATTTTATTTTAGCTCGACACAGCTTACATATAACGTGGCTCTTGTCCAGTTCGCTTCCGCCGTCGACGTTGTAGAAGCCGAAGTGTTTCCACACGGCTGCTTTTAAATTAGAAGGAGCTGTTCGGACCTCATGGCAAGGTGGCTGCCGGTCGGCCATGTTTGTTTTCCGCTGTGCGCGTGTCGCTCCAGGTGCGCGTCCCAAAGTGTCCCGGCGATGACGCGTACCGCGCTTCTTAGTTCCACATTATTTAGAAGCTTCTGTATCACTTTAATTAACAGATTTAAATAATCGAAATTTGGACATTTGTGAATCGATTCAGATTCGTCCACGTCCGAATCGCGATGCATCTAAGAATCGGAAATTTCCCCCACCCCTAGTAAAGAAACCAAAAAAATCATACAGAAGAAGCTGAAATCAGAAAATTTGGACAATTAATCGATTATCAGTATAGTTGGCAATTAATTAATCATGTAACCAAAAAAAGTTTTTGTTAAAAATCTAAAATATAAAAGAGTCTTGCAAACAATCTTCTGCACTTGCAATCAAATATTTAATAACATTAATCTTTGATTCCAAGTGAGTGTGGGAGAGTCTTTTTGCTTTTTTTTTTTTTATGGACCTTCACCTACATGGCTGATGAACTACAGATGTTTTTGATATATGAGGTTCTTCAAAGTAGCCACATTTAGCTTTGATGACCACTTTGCACACTGTTGTTATATTGTGTCATTTATTCTAAAATTATATACAAAGAAAAAGGAAGTGTTCCGATGACTGAACCTTGAGGTACTCCACATGCTGTCAAGGAGCAGACGTATTGTAAACATATTGTTTCAACCTGTCAATGCGGACGATATAGTCTAGAACTGCAAAGACAAATTGATTATTAATCGACTGATAATCAGTTAATCAGTTTGAGTCATTTAAGAAAAAATGTCAAAATTCTATGAGTACAGCCTCTGAAATGTGTCTATTTTCTGGTTTCTTTACTTTTCTCTGATCGTAAACTGGATATCATTGATTTGCAGACAAAACAAGACATTTGAGGACGTCTCCTTGGGCTTTGAAAAACAGTGATCAACATTTTTCACCATAGAAAATAAACATCAGATTAATTGATTAATTAAAATAATTATTAGTTGCGGCCCTGTTATGGTCCGCATACAGTGTCGAAAGCTGTACCAAGACCTATTCATCTGGAGCTTTCAACCAAATGTTATTTACAGCCTTGACAGTTATTTTTAATTGCTGAGTTACTGAGAGAAACCAGAGCAAGTCTTTGAAAAGTGTCACTGCTGTCCATCGAATAGCATATTTCCAAAGTGTTTTTCTTTTCTTTCTTTTCTTTAGTCAAAGTGGCTTTTTTGCACTGGTAAAAACTACAAGATAAAGTAAACAAATGGATTGCGGCTGACGTGTTCTACTTGACTGCTGTAAATGACCTTTTTCTTTCCATCCCCAGGAGCAGGGAGGAGTGGCCGCAGAGCCGATGCCACAGGACAAGGTGCAGGCCCTGAGGGATCAGGTAGATGGAGTGAAAAACATCATGACGCAGAATGTGGACCGGATCCTGGCCCGAGGAGAGAGACTGGATGACCTCATGGACAAATCAGAGGACCTCCAGCAAGGGGTCAGTGTTACCACTCAGGTTTATGCTTTAACTGAGCGTGAAAGTGGGGTGAGACGTGGATTATATTCCCATATGTGCACCAGTGCATCTTGGTGTAAAATGAAGAGGTTGGAAACTGTCAGTAGTTGCCATCTTATATCCAAGACATTACAAAACACAAATGAATCTCATCTACCAGCCCAGTATCACAGTAGCAAAAAAGGTCATCTCTAGATTCATGTACATGGAAATGAACTGCTGAAAGTTTTCATGACAGTTAACATGCCTTTCAGGACGAGCGCATTAAAAAGTCCAAGTCCGTTTACAGAGGGAGCTAGAGGGGGAATGGGTCAAACATAGGACTTTCACCCAGGAGACCAGGGTTTGGTTACCGTATGAGGGTAATAGTCGGTGTGGTTTCTCTTAAGGAAGTAGTTATGTTATAGGGTTGGGTGATTGGATTAATATATCACCTAATGGCGATGGGCTGAATCCGTCACCGCTTGGGGTTAGAGAGAAAAAATTCCTTTGGCAAAAAAAGTATGTATTTATTTGTAGTTACTTAACACCTTTTTGATACACAGCCTAGCAATGCTAAACAAAAGTAAACAAATTTGTAGTACACCATTATGTTTGTTGTTTCAGATGCATAATAGAGGCCAGCAGATGCTGAATTTGTGGGTCAAATACCAATATTAAGTAAAAGAAATTTCTGATAGTGACATATGGGCTGATGTTTTATGTACATTGTAGTCACAGCACAGTCTGCTGGACAAACTATGCAATGACACTATTTCTAAATGACCCCTCATATGTTTTTCTGCATTATGGCCTGTAAAAAGAACCATAAAACGTTTTCATATATCAATGTATTGACCAAGAGCTGTGATAGGCCAATATCAGCCGACAATATTGGCCAACCGATCGTGGCTGCCATCACTGTTTCTCAAACATGGCCACACAGATACACAGAACACAGTTTTGAAATATCTGCACCTCAGAAGGCATTTTCAAAAAAATCTGACCTAAAACTCAATTTGCATGTGGACAAGAGACCAAATCATAGAGGAAAATATGTTCTCATAAATATCCCTATATATAAAGACAAGACACTGTGGCCTTTTTCTCGCTCTGACCTAAACTTTGAATGAAGCACTTTTTAGTCAGACACTGTTCCAGTTTCACCTCATTAGCTGATCAAGCTCGTTAACTCAACAGCCTTTTGTCTGAGGTTCAAACGCTCCACTGCTCAGAGTCTATAAACCTTCTTCACAGTAGACATTTTGATTTTGTCACAGCAGGAACAGCACAGGTGGAACTGATGACATTTATGATGGCTCTGTTCCACCGACGTGTCCCAGGAAGTCATATTAATGAGTCACCATTCACAACGCCAGGACTAGGAAAGATACAAAGTTAAATTGAATGAGTTGTCATTAAGTACACATGTGCTTTCTCTGCAATGATAAGTCAAAATATCAGCTCACTGTTTATCAGAGGGAATGAAGTGACCATTTTCTGTAAAAGAACACAACTGTTCATTCCAGTTTAACATTTCTGTACTCTTTTAGCATATATGTGGAATTATCACAGTAATTTCATTGTGGTGAAGCACTTGCAAAAACACAGCAAATGAAACAGCTGACCTGTTTCACAGTGAACATTTGGACTTGTCATAGCCATAAAAGCACAGCTCAACTGTATCTAATTACATTAATAATGGCTCTGTTCCATTTAGCTGTGCCAGTAAGCCATGCCAGTCATCCAGCCTGCATAATACCACCAGGAATGAACAAAGGAGTCATTATCAATGACACATGATCGAGGTGTCTGTGTGCTCTGTCAGGGAGCCTTGGTAGCAGAGACTAACCTTCCCCAGCCGCACAGAAAGTAGCACCAGTAAAGTTTGTGTATTTACATGATGAAGCTGAAATGTTACTAAACTTCATTTTTTATGAGATGATAGCATCTTTCAAGTAATTCAGATGACATAAATTGTAGAAAACAATCAAATGAAATGAAAATTGGTTGGAGTTGAAGACCAAATTTAGTAGGCAAGTTTAAAAATAGGGAAGTCATCATCCTACATAGCTGGTAACTAAGGATTAATATTTTTCCCAAAAATTAGACTTTTTCTACCCTGGGAAAAGAAACCAATTTTCCTGGGAATCCTGGGAAATAAACTTTTTTTTTTTAAAGGCATAACTTCAGCTAAGCCCTGGTCATTTCAAGCAACACTAAATGCAACAAAAAGTATTACGCATATGTGTTCCTAACCTGACCTTTTTTGTGTATTATTTTGATCATTATTAGGGCAAAAGAACACAAGATATCTCCATCAACATTAGAATTAATATAAGCTTCATATCCAGCTTGAACTTTGTTATATCTGCTGCTCAACTGCAACTGCCAGGATTATGAAACGGCAAGTTTATTGTCTGTGATTTGTCTTCTGAGAATAACAACCTCATGAAAGTGATATTTTACAAATCTTCATTATATAAACTAACGAGATGCATTAAAGCAAGTCATTTAGTGTTTTCTAAGCCATTCTGTTAAACTAAGTATTCTACGTTTGCTCCGCTGCTGTGAGCGAGCTGTGAGCTACCTGCAACAGATGACTTCAGTGTGAGACAACCGTATTCACTACAGTATCAGTGCACTCACAAGAGGTCAGCCTCCAACAGAATGAATTTGATGGGCTAAAAGGTGTTACCGTACTACCTACAATAGAGGCGCAATCCGACAAGGTCAGACTCGGAGAATGCATGTAATTTTATATCATAGCACTTTGTGTTAATTAATAGGCTGTGTTGTGTTTACCAGTGCGCGCACACACACACACACACACACACACACACACACACACACACACACACACACACACACACACACACATCTGCTGCATGCTTTAAAACAATAAACTGTCAGTCTACATTTTTCTGAATATATTTTAATATGTTCTATGTTTAAAAAAGCTAAATAAATAAAACATTATTTTCCCCATTTCCCATCATTGTATTTCCTGGGAAATTGGAACTGGTCTTCCCAGGATTAAACTCTACTGGTAAACTAATGGTTGCATTAGCTTTTTTGCTCATCCGATCACTGTCTCTCTGTCCATATTTCCTGGCTCTACACTATCTAATATTTGAAGGCAACATTTTCTAAAAAATATTCTTCATGCATAGCTAGCTAGCTGGCTACATCATAAACACAAAGCAACAAAAAATGATGACAAGAAAACAGGTAGTGTTGCTCTGTCAAAGGTAATAAAATTGGTTCACCTCCACAAAGGTAAATTGCACTAATGAGATATATTAAATATTGAGCTTTTGTGACCAGTTAATATGGTATATCTGGTTTGTTTATTGCGTACTTAAACTGGAAAGTAAAAATGTCAGTTTTCCATGCTGGTAGGCAGACAAAGACTGCCATCTGTGGACAGAGCTAAGCTCGCCGCTTTCCCTTAAATGTGAATATTTTCTGGTTTCTTTATTCCACTATGACAGTAAACTTAATATATTTGGGTTGTGGAAAAAACTAAACATTTTAGGATGTCACCTTGGGATTTGGGTAATGGTGATCAACATTTTTCTGACATTTTATTGACCAAACAACTAAATGATAAATCAAGAAAATGATCTCCAGTTTAATCAATAATGAAAATAATCCATAGATGCAGCCCTACCAGCTACATATTTATTCTACAGTGAGTGTCAGGCTATCAATCGTATTATCTCAGCGTCTGCAAGAAAACAAGTTAGCCTAAAATGTTAGCCACAGTTGCAGCTTCCATGTCAGTTGAAAAAGCAACTGGCAAGACAGAGATGTCATTTGCTATTGATCAATCAGAGCAAAACAATAAAATAACAGCCCTCCCAAGAAGAAATCACACATATTGAAGCTGTAATGAAGAACTGAACCACTTTGACAAAAAAAGACATGATGTCTTGCTTTAATGGATTCGCTTGTCTCTCTCTCCCTGCTCAGGCTCAGCACTTCAAGCAGACGTCTCAGAAAGTCGCTCGCTCCTACTGGTGGAAAAACGTCAAGCTGATCGTGGTCATTGTGGTGATCGTCCTCATCATTGTCCTCATCATCATCCTGCTGGCCACCGGAGTCATCCCCGTCAGTGCCCCTGTGCCTCCTATAGTTCAACCAACCAGCAAACCATAAACACAGACAAACGCTGTACATATAGACTTACGTGAATCATGAACACATTATTGCACAGTATACAAAGTAATATATAGACTCGAGCAAATCACTGCTGTCTGGTGAAACCTTTATTACTTCTGAGTTAGTTTCTGCTGGTAACTTTCTTGCTTATTTTTGAATTCAAAGACTTCATGCTTTGGTTTAAGGAACTTTAATGACACAGTAACACAATTATAGCATAGTCATTTTTAAAAATTAGTCATAAATTAAATAAAAGTCTCTGGAAAGTCTGAGGTCTTCGCCTGACAGCAGCAAATACACTGTCACTGTTCTCAAAGGACACTTGATACCACCACGTCAGCTCTTTGGCTGTTTCACTAACGGTTATTTCACCCTGGCAAAGAGAAAGTCATTCAGATTTGTGTAAAAATTCTCCAGCCTGTTACTCGACATCATGTTTGTCTTGAATGTTTCCTCTTGTGTGCACCTTTTACAAAGCACAGTTTGTATAGTTTAAACGATGAAAAATGCAGTGTCAAAAGAAATCAGGCAACATTTTCTGACCTTTTTTGTTGCCGACATTGAAAATAAGGACAAATCTGTAGCAATTCTAGGTTACAATATATTGCAATGAAAGGCTGCATTGTGTGTTGGATATGTGTGTTACCATTTGTACCACCTTTGAAAGTGCTTCCAGTTTCTTTGAAGTCGACAATCTAGAAAAAAAAAAATCATTCCACTGATATAATGACATTAGGTCCTTACTGGTTTGGAGGCTTATGTTTGAAGAGAGGTTTGCACTCTGCCAACAGCTCACAGTCAAACCTGAAGATGATGACATTTGTATTTGTTATGTAGTTTTTCTTCTCAACACAAATGTGTGGAAGATAATGCAAAGTTGTTGATTTGTACATGTTGTGCTGTGCAGTATCACCAGCCTTTTTATATTCATTTTTTTTCCTTACTGTGTTTTAAAATATTGCAGTTAAGATGCAGGGCTTTGGTACTTGGATTCAACAAACAAAGCCTACGGAAAAGAATTAGGGCCATGCATAAAGGGTGAAAAAATGTTTCTTTCTTTGTTTGTTTGTTTGCTTTCCTTTTTTGAGAATGAAGTCAACTTGAAGTATTAGTGCCAGGCATAAGGAAAAAATAATAATAATCTTTTTTTTTAGAATTAAGTCAAAGCCTTGACAAAAGAATCTGAATTTTGAAAGTTGAACTGTTGAAAATAAAGTTGGTAAAACTTAAGCTAAACTGTCAGTATTAATGCCAGGCATAAGAAAAAACAAATTGGGTGACAGCAGTTTTTTTTTCCTTTTGAGAAGAGGCGAAATGTCGAGAATAAAGTTATTTCAGCTTTATTCTCGACAGTTTGATTTAACTCTTGACACTTTGACTTCAGTCTCAAAATGCAAAAGAAAAAAATGTATCAGGTAAAGACTTTTTTCTCTTTTTGCATGTTGAAAATAAAGTCAAAACGCAGAGAATAAAGTCAAAATATCGATTGTATTATTTTGACTTTACTCTTGACATTTCAACTTCGTTCTCAACATTTTGAATACATTCTCACAACACAAAAGAAAAAAGAAAATCAAATGATGACACTGCATTTTGAGAGTAAAGTTGAAATGTTGAGAATTAAGTCAAACTTTCATTAGTGAAAAATAAATCGGATGGCTTTTTTTTGTTTGTTTTAGGGGATTTGACATGAGAATGAAGTCAAAATGAAGTTATTATACCATCTGAACTTTACTCTCAAAATGCAAATAAAATGTTGTCAGATTTCTTTTTTCTTATGCCTATCACTGATACTTAAAGTTAGGCTTTATTCAGGCCCCTCATTTTTATTCTGGCCCTAATAGTCTTCCATACAAACCACCAGGTTCGGCTGTTAAACGTCTGTTCCCACACTTGTATTGCTGGAGGGTCAGGCTCTTCCAGCCAACCAGCTGAGAGAGATCACTTACAGCCCCCCCCCCCCCCCCCTTCATGGCTCCCCCTGCTGGGTCTGTGTCAACCAATAGTCCCTGACAGTCACAGCTTATTACTAGAAAACTCTGTCTTAACTCTCACCTCCCTCTGCTGATCCAGAACCAGTTTAGCTTCAGAGGAGTCAAAATAGTTCCTATGATGAGCTGTAAATAGTCACTGTATTCTCACCTTTATGTATATTGTGGTTAACAGCCTTTAACCAATGTAGTAATTTAGTTCTTTTAGAGGCTATTTATTAAATGCTTTGTCTTTTGTATTCTTTCTTTTTCTGATGAAAAATCCTGACTAATTAATTATAAAATGGTACAGTTCATTTACTCTGCTGTTAATCTTTTTCTAGTAGGGATAAGAAGTAGGTTGTGTTGCCACTCACTCTACATTGTGTTTTTTTTACATGGCTCTGGGGAGTTGTAGTCCTAATCTCTTCTGTATGTTCACCCTCATACTGACCTGATTAATGCAGTGTGAGACCATGAGCACAGGCGTCAGCTGCAGCAGGTTTTTCATTGTGTTGACAGCTTTTTTTTTGTTTTTTTTTAGTGTCTTTAACTCTTCAGTTTGAATCCACATCCTCAAAACAGATGAGATACCTGAATCCTTCTCAGTTAACCTGTGATGTAGCTGAATGTTTGATTCTCCAGGGTCTTATTCTGATGACTTACGGTATTTAATGGTTTTAACGGTCTGATATGAAATAAATAGTATTTACTTTGGCTCTGATGTGGTGTTTTCTGTTCCTTTGCTGAAGTGCCACAAGATGGAGACAGAGAGTCCAGATGATCTTAGACTTGACTACAGAGCAGCTTCTTCACTCAGTGTGTGAAACTCAACATTTCATCCTCCACATTCACATAAAAACAGTTTATTTATTTATTCAACCATTTACATACTTTTAGTTTTGTGAGTAGCTTAGTAGGTTTTACACATACAACAAATTTTCTTCGGTATATTCGTATATATTACAAATAAATATAAACAAAAACTAGAAAAGGGTCACTCAGTAGAGTGCAGATCCCTGCCAGGCAATAGATGGTGGAGCACCTACTGCAATGCTGCCACAACCTCCATATGTAACCAGAGATTTGCAAAGTACCACCAATATGAACATGACCCCGCCATTCGTTGTCCTGAGCTGAAACCATTTCAAACTGAAGCAGTTGTTGATCACTTGTGGCCCCTAGTGGCCCCTAGTTAAGAAGAAGAAGAAGAAGTCAGCTGTCAGTGGTTGTATAAAACAGAACAGCCAAAAATAGATTTACTGCCTCACAGTTGTTTGTCTCCACCAGCCAATCAAGTTACAGTTCACATTCATGTCTGTCCAGACTCATAATGTCTGTAGTGAAGACTGGAGGAATTTAAGAGGGAACTTACCACCATATTGACCTGTAACTTTGTAGGAATTTAATAAAATGTATTTAGTGTATTTTCTGGCAAAAATGGAACCTGGTGGGATTCTCCCAGTGGAGAAAATGAAACTCTACTCCAAATATTAAGTCTATTCATACAGTAGTTGTTGAGATGTTTCAGTCTGAACAAAAGTAGTTGACAAACTGACGTACCAACATTGCCATTCCTGGAGACAGGCCACTGGCAGGGCTAAAAAAAAACAACAGCCACAAAATGTTGCACTGGCTTGTGTCAGGTAGGACATTAGGCTAAAAAAAGATATCTGATGATTTGATACAACCAGCTGACAGACAGAATTGTTGAATAAATTTCTGATGACATTAGCTGGACTGTTTTCTAACCTTTATTGTACAGTATCAGGCCATATATTAAGACAATCAATATTCATTCTCAAGATCAATATTTACCAAAAAAAAATATATCAAACAAAAATATTTAAGTTTTACAAATGTCCAGTGTCACAGCTTTACTATTTTTTACTTCATGTAATGTTTGACATGATGTCCAATTTGTATTCTGCATGGTTTTAGTTCTGGTTTCTTTTGACTCCATTTACACTTGTGAATATAATATTTTCCACACAAAATAAAAACATTTTACTTTTTTTTTTTTTTTCACATTTTTATCAAAAAATATCATGTGTTATAATGCATGTTTTGCACTGAACAGTATTCAAGTATTTTTGGCTTCATTTTTATCTCTTCTGAGTCACCTGGTTAACTGGATAAATTAAATGTATAATGTAATGTATGTATTTGATTTTGTTGGTGATGCAATATTTTTTATTTTAAATTCCAAACGGACTTCCATTTAAAATTTTCAGATCTGGACTTCCAAAATGGTTTGGCCAGAGGAGTAACTTAATTTTAATTTAAGCATAAGCAATGTTTTATTTTTATATATATATATATATACATTGGTTGGACACAGATGAATACAGATGAGATCACCAGTGAAGATTCCCTGTTTTTCAGGAAGTTCAACCACCATGTAACAGGATCTTTAAATGCATTGGATTCATGACAGACGTGGCTCAGACACAGCAAGACACAAGACAGATATGGTAAGTGATTATAGCCTCATCTTCATAGGGCATTATAGCTTTATCATAAATGTTAGAGACAGACAGAGAAAGAAAGCTTTTTAGAGAAGGATGCCTATTAGAAAAATATGTCCTGAATGTTCATAATCTCTGAGCAAAGTACAGTGGTGGGGAAAATAGGACACTAGTAGCAGCGGTGGTAGAAATTAAACTGGAATGTGGTTTAAAATGTCAAAACAGTTTCACGATTTTTCATGTTTCATGCAAGAGCTACTTTCTTTCTGCTGTATAATCACTTTAGAGTCTACTGGAACTACTTTCTTTCTACTAGAAAAAAAAAAGTAGTTCCCACATGAAACTGCTCACAACAAGGTCTGTGAACTTTTGGAAAGAGACACTGGTTTTGAATTTTCCAAATGTATTTTCTTGGGGCTTTGAGCACCAGAAGCCAAGTGTCATTTCGTTTCTTATTACTCAAGAGAAGGCAGACATCTCTACAGCTGATATCTGCAAAACTCTCTCTCATCGTCAGGTCTTAAAATAATAGACTACAGTTTCACTTGCACCCCTGCAGAGAGCTATTTCAGCTGACAGAAACCAGACTTCAAAAGTGTTACTAATGTTAATGTGGTGGAAAAACCACTCAGATCATTTCTTCAAGTAAAAGTAGCCAGAATAAGGGATGGAAGCAGTTGAAATGTCACTTGAGGGGGGTGGGAGCTAAATGAGCTAAATGAATACCTTTCATACAGCTCTACACCTTGAAAAATTTAGCAGAAAAATTACATATCAGACATAATTTATTACTTCTTGCAGAGCACTTTACATTGTTTAAAACATGACTGGAGGTGGACTTTAAAAAAATATAATGGAGCAAAAAGTTCAGTATTTTTCCCTGAAAAGTAATGTATAGAGTAACAGAAAATGGAAATACTTATGTATGGTACACATATCATATAAAGTCACTGTCCGCCACAACAAGCCAGAACCTTCAATAGTTGCAGTGAGAAAGTCCTTGGAAATTAAACGTTATTTTGTAATAGATTCTGTAAAGATGTGATGAAACTTTTGCATGTAATGTCATTTTACGACTAACAAATAAGCATTGCTCTTTTCTCCTGTCAACTTCTCGCGTACTCTGACCCAGGAGCAGGGAGGAGCGGCGGCAGAGCCAGCACCACAGAACAAGATGCAAACCCTCAGAAATCAGACAGATGGAGTCATGGACGCACTGAAGGAGAATATAAAGAGGCTCATGAAACGAGGAGTGAACGTGGCCGACCTCCTCAGCAAGTCAAAGGAAATGGAAGAAGGGGTCAGTCATTATCTCACTGAGATTTGTGTGAAGGCCAGTTGTGTTGTCAGGTATAGATTGCATCCATATTGTTCTGAAATAGTAGGGTTTTTACCAATGATACTAATTAAGGCCCTGTTCCATTTAGTGTGGCAGAGCCTTTCCTTTGAGTCAACATGCACAATAGCACAATAATTAGTTAATTAATTACCTTAATTTTTATTTATACACTTACACTCATGCGTCTGTTCAGATGCAGTGGAGTGAGAGGCCAGATAAAGAGGGTGTTAAACTATTTCCTGTGTTCGACCTCAGCTGGTATACCAGTACAACAAATCAGCAGAGGCCATGAAGATATCACAGTAAATGAACCTGACTAAGTGAGGTCTTTGTCTTGCTCTGACCGAAACTTTGACACTTTTTATTGAGGCGTTGTTCCAGCTGCACTTCCTTCCCTGATTAAGTTCATTAACTGAACAACCTCATTGCCTTCAGTGTATCGGCTGTAGGCGTGTTGCTCATCACATGGAGTGACATCGCTGCTTTCTGTACAACCTGTCGTTCGAGTTTTCTCACTCCAGGAAATGCATCTCTTTCAGTAAACGCTTGTTATCATGATAGGAACTCCTCCCTCCGTCTGCACACATGACACCAGGAAAAAAACCCTAATTACGGGAAAAAAAAAACAAAGGCTCTAATGCATCAGTTTGAGTGTAGAGAGTGGCAGATATTTTCAAGAAGAAGCTGTTCAACATATGAGTAATTGTGTCCTGATACCATTTTATTGTTGAATGTTTTGATCTGATTTTTGTATCCTGTAATTCCCCAGTAACGGTATGCTGGGATAGTTCACCCAAAAATGAAAATTCAGTTATTATCTACTTACCCACATGCCAACTGAGGGTTACTTTTATTTTGTTAGTCCGCAAAAAACTGCTGGAGTTTCACAGGAAAACAGTGTTGCAGAATGGTGACCAGTTTTCAAACATAAAAAACAACTGGGAAAAAAAACGTAAAATGCCTCCATACTGCTCGTCTGGTGTAATCCAAGCCTCTTAAAGTCCTGACATGCTGTTTGCACACCGTCACGCCACACACACCCAGTTCAGACAGTGTGCATGTGCACGTGAACGTGGCTCCAAGCTGAGGATCTACAGTGAAGATTCAGGATAAAATCATGGTGTAAATAACATTATTTAGACAACTTGGCAGGTCAGGGCTTTAGAAAACTTGGATTACACCAGACGAGCAGTATGGAGGCTTTTAATGTTTTTATTCTGTTGTTTTTTTACATTTGAATACTTGTCATCACACAATCAGCAACCTAATAACACTGGTGACATATTCTGACCTCAGTTTAGAGCAGGTTTTACTATGTGATAGTGTGTATTTCCATTTACAACATGTCCCTTCAATGGGCTCTGCCTTTGTTGTGGGATGTCACACAACTTCTTCTTCAAGATGTGAGGATAGACAGGATTTGCCACGACTTTACAAGCACAAACTCCAACTTTGAGTGATGTTCCCATGTACTTTTTCAAGTAGGCGGTCCGAAATTTTATCTGGAACGCTGTGTAAGTCAGGCTAGTGGGCCAACATGCAACATTAGTGCCAGGAATGAATGGAATGCAGCCAAAAATGTAAAAAGTTGGTGCTTGTGTTACGCTTGTGGTTTTGATGTTAGTGTAGTTTTGTCCAGTGTGCTCTATACGTCTAAAAATGCTCCTAAAAGCTGAATATTTGCATATCCCACATACCAAAATGCTACATTCAGAATATGGCCTAATCCAGAATCTCCAAAAGGAGTGTGCTGTTTACATGACATCAAATTTGGACCAAATCTAAATAATAGTGGAAAATTAGTGTGCATGTAAATGAAAAGTGGAACAGTGCATTAAGAATACATAATATGTTGCTCCAATAGATTGCCTCGTCTCTCTCCCTGCACAGGCTAGTGACTTCAAACGGATGATTCAGAACGTGGCTCACTCCTACTGGTGGAAGAACGTCAAGCTGATGGTGGTCATCGTGGTGGTCGTCCTCGTCGTCGTCCTCATTGTCATCCTGCTGGCCACCGGAGTCATTCCTGTCAGTCCTCCTGTGCCTCCTGCAGTCACTCCACCCTCCAAGCCATAAACACACACACACACAAACACATAATGTACATATAGAAATCACATAAATCATAAACAAAGTCATTGCTGTAATATCAGTATCAACAAAATATATATTGGGGACAAAGGCAAGTGGAAGGAAAGTGGTTTTTATGTTAAGGTGGGAGTTTTTTACTGCACTCTTTAATCAATATTTAAAACAGTATATAGCCTTTATTTAATCAGATGATCAGTTTCATTGAAATCAAGATGTTAAAGGAAATTTTGAAATTAGGAAATAAATTTTACTTAACTGAATGAATATATCATCTCACCGACAAATAACATTTCTTTTATTTAAAAATAAAATCTGCAGGCTATATTCTAAAGAGTAATCAAAATTACCATTACCTTTAAGTAAAGAATGACAGGCACAGGGAGGATGGAAGAATGGTTTTATAAGTATAATATACTTTGAGTTTAGGAAGAGGCAGATACATACAGGACTGTGTCATCTGCAAAAAAGTATAGAATTTTTTTCTCTTTTATTTTGAAGTAGATTGTAAATAATAAAGGACTGACGACAGAATGTTGTGGTGCCCCCACAGTTATTAAAGTGGGGTTTGATTTACAACCATTGGTGCATGGAAGTAAAATAATAATAAACTAAATCGGTAAATCTAGAACAAAATCATCAGTGACAATCCATCAGAATTCTGTTTATATTTATCAGATTTATTGGATGTAAAATGTTTGCACTGCTCTAGTTTTTCTTTTTCTTTTTTTTTTGGCATTAACATTAGCTCTGACTAGCTCCTTAGTTAGTGTTGTGTGCCCATGTGTGATGAGAGGCTAATACAAATATCAAAACACAATCAAAGTTAAGGAAACTGATGTTTTGCACAAAAAAATACAGTTGAATAACCACAAAATCATGTAACTGCAAAATCCCATAATCCAAATTTTCCTACAGCTCACATTTAATGGTGTGAAATTCAGCTGTCAACTCTCCCCCTGCACACAGTGTCCAGTATCTTTAAATATACAGCAGAGATAAAGCTGTTTTTGCCTTCTTCAGCTCAGCTCAGACACTGTTCCTGCTGCTGTGAAGCTGCTGTGACAGAGAAAACAAGCACAGCATTGGGAGGCACAAGACCTCCACACTTTCACATATGGCATCGGTGCTTTAATTCAATAAACACAGCACCGAGGTCAGCTGTTATGGGTCAGCTTTCAGGCCAGTGTCTGTTCCCACACTTCCAGTCTTGGGGGATCAGGCACTGCAGCCAACCAGCTGAGAGGGATCATTTACATGGTGCATGGTTCATAACAAAGAGGCCCTCACAGTCACAGCTTATGACTCAAAAGTTATATTCCATAACACGGAAAACATACTCAGAATGTAAGACTGGAGCAAAGATTTTGTGTGTCTCTCTGATGTTACAGTACCAGCTTCAAAGAGATCAAAATAATGCTCATTATGAAATGTAAATAGTCAACATATTCTCACCTGTATGTAATCTGCAACAGCATTTAACTAATATCAGTGGTGTATGAAGTATTCAGATCCTTTACCTAAGTAAAAGTACTAATATAAAGGTACCAAGTATTCTTCTTAAAAACTACTCAGAGTATTACTTTTTACCAGTTGATGTTTAATGCATAATTAGATCCAGCTGAAGAGTAAGTGATCGAAAGGTTTCTGTTTCTCCAAATCTTACGTCTAAATTGCTTCAAACTCCTGCTCGCTCAGGCTCACCTCTCCAAACCTGAGCCTGCTGCAGTGGGCTCTTTTTCATCCATGAGTGTAATTAGTTACTTCCACATCAGGAAATGTGCTTTAAGTGTTCAATGCAGAAAAATGTCCCCTGTCACTGTTATGTATTATGTTGTATATTATATCATTAGATCATTATTACTCATGTATTAATCTAAAAGCAGGAATTTACTGTTGTAGTTGTTGAAGTGGAGCTCATTTTGAACTGTTTGAATGGAATATGATTAAATGATTACCAGAATAGTTGCCAATGAATTAACTAATTAATTAATCAGCTTGACTGAGCTGTTGTATTTGTATTGTTGGGTCTGTGCATGCACTCGACATACATGTGAGTTGCATACATACAGTCCTGTCATTCTATTCACTCTGTGGACATGGGGGCAATAACCTCAACACAATACTTACTACAAGATCAGTCGACACTGTGTTTAAACACAAGTGCACTTAAAGCACACAGCTGTGTTCAAGATGTGCAGCTCACAAACCACTGAAACGTGACGTTTGCATAGTTTCTGTTCCAACATTTTCAGTGGCTAAAATACACACAGTTGGAAATAGGCTAATACATTATACTAAGGTTAAACTGCACAACAGCAGCTCCCGTGGTTTCTCAATAAACAGGTAATCCATTTTCTAACATTTATTTTGCACATGGTTCTGAAGCACAACATCTGGCCTAGTCTCAGAGGCCTTCAATATCATTTGTTCATACAGACTCCAGCTGCAGCAGGTCTCTCACTTTGTTAAAGTATTTTTCCACTTTCTTTAACTGTTTGATTGGCAGAATAAATAAGGGTCTTTTCCTGGTGATGGTTTTAATGCTCTGGTACACAGTATAATAAATAGCACAGCATTTACTTCTGCTTCTTTGCTGTTTGTTGAGCTGACACAAGATGGAGACAGAGAGGCGGACTGATCTGAGACTTGAGGAAGTAGATTTAAGGGGATTCCCCTCGATGCCTCTCTGGTCATTTAGCTCTTGGTGAAGCTGTAAAGGGCATCGTGGCACATTTTCTCACACTTTTGGTTTCGGTTCAGTTTAATCACAGGCTTTAGTTATACAAACATAAATGCAGGAACAAAAAGCGAAAACAAAATGTTCGTGGGCTGTTTGCGATGTTGCATCATCATCTCACTGAAGGGGATATTTGACTTTGCAAACATTAAAACAGAAGTGGGTTATGTAAGTTTGAGTGCTGTGAAGAATGCAGTAAGAAAAAAAACTGGGTACTACAAATCAGGCCCATGTGGCGAGGCCAGTCGCCAGAATGCCTTCTCTGTGCACACATCTGCTGAGGATAGATGAAACTTAAAGGTCTGTTAACTGGGATATCCAGTTCAATGCTTTTATAAAATATTCCAGTTGCACTTCATGTTACAGCAGTGATCAGATGTAACAAGTTATACTGAATCAACACATTCTTAATTAGTCAGTAAACAAGCACAGATACACCCTAATTATACACCATACATCTAATGGTGCATCAATAAGATGTTACAAGCTGTATATACATGTTCTTTATGGGTCAGTATCAGATCAGATTAGATTATTAGATTTTATTAGAGAGTAATTAACTCTAATAAAGTGTAATAAGGGTCTAAAAGTGAGAAATAATGTAATTAAGTTTACAGTATTGCTTTGTTGTAATGTGTCCATAATTACCTTATAAAGTCTAATAAGAATCTAACAATGGGAAAGTACACACTTTAGTTTACAGTACTGTTCTCTTGTAGTGTGTCCCTAAGTATCCTTTAATAAAGTCTGATTAAGGTTCTAATAAATGATCTAACACTGTCTAATTGAAAACATGTTGTCAGTTCTTTGTCTGTTTTGATATAAAGTACAGCTTGTTATGTCTTATCAATGTACCATTAGGTGAATGATGCCTAATGAGGGTATATATAATAGTTTTTGTCAAATTTCATATGTATGGCCTGTGACCTTCCTTTACTGTAAAATGAGGTGTGACAAATATCTCTTAATCAAACAACAACAATGATGGTGCACTATCACTTTAATGCATTTTTCAGTGTCTGACAAATAAGAAACAATAACAAAATATTCCCACCAAACATATCAAACATTCAAACTGTGACGTGTAGAAGAACTAGAATATAGGGCAAAACAGAAATTCAGTCAGGACTGGTGGATGGGTCCTAACAGGCTCTCCTCGCCTGTTGACTCAACAGCAGTGAACCTAAGCATCCCATCAGAGTCAGTGTGCTGTTTTGTCAACAAGTGGTGGCTAAAATATTAAGGGTTTATCCCTGTGACAAAAGTCGAATGGGGTTTTGGAACAACAGCCTCTTAGACAAACACAAACAGAAAAAAAGCACTGAAAGCCCATTTGTTAGTGATGGGAAATGAGCCTGGACTCAGACTGTTGTAGTCATGCGGATGTGAGTCTGCCATCCATGGACGAGTGTTAGACAATGATGCAGAGGGAGGGTGGTCAGCATGCTGAATATGGCCTTTGTGTTAGTGCAGATTTTCCCAGAAGAGGCTTTTTGTTGAGCTCTGTCCTGACAAAGTCTCATGTGCTGCTTCTGTCACCAAAATGCTAAATACTCATATATCCCATGTGTATTATTGTAATTATATGTGCACATTGATGATGTAATAATGAAGTCTATGTGAAGTGCATGTATATTAGCAGTTGATGAAGGGTAACACTACACTACTATGTAATACAGCACTATACTATACTATGGCTTCCTCTGCTATACAATTATGGTACAGAATGATATAATCAAGTATAGTATGCAACCAGACTATGCAAGGTAACACTACAGTGCTACAGTACACTGGTTATATCATACCATGCCATGCTATGCTATGCTATGCTATGCTATGCTATACTAATCTATACCATACTATACTATACCATACTATACTACGCTACGCTATGCTATGCTATACTTTGCTATGCTATGCTATGCTATGCTATGCTATGCTATGCTATGCTATACTTTGCTATGCTATGCTATGCTATGCTATGCTATACTTTGCTATGCTATGCTATGCTATACTTTGCTATGCTATGCTATGCTGTGCTGTACTATACTGCTATTATGTGTAGAATGATATAATTAAGTACCGTATATGACTGGACTATGCTACATAACACTACAGAGCTACAGTATACTAGGTTATACTATATTATATTATATTATACTATATTATACTACACCACACTATACTATGCTATGCTATACTATTTTATTCTATACTATACTACTATTATGTGTTGAATGATATAATTAAGTACAGTATACAACTAGACTACGCTACATAACACTACAGAACTACAGTATACTAGGTTATACTATACACTATACTATGGTTTTGTATGGTACAATAGTGTACTACTACAATACTATACTATAATGCACTTCAAATAAGTATAAGTATATAACATTTCAGTCCAACAGTATGCTGGGTTATATTATTCTGTATGTATGCTGTGTTATGCTATGCTATACTATGCTATGCTAAAAATGTAAATACACACAAAACTATCATCATTCTGTTTTATTGCTTACTTGTTATTCTTTTACTTAAGTACTGCTTTTAAAATACAACTTTTCATTTGGCCAAAGTTCTTCACACGATTGTACTTGCGTGACATTAAACCTCTTTTGATGTTTTAGTAGTCATATTGGTAGAAGGAGTAGTGAAAGTACAAGTTGCCTCATAAAATAGTGTAACTGCACTGTGTACTACAGCACATGATGACAGTGTTGCTCTTTCTGATGATATGCCACAGAATATGAGAGATACCACTCCAACCACTGATTCTGATACTGTTTCCAGTTGCAGGATGCCCGTCCCTGCTTCCCCTCTGACAACAGCACATTATCAGTAGTATTAGATCATTTTTTAGATAAACTGTATTTATTCATGATTCATTGGGTCTGTGTTGACAAATGGTGCAGCACACATGAACCACGTCCCTTCTCTTTAGTGTTTACTGCTACAGTTTATCACCAAACCTCCCAGAATTACAAAGACATGGTATAATGGAGATAAATGATGAGTCCAAAGCTTCAGTGAGAAACATGGCTAGAAAAGAAATATTCATTTATTCATCTTAATTCAGATGAAAAGAAACAAGGCCAATCGAACATGTAAAGGGAAACTCCTCTACACATTATAATCACATGCCTTTCCCACAGCACCCACATGTAATCTATTCTAGTTCTGTGTTTAGCTTCATATCCCTGCTGGGTTCTTACCATTTGCTGCTCGGCGTCCCAGTGCTCCCAGTTGGATCATGTTTAACCTTTAAACAGTATGTAACAAAAGAGAATTAATTTAATTTGTGAGAGAGTTTAATACTATTACTTGGAATTATTGATACTCACAGCAAGTGTGGGTTTGTTTGGTTTTTTTTAACCAATGTTTTCATTCTCTCAGGTGACGTTTGGGGGATTTTGAATTGAGCTGAATTTACCCATCAGAGGTTGTAGGAAGAAATGTGTGAACTACCCTACTTCCTCTTTTTAATACGTATTTACTTTCAAATCATTGTGACCTTCTTTAGCTTCAGTTTACTTCCTCCTTTTGAATCCTTTGATATAGATTACAATAAATGCACTACAATAGTGTGTCAACTGTTGTTATGAATTAATCATGCAGCAACTTCTTATGATGTAAGTGTGTCTTGAACTCTTAATTATGTTTGGGCCTTTTTCATAATCAGAGGCGGGTAATGAGGTCTGTCTGATGTTTGGCATAAAACCGTCACTGAATGAATCAAAGACTGTTGGAAAGAATTTTAATTGCATGTGCAAGTGACGCAGTTTAGCTACAATGGGGTTGTGTTGTCTGCCTGTCAGCTCCTTATCATAAGTGTGGCAGACACACACACACACACACACACACACACACACACACACTCACACACAGAGTCATGATTAAGAGTCTGTATGGTCTTAAATGTCATGCATTTTTTAGTTTTATTCTTCAACTGTCCTTCAGAAGACCTACAGGTCTCCATGTGACCCAACACACATCCAGACTAACTGTACACTGTACAAATAAACTGTTTTGTTTTAACCCACAAAAGTTAGTGTCCGGGCTACCTTAAATTCTGTGTAAAGGAAGGACATTTTTCTGCTAAACATATTATACATATTAGAACGTAGTTGCTAAAAACCTGTGAAAACGCTGAGAACTATGTAGTACTGAATTGTGGAGTTAGACTGTTAAACTGTCAGGATGTTTTTAGACGGACCTGAAATGTGGCTCAGTGACACACTGGTGCCATGGTCCCCCAACACTTTATAAGCTCAACGAATTGACACACAAACAGTTTTCTCAGTTTGAAAAGTCATTTCATTTTTGTCAAAATTATTATAATATAATATCATATCATAGTGTTGATTTTGGAGGTCCCTGTGGACAAAAGAGGTAGTGTTTCCAGCCTAATAACCAAAAAATATGATATCAAAAATAAAATAATCTAAATAGCAATATCCTCATTCTTCTTTTTTTTTACCGGCTAATGTACTACTCACTGTAATTTTGCCTCAGAAAAGGTAAAGAAATGTTCGTTTCAACCGATTTCACAGAGATTCCGAGCCAAAGAAGGTTCTCAGGAGAGTTTTAACTCGCCAACAATGCATGCTGGGAAGTCTGCTAATATGCTGATCATATTTCTTTACAGGCTTAAGTTAATGAGTTGATTGAACTCTGTACAGTACTTTCATTCAACTTATAATTTCAAGTCAAAAGACAAGTTAGAAGAACTTGTGTCTATGTTCTGAAGTCAATCCTGGAAATTTAAGTTACATTAATTTGAAGTTAATGAGTAATGAGAAAAGATTAGTTGATTTCACTAAATTTCTGGATATTTTCTTTTACAGTGGCCATGTCTTTAAGCTGCAAAGGAGTCTGCTGCAACAGAAAGACACCATTGTTTTATTTTCAGTGAAAAGAAAACTACAGATACTACTATCACTGAAATAAAGTCAAAAAATTGTATAATACACTTCTGTTGTGGGAAAATAACTACCATAAGTGCAATAAGGTCAATACAAATTTATTTTTTTAGTGCCACAAAGATTCTGTAATTCCCTGTGGGGATATTATGTGAATATTACACACATTTCTCACAAGGGTGGACCAGCAGTCACCTTCTTAAATTCTTAAGTGGGCAACACCCATCAGTGACCAAACAGCACACAATGTTCTGCAGATGGGCTGCAAAGGCCTGTTAGAAATGGACCGACTGAACGCTGAGGACAAAAATATAAAGAGAGATCAAGTCAGGATGCTGCCAGGCTGTCACTAAACAGACAACGCACAGGGTAAAGACATGTGGGTGTGCTTATAATGTGTCTGTTGGGCAGTTTTTACCGGTTTCCTTGCTGGATAAAACAGATAAGAGAATGTCACTGTAGAGTGCTGCTGCATTCGAGTGCCCCTGGTAATTTCAACACCATATGTGGAGGGGAAAATAGACATTATACTAAGTCACTGATTTCACTTTATATAATAATTATCCACAAGTGCTGGCATAGTGTTAATGTTCTCCATGTAACCCTTATTTACTCCTTTAAGTTTATTAAAAATTAATACAATAAAATAGCATGATAGTGGTATAAGTATCACAATGATGACTCATGTCCTTTTATGTACTTTGACATAAACCTATGTCTTATATGAACAGTTATATTTCTAGCTTGATATTTGCTTTAAAACAGAAATCTGTGATATGTTTATTGTGATATATAATAAAAGGGCCCCAGTATGTGATTAAAAATTGATGAAATTTCTATTCTGGGCCAGAGCATCTTTTTTAGTTTGCCTGTTTCATATTAATCAGCGTTCAAATTAATACTGAATGTTAGCTGAGTGAGTGAGTGTCTGTTTATGAGTCATAAGAAATCATTAAGAGAGGGAGAAGATGTTTATAATGCTTAAACTGAGCAGTATGTTAATGAAGCTTTGCCCATATCGGTGGAGGAGGGGGCATGGGGTAAAACTATGGACTGTATATTAAAAAAGGATTTCAGTCTATTTACCATCCATGGCTCCATCTCACTATTTGGACTGTTCTTCTCATTTTTGTGCATGCAAATGAAAAGATTATTTTATTATTGTGTCATGCATAACCTACCACTATACCCAGCTTGCATGGGCTTATAAGAGAAGACAAATTAATTTAGAACTAGTGTGCTGCTGCGTAATTTTAAAAACATTAAAAAGTCAAATAAACAAGAAAACTTACAATCAGATCTTCAATATATATGGCAAATTGTATAAATTAAAGAATATAGACATTTTTATATAATACTGGATCAGTCAGAGTAAATAATAATCTAATAGTCTGTCTTGACTTCTTTTCAAGACTTTTAAGACAAAATTATCAAACTTAAACAGTTTAAACAGCTATTCATATTTTTCTTCTAAATGGCTGAATATTTCAGGGTTTAGTTGAGCCATTTCACAGAACATTGACATTCATAAATCATTATAGTTATCATAGTACATCATGTAGAGGACAAAAGACAATGTGACTCACGCAGCTCGAGATGGTGGTCTGTGGGTTAACTTACAGGATTTGTTTTTTCTTTTCTTTCCTTTCTTTTTTTCTTTTTCTTTTTTTGAACTATGACATTACAAAACAACATTTCCACACTTACTCAACACTTGATGTCAATCATGTTTCCCTCTTGTTTTCCACTGGATCTGTCCAGACTTGACAAATCACCAGTGATGGAACAAATAGTTGCTTAAGTAAAGGCAGTTACACAAAACTTTACAATAGTCTGCATTCACGATTTTACATCAAGAACATGTAGTGTACCTCAGTATCAAAAGCAAAAATAACCATCATGTTATTTCAGAGTATCTTACTGATGCATTAACATGTAAGCTGTAGCTAGTTGAGATTGAACTAATTTTTACTACTTTATGTTGAATAATGTTTGGTGTTTTATAATGAGGTTGTATGTTTAGAATGTAAAATCTTAATTTCTAGAGTAACCAGTAACTATGTGCATTTGTTCTCCCTAACAAAACCAGAGGAAGAAGAAGCAGAGGAGTTTTATTTTGACGAACTGCTTGCATGAAAACCTCACTGTGGTCTGTATTCCACAAAGGTCAACGCTACAATGCTGATATAATACTTAACTTTGAGTAAAACCACTGGTGTAGACTACAAAGTATTCTTCTAAAAAAAACTACACAGAGTATTATTTACTTTTTAACCATTTAGGTTTAATGCATTATGAGTCTGAGGCATCAGTGGGAAGCGGTTTCTGTTTCTCCAGATCTTAATTTTAAATCACTCCTTACACCCAAAACTGTGGCTACTGTAACATTTCCTTTTTCCTTTCTTTTTTTTTCCATTGGTTTCACTTCTCCATTCAAATTGTACTCAGTGCTCAAGTATGATTTTAAAAGTAATAAGGTAGATTACATAGTGTATGTTTGTGAAGATTCTCAGTCATCCAGGTCATGTTATTCATACCGTAGTTGTAGGCAACACAGGTCGTACAACAGGTTGCATGACAACCTTCTCTACTAATTACATAGTGTCATACATACTTAAATACAAGTAAAATTACAGACTTGAAAATATACTCATAAAGAATTCAAACAAATGACTTAATTACAATAATTTCAGTAGTTGTAATTAGTTACTTATACCCTTGATATTCCGTTATATTTTGAATTGTCACCTTGCACCTGATGTTTCTTTTCTAGACATTCCAACCATAAATTCATGCAGAAAAGTTGAACAAATCACGAGAATGGAGGACGCCTGCTTAATGTGTCCCCACAGTTCTGAAACGAAACCTACACTCTTGGTATTAAGTGGCATAAAATGGAAATTTTAATAAAATTATTAGAATTCTAATTTAAATTTAGGAAATTGTGATATAATAATTACACTCAATTATTTTTCAATATGATGTGTTTAAAATGATAGAATTTAATTAATAACGGAAAGTACTAAAGCTATATAAAAAAAGGATCTCCATGCTTTTTCAAGAAAACAGAAAAAGAAACTGTTCCTGAGACATTTTTCTTTCCCCTGGTACTGAAAGAGGTATTGAGTATTATTTTTGTTAATACAATGCAGTATTGTATTGAAATTTAACAGTCTTGGAACTCAACAAAGTACCAGTGTCTCAATATTGTACTCAGGAACAGTACTTCTGTAAATATATGGTTAGGTATTTTCCACCATTGTGAATAAATGCTTGTGGATTGTGGTATGATAAACAGAGGGGAGTCTGGAGCATCACAGACAGTACAGTCTGACGAGTCGGGGAAAAAGTCTGGACTTTTTCCGAGTTCGATTCAGGTCATGTGACCACTTTTCTGTGATTGTAAAGTTTCCGGGAATACCTTGAACGCATCATTATGAGACTGCACAAAGTCCAGCAACAGCCACAAGACCGACCGACCGACCGAGAGACTGACCGCAGTCCGGGACGTGGAAGTGAAAGTGACAGCGGCGAGTCCTCACTCTGAGGAAGGCTACAAGGATAAAAGAAAAATACAAAACCCTGTTTAGTTTCAGCGGCTGGTGAAACACTGTGGCAGGTTTTTAACTGCAGAGCTGTTTGCTGTGTTTCCTGTTTCTAAAGTTGACTTGAGTCGCTCTATAAATGCATTGGATCCGGTGACAGCCTCGACACAAACACGCAAGACACGACGCAGACATGGTGAGTAAATATCAGTGTTTGATAAGCTGAGCCGCTTTTTTTTTTTTACAATGATTTATTACAGCTTCGATAAGAAGAGAAAAAACTTTGATTTGGCTGAATACTTCTGAACTCTGACTCTTAAAAATCTGTGGCAAAGTCCCAGAAGTAATAATAGTGGGCAAATAGGACAGTTTATCTGCTGTGAACGCATTTTAAATGACGAATGTGTGGCCAGAAAATAACAAAACTGAGCTTCAAACTCCTTTTTTTTATTGATTTAGAAGCTCGTGACTCTCTTGTCAGGTCGAAATAACGTGGAATAGTTCTCAAATAATTTAATAAACCCAAAAATCCCAAAATACAAGCATACAAGAATGATAAATGAATGATAAACATCGCTGATATGGAGTGAGTCAATGTAATGAAGTGAGTCTACTCAGCTCGAGGTTTAAATCTTAAAGTAGTAGTAGAGGTGAGATATGAGAGATGTATATCAATAAAATTAACAAAGTAAAATATACGTAAATATAAAAGACTATCTGTTTAGGTTCTTCTGTTACATTTCTCACTATAACTGTAAAATATAATCGATGATTGGATTAGTGGTCAATTATTAAATTAATCAGCAACTATTCTGATAATCAATTAATCAGTTCGAGTGATTTTATGAGAAAGAGAAGTCGAAATTCTTTGATTCCAACATCTTAGATGAAGATATTTTATGTTCTTTTTACTCCTCCATGAAAATAAACTGAATTAGGGCTGCAACTAACTAATGTTTGCATTATTGATTAATCTGTCAATCATTTTCTCAAGTAATCGATTAGTTGTTTGGTCTGCAAAATTGTCGGAAAATGGCAAAAAAAAAAAATGTTTCCTGAAGTCCAAGGTCACGTCTTCAAGTGTCTTATTTTGTCCACAAGCCAAAGATTTGCTGTCATAGATGACTAACAACACATGAAAATACTCACATTTAAGAAGCTGGAATCTGAGAATTTGGACATTTCCTCTTAAAAAAACAAAAAGATTAACTGATTATCAAAATAGTTCACAGCTAACACCTTACATCACTTAAATTGAATATCTTGGCCCTTGGATTAAATGAGACATTTGAGGATATCATCTTGGCCTTTGGGAAACACTCATCGACATTTTCTTTACCATTTCATGACATTTTGGACCAAACAACTAATCGATTGATCGAGAAAAGAATGGACAGATGAATTGACAATGAAGACAATCATCAGTGCCAGACTTACATCTGATCTTTTGAAGATGAAACCATGAAGTCATGAGTTAAGAATGCATTTTTGACAGTCAACAACAGCATTAATCACCTCCCATTATCCTTCTTGCATGTTCCACTTTAAATATGAATGAACCCTTAGAACTTAGGTACTGCTGAAATCATCAGATTAATATTATGCAGACCACACAGCAGTTTTCACAGTTCAAACACGATCAGTACCCGACGCTGCTGTTACGAACATGCTATTACATGATGTGGGTGTGGTTTCCCTGGATGTGCCAGGTACATTAATGCAGGCAGGCAGGAGGGAGGGAGTGAGGGCAGGAAGGAAGCAAGGAGGGGAACTGGAATGGGCAGCAGTTCCTGTGTTAAGACGTCGCCGGCTGAATTTTAAACACACAGACTATTGTTCAACCACTATTTGGTGGGCCAAAAATTAGATAAGGGCATCCATGAACCAGTTACCATCGGTAGAAAGTCTACTCTTCTTAGCCTGCTCTTCTAGAACTTGCAGACAGTATAGATACAATGAGTCTTAACAGGAAGACATAGTGTATTATGAAGTCAAGATGCTGAGAGAGAACTTGTTTTGTTCTATCTGTCGGTTTCCTGTTTCTGTCAACTTCTGAGATGGTGGCTTCCTGTCATGGCTCACAGGGTAAAGGTGAAGGAGAAACCTGCCAGGATACTAATTGCTTTGAGGTCAAACTCCTCTCTAAATATCCTGCTAATCAATCTGTGGTAACTGTTGTTTTGTCCATTTACTGTTCTGGCCCTTTTCTTCTCCTCTCCGAGCAGACGTAGAGGATAGTATAAACACATTCTTCATGATCTGGTGAAACCTGTCCTGCTTCATTTTATCACTTTCATGTCATAACTTGTTCCTCTTTTCAGCTTCTATTTTCAGTTCTCAGAAAATTACTTTTACCAACAGTTTTGTTTCATTACATTATGAAAAGAGTGTTTTGAGTTACAGAGATGCACTCATGCTTCAGTCTACTGGGAAAACATGTCACAGACGGCAGGATGATTTGTTCTGCTAGAGTTCCCAGCAGAAATGTTGCCATGTTTATGAAACAACAAGCCAGTGTGATCTGTATCAGGCAGGCATAGATTGATTCGTCTCAGTCTGCAGACTGTCTGGACAACAAGCTGTAAGATTTTCATGTTACTGATTTCTTTGAAAATTACTCAAAACACACTTCATTCAAACTTGTCTTGGTTCGTCTCTCCACTGTTCCATCAATCGCCAGCTCTGGTTTTGTTGAAATAAATCCTTTATTCACTGAGTTAGATGTGAAAATATCGGAGGAGGGATGACAGTGAGGATGGTCATCAGAGAAGCAACAGGGAGAAACGGCGTGTAGAGCCAGAATATTTTCACATCTGATTTATGAAATTAAGGGACGATTTCAACCAAACCAGACCTGGTGAATGTTGGAACAGGGGAAAGACGAGCCAAGATAGTTTTGGTGAGTTTCATATCATTTCTATTGAGTTTGAATGAAGTGTGTCTTACAATGATTAAATTACTGTTTGTGTAAATGGAGCCTGATGGATTTGGTGAAAGCAATAAATCGTCTGTTTTTGGTTAAGCAAACTTACTCTTCAACATGTCGGTCTATCTGTCTAGGGATCCTTTCCATAATGTTGTCAGACACTGAAAGTCTGTGGAAAGGAAAAGAGGAGTTTTTCTTCTAAACACATTATGTTAGTAGGATTGCAACTAACAATTATTTTCATAATCCATTAAGAGGCGGAAAAATGTCGACCCGTGTTTCCCACAGCCCAAGATGATGCCTTCAAATGTCTCGTTTTACTCAAGATATTCAGTTTACTGTCAATGGAGCGTAAAGAAACCAAAAAAATTCACATTTAATCATAGAATTTTGACTTTTTCTCTTTGAAAACTTACTAAATAAACTGATTATTCGATTATCAAAACAGCTGGCAATTAATTTAAAGATCGATTAGTAATCGATCAATCATTGCAGCTCTACTAATTAGAACATAGTTGCTGAAAATGTGAAAAGACTGAGAACTAAGTAATATTGAATTGCGAAGTTAGACCGGTAAACTGCAGGAGCCATGGCCTCCCAGCACTGTATAAGTAATAGTGGTGTTTGTCACGGAGTATCAATCGTCGATCAAGTCACAAAAAAAGGATCCTACATTTCCCATAATTCACTGACTGCTGGGTAAATACCCTCGTCTAAATTACATGACCCCAGTTTGTAACACAGGCCGTCTGTTTAAAAAAACACAGTCTTCAAGCCTAGAGAGAGATAGTTGTTTTCTCAGTCTTGACATAAGTTCCTCCAGAGCCACAGAAGACATTAAACAACTATGTCACTTGCCCCTCCCTTCCCTATAATTCGTAGATTGACCTTTATGCATAAATTTAGTGGCATTGTGCAGAAAAACCTTTCTGAAGCTCAGGGTGACTGAAATATTGCAGCTAAATTAAGTTTAATTGCATCCATTCCAAAGTGACTTACACTAAGTGCATGCAAAATCATTAAGAGCAACAGTTAGACATCCTCAAAACTTGGAAGTGCAACCCTGAGACTTAAAGGGACAGTTCACCCCAAAATCAAAACTACATATTTTTCTTCTGGCCTTTGTCCATCTAGATTTTTTTTATGCTAGTTGTAGAGTTTTTGAGATACTGGCTGTAGAGATGTCTGCCTTCTGTCCAATATCATGGGACTAAATGGTACTCGGCTTGTGAGGCTCAAAGCACCAAAAAAAACATACATTTGAAAAACTCAAGATCAGTATAATTTTCCAGAAATCATGACCCTGTTACTCAAGAAGATCCACAGATCTGGTTGGATACCATCTTTCAAGCAGAAAGGAAAGTAGTTCCGGTGGAATTTACTGCAGAAAGAAAGTAGATCCCACATGAAACTGCTCGCAACTGTGGATTCTCTTGAGTAACCAGGTCATGATTTTTGGAAAGAGATACTAGTTTTGAATTTTTCAAATGAATTAGTTTGGTGCTTCAAACACCACAAGTGGATTGCCATCGAGTCCCGTTATATTAGAGAGGAGGCAGACATCTCTCTGGCTGATATTTCTGACACTCTGCAGCTCACACCAAAAACAATCAAGATGCACTACAGGCCAGAGGAAAAATGTGTATTTTTGATTTTGGAGTGAACTGTCCCTTTAAGTACATGCTAGCATGTGATGTCCAATGCTACTCACCAAATCTCTCTGGGGTTTGGCACGTCGGCCCGGATATGACTGCCACAGTGCCAATGGCTGGTCATGCTAACTACCGACGCTAACCGACTTCCACTCTTTATCCTAAAACATAACATGCATCACATCCTGTCTGCGTTGGGAGATTTTCCCAAGAAACAGGTGTTTGCAACCAGAAATGACCATTATCCACCCTTATTATCTTTCTTTTACCATAGGAAAGTTCCCGTAACACAAGCACATTAATTCCTGCGAAAAGTCCCAAATGAGACAATTAATCCACCTCATGTCTGACTCTAACCTCGCTGTGTTTGTTGATTGGACAGGAGAATGGGAAGAGCCGCCTGCAGCAGACCCAGGAGGACGTGGAGGAGGTGAAGGTCATCATGCTGGACAACCTGAACAAGGCTGATGAGAGAGCTGGCAAACTGGAGGACCTGGAGGACAGGGCTGATGAGCTCCTGGAAAAGGTAACCTGTGGCTATTTTAGCTCAGAGTTTCTCTGTGGAAGTGTCTGGGTTGTATGGATAAGCTGAATGAATGGAGCAAATGGCTCACAGACTCCTTTTTCACGGGCGTCTAGGGATTAAAACTAGGAAATGTCATATTGATGTCTATAAATACACCTTAGGTGGAGCTGGAGAGGAAAACAAATGTACAATTTACATCCTGATTGTGTTTTATGGTGCTATTTTTAGAGAGGTATTTCCTATTGTTTCCTAAGATGAATGAAGTGAGTTGGTCTCCCTGGGTATGACAGAGTGAGTCCAGGACATGCCACGAGGCAAATGTCCGTCCGGGGGTCAACAAGTGGGTCACCTCGTTCCCACATTTCCCTGTCGGCCTCTGTTACATCACACGGTTCTCAGCAAACAGGCAGATGATTGAAACTTAAGTTCAGGAACTTAACTTTTTGACAACATGCATAATGAGCACGCAAACTAGGAAAGCAACTCAAGCTGAAGTTCAGTGCTTGTAGAGGTTTAGAAACTTAAAGCTACACCAGTAAATATTTTCATGTTAACATGTTGACTTTGCAGTCCCTTCAGCTACACAGAGGGTTTTAGCAACTTTGAGCTCATTGTTTTGGTATTACAGCCTGCATCCACTATGACAGCAAAAAAGCTCTGATAAACTGATCCAAGTTTACCTCCTTAATGCTAAATTACTTTAAATGAATGCTAATGTTGTGTCTTCTGCATGTATGTTGTTTATAGGCGGCCAAATGCCCAAAAAGTACAGGTATCATAACTGTTTGTGGCCACTTGGGGATGGCAGAAACAGAAAAATCTGGCATATTATGACCTTGAAGTTGCAAAGTTTTTAGTCAGCAGTTGCTTATTTGCACATCCAGGAGACACAGAGAAACAAGCTCATTTGGAGGTGTGTTTGTGTCAACTTGATGATTGCACGTCTAATTTTCACTCTCTGAGGGAAATATTTGTTTTTTTTAGCTGTTAAATATTCTGCTAGTCATTTACTTTGTCTGGGGGCAAAAATTAGTGGATGAGTGGAGAGACTGAACCAAAACAATGAGCTGAAAGAAGCTAAAACACTCCACAGAGCTGAGAGGAACTTTAGAGCTGGGTAAAAGAATCATTACAAGCATCCCCTGTCACATAACATGCAGTCATTTGATCCATTGTCGACATAGAAATACTGGTTTGTGCAGCTTTAAAGGGATAGTTCTGATTATTTGAAGTGTATGAGATGCTTATCCATAGTCAGTGTGTTTTTTACAGTACATGGTGGTCGACACACCCCCACAGTTTGGAGAAACAGAGAGGAGCACCAGCACACAAGCTAAGCTATGTACTGCTGTGGAGAGAGACAACAACAAAGTGTATTTTGGCCACTTTAAAATGGTCTACCTAAAAAAATCAATACCAGTTTAAAATGTATGCTATATTCAGAATATTTCCACTATTATACCTTGCTGCCAGACAGTTTTTTCACTTATTTAAGCCAAATGTTGCTCTCCATTGACAATAATTTAAATTGTTTGGTTTACCAGGAACAGAAATGAGCAGAAGCTAAAAATAGCTGGTTTGGCCAGTGGAGTCTACTTGGCTGGGAAAGAGTGATATTTGGATTATATAATGGCAGTTTCCTGTGCTGTCCAGTGCATTCCTTACTTTCCAACATCAGTGCTGACTATGCATTAATATCAAGTGCCTCATATAACCCCTCCTCAAATAATCCAAACTATCCCCTCAAGTTTTATGATCACGGTGCCCAGTTGCTGAGAGCTGCTTTCCCAGTTTGTCCGTTCCTAATCCGTGTTATCGGAGGGTGTATCCAAGTGCTCCTTGAACTTAGATTTTAGTCTTCTTCCTGTTTAATTCTTTATTTCTGCTCTTCTGAGAACAGTCTGTGTGATATAACATGGGGCAGTGGGACAATGCTCCAACAGTGTGACCTGCTTGTCGACCCACAGATGGATCATGGGATTCATGTGATCCATAGTGTAGTTACACAACAACATAATGTAACATCTTCTGTTTGTGTGTGTTTTCTCCGCAGAGTAAAGCTTTCGAAAAGACCGCCAACCAGGTGAAGCAAAAGAAGCGATGGGAGAACAAGAAGATGAAATATGTGTTCATTGGCGTCGGAGTCATCGCCGCACTCATCATTATCGGACTCATAATCTTTGCGTCCGTAGGATAGCACAGGAGGACAGGAGCTCCTCTGCTGGTGAAAGGAAAATACGATATTGGGACTGAGGGACTTGATGAAGTGGACAAAGACGAAAGGTCCAGGAAAAGAGGAGCGCAAACTATGAGACTCTAGCATCTCGCCTCATCTGCTCAGTCTGTGATATTTCTGTGTTTAGAGGTATTTATGGGACAAGACGTCCCACTCTTCATTAGTGTAAGTCTTCAGTTGATATGGTACCATTGATCGCTCGGCTGCTTCGCTGTGTTTTTTGTACCTTTTCAAAGGTCATGTCTCTGTCAGGCCCACATTGGAAGGACACACAAATCTTCATGAATGTTAGATCTTAGTAAAGGTGTTCGAACACCCTGCCGCTTTAGGAGAATTATGAATAAATAATTTCTTTTAACAAAACATCAATAGGCTGCTACTTTTGTACTATTTCCTTATACACAATGGTTCAGGTTCAAGAGCACCACTCAGAGGAGCAGAAACCTGTCATCAGTGATCACTGAACTATAAATAGACTTTGTTTTATAGAAGATTTAGTCGATGATTTGAGGAGAGTCAACTGTCAGTGCAAGAAGACAGACTTGGTAATTACAGATAACTTCAAATAGTAAAGAATTAACTTATGTATTGTCACACAAAATGTCACCTGTCAAAAATGAAATGCCATCAAAAGTGTCTGTATCATTAAAATGTGTGTGCTTAAAAGGGGTCTCTCTTGATTTATACATGTCTGTATTTTGTCCATACATCTCTATAACATGTCTTGGTGTGCTACTGTATTTTTCTTTGTTATTTTTGTCAAATGATCTGTCTAAAATCAAATCTCACACACTATGTTCAAATGTTTGGTCGATGAAAACCAAGAAACAAACCACTGGCAAAAGTGACATGGTACCAACTGGTTCCCAACCTGAGGCTCCCACCCCCAACTATGGGTCAACGAAGCTTGATATTAAAGGTTCAGTGTGTAAGATTTATGGGAATTTATTGGCACAGTATGAGAGAAATGGAATATAGTATCAGGGTTCAACGCTATTTTTTTTTTCATTGGCCAAGTTGGTCAGAAATTTACTTGCGTGGAGTCAACTTTTACCTGCCCCTGAACAATTTGTTTTATTTATTAGTGGTTAAGAAGTAACAACAAGTTAATTGTCATATTTAATCTAGGGTTGCACCGTCTTTAAAATATCAGAAAATGCTAAATGATGCTAAATGTCCAAGGTTATGTTTTGTTTTGTCAGTCCAAAACCAAAAAGTTAATGTGAAAATAAAGGTAGAAAAGCAGGAAATCTCCATATTTTAGAGTCTGAAAACATCAATTTTTATATGAAAATTATAATAATTATAATAATTTAATTCACTTTTATGCTTGCCTAGTTGTAAAAGTTAGTTGCCAAATATACTAGCCTGAAATGGCATTTTATTTGCAAGCAGATAATTCTTATTGATGAGCCCTGGATCTTCATAAACATGATGCAGGGAGAAAAAAACATAGACAATGTTGAAAAAGAATCTTATTAAATATGTATGATTGTTAAAAATGAAAAAAAAATTCACAATACTGAGAGAGAGTTGTATAAAAGTATTAAAAGGAAATAATCTGCTCATTCTGTTTTACACACCATCCTGCAGTTATTGTGTTCACTATTTGAGGTAATTGTACAGTTTATTAGTTGTTCTGTAGTGTTACTGTTATGCTTTGAATATGATATGAAATATCTATTAAATATGCCACATCAGTTTACCCTGATAGAAAAGGGGTCCTTTATAGAAAAATCGTGCAAACCACTGATTTAAACTATCCATAATCCACATGGATCTAGTATTTAGAGCCTAAATATGAGTCTTCAGAGGCACAGAGAAAGTTTGAGCCTGGAGCTGTTGTCTGTATGTCATTACATTTTTATTGAATTGTAGTTAAACTACAGTGACCCCTGCTGGCTGATATATTTACTTCAGATAAATAGGCAGGTTGTAATGGAATGTATTTAACCAAACAACATATTAATTGACTATGGATTCTTACTGTGCATTAAAAGGTTTGACGAGAGTTTGTAAAAGCCTTAAAAATCCATCTTAATATATGTATCATAAGTGCACTTTGCAAAATAAGGTGCAGGCAGTCTGTTAAGATATACTAACCATATTTAGCATTATTTTCATAACTAGAATTGCAAGGTTGGTGTAAGTCAAACCACTAACATGAGGATCTCTTCAGATAGTTTCACCCCAAAGAAGGCAGTGCAGTCAACATGTTTTGTGCAAGTGCAGGAACCATAAGCTTATTGAGTCACCCAGAGTTTAGCCCACTTACTTTTTGAGATTTTGAGGTTATTTATCACTTTATTTATTATATATATATATATATATATATATATATATATAAACATTCAAAACCTAGAGGTGCTCCACTGTTACCATTTTTATTTTAGTGACTTGTCAGCACAACTAGACCAATGTGTTTTCCATTGAAGTTATTGTTTTATGGATTTACAAGTCACACGTGATAGATGGACATCATTTTGCTGTCACTATGGAGATAAAGGTCAATAATGTGGCTGCAATTAACAGGATGTTTGCTCCATGTTTTATAATGTTAGTACGCAGCAGACAGGTTCAGGTGGTGGGCCCAAACCAGCCACATTAAAGACAAAAAGAATCATATTCTCTCACTTGCATCAGGTGTCATCTATGCAGGTAATTTTTTGATTTGTTTGTCCCAGATGTTGAGACATCTGTTTCTGACATTTCTGACTCCATGCCCACACAGTGGAGGCGAAAGAAGGTGAATGACCTTTATAACAAAAATCATTCCTTTCCAGAAACAGTGTCTCTGTTCATCTGGATAAACCAAGTTTACAGTCAACAGCTGTTCTTGGTACTAGTTTTAACCAAAGAAATAGTCCCTGTGAAGACAGGACAAGGTTTGCTGAGGCCTGAGGTTTTGTTAATGCATTCTATCCGAAGCTCAATATTTTTTATAAAGTTTTCTATTCAGGTATGAGTATGCAGCTATAAAGCTGCCCAAATTACATTGACAGCCTGTGATTTATGCAAAGATAATATTTACTTACAGTTTCACACACATAGCACCACCTTGTAGAACAATATAACTATAATTATAATGCAATTTTTATAGTACAATGCCTTGAAGAAGTGATCAAACTGTCAGCAAAGTGCTAAATTTAGATAGTTCATTTACTTTTTATTTAATTTACTTTTTTATTAAAAGTTAAAAACCTGTTTTGTGACACACTGCAGTTCTCTCAAGTAAATGTGAAGCCTCAGTAACTTACCTCAACAAATTTTTAAACGAAAAGGATGAAAAAATGTGCAAAAATAGGCAAAGTCTTGTACTTGACAGCAATATTAATAATTAATCATTCTTATTTATTTTATTTCATTTTATTTAGTTTATTTTTAGAAGATTTATTTTAAAAGAAAGGTTGAAGCCACTTCTAGTACATTTCATTTTACTGGAACATCTTTTCTTTTTCTTCTGTTTTGGTGTGAGAATTATATTTATGTTATAATTTATTTTGTGTTACAAAGTTGTATAACGAGATTAAGTTTAAGATTAAATTTAATTTTTACATTTCATGTGAATCTATAAAATCGTGTGTGAAAATATATTATTTTGAGAAAAGGAAAGCTACGTAGCAGTTTTGACCCGGAAGTGACATCAACAAGTCCTTCCTGCATCAAGACCGGCAAGATGGCAGCGGACACGCAGGTTTGTGAGGCTGTTTTTTAACAGTAGACCGTACGATTCCAGAAAAGTATTCAAGTGTGATAGAAACCAAATTGGTGCTACATGGAGGACCGCTGTGTGAACAGTTTTTTGTATTTTGATATTCTACGAGAAAAGTCGGCGAAATTGAACAATAGCCTGCGAGCAGGCTGTTAGCTCAGTGCTACGTCGCCTCAGTGTGACTTCATCAGTACTGCAGCCTGCACTGACACACGGCTGCTTTCTGTCCAGAGCAGGAGGCCTACTCAGCCTTTATTTTGACAATATCTAACTCATCCGCCGTTTAAACTTACTGTCATGAACTTGAACTGGTCTCAGTTGCCCAAGTTTAGCAGACAATCATCTTATGTGATGATGAGTTAAGCCACGCCCTCCATAAGAAGTACATTGTGATCAGTTAACTGTTGTGAGTACAGTTGTATACCTAAAGAGCAGTTCTTCAAAGTAACATGTTCAGATTTCTCTGGATTGTTTCCTTCATACCCAGAATAATGTCAGACAAAATTTAAAACTGATACATTTATGTTATCTATCTTTATAGGATTACAGTCCTAATCTTAACACCATGATCCCAAATAGTAAATGACTTTCATGTAACTAGAAATTAGATGATTTGTTGATGGACAGAAAAGCATTTGGCTACTTTTCTGCTAATCAGCCAATTGTTTAAGCCTTTCCTCTGGGGCAGCAGCAAACAATTATTTTTAGCAAGGATTAATCTGTTGATTATTTTGCCAATTAATTACTTGTTTAGTCTATTAAATGTCAGAAAGTGGTAAAAAATAAAACTTTCCCGAAGCCCAAGATTGCATCCTCAAATGTCTTGTCCACAGTTTAGTATCATATAGGATTAAACCAGAAAATATTCACATTCGAGAGACTGAAATCTCTAATGAAAAAGTACTCAGAGTGATTAATCAGGTATGAAAATAGTTGTCAATTAATTTAGCAATCAATTAACAATCAATTGCTCAATTATTTGTTTCAGCTCTACTTTCCCCAAGAATAAAATTTTATTCACTTTAGACTGTGTGTAAGTGTAAACTATGTTTAGTCCTAAGAAAACAATAGCACATGATATAGCTAAATATATTTAATAAACAAAGGAAGGACAGTCTTCAAAGAGGCACATAGTTTACAAATACCTTTCTCTATAATTCATTGTGATTACAGCCTTCCATTTAAAGAAGATATAATACACTTCTCACAAACCATTGCCATTACAAAGTTTTCAAATCCTCCAGTTTCAGTGACCTGAGGAATTTTAGGGTTGTTCAATCTAAACCGAAGCTAAATAAAAAACATAAGCCACCCTCCCCCATTCCATTTTTATTTATTTGTTAGTTTATTTGTAAGGAACAATACAAGAAACATTGTAGCAGGTTACAGTAATAAGATACAGATGTGTTGTGTTTTTGATTTCTAGTTAAGGCTACTGTGCAACAAGAAAAGACAAGAATTCAGCAATAAAATGAAGTACATAATAAATAGTCAATGCATAGACAGAAATCAGAGATAAGTGGTAACAGATCTGGTTTGGTTTCAGCTGGTGTTTCACCTTTTTTGCTAAATGTTTTCAGGTCAGTTCTGCATTCCAAAAAAAGGATGACTGACCAAAAAGTGTTTGGGGTTGTCTTTTGCTGTGTCTCTCAGTAGTTGCCATTTTCTGATAACCTAGCGCCTATTTAAAAATCAATTTGATAAGGGAGAACTTGATAAAGTTGCCAAAACTGAACATCTTGTACTTTTTCAAAAGTATACAGTGGTGCCATTTCATTTGTTTTGGATCCACTATTTTGAATGCTTGTTTATATGATGTGACAGGTTTGGCAGTTGACGGTGAGGCCTGGCCTGATACCGTAACATGATAAGATAAATGTAAACATGTCATAGCATGCATGAACAGTGGAGCTGCCTTAAAAGGTAAACAGCTCAAATCTGTCTTTACTGTCTTGCATGTTTTTTTTAAGTATTTGTCAAATTTAACTTGCGGGTCCAAAATTACCCCTAAAATTTTTAAAGCACTGACTTCCTTTATTTCCTCATGATTTGTTGTAATTATAAAGTCAGTCCATATCATCATGAAATGAATACCGGACTGTAGGTTGGACTGATGATGTCACTACTATTTGCTTCAATGAAGTCATTAGACCAACTCATTTTCTAAATATGACTCCAGGTTTCAGATACACTGAAGAAATTTGCTGTGAAGGTAACTACAGCCAGTGTCAAAGAGCGCAAAGAGATCTTCGGAGAGCTGAAACAATGCATAAAGGGCAAAGGTAAGGGGTTTTGGGTTATTTAATTTTCTACACTCTGTTAAAAGTAGGTGCTTCAATCAACACTAATGCTTTGTCCTCATGTCCCTTTCAGAGTTACCAGAGCCTGCCATCAAAGGTCTATGCAAGCTCTTCTGTCTCACCCCACACAGATATCGGTAGGTGTACGTAATAATTGTCAGCCGAGAGAAAACCACATTTTACACAATAAAAAGCTTGTGTTGCTTTACACACAGAGTTGTTCCTGTTGTTCAGCATGTGTTCACTGACATGAACCAAATAAGGGACGCACGTGTGAAAAAACACCTTCATATTTCTATGAATATGTGTGCTTCTCAGGGATGCTGCATCGCGCAGAGAGATCCTCTCTGTCATCGCCCAGCTGGCTGACAGTCAGCCCGACATCCTGGTGACCAGCCTCCTGCACTGCCTGCTGAACAGTGGAGTCATCAGCAAAAGTGGAGAGCCGAGGTACTGCTCTCAACTTTATCTTTTAGTTTTTTTTTATCTCTAAAGTTTGTTGTGGCACTGTTTGATAAATTCCCACATTTACAGAAGAGAATGGATGTGTCATTATACAACTGTCAACATTAGAAATTTTTCTTTTTCACTCAGTGTTTGACAGGTACGATAAACAAGAATTATGTAGTGTAGGGTATGCTGCATATAATTATATGAGAAGCAGAAGCACAAGCTACATTAATACACTATAACAAGATTTATACAGAGTTTTTTAATAGGAAACAATATTAACTAATTAATCTCTATCTCTCAGAATCGCTCTTCTGCCTCTTATGTTTGTCATATTGTATTTGCAGTAAAAGCTCCGGCTCTGCTGCCTTCATCGGCTTGTCTTGGACCTGCCTTTTAGTCTCCGGTGTGTTTTCTGCCTCAGAGAAAAGACAAGGAGCCATCTGGAAGAAAATGGTCAGTAAAAGAATATCAGTCTCTGAGTTTAAATAATTTTTTTAATATAAATGCAGTCAGCCAGTCTGAGCTTCCTGTTTGTGCACAGTCTTATAAGTTCTTATTGAGGTCCTTAATGCTGCTGTTTTGGTCAACTGCTGAAGTGAATGATGGATTTAACCTCTCTTGACCAGTGTCAGTGTTTGATTTTGGATGTTGTTGTCACTTGCAGGTGGAGGTTCAGAGCCTTCTCGTGTCTGAGGTGGTGGGTGGAGCCAAGACTATGGCTCAGAAATCAAGCCTCAAGAATCTCAGTCACCTCTGGCAAGACGTGAGTACAGGACACTGTGGAGCTTACAAACAGTGAAAGATTTATTGATCCTGTCTAATTTTATGATCAGAATAAACCCCCCCTTTGTTTCACTTAATTTAAATTACTATTTAAAAATCTGAGATATGGGGGCTTATCTGGAACCAGGCTGGGGAAGGTCATGACAAAACTACCTGCTCTGGTCATGAATTTTCACATGCCACCTTACTAATGATCATAGCTTCAGTTACCTAATGTTTTTTGGTGAACTTGCTGGTTGGTTGGCAATTTAAGTCCTGTCTGTAGAGACACTAAAAGTGTTCAGCTCTACACACAGTGTGACAACAGAAGAAGTAGAAAAGAACTTAACTATCCTGAAGCCACAGGCTCATCAGATGGACTGTTGTAATGTTCCCGGTGATTCTGTCTTTGCTGGTCTGATTTTACCAGCAGAAGGCTTGTTTCGAGATGAACTGCACCTTGCCTGGAGAGTAGATGAGAGCAGGAGGCAGGGACAAAACGCTGCAGTCAAGCCGGACAGTTTCGGACAGTACAGCCTTCAATAAGCAAGACAGTATACAGGAAGTGAGGTATATTAACATCCTGTTAGATCATCTGCAGACTACCTGCAGTGTGCAGAACACGTTTGTATAGTTATAGCTGAAGAAATAAAGTCTGTTCTTGATCACTGATGAAGTTGACGCAGAAGAGATCCTCCCAACTGTGACATGATCCTCTGTCCATTCATCTGCCTTATGAAGCACTTTGTAACTGCTCCTTTGTTAAGTCATATATGTATATAACCTTTGTTATTATTAGTCACAAAATATATGATGGCGAACAGATTAAACCTTCATTGCACAACATGAGACTAATATAGCCAGCTCTGAATATTTTCAGTTACACAGAAAATGAATATTTTCTACAATACCTGGTGTTTGTTGTCAAAACTAGGAGCCAATCAGAGCCAGTGAGCTCATCTATCAGATGACAGCCAGGGGCTTGCAGTTGCAGTGCCTGGCTCTAAAAACTGCACCTGCCTGGATCTCGTGAGGCTATCATTCCCACATGTGCATGACTTCAGAGCAAGTCCGGATCAAGTGGGACACAAATCTGACTGGCATGCATTGTGCGATGATCGTCGGCAATTGATTCTGCGCAGGCCTGGCTTATCTCAAACGAGCCTAATGATTGGTTTGCCAAAGTCGAAGGGGGGGAACAACCATAGTGATGGAGTAGTTTATAGCATGGCAAAAAAACGGAAGCGTACATCACAAGCACAGGTTGACAGTGTTTTTGTAATTACTCTCAGTACCTAAAGGGGGAGACAAAAATTTCACGCTCCAGGTTTCACTGTTAATCTTAGCTGGCACTCTGTAACAGCGTCCTGCTCTCCATTCAGAAAGACACATTTTAATTGGCTGACATTGTCTGTGTTAAGAATCAAATTATAAGTAAATTATCCAAATAAAATAATACTTAATCTGTTGGAGGTCACATGGGTTTATCGCTGTACATCATTGTCTATCAAAGAACCAGTTCTTGTAATTTACCAGTGATTTTTCTTACAAGAGAGGTGGGTTTTAAAATGTTTCATTACCCTTTTTGTAATATTAATACTATTGTCTTTAAAACAAGACATATGCAACATTATACAGTACATTTAACCTTAATTTGACCTGTCACTACCTCTAAAAACAGTAATGGATGGTCATCCATGAGCTGAGAGCAGCTGCACACACAAGAAGCCTGGATAGGTTATGATGACTTGACTTGTTTGTTGTCTTTAACAGAATCCTGGATTGGTGGATGAGTATATCAGCACACTGTTGAGTCTGGACCAGAACCCCACTAATCTGGCCATGCTGGGGATGTGTTTAGACTTCTGCACTGCTCAGAAAGACAAAGATACAATAGAGAAGCATAAGGTGAGGGATTTTTTTACAATCTGTCTTGGTTTTTAGTCTGATGTTGCTAGATTGCTAGTTTTGTGTCTTGATACTCTTCAGAAGAGTAGAGTAGAGTAGAGTACCTGGAATCTCAGATAAATATTTTGTTTTTTTTTCCAGAGTGCACTGTTGGACCTGTACATCAAATCGGTCCTTATGAGCAAGACGAAACCACAGCAGCACATTTTGGATAAAAGTGGCTCCTTGCTGCGTCACGTGTCCCACTCTGAGTTCAAGGAGCTGCTCCTCCCTGCATTGCAGAAGACGATGCTCCGCAGTCCAGAGAACGCCATTCAGAGTGAGACGCTTTCAGTTTCTGAAGATTGTGTGAAACGCTCACCCGCTTGATGCTCAGGCAGCTCTCGTACACAGTGGATTAAACCATTTTCTGCTCTCTTTCCAGCCATCTCCTGCCTGCTGTCTTCTGTAACTCTGGACCTCAGTCAGTACGGCATGGATATTGGAAAGGCTATTGCAAGTAAGACCTTAATGGATTATCAATTGATTTAGTTTTATTTGAGTCTTGTGGAATGTATTTTTAAAGCACACACTCAGCTGTCATGTACAACAGCAGATCATTGTAGGTGAAAAATAATGCATGGAGCCAAGGGATAGGGGTAATATTTTCCGAAAAAGAACACAGGATTTCCAAAATTGAAGTGGAAAATTTATGAGAAAAAAAGAGAGAGACAAAGAGAAAAAATCTTGGATATTTTCTGACATTGAGGTGGTAAAATTATGAGGAAAAAACCTGGATATTCTCTCATCTTGAGTGAGTAGATTTATCAGGAAAAAACTTGAATCTTCTCTGACCTTTATGTGGTACATTTTTGAGAAAACTTCAAATCAACAAATTCTAAGTAAATAAGCAGGATATTTTCCAAGATTAAAGTGTTACATTTGAAAGAAAAAAAAATAGTAGAAAAAATTCTGGAAAACTTCTGCAGCTTCACAACAAGACACAATACAACAGAACATCAAATTAATCATACCTTTAAGGTCTTTTTTTTGTAATGTATTTCATGGCTGGTATGATCTGTTTCAGGCCAACTGAAAGCTAATAATACCCAGCTGATGGAGGAGGCGGTCCAGGCCATGCAGAACCTGGCCCAGCAGTGCAGTGACCCAACCGCTGTGCAGGACATCGTCACACACCTCTTCAAGATCCTCGGAGGTGAACTAATTACTCACCTATGAGACTGAAATATTGTCTTAAACGTGTTTCGTTTTGCTCACCTGAAACATAATTGTATTTGCAGGGTCCGAGGGCAAGCTCACTGTCGTTGCCCAGAAGATGAGTGTGTTGTCAGGTAAGAGGCTCTGCAGACATTTATCATTATTCTCTGTCAGTGAGATTGAATTGCAAGCAAACTTTTTTTTTTCCAAACTTGAGAACTTTCATCTTCTTGTTCAAGGGATTGCCAGCTGCAGCCATCACGCCGTGTCAGGAACCTCCAGCCAGACTCTGAGCTCTGCTGTCACTGTAATGTTCATCCCATATTTACAACAAGAAGGTATCTAGTCTCCGTCTTTTCTCGCTCTCTTTCCTACCAGAATGCTAGAAACATCGACTAACATTGGGGAATATATATATATATATATTATAACAGCCTATAATACATGTTTTATACCTTTGGCATCTACATTTTTAGAGAGACTACTGTAGAGCCCTACAGTACCAAACCTTGATACTTTTATGGCACCAACTGAATTGCTTCAATAGTGTGGACTATCAGGAACAGACTTTTGACAATTATTTAGATTTTTTATTTAGTCCAGTACTGTATAGATATCCCATAAGTTTCTTCTAGGGGTGTAACAGATCATTGTCCACAGTCTTCAGTGTGGATTGCCAATTACTTGCCAATTCTTTGGACTATGGGAGGAAGCCGGGGTAGCTGAAGAGAACCCACATGGACTTGAGGAGAACATGCCCTGCCCCAGCACCCCATAGCCAGCTGGGGGATTTGAACTCAGGACCTTGTTGCTGTGAGGCAGCAGTGCTAACCACTGCACCACCGTGCCTCCAATAGATCCTTAAGAGTATTACCATTATATTACCATAGTGGTGACTACAGACAGAGGCTACTATATCAAAGCAGGCTAATTTTTAAATTAATTTAACCGTAACCCCAGCTCTTTTTCTCTTTTGGCGATCAGAAAAATGATTCAACCCATGACTCAGAATATATAAAAGAACCATGAGTTTGGTGATCTGTTCCCTAGTTTCTTCACTTTAAAGCTGAGAGTGAAAACAGTTTCTCCAGCTGCTCCTACGTCTTTGAACAGCTTCCTCTTTTAATTGTTCTGTAATGTATTTTGTAATTTTATAGTTAAATGAATTTGGCATTAAATAAAATATCATTACAGAACAGTATCAAGGCCGAAGTATCTGTATCAGTATCAAAATATTTTTGAACAATACCCAGCATTAGACCACTGCAATGTTTCAGTCTTATATGAACTTTTCTTTGTTTATTTAGTTCATGAGGGGACCTTGGTGCATGCAGTGTCTGTGCTCTCCCAGTGGAGCATTCGTCTCACTGTGGAAGTTCCCTCCGCTCTGCTGGATTGGTTGAAGAAAGCCTTCACCCTCAAGACCTCCACCTCTCTGGTTCGACACGCCTACCTTCAGACCATGCTGGGGGCCTTCAGAGGTCAGTCACACAGGGGAGGTTATGCTACATGTCAAATGTACAAATCTTTAAATCGAACTCAACATTTAAAGTCCCGTGTTGGCACCTCTTCCCTGGTTTTAGGAGACACTCTGGCCCAGGCCTCGGACCTTGTGCCCTTGCTCCTCCAAACAGTGGAGAAGGCTGCTGCACAAAACTCCCAGCATGCTCTGCTAGCAGAAGGTGTGGTGGCTTCTGTTCTTTTGAGTCGACTGGTGCTGCTGGAGACACAGCAAGGTGAGGCTGACATCTCAACAGTGATTTTTTTTCTCACTTAGGACCTGTGTCCATATTGTGTTTTTCTCTGGCACTGGAAAAAAAACTGATATATAGACAAAATTCCTCAATGGAGACTATTGAAGAACTTGTAGCACACAAGGATGGGAAGTGATAAAGAATTGAGTCTTTTTCTCTCTACAGAGACAAAGTTCTCCAGCTTTTGGAACCTGATCTTAGATGAGAAGAAGCCTCTTTTCACTACAGAGAAGTTCATCTCCCAGGCCAGCGAGGAAAGTAAGAAAACATATCTTACCAGCTTAAAGGCTCCTAAGTGTTTTGAAATGTTAAAACATGACATGATGTCTTTTCCACTCTGTCTTTTTAGCTCTGGTCACAGTGTTGCAGCTCTGTGAAAGGCTCTTCCTGGACCACGCTCACAGGCTTAACACCGGCAAATCACAGTGAGTCTGTCCTTCTGCTAACCTGGAAAAATGTTTAACCTGGAAAACGTCTCATACACTTATTGCCCCACATTGTGGGAAATTTGTTTTGGACTTCAACCCATGCTGCTTCCATAAAAAGTATTCCACATACATTGATGGGGAAAACAGGTAGAGGCTCTGTTAATCCCATGCACACACCAAAAGATGTGAGGCATTGATCACATACTTTCCTGCATACTTCATGTGTACCCAGAGGATTTAAAAAGTATTTCCACCAGGAGGAGAGCAGGGGCAAATTAGCTGTGGCAGACACTAGAATATGTTGCTTGAACTTACAGTTTGCACAACATAAACTAAACATGCATCCTAAAAAATAATACTACATGAAAAAAGTTTCCTGGAGGCAATATAGATACAATATAATAATTATCATGTAATTATAATTGTGTTTGTTTGTATAGTTTTGTTTTTTTCAAACTTTTTTCCATGACATAGCTGAAGTGGGTTATGATTATACACAATGATATTGGTTTTGTCCATAGACTTTATATAAAGATGGATTATGTGTCCTGACTTCACATAAATTGAGCCAAAATATTTTTAGTACAAGCGCTGCCATCTTGTCCTGGTGACATCAGAGTCTACAAAGTTGCGATCAGGGTTGGAGTCATGTAATAGAGGTCCCGTTAATACACCCGGCTAACTCAAATCATAGGCAGGGCTCAGCTGTCACTCATGATGTGAAACACGTTTTTTATAGCGTCAAATAATTAATTAAAATGAAACTGATCAGAAAAATGATCACTTGAACAGTCATCAGTGTGATAAGAGGAAAAAGTTATTTAATGTGTACTTTCAGTTTTTAGTTTGGCCTAGGTCCCATCTGCCAGGGAGGGGGCGGGGTTTGTGACCTCAACTGCAGCCAGCCACCAGGGGGCGATTGAGATGTTTTCACTTTTGGGAAGCTGTCATTTTGTCCATCTTTATATGTGTCAATGTTTTTGTCTGAAAAGAAATGTAATCTATCTTTTCTGCTGAATATCAATTTATTATAGAGTTGTCTCATTAGTTGTAATCACTAGTTAATGTTTCCTGTGTGTAACTGTCCTGTAGGATGTATCATCATGCCACGGTAGCGGTTCTGCTGTCCCGGAGCTGGCGTGTGAGGAAGCGAGCACAGCAGACAGTCAAGAAGCTGCTCTCCTCTCTGGGTGGATCCAGTCTCGCCCATGGCCTTCTGGGAGAACTCCGTGTGGTCATCAACAAACACAAAGTACAGAATGATTTTTCACCATAGACCTCAAAACTCATAGAGCTTCATGTTTTAAGAAGTTCGTGTTTTTTCCTCAGCCTGGCTGTTACTGACTGTATGCTGTAAACTGTCAGGTTTTACCCCAGGATGTCCTGGTATCAGAATCAGGGGAGCTGACTGAGGCAGGTCGCAGCTACACTCCCCCTCGTGTGCTGCTGGATGCACTGTGTGTTGTTTGCTCCTCTGCCAGCCAATGGGGTGACCCCACCGAAGCAGAAAATTTGGCCATGGAGATCCTCATAGTCACTCATCATCCATCCATAGGTATGTGAATAAGTTGCTCTGCAGAATTAGCTTCTCTGCCCACTCGTTACCCAGACTCAGGTCAGCCATTTATTGTTGCCTGGATCTGTAGCTTAAAGGGTAAATTCAGTATTTTTCAGCTTCCTTTTTTTCCCATGGGACAACAGTTTTTGAATTTAGTCCAGTACTGAGCGAGACCACTGTGCTGGTCAGCCGAGAAACAAACGGTAAGGTAAATTTTAAACGTCAAAGTATGTCCACTCCTGACAAGCTAAGGTTTGTATTCTACATGTCTGATAACATTATGTTCCCTGCAGACACACACCTTTTTGTTAAAGAGTAAGATAAATGGTGTTTAACCAGAAACAGCTGTTGTACAAAACTCACCTGACTTATTCGCAAAAACAGTAATTTCATCATCATAAAACACACTTCATCGATGACAGAAACAAAATAAAACTCACCAAACACTCTTGGTTCACCTCTCTACTGCTCTAACAATCTTGTTTGGTCAAAACAAACCCTTAATTCATTGTGTTAGATGTGAAAATATTCTGGCTCTAGACGTCTTTTCTCCCTGCTGCTTTTCTGACATTTGACCCTCTTTCTCCTCTCCTGATATTTTGACAAAATTACTGTTTCTGTAACTGGGGTCTGGTGGCTATGACGAGCAATAAAAAACTGTTTCTGGTTAAACAAAAAGGATCTTACCCTTAAAGAAAAAGATGTAGACGTACTTTCCATAATGTTGTTGGACACTTAGAATAACAGTCTGAGCCTGTCAGTGGGAAAAAAAAGCATTTTAAAGGACACAAAAACCTGGTTGAAAAATACCAGTTACCCTTTAATAACACTGTCGGGTTTGTTTGTTTGTGTTTGTGTTTTTGTCCCGTCCACTCCATTTCTCTCTCTTTCTCACTCTTTCAGTTGAAGCTCGCCGCGGTCTGTGGCCTATTCTGCTTAACTCCATGAACATAAAAGCAGAGGAATTCATTGAAAAGAATCTGGAGGTTATTCTGCCACATCTGCTGGAAGTCAATGCTGACAATCAGGTCTGAAAATAACACACACGGCTTTATTCTGCATTTGTATGAGATTTGTACACATACAGACACTTTTTTAAATAAAATAGCAAGTATTTAATGGGACATTGGCTCTTGCTGATATATTTTACATGCTACCAGGATGTTCACTGGTCATGTTTTCCTCCTCAGGCGGTGAAAAATGCAGTCGGTGCCCTCTCCAGCCTCTCCCCAGACAAGCTGTTACCGCGGGTAATCAGTCACATCACTGAGGGGCTTTCCCGACCCGCTCTTCACCAGGTCACCAGGGAGGAGTACGCCATCATGTTGACACCCGAGGGAACGCTGTATGACAACAGCATCATCCAGAGGTAACACACAGCCTTTTCCTACAGCATTGGACTGCTTCAATCCACAGGAATTACAACTCTTAAGTGTTCTACTTTTCTTCTGTCTTCCTCCTCTTTGCTCACTGCAGTGCTCAGAAGGAAAGCACCAAGAAAGTCAACATGAAGAGAGAGAACAAGGCCTACTCCTACAAGGAGCAGATCATTGAACTGGAGTTACAGGAGGTAAAGTGTTTTTGCCACCATGTGTGTATTTTTGGTGGTGTTAGTGGGATCGTGTGGATTATTTAAAATGGGGTCATATGAGGATACTTATCAATAGCCAATGTATTACCTGCAGGAGATGCCAGTTGACATATCAGCATCTTGGAGAAGCAGAGAGGGGTAGCAGCTTGGAAGCTAAACAATGTACAGCTCCACCAAACTCCATTGGTGTTTGCTATTACTTCTCAGACAATGGGATTTGCTGGTCTACCACTACCGTGATTTCTTTGTTTGTTTGTGTTATTGTGTGACTTTGGTGAACTGGCCTTTTAAAACACCTAAGTCACACAATAACATAAAAAAAACAAAGAGATCGAGTTAGTGGTAGACCAGCAAATCTCATTGTCTGAGAAGTAAAAAGTTTTTGCCCAAGAGATATTTATACTTGCAGAGATATTTATAACACTTAAATAATGACGGTTTCCTGGTAGAAAAGAAGAAATAAATATAGTGCACACTGATTTCTTTAGGTGACAAAAAAATCAGCATGCTCAGCAATTAAGCCGTAAACTGCTGAGCTTTTGAGCTGTTACTCTGCTCTGCTTCTTCAAACTGGGTGTGTGTTGACTGCCATCTACTGTAGGTAGACTGACTGTACCTCATACAATCCTGCATCAAACTTTAATGTCTGTTTAATGTCTGGGGCACAATCTGGTTTCGCTTTGATATCGCAGGAGCTAAAAAAGAAAAAAGGCATCAAAGAGGAATTGCAGCTAACCAGCAAACAGAAGGAAATGATGCAGATCCAGCTGGAAAAGGAAGCCGCGACTCGCAAAAGACTTCAAGGGGTACGGAACAAAGTCGTTAACTTTATGCCCTAAATCTGAAAGTCTTATTTTCTCCTTGTTGAGTGCTCACTGATCTGCCCCCTTCCGTCACCAGCTGGATGTGGAGCTGCAGAGCGTGGTGGGTCTGCTGGAAGCCGCTCTGATAGAGAGACCGCCTCAGATCACCAGGGAGCTCCCCGCTGTCCTCCAGGTCCTGATGCCGCTGCTGCACTCCCCTCTGGCTGCCCCACGCATCCAGCAGGTCTTCCTGGACATCGGAGTGTGCCTCATGCCCAAACACCTTCACTATCTGGGTACATTGCTGCTCTTGTTATTGTTATTGCACTGACAGACTGACAACCTCAGCATCTCTAGTCAATGTCACTTTTTTTTTTCCTTCTAGCTGTGCTCGTGGGACATGTGACTTTACGGTTGCTGAAGCCAGAGTGTGAGCTTGATCAGGCCTGGGCACAGGAGGACCTGGACACAGCAGCCCACCGCACCATACTGCAGCTACATAACCACACTGTCCCTCAGAGAGAGTCCAAGACTGCTGGTGAGCACAGACACTAGTGAACATAGAGATCAGAAGCTACCACACTGTTTTCAACATATGGACTAGGCCTTTACCTTTTTTTTTCAAATTCTAAATCTTCTGGTGTATTTTTTTTGCATGTGTGTTCATTCTGTTCAAACCTGGTATTTCTGCTCAGCTGCAGATAAAGATTAGGATACATTAATATTATTAGTATCTTTACTATTTGTAGAATTAGATACCAGTGGTGTTTTTTTCCAAATCATAAGATTCAGTCATGAAACTAAACCATAATCTCACTGAATTGCCCTGTTTTCCTGGTTATTTTGAGGACTGTAAGATTAGACTCAATGTTATGTAACACATGTGAAATGAAATTATGTGTAAGGAAAGGTTGAATTTTTGCATACTGAAAGCACCAAGTTTATTAGAAACACACAATGTTTCAGTCATGGATTTCATCAGGCATCATTCACAATGTGAAACAACAATATCACATCCACAATTGGAAAAAATGAGACAAATGATATTTGTCAAAATCATAGAATACAAATAAAAATGAATGGGCTATGCAAGATCTGGCTTCTATGGAGTTTTTATATCATCAAGAAAAATTTAAATAGGAAATATGAGAATCAGACAATAACCAGTCTGAGTCCAGTCCAGGCCTGCAGCATAAACTGCAAGCCAGACGCAGATGCTGATTCTGGCTTCATGAAATAAACCGAGGAAGGACACAACTGGAAGAGAATCATCATTTGGTCCTTGGACTCCGCCTAAATTATCCCTGATTTCAGTAATAATTTAAGACTGTGAAGCAGTCTGATTGGCCACTTTCGTGATTGGCAACCATAGTGTGACATCGGTTGGTGTTTCTCCAAAAGTTGACTCCGTTTCAACTTTTCACAACAGGCCACTGCATTTTTTGGCATCTTCTGCAACCCCCACTGCTGCAGTCTGAATGCACTATCTCAGTCCAAATGAATGGGATTGGTGGCATTTTCGCTGCAGTGCCTGATTCTGTATGAATGTGCCTTAATGTGTCAGAAAGTGTCAAGCCAGTATTTCAAATCAAATCCATCAGTCTAATGTAAATAATGGTACACAACATCGAGAGAATATATTAATGGACTTAAAATGATGTGTAAGGAAGGAAAGATAAAATATAATATGAAACGGAGGATGTGACATGCAAAAGATTATATATTTCAAACTATGTTTCATTAAAATGTAATGTCAGTGACAAATCAGAGATGTGAGTCAGCGCTGGTGTATGTATACTAACTGCTCTCTTGTTTCCTTGTGTTGCTGTTTTTTCTTTAGATGTGGCTCCTCTGTCTGCTCCTGCTTTCTCCTTCTGTTTCCCTCTCCTCAACGCCATGCTCAGGGAGTCTTCAGGCAGCACCGAGGAGACGGAGAACTTGATGACCAGAGCGTTGCAAATCATCAACGAACACTCCCAGCTCCGGGCCGACACTGACAGTGATGACATTGTTATAGACGAGGTGAGTTTTCTTTTGAATGTGACCCGCGCAGGAAGATGGTTGGGAAAGACATTATTTCAGCAGAAAATTGGGGGAAAAAAAGCCGTCAGTGCAGACAACCAGAAATAACTGCATCCCATTTGTCTCAGCGTTTATTGACTCACCAGTCATCTGCATAGCTGTCTTTTATGTTCTCACACCTTGTAAGCAGAGCCGTTGATCTGTAAAAATAAAATGGCAGAGCAAATTGAGGAAGCTTTATGTGACAGTACTGCCATTTACTTTGTAGTTTAATGGATTTATGCCCTGACTGTTGTGTTTTCTTGTCTCAGAATGGCCCAGAGCTGCTTCCACGTGTCAACATGCTGCTGCTACTGACAAGAGTCATTTCCACAGCCACCCCGAGACTCCAGGTAAACAAGGGATTTTACAGGCAGTTAAAATTCATTTTAGATGTAAACATCTGCTTTTTGTTGATGTTAGTCTAGTTTATTTTCCAGATTAGTTTTTGCTAGCTTTCAATCCATTTGGATTCTCTTTTTGTCTGTTCCATCCGTTTCCTGCGTCTTCTTGAAACAATCTGATACAGCCATATGGATGACAGAACTGCTGTTCAGCCTTGTGATGTGATGTGATGTGATGTGAGAGTTTTCACACTCTGTGTTTCAGGTGTTGGCGTCCCAGTGCCTGACAGCGCTGTGTGCCAGTGCTGGAGGAGGAGACGGCTGCACTGTCGCAGAGCAGCCAGAGATCGACGTCCTTCTCAACGCCCTCCTTTCACCCTGCTTCTCTGTCCGGGACGCTGCCCTCAGGGTGAGCTTTGGATCCGTTTATATTTTTGAATGGCCTGTCCCACAGCAGATTAAACAAGCGTTTTACAGATGGGAAAAGTCACCATATTTCCAGTTGTTTTCTTCACAGATTATGCGTTTATGAGCAAAACAGAATTTTTGTTCATTAAAAAATAATACAGTTTATGGATCAAGATTGAAACACTGCTAATGTCATATTAGTGTTATCTATGGACATATCATTAACACCCAGCCTGTGTGTGCTCAGGGATTGTTGGAGATGGAGTTTGCCCTGCCCACAGACAGCGCAGAGGCCAGCGGGCTGAGTTTGCTGCGCAGGCTTTGGGTTGCCAGGTTTGATGTTGAAGAGGAAGGCAGAGCCTTGGCTGAAAAGTATGAACTATTGCTCCTTTCTTCTACTCACCAAGTCTTCTTCATCTTTTCCACCAGCCGTCATTTTTCCAAATCCACTGTTTGAATAATTGAAATTTTAACCATTCTGTTTCATAAAGGCCATTTAAAGTATGTTTTATCTTGCAGAACTAGATTGTTGCACTGATGGAGAATAGAAACAGTGTTGATTGCTCCTTTAATTAGTAGTAAGATGTAACTCTTGCCTCGGTGAAAGTGGTAATCTGTGAGTGTTTTAATTTAAACAGCTGAACTCATTTTTCACCCTGTGCTTCTTCCTCAGACTCTGGGAGTCTCTGGGTCTGGAGTTGGTCCCCGAGCTCTGCTCCCTGCTGATCGGAGACGTCACCCACCACGAAGAGGCCGTCCGTTCTGCCAGCGCCGAAGCTCTGTCGAGTGCTGTCTCCCAGTACAGAGATCAGTCTGCCACTGTACTGGGCCAGCTCACCGAGCTCTACCACCAGAAACTCTATGTAAGATCCTGCAAAACAGCTAAATCACATTATTGCTCTTGTAGCTCTGGCTGCTACTAGAGGATTAACTGAAGCTCAGAAACTAAAGTCTAATATTTTTGTTTTTTTTATCTTTTAAAGAGACCACCTCCTGTGCTGGATGCCCTGGGCAGAGTCATCTCTGAAGCTCCACCTGACCAGTGGGAGGCCAGGTAAATCTCAGTGTTTGATGAGATGAAAAATAACCAGCATTTTTATTGTTTTTAATTCCCAGGGACACAAGCTAATGAATACACTGTTAACCACAATAATAATACTTTTATCTGTAGACAGATTTTATCCTAACCAGTCCGGACATTAGAAACTGTAAAATTTTGTTCATCCTTGTGCCCTGAGCTGTTTTCGCACTTTGTTGTCAGGTGTGGCATCGCACTGGCTCTGAACAAGCTGTCCCAGTACCTGGACGAATCTCAGGTCACCCCTCTCTTCCTCTTCTTCGTTCCTGATGCTCTGAACGACCGCCACACTGAGGTGCGGCGCTGCATGCTGGACGCCGCCCTCTCTGCACTCAACACACATGGAAAGGTACTGCTTACTCACTTCTTTCTTCCTTTTTCATTTCATTTTTTCATCTCCCATACATTTCACCTCATAAACACACGTTATTTATATGTATTGTATGACCATGTATATCTTGCCCTGTATCGTATGTATCAGGACAACGTGAGCTCCCTGCTGCCGGTATTCGAGGAGTTTCTAAAGAACGCCCCCCAGGACGCCAACTACGACTCTGTCCGTCAGAGTGTGGTTATTCTCATGGGCTCCTTGGCCAAACATCTGGACAAAAATGACCCCAAGGTCAAACCCATTGTGGCCAAGCTCATCACTGCGCTCTCTACACCTTCACAGCAGGTCAGTAACTCATCCTACCTCCCTTCACACCCTGGACTGTTCAGAGAGTTGAAATTATTATAGTTTATCATAGATTTATTTTTATACAGATCCCATTTTTCTGACCATAACTGTTTATTCAGCCCTTTGTTTTGACAACACTGAAAAATCCACCCTCTCATGTGATTTGTCATCCCTCATCAGGTCCAGGAGTCTGTGGCCAGCTGTTTACCTCCTCTCGTCCCCGCCATCAAGGAGGACGCAGCAGGGATTGTAAGGAACCTGCTGCAGCTGCTGCTGGAGAGCGACAAGTACGCAGAGAGGAAGGGAGCTGCGTACGGTCTGGCCGGCCTGGTCAAAGGTCTCGGTATCCTGGCACTCAAACAACAGGACATTATGACCACGCTGACTGACGCCATCCAGGACAAGAAGAACTTCAGACGGAGGGAAGGTGAGTAAAGTTTATCCAACCATGGTTTGGTTTTGTATTCATTTACATTATTATGTGCATTAGTCGACGTCATCAAAGTATTTCTGGCCACTGACCAGCTGTTTGTCTCTGTGCAGGAGCGCTGTTTGCCTTTGAGATGTTGTGTAACATGTTGGGGAAACTGTTTGAGCCGTATGTGGTCCACGTGCTGCCACACCTCCTGCTCTGCTTTGGAGACGGAAACCAGTATGTCAGAGAGGTGAGCTGGCAGATCACATCCCAGAGTCCACTCTCTCTTTTCACGTTCTGCTCAAGAGCTGCAGCAATTAGTCAATGAATCAGTTAGTTTTCACACATTAAATTCAGCTCTAATCATTTTAATAATCAATTCATCATTTTGAGTCTCTTATTTTTTTTTAAGCAGAAATGTCAGAATCCTCAGATTTCAGCCTCTCAGATGTTAATATTGTCAGGTTGATTGGCAGTAAACTGAAAATCTTTGGGCTGTGGAGAAAACATGACATTTGAGAACATCACTTCAGGGTTTGGAAAACAGTGATCAATATTTTTCACCACCCTTCTGACATTTTATGGCCTTACCAACTCATCAATTAAACAAGAAAATTATGGAGAGATTAATCAGTAATGAAAAAAAATCATTAGTTTTAGCCCTTATCTATTCAGAGTTTGACGAGGTGACAAGGCATTTGTCTTGCTTTTCATAATTTTATCATCAAAATGTCTTGTCTTTCTGCACATTTACATTAACACATAGCAAGGTTGCCATTACAGGCACAAATTTAGGAAGTAATGTTCAGTCATTTCTGTCCACAAATTCCATGACTGTCATAGAATTAGTGTGTGAAAATATGCAGAGGAGGCTTTTACCTCCTGCCCTCTCTTCCTCTAGGCTGCAGATGACTGTGCCAAGGCTGTGATGAGGAACCTGAGTGCCCACGGTGTGAAGCTGGTCCTCCCCTCCCTGCTGGTGGCTCTGGAGGAGGAGTCCTGGAGAACTAAAGCAGGTGAGGAGCCCCTACATGCACAGGATTTCCAGGCATTACTGGAATGTCAAAAGGATGGAAAATGATTTTTTTTTATATAGTCCAGTGTACACAGTACTGTACATTCCCTGTACTACATAAATATGTACTGTCTTGTCACTCATTTAGTTTTTAATGTCATGTCAATAGTTTTCAGGTACATCATTAATGTCTAGATGGTAACTGCTGAGGAATGTTTTTTGTTTTTACATACCAGTATGAAGACAGTCACAGTCAAATTAATTGTTCACTCAGACAGTACCTTCCTGTGAATGATCCCTCTCTTTCCTCCAGGCTCTGTGGAGTTGCTGGGTGCCATGGCTTTCTGTGCACCCAAGCAGTTGTCGTCCTGCCTGCCCAGCATCGTGCCCAAGCTGACCGAGGTGTTGACGGACTCCCATGTTAAGGTGCAGAAGGCGGGCCAACAGGCCCTCCGCCAGATCGGCTCTGTCATCCGAAACCCCGAAATCCTGGGTAAGTGAAGTAATAAATAAATAGTCATGGGGCAGAGCTGGTGCCAAAGATGAGGCTTGATGTCCACAAGCTGTCTGAAAGTAGTGACACAAAGAGGCTTTTAATCACACACAAAATGTGATACTTCTGTTTTTCTTTACCTAGTTTTTGCCCATCTCTTACTAACTGGGTTGGGTAATAGTTAAAAGGGAACTCTCTATAGGTTTTTGTAGCTTCAGAAGGACCTGTGAGTCCGTGGAGTCTGATAAATTTATTTTATCAAACTGAAAGTGACATCACTTGAGTCAATGTTGGTTTGATCTCAAAACTACAAGTTTGAAAATAAAAAAAAATCTTGGAGTATGGAGTGAGTGTACACGACCTCTTTGGGTCACTACTCATCTCTGCTTGAGGTTAACAACTGGAGGCTACATTAGCTGCAACTAACATAACAAACCAGAATCCTCAACTTAACTGTTAGTGGTTGAGTTGGATTGTGGGTAATGTAGGCACATGGTTTTTATAAGGAAGAAGAATGCATGCAATGAAAACAATATATGGTTCTGCAGCATTTCAGCATTGATCCTTTTTTTTAAATTCTTTAAAAAATTCTTTCTTCTTAAATTCTTTTAAAAAACAGCCGCTATGTAGCTTTCTTCAAATCCAACAGGCTCCATTTATAAAATGTCATTTTAGCTTGCAGAACACAGAGTTGCCGGTTGGCGGTTCAGTGTAACACATGTTAAAACACCTAATTCATGTAAAACATGTTTACATCTTATAAAGAAATGCAATATATAGAAATTAGGCTTGCAATCAAAGAATAAGTAAGTTTTATTATTACTGACATTTAGTGAACTAGTATTTTGATCCCAGTGTCTTTGTTCCCCTCTCAGCCATTACCCCCATCCTGCTCGACGCTCTCACTGATCCGTCCAGGAGGACACAGACATGTCTGCAGACACTGTTGGACACCAAGTTTGTCCACTTCATTGATGCCCCCTCCCTGGCCCTCATCATGCCCATCGTCCAGAGAGCCTTCCAGGATCGCTCCACTGACACTCGCAAGATGGCCGCTCAGATCATTGGCAACATGTACTCCCTCACTGACCAGAAGGTACGTCACTTCACCTAAATATTACACTGAACTGAAAACCGAAAAATGAAACTTTTACCAGCCCTTACATGTTGTTTCTGGTGTGACGTGTGTTGTCGTTTACAGGATCTGTCCCCCTACCTACCCAGTGTTATTCCAGGACTGAAGGCCTCTCTGTTGGATCCGGTGCCTGAGGTGTGTTAAGTGATATAAGCAGTGCTGCAGTAACACGTTCTCTGTGTGTATGAAGTCAAAGCTTTATCTGCTTTTCTTCTTGTCCTCTCCAGGTGCGTACAGTGTCAGCCAAAGCCCTGGGTGCCATGGTGAAGGGGATGGGTGAATCCTGCTTTGACGACTTGCTGCCGTGGCTCATGGAGACGCTGGCCTCAGAACAGAGCTCTGTGGATCGCTCTGGAGCTGCACAAGGTCGCCTCTTCTACAACTTGACCCTATGTTGTTTCTGATTGGCTCTCATCATCACATTACTCACTGAATGATTTGCGTGTTGGTGTCCTCAGGTCTGGCCGAGGTGATGGCTGGACTTGGAGTGGAGAAGCTGGACAAGCTGATGCCGGATGTGGTGCAAACAGCCAGCAAGGTGGACATCGCTTCCCACGTCAGAGATGGCTACATTATGATGTTCATCTACCTGCCCCTCACCTTCGGAGACAAATTCACGCCCTACGTTGGGCCCATCATCCCCTGCATTCTCAAGGTATTGTTATGACCAGAATGTTTCTTGTTGTTGTGCCAGTTTGACATTTCACTGCACCGTACTGAGGTTGGCAGAACAGAACTGTGAATGTGAATCCTCTGCTGTTATGTGGTTATATTTTTTAGTAGAAAAGGAATTATTATGATCCAGTAAGTCCACATATCTGATTAAGATGCTTGTTGAACTGTCTGCATAGTTTATAATAATTCAAGTTTGTTCATTTAATGTAGAAATTATTTGATGAAAATTGGCATTTTGAAAAGTAACTGGAAGTAACCACTGCAAGAGAAATATTGATCCAGTTAAATGATTTTTACAGTAATATTACTGTAATTACAGTGACTTTACTGTCGCATGAAGTGTGAAGAAAACATCCTACATCCTACGCGCGCACACACACACACACACACACACAAGCATGCACATCAGGGTTGTGACAGTGTACTTAAATTGTGATTTGATGTCATCACAGTATTTATGCATTCATTTGATATGTATTGCGCTTCTTAAGTATTGCGAATGATATTTTCAAAAAAGTCTTTCTGAATTTTATTTCAGCAGCATCATTGCTATACTGCATATAAAAGTGGTAAATGAAATACGTTTTGTAGGAAACTGCTATATTTTGCTGTTTCTGTTCAGTAACCTAGTGCTGTAAGAAAATAATTAAAATGAACATAAAAATTATTAGGCGGTTTCACATTGAACAGAGCCCCTGAAAACTGCACAAAGCACCAATGAGAGCATTTAAATCAATGTCCTTTACATTTGATGCTGAACTAAAAAACTGTCCCTCAAGACCCTGAACTTGACAGCTTATAAAAGTGGTAAATAAATAATGAATAAATAAGAAATATGTACTTTTTAAAGTGCTACATTTAGCTGGTCCTGCTGTTCAAACTAGCACTATGAGAATAATGAATAAAATATAAAATATAAATATATGTATGAATGTGCTGTCCTGTCCTGGCATGCAGTATCTCCCCCTAGTGGTGGCATTATTTTCAAACCCACTGGGGAATTTTGAGTTGAGTTTTGACCTGTTGAGGTTGAAGTAACTGTCAGTGTGGAGAGCTGAGTCTGCCGAGTAGCAGATTGAGTGAGGAGTGTGAAGTCAGCTGCTGTTTGTTCATTTCCACAGAACAGAGGAAATATATGAGCAAACGGGTGTTTTTATGGTAATGTTAAGCACGTGAAGTGAAATGAATCATTCGTTATGATAGTGTATTAATGGGAATTCCTAATGTGTGTTAGCATTGCACTAACAGGCCAAGCACTAGTTATTCAATATATTCAACACATTCAGGAGTTTAAAAAAAAAACACATGCACACACAATTTCAAAATCATTAATAAAAAAAAAAAATCACAATACTAAAATGAATTGATATTTTTTTCCATACTCATAGTACACATGCTACAAATACCAAGTACCAGCAGCTGTTTGTCACTGGGTAGTGGTACAGATTTTGGCAAAAAATACCAGGATCTCAGTTCAGGGTATTCACCCATCATGTTCCTACCCCTCCTGCGTTGTCCTCCAGGCTCTGGCTGATGAGAACGAGTATGTGAGAGACACGGCACTCCGAGCCGGACAGCGAATCATCAGCATGTACGCTGAGACCGCCATCGCCCTGCTGCTTCCTGAGCTGGAACAGGGCCTGTTTGATGACCTGTGGAGAATCAGGTCAGCACTAAATACACGCTAAACGTTTAGTGATTGAGTAAATGTCACTCCTATATTGACTAGTTGTGCGTCCACGTTGTTGGTGGTTTGCAGGTTCAGCTCTGTGCAGCTGCTTGGAGATCTGCTGTTCCATATCTCTGGTGTGACAGGAAAGATGACCACAGAAACTGCTTCTGAGGACGACAACTTTGGAACAGCTGCATCCAATAAAGTACGAATACATTTCTTTTCTACAAAAATCTGTAATATAGATTCATCCAGTTAATAAAAGGAAATCAAAGTTATTTTTAATATATTTACTTCCTTGTGTTCATACATTGTTACATGATGGATTGCTAACTTTTTACCGTTTCTCTCGCAGGCTATCATTGGAGCTCTTGGCGCTGAGCGTCGTAATCGCGTCCTCTCTGGCCTCTATATGGGCCGTTCAGACACTCAGCTGGTGGTTCGACAGGCTTCCCTCCACGTGTGGAAGATCGTGGTGTCCAACACCCCCAGAACTCTTCGAGAGATCCTCCCGACCCTCTTCACTCTCCTGCTCGGCTTCTTGGCTTCCACTTGTCCTGACAAGAGAACGGTATTGCGCAATTTTTTTTTGTGTTTCCAGTGTTTGTTTTTTCCTGTCACAGTGAAAAGTACCTCCACATAGCCACGTACTGACGCTGTGTGTCGGTGTGGTTTCAGATCGCTGCTCGGACACTGGGTGATCTGGTGAGAAAGCTGGGAGAGAAGATTCTCCCTGAGATCATCCCCATCCTGGAGGAGGGTCTGCGCTCCGACAAGAGTGACGAGAGGCAGGGAGTCTGCATCGGCCTCAGTGAGATCATGAAGTCCACCAGCAAAGACGCGGTGAGTCACACAGACACAAATAAATAAAAATAGAATAATCCAGGATGTCTTCCTTATTTGGAAGTGGTGCTTCTGGTGAAATAATGCTACAGATTTATTCTTCAAACAGACAATCAAACAGACCAACACAAATCAACTCCAGGTCTTCACCAGGGTCTAACAAACACATAATCAGTCTGAATTATATGCCAGCAGTGGGTAGTAAAATAAATGCATGAGCCCCATATATATAATTGCCAAAGAAATGTGGATCCACAATATGGCATTATAACAGTAAAAATACATCAAATCCTAAAAATATGCAATCAATCCTAAGTGTAAGATTTTATGAGTATAATATTTTGTGAATTAATGTTAAGATCATAAGAGAGACACCACAAACACATTTACAATTCCTTTTATGTGAAAACCTAAGTGGCAATAAAAAACAATTCTGACTAAAATGATTAAGAGCAGGACAGAGGTGCTCCCACGATTCAAAACTGCAATCCTGCAAACATGAGAATCAGTTTCATGATTATTTTTTAACTGAGCTGATGAGTTTAAAAACAGGATTTTATAAATGAAGCACTTGGTGATTAAACTAAAATTTTTAACCCAGATTTTTCCACTTTTGTTCTATTCACAACAAAATCCAAGTTGTTGTTAATAAAAATACCATGTATGTAATAAAACCAGATCTCCTATGTGAGGCAAAGCATAAGGCTTGTTTCGTAGTCAGAAATGGGCGGTCTGTGAGTCCTGGCGTGTGTGAGCTTTAAAAACATTCAACCAATGAATTAGTTTAAAAAGAGCTTGTGACTAAACCTCCTACCTCCATTGGATAGTCAAACTGTTGGCAAAACCTGGTAGCTCCACCCCGTCTCCATCCTTAATACATTTAAGTGCAAGTTAGCCTCAAGCCCTCAAAGCTTTCTGTTTAAATTATTTTTAAAAAATACCAGACCCTGTTTTGGACATACAAGATTTCTGCCTGACAGCAACAATATCATACCCCTCTCTTTCCCAAGTGTGTTGGTTATCATTGTCCAATAAAGGCAAAATGCCCTCAAAAACCCAAACATGATCTATTTTTCCAGTCAGTGGATCAGTGTGAAAATGATTTGCCTTACAGTTTGAAATCTAAATTAGAAAAACAAACAGCTACTCTAAAGGTCTGTACCTTTCTGACAATCATGATATTGTGGTATGAACTTTTGAAAACGTAGCTGAGGCCACGGGTCTGACACCTCCATTATTACACATCATTACTTGATGGTTTTTGTGCTGCAGGTGCTGGTCTTCTCTGAGTCCCTGGTCCCCACAGTGAGGAAGGCTCTCTGTGACCCTCTGGAGGAGGTCCGCGAGGCTGCAGCCAAAACCTTCGAGCAGCTTCACGCAACCATCGGTCACCAGGCGCTGGACGACATCCTGCCTACCCTGCTCAAACAGCTGGTGAGGGGCCGAGGACACAAATGCAGATCAGATGGTGTTCAAAAGTTTTTAGTCTTGCTTTTAATACACTGCCGTCTTTTCTCAGGATGACGAGGAGACGGCTGAGTTCGCTTTGGACGGCCTGAAGCAAGTGATGGCTGTAAAGAGTCGCTCCGTGCTGCCTTACCTGGTTCCAAAGGTAAAGTGTCACGGTCAGGCTTTCCTTTTTTTAATGCCTTGTTTTTGTGTCTGACTGTATCTGACTAAAGCGGTTGTCCTCTGTGGTTGTATCAGCTGACTGCTCCTCCTGTAAACACCCGTGTGCTGGCCTTCCTGTCCGCTGTGGCTGGAGACGCTCTGACACGCCATCTAGGGGTCATCCTACCCGCCCTGCTCTCCTCCCTCAAAGAAAAGCTGGGAACAGAGGATGAAGCACAGGTAATAGCCATCAAGTTGATTTATTAATCACGTTTAAAAACAACAAACATTGACCAAAAAACTGTTAAGTTCCTTCTTTAAAAAAATAAACTTTTGTTAGGGTTTTTTTGTATTTTGATATTATGTTTTCTTTTAACATTTTTTAAATAAAATCTAATCTAAATATATATTGAAAACAATATATGGCCTAATATGGAGCCCTGTGGTACTCAAGCTCTCACAAGCTATAATCTCCATGGCTACTGTTGTAATTGAGATATTTGACTTTTCTTAAAACTAACCATAAACTCCATGTTTGCTTCAGGAGCTGTGCAGCTGTCAGACAGTGATCCTCTCCGTGGAGGATGAAGTCGGCCAGCGGATCATCATTGAGGACCTGCTGGAGGCCACGCGGGGCACTGACCCCGGCCTCAGACAGGCCGCCGTCACCATCCTCAACGCCTACTTCGCCCGCACCCGCCTGGACTACAGCGCCCACACTCGCACCCTGCTGTCAGGACTCATCCGCCTCCTCAACGACTCCAACCCAGAGGTCCTGTCTCAGAGCTGGGACACCATCAACTCCATCACCAAGGTGTGTTGACGTGCAGATGAAAGTAAAGACAGCTTGACGCTGTAGTTTACAGAGCAGTGCTTTGATTATTTCATGAATGAAAACATAAAAATGGCCTGTTTGTTTTTCTTGTATAGAAACTGGATGCAAGCAGCCAGCTCGCTCTGATTGATGACCTGCATCGAGACATCAGATCAGCAGCTGCAGACGTTAAGGGTCAGCACCTGCCTGGTTTCTGTCTGCCCAAGAAGGTAACAAGGCTCCTCTTGACGCAGTAAACAACATGGTGGTTGTGTTCTTGAATTTCTGGCTCTTACACAACACTCTTTGAGCTCCTGCATTGTAAAATGGTTTGAAGTTGCAGCTAATGTCACTGCAAATTGTGTAGATTGTTCACAAACATGTTACTTTAATTTGTATTGAGTTTACGCTCTGGACAGTACATGATTAGATAAAGCAACACATCACCAAACATTACAACACTGAACAAATACAACAAAAACATTTGTCAGCAGCAGTACAGACACACACACATTATTGTTCTCAGTTATTCCACCACGTAACAGTTCAGTTACTTTTTGGCATCATGTTTAATGTAGTTCTTATCAAACATATCGCCTTTAATTTTTAGTTGGTGCGTCAGCTTTTCCATTGAATAGATGTCCCAGACAATCTCAAATCATTGTTTTCGCCCTGGAGGCTCAGCTTTATACCAGTTTCTCATTATTGCTTTTTTTACTGGCTGAAAGCAGAATTTTTGCCAGATATCTATCTTGTCTTTGTGCTGCGTCCTCAATCCAGAATTCCCTCTTTACATCACAGCACAGTTGTTTGGAACAGCATACCTGGTAATTCCTTTATAGTTGCATTTATATTATTCCAAAATGCATATAGGTATAGATGGCCCTCCAGGTGTGCAACATCTCTGCTAACACAGCAGTCACTTCACTTTATTGCTGGACAGGAATATTTAAAGGATGACACATGATTGTATGTTCAGTGATTGTAATGAAAGTCCTCTCAAAAATCATTTGAAATTTAATTTATGTCGTTCCCATGAAGAAGCTATTCATCTTTTGTTGTGTAATACTTGTGTCTCAATTTAGGATTGCAAATGTATGCGAGTTAATTATGGCTTATGCCTGTTTAGTAACACACTTGATCAACAACACTTTTTGACAGTTGATTGATTGTTCAAGTCCCTTATAAACCAAAAATACCCACTGATTCTGTAAGTCCTTTATAAAGTACAAATACCAAATACACAGCTTCAAAATGTGATGATTTGCTGCTCCTCTCTGGTTTATATCATTGTACATTTAATGTCTTTTGGTTTTTGACTGCTAGGCAGAAAAAAGGGAGCATATCTAAGATGTCACTATAATGAGCACAATTTTCTGACATGTTGTAGACGTAGCAATTAAGCTGTTAATCACAGGACATTAAACAGTAATGAAAATAATTGTTTGTTGCAGCCCTGTTCATAATGTGGTGTAATTTTCTTTCTTTGTTTCCGCAGGGTGTGACCTGTATCCTGCCTGTCCTGAGAGAAGGCGTCCTCACCGGCAGCCCTGAGCAGAAAGAAGAGGCAGCTAAAGCATTAGGAGGGGTCATCAAACTGACTTCCCCCGAGGCTCTGCGGCCCTCCGTCGTCAACATCACTGGACCGCTCATTCGTATCTTGGGAGACCGCTTTGCCTGGACAGTGAAGACCGCTCTGCTGGAGACTCTCACCCTGCTGCTGGCAAAGGTCTGTAGCTGCATTTCCCCATGGGATGTGATTTCTCTCTGCAGTTGATCACATTCTCAGTCCCAGTGTGTGGGTCTAACCTCTGGACCGTGTTCCTCCTCCAGGTGGGCATCGCCCTGAAGCCTTTCTTGCCTCAGCTGCAGACCACCTTCCTGAAGGCCCTGCAGGACTCGAGCCGTGCGGTGAGGCTGAGGGCTGCCGAGGCTCTGGGTCAACTGGTGTCCATCCACACCAAGGTGGACCCACTGTTCACCGAGCAGCTCTCTGCCATCCGCAACGCTGAGGACTCTGGAGTCAGGTAAGTACTCATACAACTGACTAACACTTTTATCTTTAGTTAGAGGAGACTTAAACAGATTGCCCTGCCAGCTGCTGATCTAATCAAACTGTTTTTGGAAACAGGATGATTTAACCTTTATTATCACACAGCATCAGACAGACAACCGCATTATAAACCATATTTGAATTGTTGTTAATGTAGTCTTGAAATAGATTTTGTAACTAAACTATATTTAAAAACATGATTGTAATTTGAGTGAAACAAGTGATCAGAACACACTTGAGCTGTATTTCCACTGCATGCTACACTGAGTCAAATAGAGGCAAGATGTGTTTTTTTTAGCATCAAGTACTTTTCTCGATTTCATTTTCCACTGCAGCCAGGATCCGCTCAATATAGGCAGGATTCTCCAGCAGATCGTCACAGTGATACCGGTTGAAACTGTCATGACGTCATCTTCAGTGCAACAGAAACTCACAGGAACAATGGAAGATATCCTTCCCTTTCGAGATACTTTCATTGTCACTCAAACAGGGGAACATCTGCACTGCGTCAAACAACCACGGGTGGTTTTGCAGGCTGCCGTTTTTTTCAAATCTGGGTTGAGTGAATAAAAAAAATTTCAGTCACAATTTGCAGCCAGCGTGCAGGATGTCTGTGTCAGACAAGTAAGATTCTCTGACCTGTCAGTGGTCTTAAGTTGTTTCACTCTGCCGTTGAGCACCAGCTCTATTTGCTCTGAACCTCGTTAGACGTGATACTAAAAATAGTTCAAGGTACTATCCAATAGGTAACCAAAAACACTGAGTTGAGCCGTACCAAGCAGTGGAAACATGGCATTGTTGAGATGTGTAGCACTGCTATACAGAAACTTACAGGGAAAATTTAAATTTTCAATTTGATGAGAATCCTAGAACAAACCATACGGTCCAAAGATAAGTCTGATAAGGTGTCAAGGTGAATAAAGAAGACAGAATGTCTTTGTGTATATATTTCAGACTTTTCTCTTTTCACTTTGTTTATTTTGTTTTTTTTTCTTGTGAAATAATGCCTACCTTCACCTCTTCAACCCTCTGAGAATCTTTCAAATTAAACAATCTGAGAAGAAATACACTTTTTTGTTAAATCATGCAACCATAATGAAGCAGACACTATACTGATCAATAGCACAAAAAGGCTGTGAAACAGTGGTCTGAAGGATGTGTGCAAGAAGCTGACCTATGTGTCAACTTACTGGGGAAAAAAAACATTGCAGATATGAAAAGCATTAAGATCAATGAAAAGTGTGGGTGGTATGTGAGAAATGGTCAAAAGCAAAGACAAGGAAGCACGTCTCAGAAAGAAGCGCACCACAAAAACAATATATCAAACAGACCAGAAATAATTTGTTTGATCTGACATTTGTCATAAGATGTTCTGAACTGGAGGCCATTTTCAAGCTTTTCCACCTCCTTCCAGCTGTGGTGATATATATGCTTGAAATAATTAAGCTCTATTTCATTTTTTCATCCCATTAAATCAGATGTTATTTTGCTATTAACAACTAAAATTGTATTTTGTAATTGAATTCTACAGAAGGGTGACAAATTAAAGGAAAACACTTAAATTATTACAGTAATGCAGTTACATTTTCAAGCAGTTTCAAGCAAAGTCGAGTGTTTTCGAGGACTCCCAGCACTCATAAGAACCCTGAATATTACTGGATGAGTTTATATATCAGTATCGACATATGTCGGCTCATAACTAACATTACAGGTCCGTGCAGAAATTCCAGATTTGTGGTTATTGAAAATAGTGTCATCATTATATGATTTGTTCACCAGAGAGCATTGACAGGTTTATTTTACAAATGTGAATTGTCCTGTGTAGTACACACAGCTGTTTTATTAAAAAAACAAATTGAAGGGATTAAATATGTTAATAATAATATATTGTTATTTAGTTATTTATTTTTAAAAATGAATCTCAACCAATATGTTGTTATCAGATTTTTAAATTCTCAAATCTAAATATTGGTATCTGCTTCAGAAATCAAGTTTTAGTAGGGCTCTATTCTCACCAAGTCATAAACTTGAAGAAGTAGGTTCTGTAGTATGGTTCTGTTTGATGGTATGTTCAGGGTATCCAGTTCTCGTTCTCATGCTTGTGTTGTGCTCTCCACCCCTCTCACAGGGAGACTATGCTCCAAGCCTTAAGGTTCGTCATCCAGGGGGCCGGGTCAAAGGTGGACCCAACCATCCGCAAGAACATCACCACCACATTACTAGGCATGCTGGGACATGATGAGGTATGACAGGGGGAGCAGATGCCTTGCAGCAGCAAGTAGAGCTGAGGAGGTTCCTTTTAATCTGTGGCAACACGCATGTCTGTTCCACCCCAGGGCCTGTAAACACTGAATACATTATATAGTTACTGATTAAATACAGTGCAAAGGTATAAAAACTCAGAAGCTGTTTCACAGAAAATTGTTCAGTCGCGTAGTTTCCTTTGTGATCACAGTAGAAAAACGGAAGTCAAGCAGAGAGGATGTGGTTTTCTAAAAATGTGGTTTTGAGCCTCCATGTCAGTTTGACAATAAATGACTGTCAACCTGTTTCTGTCTGGCTGTCTGTGTGCACGCACAAAGGATGCAACACGCATGGCCTCAGCCGGCTGTGTTGGTGAGCTGTGTGCCTTCCTGTCTGAGGAGGAGCTGAAGAGTGTGCTACTTCAGCATGTCTTGGGTTGGTATTTATATGCAGAATTGTTGTCATTATGTTTATATGTTTTGGTTATCTAATTTAAAGAGATAGTTTGGATTATTTGAATTGGGGTTGTATGAGGCACTCAGTAGTCGGTGTATTAGCTACAGTAGATGTTGGTTGGCAGGCCTCCAGTTGGGAGAAGCAGAGAGGAGTACCAGCATGGGGGTAATGTACTGCTGTGGACAGGGTTAGCAACAAAAGATGTTCTAGCCACCAAAAAAATCAATGTCAGTTGATCCTTTTTCAATGGGAAGATGCCTTATATAGCCAAATATTGCTCTCACTGATTAAACCAGACTTCTTTGGCTAAATCCTCAGTTTTACCTCGCGGAACACAGGAGTTACTAAACTGCCACTTCTTCAATCTGTTAGCTTGCTTGTGTTATTGTGTGACTGCGCAGAATCCAAACTAACCTTTTAAAACACCAAAGTCACATATTAACACAAACAAACCAACAGATTAAGGCAGCGGTAGAGCAGAAACTCCTGTGTTCTGGCATGTTAAGTTACTGATTTTGCCAATGAAGTCTGGTGGCTTTGAAGAGAACAACCGGCTTATAAAACAGCAATTTCCTGCCAGGAAAGGCTAACTGGCTGTAAGGTAAAGTGATGAAAATATTCTAAAAATAGTGAACCCTTATACTGAAACTGTTTTTTGAGGGGCTAGGTGGCTTAAAAATGGAGGCACCATCTACTGTAGCTAATACGCTAGCTATGGAGAAGTACCTCATAGAACCCCACCTCAAATAATCCAAACTATCTTTTTAATGTCATCAGTCTAATTTATAATTATTACATCAGTTGACTTGGACTTTTTATCAGTATGTTCATACTAACACATCTAATTATATATGTCTCATGATGTATGTTTTTCCTTCCCTTTAGCGGACGTGTCTGGTGTCGACTGGATGGTGCGTCATGGTCGTAGCTTGGCCCTGGCCATCGCTGTCAAGTCTGCTCCTGAGAAGCTCTGTGCGAAGGAATACTGTGATACTGTGACTGAGACAATTTTGGCCAATGCCACTGCTGACAGGGTGAGGACAAAGTTTGTTTTGCACTTGTGCATGTATTTGTCCTGTCTCTCAGGAGCTGATTCACATTGCATTGCAACAGTTTCGTTGCTGGAGTCTTGTTGTTACAGTATTGTCGCCAAACAACCAGCAGAGTCTCTGGGAAGTCACTACTGTCAGCCAAGAAATAGTCAGAAAATGTCAAACTGCTCATTTAAGTGGGAGAAAAATAACAGTTAAATCCCTGGTTGTACAAATGAATGGACTGTAGTCTAATGGGATGTCAACTTATCTGTCTGAACACTGGCCTTCCTCTAATTTTGTCACACTGACATAAAGAAAATGAGTCCTGCAGACTGTAGATTAATGCACCATCCAATGTAAGATCCATTCATAAATAAAACAAATCATTATGTACCCATTTTTTCCTTTCTCAATGACAAATAATCTATAAACTTACCTTTAAGGTACAGTATATAACATAATTAATATAGGTTATGGCCCCATATTTTGTATTGCTCCCTTAATTTCATTCCAGTTTCCCTTGTGTTTCAGTATATTTTGTGATTCTGCTCTTCTTCCAGATCCCCATTGCCACCAGTGGGATCAGAGCGATGGGATTCTTGATGAGGCATCATCTGAGAACTGAGGGAGTCAGTAGTGTTTCCCAGCGCATCATCACACAGTTTGTCAAGGTAAAGTAGGAACTGTTTCATCCAGCTGATAATCACAGACTGTTTACTTCACTTTTCAAGTGAGGAAGTGAGTTTCAATAAGTTGCGTATTGCCAATATGGGAGTGGTGTTATCTGTAGGACTTATACTGTAGAGCAACCTATCAACATTCATTTATATTCTACAAACATATGCAATAATGGGTTTTTTTTTGGTGTGTGTGTAAAGTATTGCTAGTAGAGCAAACCTACAGATCATTCTCACCAAACTCTGCAGTTCAGCTCTGCAAACTCAGCTTTTATCCTGTTTTCCTGTCTTTAAGTTCATTGTTTTGATATTACAGCCCTTAATGTTACTGTTTTGGGTTAGTCTCACCCTTATTAGTGCAATTTTCAGTAGCAGCAGACAGATTTTTTTTTTTGATGAAAAAGTTCAGAGAGACAAAGATAGTCGTTATTGAACATAAGGGAGAATTTAGCAGTGGAAGAACAAGATATATCCTCAGGAGCTGGTGGAGACCGAAACAGATCTAAAATGAGAATATTCATCAGGTGGCCAGTAACACTTGAACTGAATGCAGATATTGCTCCATGTTTGCTGATGTAAAGAAGCATCTTTTTGCCACCCCAAATCAATCAACTGGATGATAATATGCCAGTGTTGTGTAACTTGTGGAGTATAGAATACATAAAAGCATCAGATGGTAGTTAAGTCCAGCTGCCAAGGCCATATCACACAGAAACCCATTTCTGCCAATGCAGTGGGGGACAAAAGATCCTGCACGTCATTAAAATGAGAAAGTTTGGAAAGAATAATTTCTTGGTACCCCAATATAATATCCTAGTATTCCAGAATAATGTCTTAGTATCCAAGTCACTATTTTGAGAAGGTTTGTCATTATTTTGGGATACTACACCGTTATTTTGAGTTTTATGTTCTCAATATTTTTTTGATTAACATGCTCAATTAACATGCTTAATAAAAAAGCATACATAAACAAATGCACAAGTCATTTTTAGAAAAAAAAATCTCATTCTTTTGAGATACTCAGTATTTTAGACACTAAGTCATTATTTTGTGAGACTGGCTCATTATTTTGAGATACTAAACTATTATTTCAGGAAAGATTTTCAATATAATGACTTAATAGGATGGGTTTTTTTTCATCACATTGGCAGAAATGGGCTTCCATAATATCCAGTCCATTCAAGTCCAGCTGAGTTGCTGAAATCCTGAGAACTTGAGTCAAATATCACTCATAAATTATTAATTTCACAATCCATCAACTAAACTCTCCTTATGAATGCTGATATCAGACTGATAGATATCAGACACCAAGTAACTGTAACTGAAGACTGAAGGCCACAACCCAGTGTGTATAGTAGAATGAATACTGTGATAAGTACCTGCTTCAACAGTGTGTCGTAGATGGAGGTTTTGTGTTGTGACATCTTGTTGTCTGTGTGACCTTACAGTGTCTTCAGAATCAGTCCAGTGACATCAGACTGGTGTCAGAGCGGGTGCTGTGGTGGGTGTTCAGAGACCCAATGACGCCCTCCTTGGATGTCAACCTCATTAAGCCTCTGCTGAAGAGCCTGCTGGACAACACCAAGGACAAGAACACCAGCGTCAGAGCTCAGAGCGAACACACCATCGTCAACCTGCTACAGCTCCGCCAGGGAGAGGAGACCATGCAGGTCAGACTAGACACCCTCAGCTGTACTTCACATATGTATACAAGATAAATATCGAGTGTTTTTCAGTTTTTTTGACTTTCTGCTCTTTCTGCAATTCAGGGTATTACTGCCATTCTGGACACTGCGAGTAACGACCTACTGTCAGAGTGTCACCGCCGGTCCTTGAAGAAAATCGCCAGCCTGCCAGACTCCAATGAAGAGATTGATGACACCATCCTTACGTGATGGAGCAGGACTGAGCTCTGAAAATGATTTCTGCAGATCCCCACTGTATAACCCCAGACACGCTCACCACACATGCCCATGTTGCCCTTTCATGGACCTAGGCTGAGATGGGTAGTGTTTTCCCCAACAAATTACTTCTTTCTTTTTTCTTTCTCACTTTGCATCATTCTTTTAGCGGCACTAAAGCCCAATTTATGAATTCTTTTTTTAATTTTATCTCATAGAGTGCAGGTTATTCTCCTGTACTCAACTATATATGGCCAATTCCGTTTTGATGTTTCAGTGTTTTGCTACTTATTTTTCCAAAATGATTTCAAGCATTCAAGATGCCGCTGTAATGAAACAATACCCCTAACTTTAACTTTTATTTGGACTTTGTGTGTGAGAGTTGTTTGGGGGCAAAGCAACCTCCTATAAGAATAAAAATCATTCTTATGTCAGTGATGCGGTTGTAAAAAGGCAATACAAAATAAAAAGATCTTGATTTCATAATGTAGTGTGTGAAATGTTGGAAAGCTGTTATCTTCAGGATGAGGTCTGGGGGTCAAAGCCTGTTTTCTGCAAAATAGCTCAAATTCTTGGGCCAGTTTCATTCAAGACTCTTAAAACCTTGGTCCCATCTCGTGAACCAGCGTACAGTTTTGAGCAGAACGATTCTAATCATGGATGTGTCATCAGTAGAGGGCATTGCACAGTGCAAAACAACCTGGAGAATATGACACACCCACTATGGTTCCCAACTTTTCGGGTACTGAACCAATAGTTTGGTGGAAACGCTCAAAAAACAAGGGTCCAAAATGAACTATTTTGTCCACTGGCCAAATGGCTAGTCAGGGAATGTTTGAATTTTACCATTCACTCACTTGATTATTTATTTTTGGATGTTGAGTAAAGCAAATCTACCAGTCTCTTGCATATTTTCCCATTATTTGGCTGATGATGTGCTAATTTTGGTCCCTGCTCAGAGTAGGCCTTTTCCACCATGGAAACAACATGCAACTGGCCTCGTTCTGGTTCAAGCACCTAATTTTGAACGGTTATGACCATTTCCATCAAAAACAAACTGGTTCGGAACTTTTAAAGTTGGTTACCAGCTGAAATCAGAACATTGTAGGTTTTCCTTGGGAACCAAAGTGGGCGTGTCATATTCTTCAGGATGTTGTGCGTTATGCAAGGCCCTCTGTTGTTGACATCCTTGATTACAATGGTTCACCTTGAAACTGTTGGAAATGTGGGCTGGTTCAATCAATAACACAAAGATTCCAAGGATCTTGAACGGAACTGATTCAAGAAATGGAGCTTATTTGGTTTAAAAGGGCCTATTGAACCAGAACAGGGCCAGCTCCATGTTGGTGGAAAGGGCCTATGAGATTTTCACACATTTTACCTCCACAGATTTCTATGCACACTACCTGCTGGCATTTTTTTCAGATGTCAGTACATGTAAGGAATTATATGCAGACAAACCACATAAATGCAGGGCCATTGTGACCATTGCAGCCCCCCTGGAGTGTTACCTTTGCTGTTTTAAGCCCCCCATCTTGTTATGGGTTCTAAAAGCACCATCACCATTGGAGTGATCCTGAAGGAAAGGTTTCAAATGTATTTTATACACGATTCAGCCACAACCTAAAAACCACCTGCCTAGTATTTTAACATTAGGCCACCTTCTTCCATTGCTTCATCGTCGAGTTTTGATGCTCATGTACCCATTGAAGGTGCTTTCAGCAGGGGACGGGGCCAGCATGGCCACCCTGCACAGCAAGCTGCAATGCACAGTGTGTTCTTGCACCTCTCTATCATAGCCAGCATTAACTTTTTCCATGAGATTGGACTAGACAGGCTAGCCTTCGCTCCCCATCCCAATCAATGAGCTTTGGGCACCCATGACCCTGTTGCTTTCTTGGACCATTTTGGGTTAATCCTAACCACACATACCAAGAACAACCCACAAGACCTGCTGGTTTGGAGATGATGTAACCCAGTCGTCTAACCATCACAGTCTGGCCATTGTAAAGTTGCCCTGATCTTTACATTTGCTATTTTTTCTGCTTCCAACACATCAACTTCAAGCACTGACTGTTCACCTACTATCTGATATATCTCACTGGCTGACAGATGCTATTTGTAATGAAATGATCAATATTATTCACTTAACCAGTCAGAGGTTTTAATGTTGTGGCTAATCATTTTTTATGTAGGGGCACTGTGAGGAATTGTAGCCCTGTCACCTTCCTATATGAAGTCCCCCCATTTTGTTTTGGGCCCTAAAAGCACCATCATCACTGGAGTGACCCTGAAGGAAAAGGTTTCAAATGTTTTTGATGTTGCTTGGACATATTAACCATTTTCTTTGTGGCACCAGTAATGTAATAAATGTTGTTAGAGCGATGGAGTGAGTTTGCCATATCACAGAGTTGGTGGGTATCAGTGTATATATATAGTGTAATTTATGTTGTCTAGATTATTTTTAAAGAAATGTGAATGATCCTGCCATTTACTGGACCCTGCTTGTAGTTGTTGTGGCACACCGACTCTCCTGCCCTTCTCGTAGCATGAGTGTGGTGTTCATGAATGGGATGGGACGGCTGTGCTGTAGCCGGAGCCTGCGCAGTGAGGCCGGCTCGCTCAGAGTTGGGTGCAGCAGCTCCACCAGAGAAGGAAGCGGAGTTTCCGGCTGTTTGCAGCGGAGGGAGAGGATTGCTGACGCCGCGAAACCCCGAGAAAAACGCCGCCGGCTCGGGGGGGCTAACACTTTGTAGCATCGGTAGTGGACGTTTTTTTTAAATCAGGGGTTCTGGGGGCTGGAGAATTTTTTTACGAGCCGAGGGGGTCGGACAGCAAAGCGAGCGAAGAAGCGGCACAAGGCGGGGGTGAGCCACCAGCTACCGGCATGGCCAGGGACTACGATTACCTCTTCAAGCTGCTCATCATCGGTGACAGCGGTAAGCCGACGCCGGGGATGCGGGACGGGAAGTGGGCCCAGCTGTGTTTTTTTTACAAGGGGAGAGGAGGAAATGCAAGTCCTCATACGCAGTGTACTACTATCATGCGTTTATAACGTATTAGTTTATATTTTGTTCATGCAGAATGATTGGTGAAATGTACACATCCGCCATATTTGTGTGGCGGTGACAGGGCGGAGGTTGTGTGTCTGTCCGGGCTGGGCATGTCAGCCGATCAGGCCGGATATCGCCTCCAGATCTCTCGAAGATTTTCTAGCCTTATCCTCACATATGAGAACACACTTGTTTTAGCTCCGCAGCAAAACACACACCGTAAGCCCAATAACTGCACAGGGGTTCCCATGTTTCTTTAATTTGGCCTCTAGTTTGTCTCTCATGTTAGCTGTGTTAGCTAGCTGGAAGTTTGGTTATGTAGCTAACGCTAACTGTTAGCTAACGTTAGCTGACAAGCTAATATTCAAACAAGTTGGGGGTCTGTCTGCATGAGCTAAAAATAGCTTCTCATGTTTGCCCTACATTGTTAAGTCAACTAAGTAATGTTAAGTTGTTGAAATGCGTTTTGTTATTTAGCTAGCTGGCTAGCATGATAGTGCTAGCTGCTTAATAGTGGAGGAATGCTGCACTGCAGTCTGGTTTGCATCCAGCCAAAGTATAGTGAAGTGAGACTAACAAAGTGGTTAATATCATCTGTAGTATCACTTAATAAAGTAACTACATCTGTCAGCCAAGATGCGGAGGTTTACACACGACTGACTATGTGATTATCTTAGCTGTGTTTAGCTACTTAATTAATTATTTATTTAAAGGGACAGTTCACCCCAAAATCAAAAATACATGTTTCCTCTGGCTTGTAGAGCTTAAGCAGAAGGTTTCAATTTGGGCAATGGGTTTCCCCAGGGGAGGTCCAAACTAGGGCTACACAACTAATCGCAATTGCAATAAAATCACAATATGGCCAAGTGCAATATCCAAATTGCAGAACCAGAACCAAATTAGCACTATAATGAAGTACTGTAGTATTGCATAGAGGACCTGGCCTAAATATCTTGTTCTCCAGATAAAAGAAAACATGTTTGCTTGATAAAGACCTCATATCACATCACCACATTTGTAGTAGATTTTTCAGTGAACATGAAAATTGTTACGCAAAACTGATCATTTTTATGCTATTTATCAAAAAGAGATCACATAGAATATCCTAAAGATGTATTATTTGGTTAAAGACAGAGTTTAGGGATACAGTTTTGGGCAGTGTTACTGTTTTTCCCACTTCCCCAGAGCCAGAAACTAATAAATGCCTTTGGACAGACCTTTTTTGATGTATTTGGTGTAGTCTTAAGAGTCTGGTTTAATTGTTGAGTGTCTGTGAGATCAAATAGCATAAGAATGATCCCCTATACAACCAAGAATTAACCGAAACTAAGAAAGCAAGCTGGGGGGCGGGGGTTGCCTTTTTCAAGCTTTCTCTCTGGAAAGGCTCACAGTCTCAGACTTTGAAAATCCCTGTAGATTGATTTGGTGTGGTGTGAGAACTAGATAGCACTCCGCTTGTGGTGCTGGTTATTGTGAGTAGTTTCATGTAGGATCTGTTTTCTTTCTACCAAACTACACTTGCTGTCACCACGCAGAGGGAACTGTGCATCTACTTATGGAGGAGAGATCACAGCTTAGCCGAGGAGGATGGCATTAATGTTTACATCCCACGCTCTCACAGTGCTTTCATTTGTGAGTAGATGCACGCTTCCTTCTGTGCGGTGATATGGTTGTCGTATAGTAGAAAGAAAATAGTTCCTACATGAAACTGCTCACAACAAAGTCTGTTGATTATCTTGACTAACAGGGTCAGGATTTTTTCAGATGTGTAAAACAATCTAGACGATAAATAGCATTATCTGTTCACCAAGATGCTCAGGTTCAAAACTACTAACTATAACTGGTTATGTTATTTGTGTTTAGCTTCTTTACTATTTATTTGTTGGTAAAACTCATGGCACACAACATCACAAAACAGATGTATCAATCTGCATACAACTGATTGCAAGACCGCTCCTCTTTTATCTGTCCGTTAGAGTGAAAACTTTTTAATGCGGCTCCACCCTGCGGGACTTCTTTGTGGGGCAATGATCTTTGCATTCATTGACAGCCCCGATCCTGGCACTACCCCATCAGCTGTCTGCTCACAGTAGAGGGCAAGGCAGCACAGCAAGCCCTTCACTGCCACTCACACACAGAGACCAGTGTCCCCCCTCAGCTGCAGCATGGACGTACAACTGTCTTTCGTGCTGCACAGAGATTATATCGGAAAGGATGCTCTGACCTCTGCCCCTCCTTGGCTGCTGAGAGTCAGACATTCCACACGCTGGATCCTCCTCACTTAGCTGGACTTGTTCAGCCTCTGGCCTGTCACAGTGGGACATGCACATGAAGTATCTGCTCATGGAGAGTAGGTTGACACAAGCTCAGTTGTGTTAACTATATTCACAAGTTCTAGGCCTTGAAAGGTGAAAATGTAAATGTCAAGAAGGGTTTTACACTGTAAGGAATTTAAAGTCTGATGGAGATGTTAGTTTTTTGGCTAGACAGCAGGAAGGCAAAGAATATTAAAGCTTCAAAAAGATGATGATCTCTTGCCTGCTTTGAAGCTTCGGTTATTGTTTGTTTGAACAAAACTGTGTAGAGTGGAGCCCACAGGAACCTGAGAGCTTTTATGTTGGGACCAATCAAACATGAGATGACAATAACACAATAGGTAGGCTAAGTCACGGGGCCTGTAGGTTGAGTCCCACCCTAGGCTGCCGGGCAGCAGAGTCACTTCCTAACTTCCAGCTAAAACCTGACAAGTGATCTGTTGAAGATACAAAACCTGTCCATCTCATGTGTCTTCATATTTTATTCCCACTCCTCCTCTCCCTCTGCTTTCTCCTCTCCTGTCATCTGTTATTTATTCCTAAAAGTTTTTTATTATGCACGATAATTTTAGGATCCCAGATAAATATATTTGTTCCATTTGATGTCTTACCTCTGTGGGTTTGACGCAAGCCTTTGCAGCTGCTGTTGTTTGTTCTGTTGCATTGAGTAAGCCTCTGTAGGTTCAACTTAAGCCTCATCAAAATGTTTTACGTCAACATGTAGGGAGCAACCTTTATTACCTCAAATCCCTCACCCTGTAGGCTGTGCAACGGGTACAACTTTGTCTGTAGATCTTGAAGAACTAAATCTTTAGGTACACAAGGGTTAGAATGACTGTTCAGGGCGACGTCTTGTTTTCGGTTTTCAGCCATCATGTGGTCACGACTCTTGGTTATTTATTAGAAACCAAAACTCCATGGAGGGCTTGTCATTTTGTGTTGCACAGAACCTACCAAACACTCAACATGTTTGTTCTCAGAAAATCTGAAAGCTTTAATTCAAATATTTTAAAGAATGTGCCCTTTTCTCTTATGTTGGAAACCTGTCATGCTCAAAACCTCATCCTGTGCTTGTGTTTCTTCCTCAGGAGTGGGGAAGAGCAGTCTCCTCCTGCGATTTGCAGACAACACATTTTCAGGTAAGTTTGTCAGAAATAGATGCATCAATATTTTTTCAATACCACTTGTTTAAAGCAATACAGTAACCATTAATCACAGTTAGGGAAGCACAATATTAACCAGCCCATCATCTGTATTGGCAGATAAAGGCTTTAAAATGAAATGTCGGCCATGTGTGAAAGAGCCAGATCACATTCCTTCAACACTGGCCCGGAGCTGTTGTCCTGATCATTATGATGAATTTGTAAAGATCAAAGAGAAAAACTTTGATTGACTGATTATATTTTATGTCCACATCTGCTTGTGGGTCGTTGTGATTAGAGCTACAAGGATTAATTGAGTAATCTATTATTAATGGACTTAAATTAATTGCCAACTGCTTTGATAATCGATTAATCATTTTGAGTCACTTTTTGATATAAAATGTCCAAACTCTAATTTCAGCGTCTTAGAAATGTGAATATTTTCTGGGGATTTTTTTGTCTTCTATGACAGAAAAAATGAATATTGTAATGTTGTGGTCAAAAAAGACATCTGAGGGCATAATCTTGGGCTTTAGGAAACACTGATTGACATTTTTCTCCATTTCCTGACATTCTGTGGATAAAACAACTAATTGATTAATTGAGATTATGAAAATAAACATTAGTTGCAGCCCTAATCATGCTAATAGTTGGCATAATAATATTCTAATTCCACCATGAGAGAGATGTGAGGTTCTCTGCAATAAGGTGAAAAAAAATATGTGCATATTTTGGTATCTGCAAGCAGCTAAAATGATTTGGAAGATATTGGCAAAAATCAAATAGCATGCAGCCCTAATCACAGTATCAAAAGTCCAGAAGCTACTAATAAATGATCTCAGTTCAGTTCAGTTCAGTCTTTATTGTCCTGCTTGAAACTTAGCTTGCAGCAAAACCAGAAAGTGTTCCATGACTTTCTGTACCAGCACTGTGTGAAGATTGGTTATAAAAGAGAAGGATATTTTTCTTTTTTGTTTTCCTAAAACTTTTTCTTTCTTTTTGCCGTGATATCCAAAGATACAAGTATCAAAGTTTTGACTTCCGGTATCATGATAGATCTGTTTTCAGGTCTGTGGTTCAACCTTTTACCCACAGTAGCGTCATTTCAAAACTTTGCTGTTGTTGGTCATTAACACGATTTTGTGTCATTGTGTGTGTTTGCAGGTAGCTATATCACCACAATCGGCGTGGACTTTAAGATCCGGACAGTGGAAATCAATGGGGAGAAGGTGAAGCTACAGATCTGGGATACAGCAGGGCAGGAGCGCTTCCGTACCATCACCTCCACGTGAGTACATGTCACACGCACATTTACATGGGGCTTTCAGGTGAAGCCCGTCATTTTCATTTCAGAAGTTGAATCTGAAACCAACAACATGTCTTTGTGGTCCTCAGATTAGAGTATTATTTGAGGAAGCAGTTTGTCGACAACTAAAATGAGTCGGTGCTGCAGCTCTGTGAAACTGGGTGGAATTCCCCACAGATCCTAATTACAGATGTGAGAGGGAGGCTCCTGGCCTCGTACTGGAGGGCTACATGATGGCGAGGGCTGGGCGTCTTTAGCCTCTTTTGCTTGTAGTTCGTGCTACACTGATGTAGCATCCATGCAGCTGTGCGTTCACGCCGTTCTAGAGCAGAGTCTCAACACCTTGTTTAAGTATTCGTTTCATCTTTTTATTTACAACAGACCAAAAACCACCAAGTATTGTTTGTTTACTTTAGCCTTCAGCCTGATGTACCTTATGTGTCTGTGGAATGGGACTCTGTTGCAGCAGAAAAACTATTAAAACACAGTTATATAAGCCTAATGTCACTCTCTCCAAACCAACTAAACTCCTGCTGCTGGTTTACCGCTGCCAATAATAACAAGTAACAGATTAAGACAGCAGTAGAACAGCAACTCTCTTGTTCTGCAAGGTAAAATTATTGATTTCACACATGGAGTTTGGCTGGTTTGATTTGAAGTCTTCAAACTAGGGACATGCAGCTGGAATGCGCTGTAGGTAATTTACTGATTTTTGATAAGTACCTCATGCAACCCAACATCAGATAACCTGAACTATCCCTTTAATAGAGGATGGATTTAAGTTTTATGGTATAGACATAAGCTATGTCACGCTACACAGCCAATACTTGTTTGTAGGACTAATTGTTGCTTTTGGGCTGCCCAGGTGAATGTTGATGATGATAATAAAAAGATACAAGAACGCTAGTTTTATCCTTTAAATCCAGGACTCAAACTCACTGGATTTTCTCACGCTGGCATCCAGGCTTTAATCAGCCCACATTATTATTATGTTGTGTTGCAACACAAGATCAGTGGTTCCCACTGGTAAGAAATACAGATGTGAAACATGTGTCCAGCACAAGCTCTGTGAGCTAGATCTGCTAAATCTTAATTTTTATTACTATCTGTTCAGTTTTGCCTCAGCTGAGTCACAACACAAATCCAGCAGCTGCTCGCTCCTCGTGAATGGAAACACTTTCCCTGTCAGATGGGCAAGCTTTCAAAAAAACACTGCATCATTTGCCTCGACTCCTGCGGCTCACAGCACAGCAAGAAAGAATAAAACTGGATTACATCACATTTGTGTGAGCTCTTAATGGGTCAGTGGAAGACAGAGCAGTAGTTGTTACCCTCCAGGTGACGGTTTCTGCATCTGTGGCCAAGAAGAGCTAGTTAATGCAAAATGAATGTGATCTTCAAATATTTAAAATGTTTTCAGGGGGACGTTTTTGACATTAAATTGTATCCATAATGAATGCTGTTACAACGTTGTAACCCCTACTACTCCTCCTAAAACTACTACTTACAATAGTAGTAGTAGTAGTGGTAGTTGTATGTCCCTGTTACTCTTGATAAAACGTTTACCCAGGGAATAATTCTCTAGCAGAAAACTGTTAATACTAGCTCTGTTTCTAGCACAATGTATCACAGATTGTAGCGGAATTTTAAGTAAACTGGCAAAAGAAAATGTGAACCATTCATTACTGTTCTGCGATTATTAGGAGCTGGTTTATCAAGATAAGCAGTAGGTAGTAGAAGTAAATTTTGTTCTTGATCATTGGCACTAATCACAGTCACAATTTCAGTCAAAATAATCGCAATTTGAGTTTTGTTTTTTTGTTTTTTTTGCCATATTGCACAGCTTGTGAGGAAAAACACTGATAAAACCAACGTAATGGCCAATAAAATAAAATAAAACAAGGAGCTGAAAGATGCCTTAAAGCTCTGTAGAGCTGAGAGGAGCTGCAGCGCTGGGGGATAATTTTCTGCGTTTGTTACTATGAGTGACCGCTTTCACATGACACACTCTGCTGATCCATTGTTAATATGAAAATATTTATTATTAGCAGCTTTAAAGCAGTCTTCCTGTTAGCTGCACCTCATTGACTATACTGCAGTAGGATTGCTGCTACTGTTGTTGTCTGTCCTCTTTACCTGAGTGTCCCTCGGTGTGTCTGACAGCCAATTACTCCTGTCTTCAGTGTCTCGCGCTAATGCCAGCCGTCAAACCCGTCATTTTTTTTCTTTGTAAATGCTCTGCTGAAATATGGTCTTGCCGTTCAATTACCATGCAATTTACACAGACTGGCTTGACATCAGAGTATAGAATTGACACCCAGTGTGTGATAAATGAGAGCTGTGCATAAATGTGCAGCTGCTCTCACTGTTTGAGGAGGCAGCGTCCAAGCAGCTCTGATAGAAACTACATTGATGTGACCTACAGCTCAGACTGCAGTCATCTGTTTGACTTTGAAGCAGACAGGGTTATTACACTGTCGCTTTTCCTGCCCATGAGAGTTCTGTCCTGAACAAGGTCAAGAGGGCATGTTTGATAGCTGTTATTATGTATAAGAACCACTGTAGTGAGGACGATCACAACACCAAACACATCTAGGAAACTTGAAATCCTCCGCAGTGCTGACGCCTCAGCCCCCGAGGAACATGACCGTCCTAGTTTGGAGCACGGCTGCCAGTCGTTCCGCAGAAATCCCTCCGCTGAGAAGGCTGCCCATTCTGGCTGATTGTTCACTGTGCTCCAGTATGAGTGGTGTGGTGCCTCATTAGGTCCTAAACGAATTTGCGGAGCTGGATCATGAGCAGAGATCTACTTAGTCCACTCGGACAGAGTGAGCCTGGGGTGGGAGCCATTTGTCAGAGCTTTGGGCTGTGTGCCTGTGGCTCACCACCGCTGCCATCAGCCTCACGCCCAAATCAAGACTTTTCAAGTCCCACCTTGGTTCTGGTCACTTCAGAGTTAATACAACACAAAACAATTTGAACTCATGCAAGAACCACTCGTATGTACAGATTTTCCCTCAGATACAAACACAATTTTACGAGTACCCCACACCTGTCATAAGAATCATGCATTTAGTTCTGCTGTTATCCAAACATAGGTTTTTCAGTAATGATTGCATATTTCATCAGTTTGAAGCAACTTAAAGTTTATCTAAATTATGTGAACATTATCCTGTTTGACTTTGTATTTTTAATTATAATATTTGAGCTTACCTACTGTCAGGTCTTATCTTCACATCTCTGCTCAGGGGAACACCCTCTGTTGCAATCTAATAAGTAAAATAAATATATGTTCAAATATCATGGCATACTTTTTGTCCATCTCTGTGAATGAGACTTTACCTTGACCACCTCCTCCTTTAAAGCCATTCTCATATTGAGCCATTTCTTCCTTATTTCAGTGACAGTCCGACCCTCAGGTAACACAGCATTAACAGTACTTGTCTTTCCTGTTCCTCTGCTTTAACTCCACAGTTAATGCTGTTGTAGTGACAGATCTTTCTTTATGGACCACTGAAAGCAGAACATAAGTGTCAGAACTCGTAAAGTTCTTCTTTTTACCACCATTTTCATGTATGAACACTCAATAACATATGGAGCAGAAAGCGTAGCCTTGTATTATTGGGGCGTTAATTATGCTAATTTACAACTCTCATGCATGTGCACTCAAATATGCACAGGCGGATCATTTGCAGTGTTATGAGGCCCAATGGCTTTATATGTATTTATAAAAAAGGAAGAATTAACACAACAAAATTAGAATTAACAAGCAGACAGGAAACAAGGTGCAAGAGAGATACAACAAATATCCCCAGCTGTACATGAACCAGGGTCGACTGGTGATGTGGTCAGCGCCACTGTTTGGGTTAGATTACTGTGAAATTTAGTTAGTTACTGATTACAAATTAGATTGGCAGTTTTTGAAAATAGTAACATAATTCATTGGATTACAAAAACATGTCTGAAACAAATCAAAATATTTTTGGATTGCTTCAGAATCAAACATCAAAAGTATTGCACCTTATACTAAAAACTGGATGCAGCCACAAAAATTTGAGTTCCACAAATACTTTTTTTTTTTCTTTTTAAACATATCAGAACATTTTCAATGCAAATAAAATGCAGCTCAATTTAGGAAACCTTTGTGTCATGAATTAATCAAGTGTTGTTTATCATTAAAAAGGTTTAATAGTTTGCCATATTTTAAAGATGAAATCAAAAATGTAATCAGGTTATCCTTGACAGTGTAACTATAATGTAATTACACATATTTTAACGTATTCTGACCAGATTTTATTTATTTATTTATTTTGTAATCTGATTACGTGATCCGTATTACATGTGATCCATTACTACCCATCCCTTGTCAACTCCTTAAACCTTTTGACTCCTTGTAGTGCTCCTTGATTTATGCTTTATGAGGGAGAAGTCCAGTTTATTAATGTTTTATCACCCTGTTTGTGCAGAGTTTTACTGCAGAAAAGGTGACTGCAGGTTGGGCCCCACATGCCTGCTGTGTGTGTGTTTGGTAGTTTATGGGTCACTATTCATGTGTACTGAGGGCACACACACACACACACACACACACACACACACACATCCACCCTGCTGTCTGGTGGCCCATTACTGCTGGACATTGGGGACATGCTCAGACAACACCGTATCCCCACGCTGTCACGCCAGACACACACACTGACACACATACACACACAGTAAGCCTGACAAAAGGCTCTTTGTGTTTGTTTGGTGAGTGTAGCCACACTGGGGATGCTCCCTCTGTTTGAAGCTTGGCTGCAGGTCTACAGTTGAACTGTCTGTCACATTCAGGTTCAGTCGTCCGTGCGGGACAGGTGCTGGTCTTACTTCTGTGTGCATTGCTCCTTTACTCAAGCAGTCACACACTCTGTGCTGATGTATTTCAGTGTTGCATTATTGCATCAGTCATTTAAATTGACTGTGCACTCACTTTAAGATAAAGTTCATTGACTCTGTTTAGACAGATGTCTTGGTAGAGAGCCAGATCTTCACTCTTGCTGAGGCATTGCTCATTTCATATAATTTTGCCACGATAGAGGATTTTTTCCTTTTACAGTATTAAGATGATTAAGTATTGTGTCTCCAAACTGTGATTTGTCTCTCCCTGCTGGACATCAGCACCAGTTACCTCAGTGGTTACCCCAACCTTTTAATCAGATGTACTTCCATGAAGTGCCCATTTGAATTGATTTGAATCAGTAATATCATTTAACAACTGATGATATAAAAGTCAATGTAATAGTGATACAATATTTTTTTGTACAATTGAATTGTCAGTGACTAGGCCAGGTTGCGTTTGTACTCCTATCACTTAGAAGTGTTAAAAGCTGGGCTCTTAAACCATGCGGTACTTTTAGCTACTATTTATCCATTACTTTTTACTGTGTATTTCTACTTTAAATCCATAACTTTTAGCCAGCTATTTATACCAGACCTGGGCAAAATACAGCCTGGGGGCCGGATGTGGCCCACTGAAAGGTTTCATGTGGCTCATAAAGCCAAGTTGGAAATGCCTTAAATTAAAAATCTAGGAAAGACAGTCATTGGCATTCTGCTTACCATTAAACGGTTATCAGTCCTTTATTTTGAAAGGGCTCAATGCTGTGTTCATTGGTAAAGATAATGAGCTGTATCTATTATGTTAAACTGTAACTGTATTCACTCAGTAGCAGCAAAACTAGAAGAACAACAACATAAACAACATGGATGTACAGCACTATCGTTGCAACCTGTATGCAGCATACATGAACATACTTTTAACTAACTGAACTTCTCTACTTGCTTGCTAAGTAATTTTCATGCTCTTGTAATCACAACATGGTGTTGAGGTTTTTTAGCTGACACTACACAAGAGTAACTTATTTTCATCAAATTGTAATTTCTAGTACTGACAGAGTTACCTAATGTCAAAGACTGACTGTGTCTCTCTCCCTCTGCATGTTCAGATACTACAGGGGAACGCATGGGGTCATAGTGGTATACGACGTCACGAGTGCCGAGTCCTTCGTCAACGTCAAACGATGGCTACATGAAATCAACCAGAACTGTGATGATGTGTGCCGAATATTAGGTGAGTGTGCCCCTTTCATTGTTCAGAAAGAGTCCTGGGACTGTTGTCACCTTGGCATCCTTTAGCTAAAAATAGACACCACCCTTGAATCAAGTGCACGCCTGTTAAATTTGCAGCCACTGTGAAGAATCGTTCCCGACTTTCCTTTGACTCAAGTCAATCGAGTCACCTTGGCGATATTTTCTATTTTCAGTGGGAAATAAAAATGATGACCCCAACTCAAAGGTGGTCGAGACGACTGACGCGCAGAAGTTTGCAGAGCAGATGGGGATCAACCTGTTTGAGACGAGTGCAAAAGAGAACATCAATGTTGAAGAGGTAACTCATTGTTTCTGTTGTTTCAGACTATTTGCAGACTGATGTGTTTGTGTGGAGCAGTATCTGGGACATGCCTGGTATGCAGAGCAGCTCAGCTGAAAGCTTGAATTATGCATCCTGTCTGAATGCTTTGTAATACCTGCTGATCAGTAGGCTGTCTCAGGCTGCTGAATGTGCACTGTCTTATTGTACAGCCCGTTCCTTAAAGCTAGAGTAGGTTTTGCTTTTTCTTAGATTGGTTTAAATTCTCTTTATATCCTGACAAATGCTCTGACAAAAAAAAGAAAAAAATCCAATATCTGTGTCTGTCACAGGCCTGTAATAAGCCCATCCAATCATTTCATAAGGCTCAAATGAAATCACAGTTAACAACAGCATTATTTTTGACTGGTTATACATGTCGGTCCATACGTTAGTTTGCATACACACACTCCAAAAATGAAGCTTGGTGTGGGAACATTTCCTCCAGAAAGGCAACAAAGTCAAATGTAAATTGTGTGATGCTACTCTTCAGTTCACTAATAGTACTAGTACAATGCTGTACCACATTAAGAACAAGTACTAGGCTACCATGTCCTAAGAAGGCTCACAGCCAAAGTTCATGTTGCTGCTAGAAAGCGTGATGTGCGATGTCAATGTGATGCTACTTGTAGAAGTTGAGGAATTCAAAGAGTCAACATCAGTTTGATCCAGAATGAGTTTTGCGATTGAAAGCGACTGTGACTAAGCATATTGAAAAAGTTAGCCCTGGCAGACTAGCTAGCTCTGATCGTCAACTGCTGGGCGGCTCTCACGAATAAAAGCTATAATAAGAACATCATTTTGTTTAGCTTTTTTGTTTGTTTGTTTCTTCTTAAAAATTAACCAGTTGGCTACCAGGTAATGGATGCCAGGCTAAGCAAAATTAACTGTAACTGACTTCCCTTTTCTCCTCCTGCATTGAAATTAAAAAAAGATCTGTTTACTTTTCTGTGCTGTGTTTCATGTTTGTAATGTGTCTGACTGATCACTGTGCTCTGTGTTCCTCCTGCAGATGTTCAACTGCATCACGGAGCTAGTGCTAAGAGCCAAGAAGGAGGTGCTCGCCAAGCAGCAGCAGCAGCAACAGAACGACGTGGTCAAACTCACCCGGAACAGTAAACGAAAGAAAAAGTGCTGCTAGCAAACTCGAAGCCATCCACGAAAGGCCGGCTGCGTCTTTTCTTCACACATGCATACACACAAGATGGGACTCAGAGCATCTAAATTAAAGAGCAGATAAAGATTTAATAAATATACAGTGAAAGATAAAAAAAATAAATAAATAAATGGAAAAAAAATGTCCCCTTTGGACAAACTAATCATGAAGACTTCAAAAAAAATGTACAGATTTTATTAGACGTCAAATCAAGTTTTATTTGGAATTCAGCAGATGGGCACTATTGACCTGAGGTCCTCCTTTCTTAAAGGATCTGCAAGCTGACAACTGACCGCCATAATGCTCCGATTTATATCCACAATATCCCCGTATTCCTCCATCAGTATCTCATCTCTCCTTCTCATTCCACTGCACACGGGACATTCAGAGTCGAGGCAGACCGACTCTGCGCCTGGCGAGAAGGAGGGCTCTCTGGATTTATTTGTTTCTTTCTAGTTTTATTTTGGAGGGGTGGGTGGGCGGGGATGTTTGGTTGGTTGGGATGCGGGGGGTGGGGGGGGGTTGGGGAGTGGGGGGGGGCAGGCGTCTGAGTGAAAAGTGGAGGTCTTACAGCCTCCCTGCAGATTCAACATTTCAGACACCACAACTCACGCCAACAGATCATGAACTGCTAGATTTTTGTTTTATTTGACTTGACGGGGAAAAAAATCACACAGATGATGATGATGATGATGATGATGATGATGATTGATAGACGACTATAGCAACTAATCCGATGGACAGAACTGGTGACTTCTCATGTTTTCTTTTTCTTTTTGTCTATATTTTGCCAAGCTTCCCACCCTCTCCCCTCTAACCTCCAGTAGTGCTGAGCCAACGATAATTGATTTTACGTTTTTTGTCCTTTTTTTTTTTTTTTTTTTTTTTGTTGTTAACGTGCGGCAGAGCAGTTGAACCACTCCTGGAGCTCTGGGACGTCCGGCTCTGAAAGCACCGTTCACCGCAGTCTTACTACGCTTTCAGAATTTGCTTTTAAACCTTCTTCCTCCATCTTCTCTTTTTTTTAAACAATGATACTGCCAATGTTATAGAAAAAAAATATTCAGAGCTCAGTGGCGCCTCTCATTGGACTGTTGCCATTGTGGCCCCTGGTTGACCAAGAGTGAATCAGGAGTCCTCAGGAAGCGGTCAGGGCTGCCCTCCTCCCTTCTTCTTCTTCTTCTTCTTCTTCTTCTTCTTCTTCTTCTTCTTCTTCGTCTTTCCTCCTGTATTTCTGCAGCCGCTGGCCTTCTCTCCCCTCCCCCGACCCGACGGCCACATATCAGCAGCTCTCACAGCGACGGACTCCTGCATCCAGTCCATCAAGGACCACGAGGAGGCTCTTAACTTTGGAATCTCGTAGTCGTTGGGGTGACCCCCAATCCATAGCAGACTGTTTTTTGAGCATGTAACACTTTGATTGAAGGGGTAATGCCTGACTTTTAGACTGTCGGGGATTTACTGTATTTTCTTGCATTTCTTGCAGAATATTCTTAACAGTTTTACTGATGTTCAGATCTGATAGTCTACTGGAAAGTTTTTTGATCCAATGATGGTGTTTCTTATAAACATTTATGACTGAACGGTCATCTGTTGGCCAAAGAGGATGAAATTCAACTTGGTTGCAAAGAAATGCATGATGGGCAAGTAGTATAATTAGCTCAATATGAGGAAAAATGAAGAAAGAAATCACTACAGACTTGACAGAGTAACTTGATTTTAATGTTTTTGAAATGTGGAATGCATGTAATATATATCTGGTTACACTATGAGCATATTAATCATTAATAACACCTTATTTAATGAAAAAAGATGGGGGGCTTATTTCAGACTGCACCCATTCTTGAGAATTGGGACAAATCATGTCCTACCAAAAAAACCTTTAAAAATTATTAATACCAACACTCTAACTCCAATTTTAAAGATTTTTTTATATGACATATATGTAATTTATCAGGTGCTTTGGTTTCCTTTCAGTTTTCAAATTTCTAAACTTGCTCTGTGCCAAAAAACACCAGAGGAGAGTTCATAAAAACTTATTAAAGCCTTTAAAATCTAAAACAGTTCCTGATAACATAGGTGTAATGTGCTGTTGTAATCTTTGTCTGAAAATCTTTTTTTAACTGGAATGTTGGCCCTTTAGGTTTGTGTCTCAGATTTCCGTCAACTCTGTCAGATTTTATCAGGCATGAAAAAGGTTTAGCTATATCCAAAAGACCCCTGTTTCACTTCCTGGTTTAGAATATGTGGGAATACTGCTCAGGCATTGGTCAACTTTCTATTTTTATGTACCATTTTTATAATCATTCAGATTTGGCTGGGTGGTGCGTTAATGACATGTTTATTTGATTTGACAAACCCAGAACACACACACGTTTACCTAAAAACAAAATCATAACCGTTTCCAGATTCATTATGTTAATTACTCAAATTGCCCAACATGCAGCTCTTAGCAACCAAATCCAGTCTCATAGAAGTCCTTAGATGACATTTTAATCATAAAAGTTCGTAGAAAGCATCATTGCTGGGTTTCTTAGAGGCCGTATAGAGTTTTTCCAGTAAACTATGATGTCATGTTTCTGTTCGCTTCTCTCTGTTGAACCCCAACCCCCCCTCCCACCTGTTCAACTGAAGTGTTACCGCGCAGTGTTTTTGGCATCCATGATGATGAGAGTGTGGCAGTGAAAGTGGGGACTGTTAACGTAAGAACAAACGGGGATGAACTGCAGCACTGATCCCAGCGTGTCGGGGCCCGAGCTCCTCTCCGGCTCCACGTCCAGGGTTTGTCACAGAGGCCGAAGCGTCGTTCGATGTCGATTGCTGACATGTTTTTCTTTATTTTTGAATTGGGAGAGTAATAAATGAGAGAGCTGGAGGTGTTGGCTAAGCTTCTGGGCAGACTCTGGCAGCCAGTTTGGGATCCTGACACATGTCATGTGACCTCCAGGGCCTAGGAATGGTATCAAATCTCACACTTTATGATTTCTATTCATTACGTGTATGTATATATAAATATATTTGTGTGTTTATATTCAATATAGAACATACACACAGAATTAGCACACACCAAACTGTGCATGTGTTGAACATGCTCCCCGTGTGCTATGGTTGAAACACACTCGTCAGCTGTGGTTTGCTGTACACTGGAGAAAAAGAGATGTACTATTCATTTTTCCCTACATGAATTTAATCAGTAATAAACGTTTTAAAGGAATAAATATTTGACACATAATGACTGAGCTCATTTGTCAGTGCTTAACTTCATTTGAAACCTGTGTCTTTTTTTTTTTTTTTTTGCTTTCTGTGAATAAAATTGTATGGGAGGAAGTGTGCACTGCTCTCTGGGAAGACTTGTTCTTTTGTCTTTTGCGCTTACAAAACACAGTGTAACATGTTTCACTTCAGTTCTCCCCATAAACAGCAACAAGTTATAAAAAGAAACAAAGGACGATCGCAGTCAGTTTTTGTTTTTCATCGTCATCCCTTACTGTCGTCAGTTCTGATTGTTTCAGAAGAAGAATGTTAACATTTTCCACACATCACTAGTAACTTCATACCTGGTTTGTTGGTTGATAGAAACGGGCCATGGATTGGATCTGGTCAGTGCAGCAGCCAAACAATAACTTGAATCTTTAGTTTGAGGAATATAAACATGCAAAGAAGCAGAATTTGAGGGAGTCTGAGTAGCTCAGTTGGTAGAGCGGCGCCTCATGTATGGAGGCTGTGAGTCCTCTGAATCCTGCCTGTCTGTTTGCTGTGTGTCATTCTGCTGCTCTCTCTTCTCATTTCCTGTTGTATCTTCAACTGTCCTGTCCATTAAAGCCCTAAAAAATTCTTAAAGAAAAAAAAAGAAGCAGAATCTTTTTGGAGCTCAAACTCGTACGTAAAACAACAAGTTGAGTGGGTTCATTGAGATGTACATGTATGATGTTTGCGTGGGGGGCTGCTGTGATTGGTGGGAAGCTACAGTGATTGATCAAATTTGCGGAAAAGTTGCGAAGTTTGGACAAAATCGCAGGGTCACGCAGAATCACAGGGATTGGTTGAATTTGCGGGAATTGTTGAGATCGCAACTTCCTGGAGGGACTTGATAATGAAGAAGTCATTGTTTTTAGATATCGAGTCTTTTTGACAAAGTTTTTGATTTGAATGACTCACAGTAAACATTCTCAAACTTAAGAAACTCTGAGGCCCACTTTGAAATCTGAAAATCCTCTGTGGCCCCACCAACAACCTTTGGTGGGGCCACAACAACTTTTACCAACACAAGACCGAGTGTACGAGTGATGAGATACAACATCTGGTCTGTGTTCATGTGACGGCCTGACACATAATTTGAATCCCATGGCTTTGTTTCATTTGTTCCGATAACTTTTAATAAATTAATCATAAATATTGTATGGTAAATTCACACTTATAGAATTGAAACTTTTTTTGAAAACTTTATGATGTCTCAAGGCCCACACTTTGAGAATCACTGAGTTACAGGATCTTTTTTTCATCCCATTGGTGGAAGTAGGTTTCTATAGTAACTCGCAGCATAAATTGCTGCATCACTCTGCAGTGTTCAGTGGAGCAGAGCAATCCTCCACCTGTGATTTTCCAGCAATGATAAATCTAAATGTCTGCTGTGAAAAGGGTCTATGAATGTGAATAAAGAAACGACAGTGAAAAGAAACCTGAGCTCTTCACAGTATAATGTTAATTCAGTGCTCGTAACTGTGCTTCATTCCTTATATTTATGTCCATAATTCAGTGTTAAGACAGATACATTTCCTGATTTGGGACAGGACTGAAAAAAGACTGGTGCAAACTTTTATATACTTAATGTGGCAAAAATGTCGGCAGGTCCTCACAAAGTACTGAGCCTGTACACCCTAAGCTGAAGCTGCAGGGACCTCTTGCAACTATTCCATTGAAAATTACATTAAACAAGACTTAAAGGGACATTTCACCCCAGAATCAACGCTACATATTTTTCCTCTTACCTGTATATATCCATCTAGATAGTTTTAGTGTGAGCTGCTGAGTGGAGATTTCACCATAGAGATGTCTGCCTTCTCTTGAATATAATAGAATTAGAGGACACTTGGCTTGTGGTGCTCAAAATGCCAAAAAAATACATCTGAAAAACTCAACAGCAACGTCTCTTTCCAAAAATCATGACCTGGTTGCTCAAGATAATCCATAGACCTTGTCGTGAGAAGTTCCCTGTAGGAACTACTTTCTTTCCACCGAACTGCACCCGCCAACCGTGTCGCTGCACAGAAGGAAGCGTGCATCTGCTCATTGATGAGAGGTTACAGCTCAGCTGAGGACGGCGCCATTAATGTTTACATCCCGCTCTGCCACGAGAACAAGCCTCTCGCCCATGAGCAGATGCACACTGCATGTGTTTTGAGCTAAATGCTAGCATGAGCATGCTAACAATGTGACCACACTGATGTTTAGCAGGTGATATTTACCACGTTCACCTTAATTAAGCATCGTAGGATACTAAAACTTTCATGAGTCATTGTTTTGTATATATATAAAGAAAAGTATTGGACAAATTAAAAGTTTGACCTGATGCTCGGTTCACCCTGCAGGAGGACTTATATGTTGATTTCATCCAAACCTATTTGACTTTTTCTAAAAATCACTCTTTGATCTTGATCCTTCTCAAGAAAGAGTTGAGACGACATGAAACATTATGATAGGTTTGCTGGCGCAGTGTTATTGGTCTGAACTAGGGTTGTTCTGATACCAGTGTCAGAAATACCTCTGATACAGACTAAAATGCTGGACTGGGTATCAGCACATATGTAAGTCTATGCACTGATCCAATATCATGTCATTTTTTTTTTACCTCTGAAACAGGACCCCGCCAATTCCCAGCAGCATCTGGTGCACCAAAGTTCAGAATTGGCATCAGTTGCTTGTTGTTTGCCCTCATCATGCATGTAGTGACATATAATCATTTTATACAAATGCCTTTTCATAAAAATCTTCCTCCTGTGTTCTCTTGTTTATAGATGATGGTGTTCTAACATTTCAGCAGAGTGTTAAAAACATCATCAGGTTATTTACACCATGTCTGACCGTAAGAGCCAGAGAGGAAAGCATCTGTATTTCAAGGCCAAGTCAGCGGAGACAAGCAGATTGTAAAGTATTTATTTGTACAAAAAAATCCCCAAAATGCTAAGAAAATTGCATGATAAATATTTTGAATAGTTTGAAGCATTCTGTAACTGAAACAGTGCCGTTAGTCAGTGGTGAATGGAAGCACTCACACGGAGCACAATGAGCCCACCGAAAGCACTAAATTCCAAAACAACGTCCGACCAAGTGGAGACGAGCAACAGAGAACACACTCAATGGCATGTTTGTCTGTCACTGCAACACACACACACACACACACACACACACCGGACCCACAGCGGCAGCATCAGGATGTTTACCACAGAGACACGCAGCCGACGCACGGTGTTTTAAAAATGCTTTCAATCAGAAAATGAATGAGTACAGTCAGACAAGAAACAGAAACAGCAATTAGGACATAATGTGGACAGAGAAAAACAAAATGTTACAGTAGACTGTTTCTAACAGAAGAGCGACATGAAGAAATACAGATTACAGTCTGGATGTGGCAGCAGCGACTGGTGTTTAATTCAAGCTCGCTGCAGGCAGATGTGGTTCCTCTTTTCATCTGTCAGTCAGCCAGTGGGAGGGAGTCCCAAACTACAAACACAGTTCATTTATCTCGCATCACTTCAGACAGGTACAGGAGCCCCGAGAGCAAAGTGAGAAAAAATAAAATAAAACTCTGGTGATCCATTTTCTAAAGTCTGATCTATACTGTTTTCTCTCAGGTGGAGGGAAAAAAAAAAAAGTTTTGTTACTTTTTTTAATTTATGAAAACAAGCTTTGGCAGGTGTTTTTTTTGTTGTTGTTGTAATACTTCTTTCTGCCACAGGAGGCTCAAGTGTGACACTTCTCCACGCTCTAAGCAGGACTAAAATTATTCATGTTTTCTTCGGAGTGAGTATTAATTTCTCCATGCATTTTAAACATGTTAGATGTACTGTGTGTTGAGTGAGCCACTTCAGCCTCTTGTGGCTGAAATGAGCATTACAACAACAAACACTTAACAAATGGTCCTGACAAGAACATTTCATCTGCCAAAACTTTTTTTTGTCACCCCCTTTTCACAGATGAAAAAAAAAACTAAAACAAGTAAAATGATCCTGCCAAAATCTTTTTTGCCCGCCTGTTTCACAGATTGTTTTTTCAGGAATTTAGTTTTTTTTTGTCACCTGTTCCTAAGCCGTGAACACAAGAGAGAAAACAGTTTAGGCCAGACTTAGAAAATAGATCATCAGGATTGTTTTTTTTTTCTTATTTGCCTCTCAGGGGTTCTGTAGCAGAGCAGCAGTGAGAGAACTTTCTAATAAGGCCTCCTTTATTTTTTAATGGTTAATATATTATTAACTAATGCCTGGAACCTTCTGCAGTTACATCTAAAATTGGGAAACTTACTCAGATGCGCAGATTGCATCATTTCCATTTAATATTTTTGTGCCATCTCATTGTTGGTAGTTGGTATCCTGGCCGGGACACTACTGAAAGACACATTTGTATTGGCTTTCCTGGTTAAATAAAAAATAATGTACATTTTGGGTTGCCAAGTAGTGAAAATCTCTCTGGCTGGTGTTTCTTATCCTTCAGGACGGCACTTGTCTGGTCATTTTAGCTCTTTAATTGATCAACAAGACTCATCTGAGGAATCATTTGATCTCTGAGCTCCTGGAAAAAGACTGTAGAGTATTTGAACCAAAATGTATTAATTTATTTACAAATGCAGATTCTTGTCTAGCCTATAATAAGAATAATAGAGCATTTAGATCTACAGATGATTTATTAACTGTTACTGTTTATTAGCAGAGAAATTCCTGACTCTTTATTCATGATTTATGAACATTTATGACTGCAAACGCTTAATGCTCTTTATTAATAATTATAAAAGGAGAAGTTTGATATTTTGGAGAAATTAGATGAGAAGATTATTTGGCTAGTTGCTGACCCCGTTCCCCCTGATTTATGCTAAGCTATGGTAACCAGCTGCTGGATGTACTGTAGCTCCAAACATAACAGACAGACATGAGAGTGATACTGAGCCTCTCATGTACCTCACTGTTTCCTCAAAATGTCAAACTATTAAACTTTTAAAGGGATAGTTCACCCCAAAATGAAAATTCAGTCATTATCTACTCACCCTCACCCTGATTGAAGGTCAAGTTTATTTTGTTAGTCCACAAAACACTGCTGGAGTTTCACAGGAAAACAGTCTTGGAGAATCTTCCAAACGATGGAAACGAATGGTGACCAGTTTTCAAACGTAAAAAAACAACTGGAAAAAAAAACATAAAATGCCTTATTGCTCGTCTGGTGTGATCCAAGTCTCCTAAAGTCCCGACATGCTGTTTGCACACCGTCACAACACACACACATAGTTCAGTGTGTATGTGCATGTGGATGTGGCTCCAAGCATAAGACCTACAGTGAAGATTCAGGCTAAAAACATCATAGAAGTAACATTTTTTCAGTCAACTTAGCATGTCGGGGCTTTAGGAGACTTGAATTACACCAGACGAGCAATGTGGAGGCATTTTATATTTTTATGCTGTTGTTTTTTTACCTTTGAAAACTGGTAACCATTCACTTCCATTGTTTGGGAGATTCTGCAACACTGTTTTCCTGTGAAAACTCAGTGTTTTGCTAAAAAAACTAAACCCAACCTTCAATCAGTATGAGGGTGAATAGATAATGACTGAATTTTCATGTTTGGGTGCATTATCCCTTTAAAGACTTCACTCTATTAATGACTGCAACATATAACATCAACAGACAGATTTTTCACAACCTGGCAACCCAATTTTTTTTTCTAATTAATGGTTTACAACTATAAAGCATTAGTGAACAATTTATGAACACTGAAAAACTAATTACTTACAGTTTGTAAAGTGTTTATAAAGGGTGAATTACCAAGTGCTGACAACAGAATTTGCAATTTTTGGGACACTCCTGGATTTAAAACAGACATGCATGCCACACCCAGACAGTCAAACATATTTATGAGTGACAATGTCCAACTCACCAGTGGACTTCCTGTTCACTGTTCGGACACACATGAAAAAAAACACCCTAGAAATTACAATGTACAGGTATATTTCTCTCTAAAAAAAGATTTTCATTCAAAAGGTATGCTTTTTTTTTTCTTATAAATATATCGATTTCGTCCAAACCTATTCGACTTTTTATAAAAATCATTCTTTGGGTTGATCCTGCCCAACAACCAGCTGAGACGACAAGAAGACACCTGCATAGGTTTGCACAGCTGCATTAGACATGAGTACAAACACAGACAGACATGAGACATCACTGTGCCACACTGTAAGTCACTCGCGCTCGCAGGTTTCAGCTCCACACACACTGTGTCACGGATGGAGTCACAGATATGTCACCCTAAAACGGAAGCCCGGACGCTAAACAAATCAAAGTGCCCATGAAGTATTGAAGCAATGAGAATGGAGGTAGACCTTTTCTGTTAGTGTTGAATCAAAGCAGCCCAGATGTTGACTGCTGCAGAGGAAGTTATACACACACGCCTTTTAATGGACTGAAGAGTTAATGAGCATTCTGGGTAGCTTTCCTCCTTCTCAAGCTGATGTAAACATTTTGAAAATTTGGTCAACTAGGAAGATGATTGACATCGCGAAGACAATGTTGGAACCTTTCTGATAAACTATTTAAATATTAAATATGATATGAACTATGGAAAAAAAAATGATACCACCTGGATAAACAGTATCGCCAACTTCAGTCTCCCACAGGTTTATTCAGATGTCGGAGATGAACATGTAGGCCGCACACACTTCACCACAACGAGGCCCAACTGAAAAGGTGCTGGTTTTTATACATTCATTCAGTTTTAAGGATCGTCTTGTCCTGCTAAAGCTTCCTTCTGTTTTAATTCAGCGTAATATATGAAATTTACTTTAAAATCACACGTGTAACATCTTCGGTGGCTTCTGAGACAGCTAAAGATTATTTCCAACATCGAATCATCTGTCGATCATTTTCTCGATTAGCTGTGTGGCCAATAAAACATCAGAAAACAGTGAAAAATGTTGATCGCTGTTCTCCGAAGCCCAAGATGGTGTCCTCACGTGTCCTGTTTTGTCTGCAACCCAAAGATATTCAGTTTCCTGTCAGAGAGGACTTAGGAAACTGGAAAATGTTCACATTTAAGAAGCTGAAACCGTAGATTTTGCATATTATATGACAAAATTGTTAATTGATAACTAAATCAGTAGGTGACAACTAATCTATTAATCGACTAATCATTCTGACTCAAACTACAAATTTATACATGAAACCCTGGAATACTGGGGACTAAAAGTCAGGATATTTTGGCTTCTGCTGCTTTGAATTTGAACATTCAGTCTTTTAAAAGCTGCACCAACTGATTTTGTTTTGCAAAAGGAACACAGCGTATGCGTATCATCACCTTTTAAAGCTGTTTAGCAAGTGCGAGCAAACAATTGTTCACAGGCCAGTGCTGACTTTTCTTCTAGTTCTGTTTTTGGTCTCTGTCCAGTTCCCGAGGGGAGTATCTGGCTCTTTAGCTGCTAACTGCTCCACTTTGTTCACCGGCTAGATGCTAACTTTGTCTGTCCACCATCTGGTGCTGAGCAGATAGAGTACAGTAAGTTCATCAGAGCTTTTTGCAAAAAAAAAAAAACAGTCGCCTGCTGAAAACAGGGTTGAGGAAAGCCGTGAGACTGAAACAGAACAGCAAAGGTGCAAATGATGAGCTAAAAAAAATAATAACACAGTGCATAGATCTGAGCTGAGAGGACTGCAGGGTTGGGTGATAATTCTCTGTGGATCTGACCATCAAGTCACATTCCACATCGAGGCTGTTTACCCCTGCTATTTAACACGCACCCTAGGTGATCCAATCACAAGTGGACAGCTCGTAATTCACAAAATCCCCAGGCTCCTTTAAAAAAATCAGCAATTTTGTGAAAAACTTTGCAAAAAGGCCTGAGCAAATTATTATTCATTCTTTCTGTAAATTCAATACATGAAGTTGTGTCTTTCCTTAAACACCCTGTCAGTCGTGGCTACTCCTCACTAAAGTGCATCTACTTGCCAACATTTAGCAGCTGTTTGAACACACTGTTTCAACTGATTTCACTACACTGAAGAAACACAACATTGTACTGACAGGTGATGATAAACACGTTACATTTTATAAATACAGTAACCAAGATAGACTGCTTCTTTGTCACCCATGCAGAAAGTCCAAACTTCCCTTAAAAAAATCATAATTTTAGGATTTGATGAGTTAGGAGAACCTTAATAAACTTTGTGAAACGCTGTCTGTCACAAATTCTTAATTATTTTAACCTTGCAAATTCTGCAAATGTTATCCATTAAGTTATTAAGTTATTTCTTTCTTTGCATAAAAGACTTAACATCTGTTCGGCCCACACTGTACTGATGTAGCTACAAGTTAATCTGCACTTGAGACACATGTGGAGACGCATTGTAATGCACATACATACTTAAGAGCTGCCCACTTGTGATTGGAGCACCCAAAACACATGTTAAAACCACACGTAAACCGCCTCATAGTTATTTTAAATGTTCATATAAAAATATTGATCAGTGCAGCTTTAATCTATCTATTGCAAGTCCCCAGACTTTATGAAAGTGCTAAATCATTGGAGTAACGACCTTTAAAGGTCTTTTCTCATTCTGATTGGGAGTTTGGGCCTGAGCATTCTCTTTGTCATTTGATTGGTCACACATACAGCACAAGATGGTCCTCATACAGCACGCTGTTGCCTCATGTTGTGAACATCCCCTGAACAAATGAATAAACCTGAGAGATCACCCGTCGGCTGTTACGTCTCATCATATTCTCGTGGACAGCTCTGCTACCCTCATCTTTTCCCACGATCCTGCAGTAGACCGTACGTCCACCTGTCTGTCTTTCCCCAGATTCCTTGGCCTGATAAATAACTGGGATGCATACAGTAGCAGTTTGTACATAGTGTTCCCTCTCTACAGAGTTGGCAGTGGGCTAGTAGAGATGGTCGTAGGCACTACAAGGAAACCTTCCTCTTTGGAGGTAAACTTTGTGACCCTGTTCATGTTCTGTAAGACCGACAGCTTTCTATGAGAGGGGCTGAAGCCAAAGCCTCTGGGGAAGTCCTAGTCTCATATTTCTATCTCTCAGTTAATCAGCGAGGAGAAGAGTAATGGGACAGATAAAGTGCAAAATGACCCCCCCCAAACCTCAGTGTGTGCCACTGGCCGTCTTTGGCTGTGTTGTTACCCCTGTACTGTGATGTCACGCCCTCGCCTGTCCTGGTCTGTCTCTGTCTGTCTGCTGTGCTCAGGGCCAGTCCAGTGGGGGCTCAGCTCTTTTTGAAAAAAGAGAAAAGTCTCTTGTCCCGGTCGGAGATGCGCTGAGCTCGTCTGGAGGACTGACCGCCGTGGGCCCTCGACGACCCTGACAGGGAGGTAGGGGCCGAGCGCCACTCGTCCTGGTACTTGTCCATCAGCTGCTGGTCAATCACTCTGTGCATATCATCCTAAAGCCAGGGACAAAGAAAAGAATGAGAGACATGTCACACAGAGGGGGCATGTGGTGCAGTGTTACAGGAAGTTCTAGGAAGATTGGACTCATTGATCAAGTCACCTGTTAGGTACTGATTACAGAGACACCAATCACTTTTTGTCCCTGATAGATCATTTATTTTTGACTTAGCAGGATAGTTCATACTATTTAAGTTAGTTAGTTTGAGTGTATTCTATGTTTAGAATATTTTCACCACTTTACCTCGCTGTCAGACAGACTTCTCTGACAGGAAGCTGCCACTGTATAAGCCAAACATCTCTCATTCAACCAGACTCCTTTTGCAAAGACTTTAACTTGACCTCACAGAACACAGGAGTCGCTGGCTTACGGCTGCCTCAATCGGTTAGTTGGTTTGCACTACTGTATGACTTTAGTAAATCCAAACTAACCCTTTAAAACGCTTAAGTCATAAATTAACACAAACAAACTAAGGAATCAAGGCAGCAGTAGACCAGAAACTTCCATGTTCTGCCAAGTAAAATTACAGATTTTGCCAGTGGAGTCTGGTTGGTTTGGAGGGAGCAATGTTTGGCTTACGTAACCGCAGACTCCTGTTGAAAAGGCTGACAAAGAATATTATCATGGACAGATTAACCTACTAGGTGGTCCCAGGGTGAAAATAAGTTGCTAGGCTCATTAACCTCCGTTCAACACACTTCCTGTATAATGTATACAGTTGTTCTATGACCTAACACTACCTGGCCTCAGATTTGCTATGTGGTAATTTGATTAAAAACCTTTATTTAGGAATGCAAAAAATGCACAAAACTGAAACAGAGAAGATCTAACAAAAATTATTTGGCCTGCCCTTATGATGTCAAGTCACTTTAGAAGTAAATTAAATGCATTTATATAGCTCTGTTTTTCCTAAACTCTTTACATTTAGCACACGCAGATCTCTTTCAAGGAAAACCTACTCCTGAATATTCAAAGCTAGTATAAGTTTTGTGTTGTGAAGAGTTAGCCAAAGAGTAATTTTCCCCCTCAGACTGAGTTGTCCAGAAATAAAACATAATTTGCGTACGTTCCTATCATCCTGTTAATCATCTTGTGACTCCTGAGACTGTTTTAAATCACACCAAATACTCGACCAGTGGTTGGAAGAGGTTGCCAGGTTTGTTGTTGGTAGTTCTTGAGAGATAAAACCACCAGGGGGCTCTGACAAGCTGCTAAAACAAGTTGGCAACAATTGTGATGGGAGACCTAAATACTCGGATACTTTTTTATTAGTAAAAGGTTAGTCTTTTTACTTTGGATGTCACCTAATATGACTTAACATATGGCAGCATAAATGTAACCATGCACCACTCAAACATCGTGATCTGTCGGGGATTCAAGGATGTTTTTAGTGTCTGTGTTCTCAGCTCTCAACAGGTGAGCTGATCAGAGATCCAGTCTCCTGAAAACATTCCTTTCAGGGCTACAGGTGAATGAGAGAGGAGACAGAGGTGGGTGGAGACAGAGGGTGGTGGGGGGTCGGGATGGTGCTCTGTGGTGGTTGATGGTTTCAGAGAGACAGGGGGGAGCTGGGATGGGCGTTTCTCCTGAATCAGCTAACCGTGGCGTGGAATGGCTTAGCATGGCGTAGTCGGGTTAGTGCAGGGTGAAACGGTGAGATGGCGCAGCTCGGGCTCACCTCTAAGGCAGGAGGGGGGGTACCACAGGGGAGAAAGGGTGGTACGGAAGCTGAGAAAGGCCACTAGATCAGAAACCACAAGAGCCAAACAGTAAAGAGCCCTGAGGAGGCAAACTGTGGGCAGGGAGAAGAGAGAGGAAAGAGCTGCTAGTTACAGACGAGGGAGGGGAGGGAGCGCACACACACACACACACACACACACACACACACACACACACACACACACACACTCACACACTCAGTGTCCTCAGGCTACATACTGTATGTAATACGTGTCCTTGCTGACACCATCACAGACAAGCAACTGACACACACCCTCAGAAGTTAATTGAGTGGTTTAGTGTGCACAGATTAAAATAGACTGACAGTAAACACAAGTTACAGGAGAGGGAAGGAAAATGGACAAACTGTTCAAGAAATAAGCGTCATTGCATTCTTACATTATATACAGGATTCATTCAGCTTTAAAAAATAAAATGAAACCACTTTTCAAACATTTTCATATCACCTAAAGCAAATATTTCCAGACCCACTCTCAGACATCTTTTCACTGCCATAAATATCATCTGTGTCATTATTTGATGTGTTTTGTTTAAACATATATTTTTACATGATTTATTTTCATGAATATTGATTCGTTTCACTGCATAGGAACCATGGTCAGAGCTATGTTGCACGGGGGACACTTTTAGTTGTTGCAACCCTCCTCCAAGAAGACATGAGCAGCAGAAAAGCATCATGCTCTACTTAAAGGTTTGAAGGATGTTACATCGCCCAGTTTGAAGATTTATTTTTTGTTCAAGTGGACTCATTCCCTCTTGGTTGTGTGCAGCCAGCAAGGTATGTTTATTTATGTGTGTCATGTTTCATCGTGCATATTTGTAGTCAGTTTGTGTGTGACATGAATGTGTGTTTATTTTGCACACTGTCACGGTTCAACTGTGGATTTGATGACCATGATGTTGATTAAAGCACAGTTAAGATGAATAAATCCATCAGCAACAGAAGAACCATGGTGTTGTCTATTTCCTGGACGGAGTGACACGCCTAAATTGTTACTATAAATACAACTTTTTTTTTTTTTTTTTTTTACCCACAGCAATCAGTGTAAATTGCCACTTTGTTTTTTTTTTTACCATCAGTTCAAATGAGATTGTGTGTTTTGATCATGATTGTTTTAAAGCTTGCTTATTTTCAGAGGAAGGGATCAACAGAAGACTGATGTACCTGTGACAAATATACTGATACAGATTATCAGTAATCAAGGAGACAGTTAATTGATATTTAGAACTGCTACTTGCAGTAAAAATTAAAATTCTAGTGTCAACATTTAGAATAACCAGTTGTGGTGTGTAACTAAATACATCTACTCAATTAAGTACAATTTTGCAGTACTTGAACTTCACTTGAATATTTCCATTTTCTGCTGCTTTATACTTCTACTCCAAATATTGTACTTTTTTACTCCACATTTATTTATTTTTTTTACTTATGTTGCTCTCCAGATCCAGATTATTTATATAAAATAAAAAATCAGTGATTATTATGGATTAAGCTCCCCAGTATAGTATATAAATAATCAAAATGAGCCCCACCGTTACCAACTGCAACATTAAAGTGATGAATGTATTAATGTATCAATAATATATGTATCATTCTCCTCGTTTACTTTTGGTACTTACTTTTGTACTTTTATTCAAGTAAGACTTTGAATCAGAGCCAAAGTACAGTAGCACGTTTTTCAACTGATTTATTTCATCATCAATCAGACTTTAAAAATTATTACAATAATTGTAAAAACACTTCATATCTGAGCCGATAATTGGCCAATCAGTCGACCTCTGATGACCCCCCAATTTCAAATATTAAAATATTTTTGTTAACAGTGTAGATTAAAAAACAGATTATGTTGAAATCAAGGAGTCAGAGTCAAATTCAAGCATATTCCTAACCTTAAAAACCTTATGCAAAACTTTCATGACTTTTATTGAACCCTGATCATAATTTTCTACCTACAAGTTTCATCTAAAGTTGGATGATCAAAATTCATCCAGACAGTTCAATTACTGCTCAGCTTCACTTATGTAACAACCTTAGCTGTTAGCCAGAATACTACAAAAGAACTATTAGACTTGTGCTAATATACCGCTTGTGACCTTTGACCCACCTGCCAAGCCTCCAGCTGCTGCGACAGGTTGAGCTTCTGCTGGATGGCGTCCAGGAGCTGGCTGTTCAGAGACATGATGTCTATTTTACATTTGGCCAGCTCCATTTCCACCGCTTTCTTCCTGCAAGACGCACAGAGAAACAGCGTGTCAACGAACAAAATCTACAGTATACTCTGATACAGTCAGTCAGTTAGCTTAACTGGGTGCTGACTCATCATACGGACTACAAGCATGGGGAAACAGCTACCCTGCCTCTGCCCAATGGAGACAAAATCTGCCTATCAGCACCTCTTGATGGCAACAAAGACTCCAGTAGGTCACTGTGCCCAGTCAAGAAATAGTCTGGCACGTAGCTGTTTCTCCCACCTTTCAGTCTTTATGCAAAGCAAAGCATATTTAAAGGGTAACTCTTGGCAAGAAAACAAACAAGCATATTTCCCCCCTATGACTTGTCAAACTATTCCTTTATATGGACACACAGAGAGGCAAGTGAAAAATGTCTGATCTATATTGTTTTCTCTTCTGTATTTATGACTAAAAAAAAGTTAACACTTTTCATTTATGAAAACAGGTTTTTGGCATTAAAAAAAATGTTTGTTGTTGTAATGCTCATTCTGGCCACAAGAGACTGAAGTGCACCACTACACATGTTCTAAATGAGACTAAACAGGTTTCATGTTTTCTTCCAGGTAAGTTTTAATGGTGGTGCAATTCAGCCTCTTGTGGCTAAAATGAGTATTACAACAACAAACCATTCCAAAACCCTTTTTCGCCTGTTTTCACAGATTAAAAAATGAAGTTAGAAGAATGATCATGGCAAAAGTTTTTTCTCTTCTATTCTTAAGTCAAGCTCAGGAGAGAAAACACAAAATGACAATATCTATTGGACAAAAAAACGCAAACTCAAAGGATTATTCTGGTTCATTACAGCTTGAGTCTTATTCTTGTAGTTTCAGCCATCACTTCTATCAGTCATCTTTTCTGATAACTGGCAGACACAACAAGATATCAAGCAGCCAGACAATTGGGAGGGTTTTGAAGGAGCCAAAAGTTAAGTCATAATATCTAAAACATTTCATCTGGCAATACAACTGAAGGAAGACCACCTAAAATATACGTAATAATCCTGCCTTGCATAGGAAAACTGTGTGCACAAAGGAATAGCAAGTACAGCAGGTCACAGTCAGTCTGAGGAGTCTGTACACTCTGATGGATGTTTGCAACAACTTGCACAGTTTAAATCATATTTTTTTGTTTTTTTCCTCCAAATAAGTTTGATCTAATTTGGAGGTTGTTTAAATCATAGACTGTATCATAAATAGAGGACTGAGCTTCCAGGTCTGAAGAGTCAGAAGCTAACGCAGAAGTGCCTTAAACCTACATTCTTTCTAATGGCCAGCAGGGGGCGACTCCACTGGTTTAAAAAACAAGTCAGATTAAATGTTCTCTTATGAGAAAATGACCCTACTTCTCACTTGATTTATGTCCTCAATAAACAATGTTCCAATGAGTTTATGGTTTCAGTTCTTCATCTACACGGCAAATTGTAAATTATGGTCCTATCTAAAGTAAAATAGATGATAAAGCTTTGTGATGGACAAGTCATTCTCAGTGAGTCCATCCAGTGCAACATACAGGGCTCACAAAACTCAGCTCAAACCGTCAAACTAGAAAGTGTTGACCAAACATGGATGCAGATTCTGTTACTACATTGCTTATTTCTTGCCTAAAATGTTTTCAGAAACACATTTTAGTGTTCTGTTTAGCTGTAATACAAGAAACTTTGTGGCCAAGCGGGCCGCTGTTTTTTCCTACAGAACAGACGAGCCAAATACCAAACACCACCACCCAGCAGCTCCACCCTCTTGTCAGTACTGAGTAATGCTCCAGTTGACAAATACTAAGTTAGCAGCCCCCATAATGTCAAACAAATAAGTGATGTCAAGGTGGGTTTGATTAAAGCCCATCTGATTGTCTGATTCTTCATGTTTTTTGCCCTGTTAGAAAGTTGTGGTCACCTGGATTTATCCTTTAAACTTGACATTATATTGATGAAGATAGTTATTGATGATGATGTAAAATGCTTCATATTTGCGTATGTGTTGTGACCTTACTTGGCTATGGCGTCATCTCTGTCTCTGATAGCGCTCTGGAGCTGCTCGCTGGGTTCTCGGATTTCAGCCATCATCTTCATCCGCTCGTTCTCCTCCCGGAGAGAGCACATCTCCACAGAGAGCAGCGCCATCTGCAGGTTGCACGGGAGACACGGTGTGTGAGTTGCTGGCCTCAAATCCGACACTGCATCCAGCTTCTAATGTGAACATTAACACCGAGGGCTGCTCACGTCTGAGACTGATCTTTAGTTGACCCACTTCGACGGGAAAATAACTGACCCGTGTGTGTGTCTCTCTCTGTGTGTGTGTATTTTGAGTAAATCATGTAAGATGGCATTTCAAACCCACAGGAGGGAGTGAGCTGTCCTGGCAGAAAGAAGACAAGGTTGAAGCGATGTCCTACATTACAAACAACATACATCAAGTTCACACTGGCACAGAGACGGGTGAGGAGGACTACATCTGCAGCAGTGTGTCATCTAAATGTTATTCTTAGACATGAGCGCTCCTTAATGCTATGTTATTCTGCCAAGTAAGACTGGATGTGATGGTGAATTAATAAGGGCTGTCTGACACTTCTCTTCACACAGTTAGCAGCAGAGCCTCACTGTGAAGATTTCTGCCTCCTGCACGCGCTTTAACCTCATCGTGCGTCACCTGATGTTTCGCTGATGTGTACATACATGGTGTGTGCATGTTATGAGTCTGAAGTCGGTACCTGGTTGTGCAGCTGCAGCACCTCCTCTTCGTTGCTGCGTGTTTTGTCCTGCTCGGCTTCGTACAGCTCTCTGACTTCCCTCAGCTCCTCTCCCAGCTTCCTCGCCTGCTCCTCCAGAGCCTCCTCATCGCTGCGTCGTGAGCCCTGCCAACACACAAGACACACACCACGTCACAACACACACGCACTCTGTCTTTATTATGGTAAGACTGTCTGTCTTTAAAAAAATGTTTGGTGACACTTTATTTTGTGCGTCCTATGAGTTTCTCATAACTTTTTAAAAAGGAAACTTTTATGAAAGTAATAGCAAGGCTCCTGAAAGGATTATGTAATTCATATTAAAGGGACAATCAACATATTGCACAGTAAGTGATTACTCAAAACAAGTTGTGTTGGTGTAAACATTAGCATAATGCAAAGTATCCAGAGACAGATGACTGAATAGCAGCAGCAGAGCAGAGACAGCAGGAGGGGCTGATGGAGACGCAGGATGTCAGGTCACATTCTACTTTAGCTAAGTGATTAATGTAACAGTGTATTGTCTGGACAGACTTTGGTTCTGTTAGGGGCAGCTCAGTGGTTAGCACTGACACCACAGCAAAAAGGGCCCTTCTCTGTGGAGTTTGCATGTCCTCCACATGTTTGTGTGGGTTTCCTCTGGTTTCTCCCACCATCTAAAACATCTATGTTTGGTTAATCTCTCCTGTCAGCGCCCTTAAGCCTCACTGACTTAAAGGGATAGATTACCCAAAACTGAAAATTCAGTCATTATCTACTCACCCTCATGCTGATTGAAGGTCAGGTTTAGTTTTTTCAGTCCACTGCTGGAGTTTCACAGGAAAACAGAGTTGCACAATCTCCCAAACAATGGAAGTGAAACATAAAATGCCTCCGTACTGCTCATCTGGTCTAATCCAAGTCTCTTAAAGCCCCAACATGCCAAGGTGACCATGTTTTTAGTCTGAATCTTCACTGTAGATCCTGGAGCCACGTTCACCTGCACATGCACACTGTCTGAACTGGGCATGTGTGGAGCGACATGTGCAAACAGCATGTCGGGACATTAGGAGACTAGATTATGCCATACGAGCAGTATGGAGGCATTTTATGTTTTTTTTTCCAGTTTCTCTTTAGGTTTGAAAACTGGTCACCATTTACTTCCATTGTTTTGGAGATTGTGCTACACTGTTTTCCTGTGACAAAACAAATCTGACCCTTAATCGGCATGAGGATGAGTGGCGAACTGTCCCTTTAAAACTGGAGTTGGTCCCTCGGAGCTGCACAGTAGCTGCACACTGCTCCTAATACATCAGATGGGATTAAATGCAGAGGATGCATTGCACTGTACTGTGTATGTTATACATACAGTTTACCTCTTACTGTATCTCCATTGTGTATCATTTTACTCGCTGCAGGAAACAACAAGAACAAGTAGGCGAACAGACACAAGCTCACTGCGATGTGATGCACTGTGCATTTAATATAGACAACAAGCAGACAGACCATACGCCCCTGGTACTACTCTGTTAATTCATGGCTCTTTCTTAAAAACTAAAATAAATGTGTGGATGATTACTGTAGTGCCACAGACCATTGTCTCTGTTTCCCCATAATAACACCAAATGACAGTTCGTCCAAGTAAATTATTAAGAGAGCCCTAAAATTAGGCATTACCTCACTTTTTTTAAAGCGGTACTGTGCAATTAAATGTGTTTTTGAGCTGTAGCTTACTCTACTGTGATGAAACACATTAACAGTGTTAGTTTTGACATTTATTACCAAAAAAAATGGCCGTTTCATGGGTTGAAAAAGGCTCAAAAGAGCTTCCACTGTTTTAAATCATCCTGATGCTTGCCAGGCCAATGCTGGCATCCTCTTCTCTGAGCCCCTTGCTCAGTTTTTAACACTTTTCAAAATTATACAGTCGGCGGAGTCAGGCTCAGATCTGTGGGCGCAGTTACACTTTAAAATTCGGGCTATTTTGACAGTCCTGACCAGTGTGCTGTTCATTACCGTGGACTCGTTGCCATCCAGCAGATTTTGTGTTAACCTCCGTAGCTCGAGTAGGCTGGTGTGGAGGCTCCCGGTAGGCACATCCTTGGCTGAGGACGTCTCTGACGACTCGTCCATGGAAGAGTCGGTGGACAGCGCAGAGTCCGTGACGTCGTTTCCCCGGAGATGGGAGCAAAGCGAGCGAACTTCACAGTAGGCCTCCCACAGTTGAAGACGCAGCTAAACAAGCAAGACAAGCAGAGAGAGGAATGTTCAGAAAAGCATGGCCACATGTTCCACAGTGATTTTAGCAGCAAATACCGGTGTAGCTACCTGCTCTCTCTCCTGCTCCTGCTCCTCCTGCTCCATGCTCTGTTCGATCTCACACAGCAGGCTGGACGGGTGCGGGGTGAGGCTTTGGAGGCTGTGCTCCTCCGTCAGCTCCTCCAGCCGGGCAGTCAGCTGCCTGTGGGACACCTGAACCTCCTGGAGCTCCAGCTGGCTCTGCCGTAACTGGACGCAAAGAACGGAGGAGGCAAAACTTTGGACTTAGACCTGACGGGTCAGTAGACTACTTCAAAATTAATTGTAGTGTGTTTACACAAAAATTAATTAATAAAATGAATTGAATTAAAAAATAATTTTTAATAACTACCATAAAGAAGTTTTGATTTTAACTGTAGTTAATAGTTATTTTACAGTTAGCAAATGTTCATGAATGTAAATATATGCTTTAAAAAACATTTATTGTAAAGTTTTATAAACATTGATTACAACCACGGCTGCATGATATGGTTAAAAAAAATCATATTGCAATTATTTTGACAGATATGAACATGGATTGTGATATGATTCACGATTAGTGGGAATGATCGTTTTTGCATAATTTTCATTTTCAAGGAAAAAATAATGTAGTCCAAGGCATCTCTGCAGCACTACTGAAAATCTGTACTTAAGTACAAGTACATGTTACATTGCTAAAATATTACTCAACTACAAGTAAAAGTACTGGTGTTAGAAAATATACTTCAGTAAAGGCACAAATTATCTGTCACAAAAGCCACTCAGAGTATTGGTTACTTTTAACCCCTGATGTCTCATCACCTCCAACCTAGGGTTGCAAATTCTGTTAATTTTCCTGAACTAATAGTTGAAATCAGTTATTAATCATTAATAATTTCTAAGATACAAAACACATTAAATTTTTCTGTTTTTCTTTTTTCATTTTTTCCAATTTTAAGTCAAAGTTAAAGTTTCCTTATTCAACAAATGGCTCCGCCAGACAAAACAATTTCAAATGAGGTGCAATTACTGCTCTGACTATTGATTAAATATCTGAGCTGCAACAGCATTTTGTTTTGTTTTTTGTACATATGTCATGGTTTCATTGGCCTGTTTGCGATCAGATCACCTGATTGGCTACTAAAATGCAGACAAAAGGTTTGGATATTCATTCAAATTGTACTCAGTACTCAACTAACATTTTAAAAGTAAGTAAGTAGATTACATCTTGTCATAAGTGTGAGGCTTGAAAATCCAAAGTACCCAAAAAACACTACTTAATCACAGTAATTTGAGTATTTGTGATTAGTTACTTCCACCCCTGTTCTGCAGCACCACAGTACTTCATTTTAGTGCTGTTTTGTCACAGATTTTTCCTTTATTAAAAAATTGCAGCTTGTTTATATATATATATATATATATATATATATAAATATATATATATATATTGCACTTGGCCACGTTGTGATTTCAGTATTGTTTCAATAATTGTGTGGCCCAAGTTGCAACTTTGATTGCCCCCAAATAATATTTACAGAAGCAGCACACAGTATTTATTAACCATTTACAAAGTATGATAAATACTTTACTATAACATCCACATAATGTTTTATAGACAACACTTAATGTAAAGTAAGTGAAGTCACTGGCTGTAATATAATAAGTAACATAGTATTACTAATAGTTAGTAAAAAGTATTCATTTTCATTCCATTAAAGTAAATCACTAAAGTTTAATCAACTATGAATATATCATTTATTAATCCATCAATTTATTTATGTGTCTGTACCTGTAGGTCCTTGTCGTGACACTGCCTCTCCAACACCAGCGTCCTCTCTCTGAGGTCGTCCACTGTATTCTGCAGCAGCTCGTTCTCCTCCAGCATGGCGTGCACCCGACGTTCCAGCTCCATCTTCCTCTCCGACAGCATCTTAATCTAACACGTCAAACGGTACCAGTTATTTGATGCACCACGGGACAGACTGGAGAAACTGAGGACTGTTTGGAACTCCCGGTCAACGGCGGACATACGGATGAGCTGTGGTACTTGATTGAAGGCTAAATTTCATTGTTTTCCTTGGTCTGTGGCAAGCTGGGCTCTTACACAAGATTAAAAAGTACTCCCACTGGCCTTAAGAATGTGTGTTGCCTAGCACGGATGTAGGCGTTAGTTGCCACCCTCGTCTTCAGGAATGTCTTGGTGATATGTTAGCGTCTCAGCAAGGCTTGATATCAGCTTACTCAATACCAAGCATGTATAACGGCCTTCTACTGAAGGCTGGCACTGCAGCAACACAACATATTTCTCATGAAATGTTTCCCTTGTAGCTGCCTGAGCAGCTTTCCCCATTAAACAAACATCAGTTCTTGTTCATTTTTATCCCTCCTGCTTCTGACCTACATCTGGTAACCTACTTCACAGCGCTGGAGCTTACATGTGGATCAGTTGTTTTCACTACCATATGAGCATCCACATTGCCAGGTTCTGGGTATTTTTGGGCTGCTAGTCTCTGCGTTCATACAAACAGGGCAGAAAGCCATTAGTCATCGGCACATGTCACATAAAGGAAAAGCGTTGGAAAAGTGGGAGCACCCAGACATTGCAGTATCTTGGCTAAATATAGAGTGGTAGCCTTTTCTCCCAATTATAGCGCAGGCTCTGCAGTCTGGGTGTTTTCTGCCTCGCTTTGAAGAGACGCTACGGGGAAATCTGAGTTGTTGTTATGCTCTTACAGTACCTTTGTTCATGGCATATCCAGCTGATAATCATACATGACACAACTGACATTACAACACGTCTCATGCTACGACAACTAAGCATGTTTTTCATGCTTGATGTCAGGAAACAGGGATTGCCATAAGTACGTGGAAATATCAAACAGGGATTTATCATTAAATGTAAAATACTAACATCTTATGGTTATACAGTAAAAGGTCAAAAGAGTCAGTATTTAATTCAGCAAGAGATCCAATAATCTTTCCTATAAAATGATGGTGCATTGCCCTATCATGAACTCATTTAATTGGACACAGGGGGAGCAATTTGAAATTCACAGGAAAATAATGGTGCAATCCTTGTTTCTATTATTGTATAAGGCGTTACATGCAGCATGCAGTCTGGCTGACAGACAGCGTCGGTATCCACTCACTTCTAGCCCTTGCTGCTCCAACCAAGAGGGAAGGAGGGTGAGGGAGGGAAGAATGGGTGAGGAGAGAGATAAAGATAGTGATAACAGAAAGAGAGGAAAAGAGTTGAGAGAAGTCCCACAACAACTGTCCTGACAGAATAAACGCTTCCTAGAAATGCTCTTAGCATGGCAGATAAACACCATCCTCCTCTGAAAAACAGGACATTTCATGAAAGCACTAGTTTACCTTTTGTGGGGTTTTATTCCACTTATTTTCACCAAAACTCCTACTTTAAAGCGAGGCAATGTAACTTTGCCAAACAGCAGACACTGTAATCCAAGTGGAAACTGCACGATATTAGGACGTTACATTTTCCACAAATTTACTTGAGGCAACTGCGTTAAAGGACCAGTGTGTAGTGGCATCAAGTGGCAGACACCCTCCCCTTCCAAGTGTATAGGAGAACCTATGGTGGTCAGGAAACTTGAAAGGGCAGTTTGTCCATTCTGGGCTACCATAGAAACATGGTGGGGCAATATGTCAGCCTCCATAGAAGATCTGTGACCTCTGTATATATAAATGGCTCATTCTAAGGTAACAAAAGCACAACAATCCTTATTTTTAGGAGATTTTACACTAATGAAAACATACTTATGACTATTATATTTTATTTCTGCCAATCATTCATCACACTGGACCCTCCAACGCATCACCATCAGGCGGCCTGAATGCAATGGAACCAAGGGTAGGAAACAGAAAACATGTTTCTGTCTGTGAGGTAAGGTGTCAATTTAAGGTTACATCTTGATTTACCATTGAAAGGATTGTCTGTGCTGAAACCTAATGTGACAGTAACATGAGTCATAAAATAAGCTGCCTGCCTTGGTAAAGTCAGTTACTCAGCAATATCTACCTAAAGTTTACTCATGTTAGCTAACGTTAGCCACCATTAGCCACTGCTCATAGCAGACTAAGTAAGGGCCTGATCTTTTTCCAGTTGTTTTGTACCAGCAGTAAGTATTTTGTGCTTTACTAATACACCCTGGGCGCTTTACAGTTTTAGTCTTGTGCTCTAACAGGTGAATTGAAAAATATGCTTAAATAATAATCATGTGGGACAAACTAGCCGTGGGTGTTGCTGGATACCCTGAGTTACATGAGTTTACCAGCCGTAGTTACCATGATTTGAACAGAAAACAGCAGTCTGAAGGCTGTACTTTAGATTTCAGGTAAGTTAAGCCGGCTAAGCTCACTTTCAGTGTCTCACTGGGCAGCCTGCAAGCTGCCCCATGATTTCTCCTCTTTGCAAGGGGCTCCTTTACCCGCGTGGATCACCGTTACACAGCGTCCAGCACAGGTTTTAGAAACATCCCCTCACAGTCTCAGTACCTAACTACTAACTAGGAAGTTAACTCGTTCTAGCGAATCAACATAAAGTGTACAGATCTGAGGTTACCTCACGGCAAAATCATGATAAGGCTTAAGAAAAGTGATTGCCTCTCAGAAAAAAACCTCACAGCACTGCTCTTCTTTCAACTACAGCTTCAACAAAAAGGCAGCAGGGTGCACCTCTGATCAGTGTACTGAAGTGAACAAAAGTTTGTCTTAATGCTACCAAACTATTGATACTGAACTATTGGTATGAGGAAGAATGTGTTCTTTCAAAAGTTACATAGCCTCGCTTTAACGTCCCTTGGGATCTGTTGTCACCTTAGCTACTCAGGCTTCAAGCTGAATACAAATATCTGCAACCAGGCAACATCATTTTTACAAATTGCTGTTTCTATTTCTCGTCAGATTTTTGTTTTTGCTGGGAGCTCAACCTCGGTGCGCTCAGGAAAGTATAATTCAATCAAGTGTACTTACTTTAAAGTGATGCTTAATGAAAAATGGCACTGATTGCGGCTCACCTCAGCCTGTAGGCTCTCTAGTCGTGTCATGTGCTGGCTTGTAGACATACTCTTCTCCCTGAAGTCGTCCCGTAATGAATGGACCTGAGTGGACAGCTGCCTCTCCACCTCTGCAGCCTGAACGGAGACAGAGACAGAACAGAGAGAGAAAAAAATTAGTCCACGATTGCCTTAACTCGCTTTAAGAGAATACTCCACCAACTCCTGCAACATTGTCGGACTCCCACTGGAGCCACAAAAGACTTTATACAACTTTTTTCCACAGTTGCTGTAGTGCCCCGACACCTGTAAGAGACTCTGATGTGTAAAATCTGCTGAGTTGTCCTTTAATTATTGTTCATGTTGACATTAGAACACGTTGTTGAAGTGTTACTTTAACTGCTCAGTTAAATTAGAAAGATTATACAGCAGATCTTTTGTGTGTGTTCCCTTACAAACATACTGAGGTGAGTCACTGAAGTCTGATAGCAAGCGTAGACACACACACACACACACACACACACACACACACACACACACACGTAGACATGCATAAACACACTCATGTTCACAGTGTTCTGAGTGTTACTGACGTGTTACTTGTAAATCAGCCCGCCCCGGTCTGTTCCCGTCAATGGTGCTTTTTTAATGGCCATTTCTCTGAAAGGCCCAATTTTACCCAAATGTCACGGCCCTTTTTGAAAGCCTCAGACAGTCCACTGCTCGGTGTTTGTGCTCCATGTAGCCCACCAGCCGACTGGATGCATTGGCTGAGTTTATTGGACAGGTACGATCAGGCCACACCGAGATTCATTAGCATAAAGCTGCACTCAGGAAGCTACCGTTTGCATTATCATCACTGCCATGGCAACAGCAAAATCCTAAAAACCACTCACTTTTTACAGCCCTCTGAGGAGACTAAACATATAGCAAACATGTCAAAAACAGTCAGACAGGGAGCAACTTATCTGTACACTGGGTGCAATTTAGATTTTTATTACTGTGATAAGCAGCAATTCTCAACTCTAATTGAACCAGGCATGTCTGAATTAAAATGATCATGTTTTGGTTTGTCTTTCACTATCACCATCACTGGGTGCTGAGTGAACACTGAGCTGTATTATAGCAACTTGAAGCACAGCCTCTAGGTGGCACTACACACTGCTGCAGCTCCTCAAGGGGCTCGTGTGAGGAGGCTCAACAGCTGGTTGCGTGGCTACATCAGCTCACTCCAGTTCACTTCTGTCCTTAGGTAACACTGGTTGTAGCCTGTGCCTGTGTTCTGCTGGGAGTGTCTGGAAAGGACAAGCTGCCAGGACGGCTCTGCGTCAGCTCCGTCTTTCTAGGCCTCCACTCTGAGCAGTAACTACAGTAATCATGCAGCAGTCTTGAAGCGCTGTGACTGCTCTGTTGTAACCCTGAGTGATTTCTACAATAGAACCGCAGTAAAACTGTAATTAAGGAATGTCAATAGACTCGTGCATGTCGAAAGTTCAAAATGTTCTCTCCACATAAAAATGGCTCTAACAAAGAGGTAGTGTTATTATATCTGCAAAGGTTTTTTTAATGCAATAAATGAATAAATCAGAAAGGATTATTTCACATGTTATGTGTCCCAAAGGTACACAGCATTAAACTTTAATATATAACAAATCGACTTATTTTGCAAAATGATCACAATGATGATGGTTATATTATTTCCACCTCACTTCCATTAAACCTGGATTAAACACACGGTCTGTAACTTCTACTGCTCAAAACAACTACAAATATGGACGTCAGTGATGTTGTGACGTAGCGTGAGCTCATGGGAGTCGTCTGTCATGACTTTAGGCAGAAATTATGTTTATGAAATCATGAGATAACGTATTTAAGTATTATGAATGTTACATTTGTTCATGTTCGCGCTCCTTCTTCTTCACTGTCTGACATGTCACCAAGTGGTTCCTGTGTTTCCCTGGAAGTTAAAGCAACAGCTGACTAAATTAAACGCACCCTTACCTTGAATATATATAAGGATTTTTTTGGACAATGTTGGAAATATTTGGGATATTAGGTAAGGATCACCGTGTGTGTAAACTCACTCTGTTAAGTATTTTAAGCTCATACTAGAAAAAGAGACTTTTACCAAAGGTAAAGATTCTAAGAACAGAAATAATTTAATCTATGTTTATTTTGGACAGTGAAGCTTTGGGATGTATCATGTATTCTTTTGGTATATGGAGGGGCTCATCTTTCCTTAGATACAAGTTGAGGGGCTCCAGGGACAAAAGGTTAGGAACCACTGTTTTAAAGTGGCATTAGCTCCATATTTTCCATATTTAGTGTAGGGAATGCTCCTGCAACCCAACCCAAAACTTCATTAAATAGCTTTAGTGTCAAATATGTTTGTTTGTTTTGTTTTGTTTTTATTGTTTTTAATGTTTTTAATATTTTACCTTTAATATTATCCATTAAAGAATGCTTATTCACTAACTACTCTGCAGTATACAGTGTCCTCATCATGGATGATCATCTGATAAGGATAATGTCTGTCTTGGAACATGGCTTTTAGCATGATATTCTATGTATAGCTACATTAAGTCTCTTACACAGGGTTCTCTTTTAAAACAAGTCACCTGGAAACATTGAAAAGTCAGGCAGAGATGAAGCTTTCAGGCAACCCACAGAGTTTTAGCATTAAATTTTTCACTAGTAGTGAAGGGTATTAGGGCCATGCATAAGGGAAAAATGAGAAGAATTAGAATGTACTGTAGTTGAAATATCCCATGACAACTGTTTGATCTATTTTATATTGAATTATAGTTGCCACTATAACGTTTCTAGATTTGAATGCCCCTGAAAAATTCAGCATTACACATTCAAAGAATTATTTGTAACTACAGTTTATCTCAGGTCTTAAGTCACCTTGACATATTTATATGTATTACTATGAGCTAATGTCTCCAGTGGCTCAGACAGTGTGTATTCAGTTTAGTGGCCAGATGTGAGTTTCAATGCGACGGCGGCATGATCCTGTCTTCTCTGTGTGGGAAACAGATGTGCGCTCAGCGGAGGCCAGTGCAGCGGCGGGTCACAGTGGCAAACGTGACATCTGACCCACTGACCCACCGCACCGACAGATTTAGATCCCGACGAAAAAGCACAGAGTTGACCGCGGACTGCCTGATTTGCAGATACTCACTTAATCTGCACGCAAATTCCTCAGATCCCAGATGAAGCATTATCAGCACGACAGGACAAACAGGGGCAAATCAGACTGCTGCGACAGAATCCAGGGCAGCAAAGTAGGGCTCAGCAGGGAGACACGTTCCTTTACAGCCTCTTTATATGACATTTTACTTGACCAAATACTGTACATTCACTTTACAGAGGAGGGTGGAAGCTTGAATCCCTCCTGCTGACTCTCTTGCAGGCTGTCTGTGGAAACATGATCTAGCAGATATGACCACGAGTCTATCAAAGGTCTTCGGTGGCACAGCCTCGCATCAAACTATCTGTATCCTTGTGCCATTCTGTAGAGCACATTCCCATGGTAACAACACATGGAGTTTCAATTTGCATGTCACTCCGGTTGTCATAGCAACCAGGGAGAAGTGGGATTGGCGGAGCTGCGACTTGTGGTTTCAGTGCTTCTGGTATTTTCCTTAGTCACTTTCACAGAGCGCTGCCTTGTCTAGACTTATGGAGGATGGGCAACCCCACGTTCAAACGGTTGCATAACAAATACTCCGAGTGACAATAGGTGCCAGTCAGAGGGCCGATCCCGCGAGAGCTACCTTGGGCTGATGGGAGGCAGACGTTATGTGCTCCAGTGGTTGGATGTGATGGAAGCTGATAGCTGGACAGACGCCCAGGGACCGTGTTCAACACTGGCTACAGGTTGTAAAAAGAGGAGTGAAAGTGAACCTGTGCACTGTGTGACGTGGATACACTGTAGTGGTGACGCACAGACGCAACATAGGATGCCATGCAGAGCTCTGCTTTTGTCATTCAAAGACATTACACCTTGCCTGTTTGATTATTGTGAATTATGAGTCAAACAATGGAACGAATAGCCTGAAATAAGCAACTTTGCTGACTCACTGGAGGCCAGGCCTGGACAATGAAACAATACTATCAGCAACAGACACTTAATCAATAAAATGTTCAACAGTTTCACTTAAATGCATCAAATGCAAACCGCCATGAAAGCACATAAGGGACGTGCCCTGGCTCATAAACATCATATCCCTTGATAACTGAGTGTGCTTCCAGTACAAACAGCCAATCATTTAATAGGTGTGTTGTTCAGTTACACCATCGACATGTGACACAACAACAGAAACAGCAGGGAGTCAGAAAATGAGAGCAGATGGTGAAGAAATAGTAAAAAAGGACTGGTCAGTTTGCCAGTATGGCAGTTTTTCTTTTGGAGTTCTGCTGCTAGGAGTCTCTCTCACATTAAAGACACAATAACAAATAGACAATAACAAAAGACGTAGTTTTATGTTGTGAAGTAGCGTGAGATCCTGGTGGTTATCTGACAGGACTAATGAAGAAATCAGGACAAATCATGTTTATTGTGGAGGTAATATTTAAGTTTTATTCAAGTTATGTTTGGTGAAGATGTGCCAACCTCCTTCTTCACTCTCTGACCTATCTGATGTATCCCATGTTTTCCAGGATGTTATAGCAACTAGCTAGCAATGCCTAGCAGTAAACACACTGATACCTTGCTTAAATGACAGATTTCTCTGCGTTTTAACATTGGGATTATTAGTACACAACAAATATAACATATGAATTGCATTTTAGACCCTTTAATGCAAAAATTTTACATTTTACACCATTAAAGGGAAAATTTGACACTTTTTATGTGGATGTCCAGTCAGTGTTGATGACATTTTGACATTTCTCATTGCTTGCTGTATTGACAAAGAAAAGAAAAAGAAAGTAGGTAGTAGTAGATGCATACCAGGATGTATTGCGTGCAAGATTTTGACCCCTGCGCCCATGTTTTCGTGTCACCACCTGAGCCTTTAGCTATTAAATTGTTAGCCTAAACATAGCATTAGGTGACAAAAATACTCATCTAGTATTTCTCCTGGCTATCCAGAGGAATATAAATCAAAGCTGAAAGAGCTGGTAGTTCTTCCTGCTTCCAGTGACATCACTGATGCACAAGGAACTGCTGACTTTGCAACATTAGAACTATCAATGAAATGTCAATGTAGCGCTGAGGAATTTATTGCTTCAATTGATTACATGTACCATCAATATTGACTGGACATCCACATGAAAAGTGCCAATTTTCCCTTCAAGTCTATTATCACCTCTGCACCTTGATAAATAAAGTGGTTAAACACAACCTTTTTTCTCCTGGTCTATTTTTAATATAGGTCATTTAATAGTACTATGAATTTGTGATGTCGACTGAAATTAAACACTTAATCATGATACATTTTTCAGTTATATCGCCCTGCTGGACTGCTGTCAACGTTTAATTAAGTGAATTCTAAAGATTGAGGGAGGTAGAATTGACCATGGCCATAAAACACGCAGACACTTCTGCTGGAGTCAGTGCATCCGCAGCCTTCTCTGAGCATGTGTGGTAATGTAATTAAAGAAAGGTTCCCTTCCTGCTGGTTCACTCTGATCAGATTAGGCCCGAGGAGATTGGCTGTTCTCACGCTGAAGACACAGACACACCAAGCACACACCTCCCAGGCTCTGCTCCTGGATCAATGGGAACCTATTTTCTCTGGGTGTACTTAAAATATATGTATAGCTTTATCACCCAATATTGGAAAGCTCATTCCCACATACGCAGACCCACACCAGAGAGCAACAACCACAGGGGGTGTCTGTGCACCGTCCAGGATAAGATGTGACAACAGAGGCGGAGACTAAATTTTTAGATCTTCTTTGCCTAAATATCTAAGTTACCTGCTGTTATTAATTAAGTAGAGTACGGACTGGAGTTGTTTTGGTTTCTGACTGATTGCTTATGGCAAGGCTATTAGTAAGGATTATAACCTAATCCCCTCAGCGCTCTATCTTACCCCCTTACTTACATCACTTCCTGTGAGGTGCCCTGCCTTCTCAAGGTCATCCCTCTGCAGCCAATTGAAGAACTGATTCTTGAGTTATTAGGAAGGTGATACACTGTTTTTATAAATCAAAGGTTGCTGTAGAAATCATCTTCTGAAAAGCAGGCGATTTATGGAAAATACAAACACATACCTACATAATAAGAAGTCATAGGAGCGCCACAATAAAGAATAAATCTGTATACAAATGAGAAAGTAAATGTGGACACATTTATTTGTTTATTTATTTCTGCATATATTTACGCTTTGTAAAATATATTTATTTATTGCATATAAATTGCTCTATTTTTTCTGTATTTTAAAAAAATCTAATTTCATTTATTTATCTTTATCCCTGTATTCGTTTCCCTGTTGTTTTACTCCTTCTTGTTTTTACTCCTTGAAAGGCCAAGCTGCCAATCAACTGGTTTTGAGCGGGCCTTCCTGTCCAGGCTAAGTAGTCAATTCTTGCACACGTGAATTCGGCTTTGCCAAAGCAGGATTATGTCTGTTATTTATCTTTATATTTCTACTTTTCTTATTTGCATTTTCATTCTTTTATTTATTTATTCCACTTTATAATTTCCACTCTTATTTTCTTTTTCTTTACAGATTATCCTCTTTTATGGCACTCCTTTGACTCTATACTTGCTGAACTAAAATAAGAAATGTGAAATCAACACCTAAATAAACACATCAAATACAAAAAACTAAAAAATGTTGGTAATTAATTAGGAAATTAATAATTTACTTCTCCATTTCTGTATATCTTGATTTAGGACTACAAAAACAAGCTCATGATCACTTGGACAGGAGGCCACATTAGGACCAGTTTAGATCATAATAAGTATGTTGTGGTTAAAGAGTTAACTATTAGGAGAAACAGGAGGGCAGATGAAAATAGCAGGCCTCCAGTGAATCCACTACTGCATGGTTTCCTCAGGGCAGTTTTACGTTCCCTCCTTTCACTGAGAGCTGTAAACAGTTAACAGTACTTAGTCACAGCTCATTGCTTAGTAATGAGCACAGACAGAGAGAGAGGAAGAGAAGAAGGCAAGACAAACCGACAGAAAGAAGGATAAAATGAGAGAGAAAGCGAGCACTGTGGCTGACCTCATTTATGCTATTACCCAGCAGGTCTCCCTCTGTCTGCCCAAATCACTGAATCATGAGATCTGGATCGATGCAGTCAATTAGGTCTCATAAATTTCACTGAGTCACAAAGACCACAAGATATGCCCCCCCCCCCCCAAAAAAAAAACACAATACAGACCACTTTCAGGGAATATCCTAATAGATTTCCCACTCCCAGGTTTCAATTAAATTAAAGGCAGTTTAATTATGCTAAGTGCACGCTCCTGCTTAGATCTGTAGCGACTGACCAGAACAGAACAGTCCTTGATTGCGATGTGATGATGGTGTTGGGGCAACATGGGGCGGGAGGCTGATTTAATCTGATCAAGATGAGAGGCAGCACTGCTCTGCACCGGAGCGAGCTGAAGGGTTAAAATAGACGGCGTGGAACCTGCTCCTCTCTGAGCAGCGTGCGCCTGGCAGGAGCTCATATCCTCTCCATCAGGAAGGGAAACAAACGCATGCAAGTGTGAGCGTCGCCGCAGACAGCGCTGCTGACGGGGTTATCAAAGCACCTGTACAGGCTTGTCAACCTTACTATACACACGCAGCTCCTGGGCATCCTGAAATATAGCTCCCCAGCAGCATCCAGAGCCAGCCTACCTGGCAGCTGACAACAGTCTGATACCTCTGTTTATGGCCCTTAAGTTGTTATAATGCTCCTACAGGTGTTTATAATGCATTTCCCTCTGACAGGCTACGCAGAATGGCGTAGTTCTGCTCTTAGAAAGCAAGCTTGCCACTGTGACGTATCAGTGCTGTAGTGTGACAGCGTTATATTCAACCACACAGTTCAGGAGACGTGACATAATATATAATGACTAGAACAGTTCAAAGCTTCAAAGCTCTGTTCACAACATTGACATCAGAATTCTTAATCTGCTGCGCAGCTCTTTTTTGTACATCTGTTCATTCTGTTTAAACCTGCTATTTCAGCACAGTCACAGGCTACAGTAATATTATTACTATTCAGCCAATACCATTTGTAGAATTAGATTACTATAGTGGCTGCGTGGAGTTGTGTAATCCAAAAAATTCCAATAAAACTGAAGTCCAACAGTCAAAGCTTATTGAAAAAAAAGATAAATGTAGTCATTTCCAAAGTTGAGAACATGTGTTTGTGTTGCAAAATATTGTGCTTCAATCCATATTCAGCTTTTCAAAAACATGGCACAGGCATGCACCTGCATCGAGGCAGTCTAAACATAAATAACATTAATGTATGTGAAAGTGACTGGAGACAAACTCATTTGATCTGATTAATTTAACTTTAATCCATGTTTGAGGATTTTTCATTTTGTCATGACATTTGAAAACCTCAATAAAAGCTTTGAATGTGAATGACTGTCTCAATATTTTTAGGTTATGCCCTGATGTATGATATATGTCTCGATACACACATTTTCTCTAAAAGAACATACAGCAAATTCTCAAATAGTGATGATCTTATAGAATATGATGTATCGCTGTAGATTGAACTATCCAGCAGAAGCAGGGCTGGAGGGTATGGACAAAATAGAATGAAATGCCTCAATATCAATACTGCAACAATATTGTAGAGTGGACTATTAGTGCTTTTACAAAATATTAACAAAATGAGATCAGGGTTAGAGGGAGGGGATGATGCTGATGATGCAGCAAAGGGCCAGAGGCTGGAATCTGATCCATGGCTGCTGCAGAGGTTTGATAGTCTCAGTACAGTGGCGCCCCACATTAAGATTTTTGATTAATAATCACCAGTAATGTGGATTATTCAATTATTAGTTGGTCTATAAAATGTCAGAAAATGGTGAAAAATGGCAATCAGTGTTTCCCAGAGCTCAGGATGACGTCCCCAAATGTCTTGTTTTGTTCAAAACGCAAAGATATTCAGTTTACTGTCATAGAGGAGGAAAGAAACCAGAAAATAGTCTAATTTAATGAGCTGGAATCAGAGAATTTTAACTATTTCTTCTTTAAAATTATTTAAACTGATTAATAAATTATAAGAATAGTTGGTGATTAATTTAATAATCGATTAGTTGATTAATCGTTGCAGCTCTAATTTAATTTTATATATAATATCAATATTCTGTCCAGCTCTACAGTATATAATCCAGGCTAGTCCCCTAATATCACAAACTATAATGTCAAAGAGTGTAAAAGAGTTAAATCAACGCCTCTCTTTAAAGATAAAACTCACTGAGGAGCTGCAGTAGTGTAACATCTGGGCGTCCACTCTGTATGGACAAAGTGTCCTTGTTTTGGTGTAGATGGAGCAGATTGAGGTGTTGTACTGAGCTGCTTAGCAGGGCTTAATCAGCTGTAGCTACCAACGCTAACGCTCTCGGCTCCATCAGTCTGCATCTACTGCCAGTCTCCGGTTCTCCTGATGTGTGTGAAGTACATCACATCAAGGATACAGCCTCAAGCCAACCCTGAGCGCTGCTATATGAACGTACAGTATGTATGTATCTATCTGTCTGTCTGTCCATCAATCAATCTGTCTGAGTGTTTCACATGAGGCCTTTTCCACTCTGCTTGTTATAATAACTGCACTCAAATTACCTGTCAATATGCGGAGAGCTATTGCATAAGTGTGCAGTCAAATCACTGTAAATTATTCAACATAAGACCCGGAAGCTCCACTTTTATATTGATGAGTTAGCATAATGCAGGTGAAGTTAGAGGGAGACGGGCTGGGTGGAGGTAAGTCCCCCCTGAGGGACGATGAATCCTCACTTGGCTGAGCATCTTATGTCATGTCAGCCATGCGGACTTGAACTGGACTGAGTGGCCCCGAGGCCAAGGAGGAACACATACTGTAGACACACATACACACACACACACACAAACACACTCTGGGTGGAAGGGCATTTAAAGCAGCATTAAGACCATGTGACACAGTGACTCAAGCTCAGACTAATTAAATCTCCCATGCAGATTGGCCAAGCACGCCTGAAGCAGTACATCTGAATCACATGGATACACACACACACACACACACACACACACACACACACACACACAGACACTGCTTCTCACCCTACTGAGTTGCTCCAGCAGTCTGTGGTTCTGCTCAGAGAGCTCACTGATGGCCTTTGTCTTGTCCCTGTCAGCCTCCCTCAGCTGGACCTGGTGGCGCTCCAGCTCGCCCTGCAGCTGCTGGACGTCCGTCTCCAGCTCGGCCACGCGACCCTCCCACTCCCCCTCTCGACTTTCCAGACGCCGGCGCAACTCATGCTTCTCCTGCTCCAAGTGCTGCGTGTGAATGAGGGGAAAGAGGGTTAAAAGGCTTGATTTGCTTGGATTAGATGTGCAATATTACATTCATTTTACAGAATTCAAGTATGAATGAAATCAGTGAGGGTGTGACAAAATCACTGACTTCACACAGATGCTGCTGCTTCAACAGCCAAAGAAAGTTGTGCTCATTTCATGGAAATATCTCACTGTATATATGGTAAAAAAAAAAAAAAATCAGGATGGCAACTTGCCAAACATTACAACAATAAAGGAATAATCATGTTTTTTTTTTTTCCAAGGGCTAAAATCACTACTCTAACTTTTTTACCTTCTATGCAAATGTCAGTGTTTACATTGTGCTGCCTATGATTAGAGCCCGACAGTGTATCGCTCGACAGATATTCACAGATATAATGGTCCACACTGGTATTGGCATATATGTTGCGCATATATGAAACTTTTTTTTTGCAGAACACAATACAGATTGCTTTCATTTTTCAGCGTTATTGGCAGCATTTAGTGTGTATTTGATCCTTTTTCCTTAATTCAGCTTTAATATATACATATATTGCTCTGTTTTGCTTTTTTTTATTTATATTTAGGTATAATAATAACAAACATCTGTGAAAGTTTACTGTCTTAGTGCCCTGGTATCATTTTGGACAATAAATTTAAACTGTAATATCCTGCCACCATTACATATCTTTGTAACAAATGTTGTGAGGGATCATTGCAGGTGTGTTTTTATGTTTACATTATATACACAATATTCTCTATAAAGAATATCGTGCAATGTATCAGTATCAGATTTTTTTTATTCCCTAGTACTGGCATATACCCCAAAAATCCCTATGATGTCACTATGCCAGGACTTTACGTTTAGCATTATCATAAAAATATATGATGTTAACAGTGAAGAAAGTTTGACTACCAGAAACTGACGTTTTGATACAAAACAAGACATAAAAACACACAAATGAGTGGCAAAAACTGCAACTATGACGGGCTTAAATTCAGATATATAAATTAGTGATTCTGAATTGAACCGGTGTCGTTTCAACAGCTCCTGGAGTGACAGTTCTGCTAGTAGGAAGCTTCCTTTTTATTCTCTAGATGGCAATGAACAGTGGACAGATGCACTGCAGCACCAGCGGCTGCCAGAGTTTGGATGGGGGGTTGTTGTTACGGTTAAGTCCAAGGCTGAAGCAGCTGGCATCTGTGTGGCCACTATTTTCATCTCTGTGCAAAATGCCTGAACAAAAGGTGGGGGGGGATCAAAGAGAATCAAAACAACATCACAAAACAACATCAAGCGCTGTTAGAACAGGATACCAGGACCTGCAACAACATCAATGATAAGAAGAGTTTGACATTAAGGGGCAGCTTATTTCTCTGGGGATGAATATGGATCAAAGGGCTGAGCAGATGTACAGGAGATACAGTAGGGCCTGGACTGCCACGGGATTAGTCTTTGTGTGTTTTTCTCAGGCCACGTGTTGGCTTGTGTGAAGGATTTTGAAAACAACATGAACAAAAGCTCAGCTGTGCAGCATTCATTGTAAACATCATATGTGAAATAATGAGGTCGCTGTAATGACAGAGACAGTGTATTTGTCTTTATCTTTAGATCAGAATAATCATCAAGTTTCAGTTCATCCCATGCAACTACTCCCCAACTTATAGCACAGAGGTTTTCAAACTTTATCATGTCAAGGACCCCCACACATTTCATCATGTGCCTCCTATTTGAGAGGATTTTGTCTGACAGAATCCCCTCTGAGTTATTATTTTTAATTTTGAAAATATAAAATAATACATAGTCCATCCCTGATCTGAATCAATACAGCCAACCCCATGTCTTTGCTTAATGTCTCAACTCTGAAAAAAGTAATAAAAGTTAAAATATTCTGTTACTGTTTTTGCTGAGACAAATCCACAATCACTGAAGGACCCCTGTCAGTCCCTAGATCATAATTTGAAAACCACTGTTACAGCACATTAGGTACAATCATATGCTAGCATAAAAACTAGACTCATGCTAGGTGGATCCCTTTTTTTCTGTGGCAGCCTGAATGTGGAGCTACAGGCAGCATTTGTTATGATCCTCTAGAGTTTGTTTACATTGTGAAGGCCTAAAAACTTGACTCTAGGATTAGGGTGTTTCTAGAACAAACCACAGAGAGGATTGGAGCAGCATTAAAGCTTGAGCAAATTATATTTTCTTCTTTGAGTTTACCTCTAATTTTTCGTTGAGATCTTTGTGCATTTTCTCATATTGCTTGGTCAAGTCTTGGTTTCTCTCCAGCAGCGCTTTGCCGAGTTTAGCAGCTAAAACCAAGTCTTTTTCCTTTTGACGGAAGAGCGACTGCAGGTCTGCGTTATGCCCCACCGCAGGCGTCTCTAGGTCCGACAGCTCGTCCTCGTCGTCCCGCTGCCCGGCAAGCATGGCCAGTTCCTCCTCCAAGGCCATGCCGAGGCCTCCGGAGCCGGTGTGCCGCAGCGGGTGACCCTGAAAGCCGCCGGGCTCCTGAGCGGCGGGGCTGGCCCGGGGCTCCATGCAGTCGCTGTCCAGCTCCAGTGGTGCTGAAACCTGCACGGCAGACGTCTGCAGGTCTAGGCAGAAAGCGGACATCGCCGACCGGCGGAGGAGAAGCCAACAGATAAGAGCCGACTGATTTCACTCCGGATGAACCCACCCTGCTCTGACAGGGTTGGGCTGACCGGACCGGCTTGTAATCGACATTTCATCCATAATTCTCGCAATTCCGAGCTGGATCCAGTTAGATTGTAAACTGCTGTCTTCCCAGTTTCCTCACGTCCCTCTCTCCTCGTTAACCTACCAGCCGCGACTCTCCGGCTCTGATTGAATCCCAGCAAACACCGCCTCCTCTGCAGCTCAGTGACTGGCTCTTTATAACTGGACTCACTAAATGATTTTATCCCGGGATAAACCGCCTGGATGAGCTCTGCGCAGCGGTCGCTCGGTCATGGTCCATCCCGTCTCGGGGTCCTGGGTCCCCCATAATGATCGGCCTGTTACACCGGAGGCATTTGCCAGCCAAACAGATGAGCGCGATCCCGATTCCTTCTCAACCTCTTTCCCGTCTTGTATGCGCGTTCGCGCCACGGTAGTGACGCCAGCTGCGACCTGTTACAAACGGCCAGCCCATTGGCTGAAAATGATAGCGCCATATTTTGGTGCTGCTCGCACACATCTGTGACATCCAGTAAATGAGCACGTGAAGAGGTAACATCAGAACAAGTGGTGCACGAGCCAACCTCAGAAATGATGAAGCAAGAAAATCCTGTGATGTTTGGAAAATCCCCTACATTTACATTTCACATAAACATTTCCATAAAATAAAAAAAAAAAGTATTAATATTATTTGCGTAATTTGATATGTTATTATGAAAACAAATACCAACATTTTACAGTAAAACTACTTCCTTTATTATGTTTCCATTCCAACTGTAGTTTTTTCTCACAGCTGTATAGGTAAATATGAAATAGGTGTTAAAATTATACAAATTAAAGGGATAGTTCACCCAGAAATGAAAATTCAGTCTTTATCTACTCACTCTCATTCCAATTGAAGGTCAGGTTTAGTTTTTTAGTCCACAAAACACTGCTGGAGTTTCACAGGAAAACACTGTTGCAGAATCTCCCGAATAATGGAAGTGAATGGTGACCAGTTTCCAAACGTAAAAAAACAACAGAATAAAAATATAAAATGCCTCCACACTGCTCGTCTGGTGTAACCCAAGTCTCCTAAAGACCCAACATGCCATAAAAAATGTTATTTACACCATTTTTTGCCTGAATCTTCAATGTAGATCCTTAGATTGGAGCCAAAGTCACATGCACACTGTGAGCAGTATGGAAGCATGTTATGGTTTTTTTGCAGTTGTTTTTTATGTTTGAAAACTGGTCACCATTCACTTCTATCATCTGGGAGACTCTGCAACACTGTTTCCCTGTGAACTTCCAGCAGTGTTTTGCAGACTAACAAAATAAACCCAACACTCATTTGGCATGAGGGTGAGTAGGTAATGACTGGCTTTTCATTTTTGGGTGAACTGTCCCTTTAATGTCTTTTTCCATTAGTATAGTAGAGCCTCTCCAGTGAGCCAACATGCACAATAGCAGGAAGCCTAATTAGTATCATTGATAACACCTGTGTTCACACTTCTTTTTCATGCTAACATGGCTGTTGTGAAAAAGTTCTATAATTACCTGACAGTTGTGTAAATTAGATTTTTTAAAATTAGATGCAATGTTTGCAATTTTAACTGTTATTAAATTACACAGTAATATGTTTAGTGATTAATGTCATTTCTACACTCAAGATGAGAATGGTATTTACAGGGTAATGAATTAGAAATTATAAATCTGATAATAACATAATAAACAAAACAATACAACACTCTGAAAGGTGCCATTCTGAATATTTAGCCTGCATTTACTTTACTTTTTATGTTTAAAGGACCAATTCACCCTAAAATCAATATCAATATCAATCAATTTTCCCTCTGACCTGTAGTGCTCTTTATCCATCTAGATAGTTTTGGTGTGAGTTGCTGAGTTTGCGAGATATAATCCGTGGAGATGTCTGCCCTCTATCCAGTATGGGACTAAATGGCACGTTGCTTGTGGTGCTCAAAGTGCCAAAAAATAGCCTATATTTGAAAAACTCAACAGCAATGTCTCTTTCTAGTAATCATAACCCAGTTACTCAAGATAATCCACAAACATTGTTGTGAGATTGTTCATGTAGGAACTACTAGACTAGATTCTACAGTAAACAGAAATAAATGTCTTTATGAATTTGCTCACAAACTATCTCAATAAATAAATATAATTTCAGCCCAGAGAAAAATAGATATTTTTGATTTTTGGTTAAACTGTCCTTAAGTGCAATTTGCTGATCACGCTCATGTGATTTTACTTATGTAAAATATGAATGCTTTCACTTTCATTGTTCGAATTACGGGGGGCATGAAACGGACATGAACTCCCCAGAAAGTTTACTTTGAGACATTTAGGTGGAGCGCTAAACATCTTTTCTTTTTTTATACTTTCTTTTGTATTTTTCTTAAACAGCACAGGAAGTCTTTTTATTTGTAGTTTAAAAAAACACACACATATGCTAAACAACATTTAACAAATGTTCAGGTTTGTTTTACTATGTGATGTGTGATTCTTGAAGGGATGTAAATAAAAGGCAGAAAAGCATTTCCTGTGTCCCCCGGCTGATTTATAGATTTTAATATTTTTTTATTTTTGCTCTGAGTATTATTTGATTTTGAAACAGTAGCCTTATGTTATGAAGCATCTATTAAATGTTATTGACTGTATGAACTATCTGTAGTAGTAATGGTCGAATGTTTTTTGCAGCACAGTGATTGACTGTAACATATAACATGTAACATGTTTTAGTTGCAGCATGCACTGGAAAAAAAGGCTCCCCAAAAACCACTGTTTAATTCAAACCCTGACTAGCTTATTACTACTTTCACATAGAAGTCTATACCCTATGCAATATTCTGTGTTCTTTGTTTTGGATATCTGTGTGTTTTGTGTATTGTGTAGCTGTTTGCCTCCATGGCAGCTGTACACATGACTCCATATGTCACACTGGCCTCAACGGTTAGAGTCCACCAGCTTGACGATACGACCACCCCAGGATAAAGAAGGCATGTGTCTAATGTTTTTTTTTTTTAAGACATTTCCCCTTTTCCTTAAGTTGTGTTTTTTCTAAAGATGAAGGTGATAGAATCGAGTCCCAAGAAGCTAAACTACTGAACGAATAACTCTGATCAAAACTTCCTAACATCAAGCTGGATGGTGATTATTGTTTGGGTGTAATATTTTTGACAAAAGGAGAAAAGTGTGGGAAAACATCCCAAACTGAAAACTTCTGACTATCTAATTGCTAATTTAGGATCAGGGAATAAATTAAAGGTTAAGATTAAGTTAGGATTAGATTTAGATTAGTATGCGCTGAGGTTAAAGGTGAAGGAATTAACATAGCCAGTGAAGGCCCTTACAGATACAGCAATATGTGTGTATATGAGCCTGGGATGGAGGGGTTAGAGATGGAGTGGGGGGTGGGGGGGGGGGGTGCAGCATCGGTGATGAATGATTACAAACAAAGCCTCTTGAGCTGATAAAATGAAGGCACAAAAGAAGTGGGTCACAGCCTGCTGGTCCACTGTCCCTAGCTCCAGGGGCCGTGGGGGCCACGCCATAGATAATGGGTGATTTCCTCTGAGCACATCAAAACCTCACTGCTAAGCTGACTGAATTTAGCAGTCCACATTATCCTTATTAGTGTAATGCTGCTGGTGTTGAGTTAATGGTAAACAGGAACAACAACAACAACCTTTTTGCTTTTTGCTGCATTACAGCCTGATCGGACTGATTGATCGATTTTACAGTCATCATTAAAATTTATATTATTTATTATTATTTATAATATAATATTATAATATTATTTATTATTATTTATAAGAACAGTTACTGTTAAAATGCAGCAGTTAAACACAAAAAATGTTCCCTCAGAGAGCCTACAAATGGATCGTGCTCAATGTTGCAACATTTTTTGGTAGATAAAATACATTTTTGCCATTTTTTTTATTTTGTATGCCTCTAAATGATAGTATAGCTGAAGATTTGACAGGAAAGGGGAAGAGAGAGTTGGGGAATGACATGCAGCAAAGGGCCACAGGCAAGAGTTGAACCCACAGTCACCACAGATGACTCACAGCCTCAGTACATAGAGCAAACGCTCTACCAATTGAACAACCAGGCCACCTAAAAAAAAAAAAAAAGAAAATTACATGAAACATATTGTCAGGAGTGTTACAGACTTCAGTCTGACACATCGCCTTGCTCCTTTGGATGGAGATCCACATTTCAAACTGGTCCTTACTGCCCTTTTTTCACAGACTGTGGCTCCCTCTGTGGAAAAAAAAGTGAAATTACAGTCATTCCACAAAATTATGGGTAAACAATCAACAGCCTACGTACACTGCACAGATTTTAATAGCAGCACAGATCAGATCTGAAATCACGTGGCGTGGGTTGCTGTGTTACACCGATCGATGCTACAAAACTGCTGCTGATGATTTCATGAATGATTGCCTATTATTGCGGGTACACGACTTGTTTTGTTTAAATGGAGATTATGGTAAGTCGTACAGTTGTTACTCAGTTCACAGAGCTCCAGTATTTACAACCAGTTCCCTCAGAGAACATAAACAGCCGTCTGTGTGTGCTGGATTGTCAACAGCATGCATAGCTCTGTCTTTAAATTTGCAGGTGGCAGCATCGCTTGAAATGAGTAAGCAAGCTTAAACTCCCTCAAACAGTCAGTCTAGCTCCTGTAATAGTGACAGTTTACAGTGAGAACCTGGAGCAGAGTCTTCCGAGTACTTAGTGTTCAGTGCTTATGTAACATCAACCCTTAGTCATACAGGCCTGACTCTGCCTTTTTTTTTTTTTTTTCAACTAATGCAAGGTTTGGCTGCCTGTTATGTAACTAAACCAGGCTCTTCAAACCTCTAGATTGCAGTATTTCTCTCTGATAGCCCTAATCACACATCAACATGACAGAACACTCAAGATGTAGAAACGTGGAGACATGTTTTGCCAGTGGATGGCAGTGTTTTTACACTCGTGCTTCCCCTAGATGACTAGAGAAGCTTGTGGCACCTGCTGAAGAGGTTACTGCTCTGTCTGATCATTTGAGTTTCCATCAGGTGATAGTTTCTGCCATTGCTATACCGTGCCTTTGCTGGGATACACTATTTTTTTTTAAATGTAGCATTTATTTAATTTTTATGGAACAAAAACCCCTCCTAAAATTAATCATATTATGCTTCCATGCTGTAGAAAGATCTGAATTGTCAACATCATCTGAAAGTGATCATCTGATCACAGGACATTAAAGTGAAAACCATCCAGGGAAAAGGATTGTAATTTTCCATCTTTACTTCAGAATTAAGCAGGGATTGGCTTTAGACATACAATACCTTGTTGCTAGGTAACATCAGGATGATGCCTCTGCCTCAACCCAATACTTTATATCACTGTGAAAATGCAACTCTGTTTTACACTTATGTCAGTAAATCACAATCACTAAGATATCTCGCTCATATAAACTATTTTTAATAGTTTCACTTAATTGTTTTCACATGTGACTTTTTAAAAATTTAAAGGGATAGTTCACCCAGAAATACTGGCTGTAGATATATTTGCCTCCTCTCGCCTTGTGGTACTCAAAGCACCAAAAATAAATAAATGAAACATTAAAAAATTAACAATGTCCCCTTCCAGAAATCATGCACACTGCATTATGTAATGGCAAAAGCTAAAGTAGGTTCCATTAATTAATTATTGCATATTTTTTCTCAAGGTTGGTAAGAAAACTTCTGCACTTTTCTCTTGCACAGTGTCACTTAAGGCTTTTGGCAGATACACCGTGTCCGAGACAGGTGATGACCTCATCCCGTCTCTGTGTGGGGAAGTCGTCTGTTGAGGGCTCTTCCTGGACATGCGCTTGTCCAGACGCAGATTCCTCTCCAGATTACAATAACAGATCCGCTCGTCTGAATCGAGGAAGCCAGAGGCGGCCGAGCTAAAAAACATCACTAAAGCATTGGATTCAAAAAACAAGGAGACAAATTCAATCAAATCCTGCGAGCAGGGAGGATGCGTATTGAGATGGAGATGGAGATGTGAACTGATTCCAAGCCAGCATATGGGGGTATGCTGGCCTGGCCTCAGGTATAAAAACACTCTTTTGTTGCACGGCTACAGTTTTCACATGCCTTTGTACTGCAATGACAGTCTAATTAACAACCAATGAGAAGTAAAGGAGTACTGCCCCTGTTCTCTGTCTATCTGCCACTGATTGCTGTAACACTCATTGATCGTACAGTAGTGTGCTTTCACCTTCTGAGAGTTTCATCCCTTATGCTGCGCTGATGTAGTGCTGCTTGCCAGGTTAGGTTCTGCCATCTGTTACGGTGTGTGTAATCTGTCACTGTGTGTGTGCGTGTAGTTTGCAAGTCAGTATCACAGTGACGTGTCACTTGGCTTACATTAGCATAAAAACAAGAAAACTGAGGTGAGTCTGAGCTAGCGTGTCAGACACTGGGGACCTTGTTAGGTTGTGACATGACATGTACTGCATTACTGTTTACTCTGGTACAAAAATACTTCAATATGCTTTTGTTGCACTGTTATCTGTGTACAGTTCCCTTACAGTACTGTCAGTGAACTCTGCTACAGTGCCATTAGAGATCATTCTGATACGGTGCATGCAGCAATGCACTGTCTAATGCTTTTATTGCTTCAATTACAGAAATGCCGAGTCAAGGATGGAGGGGTGTAAGTGATATTTTGGCTGTACATGATTATGATATATTAATAGAGCACTCTTGTTAAAGGGACAGTTCAGACCCAAAACAAAAATACATTTATTTCCTCTTACATGAAGTGCTATTTATACTTCTAAATTGCTTTGGTGTGATTTGCAGAGATATCGACTGTAGAGATGTCTGTCGTCTCTTGAATATAATGGCACTAGATGGCACTCAGCTTGTGGTACTCAAAGCGCCAAAAAAAATACATACAACACTGTCTCTTTCCAGAAATCATGACTCGGTTATTCATAATCCACAGGCCTTGTTGTGAGTTGAGCTACACCAACCAATCACATCACAGCGCAGAAGGAAGTGTGCATCTACTCATGGATTAGAGGGTACAGCTCAGCCCACGCTGTCATGTGCACCAGCCTCTCGTCCAGGAGTAGATGCACATTTCCCTCTGCGTAGTGATAAGGTTAGCGTTCAGGAGACAGAAAATAGTTCCTAGATGAAACTGCTCACAACAAGGTCTGTGGATTATCTTGAGTAATTGGTTCATGATTTCTAGAATGAGGCCTTTGTTGAGTTTGCTGAGTGCCTTCTAGTTCCTTTATGTTTGAGAAAAGGCAGACATCTCCAAAACTTGGCAACTCACACCAAAACTATCTACATCAGTCATTCCCAAAGACAGGGTCGGGACCCACAGAAGATTTTATTTGGATTCCCAGACTATGAAAGAAATTCTGCAAATTTAAGATTTATATCTGAAGTACACCTTCTATAAAGCATTTAAAACATGTATATTGTTTTACTGATGAGAGGAAAAAATGAGAGCTTGTTAACTTTCTAAATGCACTTATTTTGTCTCATTTATGAAGCAGGCTAAAATATCCTGGTGTTGTGAAAACAAGATGGCATGTTAAACTCAGCCTAAATGAATTCATTTCTAATTTATAAAGTTTTACAATATTTGTATGTGTTTTCATTAACACGTCAAGATAATATCAGGTGATGGCAGTAAAATGTTCAAACTCCTCCTGGAATTTATTGATAAGGCTTATTGGGAATTGGGTCACAGTGGTTTATTTTTCTTAAAAAGTGGCTCACCTGTGGGAAAAAGTGTGGGAAACACTGATCTACTGGTTAAAAATATGTCATTTTGATGTTGCTGTAAAGTCTGAGCTTTGTCTTGAAGCAAAATGAACAATAATAAAGTTGAAGGGAAAACACAAGTGTAACTGCCACAAACAATCTCTGCAAATGTATGAATCCTACTACAGTATGTTGTCATACATGCTCTGGCCTTTTGCTAAAAAACCTTCCAATATTTGGCTTTTCAATCAGCTGTCTTCAAAATGTCTACATGTTACATTTATGCTGGCTTCTGCAAAACCCTGCATCTTTTTTTTTTTTTTGGTTTCCTTGCAGATGAAAGCAGAATCTTACTGTAATAACATCCTTGTCCTGCCAGTTATTAGATTAGATTGCACTGCTTCCGAGGAGGTTTAGCAGGGGGTCAGTGTGCTCAGCCGCTAATGAGCTGCCCAGTTTGAGGAGACTCTGGTTAACTGACGTGAACGCACAGTAGTTTGCAACTATTGCGTGTCAAGCTGCATACATTAGTGTGATTAGTGACGGCTGCTGCAGAGGAAGAAAGAGTTGGGGGGGGGGTAAGGGTGAGCGATTGACAGAGAAGGAAGAGAGAGAGAGAGAAGCTTCCTCTCACTCTCTACAGTATGTGATCACCGGTCTGCTGCATTACTCTACAATGCTGTTTCTCTGTAGTCCTCCGCTCCCTCCCTCTCTCCTCCGCTCCGTCTCTCTGCTCGCAGTAATCTCCAGTCGCTCTCGCTGCCTCGCAGCTCTCTGCCCTGCCACCGCGCATCTCTCTCCCCCCTCGGCCCCGCTCTCTCCCCAGTGAGGATGACATCCCCGAATTTGATGAACCAGCGAAGCTCTCATTCTGGCTGGTGGCTTCCGAGGGAGACCCCACATGAACGGGCTTACTGGACGAGGTGGTGCCGCGTCTGAGGAGCTTCAGCAGAGACAACCCCATCAGCTGTAGCAGTGTAAGTAAGTGCCCATACTATTTCACTTATAGCGCTGCTGCTCCTGTCAAAGATTAAGGAAGGGGGTGAGGGTGATTCCTTCAGGGAGGGAAGGAAAGCAGCGTCTTTCCTTTGCTGCAGTTTTTTTATTCTCTCCATCTCAGCATGCTGGAACTATCAGCTGACTGATTGATTGACTGACAGCACATCTGAGGATTCATGGAGTGATGAGATTGCATCTGAAGCACCAGGCTTCTGCAGCAGCGCTGTGTTGTCTGTCAGGAGTGAGCGCTATTCTTGGTCACGACACTGAAATGCTGTGTCTTTGTTTGCCCATCTCTCTTCATCGTTGTGCTTACTGTAGCATACACTCATACAGATGGCTATCACTCCCTGGGGTGGCCTTCAAACTATTATGAGACCATTGCATGCCCCTTTTTTTTCTTTCCAGGTATTTTATCAATCCACACACCCGTGGAAGTTTTGAGACAAAGTTTAACTGAATGTACAGGGAATTTCAAAAATAATCCCAACTCACTTTTGAGCTTCCATTTTGGTGGGGTGCTGTGGCACTTGATGTTGAGTCCGGAAAGAAAACTGAAATTATAAAGTCAGTGGGAAAAAGTATGACAAGATGAAGAAGACTGTGGTTGGAGGAAAGTATCTCTATGGTAACAGCAGGTTTTTTGCCAAGGGTAGAGGAGAGGTGAAGGAAGCTTGCTGCTTCTTTCTGGCGCCTGTTCAGCTGGATAATAAATTACAGCACTGACAGGATGTTTCAGGCAGAACAAAACAGAATATTAATGAGACTGATGGGAGAGACATAACTACAGCGTATACTTTGTGCTTTATAAGTTTGCAAGAATATGTAGACTGTATTCATTATGTAAATGGTTAAAAGTTTGGCAGGAGGACGGTGCAGTCACATCTGTTGGTGTTTATTTTAATCAGTGTTAACCTGTTTGTGGAGGCAAACCAAATTTGTGGTAGATGGAACAGAGGAAATGAGAGACACCTGTGTGTAGTCAGGAAGGAACCAACTCTCTGCTGGACTGATCTGTCAATGCTAATGTGAGTTCTGATGAGAGAGAGAGAGAGGGAGCTCTACAGCTCTGTATCCTCAAGTGTCATTTTCCCAAAAGCCTCCTTTAGAAGCCCACACTGATCCTCTTTGTCATTTGGATTGGTGATATAATGACGGATTGGGTTTTTGAAGTGCTTTCCCAAGTGTTCAGCATACTTGTATAGATTGCGATGTGCTGTCATCTTGACCACCGCAGATGGGTAATGCATCAGTGCCAAAGCGCTGAGGTGCAAGTGCATACAGTAGCTTTGGCTGCCCCAAACAAAACTAAAAATTACAAAGGATGCCACGACACCATCACGATGCAACAGCTTAGGATGGGAATTTAAGAACCGCTTCCAGTTCAAAAAACAGTTTTCAATCCACCAATCAACTGGATCTGAGCTTATCAACTCTTTTTAGCATTGTCGGCATGTTTTTCTGACAGCTGCACACTGCAAAACGATGACGACAGAACTTATGCATCCAGGAAGAAGGAGTCATGGCTGAGAGGAAGAAATGGTCCAAAGTGTGGCTTCTTTGCGCAAAGAAAGATGACAAAAGTGCTCGTTTTACACTGTGTTCAGTGTTGACGCTGAAAAACTGTGAAGGCCTACTTTTCTCCCACACAGAATATTGATCAAAACTCAATAAGGGAATTAATAAAGAAATGGACTGATAGGCAGAATATATTGCTATCGATATAATCTTATCAATTTCCATCCCTAGCAACAGCCTTGTAATTGGAGAGCTGAGGAATAATACCAGCCAGTTAGTGATCAGAGGTTAATTGTAGTTGTCCAACACGTTCCACTGGATACTTGCAGTAATTTTAAAATGATAACACATCTTCTTGAACTGGAACTGCAGGCCTAAAAGTGCAGTTGCCAATTCTATGCTACACCTGTATCTGGCCAATGTTTATGTATTACTTATGTATGTGTTAACCATCAGGCCACAAGGATAAAGATCCTCAGTAACACTTGCAGCACTTTCAGGCTGGTAGTTATATGCGTAAACTGCACAATTTGCTCTTCTAACTGCTCTAAAAATATTTTTTAAAACTTTGAAATGTATTCAAATGCATTCAGATACTCTCATGCATGAGTTGTGCTAATCAATGCAAATGCACTAGGCCTATTATGCACCTTGTATATCAAACACAGATTGTATGGATGAGGCTGCATTTACGGATTGGCCCGGGTTAATCTTCAAAGCCTGTGGTGTTTAGCAGGAAGCTCCGGAGCTGGAAAACCACATTTGAATCAGAGAACTGCTGCAGTGGCAGAAGCCTGAAGCCCTCAATCTTTCTCGCATGACTGTGGTATTACTAATTTGTTGTTGTCATGACAATAGGCATAAAATGTCTCTTAGTATATGTGGAGAGGACGGGCTGTAAGATCAAACTAGAGGGGAGTCGATGGGAGAAGGACACAGTGAGCTTGTTTTTAGAAAAGAATCTGTGCCACTACAGTGTGGCAACAGGTCTGTGATTCACCGCTGCCTACAGCCCATACAGTAGCACTGGCCCCTGGTCACCCCGCAGACTGAATGTAGAGCAACACCATGACTGGGATGCAACCTCTATCCACTCTCCTCCTCTTCAACAACTCTGACTCACAGCCCAACACACATTATTCAGCCCACGAAAAAGAGCTCCTCGACTGAGCTGGAAGCCAATGTTCCTCAGCGAATGTTACCATTCTGTTGTTGATGAGCTCTCATAAATAAGCAGCGTTTGTGGGACATTTGTGACCGCAGGTATTGTAATTGCCTTGCGTGCGCGGACTGTAAAACCACGCAAAAATGTAGGTTGCTTTCCTTGGCTGCGTTGTGTGTAAACTGTAGGTTTCCATACATGAATATGGTAATCGCCAAACGTAGATAGACCAGCTCAGTGGTCAAAATGTGTTTCCTGTAGATGTAATGAGCTTTTAAGAGTATAGTTATTAGTAATTGCTTTCAGGGAGCTAATTATTGCAGAGGAGGAGCCCAGCTGCACAGTCTGTTAGCTCAGCTCATTATGGGCAGTCAGCTAGCACTTGAGTCTCTTGGAGGAAGACAGCCAGATCTGAGCCCCATCTGGTCCCTCATGCTAGAATGGCACCCTGTAACCACCAACTTTACCACTGGCTGGCTGTTAAGGAAGTTCTCCACATTGTTAAGAAGTATACAACACTACATCATGCAGTGTTGTTACTGTCTCAGCACATAAATAGATGTGCAAGGTTCATTAGCACGTTTGGCACTCTGAGAGCTGCGAGGAGACATGAACCGGGGGCAAATATGGTTCTTCTGTGTGTCCCAGTCAGAATGCTTTCACACCAGTTAGAAATGGGTCACAGATTTCTGTATAGATGTCCATTTACACTTTTTATTTTGCATATCAGTCCTTCAGAGGAGGCAGCGAGCCATTCAGAGTAAGTAGGGTTGTCCCCCTATGTCCAGCGTCTCAGTATGACCTTTTTAAAGGTAGCGAGAGCAACCTTTGGCCCCTGGCCCTTCTTCCCACCTATTTTCTCATTTCCTGGGGCATAGAGCAAGGGCAAGACCCACACCAGCACCCAGGCTGTCAGTGATCTATTCCATAACCCTCTGCCAACAGGTGGCTAGGCTAGCACAACAGAGGAACATATGGACGATAACACCTTGTTCCGTTCGGCATCACCAGCAGAGGTTTGCAGGACTGAGTCCTGCCCTATGCAGTCTCACGGGCATCCAGTCGAGTCTGTTGAGTATTTTAAATTAAATAGGAAGTTAAGATCTGGTATCTCTCATTGTATCTCCTTCACTAGTTTAATCCACTCATCATCTTAAATCATTTTCCCACACAGTGTTTAGGTCTGTAGTGGCGTTCAATCCACCAATGAGGCAGTTGTACACTTGACCTAAACAATTTAAATTTCAGCATACGCTTTTACATAAGTGAATCTGAAGGGGATCACACCTACAAAGTTAAAATAGTTTCTCTAACTACTTTCCTACCTGGTTTTAATTTGATGCTTTCCTCAAATCTCACAGTTATCAGTATTATCGTGATCTTGTTGAAATGTGCTGAAAATGTTCACGAAGTACTGATATCACTGAAGTCATTTCACCAAGTTTTATATTGAAAATCTCTCAATGATTTGAAATGGCCATCTGCCGTGGCCATCATGTCCTTTGTGATGTCAGTGTTTTCATTGATGCACAACTAACCCACGTTACATGCTGTGCCTGAAAGACTGTTGCTAACTTAGGCTGATGCTGGGCAGCGTTTCCTGTGAGTTTTTCGCACCAATTAATCACGGTTTCAATGATAAATATAATTTTTAAAAATAAAAGTGTTTGTCGAGAGTTTTAGCGTGTTTTATGGTGAAACCAGCAATCGTTTGATCCCTGTTTCAGAGCAGCAGATGCAAACGAGACATTCTAGCCTCTCGTCTAAACCAGACAGCATTTCAGCAATGTGTGTCATTGATGTAACACGCTCCCGGGCTGAAGATCAGCAGGTGCCAGAGAAAGCTCACCTCAGCTAACACCTTGCTCACGCCATCGTCACTCATTACAAGCCACCTGCTCCTGCATTATGTCATGCCAATGAAACTGGAAGACTAGGCAGTATTCTCATGCAGCTTGGATACATGCTGTGTGGCCCGCTGTGCATGAACTGAACAACCCACTCCTTAAATGACCCTCAAGGCATACGGATTACTTCAGTCACATTTCTGGGGGAAATATTAGTAAGCACCAGTGTCATCACTGGAGACTCATAATATTTGTTGTTCATCTGCAGTTTAGTTTTGTTTTGCTGCTGCATGTGATCTTCTGGGTAGTGATGGTTAGTCCTCGCTGGTCATAGACAGTATACACAATCGTACACGCTCAGAATAATATAAATGACATATCACATGAACACGATCATGCAATCCACCGGAGTCCACATGTTATTGGAGCTAGAGTTGAGCATTTTACTGTAGGGAAGAGTGGGAGGTGAGCCTTTGCTTTTAATAGACATTCTCCCTCTGTCGCTCACTCTCCTGCCTGCCTCTTGATCACAAAAGATGCCAAATATATCCAGTGGTGGTAAAAAAAGAGGCTGTTGTGTGAACATGAGCAGGCTATTTTTAGTCTCCGTTAAGCTCGAATATGAGCGCATATTTGGTCAGCGCAGTATGGTTCTCCTGTTGTGTAATTAAAAACGCTGTCGCTGTTTAAATGGAATAAGTGTTACAGTGTTAGGTTACTAGGTCTATGTGCTATGTCAGTTTTTTAAGTCTTCAGTGCTTGATTGCTAGGTGCTGTCCTTGATACAATTTGCTTTTGAGATGTATTTAATAAGGGCACATTTGCTTGATTAGCTATTCGCAATGAGCATGAATATTTCTAGTTTTGATTGCATTAATCACAGCTGTGATCTAGGGCTTGATATCTCTCCTGGTTTACTTGTTTAACAAGTAAACATTTAGATACATGAATTCAGTGGTCTGCTTCAACATTTATTAGTGTTAGAACAAATATGAAAGGTCAGTTATTGCAATTTACAGCTATACAGTGTGATTATAAAAGGTAAGTGTTTTACATAAGAGCATTGAGTCAGCCCTTCAGTGTTCAAGAGAGACTGTGCATAAAGGCTGCTTACTGTCATGTTTCTCCCCCTATTCCTTTTCACCCATCCTCTCCTCACGCTGTCCTCTCCTACAGATTAGTGGCTGCACCCGTCAACATCTCTAGATAAGACCATCTACTTCGGAAGAACCTCATCAAAAACAGCCAGAATTGCCGGACACATGTCACAGGTATTACTCCTCACATGGTAAGAGTTTGTTTCCAGAGCGAGCTAAACCAGGCATCTGTTTGTCAGTTTGACTTTACACTGTAGCTCAGCTGGTGTGTGTGTGTGTTTATGTATCTTAGTATTCCACGTCACTCTCTGACTATTTGTGAAAGTGTGGCCGTCCTTCTGGCGCAAATCTGTTACAGTTACAGGATACAAAAAGCAACAATCACTATGTGCGACTGAGCATCATGGGGTGAAATTAACTGTGAAAAGAGAGGACAAAATACATTAATCTAAATGATGAAGCAAAACAAAGTTAATTAAACATTATTTTATTTATTATTTATTACGTGGTTTGCCACTGTCATGGAGAGCATGCATTTCTTCTCCATTATTCTTTGCCCTCCATAAACATTTTTTGTTTTTATAAAAAATACTGTACTTGGTATTTCTGTCAGTGATAGAAAAGAAAACCTAAAATCACTGTCCATTTTCTTAAATAGTGTGACATTAAAGCTACTACAAGGAGTTCTTAACTGGTTATGAATCAGACTGAATTTAACACTGATGTCTCTATATAGCCTACATAAGCAAACGAGACCATTAGTGAGAAGATCTGCTATTTCTGCATAGTGGTTCTTAATGCTTGCTGCTGGGTTGGAGTCTCCTTGAAATCAGATGAAACAAGCCTGTGTTTCGATTTTTCCAGGCAAAGTCACGGTGTTGTGATGCACCTTGTGCAGTAGTAGAGGGAAGGTACGTGCCTACTTCCCACCCGCTTGCAACCCTCTTGCTTACGGCTCGCTGCCACTGACTGGCCCTCGTGGTGAACAGGGAAGCAGCCTTGCGCGTAAGACTTCTCCCACCAGTACATCGCCTCTCCGTCATCAAGACTCTTGCCAGGCCTCCTCGTGGTCTCACACTGTAACTGGGTTCCTAGGCAAACTTGATAGGGGTGCAATGTGCAGGTCCTGGATACGCCCCAGCATCCACCAACCACCGCCCTGCTGTCTTGGGGGTGAATCTGTGAAGAAAACGGCTAGGGGAGCACACTCTGAGAGAGAAGCAACATGTAGCCACCATGTGCAGCGGTGAAGAGGTGTTGTTGTCCTGGGTTTCTCCCTCCCATCTCTTCATGGCAAAGATAGTGCTGCTGGCACCTTCAGTGGCACTCAAAAAACTCCTGACTTTAGTGCATTCATATCTGGAATTCATGCTAAGTCTGGCAACCATAGGAAGTCTGGTGACAGGAGCAGGTCTGAACATACTGGGAGTCTTTAGTCAGACCCCTGCACATCAGTGGCACGGGGTTGTCATGGTCATGAGCAGCCGGGGTTTGAGTGGCAGCTGCTTGCGGCAGACCCCTGTGTGACTGAGCAGCCTCCAAATCTGGAGGAACGCCAAGAAAAGGCCTAATGACCTACAAGGATATTCCACTACAGTGCTTGAAAAACAAGAAATAAACTAATCCCCCTCAAACTGGCTGCATGTGGAACATCAGGACTCTTTTGGACAGCAACCCTGACAGGCTGCAAAGAAGAACTGTGCTTGTCACTGCTGAGCTTAGGCGTTACGATAGTGATATTACTTCCCTGAGTGAGAGCAGACTGCTGGACGAGGGATCCCTTAAGAAGGAAGGTCAGGGCTAGACCTTTTTCTGGAAGGGATACCCCACAGGAGGACCGCATCAGCAGTCTGCCACCTCTTCCTCATGAGCGTCACCTCGCTATTGCACAAAGAGGTAGAAGAAAGCAGTGGCGTGGTCGCGGGCCACAGGCTGGATGGACACCTGTTTACTATCAGAAGGCTCCAGATCTGTAACCACTGTAGAGCTACAGTATGCTGCTACCTTTGTGGCACAAACACCAAAGGCTTTGCAAACAAATATAACAGCTGCTGTGAAGGCAGAAACACCTCTGTTTTTATCCAAAGGAGCCTCCAAAATCAACTGATTATGAAAGTTCCTTGTAGTAGCTATGATGTCTAAAACAACCCATCACCATTTTACCATTTGCTTTTACAGTCAATCACATTAATGGCAAAAATAATATTTTGGTGGATTTCCTCTACTGGCTAACTTAGCTAACTAGCTTACTTAACTTAATAATAATGCATTTTATTTAATGACACCTTTCATGGCACTCAAGGTAAGGTCATAAAAAATACTGACTAATTGAAACAAAATACTGAAAGTAAAATTAGTATGTGATTCAGAATACTCCAACCAGCAGTTTGCAGTGATGTATGAGGTAACTTGCAAAACTGTTAATACTCCAGTTAGAGAAATATTGACTTATAACAGTAGCTGAACCGCTTTACCACCTCACTCCAAGCATAAAGCAGCACTATTTCGTAAGATCTCCGGGCAGTGTTGTTGTAGTTCATCATTAGTCTGTGTTATAATCAGATCACCATTTGGTCTGGTGTTGGGAACGGTCAAATCTTTTTCAAAAGCATCAAGGACCATGTTGACCCATTGCTTTTAGTGGCCCTGTGGCAGTGTTGTTGTGAGCATGTGCGTGCATTCTGCGTGTGTGTTAGTCTCTCAGTACATCGAGTGCTCCGACTGTGTATCAGTGGCTGTGCAGCAAGCCCTGCTGTTTCTCTGTTTTCCTTAGGCCCTGTAATGCTGTAATGGCACATCTAATTGTATCATCAGTCGCTACCAATGACATGTGCCACCAAACAAACCCAGTCTTGCCCACACACACACACATTATGTTTGTATTGTTTGTAACATTGTTGTTGTTGATGTTGTGTTTTAGACAAGGGACACTAAAAAAAACTTATCTGCTCACATACATGGGCCCCAGAGATTCATTCAGTAACACTGGAAAAGTGAGAGAGAAATGTTTCGTCCATGCCATGTTCTTGTTTCCAGGTTGAGCAGGAAATCTCACTCGTCCAGAGGAAGATGTCTGACCTTGAGTCAGTACTGCAACAGAAGGATATAGAGTTGAAGGCCTCGGAGACCCAGAGGACCATCCTGGAACAGGACCTGGCAACCTACATCACAGAATGCAGTGTGAGTAGATCTGTAGTTTCTACAGTCGACTGTTTCACTTCTTCCAAAAATGCACGTGTTGTGTTTGTGAGTGTATGTTTGGATGTGTTTTATGCTGTGGGGACATAAATCTGAAATCTAAAGGTTAGACTAAAGGTTAGGGTAAAAGGCAGTGGTGGAGTACATTTACTTGAGTACTGCACTTAAGTACATTTTTTGAGTATCTGTGCTCTACTTGCCTATTTGTTTTGACACTTCTGACTTTCACTTCACTACATTTCAATGACAAATATTGTACTTTTGACTCCACTACATTTCTAGGAAGTTTGTCATTACTCATTACTTTTAGGCTGAGCAGAGCTTTTTGCTGTTTTTTCTTTTCTAAAATGCAACTGGCCACACGCTGTGTTCCTCACAGAAGGAAACCAATCACAGTACCTCAACTGCTCTCAACTGGGATTGATGTAAAAGCAGAAATACGTCATCCAGGCACTCTGTAACAAGAACAACCAAACAAAACTTGGTAATGGCAACAGCAGGAGAAAGATGAAAAAATATTGGGGTGAAAAATATCACACAATTCATGTATATACTGCCCTTGAAGCCAGAAAGAAAATCTCAATTATTTAACAGACTTGGAGAACTCCTTACAGTCGGCTTCAATCTAATTTTATGGAGTGATTTAATACAGTTACATCAGAAAATGACAATAGCTGTCCTTTTAATTTTTGATTGCATTTCTTTGCTGAAGTTTTTATAGGTGTTTCTATAGGCTTTCTGTAGCAGAGTGGTTCTACAATCAAATCAGTGTACTTATACTTTGATTCAAGTACTGGGGTTGAGTACTTTGTCCCCCACTGGATGAAGGTTAGGGTAAGGCAAGTAGTGATTATCATTAGTCCTCAGGAAATGTATTTATCTCATGGAGTTTTTTTAAACAATAAATTATACTGTATTTTTGAATACAAAATACACATGACAGCAAAGACTGATACGAGCAGATCACAGACCCCAAGGGAAGAAAACAATAGCGTTGTAAGTAGACATACATGTTAAATTATTACATGGGAAGACATTATACCAAGATCTCAGAGCTTGAACATGTTTCACAGTTTGGGAAGTACCCAGCTAATTTGAAGCAGTAAAATACCAAGGATTAGATATTCATGTACCGGAGGGAGGCCAGTTCACAGGGCGGAGCCTCCTGCGTACAAGGTCTGCTGCGCAATTTGAGGGTTAGTTCAAAAAAGGCACCCAGAGCTTATCAAAAACCCTCTCATTCCCCTTCAAGACTAAGCTCAAACACTCCGTCTTCAAAACTTAAAAAAAATTCTCCATACCACTGGTTAACAGCAGGAGGTCTGGGCTTAATCCATCATGTGTTGATCTAATGTGGTTGGAAAAAATATTAGATATTAAACACCTCTTAGCATACAGCCTCCAATGCAGAATGGACCCCTATATAAAACAGGTTCAACAAAAACCTCATTTACAGCAGAGATGCTGTATTAGACTGCACTAGTTTCCGCTGGGTGTATCCTACAGACTATCGCTGGCTGATCATAATGTATGTCTTGGTTTCAGAGTCTTAAGCGCAGCTTGGAACAGGCTCGTATGGAGGTGTCACAGGAGGACGATAAAGCACTGCAGCTCCTGCATGACATCCGGGAGCAGAGCAACAAGCTGCAGGAGATCAAAGAGCAGGTAGGACAGCAACGTGGGTGTCATCTTGGTAGGTCAATGGGTTGAGACTTACAGTTTGCTATGTACTGCTAATGTTGTGGGCTCAGAAAGAAAGAAAATCACTGATCAACTATCTAACGTTAGACAGTTGGTCATTGTGCAATCCTTGAGACAGTTTGGCAGTTTTTCTTGTTATAATCGGATGCTTGCGGTGATTGCTGTAATGTACTGCATGTAACATGAAGCATAACTGTCAAATGAATGATCGCTTAGAAAATAAATAGGTTGAGACTTTTTTTTTTTTTAAATAATGGCAGTCAGATGGAGCAGGTCAAGTCACCAAGGCTGAGTTTGTGTTGGATGTGAGTGTGAAAGCACATGATATTTGAGCAGCACTCTCTGCAGGGATGTAGTCAGTATGATTCGACTCCTACTGTACAGCATATTCAGAAATGCTTCTGTTGCATCACCACAAATATGTGAATTATTGTTGTCACCTTTTTTTAAAAAATCCTTGAACCTTTTTACAACAAGTGTATACAATACAAGGATGCAGTTCATCTGGAGTGTTGTACTGAAAAAAGGTTTGTGTACCATGCCGCTGTGAAGATTTTCGAGAGATTCACTCCACATTAAATAAATAAATAAACTTTAAGTTCATTTAAAGTTTATTAGTTTATTTGCAAGAAAAGCAATGCTTGCATTTTCAGACTGAGCTGGTTATATGATGTGTAGTACTCTGTATAAAGACTGTATATCAAGTGTCTGCTGGGTCCACTCTCTGGAATCAGGGCTACTATTAATGGAAAGAGACAGGGACTTTACTGTAAATGCAGCCCTTAATTACTGAAATCTGATGTGATGAGCGTGTGGCATACATGAGTGTTTATGTGCGTGCGTATATCTCTGCATGTGTGGCATCACCACATGACCAAGTGTTGCCAACTGTGAGAATTAAGCTGTTACAAGACTGACAGTTTAGGACAACAGAGAGAGCATGAAAAATCATCTTCCTGGCATTATGCACCATTTTTTTTTCCTGAAAAAGGTAATAGAAAAAGCAACCTGTTTTTTCTCAGCCTACACTAGTGCTGGTTACCAAGCACTGAATACATTGTGCAACGGTTGCTATGGTGATGAGAGCCATATACCTACGAGTGAAGAGAGCACTGATGCAGTGGGCAGGCTGTCGTGATGAGGTGCTGGGGCCTTAGCTCATACTGTTTGAGATACAGAATTTTTGACCATTACTTGATATACCGCCCTAAAAATTAGTGACACGTGTGCCAGAGGAGCGAATCCTGCCCTGAACAGAGCTTTTTATTTTGTCTTATCTTAATAAACTCCCCTGGTGAGACAATTTAGAAAATCTGCATTTAATATCCTGCACTGTGCAGATACTTTACCTTTTCAAGGTAGAATAATTAATTTACTAACATAATTTTCACTAATTCTAACTCGGAAGAACAGGCACAGACTGCAGAGGGACTACTTAACTTTTGAAAAAACCGACACATAAACACAACAAGACTTGAAGATTTTGTTTATGTCCCCCAGTGTCTGAACTACTAAACTCAGTGGGGATTTTGAACGCTTTACTTCATCCTGATAGGTTCAAGCAAAAGTCTGATACTTCTAAACCTGGACTCTATTGTTACATATTTTGTCAAATATTTTTATTGTGAAGCCTGGTGGTAAAAGGTTACAGAACAAGGTATTGCCAAAAAACATAACACAAGAGCACAAGAGGAACATGTTCCTTACAGCTAAAATCAATACATAAATATGAAATAGTTAGGGGATAAAAGAGAAAAAAAAGAGGGAGAAAAAAGAAGAAAAAAAAATCCAAACCACGACTGCTCTGGAGCTCCCTCGTCCACCGAAATCCCCGTCCCCATCCCAACTGCTGACTGCGTTTAAAATTGGGTTCCATCTGCAAGATGCGAGAGCAAAGGTCGCCAAATCTTCTCAAAATCTGTCAGCTTGTCCTTAATGATAAATTGGATTCTCTCGAGATGAAGTGTGTCCATCAGTTCTGTGATCCAGAATTTTAAAGTTGGAACACTATTGCTACATATTTTGGTGTGTCAGTGACAAAAAGTTTTGGAATTGGTCCGGCAGATCGTCACAGCCGGCGGCCACAAAACAGACTGCGGTGGCTGCGACGTAATCCTCAAGGGCAACTTCGCCCACCAAAGCATGTCTTTTAAAAGTCCTTGTTTTTGCCACTGGCAGATTCACATTGGTATTCTTTGTCTGACAGCATTAAAGGATCCCAACAGAGACAAAACTTTTTTTTTTTTTTTTGTTTAACCAGAATCTGTTGCTAGTGCTCGCTTTAAACCCACAAGACTTTAGCTGGTTTACAGCCACATCAGTCGGTCAGTTTGTTTGTGTTATTGTGTGACTTTGGTGTTTTAAAAGGTCCCAGTGGATACACCCCCCCACACACACACCACCCCTTCCACCACCACAGATCTGCACCCTCGTCTTATAGCAGGAGGGGCTCATGCAATTCAGAAGGACCTTGGAATAGAGCTGCTGCTCTTTGGCAGGAGCCTTTGCTGCCTCCCTTTAGAGAACACATTTTGTGAACCTATCCTTTAATGGACCAGCATCCGTGAAACAAGCAAACTCGAACTACGATTGAGGACAAATGTGTTTATAACTGTTCAGTGAGTCAAAAAGCCCACCTGCATCCACTGGCGCCCTGACCTCTCTCCTCTGCGCACGCACGTCTTTGCTGTCTTACATCATACAAATGGTGATAAGGGCGCACACAGACAGTCTCTCCTCGAAGGCTTTGATGGTGGTTCACCAGGTTAAACACGTGAAAAGTGATGGAGATAATTACATAAAAGATGAAAAATGAGAGCTTGAGAGAGAAGGTCAACCCCCTCCTACTTTTTCACCTCCACACGCCTGGCCAATCTCGTAATTGTCAGATTATTTGTTTTAGGAAGTTACAGAAATTGTCGGCAGCGTACCTCCCAGTATTAAAAGGGTCTCATAGCCTGTTAGACTACCCGCCCTGCTTCTCATTTGAAGCATGCTGAGGCCCAGGGGGATCCCTCAGGAGGAGGCATTAGATCCTTTTCCTCAGCAACATTGCTATGCTAATGTTAATTTTAGCATATATAGCTGAGCTTGATAAGCTGAGTTTCCATTCCCCCTGACACTGTTTACAGCCTCACAGAGCAAGCATTTCTAGACATTAGATTGTTAGTTTGGCATCTGTGGTGTGCATTACTATTCTACTTCAAAATGTAGGTCAAGATTTGTTTGTCAGAAGGCTGTCTTTAGTCAAACGCTGTCAGTGAAATATTCCTGAACACTGTCATCAGGACTGAGCTGTATAAAAATGTATGTTAATATATGGAGAATGTGGATGTGTTGATGTTTATGGTTGATGGGTAATTATGAGGAGTTTATCATAAAGAAAAGATTAGGTCCATCTTTACTTGATAACCACATTACATTTCATTCTTCTTCTGCTTTCATCTCCCCCTGCTTTCATTCACTTTTTTCCATGCCCCTCCTTGTCTCTTTTTTCCCCATTGTTTTATTTTATTCTTTCTCTTCCTTCCTTCCTTTTTGTTTTTACACGTTGTACATTTCACTTTCTTGTTTAAATTTATTTATTTATCTCCCATTTTCTTTTTTTTTCCTTTCTTTTTGTCCCCAACCCCCCCACCCCCCACACACACATTTTGATGATGTACCACTTGATGTTTGGCCAATAGGCTTGCAGCTTGACAGTAACTACCCTCCCATTCTACTCATTAGTGTAACACAGCATAGGTGTGCAAGTTCCTCCTGTCTGGCCCTGATGAAGACCTGTGCTGGTCAATACGCGTTGGTCATTTTTAACTCTTTTTGACATGTACAATAGACATTTTAATTCTGTGCAAACCTTACAGTTTGTTTTGGAGTGTTTCTGAGGTAGACTGGCATTTTTGACCCATGCAATGAGCCCTTCACCTGAAGAATAAGTGAAAATACCCCAAGTATCCAAAAACCAGCTGTGTTGTGACCAACAGAGAGACCCAGCAGTGCTTCCACTTTATTGTCTTCACTGCCACCAGGATTGTCAGGGGTGTGAGTAAAATTTCATGTTGGTCAGCAGCTATAAGACTGTGCTGAAGCTGATCTATTAGATGTGTAGATACTAAGCAAGACGGTGTTGATTAGATTGTGCTGAACTCTCTGGTAGTATTGCATGTTGCTGCTCATTGTTACATTTAATATATATACACTTTTTCTTTATATACACTACCTATCTTTGTCCAGCTTTGTTGTATTTGTTTTTATCTATATGTCACCCATTTTTGATATTTCAGACAAATTTGTATTTTGAGGGGGTTTTGATTTTTCCTCTTCAGTTATGCTGGGAAAATATATTTTAAAAGATCAACATCTCAGCTGTTAAACCTTGTAACGGGCCAACCTACAAGGAATTCAAGTTTTTTAATTACTGGAATTATATCCTCATCCGGACGCCGTTTGTTACTGTCACCCGTAGTCGGACATTTCCGCCTCGTGTCTTTTACAGAGTCTGGTGAAAACTGGGCTAAAGTAAATAGTCAAAATGTCATACTTCTAGAAAGATTAGAAGATAGACTTTAACAGCATTATATTGGCTGAAAACATTATATAATCATTTTTATTCATAGTCAAAGTGTCCGGTTGTGGACACAATTACACAAATGTAGGGGTCAACTCCATCAGATGGAAAGTGCGTGAGCAGTATTCTTGCCTTTTTTAAACAAGCAAATGAGCCAGGAGAGCTTAGGATATAATTAACCTTTAAACCTTCTCTCTTTTTATTTTTATCTATTAAATCATGTTTTTATAAAAATCTGACCGAGTTGACCTAAACAAAGAAACCTAAACATTTCAGAAATAACATCATAAAAAAAACTGAGTTAAATTCCTCATATGTGCTCACATTTTGGCTAATAAAGCTGACTGACTGGGGTAAGTGAGGGGACTTAAAAATAACAAACCCCCTCAAAGTAAACCTTCTGTGGATACAATAGGATTTAAATAAAGCTTATAGTCCAGGAGTATAGTCTCTATCTTCAGATTTACAATGATAGTTTGCTGCTCATGCATTTAATTTGGCTCTGTGTTCCCATCGGTGCCTCTCAGCAGGGTATTTACGCCAGCTAAATCCAGCATTTCATCTTGAAAAGCATCTGTCTCCCACGCTCTGTCATATGATTGCAGTGTTTATCATTACCATGCAGGAGCCATGCAGTGTTGGAACAACAAACCATAGAGATTGGGAATAGATTCATCTCTAGAAAAAAGCAATCTGTGCATTAAAACCTGCAAACATGGAAAACCACACTGTTGTGGTTGTATTAACACAAAAAAAGGTTAGATTTTGTGACACTTTTATACGTACACTTGATTGATTTGCACTTTGTTATCTCACAATAATAATCCAACCATCCATTGTTCGTAACTGCTTATCCTTGACGGGTCGTGGGGGGCTGGAGCCTATCCCAGCTGACATTGGGTGAGAGGCGGGGTTCACCCTGGACGAGTCACCGGGGCTGACACACACAGAGAGACAGAAAACCACTCATGCTCACACCTACAAGCAGTTTAGAGTTATCAATTAACCTATTATGCTGCATGTCTCTGGACCGTGGGAGGAAGCTGGAGCACCCAGAGAGAACCCACGCAGACACCAGGGAGAACATGCAAACTCTGCACAGAAAGGTCCTGCCCCAGCCACAGACTCAGCAGCCCCATAGCCAGGTAGATTTGTGCAATTAAATTCACAGTAATTTTTGAAACAATGGGTCATTGATTTCAGACAGGAAGACAAAAAGTGGGCTTGTCAGTTCTAGCAAGCCCAAATTGAAGACGGGGCGGCCCCGTGGCTCAGTTGGTGGAGACTGCAGCGGCCGCCTGCTCGACTCCCGCCTGCTGCCCCTTGCTGCGTCTCATCCCCTCTCTCTCTCTGCCCCCTTTTCTGTCTGCCCTTCAGCTCTCCTGTCTAATGAGGGCAAAAAGACCAAAACATTTAAAAAAAGAGGACTAGCTGTAGCTAGCTAGTTAATCAGGCCAGTGTTAGCTCAATGAGTTTGTTTCAGCTGACTTGTTTTAAAATAAGAGCTCTGTCAAAGAGTCATGAATATGCACTAGATTGCTGCATACATAAAAGTCTGAGGCAAAGCTGAATGTCCCAAGAAAAGCATCAGCATCCTAACCAGCTGATGATCTCTGTAGAAGAAATAGAAATAAAAGCAACAGAATTGTTCTTGCTGTTTGGAGTTAGTAAGTCCTGGTACTATAAGTATGATATGAGTGTGATCTTACCTCTTATTTCATTCTAACTTAATCTCATTTGGCTTATTTGCTTACATGCTTTGCTATTTTATGGAAAAGCTAAATAAACAACCCCCATATATCCTTGTGGTTTATCAATTTTACGACAGCTCCATGCACACCACTATGGCAGATGGAGTAACCGACACCCGACTGGTTACAGTCAGGGCTGATGATACTGTGGATAAAGACTGTAAGCAGCCTCGAGACAGATAACTACTGATTTTAAGGTCTTCCTCAGTCTCTAGGAGGTAATAAATCTCCAAAGCTGCTGTATGAATTGATAGTGTTGAGAGTGACTGCCCACTTTTGTTAAGATCTGAATGTCTTTCTTTGGTGTCTTGGGATTGCTTTCAATATGAGTAAATGATCCACAGCAGATACATTTCAAGACAAGTGACGCAAGTAATGTTTGCTTTACAAAAGTCAAGGACAGAAAATTTATTGTACAACTGGATCTCTGTAATAAAGGAATAGTGATTCAGCGCTCCACGAGGCCTTAGTTGTTCAGCGTCATATTGAAAGCTGAATCCCCTTGTCTTTGATTTCCTGATACTGACTGAGTCTTTTGCTCAAGAATTACTGAAATTTAATCATTTATAGCTTTTACTGGCTTGGGAAGTCACGACTGAATGACGGGTGGTTCCCAGGAGATTCAGTTATTTCTCATTGATGAGAACTTATGTTACATGACACACACAGGTCGGTTCTCATAGATATGGAAGGCCTGCATGGGCTGACTGATCAGAGGGACAGCCTCTTCACTCCATTATCCACGATTACAATGTATGGAAGCCCATTTCTGCCAATATGATGAAAAAATATCATGTAAGTCATTATAATGTGAAACATTCTAAAAAATAATGACTTATCTCAAAATGAGAAACTTTCTCAAAATAATGACTTAGCATCTCAAAATAATGAGATAGTATCACAAAAATGAGAAGCTTTCTCAAAACAATAACTTGGCATCTCACAATAATGAGAAAGTTTCTCAAAATAATAAGTTAATATCTTAAAATGATGAGAATCTATCAAAATTATGAGTACTAAGTCATTATTTTGAGAAAGTTTCTCATTAAATGACTTACTAGATCTTTTTTTTTTAAATCCCATTGGAGGAAATGGGCTCTCATACACATGTAACGTCCCTTTTCCACTTCAGCTAAATAATTTTAGCAGTGTTTTCACCATGTCTGATGTTGTCTACTTCACTTGTCCTAATGTGTGTTGGCTGAGCAACAGTCTCCCTGGTTGCAGGAGGATGCTACTTTTTATTAGCCTGACAGACAGGCCGATATGCCCTGTAAGCTGATGAGGAGGTTGAAATTAGATCTGTTAGGCTGTGACTAATTACTATTAAACAGACATGTGCATTAAGTGACTTTGGCTGATCAAAATCTTCTCTTGGCATTCCTTTCTCTGCTCATTGACTTTTTATACCATTAGTGTGGTAATACTCGCCACCATATTTGAAGTGTCTCTCTACTCCCATTACTACCAACAAAACCGACATACAGTTTAATGGCTTTAATACAGGTCTTTTAATTGCCTCCACTGTGTTGCACTGTTTTTGTCCTGTTTAGTTTTAATGTGCTACTTTACTAGCAGCATATCTAAAATACATCTCTTATGAATGAGTTTGTTCCTATAAATGATGCAGTGGACTCTAACAAGAACATTTTCTTCAAACAGGTTCAGGTCAGACAGCACTGGAGCTGATGGAGAGTGTTTTTCCACATAAGACATACAGTAACCGCTTTGCCAATTTTTCCAGAATTTGCTGCTGCACTGGTAGAAGGGCACCCTTAATGGCTGACCTAGACAAATATAGTCATGTTAGCTGAATAAAGTGCCTGCAATTAGCCAGAATCTGAAAAGACAGGATGCTATTCCAGGAACACTTTGGCTGCGCTCTACTAAGTGGAATGTACTCTTTCGTCATACTGGAAATTTCCTTTGTTGATGTTATTATTTTTCTTTTTGTGTTCATAGGCCTATTGCTCCTGTCCTCCTCCTCCTCTCTTCTCTTATCTAGGGTCATTTGTGGTATTTGTGCAGGAATATCATGCCCAGTTGGAGGAGATGCGAGTTTCCATCAGACAACTGGAGGAGGACCTGTCTGCTGCTCGTCGCCGTAGCGACCTGTATGAGGCTGAGCTGAAAGAGTCTCGGCAGACGAGCGAGGAGCTGAAGAGGAAGGCTGCCGACTACCAGCACAGGATGCAGAAGGTCTACACTGTAACTTAAGATGGTCCTAAAAGTTACATCAGAAGGATTTATGCCTTTTTTTGACACAGAGATTAGGTTGCACCTACAAAGATGAACTTCAGCAAAACTAGGTTTAAAATATATCCAAATTTAAAATTAAGTAGAGCTCTGTTGCACAATTAAGAATTAATCTTCATTTAGTAAATCCAAGTTTATTGATGTAAACTAAAATTAAAGAATTTAATTAATATGGAGATGCTTGCTTACCCAAATTAAAATAATAAATAATATTTTGATCAAGTAAGTATAAAAGAGGAGGGAAAACTGTTAACTTCTGCCTGCTCTATGTTCCTTAACCCAGCGTTCCATTGTTTGAAAGCAAGCTAAAAAGATAGCAAAACATTTTATTGTTTACTAGCTAGCTTAAGTGTTAGCAACATGTAACATTGTTTGCTAGCTAACTAACAAGTTAACAAAAGTTACATTGTTTGCAAGCTACCTAGAAAAAATGATCAAACCTTGTATTGTTTGCTAGCTAACCAAAAAGTTAACAAAACATTATATTGTTAGCTAGCTACCTGTAAATTTAATAAAATGTTTCATTGTTTATTAGCTAGCTAAAGAGTTAAGAAAAGCTGACTTTTTTTTCAAGTTAACTAAAAAAGTTAACACAACATTACATTGTTAGCTAGGTATCTGTAAAGTTGGTATAACATTTCATTGTATAAGAGCTAGATAAAGAGTTAAGAAAAAGGTAACATTGTTTGCTAGCTAACTAAAAAGTTAACAAAATGTTATATTGTTCACCAGCGAGCTACAAAGATATAAAAAAGTTACATTATTTGCTAGCTGCCTACAAAGTTGATAAAACTTTACATTGTTTGCCAGCTACCTTCAATTTTTTTTTTTTAAGATTATTTTTGAGGCATTTTGCCTGTATTTGATAGGAACAGCTCAAGATATGACAGGACAGGGGACAGAGAGAGAGGGGACAGCACGCAGTAAATGGGCCGCAGGTAGGAGTCAAACCTGCGGCCGCTGCAGAGGATTGGTAGCCTCAGTAGACGGGACGCACGCTCTACCAACTGAGCCACGGGGACGCCCCCAACTACCTAGCTACAAAACGTCAGTTTAGCAGCTAATGTTAAGCTAGTTTTAAAGTTCAGTGCAACATAATTTAGTTAAAATTAAACCATGATTTAATGATGTATTAAAATGAATCCCTGTTGCAGTAGCTAAGCCACTCTGCAAATTTTCTTAATCTAAGTGGAGCTCAGTATGTTATTGTGTTACTCAATGCAACTCAATGATTCTATCATTACTTAACTCACTTGTAGCCATTATGAAGCTTCTACCTGCTACGATCATTAGCTGGAGGGATCTCAGAGTTTCCTATATCTTCACAGGCCAAAGAACAAGGCAAAGCAGAGGCAGAGGACCAGATATCAAAGCTGGAGAAGGTAGTTTTCGATGTTCATTTCATTAATAATAAGATTATGCGCAAAGATATGTTTAGATAAGGACACTGATAAAGTTCAAGTGACTCTAGCAAAAGGTGATAAGATTAATTATCAATCTTTACATATTATAATGACTGTTTTTTTCTTTCTTAGACCAATGCTGAGCAGCAGACAAAGATCCAGGAGCTTCAAGAAAAGCTTGGCAAGGTGGAGTTCTTTCACTGGGAAGATTAATGAATAATTTATATGAGCCTGTGCTTCCAAATGCAAGAGATGTAACAGCATTTTACACTTTCAGATGATTGTATAAACTCCTTCTCTACCCTCTCTGACCTCCTTCTTTCTCTCTCTGCTTCTCTCTTAAGCTATGGTTTTACAGTCAGATTTGGTCCATGGCCCGAGAACAATTAAGCCGTCTTTTATAACTAGACTTACTGCTTAATCATCAGCAATCAAACAGTTTTGCTTCATTAGTAAAGATAATTTCATCCTAATTGTCTTTTCCTACAAATGAATATTTAAAAGTACCATCCATTCTGCAGAGAGCTTGTGGTGCTGATATTCAAGGCTGACAGAGCCCACATTGGAGATCAGTCTACTTCTGACTCAGTGCATACCAGTTGATGAAAAAATTAGTAGGGTAGGACTTTCATTCTTAAAATAACTCCGGTCTTTGCAGTTTATTAAAGGAGTTCATATTTTTTTTAATAGTAATCACTGAGCTATGCAAAAGCATGTCAGTTATTCCACAGACTTTCTGTTAAATTTAAGTTTGTGCACATAACGTGCAAACACAAACTTTTTGACTGATATTTTTCTTTCGATCTGTAGTCGTTAAAGGCCAGTGCCGAGGCTACAGACCACCTTCAGACTATGAAAGTGGCCAAAGAGCGGATGGAGCGAGATCTGGAGAGGCTACAGAACAAGGAAGACTCCAGTGACAGCTTGCGCAGACGCCTCCGTGAGACTGAGGTACATACACACCTCTGTTATCACACACGGAGTACACGCAGCCTAGCGTATATATGTTCTGGCCTCCTGCCTGTTTCTTCCCGTTACTCTGTGTATCTTGTCATTTGTTGCTGTACAACATCATGAACCTCTTTGTTTCAAGTGTTGCATAAATAAATCTGGTCTGTGTATCTGCTTTGCACAAAGAGACCATATGTTGTCTTGTAAACATGTTGTTTTTGCACCTTCTGAGGAACACTTGTGCCGTGATGACATGATGTAGTACCATGTCAGATAGCCTGAATGTTTGACACAGTTGATCAGAATCTGAAGAGCAAAACCACTTGTGTTCATGTAATTTGTGTATTTCCTGGTTTGTGATGCCGCCTCATTGTCCCGTTTGTGTAAGTCACACAGAGTAAAACGACACTAAAGGGTCTTAAAGCTGAAAAAAAACAGTTAAAGCCTCACACTATCACCCATATCCCACCACACCATTTATTTGTACAACTGTCACCTCAAGACCTGTTGATTCACTGTGTAGAAACAGTCTGTAATATGGAACATAAAAGCAGGTGAAATTTTACTGATTGATTCTCCACTGCCTCAGTGCTCCTGCCTCTCCTGTAATGTTGACAAACTATTTTTGTATGCAATTTTATTGCAAGCTAAGTTGTAAATGCTTTAAGATTTTAATACAAAAAAGGGAAAATATGGCCTGAGTATGTATCTTTTAGCATCAAAGTGCTATTTTCTCATGCCACTGCTTTTTGCTAACATCTTAGTGGGTATTTCTATTTGAAAAACCTGGAAAATAATGCAGATGAATTCCCATTTTTTAATTTTAGTACACTTCAGTAATTTGCTATTTTTATTAGTACCAGTGTTTTGTTTTGTTTTGTTTTTTTACATTTTTATTGGCATTTTTGCAACCAATAAAAAGAAAGAAAACGAGAAGAAGAAAAGAAAAATTAGCACTACTACTACTAGTAATAATGATAATAATAATAATCATAATGCAAAATAAGAAATAGGTGGACACATTGAAAACAAAAACAGGCATTTGCACAAAGTTAAAACTCAAGTCTTATCTTATTATGAGGGCTACATAGAAATCCATCCACACACATCCATGAATGGCCTCTCAAGCTTCCAGTGTTTAATTTTACTATATCTGCTTCAGAAAAAAAATCAGCAGTTAATTCAGCATTTAAAGCCCCGCCCCCTTCTCCTTCTCCTTCAATGTAATTATCAACAAGTGAGTATGTTTCAGTTACTGTAGCAGGTATTCTTGCACACTGTTGTGCAAAAGTGCAGATACCAGCATCTTCAACTTTGTCTTATAAGTATCTGTATCTGAACCCTTGATGTGAAGTTCAAAACTGTATGGTCACACAAGCTTTAATAAAATTCTGCTCTAAGTATATGCTTATACATTATGTATGTATCCATGCAGTGTGTGTAGCTAAATGCAGTATACTTTATTTTTGAGAGGGTTTGTTATGAGATCTTCTAAAACAGCACTTCATGTCAAGCACTAGACATGTAAATTTAGTAATTAGCATTGGTTTATCTGGATAAGAGAGTCAGAGGAAAGAAAATATGCATGTGGTCAAATTCAAACAGCTCCAAAGACCCCTCACACCGTCAGTCACGTGAATGCTAATAGGCTCTCTGGAACCATTGTGAGGAACTTGGAATAATTAGAGTATAAACACTGCAGAGATGCATCACTAACAAGCCTAATGGATGTGGCTGCTACAGTATGTCATCAATTTCTTCTTGATGTGCAAATCTTGAGTATAATTAGCATTTCTATAAAATGTGCCATAACATCCACATACTGTAACAAAAAAACACTATTATAAGTGTAGATCTTTTGACCTGAGATTGCTTTTTAAAAGAAACACACTATAAATCAGTTACGGCTTGTGTTTGTGTTTTTACATTACCTGTGTCCGCTGTGCGTGCAGGATGGCAGGAAGACCCTGGAGAACCAGGTGAAAAGGCTGGAGATTGTCGAGCGCCGGGAGACTAAACTGAAGGACGAGATCCAGAGCAAGGCCCAGCAGATTCAGCAGATGGCGGAGAAGATTCTGGTAACCCACCTTTCACTACTTGTGTTGAGCTAAAATAATCAGAGGAGGTGTGAGATAAACATAGCTCATTGTCATCATTGCAGAGGAAGTGCTATTTTACATAATGTTTCTGAAAAACATTGTTTATCTTTTATTATCTTTAGGGATGATCTGGATATGAACGGCATTTCTACATACAAAGGGGACAAAGTTACCCCATACATGGGGCTTCATATAATTCTGCCTCATTTTAAGGCCCTAACACAGCCATGGTACACCCACACACATGCTTTCTGTTAGTTTACCTGATTAGTGTGGGTGGGCGGGTGCGGACTGTCTATGAATGGCATCTCTCTCTCGTTCTCAGATTAGTTTTGTAGAATCAGTTATGGTAGGACAAATGACATAATAAATTCTGTATATAATGATAAATATCATGATTGTTATCAGTCTGGTTTTTCAGTTTGGTCACATCACTCAGTCCCCTGCTTACTTGTGCCCAGCGTCAACCTGATCAGAGGTCTATTTAGCCAGAATAAGTGCAAAAACAACTGTGTGGGTGTGCAGGGGAAAAGCTAATAATGATTGTTGTGTTCCATTTGTGTGTCAGTTCCAGGGCTTGCATATTTTGCATTAGTTCCACCTGTGCTTTTCTGTGCGCTACAGAAAGTGAAAAAGGTCAATAAAAAAGTGCTTCTAAGTGAAGGGGTCAGGTTGATCTCATTGATATGCATGATGTCGTGCGTCATGCATGCTTACAACTGCCTACTTTCTCCATTCATAGTGACAAAAACATGGGACTGGTGTGAGCTCTTGGATACTTTAAAGTCATGAAAGCATTTTCTTAAAGTGTGTCACTGCTTTTAGTTGAGTTGAGATGAAATGAAAAATGTCTTTTTAACCCTTTTTAGATTATATCCCCAGTCATATAGTGCACCTATTTAAAGGGAAAATCCACTACTTTTCACACACGTGGATGTCCAGTCAGTAGGCTTGGGTTTCGGTACTCAATACCTCAAAGGTATCGATCGAAATAACCCAGTATTAAGTAGTATCAAAACTTCTCCAGTCAACTGAAACCTGCATTTGATCCTTTTTTTTACCCAGATCTAGAAAAAGTGGTTTTGCTTGCAGCCAGTCACCACAAGTGTTTTAATGTGATGTTTGATTGGTGTGGTGAAACTGAGCACAGTGTATTTGATGATAATTGACAGTTCAGCATGTTGAGATCCCATCAAAACAAAAGAAAATGTGTATAATGAAGAACTCTTATGTGAATTTATATCACTTTAAGTGTATCGGTATTGGTACTGGTATCATAATTTTTAAACTGACACCCAGCCTTACCAAGCAGTATTGATTACAGTCAGTTGACATAATCAGTTCCTCACTGTTGCTATAAAGTTGAGTTTTCCTGCTGCAAAATCTGTTCGCCCTGCATCCAGTGATGTCACAGTGATGTCGCTGGTGTTAAGGAAGAACTACAGACGACTTCAGCTTTGATTTCTAGTTTCCTCCTCTAGGTAACCAGACGGTGTGCCAGATGAGTGTTTTTGTTACCTAACACTATGTTTTGTGCAAGAAAGTAATAGCTATATAAGGTAGGGTGGTGATACATGTAGCACATGTAGGCACTGCCACACGGCTCCACAAACAGGAGAACTCAGCCTTTTTGATCAATATAACACGCACTGAGAGATTTATTGCTTCAACTGACTTCATTTACCATCAACACTGACTGAACATCTGCATGAAAAGTTGCAACTTTTAGTGTGTAGTATATAACATCTGTATTTTTGTGAAGGGGCTGGAGGAGAATCTGCGAGAGACCCAAGCTACAGCCCAGCGGTTGGAGACTCATCTGAAGCAGAAGGAGAAGCTCTATGAAGACAAGATAAAGGTTGAATTTCCAAACACATAAATTCTGACACACATACCGACTCTTTAGTGCTACGTAAAACAAACAGGAAGGTATATCCATGACATGCTCACAGGTAGTGCACTTTAGCCGGTTGAGTTGTGGGTGTGCTGAGGAGATCTACAGTATGTCATCGTCACATTCTCTGTCCTGTTAAGTGATATCCTGGTTATGGTTCTGTGGGCTGCCTGGCATTGAGCAGGTGTTGGAGGCCCAGATGAAGGCGGACATGGCTGATAAGGAGATGCTGGAGTCCAGTCAGAGCAAATATGAGGAGGAGGTGCGGGAGAAGTGCAGCATCATCAGTGAACAGAAGGCGGTAAGAACTGACCAGCACGGCAGTGATGCTATTTCAGGCTTATTTTAACATTTATCACACTGACATAGATTTCTCGTTTGGACTAATCTTGGATTGTTATTGTAGAGCGCAAAATAATATACCATAATCTGATCGCAATTAAAGCCAGTGATGTGAAAATCCAACTAAATGTTCAGTTAAAACAGCTAAACCGTTCATCATTTCTGTTCAGACCATAAATGCTATGGATTCTAAAATGAACAGCCTGGAGCAGAGAATTGCAGAGCTGTCCGAGGCCAACAAACTGGCAGCCAACAGCAGTATCTACACGCAGAAAAACATGTAAGTACTGATACACAAAACATTGTAATTCTGTTTGACAGCCCAAATTAAAAGCATGAAAAATAACTTGAAAATTTCTCTAGACTTCTGTCCATGTCCTTTGTTGATCATCCCAGGTATAATATTCTCTTCAGTCATAATGGCATAAGTATGGGATAATGCCAGAGAACCTGGAGTTGGACAGTTCTGGCCTCCTCACTGTCCATTAATTTCTGATTATGGACACCTCGAAGGGCATTATCCTGCTTACACCATGGTCACATGCCAAAGAAAAAAAATGTGGCCACTAATTTATGCTTTTGTGCATTTTGTAATCAAAATCTAAAGTTTTTTATTGCCAGCCCATCAGGTTTTTATGCACTGTAACATTGTTCACTACTCCAGTAAATAAGATGAACCTTGAAGAAGTGACTTGTAGTCCACTCAGCTCAAACCTTTAGCTAGCTGTCCAGCCGTGTCACTGAGCCCAAATCAATATCAAGATTTTCATGAAAAAATGTGTACTGTTGTCTCCAGCCTGAAGTACTTCCTGCAGCTTGTGTGTTACAATCCTCACAGTTCACCGGGTGTTAATTCCTTGCGCCGTTTGTCCCTTTTCTTTTCATTTTCTCTTTCTTCAGCTGCACCCCAGTCATCAACACTGTCATATTCTCCAAACAGGTTCAAAGAATTGTTGAAGTCACTCTTACATCTGTAATTACTTGGCTAGCCTGTTAACATGCTGCGATGAATTGTAAACGGCGGCTTTGACTGCGTCCTTGTTGCCATAGTTACTCATTCCAATGGATTCATTTAGAACAGTGAACCAACTGTTAAACTACTTAGCAGGTGTCCATTGTCAGGGATTATTGAAGACCCTGCAGCCAATCAGAATCAAGAATTCACAAAGACCACAGTGTAATATAAATGGAAAGACATTGGTAAAAGAATAAATGGCTTGTGTAAAATGATGCCTTGTTTTTGTGGCACTACAGCAACTTTCATTTCCTCTGAACTTTTTTGTGCGTTCTTTGCAGGAAAGCCCAGGAGGAGATGATCTCAGAGCTCCGCCAGCAGAAGTTCTACTTGGAGTCTCAGGCTGGGAAGTTGGAGGCCCAGAATGCCAAACTGGAGGAGCATTTAGAGAAAATGAGTCAGCAGGAGCAAAGCAATAAGAGTCGTGTGCTGGAGCTGGAAACTAGACTCCGCGAGGTGAGAAGATACTATTGGGAGATGGAGCCAACACGTTCTCATCCCAGCTCATCCAATACTGACGCTGGTTTGTCACGGTCCTTGGTGTCTCAGAATATACGCACAAGGCCCCCTCTAGTGTCTGTATCCTCCAGAAAGCTTTCTTAAACACGTGGTTAACGTTGGGTGGGTTCAGGCAACAAAACTACTTGGCTATGTTTAGGAAAATTATGTTGTACGTTACATACATCAGATGACATAAGTAAAGCAAGTCATGAGACACATGTAACATTATGTACCTTAGAACATTTTGGTTTCACATCGGACACAAACCCCAATTTCTTGAGTGAAAGTCCTGTATTTGTTTGACTCATCTGTTCACTCCAGCTCTTTTATATGCAGACTTTCCTGGTCTTTATAAAATGTAAAAAGGCCGGTGTGTCTTGCGAACGAGTACCTTGTATGTCTGCAACTCCAAGGGATGTGACAAAGCAATCCAGCAACCTACGGAGCAGAAAGCTCCTTAGATTGTTGGATATAGGCTTTCCAACCAGTGAGATTTCTTACTGTCCCGTCAGTCCCATCCCAATCTGTCTCTTGAACCAAACAATTTTTATTGACCAATGTGGAGTACACAAGCAGTGTGTGTTTGTCTAAGCACAAGAGGTAACACTTTTACACATTAAACAGATGAAGTTTAGTATTCGACCTCTTTCATCTGTGCTGATCTGGCTCCAAACAGTAGAAACACACCTGTGTGTAATTGCTTCCCTGAATGTTGAGCAAATAATTATTTTGCATCATGACTCCAAGTGGGAGCAGGTGCTGCATATAAAACGGTTGTTGAATGATTATATACAGTTCAGGCTCTAGCTACCAGGCTGAATGCTAAAAAGGACAAAGATTTGATGTACAATACATAAATATGACATGATGTTGGGATCTAGTAGTGTCTTGTGATCAGCACAGAGTCTTGAGTATGACTTTTGTTTAGAAACAACCAAACTTCAGAAAGAAAGTTTTATAGGCTAGAAAGATTTTTTCATCCACTGGCATTGATCAACTTTATTGACTTGGTGCTGAAGTGTTACAGCCGAAAAAACTTTTTAATCCAGATGTAACAGAAAAGAGCAGCACAACAAATCGAGGCAGAGTCAGAAGAGGTGAAGTGTCAGTGTCTGCTCCCTCCTCCTACTCCTCCTCCCTCACCCTGGATGGCCCCCCTTTTCTGTCTTCCTTCATAGATCGGGCTGGAGCACGAGGAGCAGAAGCTGGAGATTAAACGTCAGGTGACAGAGCTGACCCTGTCGCTTCAGGAGCGCGAATCCCAGATCAGCAACCTGCAGGCAGCTCGCCACGCTCTGGAGAGCCAACTCCAGCAGGCCAAGACTGAGCTGGAGGAGACCACTGCCGAGGCTGAGGAGGAGATCACCGTGCTCAGAGTGAGAGAATGAGACCGTAGAGGAGTGCTGGAGGTGGTGTCTGCTTTGATGTTATATAATTCAGGCAGTAAAATCAGTCCCTCTGTCTCTCTTGTCATTCCTGCTAGGCACACAGAGACGAGATACAACGCAAGTATGATGCCTTGAGAGACAGCTGTGCGGTAAGCTGCTCACTCCTGTTTTTTTTTTTTTTGCTCTGTCACTCTTTCCAAGAATAGACAGCTCATCTGGCCCTGAACACCAGCTGACTCATCATATATCATCACACCTACATAACGACCTAAAGTAGCCATAATGTTTCGGTCTATGTGTGTCTGTCACACTACCATTCAAAACTTTCAGCTGCCACAAAAGCTTGATTCAGTATGCAGCCAGATGGCTGAGAGGACTACTCCATATTCTGAATGGTCTTTCATGGTTTGTAGAAAATCCTCTTTACAAATAGATTTTATTTTGTATGAAGAGTTTGCAAAAAAAAAAAACAAGTAAATTTTTGTACATGGAGAACAAAACACTGTATAACCAGACAAGACAATTGAAAGGGCAGAAGAAGAGATCTGTCTGAGCAACAATTAAATAAGAATAGGATAAAATAAACTGGAAGGTTAGCATCAAAATCTGTGCAGATTTAAATAGGAACATGTTCCTGTTTGAGTGAACAGTGATGTCTATAACCAGCTGGAATGAATATCAGGTTAATAGCAGTTAACACTGTTGGAAGTGTTTCACAGAAAGAAATGGTTCTCAAAATATCTAGAGCCCAGTTTCACTGTTGTGGTGTAATAATGACCAAGGGTCATTTACACCTCTCTGACTGGAAAAATTATTTGAAAACTGACAATACATTTTGCGTCTCAATTATACTGTTTTTATCTATGTTCAAGTGACCATCATTGAAGGAAAAAATAAACACATGAAAATAACAGACGTTTACAATCTTTTGAACAGAGGTGTAATACTAATTTACATCATGTCTTGGTTGGTGAAAAGTACAACCAGAGCTCCACATGAATGTTTTCAGAGCTGTCCTAAAACACTGTGTCAACAGTCAGAGTGAGAATAGCTGTTTCAAATAAGCACCATTTTTTTTATACATCAGCAGTAGATTAGTTGTAGATAAACTAGACCTGCTGGAACAGTAACAGGAGTAGAATGGCTTTTATCCTGCTAGATATGGCTTTTATTTAACAGGTACAAGTGATACTTTTCACTGTCCAATAGCTACAGGGTATGTGTTTGTTTTGTGACGACAGTGAGAGCTATGTTAAACCATGTTATAACCCCAACTTGTTGGACAGGTGCAGACCACAAGAACATTGGAATTCTTCTTTTTTTCTTTTTTTCAGTCCCAAGGCCATTTCATGTGTTATTATTTCTGTTTCTTTTTTCGTTATTACTGTAGAGCCCCAGTGTCCCACTAACCTTAACAAAATTATATTGTCATGTGCCCTCAAATTCATATACCTTGAATAAATACCAAGACCATCACGGTCTTCCTTCATTTCATTGCCCTACTTCTGAGATCCTCCCACTCGCAAACTGTTCAGAAAGCGCTGTCCATATATTCAGCTGGCCAGTGTTCAGGCAACGCATCCAAATTCTGCAACAAGCAGAGCTTGAAATGCCACCCTATTTTTTGCCGTGCTAAGACGTGCGATGCTGGGTTTTCTGTTAGTCCATCTGATGAACACTTTGGACCGGAGCAAGATGTCTTGACAACTAAGGGCCAAATTGTCATTAAATTTAGCACTGTCCATAGGGGACGATTTTTAATCCCTTGACATTTCATCCTGCAACAGTTTTAGTGCTCCACCTAACCTTGCTCTTGCCTCCGGCCATTATTTCCATTTGTGCAGACTGACATATCACAACATAAAGTGCCAACTTTCTTGCCCTCAAAGGATGAACTCTTTCCATTTTGGACACAACTTTCCTCTAGTGCTATCGTCAAGCCAAAAGGTCAACTTTGCACCCCATAATCATCAGACTGCAATGAAATTTGCTGACAACATTACTTTTTTATTTTTAGCCAGACTACTGGCAAGACTGTAGGAAAACTTACACTGTCATTATGTTGCTTGTGTCCAATTATTTTGTATTATGGGCTTTATTTTGTATTATGCTACTAGTGGGACAGTGTCATCCAAAAGAACTGGATCAAAGTTATTTTGACAGTGTAATAATAGTGGTATTTGAGAGTTTTTATAAGAGCACAGTCTTCCTGCTCAGATCCTATCTTCACATAGCTAAAAGTAGTAATATGATGAGGTATAATGTGGGACTACAGACATTATCTTAAAATCTTTTGTTGTATGTGTCTGTTATGGGCAATGTTTAAATCAGTGATGACTCCTTTTAGACCAGATTAGTTCAGTTGAGTTACCAGAAGATTTTCTACATCTGTGTAGAGTATATTGCACTTTTATCCATATCATGGTAGCATTGATTTTACTAATTAAACTAAGTTCCACGGCTCATATCTGCTGCTCAGTCTGTTTCATAGAAGGCGCAGATGTTCCTCTGTATTGTGTTGTGTGTTGTAAATGTAACATTCATTTTAGTCAAGGAAATTGTGCAACGGATTTACTGCCTATTTACCGCTTTTATTTGCTTGATACCCACAGTTTTTGCAAATAGTGTTGAGCAATTTCTATTCAGCCGTGTTGAGGATGCAAAGTTCCGGATGTGATTTACTTTAGGTCCGCGAGTTGCTCTATAGATCGGGATGACAGACAAGTCGAGTAAATATAGAGGCTTGCCAGATCACCACTGTATCCATTCCAGCGTTGACTTCCTCGCCCCGCCTTCAGTATTTAGATGCTGCTGTCAGTCCCCAGCCTCGGGGGAGCAGAAGCACTGAGTCAGTACAGAACAGACAGCTAATTTATGTACTTAAAAGCTTTGCCTCTTTCCCCTTGCCACCTGGAAGTTTCTGCGTGGTACACATGTTCCCATGAGAGCTGAGAATAAGGGGCTCTTAACAGGCAGCCACAGCAGCCTCTAACCCTCATTTCCCCACAGCAGTCACGGCTGATTAAGGGAACAGACTGATGCTGATGGAATGATTAGCCTGCTCCTTGCTCTGAATGCTGCCTGGGTTAAAAACAAGTAGCCACAATATCATAGAAATATGATTACTGTATTATATCACTAACCTAGATATCTGCATCATGTAATAATGCAGCAGAGTTTAGACTGTGTGGGGTGTTGGGTCGAGTTTGTGCGTGGATCAGCAATGATATGCACAATGCTGCATGATGCAAGTGAGACCTTGACATGCGTGCAAAATGAATGTATATTTACGTGTACACTGAGTGTACATTACAGCACAGTGGGGATGTCTTTTCCAGACCCCTTTACACAGTCTGAGTGTCAACTTTGTTAAGGCTTAAAAACCTGATGTAGAAGTGGGTCAGCTGGGTCAGCGTAATGAATCAACCTGTCAGGCACCGTTTTGTAACTTGAATGCATAGTGCGCATTACGTTTAGCCTTTTTATAAATGTGAAAATGTATCACTGAAGACAAAAAAGTCATATCTCTTTAAGACTTAATTGTTTTATTAGTTGGAGTCTGTAGAGACAAAGATAAGGTCTTACAGGGTAGAAATTAATTATTTTTCCTAAGAGCCAGATTATGTAGACCATAATCTGGCTCTTAGGAAAAATAATAGTAGTTTGTTACTTGATATATTTTGGGTGCAGAGTCAGCACTCTGTATATTTTCTGAAGTGTCCTGTTGACTTCTTACAGGTGATCACAGATCTGGAGGAGCAGCTGACCACACTGACTCAGGAGAACGCCGAGCTGAACCGCCAGAACTTCTACCTGTCCAAGCAGCTGGACGAAGCATCTGACGAGAGAGAGGACCGGCTGCAGCTCAGCCAGGATGTGGACCGGCTGCGTCGGGAGGTGGCCGACCGTGAAATGCACCTTAACAACCAGAAACAGGTACCTGTCTGCCTGTGGTTATCTTCCCGCTGCGTGTGTGTATGTGTGTGTGAGTATATATGCTCTGTCCCTCCTTATGTGGGTTTCCCTCAGCCCAGGTGGACAGACAGTGCTCAATTATGTAAACATTAATAGAATAGTTGGATACTGGTCTTTTGTCAAAAGCAGTTCCCTTGACTACGGTTTAATTGTGTTCATGTTGATCTATACTATTCTGGTATTTATTTGAGACCCTGTACCTTATGGAGTTTTTGACCATTAGTAGCTATATGGAAGAGTATTTTTATACCACGATTTGTTAATTTTCGTGCATGAGCATGCTGGTAATGTGATACACATTCCTGCCAATTGATCTCACACTATTCCACTGAGCTACAGGTGGTGGTAACGCACCAAGATGCGCCAACAAATGCAGTGAAGAGGAACACTGCTAGCTAGTAAACATGGATGTAAACACTGAAGGTTTTATATTGTTCAAAAATTGTGCTTTGCAAAAATTTCATGAGTGCATTAAACACAGGAAACTGAAACTTTCTCTAAAATTGATTGTACTGAGACATTTTAATCAGATTCCACGCGCATTGTTTGTACGACAGGATTTAAAATCTAACAGGAAAATACTGCAGCTTTCCATCCATTCATTCTCTACAACACACTTGATGGGTCCCCAGTCTATCACCAAGTAAGCACACAAACAAACAGCTGATTGAACCTTGTTATGGTGCTTACAGCTGAGCTGATATGTCACTGCTAAAGCTGAGTAGTTTCACCATTTCTGCATGAAATTGCCACAAAATATCAGCTGTCATTAGTTGAAAACTTTGAAAAAACAGTAGTTCTCTGTTCTCTCAGACAGTTGTACTCCTTCCTCTAGTTCTGGTTCCTTCCCCCTGCCCACTTCCCACTCACAGCCAGTCAGACACCAGGTTTTCACTTACTCACATTATGTGATACCTCCTCACTACCTTTGACAGGTGACCTAGACATCTCTCCCAGCTCTGACAGTGTTAAGTGTAAATCAGGCAAGAGAAACCCTGGGAATATTTCAGCATTGTTATGTGCTGTATTCTGGATGCAGCAAGAGAGAGAGAGAGCGCGCGAGCGAGCGAGGAGGCTGTGTGATGTGTGCGCGGCCCCTGTGGGAGGATATGTGTGTGGGTGTCCAGCAGCGCTCTCGGTCCTGCTGGTTGTGTAACCAGCGATGGAAGTCATAGACGAGGGATGGGGTGGTGTGTGGGAGGGATGTGTCATCCCCATCACTCCCAGGTCGTGTCAGCTGTGGAAGCGTTGGACTTCAGAGGGCCGTGGTGTTGCTGCAGCACCAGCACAGGCTATATTTGTCTCCCAGTGCTTTGTCTAAAGACATGAAACACAGAGCTTTGTGTAGGCCCTGTGAAGAACATAGAAAAACGTTCTGTGTCCAAACATGTCATGTAAATAACTCCACAGAACAGAAACTGATGCTGTTTTTGTAATTGTAATTTTGGGGTTGTGTAAACTGAAGCTACACACAGTGATTTACATGGTACAGTACATTGGTTGTCAAGCTGCTCCTTATAAGCCTCTGTGTCTGAGATTATACTTTATCTTAGGCATCACTGCTGTTTTGTCAGTTAACCAAACTTTAAAAGCCTTGCTAGGCTCAGAATGCTACAGCAGGAGAAAATCCTGTAGACAAGATTACACACCACTAATTCTAGTAGTGATCCCTCCATCACAGCCTGTCAGAAGGCAGAAATAAAAAATGGAAACCCCTGAGGTGACGGTGGTGGAATGTGACTAAGTACATTTACTAAGTACTATTCTTGAGTAAATTTTAAGGTACTTTACATAATATGCCCTTTACATGTGCAGTATATACTTCTTGTAAATCTCCTGCACTAAATTTCAGACATTTTGCTCCAGTACATTTATTTGCTAACTGTTGTTTCAAGGTAATTTGCTAATTTTCAAATAGATTTTACATTGAATCAATGAATTGTTAAAGATTAACTACAGTATGTAACACAAGGGCTTTTCACACTGCATATTCCCTGGAATAACTTTAGCCCCTTTTCACATAAACATTGTTAACCCAGGGTTAAGCTAAGCCCAGGGCTGTATGATTCACGCTGCTTTCTTCCAGCTCTGGGTTAAAGCCTCTCTAAACCCACACAGGGGTTTTGTGTAAACCTGGCTGATTGTCTTCTTCTTCTAATCTTTTCACCCTGTTTCTCACTGGCAGCTTTTAGCCCTGGGTTTAGTTGATATTCAGGGGAAAACCTGCAAACTCAGGGCTAACCGGGCCAAGTAGCCCTTGGCTTAGTTCAGGGTTAGTCCACTTTGGTGTGTTCCAGGATTGTGCCAGTGTGAATGCCTGGGGCTAACTGGTTTCTTAGACTTTCTGCTTACATGATAATGTGCCATTAATAAGAATAAAATTATATAATTTAATTGAGTGCTGCAGGTATGATGTATTTTTGCAGGTCATCCTGGAAGTTAGCATCACTGTGAAAACTGTAAACTCTGTGGCGAACACAAGTTTATGATTCTTACATGTTTTATTCAGCAGATAATCTTCATAAAAGAACCACTTCTATAATTTTCGAGGTGTAAATCCAATTGGCAGTAGTAAAAAGCTAATGATAGGCTAGAAAGGAACTGAACCACAATCACATCAATTCAACATCACTACCTCCAAGTGACTAGTGTTTGGTGTGATGACGTTTAATGTCATTTTATAAGACATGTAAGAGCTTCAATATTCATGAGAAGATTTTTTACTGATGTATATTAACAAAACGTGAAAGTGTCTTTAGCTTGTGTTAACCACAGATATTATTTCAGTCATCTAACCAAAGACCCATTCAAAAAATCCAGTGACTTCGACAGGAGGGAACCAGAAGTGCAATTATGCGAACTCACTCCGGGGTTTTAGGACTCATTCTTACAGCACTCACTATGTAGTAATATGCTGACACAGGCCAGTTTCCTGCAATATGAGTACTCTTACTTTTGACACTCCATTTCTAAATTGTGGTATTGTTGCTTTTAATTTGGCAAAGGATCTGAATAATTCTACTGCTATGCTAGAACCTCAAGCTGTGGGACGAATATGACAAATGCCCTTCCAACTCTCCTGAGGGGAAGAGACAGGCCTCTGAGGGATTTCCCAAACCCACCAGAGAGAATATAAATCACTTCCTCAGGATCCTTGTTCATAATGAGTAGGTGAAGAATTGTTTCCTTGGCAGATTTTTTGGTGTTTTTCATCTAAATCCCGTTCTGTACCAGAACCTTGAGACACTGAAGACCACGTGCACCATGTTGGAGGAGCAGGTTCTGGAGCTGGAGACCCTGAACGACGAGCTGATGGAGAAGGAGAGACAGTGGGACGCCTGGAGGGCAACACTGGAGGACGAGAAGAACCAGGCCGAGAGGAGGACCAGGGAGGTCCAGAGAATGCTGGACACGGAGAAACAGAACAGGTTACAACCACACCCATATGCACACAGTGTCAATATAACTTAGCAGACATATATTGACTAATTAAGTTGTACAAAGTTTCCATAGTGTTGCAGCACACTGAGTTAAGTTGTAGTGCAGTTAAAGTTGACATGAACAGACTTGGATGCAAGTTTCTCCATCCATATAATATAATTTATCCACAAGGCGTTTTTAAAAAGGGTTATGAGCTTCTTTTTTTTCTTGACTAAAAACTCTCTTTTTGCTCTCAATGTTGCTGTTGCTATCTGCGTTGGATGTGGCTGCCTCCGCCTACACACACCGAATGCAACAAGTTTAGGCATATTCTCTAGGGTTGGTCCAAAGGTATTCTGGGAAATATATGAAATTATTTTCTGAGTTGGTGTAGGCAGGGCGGGTGATGAAAACTAGGTACACAGAAAACATATGAAAACACAGATTTTAAGGTATATTTTGCTTCAACCCAAAACCCAAAACTCCACCCTAAACTAACATCTGCAGGAGCGTAGAATACAAGTAAATATATCCAGGTAAATGAAAGTGGATTTGTTTGATTTGATTCAAATAACAGCTCTATATCAGTTAGACAAAAGCAAGTAAAACATTATAGCTGAACGAGAAGAGTTTGCAGATAGCTAATGTCAATAATGTTTTTCTGCTGTAGGCTTCGTGCAGAGCAGCGCAGCTCGGAGTCCCGCCAGGCTGTGGAACAGGCAGTTAAGGAGCACAAAGCTGAGATCCTGGCCCTGCAGCAGGCCCTCAAAGACCAGAAGCTCAAAGCCGAGAGCCTTGCTGACACTGTAAGCGTTTCCACACCGTTGAATAAGTGTTTCACTTTTTTGTGGTTAGCAGATGTTACAGCAAGCTCTCCCTGCGTTCTGTTCTCAGTTGAATGATCTGGAGAAGAAGCACGCCATGCTGGAGATGAACGCCCGCAGTTTGCAGCAAAAGCTTGAAAGTGAGAGAGATCTGAAGCAGAGGCTGCTGGAGGAGGTACATTCTGTATTTTCACATGATCTCTTATTGTTTTCTTTTATGCGCTATGTACAAATTTGACATGTTTAAATGTTTTTCTTTGTGCTTTTTAGCTCTGCCAGGCATGAGCCTTGAGCAGATCATGTGTTAAGTGTGTGTGTGTGTGTGTGTGTGTGTGTGTGTGTGTTTGCATGTGTGACCGTACAAGTTTCTATTCTTTCTGCAGCTAATCTGCAGACTACTGGTCCTATCGGGTCTTGTAGTTGTGGTGATTGACAGTTTTTGAAAAACCTTGAAAAAAACTATTTTAGTGACTGTTCTGTTGTGTAGTTTTACCACAGCTGCTGACTCCTCACTCCTCTTTATGTGACCAGTAGGGGCTACAGGACAACAAGGCTTACCTACAAGCCTGTTTTGAGCCTTTGTCGTGGCTCAAAAACTTCCATCCATAGACATAGAAGTTTTGTTTCATCTGTTGATTGATTCCATACCCAGAGTTAGGCACCATATGAAATGAATTAATCCCCACCATCTTAAATGAATGTCATCAGCCACTGCTGTATGTTATCACTTGGTATCTGTGTAGTCGATGATGAGTGATGAGGTCCACTAGAAAGATGTGGACTTCACTGTAAAATCGACTGTAACTTGCTTAATCCTGAACTGATTTTCATGAACTTTGGTTTGTTATAAGCCTGAAGAATTGAACATGATGGTCATCACTTGCTGAAATTAAATTCAGTTACTGGGGGAAATCTAATCAGCCTTCTGAAAAGCCACAGTTTCAACTGGGACATGCAGGCCCTGACCTTCAAACAGGCAACATCAAGTGTAAATTATTAAGAATAATCAGGAAGCTTTTGTGAGTTTCTCCAAAAATGCTGATTTCTTATTTATTATATTATTGTAAAGCTGCCTGGTTGCTTGTAATCTTCTCAATAAGTTGGGAAGTTTGGACTTCACCTCATTTATTGTTGCCTTATTAAGTTTATATTGTTAGCTGAACCCACGACTCATCATGACACTATTCAATGCATCACAAAGAAAACTGAGACTATAATATACAAAAACTTTATCAAAAAACTGAGAATCTCCACTTGTTATAGGTGATTCACTATCTGTTGCCTGATGGAGGACTGCACTTCACTGAGTGACCTCTTCTAGTCGTTGCATGACATCCTATTACATTTATACCTCTGCTGCAACAGAGAAATGACAGAATTGATTTGCCGTTTGTAAAGTCATAGTTGTAACAAAATATCAAACCATGCTTTAGGTTTAGCTGGAGCTGTCACCAGAAGCAGCCAATTGTAAGAAGCAGCAAGTGACAAAGTCCCAGGGTCCAGCTGGTGATGTAACAGTGGTTATTACCTCCACAGCAAGAGAAACTGCAGCAGCAGATGGATGCCCAGAAGACCCACATCTTCCGTCTGACCCAGGGGCTGCAGGACGCTCTGGACCAGACTGACCTGCTGAAGACTGAAAGGACTGACCTGGAGTACCAGCTGGAGAACATCCAGGTGCTGCTACACACACATATACACACACTTACACAGATACCTACTAATGTATATCCACAGAAAAAACAAGTGCTCCAAGATTGTGATGTGATTGAGTTCATTGTCACTGCACGCACATGTACACCTGCTGGACTGGGAGCAAATCTTTCTGTCACTTACAGCCTTGTTTCTCCCCCACTGTTCTGTCACTTTGTTTTAATAGTGAAAGACACAAGTAGACACATGTCCCCCACACTTTGTTTTACCCCACAGCATCCTGTGCACCCCGCTCCCCCCTCCCCTGCCTTCTCTGTCTCTCTGTCACCCTCTCTGTGTGAAGTGAAGTACTTGAGGAGAAATTCATGGCAGTAGTGATGTTCACTTAGCTCCACCTGCAGGCCGTGTACTCTCATGAGAAGGTGAAAATGGAGGGGACAATCACCCAGCAGACCAAGCTCATAGACTTCCTCCAGTCCCAGGCCCACGGTGGCTCCAAGAAGAAAAAGGTCAGTTGGGATTATGGTTTTTATTGGATCGATTATAGTTGTTATATCTGTCTTCCTACACAGAGCTGACATTTTTGAAAAATTGATGTGACTTTTTAAGTTTGTTAAAGTTTTGTCTTCAGATTTACATTATACTGAAGCTTTAACTAGTAAACTCTTGAAATATAGTTAAGAGAAATGTACATATAATTAAAAAATATTTCTCAAAGTGCAAGTATTATTATTCTATTTCGCATAGATTTGATATGATTTTCTAATATAAAAATGTATTCAGAATATTATGAAAACCTTGAAACGTTATCCGGATAATAAATGATCAGATTTTGCCTTTGGGTTTATACCTGGTATTTTCAATGTGTTCTTGTTTTCCTCATTGAGAATAGGTGCTGCACATCGTGGTTAAAAAAAAGTAATATTTTAATTATTTTAACTGATATTGCATTTGTGAGATGCATTTATCATTTTTCCTAAAAAACAAAAACAAAAACAACAATTAAAATTGTGATGATATAATAGTATGATATGATAGTATGATGCAGTATTACAGTACCTCATTATAATGCTGTTTTCTCACACATTTTTCCTTAAAAAAATTGTGATTTGATTCTGGTTCTGTGATTTTGGATATTTCACTTGGCCATATTGTGATTTCAATAATATTGTGATTAATTGTGCAGTGCTAACTGAGACTGGACCTTTGTCCTGTACATTTGAGAAAAAGTGTGTGAGTTGCTGAATTAGGGGAAATTTTATAAACTTTGTGAAACACTGTCTACCACATATTCTTTATTGTTTGTCACCTATGTATATTTGACGAATGTAATACATTAAGTTATTCCTTTCATATAAAAATTTGTGTGTCAGTTTGTCCTGGTGTGTTGCAGTGCTGATATGTAGACTCCTCTGTGACTAGATGAATTTAAACCTTGGTACAGCAGATTAGCTGCACAGATGAGTGCAGCATGCTGTTGCACACAGTTTTTGTTGCACAACAAGTTTTTTATTGTATATCATTCATTTCCCACCACAATATTTTTTCATTTTTCTGTCGATTAACACATCTTTTGGTGCTAAAAATAGACATATACTCAGTAAACAGAGATGTCTCTGTCAGCCTTCTCACTTGCTCGCTCTCTGAATTTAAAAAACAACCCATATTTTATGTTAGCTACAACAAATATCTATCAGCTTTGTGTTGTGGACACATGTAGCCTACAGATTGCGTTAACACCTACTCAAGATCAGAAAACAATGCGAGCCAGACTACTTCCAGATTTGGTCAGGCATGTTTTTTCTTATCTGGATGACGTGTCTGGATAGAGAGCACATTTAAGTGCCGGGTGTAAATGGGTTAAAAATGACAGAATGTTAAGATGTGTTAAAGAAATATATATTTAAGGAAGACTTTTGAATTAATATGACAAGTTTGATAATTAAGGTTAAATTCAGGGCATCCACAAATGAGTCACTTCATGCAAAAACTGTCATTACAGCTCCCACCAGCCAACTTTCAGAAAGAGAAACTGAATTAGTTAGGGGAAAGTAAGACAGGGAGGAGCATAGTAACGGTTTAAGTGAATAAAATGTTGGGTCCTGTGTCTCAGGGTCTGTTCGGGCGTCGCCGAGAGGACCTGTTGGCTGCCATGGCTGCTCAGGCCCAGGCTCAGGGTCAGAGTCAAGGCCAGGTTTCTCCAGTGCCCCCCATCCAGCCGGTGCCTCTGCAGTACAGCGACATGAAGGCGGCCCTGGACAAAGAGCGCGCTCGCTGCTCCGAGCTGGAAGATGCTCTGCAGAAAATGAGAGCGGAGCTGCGATCTCTGAGGGAGGAAGGTGAGACCTCTACAGCTGCTTTTTAAACTCTGTTTCAACACCATTAACTTCAGCCATAGTAAACCACTAACATGATCTTTGAACAATACAAACAGATTACTCAGCATGACATAAAAAAATGATACAAGTTCAGTTAATCAACTCTTCCAACCCCAGCGCTCCAGTATAAGGATCATGGGAGCTCTACAAACGCGGCCTCAGCACGGCAGCAGATGATGATGTCTGCCATAGTGAAGTCTCCCGAGCACCAGCAGGGCCCGACTAGCCTGGCACCCTCCAACTCTGGACGCAGGAAGGAGACCGCAACACCCGAGGGTGAGTGAAGGGATGATGTTGACTGAACTGCAGCCATTTCTCTCAAACAGACACGAACATGCAGGTTTAAGGCTTCATACCTGACACATACTGGCCCTTACCTGCACACACATAGACAGACACATCTACAATATCACTCGGAAGGATCGTTTATGAAGCTCTTACCATCCTTTCTCTTTCACACACCTTTCAGAAAGGAGGAGGGTCACTTTTGAAAGTAAGTTATCCAAACTCCTGGTTCCTGCAGTTTGGTCTCTTATCTCTCTCCTCTTTTTGCCTCATCCACATCCTTGAAAGGCCAGATTTTAAAAGCTCTGCACTTTTACAAAACGTGTGATCCCACCAGGCTGGTCAGGTGAGGCTGAGAAATCTTCCAGTAAAATTTCACCTTGTCAGTGCACAGCTTTAGAAATCTGAAGCGTTTTTATCTTGGTTGCTGAAGCTTAGCTTATCTGATTTGCAGAACTTTGCTCTGCTCTTTAACTCACTACAATCCCACCTGAACTTCACATCATACACTAACAGAGATGTACCATATGATAAACTCTGCAATGCACAAAACGCTGTTTGAACCCACACTCTAAAGGTATTATCCAGTCGTCTTATTACCTCTGACGAAAAAAATCTTGATATTGATCCTTATAAGGCAATATGGTGAATGTGACAGAATAAAAATAAAGAACATAAGATAATAATAAATGCAAAATTGTCATAAAAACTATAATTACATAACATACAAGTAATAAGTGTACATTATGGGAAAGAAAAGCTTAATCATTATTAACTACCTGTTATGGAAACCCACTTCCACCAATGAGATGAAAAAAAAAAATCCTGTCTTTATAAATCATCATAATGAGAAACTTTCAAAAATTATAACTTACTTCTCTCAAAATAATGATTTAGATCGTAAGTCATTATTTTGAAATACCAACTCATTATTTTGAGACAGTTTGGCATTATAATGACTGAGGCCTTGTGTCCATATAGCTTTTCTTTCAGGCAGAAAAATACTGGCAGGATGCTGAGGGGCACACGGGGATGAAACGTGTGTGTGGTGAAATTAAAAAAATGCTGTGCGTGTTTTTGACATTATTATGATCAACATTAGCTAGCTTGCTAACTTAACAGTAACAGAGGGTTGATTACACGATAGGGTTGGGCTGATGATGGCTGAGTGTCATCGACCACTGAGCCGTCTTAACATTGTGACATGGTGATTTAAAAGCCACTGCCACCGGTCATTAAACTAACCTTATGTCTCCATGTCCCATTATTATTCTCTTATTAAACATGCACAGGTGAATACGCTCAGTTACATTGTTGGCACCTGTGTGTCTTTCTGAGGGCACTTGTCAAACAACAATTTCATCAACCATCGCTGATGTTTCACTATGGACATTGTCATATGCCAGTTTGGGAGACATCACCCACCCCGATTACACAACTAACAACAAGTTCACAACACGCAGGGTGATGAAACGCCCAGCAACATGAGATTGATCTGCTCCCACAGGTGGGCTTTGTTTTAATAGTTTATGTCTGACAGACACAGACAGAACAAGCCTCTCCTTCATTTTTTTGGTTACCAAGGTGACTAGTCCCCATCTAGTCCATCAATTGCCTGAAAAAAACGACACCAGCGCCTCTCTGAAAAGTTCTGAGCTTTTCAACGAAAATGTCGGAGCACTCTGAAGCGGGCCACATATGTTGTCTCCTCATTGGGAATAACTGAAACAAGATGCTGGCACTCGGAAAAAGACTTGGTGGTCATGGGCTTCCATAACTGTCCGATTTTCTTTTGGTTTAATTTATTTTGTTCAATCCAGAACATGTTTAGATAATTATGTACAAGTGTATGTTTGTTTTTAACTGTAAAGACTCATGGATTTAAAATATACAGTATGTGATGCCCGAATGTACCTCACACCAACAAGTCCTCATTAGACCAGATATTTGATGAAAAATGTTTTGGTATGTACTTGCAAACAAGGAAGACTGGACACACACTGGCAAACTTGATACTGGATAATGCCTTTAAAATGCAACAGCGAGTGGGCACAAGCAGAGGGATTGATTCAATCAATATTCTTTTTCAAGCATTTTTTGTCTTCAGAGTTTACTTGCTCATGCATTTTGCTAAACATCTTACAGTTGTTTTGGAAACCTTCTTTTGTTGAACTGAGTTCGTGGCGGGTTATGGCATGGTGCACTGAGGTTATGAAGTGATGGATGTACCTGACACAGTAAGGCATATTGGAGCTGCCCGCCCTCACTGTGTTCCCTGACTGTATTCAGAGTATAGCCGTCGTTTGAAGGACAGTCAGAGAGACAGAGAGAGGGAGAGAGAGAGGGTGGTGCACCACAACACCCCTCACCGCTTCACAGTGGGACTCAACATGAGAGCTGCCAAGTGTACTGTGTGCCTGGATACTGTGCACTTTGGTCGCCAAGCTGCTACCTGTCTCGGTGAGTTACAGATGTGTTGGAAAGGGCAGCCCTGAACCCAATGATCCTCTTTGTCCCATTAATTAACATTTAAATTTCAGCCCTCACATTATTTGCTTTGGTTATGTATTTTCTATTGTATAAGTGCAAATTTTAATATGGATGATAAATGGGAGTGTTATTATGATGTGTGAAACCATGGTGATGGCAGCTGCCGTTGCCTCTCACTCATTCCCATTGTTCTGCCTAACCTTTTTATAATGCTGCATTTTTGTGGCTGAGATCAGTATTTATTAATAGAAAAATGAGACAAACATAAAAAAAAGAAATCTGTTTTATTCATAAAGGGACTGAAAAATAAAAAAAAATACATTATCATTTTTTGTGTGCTAGTTTTGAGATGTTTAACTGACAAGCACTAAACACAGATTCACTCCTCAGCAGGGCAAGTCTTAAGATAGTTTCTGATTTGACTGTGCTGGAGTGAAATACCTACTGTAAACTTTTAAAGCGATAAAATTACCATGAATTTATTTCATTTATACCCTTCCTTTTGTGTCGAAGGTGGCACAAAGGGAAGAGACAGAGGAGACAAACTCTTGTGTGGCTTTGCTGTCTCTTTAACAAGGTGTTTTCTCCTCAGAATGTCACGCTTTGTGCCACCCAAAATGCTCCCCCTGCCTTCCAGCCACATGTGGCATGTCCAGCGACTGCTCCCTGCATCTGTCTGAGGGCTTGTGTCGGGACAAAGGCAGCTCCCCGGGCCAGCAGCTCAAAGAGGCCAGCGGACACATGCACCTGGAGGGCTGGATGAAGCAGCCCAGGTCAGTGACGGACACGCCGGTGTCACCGTTTGACCTTTTCTCACAATGTTCTGTGCCAATCAATAGTAGTATTGGGTGCAGATCATGAGTGATGGACCACTTTGGTCTACATAAACACACAGGCCAGGTGTTATGGGGGCCTTCATAATGAATTAAAATGCATTCATAAAGCTTTTATAGCCACACTCATAAACACACATGATGCTTTTGGATGCACTATATCAACAGTCATAGAACATTAAAGATTTGAGTCATATAATCAATTATAAGTTCAAATGTCTTATAAGTTACTAAGTCGGATCTATAATATTTTATGACTGTTGATATAAAGCATCATGTGTGTTTGAATGTCATCAAAGCATTATGAATGCATTATAATTTACTATGAATGCTCCCCGTAATGCATTATAGATGTGGTTTCTGTAGAAAGTATTACCTTTTCAATGAATGTCATGTCTACAATGCATTATCAAGACATTCAAAAGCCATTATAATACATTGATGAGGCTTTATAACTCTATGAATGTTCATAATCATACATTACAACTCATAACATTATACAGTGTTAATAATTTTGTACCTTGCTGTCACTTTCCATAAAGCTTGCTTGATGTTTATAAGACATTATTCCTTTATAGAAACTTAGAATTTATTATCTGTTATGATTCATTCTTTATGTGTCTTTATAAATGTTAAAGTTAAAGTAGTTATAATGTGCTGTGTAACCCAGGACTCAGATTCTTCTCTCAAGCACTTTTGTCACTTTGGCATGGAGGTGTAAAACATTATGAATGATGATCATGTCCACCACTTATATTACTTTACAAAAGTGTATAATCATGCATGACATCTTATAACGAGATTTGTAAAGATACAAAGGCTCATAAATGCATGAGATTATCTTATGAATGTGCTTCAGATGCATCGTAGACATGACCTTCACAGAATTTGTCGCCGAAAAGTCTTATTGAATAAGTGGAAACTTGCAGATACTCCATACAGAACACAAGGCGACACTCAACAGTTTGAGTGTTCAAATGATGTGGATCAATGCTAAAAAACTTGCTAAATATATACCAGGGAGCACTGAAGCTGTTCTGCATGCTTGTGATGGCTAACACCTTACTGAGACACGTCATGCTTTATATCCGTCATGTCCTTCACACCTACTAGTGTATTTGTCTCGAGCAATAGAGTTTCTCTTTTGTGCTGTGGCTGTGTCATCTCCACCCACTAATCAGGCAGCCTGATGTTACTTAACTCAAGTCCTCTCAAGCACTCTCTGTTGCGGTATGTTCTGTCTGGAAAAAAATCCACCCATCTGGTACTTAAACCACTTTAAACAAAGGCATTTGTAGAGATTCCTGTAAAAAGAAGCATTGGATCCGTTTCATCATCGGTACTTTGTAGTAATGCAGATGTCTTGTGTGTGTTTCAGGAATGGGAAGCGAGGCCAGGGCTGGGAGAGAAAATATATGGTCCTGGATGGGACTAAAGTGTCCATCTACGAGATAGAGCCCAGAGAAGGTAGCTTTTTTTTAACCCGTGCAACAGAACAACACACAGCAACGAAGGTTATCTCTACCAAAGCAGTTCCTCACCTTCACTAACACTGCCTCTTGTTGTTTTTCTGTGTGTGTGATTCAGATTCGGTGAAGCCGCTGGAAGAGTTTGACCTGTGTTTGTCAGATGGAGAAGTGGTTGTTCATGGAGCCGTAGGGGCATCTGAGCTACCAAACACTGCCAAGTCAGGTACTGTATACAGAGTGTGCTGTTATCTCAGCAGGCCTCAACACTAACTTTTAAAGTTGGCTGCCAGGGTGGCAACCATGCATCAGCTTTCGGTTGCCGAAACTGAAAATATGGTTGCCATTTTTAGTCACTTCATATTGTGAGTAATCAAGATACTGTGCTGTTATATATCGGGTAAGTAATAAAAACTGTGACATAAAAGAATGTTCAACAGTTTTGATGCATGAACCCTGTGGTTCTGCAGACTAGCGAACTTTGTGTTACTAATCTGAAGTGAATGTTGTGCATGTTTTGGAGTTGGCTCTAACTTTCTGTCCAGCTCAAATATGCCGGGACACTTCACCTCCCAAGACTCCACAAATTTCCTTTTTGTTTTTAGCTCATCTGGTGATTTGTTAGGTGAATCATTTTGCAAAGTTGTGTGTGATGTTGACAGGTTAATCAAACTTTACACCACACAGTTGAAAAACTTTCTGTGTGCACACAAGTAAAATTTTAAAAATGTATTTATTTTGCGGTGCACATTTTGCTGTTTGCTGTTAAAGAGTGGTTGCTAATGATGGCAACCAAAGACCAAGAAATTGTTGCCAGTTTGTCATAATGGTTGCCAATATCAGCAGTTGGAGCGTTCAAAACTTTTTCACACCAGCCCTTTAGATATGAAATTGTTGGCTATACACTTGTGTTGCTAATGATACTATTTAAGGTCCAGTTCCATTTAGTGTAGCAGAGTACTCAAGTGAGCCAGCATGCACCGAGCAGCACCCTGACTCTGTTTGACCTTAATTAGTATCATTACTGTTTACCAAACAATTTCACATCAAAATTGCTGCTGTGAAAACCTGTCAAATTCAATACGACCAGCGATCATTTAATTTGATTATAACAAACTTGAAGCCCTTAAGAGACAGCATCAATCCTGAAGTCATACCTTACTTATGTTCCCTGTGTGTCAGATGTTCCCTACGTCCTGAAGCTGGAGTCCCGTTGTCACGCCCCCTGCTGGCCCGGACAGTCAATGTACTTCATGGCTCCCAGTTTCCCAGACAAACAGCGCTGGGTGGCTGTCATGGAGTCGGTGGTGGCCGCGGGGCGGGCCTCACGGGAGAAGGCCGAGGCTGACGCAGTGAGTATCTCCGGAGCAGGCGAGGGGGCGACCGGGGCATCCTCAATGTCTGCTGACTCGAATCATAAACCGTTACGACCGCAGTCACAGATAACGGTCTTGTCTGTGGCTGTGGTCGTAAACTTGCTGTTTGTGTGGGGGCCATTCATGAGCAGCAGATATTGTGTTCTTCAAAAATTCACTTTAAGACGTAGGCTTTAGGTTTAGAGTTTTAGTTCACGTATATGTGTCGTTAATTGTCCCCTTCTTCTCTCCTCTTCTCTCTCCCTCCTCTCTCTCTTTGTCTTTCTCACTGCTGTTTGTTGCTTTTTCATCATGCTACATTGTATGTCCGGTATATGGGCACGTTTTGTTGATTTGCTCTGTTCTGCCCATTCCATTGGGTTTCATTGTACACATAGGCTGCTGTGTCCAAAAGACAAATGGTTCTGTCTCCTCTGGTCCAGGTAAACAGTTACAAACATATAGACATAAGACTCACTGACACTCACACACACACACACACACACACCTGCATATCCTTCACGAGGCACGCAGTAGTGCATGTGTCTGTCATTGTGTTGGTTGGTCATCTTTCCCCCGTGCTCTCACCTCACCTGCTGTGACCACTTCCTCACTCTCACTCTCCTCTGCTACACTGTCATGTCCTGTACAAACTCTGTGTTGACGTGACACTTTGAATGTTGCTGATATATTTGGTGTCCTGTTTTATAACCACAGTACACAACTTGTCACCAAGATGTCTGATCATCTTTGGGTTGATCCTCCTCAACTGTCCCGTCCAGAGGACCAGGGATCAGACAGCGGGTTTTTGCCTGCTCGTGTGCTCGTCTGTGTTTTTACCCTGCTGCCCCTCTGCACACTCTCTAGAGACTGGGACTCAAGTCACGTGACTCTGACTTGTCTTTACGTTTTGCTGCTGACCCTGCCCACAACACCACATTGCTGCTTCTTCAAACTGGGGATCCCATCTGCTGTAGCTAATACACTGACTGAAAATAATTACCTCGTGCAAACAAACTTTAAAAGAATCCAAATTATCCCTTTAAGACTGAGAGACTAATGCTATTAAACTTCATTTGTAACAGACTGTATATTGACAAGATAACTTTCTGAAGTTTGTCAGTTCTTTGTTGAGCATTACCGAATAAACACAAATGGTAAATTATTGTTGATGTAACTTAAAATAGGAATGATTGAAGTTTGTGTGGCTGCTACTGCTTTTTTAATAATTTACTCTAATATTGTATGTAAAGTCAATATGTAGAGTTGACGACTTAATGGTCGTCTCACTTGTTTAATCAAGTACATTTTTTGTTGTGGTATCTTGTTAGTTGTACATAACCTGATTTTTAGTTTCTAGCAGATGTATGTTAGGCCAAAAACAATCCCCAGGCTGCACAGTGGTTTTCTGAGACTGACTTTTCAGTTGGCTTGCTGAAAGAAAGTTAGGGTCAGCAAAATCTCTGCGGTTTTTGGTTAACTTCTCAAAGTAATTGTAATGTTTTGATGTAGTTTAGTTTCTGCAGGTTTACTGAACAGAATAATGGAAGTGAAGACCCTCAAAAAAAGTCTGACAACTGTAAACTTTGTCCATTAATGGAACAGTTATGTTGTTTTTATTTTGTGATGCCAAAACTGAATATTGTCAAAGTTGTCTGAATATAAACCGTTCACAGTTCATCCCATAATCAAAATACATATTTTTCCTCTTACCTGTAGTACTGTATATCTATTTAGATTGTTTTGGAGTGAGGTGTAGATACTAGAGGTTACAGCTCAGCTGAGGTTGCATTAATGTTTACATCCTGTGCTGTAACAAGCACAAGCTTCTCATCCATGAGTAGATGCACGCTCTTTGTTATATTCAAGACGTCTCATCTCTTCAGCTCTAAAACTTGGCAACTCACACCAAAACAATCTAGAGACATAAACAGCACTACAGGTAAGAGGAAAAATATGTATTTTTGAACTTTCCCCTTTAAATGTCTCTGTTATGTGTAAAGTATTTATCAAGTTTTACATGTGAAATCAAAGCTTTAATGGAGAGAAATACGTACAGGTAGCTGAAATTGTAGTTTCACTATAAATCGACATCTCAGCTGTTTGGAGGCTCAGGATGGTTTCAGGGTTCATGGAACAATGACTTGGCATAACTTTCTACTCGTGACTGGACAAAGCCACGATCGAAACGTGAACTGGAGACCGACTTGTGACTTGGTCCCACCTCTGACACTGTTAACCTGCACACAGTCCAGCCCCCCTCTGTCCTGCCCCTCTGCTGCCTCCCTCTCAGCTCAGGTTGAAGTGGTGACCCTGCTGACCCCTCCCCTCTCTCTGCCCTTACAGAAGCTGCTCGGAAACTCTCTCCTAAAACTGGAGGGAGACGATAGGCTGGATATTAACTGCACTCTCCCCCTCACAGATCAGGTATCGCTGTCGATCGCTTATTTGAGACTAACTGGCAGTGTTGTGTATGCACATACATATTTTCACTTTATTTCTCAAATAATTAATCTGCTGATCATTCATCTTTATACACAGTGACAAAAGTAGAATGACATTAATGTATGAATGGACACGGAGAGCAGAGCAGATGCTCGGGGATCACTGCCAACGTTTGCCACATGTTGCTCCTGTCTGAAACGTCTCCATGTTCACAGGAATAATTATAGCTATGTTAATGATTGTGTTTCCAGATAGTTCTGGTGGGCTCTGAAGAGGGTCTGTACGCCCTGAACGTCATCAAGAACTCTCTGACTCACATCCCCGGCCTGGGATCAGTCTTTCAGATCCACGTCATCAAAGAGCAGGAGAAGCTGCTGATGATTGTTGGTGAGACGTCGAGCTTTGTGTTTTTTAACAGATAATCAGTGTTGGGCAAATCACTCAGTAAAAGTAACCATATTATAACTTATTACTTGGTATCAAAAGTAATTAGTTACATCGTTATTACTATATTACTTTTGTGGCTTGGCAGATTTTAGCCAAACAAACTCAAAGTAAAGACAATTCTTCCACATATGAAAGTCCTTTCTTTAGTTTGTCAGTGAGCAGCTGACGTAACCTGCCATCATAAGAGCCTGCAGAGGTTACTAACTCAGTAACTCAGTGTTCCAATTTTATTATATTATTACTGTTTTATAAATTATAATACCTTATACTTCATATTAGTTGGTAAAGTAATAATATTACAACAATATATTACTGAGTAAAATATTAGTGCCTGACACTTTAGATGATAATAGGATCTGAGTGGAGGCTTTGAGTTTGTTCGGGGAGCCATTCATAAATCAAAAAGCTAATATCTCCAGCCATAACTAGATGCCATTATAAGTAATAAATGAGGCACTGTAATTATTATTCATCATTAAATACTTTGAAAGTCCATTCTAACATTCTGATCATTTTGTCGAGGTGATACATCTTTTTATACAAGACAGCATGACTTCATCATCAGCTACTGTGTAATGTGTGTGTGTCTCTGTGTGTGTGTGTGTGTGTGTGTGTGTGTGTGTGTGCTGCAGGAGACGAGAGGGCGTTGTGTTTGGTGGAGATCAAGAGAGTGAAGCAGTCTCTGGCCCAGTCCCATCTGCCCAGCCAGTCTGAACTGGCCCCCTACATCTTTGAAACAGTCAAAGGCTGCCATCTGTTTGCTGCTGGGAGAGTAGGTCTCCCTCTACGCTGTGAAACTTGAAAGAAAACAGATTTTCAGCTTTCTGACTTAAAGGTGCTCTCTGTTGGAAGCTGACATCCATGTTCTCTCTGCAGATAGACAACGGGCCTTGTATATGTGCTGCAATGCCCAACAAGATAACCATCCTGCGCTACAACGACAATCTCAACAAATACTGCATCCGTAAGGTGAGTGTGACCTGTTAGTTCCATGTGTCCATGATACACTACATCCTAACGTACAGTGGTCACAAACACTATATTGAAACATGGGGGTCGACTGATATGTTTTTTTCAGGTCTGATATGGATCATCAGTAATGAAGGAAACCAATATGATATTTGGAAATGCTACAGATTTACAGTAAAAATGAAAATCTTGGTGCATTAGAGCCAAATTATTGCATTTTATTAATTTGTGTTATCGACACTCACATTGAAAAAAACACACTGTTTCTGATTATCATCAAAATGCTGAATGGCGGACGTGATAATCAGCCAGGCTGATGATCAGTCGACCCTTACTGATAACAGCACTGTCCTTGAACTGATCATTTTGATGTCCTTTCCACTAAAAAAGTGTCACGATCACATTTTTTCTTGAAAATAACCAAAGATTAACAAGTACAAAAAATTAGGTGTTAACCATTGTAAAGAAATCACACATTTCTTGTATCAAATGCTCTGTGCACAAACGGCCAACTCTTCTCATGTGTCCATGTTTCATCTCGCAGGAGATTGAAACTCTGGAGCCCTGCAGCTGCATCCACCTGACCAGCTACAGCATCATCATCGGCACCAACAAGTTCTACGAGATCGAGATGAAGCAGTTTGTGCTTGAAGGTGAGGACACCCACAGATTATTGCTGTGGTTTTAGAAAAACATTTACAAAAAACATAACTGGTTTTAAAAAATCTAAACTTGGGAACAACTTCAAAACTTTTAAAAACTAGCCACCTGTTTCTGTGTATTTGTTGCAGAACAACAGACACATACATATTACATATATATACATGTGTATACAGGAGTGGAAATAACTAATTACAAATACTGAAATCACTGTAATTAAGTAGTTTTTTTGGTTGTACTTGTATGAGTACATTTTCATGTCTGTAGTTTTACTTGTACTTAAGTATGCATTACAAGATGTAATCTACTTAGTTACTTTTAAAATCATAGTTGAGTACTGAGTACAATTTGAATTTATATCCAAACTTTAAGCTGTATTTTAGTAGCCAATCAAACGGGCCAATGAAAACAATGAGATATGGACAGAAAGCAAAACAAAACACTGCGGCAGCACACACTTGGAGTAAGGATGTGAATGATTAGTCGGTAATCAATTAATTGCCGTTAAGAATTGAACCAATAAAAAATGTATTTGTGGATATTTGATCAATAGTCACAGCAGTAATTGCACTTCATTTGACATTGTTTTGTCTGGTGGAGACATTTTAGACTTAAACTGAGAAAAATATGACAAATAAAAGGAAAAAATAATGTTTTGTATCTTATAAATTATTAATGATTAATTGATTGTTAATTGTTAGTTACATAGTTTTAAACTATTAAAGAAACACACAAAATTTGCAACCCTAGTTTGGAGAAGTGACGGTGACATCAACAGTTTAAAGACTGAGTAGTTTTTATGATGAATACTTTGTACTTTTATTTAAGTATATTTACAACACCAGCACTTTTACTTGTAATTGAGTAATATTTTAGCAATGTAACAGTATTTGAGTACAGATTTTCAGTACTCTTTCCACTACTATATATACAGTGTATATATTATATGTTAAATGCTTGATCAGACGGTTTGCAAGCTGCAAGTATTTTTCAACCTGGATCCTATTTCCTCAAGTGTTTGTGGACAAAGTAAGATACATTTTGTTTGACCAGAAAGTTTCTACATCGCTCTCATCAAAGACACCAGACTCCAGTCATTTTATCATGATAATAGACACGTCATTCAAATTCAATACAAACCAAATATAACTCAAATGTCTTGAATCGTCTTCCCACTGTTTTAATAATCACCAACTCTGCACTGGTCAAAATAAACTCTTTGATGGGACAACATCAGGAGAGGCGTGAGAGGGAGGTCAGACATCAGAGTAGCAGTGGGGGGAAAAGCCAAAAAAATTTCACATCCGCTTCTGTGAATTAAGGGTTTATTTCAACCAAACCTGAGTTAGTGGAAAAACCAGAAAATAAAACGTCTGTTTCTGGTTAAACAAAATGTATCTTACTCTATCTGCAGTGTTTAGGATTACACTGCAGCCCATGTCACGCCTGAAGGCTGCAGCATTCAATCAATACTGGACCAGTTTCAAAAAATGTTGTCCCCATTAGACAGAAAAATGTGGGAAAAGATTCATCTGACAATATTAAAGCTGTGGTAGATATATCAATTAAACCCACGTCATCTGTTTCGCTGCAGAGTTCCTGGACAAGAACGACGTGTCGCTGGCCTCAGCGGTGTTTGCAGCCTCGTCCCACAGTTTCCCCATCGCCATCATGCAGGTGGCCAGCAGCATGCAGAAGGAAGAGTACCTGCTGTGTTTTCATGGTGCGTTTTTGTTTATAACACGAGATGGTGAAGTGCTCTCAGCGTGGGAGTGGATACAAGATAACTGCAGTACAAAGCCTCACTGTGAGACAACAAGCGCTAGTAAAAACACAAAAGTGTGATTTTAGTGGTTATTAGTTAATTATTTTTTTCCTCTTTTACTCTATCTCTGTGTTTTGGCTGTTTACTGTCAATTCAAATTGTAAATTTCTATTTTGTAAAGGTGGGTGACCCCTATTTTTATCTCAAGACAATAAGAGGCACACAGACAAGTGTACAATAAACTTTATTATTTATGTGGCAGAGTTTGGAGTGTTTGTGGACACGTACGGACGAAGAAGCCGCACTGACGACATAAAGTGGAGCCGTCTGCCTCTGTCCTTTGGTAAATACACTTTGTAACTGCTTTGCGCTGCAACAATACAGCATCACACTTTGACATCTGTATAATTTTGCTTCTCCGGTGCAGCCTACAGAGAGCCCTACCTGTTCGTCACCTACTTCAACTCCCTGGACGTCATCGAGGTCCAGGGACACGCTTCTCTGGGGTGAGACAGACTGGCTTGTCTTGGGAAAAAAAAAAAAAAAAAAAGTTGATTTTGGCTGCTAGCTATATTTCCCACGTCCCTGTCTGTACTTGCAGTCCAACAGTTCTGGCCCACCTGGACATCCCCAACCCTCGCTACCTGGGTCCAGCCATCTCCTCCGGGGCCATCTATCTGGCCTCCTCCTACCAGAACAAACTGCGGGTCATCTGCTGTAAGGGGAGTCTGATCAGAGAGTCTGGGGAGCTGCAGAGGACGGGCTCCAGCCGAGGGTCAGCTCCCTTCTTTAGTTTGAGCAAAAAAGAACAGCATTTATATTATAGTGTGTAGGCGGATTTAAAAAAACACTTGAACACCTACAAAACACATCTATTGTGAACAGTCAGTTCAGACTCATGGTAGAGTGTTGTTTTTATTGGACAGGACAACAGTGCCATCTGCTGTGGAAATATAAAATCTTCTTCTTGTTGGTTTTCCTGATGGTCCTGTGAGACGCTGCTGAGACCCCCCTCTCTCTCTGCTGTGTTTCCTGCAGGAGTCCCAGTAAACGAGGCCCTCCCACCTACACAGAGCACATCTCCAAGCGGCTGTCCTCGGGTCCCGGCAGCCACGACGGCCTGCACCGGGAGCCCAGCACCCCACATCGTTACCGAGAGGGCCGCACCGAGTTCAGACGGGACAAGTCTCCCGCCCGGCCGCTGGACAGGGAGAAGTCGCCCGGCAGGGTGCTGGACAGTCGCAGGGAGAGGTCTCCTGGGAGATTCGGGGACAGCACCCGACTCCACGCCGGGTCTGTCCGAACACAGCTCGCCCCCGTTAACAAGGTACTGTAGAGGTGGTTAAGATGTGCAGCATGTCACTGTTTCTGTCTCAACTATCGACTTTTCAATCAAGTACAAAAAAAACAAACAAACCCTCCGATTTATCTTGTGACTCATGAGTGGGAACATCAGCAAAGTAAGAAAACAGGAAAAAGAAAAAAAGATGTACAAGCAGCAAAAATAGCAATAAAAGATAATGGAAAAAACAATTTATAATGAAAAATTGTCAAAATAATAATAGAACTATAATATTGAATATTGTTTTATTATACAACATGAAATATATGCAGTATAGAGTAATGAGAAAATATGAGAACAGTTTGAAAGCAGCAGAAACAAACATTACCTCTGGTAGCGAAAATATTCTAATATTTAAAGATTTGATTATAATCCACAGTCCTATTCTTCATGTTGCATCATCCGTTAACACAGAGCTGTTTCTTTGGAGCTGCTTAGAAACGATGCATCATTTCTCACAACATGTCTTTGGCTCGTATCATCAGTGTCCAGGATCTTTCTCTGTACTCTTCCTCCAGCATAAAATGTATCAGGACACAAGTGGGCAGAGAGAAATCTTCAAACTGAGAGCACAGTCTTTGAACATTTTTAAAGGTTTTTGTTTTTTTGCAATATTTAAATAAGTAAAATATTGTATTTAAAGGATAATTTTGGCAATATTTTTCTTATTGCCATCAAAAGACCATCCAAAGACCAACAATGTATCCTACTGAGAAATATTATCTGTGCTGCCACAACCTGACCTTATTCTTCTGTGCTTAAAAACACATCAGTGAGCTCCACTGTCAATCCCACTCACACTGTCCTGCTGCTGGAGACACTCATTATACCAAATGTGTATTTATCTGCCCCTGAAAACAGTCCCCATCAAATTACACTAATTACTCCTGTTTAGTATACACAACTATAGTACACACATATATATTGAATTAAATTATTGAGCGTCATTTTTTAAGTGGAACCATTCATTCATGACCCATTTCTTAAGATTAGCATCTTCAGTGGGAACAGATGGGCTGACAGCAGGAACAGACAGGAAGTCAGAAAGTACTGATGGAGAGACCAGCACATTGTTGGTTTTTGGTCTCTTCATGGGATCTGTTGCCAATATCAAAAATAGAGAAAATCATAATCCTCATCTTTAACTCGTGCTAGCATGTTTTTTTTTTTTTTCTTAGAAGTTAAAGGGATCATTCGGATCATTTGAAGTGGAGATGTGTGCGGTACTTTATCCATCAGTCAGTGTAGTGGCTACAGTAGATGGCAGGAACCCAGTTTGGAGAAGCAGCAGGAGGACCAGTGCTGCGGACAGGGTCAGCAGTAAAACTTGTTTGATCAAACCTAAAAAGACCCAACTAAAAAAAAAAAATCAACTTCAGTTAAAGTACATGCTAGATCTAGAATATTTTCAGCACTTTATCTCACTATCAGACAACCTTTTCCAACGGGAACTGCTGTTATATGAACTAAATATCACACTCTCCAAAGCCACCAAACTCCTTTGGCAAAAACAGTCATTTTACCTCACAGAACGCAGCAGTTGCTGGTTTACCGCTGCCTCGATCTGTTAGTTTGTTTGTGTTATTGTGTTACTTTGTGGTTTCAAAGATGAATTCAGATTCCCCAAAATCAAACAACCTAACATATTGAGGCAGCAGTAAACCAGCAACTGCTGCGTTCTGTGAGGTAAAATTACTGTTTTTGCCAAAGGAGTTTGGTGGCTTCGGTCAGAGTGACATTTGATTTATATAACAGCAGTTTCCTGTCAGAAAATTATGTCTGACTGCAAGGTAAAGCACAGAAAATATTCTTCATATAGTGTACACTTATACTGGTGGTGGTTAAAAAGAGTTTTGCTGCTCACCCTGTCAGCAGCAGTACTTTGCTTAGCTTCCTACACCAGGACTCCTGCTGCTTCTCTAAACTCAGGGCATGTTGACTGCCCTCTGCTGTAGGTAACACACTGACTATGGAGAAGTACCTCATACAACCCCACTTTAAAAAATTCAAACGCTCTCTTTAATCCCCATCTCATTTATATTCTCATTCAATTACAAAAAGCTTTAACTATGAATTTAATAGCACCAGAGGACATAATATGAATATGGAAACCTTGTTCCGACAGTATTAGAATTGAATTCATCCCTCTGGGCATTTAAGATGCACACACTGTATAGTTTGAAAGTGTCACTTTTGTCCAAACAGTGAATTCAGATGTTGACAGCTGTTGAAGCAGACAGACAACGTGACAGTTTGTCCCTGTTCTTGTGTTGCAGGTGTGGGATCAGTCATCAGTGTGAGTCCAGTTCTGTGCTGCTCCTGACTGGAGGTTGAAGAGAAACTTTGGGAAAACCTTGATCCACTCTGAGCGCAAGCACACGCACACACACACACACGCACACACACACATCACTCAGGCTGACTGTCATTGCCCCATTGCCTGTACATAGTGCAGTCTCAGTTCCTCGTTCAGCAACACATAAACCTGCACTGGGAGACGTCTCCTGCGACAATCCTCTTTTCTGACACGTGCTTTGGTGGGAGAGATCCCACGGTAGATTTGGTGGCAGGGAACCTCCGCTGATCTACAGATCAAGAGAATCTACTTTATAAGATACACTCAAAGTTGTAAATATTGCCGTCTGAGTTTTTATAGATAAAGGGAATAGTCGGCTGGTAAAGCCATGTCTATTTTTTTTAAAAATGAGTTTCTAAAGATGTTGCAGGGAGATTAATGATGTCGTTGGTTCAGAAATACAATATCAACATTTCATTAGAATCTGAAATATCACATTAGGTTTCTTCTCTGTTCAGAGAATCAAACCAACATTTAATTACTCATAAATCATGATGAGCAAGAGGTGTGAGGAGGCAACACTTTGCACATGAGATTGGATTAGAACAGGAGTTAAAAACTCGTTCTTGTTACATGACCAGTCTTCTTTCTTTGGATCAAATCTATGGTCCTCTCGACTAAATAGCCTTTGATATCTAATTGCATATGATTGCTTTATTGACAGTCGTCGTCTGGCCATACTTTGTAAAACAATTATTAAGCAATGTTTTTGCTCCAAGTGTTCCTTGTGTTGTTTTTAGCAAACCTAAGATCAAGAAACACGCAGCTCTGCCTCTGATGCCGGACGTGGTGCAGTCAGGCCGGCCGACGCCGCCTCAGCTTGCTCTTAGACCGCCGCCGCCGCCGCTGCTGCTGATTATGGTACAGATGTCCTGTTTCTGTGCAGTGGTATGAAGTCTAGTAATCGTCAGGGGTCGTCACTTTCTAGTATCGTTTCTTTAGAGCCAGTAAGACCACCTCCATTCGTCACATCAGTGAGCATGACTAACTTAGAGCAGCACTCGTCGCTTTTTAAATCTTGATTCTCTCTTGGTTGTTCTTTTCTGTCATGTATTCACTTGAATTTGCATTCAGTAAGTAGACATTGATGTTAGACAGTAACTTAAGATTTTCTTGATTTTTAGAGATGTATACCAGTACATGCATTAAACATGATTGAAGTGTCTGTTTTCTTCTGTGTGTGTGTGTTTTCAGCTGCAGATATTCCATCACAAGTCAACTTTAAAGGACCAGTGTGTAGGATTTAGTGGCATCTATTGGTGAGGTTGTAGATTGAAACCCACTGAAATACCCCTCGCAGCGTCGCTGCCAGTCAAGACTGGCCTGTAAACACATGCAAGCAAACTGGAGAGCTGCAGTTTTTCTGGGTAAGAAGCACAAAAACAATTCTCAACCAATTTCACTGAGTTGTTTTTATATTCAGGGGTTCTTGATTTACATGGAGAAAGTTAGAAAAACAAAACTTTTTACTCCCTGTAGTTTCAACCTGGACCATAATCAGCACTATGGTTGCCCTCAAAAGGACGGTTTTAAACACTAGGCCTGTATAAATGAACAGAAGGAGGGTAGCCTACAAGAAATGTTTAAACTGAAAACTGACATTACTTGGTACAAATGCTTGGCTTGAGTGCTGGAAATAACTATATGATACTGAGAAACAATCCAGCATATACTGACACCTGGCAGACACCTTCAGTGCCTGGATAACAAAATCGGAACACATTTTAGGACAGTAATTTAGTTTATGGGCACAGTACTTCCCTAAGGTAGTTGAGATTTGTATTGCGTACATTATATTCTTTGCAAGCTCTCAGGGGCCTCATAAAATTACGTACTGGGTGAGATTTGGCCTCTAGCCTTGAGTTTGACACAAGGCAACCTTGAATACAACATGATTCATTAAAATCGGTTGGGAAATAAACATTATAGTGCATTTTATTCAGCAAAATTGGCAGCTCCCGTTCACAAGTATTTGTTCACAGGCCAGTCTTCCCCACAACAACGGGCTACAGTGGTTAATGTGTCATCTACATATATATTTTTTTATGCTCACCTCACCCTCCCCTTCCAGGTGTGTAGGAGAAACTACAGTGGCCAAACCAGTGTTTGGTTTGTCCGTTCTGGGCTACTGTAGAAACATGGTGGTGCAACAAGGCAGCCTCAGTAGATATAAGCTGCTCATTCTAAGGTAAGAAAACAAATATTATCAGGTGATTATACACTATTGAAAACATACTTATGAACATTATATTCCATTTCAGTCATATTTGCCCCTAAATCTGACACACTGGTTCTTTAAACAGTGAAAGCAGGATCAGATCCTGCTAGCAGACAAACACAGTAGGTTTATCTAGTTTATTTCTCCTTTAATTCTACAACAATGTAATGCTCTTTAAAGTAAATCCAACAAAACAAAATATTCAGACTGAACAAGGAGCACTTGTTGTTACAGGAAATTGCTATGTACAGCTACACACTCCTCTGACAGACATGAGAAGATTCAAAGTGCTTATCAAACAGGAGGAGGGGAGAAAAAAAGTAGGAAAAAATCAAACAAAAGCACGAGTGATCCCTTTGTGAGAGACCCGTAATAAAACTGCTTGGCACCAGTCTCCACCAAAAGAGACACACACGCACGCACACACACACACACACACTCAGCTCGATGCATTCACACGCACACACTCCCACCAAGTGATTACTGGGCCGTTGCAGCGATGCCTCTGACGGAGGACGTCAGCAATGAGTGAAGAGAAATACAACATATGCAGACCAAGAAAGGTTTCTTCTTGGGAGGAAAAAAAAGCACAGCAAGGGATCATCCTGGCAACATGTGTGTTAACTGATGACCTGTCCACCATGTTCCCCAACCCTCCCACACACATACCATAATGCTCATTACAATACTGAAAAGCACAGCACACTTTCAGCTTTATTTTGATGCACTCTGTGGCAGTGTCTACTTGATGTCATGTGCAAAAAATAGCCTCTTTTTTTTGTTTTTTTGTTTTTTAAAGACAATTCACATTCATGGATTGTTGAACAAGACAAGCTCGGTGCCCCACATGCCTGTGACGGTGGTGAAAATAAAATACAGAGCAAGGATTCATGCAGCCAGCTGGGCTGATAAAGGGACATTATGCGTTTAGCCATCTTTTTCGAATGAAGTCCTTTGTTGACGATCTGTATTTAAGCGACTGTGGATTATGAAGTGTTGGCAAACATTTTCTTTCAACATTTAAGACATGGACACAGTTTGGGAGGAGTGTGAAGCCTCTGAATAAATCATCTGTTAATAGGACTGATGTAGGATTACAGGCCAGCTTTACATCACCACTATAAACTCAACAGTCAATATTGTGTTCGCAGATCGGTATTCCAGTTTCTCTAAGTCTCTGCAGATGAGAAAAACAGAGCTGCATTAGAGGGTCAAACCAAAATCTGAGGAAGCACCACCTACAATAAATTCCAAAGAGACTGACACTCTTGTTGCCATGGCAACACTTGTTCAAGTGTTTGTGTAAATATTAAATTGTCAGAAATGACAGCGTCTCATCTACGAGGGGTAAACAAATTCATAGCTTTCTATTCTGTTTGAAAGAGCGAAGGTCGAGCTGTTGAGTTTAACACCACTTCCAACAGGTAGGCAGTGAGAAAAACAAACACTTCCAGCCTGCTGTTGTTGTTTTGACCACCTCTAAACACTTCAATCATCTGAAATCCAACAGGAGATGTCAACAACACGGTTCCAGTAGGATTACACAGTGTCTTATATTTCTGAATTTCCACTGATAGTCAAAACGTTGTCATCCCATGTGACGAAGCACCACGAAGCACATGTGGGCCCTGTGCTGACATGATGAGGAATAAAAAGATTGGCAGTCTCAACAATAAGATCAACAATAAATGTGTGCTGTACCTTTAATGCTCCGGATGATTAACAGAGAGATTTTCAGTAATAACAACAAAAGGCCATTCTCGATGATGCAAGAGTCACTCAGCAACTACAAGTTCAGTGTGAATGTGTGTGTTTGTGTGTGCATGAGCGAGTGCGTGTACAAAGTAGAGGTAGTGTTTGTAGATGGGTTTGAATGGAGTTTAATGTGTGTGAGTTGAGGGGGGCTTTTGTTTTGGGTTCAGGCTGCTTGTTTTGGACCACTGTTCTCTCAGTGCATAGACGTCTCATTGGCTACAGACACGCTCGTTTTTTGTTTTTGTTTTTTTCACTTTGACATGTGATCGTCAGAGGTCACATAGTGCTACACAACCCCCCCCCCATGCCCCCTCATAATGTGGAAATGATTACACGCACGAATCCTGCTGTGATTGGCCGATACCAGACAGAGACGACGAGCGTTGTCGTAGCCGCAGATCAGAACCATCTTTCATTTCCCATCTTATAAACACTGATTATCGTGTGGCAATTGAATTGTCTGGAGTTTAAACAGCAATTCAAACAAAACCTTAATAAATTAAATCAAAGTCATGATCGCATTTAAAAGGGAAAAAACCACTGCAGCATCAAAACAGGAAACCCTGCTTCTCTATTAAAAAAAAAAAAAAACACCTGTCATCTTCAACAGGCTGCAAAATATACGTATTTTTCTGCAATTAATAACATAAGAAAAAGAAATTAAAAAAAACTTTTTGGTGACTAATTAAGTGAGCCACTATTCAAGGATTCTATACATTTTTCTTAAATGCTATATAGGTATCTGAATATATTATTTTATTCATTTATTTTACAAAAAGTGTGTGTGTGTCAGTGTGTGTGTGCAAGGAGGTCACTGAATGGGTGTTAGGCAGAGAGGGCGTCTCAGTGAAGCTTCTGACATGTTTTTCATGTGTGGAGTTACAGACTTTAGAAATCGCCAAGAGCCCTTTCCGCTGCTGCTGCTCTCCTCCATGTTTCAGCCAATCAAAGTGGAGACCACAAGTGAGGTCATGGTCGGCTCCCGCCTCAAAAAAACAAAAAAACAAAACAAAAAAACGAAATGAAACTGTCATCTTGAACAGTTAAAATGTGTCAAATTTACAACTTCACTTGTGATTTCCACCGAAGCACTGAAAAGTGAGAGAGAGTCCAGCTCCCAGTGCCTGCTGGGTAAAAGTAATAAAAAAGGGGGGCTGTTGTGCAGTGAGTGAAGGGCATGAAGGTATGGCTAACAGGAGAGATTACACAGTCAGTCAGTCCGTGTCGGGCACAAACAACCTGCAGCTTGTCCGCCATCTGACACAAACTGACAATGCCACAACACATCAGTTTACACTCCCAGCAGACCGACAACAAGTGTGACAATTATTCACTCTCCTCACTGTGGTCAGGATAAATAATCAAATGAAGAATGGAAAACTATTAGAACATCCCAACAGCAAAAAAAAAAATCCTCTACCTTCAAGATTGCAACATCCTCTGTCTGCAGTCTGGACTGAATCGCAACTCGTTAGAAACCAGCTCAAAACTGGCGCAGTCACCGCTGCTCGCCAAAACTGTTTTTTTTTCTATTTTGTATTTACATGTCAATTAGCTGGATATATACACACGTTTACCATCCTGTGTGAAAAGCTGATTAAAACTTGCCCAAACAAAAGCAAGCAAATATGCCGAGTTGAGACTCAGCCCAGAGGATGTTAAAGGGACAGTTCACCCAAATTAAATGTGGCATAACCAGCTCACTTATCATGAGGAGCACTGTTCTCAGCTTGTAAAAATCTTGTCCACTGTGGCTCTGGGGGAGCTTTATCATGTCAACACAAAAAGCCTGCTCCAACTCCAAACTCCAAAGTTTGAAATTTGTAAGAGATTTCCAGGCATTAAGAATCTCATTTAAAGACACTATTACATTGCATTATGGGTAATGTATCCAGTATTTTTGGAGCCTGACCCGCACTGGAGACTAAAAGTCAGGATATAATCTGATTCTGGAAGAGAAGAAGCGATGAGAAAGACAGTTGATCGTTGAGTCTCATTTCCAGTCTGCCAAATACTGACATTCTGGGGACGAGACTCAACAATTAAAGTCTCCTGTCGAAGGGCCAGATCTTTTACAGGCTGAAAACAGAGCCGAGGAGAGGAGCACAAGTCTAGCTTTCTCTTAGACCACTTGAATTACATTATACTTAAAATGATTCAGGAACTTTTGCCCACTCCAGCTTTAAGTGTCATTTTTCAGTGCTGAGAGCCTCAAGCAACAGTTAGTCATTTCATAACTGATATTCAAATTAAAGAAAATTTCAAAACCCTTTCAAGCAAAAATGCCAAACACATTCTGCTTCCAGTTTTTCAAATGTAAAAGAAATGTTGCTTTTCTTTTTCATAGGTTATTAAAATGAAAATATTTTAGCTGTGCAGAACGGCCAGATTTCAATATTTTCTGATAATTGACTTAATTAATAATGCAGGTTTATTGATAATTAAAATAATACTTGCAGTCCTTGTTCAACTCACCTCCTCTGAGATGAGATCTCCAAACCTGGGCTAATAAATTACATTTAAATGCATGGTTAGATACCAGCTGAGGGTAAGGGAGGAAATATGCTGTCGTGGTATTTTGGGTGAACTGACCCTTTACGTTTTTCCCTGAACAATATCTGTGAGCATCAGCTACAAGACATTTCTAAAGCTGGGGGACTGTGTCATGATTGCCAGGAGATTTTCCACATGGCTCCTGATGTTAGAGCCTGCAGAGGAAAGTACAAGTCCACACTGGGAGATGATGGGATGCAGAAGTCTGATGAGAAGCTTGGATGGGCTGCGGGGAGAAATGATTCAATGGACAAAAGCCCTCCAAGAGACTTCAGTGACACAGTGAGACGACCCTCTCTGCCTGCCTGGTCCAAGGCACCAGGATGTCCATCCTCACTCTTCCTGCCTCGGAGTGCAGTCCTGTCACAGCCACAAACCCTCCGTGTGGCGAGTGTGTGCTTTCCTCTCTCACACACACACACTCACAAACACACACCACCGCCCAGAGCGCTCGGCGTCACGCCAACATGTCATTCAGCTCCTCCGTATATACACGTTAAACTCCAGATCTGCAGCACACACACACACGTTAAGTTCATGGGACATTCTGTGTAGCTCCTGTGCTCTTCTTCAGCAGTGCGCCTGTGTCAGAGGCTGGCGGCTGCAGCCCGACTCCCCCTCCTGTCCCGCTCCTCTGACGCTCAGTTGGAGCTGGCTGTGATGGGTTTTTCCAGCTCCAGGTCGAGGGGGGCGGGGCTGAGCTGGAGGGTGCTGTAGCAGGTCTTACAGACGCGGCTGGGCTCGAACAGCTGCTGGCTTGGCACGGGGATCTTCTGGTCGCAGCAGCTGGCGCAGAACACGTTACCGCAGTTCCTGCAGAGAGACACAGATGGATCACTGCTGGACTCTCACACAGAGCCCCTTTACACCGACAGTTACCACGCGTCTCTCCTTCGCCTAAAATTCAACTCCCTTACATCTGCATCAGGGCCTGTTCTTCAGACATGGAAAATAACAGCAGCGCGTCTAAAATGTGACACAAGCCTGCATTTCTACCTTAATTCAAAGCTGACTTGAGGTTTACCTAGAGTACTTTTCAAAATAAACCACATACATTTATTTATTTATTTTTTTTTACATACATGACTCATTTCTTTAGGAGGGGCTTAAATGTTCATTTCATTAGAATCATAATTATACCAACATTTAAGAAATTAATTTAATTACCTAAAAATAAAGCGCTGATCCAGGTACAGTAGGGACACTATGAACAAAAGAAAATACATCCAACTTTTCCAAAGTTTTTGTCTGTAATCAAACCAATGGAACCAGAGAAATTGTGTTTATTTATGGCATTTTGATGGGATTTGTCATTTTAACACTTAAATGGATGAAATTTTATATTACAAGAACAAATTGCAGAGTCCAATTGGACTGAGTCTATTAATGAGTCACTATCATTGTCATTACGTAGAAATTATTTTGATCCCTAAACTCATTTTGCATTAAAAAAAACTATTTATAACAGCTGGGGACTAGTTTTTTAACAAATGTTAAACAGGATTAAATTGGGATTGTGTTGAGGACCATTTCAGCTGTGTCTTTATACATATTTATATATGTATTAGCCACTTTTTAACTGTTGATGTGCAATGCATTATCAATAGCAGCATTCAAATCAAAAAGGGTTTCTGTTTCTCCAAATCTTCAGTCTAAATTCTTCCAACTGCTCTGTCCTGCTCGGTGGTCACGGTCACCTTTCCAAAACCGTGCCTTCTGCGGCATCTGTGAGGTTTTACATCAGTATGCCTTAGTTTTCATTGGTCCAGCTGTGACTGGACAGCCCTATTTTCTACAAAAATGCAGATTTAAGGTTTGGATATTAATTTAAATTGTATCCCTTGAATTATAATTTTAAAGTAGATTATAGTATAATGCATAATTAAGTAGGAGTAAAATTACAAGCTTGAAAAAAAAAAAAAAAAGACTAGTTGTAAATCATGAGTTCTACCCCTGCATGTCATCCAGTGCAACAGTGCAGCTTTCTGATGTGCTTTTAATAGTTTAAGCAGGTTAACATCATAATTTTCCCCATCTGAAGAACAGGATGCTGGTGTGAAATTGTGTCTCCTGTAAACAAACTGATTTACTGATTTACTATAAATCATGCTGTTGTTGTTGTCTCTGCCTGGGACGCATGATAAAACAGGTGGAAAGAAGGTGAGGAAGCAAACACAAGTCATACTGCTCTGAGTACAACACTGCCGTGATTTCTCACTACATGCCGGGTTAGAAAAGGTGCTGTCACTCAGTGGTGCTAACTTGATTATTCAGCCCATTAAAAACACGTCATTATCGTCACTGGACAGGAAGGCAGATCACACTGGACGTTTCAGATACCCATGCTCAGATTCACATGTAAGGCCATGCTCACACACTTACACACACAGTGGTCCCTTCTACCTGCCTGTACTCACCCTGAGCAGAAACTATTTTTAAATAAAAAACCCATCTAATTCACTCTGAGTCTCCGGCCTTTTACACCACCTGAGTGGTCTCCAGTACCATGCGCTGTGCTGCTGGGAGGTGAGATGCAGGGGGCTGGTTTGGGGCAGCATGCTGCCAGGGAGTGTCAGGGACGGTGGGAGGGCAGGGTGCTGATGTGGTGCTACGGCAGGAGGAGGGTAGAACTTGAGGAAGAGCAACATTTTTTTATTTGAATTTCTGGGTTGAAAAAACAATCAGCCCTCGACCAATCCCAGCTCTCCCACTGACAGCACCGTGCTCACAGCCACAGCCAATTAAAAACCTCAATACATCTGAGAAATGAAGAGAGATTTCCCTAAGGACTAGAACAACTAGAACAGAATGAAGGGAAACCAGATGCCGCAGGTGAGGAGGGGAAGGAGCAGAGGGGAGGGGTACGGTTTAAGAGGAGGAGGAGGAGGAAGGTGCAGCGATGCCAGGTTAGAAAGGTGGAAGGTGGAGGGAGAGGTGGTGGTGGTGGAGGGGGGGACAGGGGAGCCGGATCTCACCAGACCTCCTGGACAGGCTCCCTGCCACTGTAGAGGAGAGGGGCAAACAATGGATAAGAACTGCCTTAGCAGTGGAGAACATTTAAAGGGATAGTTTGGATTATTTGAAGTGGGGTTGTATGTCATACTTATCCATAGTCAGTGCATTAGCTACAGTAGATGCCGGCTGCTCACCTCCACTGTGGAGAAGCAGAGAGGAGCACCAGCAAGGAAGATAAACTGTGGGTCAGGGACAGGGTCAGCAACAAAACTTATTTTAGCCACTGGAAAAAGACCACCTAGAAAAATCTATCAGTTTACGTGTACACTTAATTTTGAATATTTTCACCACTTTACTATGAGACAGCCTTTCAAACAGGAACCTGCCATTATATAAGCCAAATATTGCTCTCTCTTGCTCAACTGGACTTCTTTTGCAAAATCAGTCATTTTACCTCGCAGATGTCCTGAAAAGACTGTTTGATGGGAAGGTAAAGATGTGAAAATATTCTAAACATAGTCTAGGTGGACCTTTTTTAAAGTTGCTAATATGTGTTTTGCTGCTGGGGGTGTGTCGACCACCACGTACTCTGTAATACACTAGCTATGGTAAGTACTTCACACAAACCCACTTCAATTATACAAACTGATCCCTTTTACACACTAAAACACACTTCCTCCTGAGGATGTGTGTTACAAAGAAAGAATCTGAGACAGCTATGAAAGTGAAACAGCTACAGTGCTACACTGTTAATTCTGCACTTTTCTGTTTAGAATCCATGGCTGAAATAACTACAGATTATTGTACACAACTCTCTCTGAAGTCCAGACTGCACTGGATGAGCAACTGGACCTCCAAAATAAATCTTACTGATTTCAAACTAAGTGAATATCTTGATCCAACCCACCATAATGAAAAGGAAGTAAAGAGCAGACAACAGTGATATGAGGAAATGATAACACTGGAGGAAATACCACTGACTGACAGAGTGAGACAGAAAATGCACCAAATGCATCTCGTCCTGTGCTAGCAGTGTAAACACTAACACTCTCCTGTTGCTCCGAGCTCCCAGTCTGCACAGAGTCAGCTAACAGGACCACTGGCTGCATGGCTAACTGACCTAAGTAGCTCACAGCAGCTCAACTCCAGTGATATGCTGTCATCTATTACTTCAGAGTATGCATTTGACAGGTGTTCAGTTCTTACATAAACCACCTTTAAATCTGAGAAAGTAACCATGATGACATCATCACCATCATGATGTCTCATCTAGACATAGAGACTTAAAATTTATAACAAAAAGTCTGCATCACAAACTGCAGGTGTGGAGTTTGGAAGCCATGGGTGTTTACCTGGCAGGGAGTAATAAAGGGGGACAACCACACTGCATCATGGGAAATGTAGGAATCAGCGTTTCTGGGCTCATAATAAAAGTAAAATCAGGATATCTCTGCCCCTGCTGCATCACTCTGGAGCATTTTATAAACTTTGTCTTCCACAACTTTGTCGAAGCACAATACCAAAATCCTGAGAAACTCTCTCAAGAGACTCATTAAGATGTCGATCGTAAACTGAAAGCTGCCTCAGCTTAATCTAAACACAGTCTGCATGTATTTGGATATAAGGACCTCGGTCTGAACAGGAGAGAAGCAAGCTTAAACAGAGGGAACGTCTCTTTAAGCCTCAACAGGACAGACAGGAGTGGTTGATGACAGGGATAGTGACTGAAGGTTGGAGCTTCTGCAGCTTGATGACCCTTCAGTTCTTACCTGCAGTGATGCTTCCTGGTGGCGAGCCAGAACCTGCTCTCACAGCCGTAACACTGGGCCGCCAAATGGTCTGGGTACCAGCGAGTCACCTGTAATGTACAGACTGATCTCAGCTCACCTACCATCAAGCATCAACCGTCATTACCGCTTCTGAGGAGAGCCGAGGGACATAAAGCAAGCTACAAACAAAAGCAGCCATTGCTTTAAGAGTTTTTTCCTTTCCTCCCTAAAATCATCTTTTGTTTAGCCTGGCTGCTCACCTCAGTATCCTGCTTGTCCACTTGCTCCCAGCTGGCCTCAGAGAAGAGCTCTGTGCTGCAGCGCGACAAACAGTTGGGGTCCAGGTTGTACTCAGAGTCTGTCATTGAGGTCTGCATGGAGGAAGACAGTCAGAAGTTACATCCAGGTGGGAAACAGGGGTCGTATTACAGAAACTTCCTAATTTGCAGATCCTTTATTAATTGTTTGGTGACCATGTTAATTAGGATAAAGATATGATTTAGGAAAAAGCCATCACATATGAACAGTTCTAAAGTCAATGCTCGTGACCTAACTTAACACAGGAAGGGTTTATCTTAAATAAACTCTACTAATGGCATGCCTGCTCTATTATTGCTTGATATGACAGACTATCTGCCATCTTAGCCTATTCTCTCTCTTTTATCTCCCGAGTTAGCGCTGTTGTAAAATTTATAAAAAATAAACATCTTTGTTCTTTTTTACAGTTTTTACCAACACCTCAAACTTGTCTATCTTGAAGTTAAAAGCAGCTCATTCTATTCCAAAAAAGGGACAAAACACACAATAAAAAGTTAATGATGAGTCTGACTGATTGCTTTATTTAGTTTTTTTTTCTCTATTTTTTTTTTTTTGAGATATTGCCATAATATTGTTAAAATAAATTATTTTTGCCACAACAGTCATGTAGTGAAAATCTGATAGTGTGACAGCCCTAGTTTCAATATATGTTTCAAATGTCTTTCAATCAGACACAACAACGGTTGCAAAGTTGTTTAGCTCTGTAAGATGAGACTAGTAGTGTTAACTAGGTAACAGACATTGAAGTCGGCAAGGTTGGATTGAGTATTTCAGATTTTGGAACCTGAGTTAAGATAGGGTGAAGTAAGATGAAGTAAGATGAGACAGAATACCTAAAGTCTGTTATACCTTAGGACTTATGTTAAGAAGTGTCTGTTATATGGCCCCAGATCAGCTGTTCAGTCAGTTTTATGGTCAACTCTGTCAGCATCTTACCACTTCGTCTCCCATGTCCCCGTTGATCCTGTGGGAGCCTGTGTGCTGCTGATTCTCCAGGCGACTCCACAGCTCCTGCACCTGTTTCTTCAGAGTCTCCACCTCCATCTGGTGTCCTGCCTCGATCTGCCTCAGCCTCTGCTGGATGGCGTCTGTGTGCAGCGTCAGCCCGTCATCATCTAGATGGCTGCGAGATGGCTGCTCTGGGCTGATGGCAGCCCGACTCAACAGGGCGTGGCACCAGCGGTGCTGGGAGCAGCTGCCCCGCGGGTGGAGGATCAGGGAGTTGCAGCTTGCTAGGGACACCTGTCGACTCAGAGGGGCCTTCTCCCCATTCCCTTTGGCCCAGTGAGGTCCTCCGCAGGGCTCCCCCTCGGAACTGTCACCGTTACAAAGCCCGTCCCTGCCAAGGTCAGCACTCACAGACTGAAAGGCACTCACAGAGGGACGCTTGCTGCCCCCGTTTAAAGTTCTGATAAAACCAGGCTCGCCCGTCTCCAGTCCTTTCTCCTTCCTGGAGAAAGGCGGTTGGCTCCTGCCGTCGGTGCAGGGCTGACGAGTCGGGCACACAGGAGGCTCCAACCTGCTACAGGCCTCTTCAGTTAAAGTCTCTGTGGAGCTTTCCATCAGCGAGGCCCTCTTATCCAATTGCTCCCCAGGCTCTGAGACACCACGGTCAGTCTCAGAGTTAGGGCAGGTCTCCTCATTCACACCTGGCTCTTCAGGTGACCTGTCCACAAAGCCATTAGTTAAAGTTCTATGAGCTGCAGGCTGCTCTGGCTCACCTGCGCTGGACTCACTGGGTCCATGTGTGAGCTCCTCTTGTACAGAAGAGTTCTCTACATCCTGCTTCACCAGATCCTCTGGTGTCTGAGTCACCTCAGCTGCCTGTTCATTCACCTCCTCCGCCTTCTGTGTGGGCAGAGAGGGGCACTCACCATCCTCCTCAGCCTCCATTACACCATTTTCTGGATGGTGACCATTAGCAAATGCTTCTCTCTGGATGTCAGACCCATTGACCTTAGCACTCTGATCATCCTTCTCCATTTCTGCTTCTTTCTCCTCCTCCTCTGTGTCCACAGTGTTAATGACGTGTGTGACGGCAGCACTTCCCTCTCTCTGAACATCAGCTCCTGCCTCCTCCTTAGTGGCTTCCTGAAGGATGTTCTCCATCTGACCCTCGGCCACGCCCACTGCCACAGAGAGCTCCGCCTCCTCTTTTTCCTCTCCCTTCTCTCCTGGATTCACAGAGGCCCCCTGCCCGAGCTCAGCATGTGAGCCCTGAGGCTGTGGGCTGTCGTCCAGCTCAGAGTCCACTCCGTCTGGGTAAGGCCCCACTCCGTTAGGCAGCACCTCCTGATCCTGATTCCCCCCTCCCTCAGGCCCCACTGCCATGTTGAGCTCCAGAGAGCGCCGGTGGTCCTGCCATTTCTCATTGAGGCTCGGGTCACTGGAGCGGCGGTTGGGAGGCAGCGAGCTGCCCAGCTCACATGCACTGGGCAAGTTATCGAAGGAGCGAGTCTTCGTACGTCTGAAGAGGAAAGGAGAGGAATTACTTCCAGGAAACAGCAGTTCATTACATAACAACAGCACAGTGTGTTTGACAGCCTGTGATTCACACACATAATCATTACAAAATGTTTAGTTAACAAAACAATCACACGTCAACTTCATCAAAACAAGAAAAATGATGCACAAACATAATGAAAGAGAAGCATTCAGACTCTCTGTTAAACTTAGAACTAGCTGTCATAAAGCATGTAAACATTAAAAACATCCTGCTGCTCCTCCGTCATGGTATGACTGTCATGAGACACAAGATAAGCAGACCATAAAACAGTTTCTGTGACTGTGAAAGCCCGGGCAGAGCAAAGTATCTAAGAAGTGGAGTTGAAAAGCCGGGCCCTTCTGCCTTGCTGTGTTTATCTTACATGAGGGAGGAAGAGAGGGGGGGGTCGGGTGCCAGCGCGCCAGGCTCACCTGGCCAGGGGCGTGTCCTCAGGGTTGCCACCAGGCACAGGGTAGGGGGCGCAGGAGTCATCAGAGGGGGTGGTTGGAGAGGAGCTGGGCAGGTAGACAGCCGTCCACAGCATTAGGTTTCGTACGTGACATACCGGGTGGAGAACCTGCAACAACAGCTGTAAAATTAACTCAGAGGAAAGAGGGACAAACAGTTAAAATGCCAAAAGTTCATACTAAATGTGGCCAAAGGTTCAAATATTGAGGTCAGTGTATGTAAAACTAATCCCTGTTAAAAAGTCAGGTTTCAGACTAGCTAGTAACATCAGTTAGCTGTGCAATTAGCAGTCCTGTTCGCCGAATCTCCACCTCCCAGAGGTCCAAAGCTCCTGTGTTAGAGGTGTAAACACCATCACTCTCCCAGTGTACCGCTAGTCCAAGCAGAATCAGCTGATAGGAACACTAGCTGCACAGTTAACTGAGCTAACTAGCTAATGGTAGCTACAATTAGCAGCAGTTAGTGGCTACTTTAGTAGCAAGTAAAGCTATCTGTCCACCAGGAAACTCTGTTAATAATTAAAGTTATTTACTCCATAAAGTATGACCCAGTTGCACCAAAATATGTGAATTAAGCTATAAAGTTGCATTTGGTACAATTATAAGTGAGGCTTCATCAAATGTAGTGTGCTCATAAGCACTGGATGCTGCCCCTCAGTAGGTGGGCAATCAGAAGAAAGTGGGCTTTCAGGGAAGGGATCCTTAAAGAGATTGAACTAAAAGACTTGTTTCAGACAGAGGAACAACTGAGGGGCTGCATAAAGAGGCAGTGTAAAATGAGTAGGGAATTTCTGAACTCTTAATCATGCTAAGCTACTCTGGTGGAATTCCAGAATAAAAATATAGAGCTAGGTATAAGAATAATAAGTCCCCTTTAAAGTCCTCTTAAAAATGATAAACTTGGTTATATGGAAATTTGAATTTGAAAGGACATCTGAATACAAATGAGCTCTGAGAATATGGTTTTCCTCTCATGGTAAGTGGACAATATTTACAGCCATGACACCCACACATACACACAGAAATGCAAAAAACGCAACCACAAGAATGTAATTCTCAGAGGGGTGACAAAAGGACTTCTAGATCATGTTTGGGACAACAACAATAAGCAATAAATCTATGGAGACAGTATGAAATAAATAGCTCTGGGGCTCTTCTTTTCTATAATGCATTTGAAAACTTTGCTGCCTGAACTTTCCTGGGTTCCGAAATCCTCAACTATGATTTGGGAAGAAGCTAGACAAAGAAGCTAGACTTCACGTTTTCCTGATTAATTCCACTGTCACATTTTCTTTAGCATTTTTAACTGCTTTTTGTCTGATGTCGGGCTGGGTTTCAATCAGCTTTGCTGTTAGTTAAGTCCTTTTTCTACATGCATCAAAAATATTCTGTTAGAGTAATAATTTTAAAGTTTTATCAGGTTTCAAATAAAACCAGAACTAGGAGTATGGCACTTTCTACAGGACTAAAGCCTGAACAAACGGGTAGACAGTCCACATACGGTCTCGGAGTGTGAGGAGTACAGCATGTTCCTCAATGTGCGGTTGGCTGGTCTCAGCAGTGACCACACAGAGCAGGTCCTCTCCTGAACGTGGCGATCCTCCCTCTCCTTGCCACTGTTACACAGGAAGGTGCCGAACAGACACGAGTAGGTGTGCTGCACCAGTTTCACCTGCATACACACACACACAGAAATACACAAACTGGCATGTAGAGGCTTGCAGTCACACACCACAGGTATGATAATAAGCCGTGATGACAGGAGTACCCTCATACAACTTAATGAACACACCCAGACTGTAATTACATATAAGTGGTTCACAATCGGAAACTGTTTGTAATTTCCACCTCTGTAAATGAAGACACTTCGGAAGAATCTCCTCTACAGATCTAAGCAGAATCAGTACTTCACCACACTTGTACGCACCAGGAAGGCCTCATTAAACTCAAAGGAGCATGGGAACTGCCTCTGCAGTTGGTGAACACAGTCCAGCCACTGCAGGAAGACAGGACAGCGCTCGTTCAGGTCCTCAGAGTTTTCTCCATGGCCACAGCGGTCAGCAAACTTATGGCCAAAGTCAAGCCACTCGGTCTCCACCAAAACCTGGAAACCCTGAACAAAGATGTCACAACATCTTAGATTCAAAAGTAGATTCATAATAGCGTGACACTTTTAGAACTATCACACTGATAGTTTTATTCCAATTAAATTAAAGTCAGCAAATAATGTTTTAACCAAGGTGCAATGGAAATATCACAGTAATTACATGACATCAGTTTTAGGAGAATTTACATGGGAATAAATGCCCCCTAAATGAAAATGTTAAAAAGGCTGACAAAGGCTAGGGGTGATGGACTGAATCTTCATCTGTACCTCAATAGTGCGGTAGTAAGGGTCCAGCAGCAGCTTGGACAAAGCGACGATCTGAGGTGTGCGGTCCCAGCCGTCGGAGCAGTGCACCAGGACGGGCCTGTGGTCTCTGTCCACAGCGTTGACCACTAGCAGCGCCGCCTTCAGCAGGAGGGACAGATGCTGCAGCCACTTGGTGCTCTCCAGTGCAGAGAGCCAGCTGCAGAGACACATACAGCAACAGAGCAAACACATCAGAGGATCTCAGATGCCTCAGACACTAAGTGATGGCACACGTTTTTTAAGGACAAGTACATAGCATGGACCAGTGCCACATGCCAGTGCATTTATAGCCTCAGCTAGCTTGCATCCCCGTCATCAACTTGTTTATGACTTTGTATAGGTAAGAGCACAATCATGATATAAATGTGTGATTTCTTTTGACATTCTAAACATGTTTATATAAAAAAATGTCAATATTGTTTAACTTAAATGTGTATTAACTTACTGCATATATTAGCACAATTATTGTTTTTACACCTGCAATAACTGATTTTTTGGACACTTGGGGGCAGCAGAAACAAGCTGCAAAAGCACCATAGGGGGAACTTCTTGGCAAACTAATTAAGACTTCAGAGCAACATGAGCATTCCTTTGGAGTCATGTTTTCAGACATCTGATCAATGCAAGTCCAACAGTCACTCTTTTTAACTCTGTTCTGGTCTCCACCACCTCCTGAAGGAAATATCTGTCTCTTAACCTGCTAAATGTTTCACGATATTCTTATATGAGGAAAGCTATAGATTGAGATGATGATTCTCTGTAGTTTCATCACCTGAGTGACCACTTTCACACTTTCACATTGTCATTTCACACATTGTTATAGCACTGTAAAAGCAATTATTAGAAGTTGGTGGAGCCCAAAGTAGAGCAAATACTAGGCTTGTGTTTGTCAAGTGGCCAAAAGCATGACTGAATGAATGAGTGTGAAATGTGGCAGCTGTGTCTGATTAATGCAGCTTCAAGATGGTAGATGACAGTTCTGTCTGTTTTATTTTAAGTTTTTTTTGGTAGAGTTCAGCAAATGACTCTCCATGTTTGGATAATGGTTACGTAATATTTCAAAAACATTACATGAGCAGTGGGAGACATACACAGACCTTGACTGACTTCAATTGCGAGTAAATGTTTCACTTGTCTTATCTTATCTGGGTTATTACAGTGAAGCACTGCATGTTGTTTGTCTATAAATCTGGAGCATCAGTGACAGACAAGCCTGTGACTGAGTTTTGGAGACAACAAGTGAAGTGTGTCGGCAATCTTGCTTTGTAAACTGATACAAACTAGGTTAAGCTTTTGATAAATCGCACAAACAATAAGAAAATGGTGCAATCTGCTGTTGCTTTTTTTTCTGCATAAACACCATAAAGTCTGTGCAAAGACTCCTTAATATTCAAATTAGGCAGCCCACTGTATGACCTTATTTAACATGCTAAGCTAGAGTTAGGAGGATTTTTCTCAGAGTCTGTTTTTGTCTTCTGATTTGATCTTCTAACCGCTGTCAACAACGTTCTCTCAAGCCAGCGTGATTCAATTACACATCATTGTAACATCGAGTCTGGGAGCGCAGATGGAAAGAGATCCTCCACTTGGGGTTGGGCCAGGTTTTCTAAATCAGGCACAGATGTATAGCCAAGGCCAAAACACAGCTGTGATTACTAGTTACCTACAGTTACTACAGCAAAGCTTGGGAGCTTTAGCTTTAGCCAACAGGGTTTTAGAGTTATGTCTAGGGGAAATCGGAGGCACTGCTGGAGGTATAAAAAAAACCTACTTGGCTGGATCAGGCATCTGAGTGCAGAGGAAACGCAGAGACTGGAAACTCTTGCGGATGGAGTGGATGTTAGCCATGCCCATAAACACCACCTCACAGTTGGGATAGTACTCTGGAACAGGAGGAAAACTAATGGTTAAAAAAAACATGAGACAACAAGAACTTGTCTTAATTTTAGCCTGTAGTACAATCGCATTTGCATTTAACTGAGCTCCTGAAGCCACAGCACACACTGACCTAATTCTGACTGGAACCAGTGATCTGAGTGGACCTACCTGGGCATTCGCAGCCTCCACCCTTGGCCCTGTTAGCCACAGCAGCAGCGTAGGACCTGGCATCCAGGATCAGTAACTTGTGGGGCTGGATGGCCAGCGTCTCCACCTCTGAGCTGTTTGTCATGGAGGATTCTGATACAGATACAAAAAAAGAGCAAACTATTCTCTTAGAACACTTCAGGCTGTACAAAACTAGGGCTGAGGGGTTCTGGTTGAGATCATTATCACAAGCAAAAAGTCCAAATAAACAATTAAAGCGTGAATATGTTTCATCCAGCTACATCCAACAAAATATGTTTGTCAGAATGTGATCTATGTGTTTGTGAACCTGCTGCTTCAGACAAGACCTGACAGGTCGGATTGCACAGCACCGTTTAGACCTCAGTGTAGAAATATCTGTCTGTGTGTTGTGGTTCAGCTGGAAACATGCTTTTGCATGTGGGTGTGTACAGTATGCCAGTGAGTGAGTGAGAGGGTGGAGCTAGGCTGACTGAGCGCGAGCTCTCACCGAAGTCAGTATCAGGCAGGTCAGAGCCGTTGGTGTAGCTGCCATTGGAAAGGTGTTTGCGGGAGCTGCCGTCCACGGCGCAGGCCTTGGCGATGGACTGGACCAGGTGTTCATCGTCTGCGTTCCTCCAGCCCCACCAGCTGACCTCTGGCTGACCGCAGCGGGCGATCACAGCCCCCGTGGTCTGGTGTCTGTGTGGGGTGGGGTGGGGGTGGGGGTCGTGGCAAGCAAGGAGAAGTTAGCCGGAAGGCAACAACATAGAGACACTGAAGACAACACTGACCATCTATCCATTACATTCATCCAACAATGTTTTTTTTTTTATTTTGCCTATTTTCTTAAATAAATAGGGCTACTAAGAACAATTATTTCGATACATTCTTTTGATTAACTGAAAAAATTTTTAGAACATTGTGAAAAATGCCAATAAGAGTTTGCAAAAGCTAAAGTTGACATATTGAAATTGCAGGTTTTGTCCAACCAACAGTCCACGACACAAAAGTATTAACTTTACTCACATATAATACTACTTAGAACAAAAATATTTTGACTTTATTAGAAGCTGTTGCAGATTAAACTGTCAACTGATCAATTAATTGACTAATGATTTCAGATCTAAAACAACAAACAAATAAAATAGTCTACGAATAACATGATTCTTTGACTGAACTCCGCAAAACTCATCTGATCTGTGACTAGTGCTCCAATGATTAGTCGAAGGAAAAGTAATCAAATAATCATCCAAGTTATTTGTCAAGCAAAATGTCTTTGAGTCTTTGAGTTTTGGTCTGTTGGTTGGATAAAAAGAAGCAATTTGAAGACCTCAATTTGGGTTCCAAGAAATTGTGACAAGTGTTTTTCACAATCTTTTTACATTTTATAGACTAAACAATTAATCGGTAATGAAAGTCATTATTTGCAGCCCCAACTATTATATGATGGGGTAAAAGTTGATCTTGTTTCAGTTCCAGAAGCCAAAAAAGATTGGTAACCACTGGCTGCAGTCATTTTACAGTCGCCAAAGCAAACTTGTGTCTCATATTTATTTCAGGTGCTGTGACACACAACACAGGACCCCAAAGCTGCAATTTCTGGTTAGAGTAGTTTTCCAAAAACAAAGATCAAAACACTGTTTGTTAAATACAACAACCACAGTTCACTGAAGCCATGACGCAGTGTATGTCATCGGTTAAGTCAGTGGTCTTGGCTATGTTGACAAATACAAAAATGTAGCCTGGAGGGATTTATCCATCAGTAATTAGCTGTATGTTGTGGTTTTATAAGTCAAAAGTAAACTCTGTCTACATTGGCACTGATACAGAGCCATGAAGATATTATCCGAAGATGATTTGATTACTTTTACACCCAAAAAGGCCAATCGGCACATAAGAAATCTTTTCTTTGCTGTGTGGCAGTAAACATGTTTAACCTTCGGACTTGAAACAAACACACCAACCTATAAACCACAGCAGGAAACCTCTTCCAGGAGCGGAAGGCTGCCACATTTTCCAGCTCCTTGTCGGTGATCCAGGCTGGCACCAGGAGCTGCTGAGGATAGCTGGGGCAAAGCCTGGTGGAGTAGAGGGCAGAGAGAGCAACACTTAAACAAAGGTAGACAGAGACAGGGGGAGCACCAAAGGGCTGTGATGGCTCAACAAAGGTCTCTGTCTACAGACACCTAATCCTGGGCAGGGCTCTTATCTGCCCAGGGCGCAGCACCAGCGGAGTACAATAACACAACCACCCACTGTCTCTCTCACACACACTGACTTGTGCTGAACGCCAATGAAAGCAAAGGACAGATCTGTCTTCTCTCTGGGAGTGACGGAAATCAACACAACGGCGGGGATCCTGAATGAAAGCCGCTCTTACCTGAACTTGCTGTTGATGTCAGATATCCTCCAGGCGTTTTGAGTGTCAAAGCCCATCCTCTCCACCTCGTTCTTGAACCAGGACGTCACGTGTTCGCCTACAGACAGAGCAGAGATGTCCGATAAGACCAGAAGGAAGTGGAGGTTCTGTTGGGGTTATGTCAGGACATTTGAGAGAGGCGGCAGGGTACCTGGTCTGCACAGCTCGCCGTGCTGCTCCTTCTCGCCGGCGTACACGTTCATGCACCAAGCGTGGAAGGCAAAGGAGAAGAGGTCTTCCAGGCGAGAAGGAGGGCGCACTACAGTGTTCAGGCGTTTCAACCATTCCTGACACTGCTCAAAGGTCGAGAACTGACACCTGGGGGATCAAACAAACAAAAAAAACAATTTTATATCTTCAAAATGCTACAAAATATTATTAGGGTGCAAGGCTGGTACTCTCAAAAACCGTTCAGTACTGACATCTGCAAGAGAGATACTTTCGAGTCACGCAAATACTTGCCTCATCTGTCACTCTTTGTTTGTGGACAGAGCACATTTCCTCACTAGAGAGTAAATCACTACCTGTGTAGACAGCTATTAGTCAACTGCAATTAGCCTGACAGAAAGTGACATCCAGGCTTGTGTAAACTGTTGAAAAGTGATGGACTGTTGCAGGTCAAACTTCCACTTACAAGTTTACACAGATGTGTAGATTTCTCTCACAGAGACTGTTCCAACTGACAGAGAAAAAAGGATATTTGTAGTGTGAATTTCAAGCAGGCTGGTGCAGCAGTTCTATTGTTTGAACTTTGTGAAGCTGAGTGACAGGGTAAGGCTTTTACTAATTTATAGTGAAACTGGAGTGATGTCATTCTTCAGCTACACATATTTTTACTACTACTATTGGGTGCAAAATCCATTACACACCTTCTAGATGTTGAACTGAGAGATGTGTCAGTTTTTACCTACACATTTTACTACTACAGCTACTACAGCAGCACAAAATCTAGTACACAGCCTCTAGATGTCAAAATGAGAGGAGACAGGAGATCACAAATCCCCTGTATGTGCAGACTCCTAAATGACAGAGGATTTTAGATAGCAGATTTGTGATGTGAGATAAAGATCTTAACTCAGAGAAATTTTAAATTTTGGTCTATTTTTAACTTTTAGTGCGTTCTAAATTTTATGGTTTATTTAGTATTTCATTTCATTTCATTGTAACAGCAAAATATATCAGTGTTTTTAATGATGAGTGCCTTTATGTACCTGTGATAATGCTGAAAGGTCAATAAAATAAACTATGCATTGTCCTTCTTTCACATGATTCTTTGACATGATTCATGAAGCTTTTTATACTTATAACTGGGGTCGTCTCAAGAACCCATTTGTCAGTACCAAGATGATGCCAAAAATTTTAAAACATGACAAAAATGTTACTTAAAAAAAAAAAAAAAAAACGCATTCAAAGTGCTATCCTGTCATCCCTTTCCTGAAATAGTGTAGTGAACATATATATACAGTACTAAATAGTACTGATATCAACCACTAAATTTCTGCAATCATGGCATCCCTACAGGAATGGATCACTGGTCATACCTGACGACTTTGCAGTCTTTACAGGTGACATGAAGCTGGAACATATCCCGACACTCGGCGCACTCAATGAGCTGAAGAGGAACCTATGGAGAGAAAGAGAGGGAACATCAACCTTACACTCAGTTAAAGTTTGATGGAGACGTTAAATAGCATAACAAGTGTATGGACAATGTACCAACCAAACACATGCAGTCAGTACAAGTAGCGTGGTAGACTGCAAATGACAATGTATTTAGCAAATTAGTCGTGGACAACACAAATAAAATGCTTTCATGCCAAGAAATCAGCCTCAGGTGCTGCAAAATCACGTTAAGATAAATATTTAATTGTATAAACCAAACTACCATTCAGTCACATGGCACTAAAAATATACAAGTCACACGGGTTACTTGTCCAGGTGCATTTCCATTAATTTTTCACATCACATCACATCTCCCTGAGCTCTCTTAATATACATAATCTTCTTAACTTTGAGTATGGGAGCACAAAAACACTCGATACTAGATGGTGAAGAGCTTGTATCTACATTTCCCTTTTGGCCCAGAGCTACAGTCTTATCTTTTATAGGCAAATACCATCCAAAGTACAGAACTGTCATGTGCTTATGACTTAAGAGCATACTTTGAATACTGCAGGGAAATACCTATGCTGCTTTTGACTAAGCTCCATTAATTAGTAAAGAGCCACTTTTCAGTAGCACAGTGGGCTTTCATAAAAAGGTGTGGCTCAAGCTACTGTTCGCTCACAGTCCAGAGCCATGCATGATCGGCAGCCAGTCATCAGCAGGTCAAGCTCCAAATACATGAGTGCAAGATTAAAAGTTGCATCAAAAGATTGGCACCATGAATGCTTTGTGTGAGTAGATTATTCCCACCCATATTTTTTCATAGGGTGTAGTTTAATCCAGCACCTGGTGTTAAACAGGATCAACGAGCAGGATTCCACTCCTGTAGGCACCAGCCGGTTAACAGACAGGCACACGCATTAAAATCAAGTCAACCACTCCACGCCGTGCAGCTCTGTGGGGTACTTACTGACACCTCACAACAACAACTCTATCCAAAGCAAAACAGAGAGAACAATAATGAAAGTGATGCATCACAATGTGAAACTAATTTCTGTCTCTTGCAGCACATTCCGGATGTTTGAGCATCCTGCTGCCACAACTTAATTCCTGCCCTCTAATCTACATCCCTAATCTGGCCACCATCAAAATTCCTCGGCTGCTTGTTAACAGCCTCTCACTCTCTTGCAGCACCTCCCACCCCTGATTTGTGAGCTCTGACAGCTCTGCCATGTGATGCAGATGCCTCGTCAGCCCGTCCAAATATGTGTGAGGAGAACGCTGGCTCTGTCTGATGTGAGCACAGAGAGGCGGCGCGTGAGCCAAGAACTGGAGGCTCATTGAGGTCCAATTAACAACGACAACACGTGACGGGTGGCTAGTAGAAACATGCAGATGGATGCAACCATCAGAACCACTGAATAAAAATACATATGAAGTTTAATTAACTCAATGCTACATGGACATATAGATTAGTTAGATTTCAGGCTTTGCCAAAATCGGGGCTTTGATATGAGCATTACTGTTCTGTGTTTTTTAAACATTAAAACTAACTGGAGTAAAATAACCCAAAAAATAGGCAATGACATGAAATACTGCAGTTATCAATAGGGCTGGCATAGGCATCGTTTGATTTATTTCAATATCTATTGCTGTTAGCATACCTGAGTTCTAGTACTAATACAGAAACAGAAAGTTCCTTTTGGGCTGCAGGTTTTGTGCACTCAACAGTGTATTTTAAGTAGCACCATGGTGTATGTGGGACTGACTCCAAATAAACAACAATGGCTGTGTTCACTATAATGAAAGCAAAAGTCATCCAGTGGAGCTGTGTGGCTCACTGATGTGTTTTTGAAGAATACCTATTGATAGGACAGTTGGTTTTGGTCTTTTTAAAGGGATTTGTTGATAATAAGAAAAATATGCTTCAGATAATTACCAGAAGTATCCTTTAAAATGAGGGAATTACATTTTTGAGAGCAGGAAGTGAAACAACAAAAAGCTTTCCCTGAAGCGCATGATCTGTCATTACACAACTTTCCTGCTCTCACATATCAGCAGCAGAGCAGCTGAGTGATATGAACATGGTATGTGCTTTTCCTAAGGCATTTAGAACGATGCTTCTTGGTCAATCTATGGGAAAAATACTTTCAACATGTTTTATGTGGATGCTAGGGCTGAAAAGTATGCCAAAACAATCATGTTAAGATTATTTTGATACATACATCAACGGTGATATGAGTCACAACTTTAGTGGGAATGCTAATTTTTACATTTTATTTTCACTTTCAATAATATTTCAATTAATTATTCAGCCCTTGCAGATGTTCAATCAATGTTGATGGTACATTTATTCAAACAAAACTGAAAAAAAAAAAAAAAAAATCCTCAATGCATGCTATATTGACAAAGAAAGCTGAATCCTCCTGCTGCAACAGCTGTTGTTCTTCCTCTGCCAGTGCTGTTATTAGACATGTATGGTGATGTAGTTGGTGTCAAGGAAGAACTACAGGCTATATCAGCTTGGATTCTAGTCTCTGCCATATTTATTTGAGCCAGAGTATATGGCTGAAGAATAACAGCAGACAGAGGCCGAGGCTGCGACTGCACTGGCCGTGCAAGAGGATATGGTCACCGAGAACCATCAAGGACCTGAGCTGCCAAGAGCAAACAGCAACTGGTGATGTCTTTGCTCAAACCGCCCTCTGATGCAAAGAGGAAGTGAATCATTCTGCCACAGTTAAATTCAGTGTGGGCAGTTTTTAATTGGATGCTGGTGCTGACGCCAACCCTGAGAGCCTCTGTCTGTGTTACTATGCATAAAAGTTTTACTCCACACATGGACAGAGGTGTGCTAGACACCTTCTTCATGATCCCCAAGGTAAACTAGAAAAGATAACCAAGAGTAGCAGGGCAGAGAGAGCAGATGACCACTGAATAAGTATTTCTGTCACCCAACACTACATTTTGGCCAACACAGTAATAGCTATAGGCTAGTGGTAATACCCGGAAATGTGGGCGTCAGAAGATTCCACACAAGGCAAGCTGGTATATGTAAGCACTGTCGACACGGCTCCACTAGCAGGAGAACTCATCTTTCTCAATATAGCATGAGGAATTTATTGCTTCAATTAACTACATTTAATCAGCACTGATTGGACATTCACATAACAAAATTTCCTTTTAATTTTGAATTAGAAACATTCTTAGAATTGCATGTAAACAGATTACAAGAGAGAGTATACTTAATAAAGCATACAGCTTCTGAAAAGTAAGTTATTTTTCCAGTATCATAATATAGAACATACACTGCAGATACATATACATGTACAGCATGTACTGTATGCAGGGTGACTCTAGGTCATAATAAGCCGGTCTAGCAGCAGGAGTATAAACAACTCTGTTTAAAATAAGAAACCATAGTACAGTGAACAGCTTTGCAGTGGTAAAGAAGGCAGTTTTTTTAGAAAGTGACCACACTTGATTAACAAAGCTAGTCTCTCTTCCTTAACGAGTTGAAAAGAGACAGAGAAGGAGAGAGAGAAAGGGCGCGACTGTTATGCATCCCCCTCTGGAACCACTGCAACCAAGGCAACGGTAAGTGCAGAGAGAAAGCGGAGCGGGCAGGCAAGTGCAGAAACAGAGGTGATGAAGAGTCACGCTGCACTTCTGCCAGTGCAGATCAGCTCTGAATGGCCCGGTCACCACAGTGCTGGTACAATGGCCCCAGCTCTGCCCATTCACATAACATTAATACACACTTTGACATAGCCTCAAGTGGAGACAATCTAATTAATTATTCATTATTTTAAGCTGTGTGAAAGACATTTTCTAATCGCATCTGACCTCAAAGGTCATCATCGGTCACTGTTCAGAAACACTTACGTTGACAACGGACTCTTTGAACTTGATGTGTAGGCGGTAGTTGGACATTGCGATGATGGCATCCTCTGCTCTCCCCACATACTCTGTGAACTCCCCGTGCAGCTCAGGAAAGGGCACCTAGCAACAGCAGGAGATAAAACATTTCAAACAAACCACAGAGCCACACACATCACCAACGATAATAATATATGCAATATAATAGGGCTGTGCTTTGATCGATTGGTACACTAGATATGGTCCTTATGACTATTTTGCAACTTGTATCATATTGGCCACTTTTCTGTAGCAGTCAGGAAACATTAAAATGTTTCACAGGTAAATTGAAGATTTTACAGTGTGAACTCTACAACCCTATTTCCACAGCAAGAACTTTTTTGATATTCAACAACAGAATTTTTAAATGGAACTTAACCACCTTTCCATTTGGGATTGGCAAAATGTGCCATCTTCAGTGGGCCACAGGGCCAGGAGAAATGTGTGAAAAAAATAGCATTATAATGAAATACTGTAGTGCTGCAGAGATGCTCTGGCCAACAAATCCTCTTCTCCAGATCTATGAAAACATGCTTGTTTGGGACAGACATCATCATGATTTTAATATTTTTTCAGTGGAAATGAAAATGTTGATGCAAAAACAATCATTTCCACTTGTAGTGAATCATGCTGCAATTGCAGTATCTTTCAAAACGATCACAATATCTGATTTTTTTTTTACCATATTGTGCAGTCATAGTTTGCAGTACTGAATAACACTGATGAAATTTATGTTTTCCAAGTTACCACTACCATTTTAAATTACCAGCAATCAGCTGACTGAAAACACTCTGGTTTAGGTTCCACCTTCTTAAATGTAAACACCTGCTGCATTGTGGTGAGCATTTCAGTGATTTTCTTAATATTATATAGACTAAATGACTAATCAGGAAATAATCAACAGATTGATCAATAACGAAAATAAAGAGTGACCAAACAGCCAATGAATGAGTGCTAACCTGAAGCTTCTCAGAGCTTCAAGTTTTTGCTCAACACAGACTGTAACATAAGCTTGTTTATTTTCAGATTATATGACTTCAGATATCACTTGACTTGTGAGACTTTGCTTCTGAGACTGGTCAAACTGAAAGTGAGCTTAAGTCACATGTGACTTCATGGTGGTTATGTAACCGATTACAGTGACTCACCCACATATTCGCACATAACTATGAGGTTTACTGTTTTTTTTTTTGTTTTTTTTTTACAGCAGGGCATCAGCAGCGAGGGCAGTGGCTTCCTCACCTGCATGTTTTCCTCCTCTAGGACGGGGGACTTCTTGGGGAAGATCTGATTGGCCTGGATACACTCCAAGCTCTGCTGCCCCTCCTCCTCCTGCAGAGAAAATGCCTGTTAACTCTTTACTGAACTAGTTTTTACAACCAACATTCTTCCAGTCCAGTTTTTTTTGTTGTTGTTGTTTTAATATGGCTTTTGAAATGCTTGTCCAGGGAAGGCTGGCTGAGTAGTCCTTTATTTATCACCCTGATCCTCTCCTGTCACACGCTCATGTACACTGACACTTAAATTCACAGCACTGACCACTAAACTGCTCTGGAGGAAATGTTTGGGGAGTGAAAAGCCTTTCTCAAGACCATCTCAGGGGTAGTTTTTGGGAGAGTCGCCACTGTCGAGACACAGACTTGATTTAAAACCAATCTGACAGAGCTGCATTTATGCTGCTTTGTGTGGCTGTCTTCTCCTTCCCACCCCCACTGTAATGTGCAACCAAGCCTAATTTACTATAATCATCCCTTGTACAACAAGCCATAGTAGAGCAGATGCCAGTAACATCCAGTACTCTAAACCTGGAAATAGACATGGTAATTAATTTACACAAAAGCCTTCAATTAAATTTTTGGTTAGCTAAATCAATTTATGGACATTTTTAAGGCAGTTTTCTTCAGCAGTCTGTAGGCTTTCACGAGAGCTGAATGTTTGAGGTCACAGTAGTCTTATGCAAGACGAACATATTTCACAGAGGATGCCTATCAGTAGGGAATGTGAGGCATGGATATACAAGCAGAGTCAGGGTTTTTTTTCCTCAAGGGCAAACTGGTGGAAAAAATGTCTGGCCTTGTGCTGACAGAGATGGACAGGAATCTATGGGCTGTGTTTGGTCAGGAGCAGAGTTTAGTCTGAACAACGTGCAGAGAAAGATTAAGGTGGTCAAAAGAGATGGCAGATAACAGACAGCGACCGCGCATCCTGTGGGCTGCTGGCTCAGCATGAGCCGAGCTGATACGCACAGTCACCATGGCTTGAGGAGCAGCGTGCTGAGGCCAGCCAGGGGGCAGCCGCCACACAGCAGCATGCCAAAAACAAAAAAACTCTCTCTCACACACACGCGCCGTGCAACCAACAACCAATCCAATGGTTATGTCATGATGCAACGACACAACATTTTCACTGTAGTGAAAACTGAAAGCTGCCCTGCTTAGGCAGCAGCCTCAGAGGACCTTTGACACTGCTGATGTAAATGTCTGCTTCCTGATAAACAGAGCTGATTAAAAGTTAAAATCAATTGAGAGTTTCCGATTCTGCAGCATGCACCCAGGCCACAGGATACATAGCAGCTACTGAACTGAGGGTACTTTACCATGGCCCCTGTGAAGGAGTATGGGTCAACCAACAAGGAACTCCGGCCTGGATCAGTCTGTACAAGGAGAACATAGAACATTGATAAGTAATTCTTATAGAAAATGTGTAAATTACATATGATGCTTTTAAACTATTACCTTTAAAACACAAAAGGAAAGCAGCTGTCATCTTTTTATATGTGGTCTGATCGAATTATAACTCAGGCTGCCCAAAAACTTTTCAAATTAAGATCTTTTTTCTCCTGTAGCCTGAGGTAAGCCACTGTGCAGCCAGTACTACTGGGATCATTACTGTAAAATATGGAGCAACATTTATAGAAACAGAATTCATAATCAAATTGCTATATTGCCTATTCTGACAAAATCTAAGTATCAGCATGGATTTCAGGTCAGTTAAGGGTGAGATAAAATTGCCTTTTTTTGCCACACAGCTTATTTGGGGAGGGCATCAATATTAATGGTTGGTTTTAAAGGTATTGAAGGTTCAGTTATTCAAATCAGTTTATAACAATTTTATCTGGAAGGTTTATCTCATAAAAACAAGGGTTAATGGACAGTCTTGGACAGTAAAAATAAAATAAAAAATAAATAAACATGAAGCTTAAACTTTGTTACTTGTAAGTCATAAGTGTTCTGGGAGGAGGTTAGTGTCCTACAATGTAAATAAATACATGTTTATCTGGGAACCAGGAAGGGTTAGGGCACGGACCACAAACTGCAACATCCCCAGTTTGATTCCAGCCAACCTTTGTCATTTCCTGTCATCTGTCTCATGTCCACTCTCAAATAAAGGCATAAAATACATCAAAACATACTTGGAAATATATGTTTATCATATAAACAAGGTCATTCCAGTCAAGTCTTTTCAACAAACACCTTACTAGCTAGTCCCAAAAGAACACATTTGAGTCTCGTCTACCAGATGATCTGCTTTCTGTGCAATGACAATCTGCTTTCTGTGCAATGACAACCTGAAATGATAAACCAATCTAACATCCTTTTCTATACACATTAGCAGTGTTTCTGTAAGATCTATTTACGCTGCATGTGGACAGGGTCCAGGGACAGGGAGCTCATAATAAAAACGTTGCAGGGTGTGGCTGAATTTTGAAGGCAGGTCAAACTGCTGCCCTATTGTATTAGGGATATTGTACGCAAGTATCAGGATGTGTAAATACTTTCTCAGGGAGTGGGTCTAGGCAATGAACTGACTGCAGCCCACGATCGACCACGGCACCGTGAGCCCCTGGTTGGGCAGTCAGACGTTCAATAGCAAATCAATTCAACACGAAATGGCACAACAAGGGGAGGCATGGCCAGCAATAACAGGATTTAGGTTCTCTGTAAGGCTTATATTCAGTCAGTTGTGTCAAATGTGGCAAAGGGGGACAGACGTACTTACAACCGCATTTAAAGATATAGCAGATGGCTAAAAAGTCACATAAAAATAGTTTATATAATATTTTTTAGACTTACCACAGACAATCAGTAACGGACAATGAGCAGTCCTGATGATCCTGTTAGGGAACTCTCACAAGTAAGACATGGAAATCTGTGGAAATGAAGGCAAACATGCACTTGAATAATGAGCAAATGCTTTTCCTTACAAACTTGTCTGTATTTTGCAAACAGCAGACTTTTGCAGACACATTCAAGCTACAGAAGCTCTTTTCATTCCCTTGCAAATATAGCTGTACTGGTGGTCACAGTGGCCTGAATGTGAGCTCAGAGATACCACTTAGACTTAGTTGTGGAATGGAAAAAAAAAGCCAACTGGATGCACTAAGTGTACAGCCAGCACACAGAGATGGTTCAGTCACGTGAACTGCTCATGTAATGATCAGATAATAATAATATCATCTATTATGCCAGCAGTAGGCAGTCTGTACAGAGTTGTTAAGGGAATCAGAAAGTGGCTGGTTTGAGTCTAACACAGTACACAACACAGTACAGAATGTGTCCTATGTGCCTTTGAGCAAGGCACAAAACTATGTGGTAGCCCCTTCACTCTGTCATCTGCAAACAGGACTATGAATGTCTATAGGTCCTGGGTGTGCATGTGTTACTGTGTATTTTGGACCTATATGTCACATGAATAATAACAACTGCATGTAATAACTGAATTTCCCCTAATGGGAGGTTCATGAGTACTTTCCTAAACCCATGTTTTGAGGATTAATATAAGCTAATGGTAGGCAATGCAGCTGGGTTAGTGTAAAAGAAACATTATTAGTGGTTAAACAACCACAACAATGGATGGTCACCTGCCCACAAGGCTGATCAAGCGCATTTACTTGGCAGAGCCCAACACTTCACAGCACTTGGCTGGTGGCTGGTATTAATTTCCTGCCCAGTGTAGAGCTGAAAAATGCCACTCACCAAGACCATCAAGAGATACTAACATTTTGATCAGGTAATGTTAAACTATCTTTACCAAGCCTATCCGTAAAGTGATATCACCTAACATGTCTTTTCAAAAGAGGCAACCTGTTAGGGATCTCTCAGCATACAGGCCCCAAATAGTTGTAAAGGTCAGCTACTCTTGCAGAGACTGAAATCTGATCTGAGAAGGTCAGTAAATGAGAAGGACCTCAACACACCTTCTCAGGAACATTCAAAGGCAGAAACAAGACAAAAAATCCAATGACAGCAGTGGCAGGCAAGGACCTCAGTACCGGCTGGTCATTGAGTAGAATTAAAGGGATAGCTCACCCAAAAGTTAAAATTCCTAACTGAAGGTTAGGTTTTGTTTTTTGGTCCACAAACACTGGAAAACAGCATTGCAGAATCTATCAAACAGAATCTATCAAACAGTTTAAGTGAACAGTGGCCAATTTTCAACTGACAAAAAAAAAAAAAAAAAAAAAAGAACAAATCCCTCCATAGCGTTCACTTGCTGCAGCACACCAACACATTACACACATCCAGTTCAGGCGGTGTGCATGCTCACGTGAACACGGCTCCAAGCTAAGGATCTACAGTGAAGATTTACAATAAAACATGGTGTAAATTACATATTTCAAGTCAAATTGGCATGTCAGGGCTTTAGATGAAGACCAGCAGTATAGAGGCATTTTATATTTGTGTGTTTGTTTTTGTGTTTGTTTTTGTTTCACCATGAACTTGCATAGTTTGGGAGATTCAGCAACACTGTTTTCCTGTGAAACTCCAGCAGTGTCTTGTGGACTAAAAAAAATAAACCCAACCTTAAATCGGCATGAGGGTAAGTAGATAACGACTAAATTTTCATTTTTTGATGAACTATCCCTTTAAGTGAAGGGGCCAAGGGAGGTCATTACAGGTCTCACTGACCGAGGAGTCCAGCTTTTGCTGCTGCTGCTGCTACCTGATAAAGCATATCTGCTGCCTGCCACACACACAGGGCTCTGTTTACCGCAGCGGGCTCATGACCCGTGGCTACGGCTCAGTCTGGTTCTGAGTTCAGAGTCACACAGGGAAGGCTAAGCCCCTTAGAGCCTTAACGTTACTCCTATCCCGTGACAGGCCAACATGCACCATAGGCTGCAATATTATCAAGCAAATAGCCTCAATCTTCTAACCGATATAATCAAAAGAAATACAGATTATGGCAATGAATTGCTAAATTAGTTTGACTAACTTGGGTTGACGGTCAGGTAGTAATAATGGACTTAACAGTGGCACTAAAAAGGATTAACTCGCAAAAAAACCTATATGTCGGCTTACTTTGTGTGTGGGAAAAATAGATTCCGCTATCTTAAAGTTAACATAAGTTGCTTACCAATCAAAATGTTAACAAACGCGAGTTAACATTAGCTAAAACGTTAACAGTATTTCAAGTTAGCTAGCGTTCGCTAGCTTGAGGTAATAAAGGTAACGTTAGCAATTAAAAATAACCTACAGTCAACCATAAACTATACCAAACACTTAATTTTAATAAGTGCTAGCAAGCCAAGTGCCATGCAACGTAACAGCTATGGAGAGCCCATTTACCAGGCAAAAGTCAGCAGCTGACGACAGTTGTGTTAACAGGTTCGTCTCATAGATAACTAACCATGTCAACAGACAAAACTAACTAGGTTAGCTAGCTAGCGATATCACTACTGCCGAGCTTCTTCTCTTTGGTTAACGTTAAGCTAAAGCTGAAGCTAGGTTAGCTAACGTCAATAGTAAATCAAGAATAACACGTCCGCAAAGTAATGTTAGCAAACAAACGCATAGCCCAAAGTAGATATTTGGATTAAAAGCAACCGACATTAACATTTGCTAGTTAGCAGTGTGCTGTTTTGTTGCAGTCTCATAGTACTCGGTGTTTGCCATTACTAATTGTGGCATAGAACAGCCAGTAAGCTGGCTAGCTAACATTAGCTGGTAGAGCTAGCGCAGCTCTCTGCAACTGTTTTTGTTGTTATGAGATGGAGGGCGGAACCCAAAACGGAGGCCTCTGTCAAAACACACCGAGGAACGACCACAACCGGCGGACTCACCAGAGAAAGGAGTGATGAGAAGTTGGGAGCCGAAGATTCATCCGAAGCCCGTGCAATTACTGAGCAGCAAACGCACCTCGATCAAATAAACATTAGTCATATCCGAGCCGAGGCCAGCTTCACTGCGTCCCTCTCCAGCACCGAGCCGTCGTCGCCATCGTCGCGAATTCTCCAGCCCAACAACCTACGTGAGCACGTTACGTCATGGCGTTAGGGCGATGCTCTGGTAGGGGGAGGGGCTCAGATACACCATGCGGTACGCTCATGTAAACACAGGACTGCTAGAATAATTGACTATAATGTACAATAATGATTCTTAATTCAACCAGAATGAGGATGCGTTTGGAGCATCGAAAGACTGCTAATGGTCCTTTTTCACAACAGTCATTCTGACATGAAATAGTAGGGTAAAGACGTGTGTTGTTAATGATACTAATTAAAGTTCAGTTACATTCAGGTCAAACAGAGTCAGTGTGCTGCTGTTGTACATGTTGGCTCTCTGGAAAGTCTCTGCTACACTAAATGGACCGGGGCCTTAATTAGCATATTAGGTTACACCTGTGTTCATATCAAAATGGCTGCTGTCAGAGATGGATAGTATTTCAATTAAATGTATTTTTAAAAACTAGATTTAAATACTTTGGAGTATTTTGTCATTTGTATTTTGCTGGGGGAAAAATGTAATTAGCCAAAAAAAATATTTAAGTGTATTTTAAATACTTAAAATGCATTATTTAATGTGTAGTTTTATTAAAGACAAGATCAATACAGGCCAGAACATCGAATATGTAATTTTTTCACATATTATTTTTTAGTTAAGTTTTGAATCTTTAAAACTACTTGGTCCTTTACGATCAGGTGTCATTCAATGTGATATCAGTTTGTATAAAATTTATTTTTGTATTGTCAAATTTAATTAAATACATTTTCCCATAAAAGTATTTTGTGTTTTATTTTGATACATTTGAGGAGCAAGTATTTGTAATTTTTAACAGCATATTTTTTGATACATTTGTGCTCATCTCTGTCACAGTGAAAAAGGTCTACGAAGCAAACAATATGGAAAAGGACTAAATGCTCCAAATACTTAACATGTAGATTCATACAAAATACATTACAGTGAATGACTGAGATTTTATAGTTTGTTTGTTTTTTAATATATGTATGTTTATGACTTTGTCTGCATTCATTTGCAGGCATATACCTGTACTGTGGGAGTTCATTCCTCAGCATAAAGAAATAAAAACACAACACAGCAAGATCTTAAACAATTATGTATTGAATGATGGCTTACATATGCAAATTCAATTCCAAGACGCTTGGTATACCTTTGTCCATTCTTTAACATTTAATAGCCTGACGTGTGAGGCATTTAGACAGTAATTTAAGCCTGCAGGACACTTCTCTTTATTGGCTCACAGCTGACTTTCAAATGATAAATTTTCTTTGTGACAAACCCTCAGTGTCAGAGTTGTAAATATTGTTTCTATATCGACAACTTTGAGCAAAACCATTCAAATTTTGCTGACCAATTACCTCATTATTTAGTGACAAATGTCAATTCTAAAATAAAACCATCTCATGTGTAGGGCTCTAAAGCTTAGCTTTTTTCTGAACTGGGTTACAAAACCACTACACCCCTCTTAAAACACACTTTACCGCAAGGCATTACTCCTGTGAGGATAATGCATGAGGCATATGATATGGCACAAAATAATCTTGATTTAAATATTTACCTGGAGGTCATGTTAACTAGGTCGTTACTGGGTTTTGATTTGACTGGATTCATGATGACTTTGTGAGAGCCAAATTTATCAGCTGCACCATGCATGGACTTCACCAATGTAAAAAGACTTTTAAGTGCTGATTCAATGTCCCTGTGCAAGACCAACAACACAAAAACACAGTCTATCCCTTGTCATGTGACTAGAATGGATTCGCATGCAAAACAATGAGATGGGCTTTACATGAAGAGATAATGGTCTGGGTAAATACATTTCTTTTTCAGTCATATGTCCATGTTACCATGAAAGACAATGAAATTTCCACATAAGAAATGCCACTTCTACTCATACAGTATATTATGCACAAAAAATGGTGGTACGAAAACCAGAGAGAAATCTTCTGTGGCTCCAAGAGAAAACAAAAACAAACAAACAAAAAAAAAAAACAGTATTTCAGAGAGCAAAGTCTACTGATCTCAAAAAATGCAACCCATTAGCTTCATCCTGGTAGTTCCAATCTGCACTGTACTTTGACACATCTGTGTAATGAATTACAAAACAGCTCTCCAACAAACCGCCGCTTTCTGTGAAAGTTGCATTTCCCCATATACACACAACTTCCACGGGTCCATTTTAATATATAACAGAGTCATTCTCTACGCCACATAATGTTTATCATAGTCACCACCACCGATGAGAGCAACTGTTTCAGTAAAGCTTTAAAAAGCAAGACTACCCTGAGAGAAGGTCTAAAACGTGGGCAAGCTTGCCAGACCAGAACTGGCTTGAATGGGTTTGGTTTATTAAATCTGTACACTCTATTTCAATATAATCAGCACATTTTGTTCCAAGAATGTAAGATATTATTTTTTTTAGTAATTGTGTAATATATATCTCTACATAATACAATCCAAGTCCTCTGAACTATGTAGACATGTGCAAGTGTTTACTACCAACTTCGACGATACAGTAAAGGCAAAGACTTGTGGACACTAAGTTAGGATAATGTTGATATTTGAAATTTTTCTTGAGTCCTCACAATTATCAAAATCTAAGTGCTGTAAGTAGTTCATACACGAGGTATTGAATATCTAGTTAACTGTTCTGAGTATAAAATAGAGGCAAAATACATAAAGAACATCTTGCAAGCATGACAAAGAAACTTCTACAGACACAATACACAAGTGGTCAAAGATAATATGAGGGGATACCTGTAACCTTTTTGTGTCCTTGAATATAGTGTACTTACAGATCGGATGCTTTCATGTTGATGAGAGGTCACACTGTATCATGCTCTGTGAGCTTTAGCCCCGAGGGAGATCAATTCACATCACCGCAGCGTTGCTCACGGCGACCATGGCTAAACATCAGCTGAGTGCTCAGAGGTTGAGGTGTTTGATCAAGTACACATTACTCTAGCTACAGTAAATAAGTCGTTCTCAACCTTTTGGAGCCGCGACCCCCTAGAAAAATCGGGTTGGGGGTTCACGACCCCCCACCACGCATCTGCCCGAGACAGTTCAGTACCAAACGCACATTATATCACTGTTACAGGTGATGTCATGTAAAAAACATTCCCTCGGTCTAAAATACAGCCCTCATTTCCCATCATGCTTTCTGTGTAGTTTAAGTTAGTTATTTTATGACACAAGATGCTAATTGTTGTTGTTCGTGTTTGTGTCTGTTCAGAGCATGGTGGTTTATATTGGTAACTGTGATTTTTGTTGCTGGTTTACAGTTTGCTTAAGCTTCTTTTTTAAAGGGACAGTTCACCCCAAAATCAAAAATACGCATTTTTCCTCTTAACCTGTAGTGTTATTTATCCATCTTGATTGTTTTGTTGTGAAAAGCCCTTTTTTTGGATATATTAGCCATAGAGATGCCGGCTTTCTCTCAAATGTAATGGAACTAGATGGCACTCGTCTTGTGGCGCTTACTCAAAATAATCCACAGACCACAGAACTACTGTCTTTCTACTAGAGAGAAAGCAGTTCCTACATGAAACTGCTCACAACAAGGTGTGTGGATTATCTTGAGTAACTGGGTCATGATTTTTGTAAAGAGACATTCCTGTTGAGTTTTTCCAGTTGTATTTTGTGGTGCTTTTGTGGTGAGAGAGGGCAGACGTCTCTATGGTCAATATCTCCAAAACCCTGCAACTCACACCAAAGTAATCTAGATCGATAAATAACGCTACAGGCCAGAGAAAATAATATGTATTTTTGATTGTTGTGTTGAATGTCTTTAAGGGGCTGATGTAGCTGTGAACTGTTCTCATTCCATGCTGCTTGCCACAATATGTTATCTTATTTTCCACAACCATCTGGTGACCCCTGTAAACGGTCCCGCGACCCCCTCGGAGGTCCCGACTCCCAGGTTGAGAACCACTGCAGTAAATGACCAATTTTGAGAAAGTGCACCAAGTTAGGTGTGACCTTTGAGGAGGATCATAATAGACACGTAGAAAGGAATTATTAACTTCCCATCTCCTCAAACAGCAGCATATTCTTTGTCAAAGACAGATTTTGCTCATTAAAACTTGATCTCTGCACGTCTGAGGCATGATACAGAGTACTTCCCCCTCCACTGACTCAAAAAAGTGTGGGTCATGTTCATGTATAAGAATGAGACGCATGGTCATAGCATGATGTGCATCAACATAATCTGAGGTAAACCAGGTGTCCTGTGTCTTGGCCTGTTACAGTCTGAGAACCAGTGCCTTAGAGGGTCAGAGAGGTAAGTCTGAAAGAAATCATGTAAACTGTGCTCATGTGCAGTGAATGTTTCACTTACTACCAAAAGCACAAGGGCCCTAAACTGTAAACCTCAAGGATTATTCAAAGAAAAAAAGAAAACAAAAACACTAAAAGTACTCTACTCGTTAGATTTAACGTTTCCTTTTTTCTTATTTTTTGCAGGGTTTTCAACTTTTTTTTTTCTCGTGTTTTCGCTCAAGTATAATCACAGGTGACTAACTACAGAGGATAACAGGGTCAGGTGAGTACCATGCTACATCAGGTTTAGAGAAGGCTATTGCAGACAATTCTACAACATGTACAACCACATTTTATACGTGTGAGTTACAAATAGTTCAAAACATATCACCAAGAAACTAAGTACATACAAGATGTTGAATATTTAGAGTCTTAAAGGACTATCCCTCAGTCAGTAATAGGATTTCATGTTACTTGACTTAAACTGTCCAGTCTTACAGACAAAATCTGAAAAATTGCTATTCAAAAAGTAGCAAATTTGGTCAATGTCTCTTTTCAAATAGTTATAGTGCTTTTAATGGCTTAAGACAGGGGTCTTTTTTTAATCTCACCCAGTGGCAATCTACAGAACTTCAGTGTACATTTTATGACACCATAGCTGCAAAAGTCTTCATGTCAAGTCCAATAGGTAAAACAACAGCTAGTGCTGTCACATATATTTAAAAGTAGTATGCATTATCAAAAAAAAAAACAAAAAAGGAAAAACAAATACACAATTATAAATTTTTTTTCAACTCTTTAAGTTCTTGTAGGGCGTTCTGCCGTATGTTTAGCTCTGCGTTCCTGTTTCCGTTGAGTTATCAGTCTGAGAGGACAGGCCTTCAGGAGCCAGGCTCCGTTCCAAGTCTTCAGGAAGCTTCTATTTGAGACTCCCCTGTGTGCCGCGAGGGTCATCAGGACTAAATACAAGTAACAGGGGACCTAAAACTCCCATTCCAGTGTCTCCTCTCGATTGGCTGCTCTCTCTAGCCTGTGGATGATGTTATTGAGGTTGGCCATTTTCTCATTGCGTCTCTGAGTGCTTCTGTTGAGTTTGGGGCTTTGGAAGGGCGGGAGCGGGTTAGGGTCCAGGCTGTGATTGGTGCTCGTCGAGGGCGGGTTTGGCAGCGAGGGCGATATGGGAGCGGAGGAGGACGGGACGGGGGAGACTGACATCATGAGGCCGGGCGAGGACGCGGCGGAGGGGGAGTTGAGGGAGACCTCCAGGCTGCTGCGGCAGGGCTCTGACGAGGCCTTGAAGCTGACCGGGTCGACAGGTGACTTTCCGGAGTCTTCGCCCTCGTGCCTGGACTGGTTGGTCCTCTGGGGGCCGTCTATGGAGACCGCGACGTGGTAGAGCCCCTGAACCGGGCTGCTCATCCCCTCCTCCTGCCTCAGGCTCTGGCCGGCCGAGTGAGGCTCGCGGCAGCCGGCGATGGAGTCCTCGTGTTCGCTTTTCAACAGCGGGAACTGTATTGCTGTGGAAAAACACTGAGCTCTCGACTGTTTCGTGGAGCCCTCCCTCCCCTCCTCCTCCCCCTCGTCTTCCCTGTCTATTGCCTCTTGTTTGACATGAGGCAGTGCTGTGTTGGCGCTGAGAGGGAGGCTGGAGTGGATGTGTCCTGAGGGCTGCTGCAGCCTCCTCTCCTCTCCATCAGAGTGGGGGCTCCGCGTCGCTGAGGGGGAGTAGCTGTGGTGCTCAGCATCTGTGTCATTGTCTGGCAGACCCTCCATCAGTACCTCCCGCCGCATCCTGGACCTGCACACAAACACTGCTGTTAGATAATCACATGAGGGCAAACACTAGATTTACATTTCAAATAGTCTGATGGAGATTAAAGGGATAGTTCAGATTATTTGAAGTGAGGTTGTATGAGGTACTTATTCATAGTTAGTGTATTAACTGCAGTGGGTGGTGGTCGGCACACCTCCAGTTTGGAGAAGCAGAGAGGGGTACCAGCACAGAAGCAAAGCAATGTATTGCTGTGGACAGGGTTAAGGTCTGATTTGAGTGTAAGCGAAATTTTCAATATTTTCGTTGTTTTACCTTGGTGTTAGACAGCCTTTTCTGATAGGAAACTGCCATTATATAAGCCAAATATGGCTCAACCAAACTCCACTGGCAAAATCAGTCATTTTACCACGCAGAACACAGGACTTTCTGGTCTACCACTGCCTCGATTGGTTGCCTGAATGGTACTATACAATTTCCATGTTTTAAAAGGTTAGTGTGGATTCACCAAAGTAACAAAATAACCAATCAAAGCAGTGGTAAAGCAGCAACTCCAACATTCTGCAAGGTACAATAACTGATTTTATTGAAGGAGTCTGGTTGAGTGAGAGAGAGCAACATCTGGCTCATCAGGAAAAAGTCTGTCTGGCGCCACAGTGAAGCAGTGAAATGTTTTAGATATACTGTACACATAAACTGATATTGATTTTTTAAAAGTGGCTTAAATATGTGTTGCTGCTGACCCTGTTCACAGCTGGACATTGCTTAGCTTCCATGCTGGTACTAATCTCTGTTTCTCCAAACTGGCGCCGTGCCAGTCAGCATCGACTGTAAGTAATACACTGAATATTGGTATATACCTCACACAACATCCCTTAATTAATCCAAACTATCCCCTCAAAGTAAATGCAGAGTGGTAATGAGAAAAACAGAAGCAGACTTTAGCACAGTTTGCAAAGGTCACTGGCCTGTAGTTGTGGAACCAGTTGATGACGGTGTTGGTTTTGAGTTTGAGCTGGGAGGCCAGGATCTCGATGGTGTTCTGAGAGGGGTAGGGCTCCAGGAGGTAGGCCTTCCTCAGGGCTTCTTTCTCCTCGGCTCCCAGCACCACCCGGGGCTTCTTCACCTGGCTGTAAGGGCACAGGTCCAACGAGGCCAAGGCCGGACTCACGCACTCAGAACGGGTGCTGGGTGAGTCACTGTCTGAGCCGGTGCTCAGCAGCCCGTATCGCCTCTTCAGATAGGCTGGAGGGAAGGCAGCGATATCCAGTGTAAGTTTAACAAATTCTCACACTTGTACTGAAAGATATTACAGTAAATATTCTGGGTTCCCACCTTTCTTCTCCATCTTCTTCATGGTCCTCAGCTTCTCTACATTGTGAGGATCATTAAGCCACAGCTGCATGCGGACAAACGGCTCCCTGCCTTTCAGACTGAGTTTGTGCCACGGTTTGGGCCTGGAGAGCAGGTCAGACACCGAGCCTTGAGTCAGACCCAGGATGGTCTCCCCAAAAAGACGCTGGCCTGTGCGAAACAAACATACAAAGTTGAGTCAATTAATTAGCTTAAAGAGATAGTTTGTAGTTTTGTAGTCAGGTCGTATGAGGTCTTCAACCCTAGTCAGTGTGAACAGGGTCATCAGCAAAAGGTATTCTAGCTACTTAAAAAATGTCTACCTAAAAATATAAACATCAGTTCAAGTGTATGCTATATTTAGAACATTTTCACCACTTTACTTTGCTGTTGGACAGCTTTTTCTGACAGGACACTACCATTATATAAGCAGTTTCCAAACCAACCAGACTCTATAGGCCAAATCAGTAATTTTAATAAGTCAGGAGTTGCTGGTCTACTGCTGCCTCAATCTGCTAGTTTGTTTGTGATACTGTGTGACTCTGGCGTTTTAAAAGTATAGTTTGGATTCACTGAAGTCACACAATAATGCAAAAAAAACCCAAAAAAACAAAAAGATCAAGGCATTGGTAGACCAGCAACTCCCATATTATATGAGGTAAAATGACTGATTTCACCCATGGAGTTTGGTTGGTTCAGAGAGAGCATTATTTGCCTTATATAACAGCTGTTTTCTGTTGGAAAGGCTGTCTGATGGCAAAGTAAAGCGGTGATAATATTATAAATATAGTGTACACTTAAACTGATATTTTTAGATGGTTAAAATACCTTTTGCTGCCGACCCTGTTCGCAGCAGTACACTGCTTAGCTTCCTACACCGCCTACTGCCATCTACTGTAAACAACACACTGACTGTGAATTAGTACCTAACTTTTTTCCATTTAAAAATCTGAAATATCCCTTTAACCCCACAGTATGCACTTTGACCCACCTAGGTTGTTGTCTGTTAGCACCTCTTTGACCTTCTTGGTGATGGCATAGGTGTCCAGCTCCGGAGACATGGCCACCAGCTCTTGGATGCCGAGCGGGGTTGTGGGCTGATGCAGGGCCATGAGGCTGGGAGTGGATTTGCCTCCCTCTGAGTGTGGGGGCAACCCCAGGCCCTCAGGCTGCTGGTTCTCCTTGCTGCTCTCCAGGGAGAGGCTGACAGGCTCAACCAGTGGACTCGGGTGGCTCTCCGCTGGACTAGGAGGAGGGGAGGGCGATGACTGGGCCGTCACTGGGCTTTTTTCTGGAGGTGGGAGGCGTCACAAAAAGACAATAAACCTGTAGCACAATTCTTCTGTATGTAAATTAGCCTCTTTTCTAAATTTTGCATTTTTAGGTGTATTATGAAGGCACTGAAATATCTCATGTGTGATTCTTGCTTGTCAGACTGTTGATTGTGTGTGAAGTGCAGTCTCACCCTGAGCGTGGCCCTGGTTCGGGGGCTGGCTGAGGCTCTGGCCAAGCTGGTCCAGTAACCACAGCTGCATACGGATGAAGGGCTCCCTGCCTTTCTGGGTTAGCTTGCTCCAGGGTTTGGGCCGAGACAGCATGTCGCTCACGCTGCCCTGAGAAAGCCCCAGCACCTGTGACATACAGCACAGCATGATATATTGTTTCTACACCAATTATATGTAATAATACAACATAATGTTACAATACAAATGTATAAATGATCATTGATTTTCCGATTTATTATTACAAAGGAAAAACCATTTCTCATTTTTTTATTTTATTATAATTTATTATAATTGTTTTCATCTTTGTTATCTTTACTACCATCCTTGTTGAAGGGGCCTTCAGGATTGGGTGTAAGAGGAGGGATTAACTGTGTTCTGTGTTCTGGAAGAAACACTGTAAAACTGAAAAATTCCTTGTGTACTACTATTCTATTTGTGTACATACTGGTGTATTTTCTCCAAGAAGGTATTGTCAAGAAAGAAAAAAAAGAGTGACAATCTGTCAGCTCTTTACATATGGCCTCAGTGAGACACTTTCACCAAACAACCACTAGAGGGAAGCAATACATCATAAAAGTTTATGTTGAGTCTCTTTCAATACTGTCATTCAACAGCACATTGCATGGAGATGAAAAACTCCACAGTGAAGCTGAGTACTGATCATTTTTTATTGAGTGTGATTTGTAACTTTAATCATGAATTAATCCAAAAGAAATCAACTTTTTTTAAAGTAATGCTTTATTTTCCTTTTTTGTCTTCTTTTCGAATTATGTATAAAATCCTGAATGTGCCAGAAAAAATGATTTATATAAAACTGCAGTGCTCTGTTTAAGAATATTTTACAACAATCAAATGACAGTGAAGTATATATGAATATGATTACCTCTCACAGAAAAGCCTGAGCTGGAGAATCAAGACTTAAAATCTTAATATCATCAATGTAAAAATCTGCATCATGAAACCTAAATGTGTTGTCTGCTCCGCAGAGGATGAATTGTGACAAATGATGCCTCGGAATGGTGAAAGAAGAAAACGCCCTGAGGGATTTTCTGGAAATAAAGGCAGATTTTCTGCGGCTGAACTGACAAAACAGACATCGAACATACAGTGGCTCATTTCAGGAAAAAAAAGCAAATAAAAACAGTGTTTCCTCCTGATTTTCTCCACCATTGTCTTGAATTTTCTATTTGTCACATTGAATGTTTCTGAAATTTTTAGATAAAATGTCACATTTGACCTCGGGATTATTATAGTTTATTATTATTAGTTTTTTATTAATTTGAACATACTACAAGGAGTTTTTAACTGGCTGTGAAACAGTCTCATTTTAATATTCATGCCTCTATAGGCCCTAAATAAGCAAATGAGACCATCAGCGAGAAAATTGTATATTTCTATATAGTTGTTCTTAATGTCTACCAGCTTGGATTGTCCTTGAAAGCATATGAAATAATTTACGGCTTGCAGACCAGAGGAGCTGCGTTTACATTTTCTCAGGCAAACGTAAATTGAGTTGTACGTTAGCCAGTTAAAAAGACGCAAAAGGAGATTTTTATTCAGATAATTCTATTTTTTTTTACGTTATACTGTGTGTTTATGGTGGTGTAATCTCGATTGTGATTGTCCACAGGGGCCTCCAAAATCAACACAATATGAAAAGTCGTTGTAGCTGTTTTAACAAACTTACTTAACACTGATATCAGCCTTTCTTAAAAGTATTTGAGTTTTGTTACTCAGCCAGATTTGACTGATAATTACATTCAGATGATGGAACACAGACTGACATCACTAAATTCCTACAAGCGCATTGTGCCACAAAGGAAATTTAAGAAGAGATGAGTGGTTGGAGTCTATCTGGAAATGCTTACAAAGCCACCAAACCACACAGAGAGCTAACACATGGAGTATACAGTGGTATAGTGGTACAGAGGTAACTCATTCAGGAGGTCACAAAAGATCACAGCAGGACGTCCAAAGAAATGCAGGCCAGCTAAGAACAGTGTTGACGACCCCACAATGAGAAAGACACGGAAAACCAGGACTCAGGGGAGAGCAGCAACGAGGAAACCACTGCTCTCTTTTCATTCATTCATTCATTCAGAAAAGCACCCGAAGGCTTTTAGGATAATGTTCTACGCAGAGAATAGTAAAAAAGTGGAACTTCTCAGATACCTGGTGTAAAGCAAATACAACAGGGCTATTCAATTACAAACTAGGCCAGATCTTAAAAACAGAAATTTTAGATGGGCCAGACATAAAACCCTTTTTTTTTTACCTTTTGGTAATGACAAATTTTAAACAAATGCAAATGAATGGAGTGTGGTATCCGTTTTGTTTGCTATAGACATTACTTCTGCTTCTTTTAGTTCTTCTAAAAAAATATCTGTACCTAGAAAATGTCAGACGGGTACAGTTTTATAGCAGATGTCACTAGTTTTAATTTTGCTGTCATTTATCACCTCATCCAGGACAGCCAGCAAGCATTCTTTCATATTTTCAGAGTCTGTCTTTGGCCGGTTCTTCTCAGCCGAGATCCAGGACACACGAAGAGAAGCTGCTGTAGCTTGCTCTCGGTCTGCGCCTCACTGCACCGGTTAATACAGCTCCAATCGTGAGATGCAACCAAACTTTGCACTTTAGTGTGCCTCCCCTGCGATCCCTCAGGAAAGTTTGTCCAGAAAGTTCTAAATGTGGTGCCACGGCATATCATATTCTGTAACTATGTAAGGCACTCATTGCAAATTAAACACACTGGTTTGGGGTTTGAAGATGGCGGTAAAATAAACAAACACCTGCCAGCCAGGGCTAAACTGACGGCTTTCTTTGTCTATTTTATGTTTTAGGGTTGACAGAGACACTTCCCTACTTATGAGTGTCAAAGCATGGTCCAAACTCACAGAAGGAAATATTGATTTCCTATATATTTAGTTTACTTATTTTGTCATGATTGATATGTCAGATTTACGTATGCTGATTCTGTTTTCTATAGGGCTGGGATACAGTCAAACGCGATGGTTGCTGTGTGAGGATTGGTGTGGGGAGGCTCAGGACTTGTTATTATTAACAGAAGTATGAACTCTGCTTGGTGCCAGAATATTCTAACAGAGGAGTTCAGTCATCTGTCCGTGAGCTGAGCTGTGCCACAGGACAATGATCCAAACCACAAAAGCAGATCTGAGGGTGAAAACATTAAAGTTCTGGAGCGGCCTTGACAACGTCCTAACGTGAACTCAATAGAGACTGACGCACTTCAAATGTGTCTTTCTGTATTTAAAAAAATATGGTTAAAATTCTTCCTCAGCCAAGTTAAATACTAATATCAAATTGGAAGAAGCACTGCGCTGTGGTTATTGTTGCTAAAGTGGTGAGGCCTATTATTACGTTTAAAGGGGGCAATTACTTTTTCACATGGACGATTTGATTGTTGGATTACACTGTTCCTTAACAGAATAACAGAAATGTTTTTTTGTGTTTAGTCTGGTTACCTTAGTCAATTTTATTTGTGGTCTGATGATCTGAAAACATCCAGTATGACAAATACAATACATAAAACAGCAGGGCAGGGGCTGAGGCTGACAGAAGTATCGACGTCAGATGTTTAAAACAATAAAATAAATATAATTATAGTATCAAAAGTAGCTATAAAAGCTGCTAAAAATTGTACAAGTGCTCATTCAAGGTCTCAGTTAGTTCAGCCTTTACTTTCCTGCCTGAAATTGGGCTCACAGCAGAGAAAAAGCAGCCAGTGTTCAGTGTCTTTTTCTGTGAAAGTACTGTGTGCAGGTTGTTAATTTTTTTTTTAAAAAAAGGCTATTTTGTGTGCTTGGGACTTTTATTCGTCTTTTTGACGTGATATTGAAAGGTATTGAGTATCGTCTTCCTTTTATACTAGTATAGAGACGGAGTTCAGTGCATCATACTCTGAAAACCAAGCCCACCAGAGAGGAAAATGATCAGCGCCACAATATGCAACCATGGGCTGAAACGCTGACTGTAGCTTGATAAAAACATTAGATTTCAGTATGTCGAAGGATCATTTTAGCACCCTGTGTCTGCCAGAGAAGAAAGGTTATACTGACAAGCTCAATATTGCCTGTAAATCTCAGAGTCCCTTCTCCTTACCGTGCTTTGATATTTAAAACTATCACCAGATAAGATGATTGCTTAACCTACCAAACTCAGTCTTTCATGCTCAGTAAGCTTCAGTTTGTGTCCACAAATTAGCAAATAGCAACTGTAACTTTGGCATAACATTAGTGAGTTTCAGGGTCCCACAGTTTTTCCTTTCATCCTTCCATTTTCTCTTCTTAAAGGTTCAGTTTTTTGGTTCAGCAAGTTATAAAAACTTAATTCTGGGTTCTTCACTCTGTTGGTAGTGCATGTCACCACACAGCAGCTTTTAGACATTCTTCTGTTGTTTGCTAGCAGACGGAAATGACAGGGAGGCACCTTCACACAATAATGGAGAGCAATGAATCCCCTCTGGTGTGGGTGGGGCTTAATTGTGCTCTGTCTCAGAGTGTAAACTTCTGATATCCTGGGACAAATAATGGGACAAATACTTTTTCATGGCACTGTACTGTATCTTAATAGTTAATAAGAAAGAGCAAAATCTGACCTTTTCACCAAAGATCCTCTGACAGATGCCGTTCTTTGCCAGCTTCTCCTTCACCTGTCGGGTCAGCTCGATGGTGTCCACTTCGCGGTACATGTACATCTCATACTGCTCTGGAGTCAGCGGTGGCACGGTGGGTTTGAGGGCGCGGGGGATGTACGCTGGGTAGTAGGAGAGCCTTCCTGGCCCGGGGCCGGGAGACTCTCCACTTACCGATGTGTCTGACTCCACTTTCACCTCCACCGGCCGGCCCAGCCCCAGCTCATCCTCGGCAGCGGACGCCTCCTCGCTGTTGGGGAGCCCCTCGCCATTCTCCAGACGGGGCCAGGGCCGGGGCAAGACGGAGGGCCCGGAGGAGGATGAAGACAGGGAGGGGGAGACCGAATTGAAGGGCCGGGAGCTGCCTCCGCCGCTCCCGAGCACCATCGAGCCGCGCTCCTGAGACCAGTGCTGGTCGAAGTAGGTGCCCGCTTCGCCGATCTCTGATTTGACTTTGCGGATGATGTTCTGCACGAAGGCGGCCGGGGAGAGGACGCTGAGGGGGGTCTGGGGGCTGCTGATGGAGTTGGCCATGCAGACTGTGACGCAGCCTCCTTCCTCCTGTTTGATGGAGATGGGTAAAGGCATGCCCCTGGAGCGCTCTGGTGGCCCCAGACGCTCTACCTGAGCTCCTGAGCTTGCGGTTGGGGCCCTCCCGCACACCTCCATCTCCATCAGGGCGTGTTGCTGAGCCTCCATCTCCCTCCTGGCCTGTTCCAGGATGCTCTTTATGGTTTCATCAGAGCTGCTGCCCGGCCCGTTACTGCTTCTGCCTGACGAGCTGTTCAGAGACGACTTGCCATCACCTAAACAACAAAGATCCACACGCTGATGCATCTCAAATCCACTTTCCAATTTAGATGCAATAAAACTGTGATCGAAATTCATAATAAAAAACAGCAAACATCACTGTCAATAAAAAGAAAAAAATCAATCAATAAGGCTTTTAACTATGACGTATGACTCGCAGCTCCATCCTCACCTCCCCTCTGGGACTGGATCTCCTTCTTGGCCTGCTCCAGGATATTCCTAATGGCGTCGTCTGACCCAGTTTCAGGAGTTCGGATGCGCGGAGTGATGCTCCCTGCCACAGAGGGTAACAGAAAGAGATAGAGAGAGGGGAGAGAGGAGGGGGGTGAGTGGGATGGTTGATCAGAGAGCAGTTCCAAGGCTTTGCTTTTGACTGGTAGATCAATGGCTGCCTTTGAGCGCGTGCTGTCTGAGGTTGCAGTATACGGGAAGCTCAACTTTCAAAAGCTGTGAATCTAGGGAGAAAACAAAGTTTAAAAGTAACACTACAAACATGGCAGAGGAAGCGGCGAAGAAGTCAAGGATGAGGTCCAAGTAGATTAGAAGGTTTAAACGTACCACAGGTCCAGAAACTAAGCCACCAAAACAAGACGGCATGATTATATCTGCTCTAAAAGTGTATCAGCACATCAGAGTTTCATACATTCCTAAATCTTTTAATCACTCTCAAGAACTTTTTTAAACAACCTAGTTCTTATCTCAGTAGCTTTGGCCACCTGTTTAAACTAGTATATCTAAACCATCTACTTTAAAGACAAAACAAATGTTTGTCATTAATGTGCACTGGTTTATGCAAAATACTCGCTGGTTCAACTTTAACCTGCTCTACTTCAAGGTCATTAAGGTATTTTTCAAACACTCTATTTTCCCACGTTTTTATGTCTAAATGACTCTAAATGACATTAGTCCAGTATTGAGTGAGGCTGCTGCTGGGCAACTGCACACAATCAAAGTTAAGTATAATAAAAGTGCTTTTGCCAATGAAAGGTTCAGATTGTTATTTTAAGTGTTTGACGACATTTTGGAAAGGATTTTTGCAGAGACAGAATTTTTTGTTAAAGACTAAGATATGTTTTGTTTAATCAGAAACAGCTGTTTTGTTGCTCTTGTCAAACTAACCAGACTCCCTTGGCAAAACTGTAATTTTAACATCATTGTCGTTTTCATTGAAACTCGACAGAAACAAAATAAGCTCAACTACATCTTCAATAATCTCCAGTTCTGGTTGTTTGGTTGAAATAAATTCTTCATTCACATAAACAGATGTGCAAATATTCTAGCCATCCACGCCATTTCTTCTCACTGCTTCTCTGATGTCTGAGCTCCATCTTGCTCCTCTTCCGATTCCAAATGCTGTGAATAAAGATTTTATTTCAACCAAACCCATGATGATAAACATGGAAAGATGTGCAAAGATGTTTTTGGTGAGTTTTGTTTTGCTTCTGTTAAGTTTAAATAAGACGACAATGTCAATTTTAAAACTGCGGCTCTGCAAAGGGAGTCTGGTTAGTTTAGTGATCACAATAAAAGAGCTTCTTCTGGTTAAACAAATCGTTTCATACTCTTTAAAAAAAACGGTCTATCTCTACAGCAATCCTTTCCACAATGCAGACACTTCCAATGATATGACCTAAACCAAGTCCATTCATTCCCACTGAAGAAAAAAAATGGGGTCACAAATATATTCTTTCATTTTTAAAAAGGCTCAGCAATTTCCTTAAACATCTGGGCACTGTAGCAAACATTACTCAAAAAGAAGTAAATAGTGTAAATGCTGGGGACTATTTTCAGATGGAGATGAATGCATATTTACCCTACTGAGTATTTCCAGCAGCAGGACAGTATGTGTGGGGCTGACTCAAAATAAACTACAGTGCCCACGCTCATGTGTCACTCAGTGCAACAGTCTGGTTCATTGATGGGATTTTTTGACAATGACAGAGCACAAAGGAATGAGATACATCCGGCTTTGGTCACAAAAACAATACTGTCAGATAAACTTAGGGCAACAATTAACTTTTATTCTAATAATTGATCAAAACCCTTCTGAAAATTGATAATCACAATTTGAAATGACAAAGAAATGCAGCAAATCCTCACATTTAAGAAGCTGGAACAATAGTCAACAACTGATTTTCTTTCAAACTTATCAATTAATTGACTAATTGTTGCAGCTCTAGATGTACTGATTGTTGGTTTTGGTCTTTTTGTGGATTTGTTGACAATAAGAAAAATACAGAATATTTCCAGGCTCATACTTTAACTGTCATTGCATGCAATCACCAAATGAAGTAAGGAAATGGTTTAGAAAATATGATTAAGGATGTGACTTGTTTAAAATCTGTCTTGATTTCTTGTGCTGTACTTCCCCTGTTAGTCACTGTTGTATAGCTGTATATCATGATGTCACAAGCGGCCAGAACTACAACTACACTACAGTGTGTTCTTCATTCATTCCCATCTGAACCTGCATGTTTCTCTAAAATGTTCTGTCATGTCATGTCTTTTCCACTCACCTCTCTGGCGGACCTGGATGGTCCTGAGTGCCAGGATATTCTGCTCGTCAGAGAGGAACTGCTTCATCTTAATGAAAGGTTCTTTGCCTTTCACGGTCAGCTTCCTCCAGGGTTTGGGTCTTGCCAGGATCTCGCTGACCGAGCCCTGGGAGAGGCCCAGCACGTAGTGGCCAAACACGCGCTGGCCTATGTTATGCTTCAGCAGCTGCTCCTTCACCTGGAAGGCGATCTCGGCCGTGTCCAGTTGGTCCTCGTCTCCTGCGGTCGAGCTGCCGCTTTCCGACTGGTCGCTGGGCAGGCCTGCGTCGACGCTGCCCGTCCCCGCGGACCCCTGGTTGGCCGACATGAGGGCGACTTTGGCTGCATAGAGGGCGGTGGGAAAAGCCATGAGGCCCTCCTTTTTAAAGTGAGGGGAGAGGAGCTGCTTGTGAAGGATGTGGTCTCCCGACAGTCGGTCCCCGGAGCACGGAGACACGGAGAAGGGACGTGGTAGATCATGGCTGGAGGAGGAGCCATCCAGGGTGGGGGGCCCGGGGCTGGGGGAGGCACGGCCATCCGGCTGAGAGGAAGATGAGTGGGAGCCGGGCGGCCTGCCTGTCTCCCTGCCTGCGTCCTCAGACTGGTCATCATCTGAGGACAGAAAACACACGATCAGTGATCAGAGTTCATGTATAACACACTGAGCTGCATGGCTTTAGTATGAGCGTAATCAAACCAACCAATTATTGTCTGTTATTGGCTACCAATAAGGATTTGCTCCCGACCCCGACTCAGGGTTGTTAAAGCTTCATGGGGGGGTCACAGAGCCTTCTTGTTTGTAAGGTGTGCAAAACAATACAGTAGGCCTACATCTTAGCATTTCATTTTTGTTATTTATATAGCTCAGATTATTTTTTTTAAATATAAACTTAGGAAAAAGGCATGGTGAAGACCTGAACACAAGCCATATTCTGAGCCTTCACCCTCTGCTAAACAGTCTGGTCCTGTTTAAAAGAAGTCCACAGTTAAACAACTAAAGAGCTAATAGAACAATAGAGAAGAAAACACTGAATTTGTCAAAAAAAAAAAGAAGCCTATTAACTATGAATGATGATTAAAAATTAAGAAAATACATTATAGAGACAGAGAACTGTGTAAAAAAAATTTTTAAATATCAGGAAATCATCTCTGATGTAATATTCACAGAAAATAATCAGCTCAAAATTCATCCAAATCACTTGTTTTACAAAAACTTCCTGCAATTATTGTGTTCACTGTTAAGTGAGTTAATTGTACAGTTCATCAGTTGTTCTGTACTGCTATTATTGTGCGTTGAATATAATATGAAATATCCATAAAATATGTCACTTAGTTTGTCAGTTTACTCAATGATAGAAAAGGGGTTGCATGAGGAGAAATGTTGTGAGCCACTGGTCCAGCTGATAACAGATATTTCATGAATTAACTTGCTTGCTTTCCATCCTTGCAGACCCAGACTACATCTTGCAGGCTCAGTTTATGCAAAGAGATTTAAGTCTGAAAAACATCGACTCCAGAATTGATTGAGCCTGACCAATGAATCACCAAGCAATCAGCGAACTATGGGGAGTTTTTAGAAGACGACAAAACTCGCTGATTCTCGTTAGGAATCTCGTGGTGAACTGGGTTTTATAGAAGGAAAATGAAGCACCAGAGATGTTTATTTTACCAATGCTGCGCAAAATTCGGGCCTTATCCACCAGGTATTTGTGAGATGGAAGAAAGGCTTCTTTATCCAGCAGAAGAGCCTCTGCAGCCTTGGCAGAATCCTATACACACAAACACACACACAAACACACACACAAACACACACACAAACACACACACAAACACACAAACACAAAAGCTGTTAATTTTGGATAAATCAATTACAGTGGCTGTAGATATCCTTATAATGGATGACAATCAGTGAGGCATTCAATGCCACTGCTGTAGTTTTTCTTCCCTGATACCAAGGAAACATTAAAGGGACATTTCAGATTGAGTGAAGTGGGTTTGTATGAGGTACTTATCCATAGTCAGTGTATTATTTACAGTAGATGGTATTTGACCTGCTACTAGTTTGCAGGCAGTGTCAGCAGAAAAACATAAGTTGGCCATTTAAAAAAGGTCTACCTGCAAAAAACCCCTACATTTATCTAAGTGTTCACAAGAATCAGAATATTTTCACCACTTTATCTAAAAGGTTGTCAGACAGCGAGGTAAAGCGGTGAAAATATTCTAAATATAGTGTACACATAAACTGATATTTTAGGTGGCTTAAATACATTTTGCTGCTGACCCTGTCTACAGCAGCAGAGTGGTTGCTTAGTTTCTTACACCAACTGGTGGTGTGCCAACTCCATTTACCAATAACACACTGACGATAGATAAGAACACCATACAACCCCACTTCAAATAACCTGGACTATCCCTCTAAGAAGAAGCCAAAGGTCTGCTTTGCTGTGTGAACGGTGAGATGGTGCAGGAGCATGTATACCTGGGATGAGCTGCCATTTGCTGAAGCCAGCTTCATGACCTTTAGGATACTACGAATACAAACACACATGCAGAGAAAGTCAATTTTCTGGATTTAAATTCACATTATTATTATGAATGATTTGCACATTCAGTCTCAACTAAAATGATCACCTGAGTTCAGTTTTAATCTCTTCATAGTCCATCTGGGATTGCAGTTTAGCTTCTAATCTCTGAAATGGAAAAAGAACCAGCGTGTATGTGTTATCTCATATTAATAAGAGTCTTGTTAATTATCAGAACCACTGAGGACGGACGAGGTGTTCGGCATATTTTGTCACTTCTCATGTCGCAGCTGCTCACCTCGATAGCTTCTGTCTTATAGGCTAGCTGGCGTTCCAGCTCTAGGATCTGATTGGCCGAGGTCTCTTGTACTTCCTGCAGCGTGAACTGCAGCCGCTGGATGTTTTCGAGGAGGCGGAGGATTTCGCGGTCTTTAGCCAGCAAGGCGGCCTCCAGCTGCGAGGGCAACACCTCGCCCTTCTCATTCTTCTCCTGACAGGGTGAGAAGGAGATGTGACAAAGGGTGTGAGGGGAAGAAAAGTGATAAAAGGAGTGAGGAGAGGAGAAAATGTCAGAGACTAGCCTGTGAATCACAACGTCTGCAGCACTGAAACTATTCAGACAGTTGGAAAGTGAACAATTAATAAAGTATTCTTTTATCTTATAATAAGGTACTAGACACCACATTTCTATACCAATTGATTAATTCTGCAGCTCTTTGTCACTGATTTTCCAATTTGATGATTTGTACACAATAAATCTGTCTTTCACAGAAGATATTTACATGATTGTGTTTAAGACCTTGTGCTATACATTTGACAAGTGATCAAGGTGATGAATATCTTTTTAAATTAGTTTGTCCTTGCTTTGATTAAGACAGAAGCACTAATTAAAATACTAAATGAGATGAGGCACTGTCAGATTTGAAAACATAATATCAAAGAGTTAGCCAACCTTGCTAAGTTTGTTATAACAGCTACATTCAAGAAGACTTGCCAGACTTTGTTTATTTTTCTTCTTACTGTATTTGCCCAGCACTGACTAGAGGGTGTTTTTCTTTTCTTTTTCTTTTTCTTTGCATATGGGGAACTACGCCCATATAGGTTCTTGAGGGGTCAAAGGTGAATAAACTCCTACAGCAGCTTAAACTTCAAAAGAAAACTGGAGGAAAAAGACGTCATAATCACACACACAGGGCTGACTGGGTATCCTAGATGTTGCCAAAAATAAAAAACATAACACAAGCGTCCCAGTGCTGGAAGAAATATTCAGATTCTTTACTTAAAATGTACTACAAGGAGGTTCAAACTGGTTATGAAACAATCTCCATTTAATTCCGATGCCTCTATGTGACCTACATAAGCAAACCAGACCATCAGTGAAAACTGCAGCTATTTCAATATTACATATTAATTCTTAATGCATCAATACAATATGAATGATCCCTGCATTAGCTTTAAGTAAAAGTTACCACAATTTAAAACTACATTATGAGTAAATGCCTTGCAATCAAACTCTTCAGTAAAAAAGTATTATTATCAAATTATATTTGAAGTATTAAAACTGAATTTACTCATGAAGCAAGAAATTACCCTTTCAGTATTATATTAGGATATATTACCTTATTTTCTTATTATCAGTGATTAATTAAGCAGAACTTTAATGTTATAGATGGTCGTCAGGGAACTATTTTACCCACTCCTGTTACTGTGATTAAGTCAATTTTACTTTTCTGCTACTAGAAAGAAAGTAGTGAAACTGCTCACAACAAGGTCTGTGGATTATCTTGAGTAAGCTGGTAATGATTTCTGGAAAGAGACACTGCTGTTGATTTTTTCAAATGCGTTTTTTGGTGCTCTGAGCGCCACAAGCCGAGTGCCATTTAGGCCCATTATGTTAGATAGAAGGCAGATATCTCTAAAACTCTGCAGCTCACACAAAAGCAATCTGGATAAATAGCACTACAGACCAGAGCAACATGGTATTTTTGATTTCGGGGCGAACTTTGTCCCTTTTTAGTAAAGTGAGTAAATATTCCACCACTGCCGAGATGTGGTCAAAAATCAAAAACCAAGTCACAGATAGAAACACATTATTATTCTTACCCTGCTAGTGCCCTCTGCTGGATGGCTGCTCCCTGTGGTGGCACTCTGGCCACTGGCTAACTGCTCCTTTAGCCTCTCCACTTCCCTCTGGGCCATTTCAGCTCTCTGTGCACAGACATGGTATCACAGAGTTACAGTTTTCATACAGCAGCCACATCAGCTGGCTAATGAGATGATCAAGGTGAGAGCATACATGGTACATAAATCAAAAGGAGGCTCTGAAATTTTAGAGCCGCGTGAAAAGCCTGAGCAGGGGCCCGAGCAGACGAGTGCAACCACGCTTTATTCTGCTGAGGGGGCTGTTTAGTCAGCCCACTTTATTCCCCAAACTGTTTACCTGCTCTGTCACACCCGGCCTGCTAATTAATGATTCATTTTGAGAACATTTATCTTGGAGCTGCTGGCAGAGAGCAGCAGAGTGAGAAAAAGAGCATGAGAGCAGAGGGGAGAAGAAAAGAAAAGAGCAAAAGAAAAGAGGTATCACCAGGATAGGAAGCAATCAAGGCAGTGAGATAACTAAGAACCCCGGCGTTCGCCACTCCGGCATCAGTCGCGCTCGGCAGTCTCCCGTTCTCTGCTGAGCGGAGCCGTGCTGCCATAGCGCGCCCACCAACGGGGGCTCAGGTTTACACTCGCTAATCACACACTCAGGGGAGGGAAGGTGGAAGTGGGAGGGAGGGGAGTGGTGGGGGGGGCACAGGACGGAGGGAGTCTAATTAAAGCCAAGGCTTGATTACAGGAATGATTACCTTAACGAAGGAGCATCTCAATCAGAGAAGTGCAGAGGAAGACTGTACTCACCTGGTTTGCCTTCTCAAGATTCGCCATGATGGCGTCGACCTCCTCTGCCCTGCAACACACACACAGACACAGACAGAGAAACACAGGATTACTGAGGAGTAGGGCTGAACCTACTGATTATTCTCATTATTGACTAATCTGTCATCGTTCTCTCGATTAATTGATTCGTTTTTTGGCCCACATAATGTCAGAAACGGAGAGAATAAAATCGTGATCACTGTTTCCCAAAGACCAAGGTGACCTCCTCAAGTGTTTACTTGTTTTGTCCACAACCCAAAAATATTCAGGTTACTGTCACAGAAGATGAGACTGGGCAATATGGAAAAAAAATCAAATATTACAAACAATATTTTGGATCAAATACCTCAATATCAATATGGCGGCAATATCACAGGGAAGACTTAAATGGGTGAAGGCAAATAATAGCAGACATTTAGAACAGCCTGGTGAGTTCAGAAAATTGCATCACTTTACTGTAATGCAGCCTTTAAAACCAGGAAAAGTTCTGCCATATCATGATATAACAAAATCCAAAATCTAAGACGATTCCTAGTCTTACATCATCATATCCATATTTACTGATATATTTCCCAGCCCTAGTAGAGGACTAAAGAAACCAGAAAAGATCTATGTGTGAGTTAAAATCAGAGAATTTCAAGAGAAGAGAGAAACTCAAAGTTAAGAATCTCTCATCAAAACTGACAACTGATCCATTAATTGACTAATTCTCACAGTTTTACTGAGGAGATAGTCTTACTCTCTAATGAACAGAAAAAATTAAGCTCAACTCTTGTTACACATTTTGTTAACTACATAATCCTGTAAAAAAACATAAAGCTTGACAGATATAGTTCATCTCTTAACAGGCAGATGTTGTCAAACTAAATGTCATTTTTATTTTCCCTTCATACGTTTCAAGAAATCTAAACAAAAAGAGTTTTAAGCCATGATATAATAATAATCGACACACAGAAAATCAAAATGACAAATCAAAAACATGGCAAAGGTACAATACTAGGTTGTACTGTCATATTTTTGAAAGTTAATGAAGCGCTCTTGTTCATTCTCTCTACAGGAACTCCCACAATGTGCAGGTAAGTTCACACGGCCACTTGGGAGGTAGATTAAATGAAATGCTCGGGATTCTTTTCCGAAGATGGGAGTTGCGGTTGTATTGCACTGTGCAGGTTTTGTTTCAGTGCCTCTGCTAACAATAACTAACCAGGCTCTGTGTCTAAAGTGCAACGCTGCTCACGTCTAAAACAACACATTATGTCTGACAGAGACAACCGTCCTTACCGCAAGTTTGTCATTACACAGATCCTCATACACTATCCTTAAAGACAAGATGAAACTGCATTCTGAGAGGATTTAGCTTCAGTATCATCAAATATTAGATTGAAACGTTACAGGCAGGCAGGACATATTACTGGGAGGAACACTGTAGAACAAGTGTGTGTCTGTGTTTTAATCTTAGCTCTGTGCCACTAAAAGTTTAAGATTATTCGATGGTTGAAATTTGTTGATTCAAGCCTTTGTAAGCACACATCATATTTATTTTACAGAGAAGAAAGTATTGGTTGAATTTTGGTATTAGAACACCAAGAATTGTATTTATTTACTTATTTATTTATTACTTTTTTTGCCATGTTATGTTGTATGATTCACTGTGCTTCTGCTGGCACTTTAGTCCCATATACACCTAACTCTAGCCAAGATTTTAGAAATAAGGTCACGAGTCCAAATGTAATTGCAATCCTATAGGAAATATTTCACTAGCCACCATAAAAGTGTACATTTTTAAATGTTTCATTCCTTTAACTGTTTAATTATACAGTACTTTCTTTAAAATGTGGAACCCTACAAGATGCTGTTTCAAAATCTTGTCCAAAATACAAGGAATATCCTGGTAAATAAATATTTAATCTAGAGCCTGATAAGTATAGTACTACTAAAAATACTAGGAAAGGTTTAGTCTTAATCTGAGTGCCCTGATGTCATTTTACACAATAAAGTTTATTGTTAAACTGTAAAATATCCTGCCTCCATTTATGGGGGATCACAGCAAATGTGTATATATTCTATATATTGTAGCAGTATAATGAATATCTGCAGATATATCGACAGACTTTTTTTTTACTCCCTTAAATCAGTATCTGCCCCAAAAATCCAATCAGTCAGACTCTAACTGAATCCAAAACTGTTTATTAGCTGACAGTCATATTAAATATGATATTGAGTGTAACAAATATCATCATCAGCTTCAAAAATCCACAAAGTATAATTTGCGTGTAAAGGTTGAATGTAAACTCCTCTGCAGGTAATTAAAAACTACAGACACTGACATGACCTATGTGTCTACACTCGTGGCTCTGACCCCGTGCAGAAGCTGCAGCCCACAGATGTATGGTCTGTACGATTCACATCCTCAGAACTCTGGTGAGATTGAACTCCAACTTGCCTCCATACATCTAACAATCAGAGTAGTCTAATTTAAACAGAAGCTCAGCAGGATTATTCATGAGGTTTGTTTGAAGTTCAACAGTTTCATTTTGCACACATGGGACCTGATTTTCAAAAGGTAGATAGGGATGAATTAACGAGGATGCTGTGATTGATTTAAATAAGCACATAGGTTTCTCAAGTTTCGGGACGCTGTAGTCCTTTTTAACCAAAAGAAAAAATTTGCTCAAAGAACAAATTAGACTTTTTTAATCCACATTAAACAAACTACATTCAGCCGAACCTTCATTCTCTTTCATGTTTGCACTAAGCTGCTCCCATTGTCTCACATCAGGCTGCATAATTACCTAAAATATTAGTGATCTAACAGAATCATTGTGTCATAAGTACTAAAAAGCCAAAGTGGAATCATTCAGACACTCAGACTGTCTCAAACCAAAACTATTCTTGGCATCATCAGTGTTGTGTGGTGCAGGCAGGCAGGCAGTGCTGGTTTCAAGGGTCTCGGCCATGCCCCGGTCCTATCAATAAGGCCAGGATAGATGGCGCCCTGCTGACAGCAAACACTAACAGGTGTCAGCTCCACGTTTAATGAACTTGTGCAGTACGGAAAATGTTTTGTATTGATTACCTGCTCAGCTACTCAAGCCGAAGCAGACAAATAGTCTTTCTTATCAACATTGAGGAAACAGTCAGTGAGAGTAATAGAGGCCGGCCCGGTGTTCGGAGGCTCGGGGTCAGAGAGGGACAACTGCAGCTGGAGCTCTGGGGTCAGCGGTGCGACTGTCAGCCCAGAGGAATGTGACCAGGACAACACACACACACATGCACACACACACAGTATATGACAACCCACATAACAGAGATGGTCTTTCACACCGCAGCTGCGCACAGAAAAGGTAAGGCCAAACTGAAAATGTGTCCGATCCGACAAAATGGATGGCAGTGGGTCTAGAAACATCAGTTCAATTGTGCCATGGATTAAGCCTGGGAGAAAATCCATTAGCAGCGGCTGACTGTGCTCTGGAGCACAACCCAAACAAAGGAGTGTTTACTTTGAATGTCTATCGACATCCTTCATACAAGCTCAGATTCATTTCAGGCGTGCGGTGGATACATTGCGCTCAAAGACCAGGACAAGGTAGAGTGTTTTCTGAAGCAATCTTTAAATGGAGCAATTCTTCTTGAGGGCTGTCAAGGCCCAGCTGCCAGTGAAGGCAAACACAGACCTCTCTCATCGACCTGCATTAGTGGCTGAGTCACTCTCACTCTCCGCCTTTACAATGGCATTCCTCCGCTCTACACTGGACATGAGTTTATGTAGGCAAAATAAAGACGGGCGGCCTCAGCACTTCAAGTGATACAGTGAGCGCCGGCGAGGAAGGCCAGCGAGTAACCAACCACCACGACTTGAGGGGGAGGAGGCGGGGGTATATATAAAAGTTTGTCAGGAATATGTGGTAAACTGAACGCTGAATGTAAGATGTGAGGCAGTCTCTTACTTGTTGGTCATCTCCTGGTTGTATTTACACCGCAGGTCCAGCAGCTCAGTCTGTGCAGTGTTCAGAGCTGGTGAGAGGCAGACATGGGAAGTGAGATATTTGCTTAAAAAAAGAAAACATGTGAACTTTCACCTTAAAGGTACATTACTTCATTTACATGCCAATAAAAATATGACAAAAAAGTCAGAGTTTTTGTTGACATTTTTCAGAGTTGAAGTTAAAAAAAAAAGACTTTCTCTCAAATGTTGCTCACAAATTAAAAATACATTTAAAAAAAAAATTTTCCTCTTACCTGTAGTGCTATTTATCCATCTAGATTGTTCTGATGTAAAGTTTTGGAGATATCAGCCTGACTTCTCTCAAATACAATGGGAGTAAATGACATGTGAGTTGTGGCGCTCAGAGCACCAAAAAAATACATTTGACAGCAGTGTCTTTTTCCACAAATCATAAACCAGTTACTCAAGATCATTCACAGACGTTGCTGTGACAAGTTTCATGTAGTAAGTAAGTAAGTTTTTTTTTTTATTACATGGCTTTAAATTGATTGATTGCTGATTGGTCAATTACAGCATTCTAAGGTCTGTTATTTCTGTACAACAGACCGTTGTTATGAAAAAACAGACCATAGCTATGGACACAGTTCTGATAATAGACTGGAGGAACAACAAAATATTGTTGAACCACTAAAATAATTAAAAAATGAATATTTTGTGTCAAAGTATTGTGTTTCTGGTACATAACCATGTAGCAAGTAGTATAATGTGCAGTGAGCAGGTCATTACTGCAAAATAAACCCATTCAGGATGATTTCGGACATCTGCATTTTGCAATGCAATCCTGCATCATCCTGTTGGAATGATCACAATAAAAGGCCACCTTAAGATATGCAGTTCTAGCTTGAAAAAAGACATTTATTATGCACTGAACTATGGCTATTTCTCATTAGGCTACAGATACCATTTTTTTTCTCCCAGGAGAGAAAAGTCATACTTCAACTCATGAAAAATGGGAGCAAAAACAAAAGTGTTGCATTTAAATTGTTGTTAAGTATCCTTTTTGAAAACATAAATATCTTTTAGACAGTCAAAGGGCAACATAGAATAGGACCACCATTAACAGCTAAAGAATCCATTGAAAGCTGATATGAAATGGGTAAAAAACAAACTTCATTCAAAAATGTGTTAGTTTTAATTTATAGTTATGTCAACAAAGCAGCAGCAGGGTGTCTGTGTTTCAGCAGGGGGCACCATACAGCAATTATACACGCATTGGCTCTTTAATAGGTTGAAATTAAATTTAACAGCTACACTACGTGCCAGTGTTTAAGCCACTTACATGAATGCAGAACCTTGATCTTCTCCTCGGCCTCTGAGAGTCTGCCAGCCAAACTAACATCGGCGCTCTCCTCCTCCTCCCTGGAAGAGGAAAACTCTGTCAGGTACTTCGCTACATCACAACCACACATTTAAAGCTACTGTATGAAACGTTATGCTGTTGAGACAGAAACAATGTGTTAAGCTACTTTACAGCTTAAAGGGATAGTTTGGTTTATTTCAAGTGGAGTTGTATGAGGTAGTTATTGATAGCTACAGTAAATTGTGGTCAGCACACCCCCAGTTTGGAGAAGCAAAGAAGAGTACCACTATGGAAGTGAAGCAATGGACACAGTCAGCAGCAAAAGGTGTCTTAGACACCTGAAGAAAATGTCCAACCAAAAAAGTACTTAAGTACATACTATATCCTGATGGAAAACTGTTGTGATATAAGCCAAATAGCACTCTCTCCAATGCAACCAGACTTAGAGAAAAGCAGCCATTTTACTTGCAGAACGTGGGAGTTGCTGTTCTAATGCTGCCTCGGTTAGTTTTTGTTTGTGTTACTGTGTGACCTTGTTGAATCAGAACTTTCCTTTTTTAACACCAAAGTCACACAACAACACAAACCAGCTAACTGATTCAGTAGGGCTGTGATGATAACTGCGTTACCGCGGCCATGTGACGCCTACTGTGTGGTTGAGCTCACTACAGTCATCACTGCAAATTTTATTTTGAAGGGTGAATCTCATGTTGAAACCAGTGCATTGATCTATTAAGACATCAGTCACACACAAGTCAGGAACACAGCCTCTGATCAGTCAACAGACTCTTGCCACTGGGCAGCTAACAAAATGCTAATAACAAAAAATGTTTACAAGACAGAAAAATAAATAAATAGTCACAAAAAGACATCTAGCACTGGACTTATTATTATGGATTTATTTTACCACATCTCCAAGAAGACACTATTAGCATTAGCTTAATGTTAGCCTTTCCTTCTCAGTTTACTTCAGGCTAACCCTGTTACTTTTCCAGCAGTGGGGAAATAACACGTGACTTTTCTTGGTTTTAAGAAGCTGCAGCATTTTTTAAACTAACACAGACTAACCTGCACTGTACATTTACTGCCAGAGTGACAACTACCTGCTAAGTTTAAGTTTCTGCTCCACTAAGAGCAGCACTGTCACTCAGTCTGCTGCTCGCTCTGTCTCCCTCACATGTGAGCCTCACAAACTTACACACTGCCCAGTTTCTTAGAGGAGCTGTGCTACACTTCAGTATGCTTCCATAAAGTTCAATGAAACTGAAACATTTACCCGCGAAAATATGCTGCTTCGTCAAAATGGTAAGAAAAAATCCATATCCTCACAGGCCTACGATCGATGTGGTGGTAGACCATTAACCCTTGTGTTCTGCCAGGTAAAATTATTGTTTTTGTCAAAGGAGTCTGGTGGCAGGCAGAGAGCCACATAACAAGAAATATAACTTCAGTTTCTTGTTAGAAAAGGTTGTCTGATGGCAAGGTAAACTGCTCACAAGTTGCAAACACACTGTCTAACTCGCAATATATCATTTATTTGCGACGTTTCGGTACTAGACCTTCATCATGCACAAAGTCCTTTTGCAACTTATTGGTCTACTCTCTCCAGTCACCTGTCTTGTCTAATAAATGTGCGAAGTGTTTCATTTGTTCTAGAGGTAAAATGGTCAAAATATGGCATACACCTCAACTGATATTTATTTTCTTACATGGGCCTTTTGTTAGGTGACTAAAATACATTTTGCTGCTGACTCTGTCCACAGCAGTTCAATGCTTAGCTTCTGTGCTGGTACTCGTCTTTGCTTCTCCAAACTGGGGGCGTGCTGACCGCCATCTAGTTAATACATACAGTAACAGTGAGTATCTCATACAACCCCATTTCAAATAATCTGAACTACTATGGAGCCTCATATGATGCACATTCGTCTTTGGTTTCTTTTTTAAACACTTTTCACTACCACTGTTGTTGCAGACATCTCACTACAACTCCTCTAATCTATTCTTATATCATTAAAAGTTGAACAATGTTGCCTTAATGAGCATTAAAATGCCTAAAAGACCTAAAACAATTACTTAAATAAATGTAAGCAGTGGTTTGTGGTTTAGGAACTGGGTGTCACAGGCAGTTAAGAGGAATTAATTTGTCTCTTTTAATTTAGGCGATACAAACTTAATGTAAATCTCTAATGACTGTCAAGTCAGAAGTAGAGTCGAGGCCTGATCTATATGAAAGTGTCCTGAGTGCCCTTCTGCTATGATTTGGCACTATATAAATAGAATTTAATTGACTTGACATAATCCAAAGATATTCAGGACTAAAAGAAAATAGTCAGATTTTAGAATTTAAAATCAGAGAATGTGAGCATTATTTCTTTTACAAATGACCAAAAACAATTAATCAATTATCAAAGTAGATGTTGATAGATTTAATAGCTGACAATTGGTGGATTAATCAACTAATCGATTCTCACCCTCGGCCCTCAGCTCCTTCCTGCGGTGGGGAGCCCGGGGCCCCAGGAGCCGGTGTGCTGTTGGGGGTCATCAGGGAGGCTGGAGAGCTGGATTCTGGCGCCTCCTCTGTCGCTGCTGCCCCTGAGACTGCTGGACCGTCCTCTGAGCGCTCTGTGGACGATTAAAGACAGGCATGAGTTCTCTAACATCAGCTGTGTGTTCTGATATTAACAGGCACTTATTTTAGGGCTGTGATGTATTATTACTTATTATTTTTTAAAATAATTTATCAGTTGTTTTATCTCTTAAAGGTCAGAATAAGGTGAAAAATGATGATGTCCTCAAATGTCGTATTTTGTCCACAATCCAAAGATATTCAATTTACACACAAAGTGGAGATTCACATTTAAGCAACTGAAATGAAAACATTTTGCTTTTTTTTTCTTAAAAAACTACTCAACCCATTAATCGATTGTCAAAATAGTAGTCAATTGATCTAATAGTTGACAAATATTCAATTATTTTCATTTGAAATAGTCATCTGACAGCAACTATTTTTCACAGTTCTCCCCAGATTCTGATAGAATTCACAGCCTCTTTAAGACGTGCTACATTTAAATGAACTCCCAGCATTTTCAGGCCTGTAGAGCAGCAGCCACTTCAGCACTGCATTCAAAAAAAAAAAAAAAATTAGCATTCAGGAGGGACTGCTCCCCGATGTAGACGATCCTGGCCTGACCTGTCTTTTCAAGGCACTCCAGGTGTTTCTTCCAGTGCCCGCTGATCTCTCGTACCAGGGCCTCGCTGTCTGGGACCGAACTCTGAAGCTGCTGCAGCCTCCCCTCCAGGGTGTGCGAGGCCTCCAGCACGGGAGCCGGATCTGTGAAAACAAGACGCAAACAAATCTCTGTAGAGAGAACTGCTCAGATTCACGTGATACCCATACACTCCTACTTTTCAAAAAAAGCAAAATAGCTGTTTTACTGTGCACGCTGCCTGTAAAGCACATTACAGAGTTTTCTGCATCGCAGTTTCAACAGAGGCAGACTATTCCACTGAGACTTCTTTCCAAAGAGTGACTCTTAGACTTTTCCTCAGTCAGACGCCTTTGAAAATCTCGCAGGCTGGACCTAATGACACAAGTGCCGTTCCGACCCTTCACATGTTCAGAAGTCTAATCTAATGAGTCTTCTCACGTGCTGATGAATGGCAAAGAAGACAAAAAGACTGCCATGAATTTGTGACGGAGTCTTAAGTCCCAAGTATACACCTAGGCAAAGTGTAGAAAAAGTCTGCTCCTGAAAAGGGGGTAAAAAAAAAAAAAAAAAAGCGGGATTCTTTAGCACAACAGAGGAGCTGTTTTGCAATGCATGCGCGGCAGCACCGGGCCCATGGGGCCAACTAGGAGGCTGTTTCTCAGCTAACAAGTCTCCTCTGTATCATTTGATCATTTAAATTATTATGCCAGGAATTCTCAGGAGGCAGCTCGGCACTCCACATCACAGGGCTGTTTTTAATCTTCCCCTTCCCTTTCTTCCCCTCCCGAAAAGTTCAACAGCTCAGAGAGAGAGAGCTGCTCCTGTTGTGTACCTGCCTGCCGAACACCAAAGGAGGTGACTTCTAGTGCCAAAGCACAGAGAGGGAAGCTCAGGGGAGCTCCTTGACAAGGGGGGAGGCAAGATGTAGAGCCACGCGCACACACACGCACTCACTCACACACACACTCACACACACACGCACCGCAGCCCTTCAAAACTCTAAAAGAGGAGGAAAATCGCTGCTTTGCTGCACAAACTTTTCTCCCACAGCTTTCATCCACTCATCTTAGACTTCTGTGTGGAACCCAATTGGATCCCTTCTTCAGTATGGGCACTGACTGAAGTGACTTTTCATAAGAAGTTGGAGCCACAGACGTTTAAACTTTGCCAGATGCCACAGACAGAATGCAAACTCTGAGCCGGCAGGCCACGAAAAAATAAACGCTCATCAGAGGGGCCAAAAACTTCAGCGATGTGCAATTTGTTGAAATCCTGGCCATACGTTGCAACTCGCCATATCTGCATTTTCATCAGACAAACATTTTGGGCCATTTAATTGATTGAGCTATTTTTCCCAGGACCGTTTACAGTCAAACATTGTCTGCATTCATTGTTACACCAACTGTGGAGATATTGCATCAGTCACAAGGGACATCACTATTAAGAGCACAGCTCTTCTAAGACAAACAGGATGACTTAAAGCACTGCTATTCCATCGACCCACTGTCACAGAAATCACTTTATCAGCCTCTTTCCCATATATCCTTTCAACTTTTAATGATCAAAGGACAGAGATTATAGTAAGGGATCTCTCACACATGGACAAGCCAGGATTATCAATCAGTGGCAGGGGAGTAAAGTGAAGTCAAATTTAAAGTGAAGGGATATAACTTAAGTCTGTATACAAAATTAACCCCCGTCAAAGTAGAGCAGCAGGGATACTCTCCGAGGGCCTGGGATCTGCGCTTACTGAAGGAGAGTCCAGAAAGACTGCTGATAACTTTAGAAAATAGAGCTACTAATTGATGTAACTAATAAGAAGCAGCAGAGCTTCTTTTTAGTGCAGCTCTGATGGTAAATCCACCAAATCAAACCTGGAACCGAAGAGGGATTCGACGCTAACCCGGGCGCTCGCATTCCAGTTAATCAAGAAATATGACACAGCTGACGAGGCGTTACTGTACGTACATCAGGTGAGTCACATCATTCTCAAAGCAAAACAATTTTTAATTCCTCCCTTATCTTAATCAGAGATGATTGGATGTCTGCGATGATAAGTGATCGGGCAACAGCAGCTCGTTTCAACTAATAAATCACAGGACATTGAATGCATCATTTTCTCTGCTGAATGGAAGGTCCAGCTCCGCAGGAGTCACACTGAGAAGAGCAGAGTGACACAGGGAGGTTTAATAATGTCATCGTGTATTCACTCACAATGAGAAGCTGTCTGCCATTAAAAGGATGACTCTGGTTTATTATATTTTTGTTGTTTTTGTTTTAGAATGATTTCTTTATTTATTTTCAACATTTAACAAATATAATCAAAAGGCAGAGTGCAGAGATAAAGAGAGTAAAATAACAGTAAGTGGCTAAAGTGAAATAAATTCAAAATGATATGCAAAAAAATCTTAAGTACGGTTGTCACATTACGTCTCTTTTCGACAGAATCACACACAAATAAACAATCTAACCAGGCTTTGTAGATGGTCAAGGGTCCAAAAAACTGTCCTATTTTCTCACAAAGATATCCCTGATGTTTGCAAAGTATAAATAATACTGTTACTAGTATCAGAAAAAGCCCCCATTACCACCTTAAATGCTACTATCAACGAGTACACAAGTCAATGCACCAATCTGATACCACATAGTTTTTACTCTAATCCTGCTACATACCAGAAGTGTATGCCATTTTTTCCCCTAGGATGGTGAAGTCATGTTCTGTCATTCATATGTTCTATGTATGTATGTGTTTTTGTGTTGTTTTTTGTTTTGTTTTTTACAAAGGTTTTAACCTGAGCCAGACCATGCAACAATAATTGCAATCATATCATATCCATACGCGTTTAATGGTATACAGCTGTAATAAAATATAGTTTTTTTAAATGGCGGAATCGGTTTGATACTCAGTATCTGCCAATATGTCAAGGTCAGGTATTGGAATCGGTATTACCGAAAAAAAATGGTAATGAAACATCTCTATTATACGTGTGCTGTTCTAGTTGTAATGTTTCGGTCAGAAAAAAAAAAAAAAAGCTCCTTTGCTATGATATCATGCCAGTCATCTAGCATCCTGACCCATTCTGCACCAAAGAAGTACTGTATTGGTATAAGGTCTGATAAAATTTCCAAAAACTTGCTGGTCAGGTCATTTAAATTCTCTGCATTGAATAAACTAATAGATAATCAACCCTGTGCATGTTTTACAACAATAACATCTAGAGCAGTGGTTCTTAAAATTATTTCAATAACGAATCCCCTTTGAAATACTTTAAATATTGTACCCCCTGACCAGCACAAACAAAGACACTGTGTCATCAGTGTCAGCTTGTTGACGTAAATCCCATTTAAGCTTTATTGGCTCTTTTTTCGCTTTCTTTTTCACTTCTTTCTCTGTGTTTTCAGTCGTATTACTGCTATGTTTTGACCACAAATCCATTTTCTTGACTTCCATCTGTCATTTAATACAGAAACTGGCTTCCTGCTCACAATGAGTGTGATTGCGTTTGTTTCTTTCTTCTTCTGTGAGTCTTTATGGCACTTGATAGTTTCAGCAGTTAATGATTGCACCAAAAATAGGAATATTGAATATAAAATATGAATAAATCAAAACTACATTTCCATTTTTATTGAACTTATTGTAGGGCCATTATTTTATAAAATTATGCATGACTGACATTTTTTACATTCATATTTTTTTTTAAAAAATTAAAGCACCCTTTGAAGTACTCCAGAGCACCCCTAGGGGTACTGGTACCCACATTTGAGAAACACTGATCTAGAAGATGTGTTGGATACATCTTACAGAACCATAGTGGGGTAAGGTACACTTTGCGCATAAATTTATGATTATGTTCCATTATTTTATTACAAGACAATGAAGTAAAGACATTCTGACACATACTGCCCCACTAGTCATCGCTAAAATCGCACCCCAGATCTTTATTCACTCTCAATCTTAAACTGGGGTCAAGGAAGAAATATGATGGTCTATTGAAGCACTATAGATCAAAGAGTTTTTCTCTGTCAGTGATGTGGAGCTCTCCAGATTCTCCTCCATCTTCGACTCTTTTCAGAGTAGTAACGAAGTGACAGATTTGCAGGTTTTCCTTTTTCTTTCAAACTCTGACCTTAAATTTGAGAAAGGTTTAAGGAAACTTTCAGTAAACAAGTGCTGAAACTGTGGAATAGCATATTCATATTTTTGTAGTTTTGACCATCATTTATATCAATTATAGTGACATTCTACTCGCCAGAGTAATTGCTGCAAGTCCCAAGGGCAAGAAACCAGCAGTCAGACGTTCACACACGATGTGAATAACTGTGTTCATACGGGTTTACAACTATGAATGTATTTGGAAATAAAAGTATGCACACCTTTAATGTCAGTTATAACCCCTTACTGCACAGGAAAACGGAATACACAACTACAGCACGATACAGAGGTCTGAAAACTGTAATGCATGTTTACCGACAGTTTTTAGCGATATCACTGTTTCCAGATCACACAAATTACATGCAGAAATATGGAAGTTATGCCGCTGAGTATCTCTTGCCAATGAAAATCTGACATGTGTCAGGCAGAAATCGTGTTCATAGACAGGATTATGTATTCAAGTTTTATTCACATTATGTGTCGCGTTCTTGATTCCCATGTTTCCCGTAAGTTATATCAACTAGCTAGCAAATTAAATGCGCAACTTGAAAAAAGTGGTGACACTGATGACACAAATCAATGGGTTATTAACATGACTTAAAATATTTGCAAAAATTTATTCACACAACTTTTTTTAAAAGTGAATTATAAATGACCATACATACAAGTTGGTGTTAAGATAAACCATAGACTGACTTTGAAATGAGTTTGGGTAATGTTTATCCAGAGATGGAAGAGATCTGACTGGAGTGTGTTTTGAAATGAGTTTAAAAAACGACACTGAAAAAGTATAGTTGTTGTATTTATGGTCATTTACACTTACTTTTTAATTTCCTGCTTCCACTGGGAGTCGATATTGTGTCTTGTAAAAAGTATATTTAAAAGGTGATGGCAGCACTGTTTTATATACAGAAGCCACGTTTCCACCTTCAGTACCCAGAACATTTAGTCCCAGAGAAGAACTAAAAGGTTCCTTCAGAGTGTTTCTGTCTGCGTTACCTGCTGAGACTTGGCAAATACACGTCATTTTGGCACACAACAATACAGCTTTGTCATCTGTCCATCATTGTATGTTTTCTTCTTAAAATCCATGTTAATGTGTTGAAGCATAAAAAACAAACTGGTTTACAGCTACAGATTTTTAAAATGCTGCGACTCCACCAATCAGAAATGTGCAGCACTTTAAGTCCCACCCCAAAAGTTCCTATGCTTTTGGAAAGTACTACCCAACAAACAGGGACTTTTTTGGGGTAACAATATTGTCCCCAGAACTACAGAACGTACACCCTTGATTAATAAAGTATGGTGAACTTCAGATTTTCATTCTGATGGCGTTACACTGAAGCTTCACCTTGATGTGACACATTCTTGAAGGTAGAAAGTTAGAAATTTCAGTGTTATTAGTACAAAGTTATCCAGGCTATCCAAGTTATGATAACTTTTAATTGTTTTTGCACATTCTCAGCTGCATTGATATTGAGTTTCATCACCTTGGCTGAGCCATAATGAGGCTGCCACCCTGTAGCTGCTTCTTGTGGTCACTGCGTTGCTGTTTCTGTACTATTGCTCATCTCAAAGCGGGAGGCAGCCGCTGTGTCTGGGTGAGCCTTCAGTCCAGGAGCCAGAGCCTGTCAGAAGCTGGACGGCTCAGCGGACTGCAGGTGGCACCGGGGAGGACGGCGCGCAGGTTCAGGATGTGTGTCTAGGTGGGTGGGGGTGGACCAGGGTGGTGTGCGCCAAGACAAGCAGGTGTGTCGGGGCGGTCCGTCTTGGCCCTGTCAGCGATACACCATCATTAGGCGGTGTGGGCGCAGCAGGGTGCACCATTATGTCTCCCTGGGCCCTGTGTAATTACGCTCTGACATAATTAACCCAGCAAGCCCATTAGCCAAGCATTGGCTGGCTGAAGAGAGAAAAAAAACGCTATAATTATTTGTTGTGCGCATGTTAATGAGGCCAGCTGTGTTCCCATCATACAACACGAACAAATTAATTTACAAGGCTGTGCTCCAAGGTTTTTTCTTTTCATTCAAAACAGTCTTGTTTTTTTTCCTCTGAGTGGACTTCAAGGTCCATAAACACGCTCTGCCGCTGCTGCAACAAACAGTAACACTGCTGTAATATTGTTGTCAAGAACCGAAACTAGGTTGAGAGGAACACTTAGTCTGTACTTTCACCTTCAGAGACAATGTTAAGTGATATAAGGTATGTAAGATAAATTGCTGCCTCTTTTCTTCTACCTGTCAAGGATTAGTTTCCATTGCAAAAAAAACAGAAGCTGTTTGCAACAAATTCATAAACATGACTTTTGTGTTTGTGGTGCATTTTAAACCAACGAGCATTTGATATTCAGATAGCAAACCGAAGTCTCGCTTTACCTTGATGTGGCAGAGGGAGTGAGAAAATACTAAAATAAAAAGATAGGTGGAATGAAAAAAAAAAATGATTGTGGGAAGCGGCGGCTTTTGTGTGTGAACAAAACAAAGCTGAAAGAGAAACTTCTTAACCTGTTCTTTTTTCATTGCCGCTCCATGTCTTTGTCTGACAGACTGAAGGACGGAGAAGGAATGACATCAATACCAACACATTTTAAAGCTCGGAACAAAGAGTGGAGCCAGAGCTAGATAGCATTTCAAATTAACACAAGATGCTGCAGCGAGAAAAGAAGTGCAGATGACACGCAAACCAAACTTCACTTGAAATTCTGCAAAAAAATAAATAAATAAAACAAGCTCCTTCACATTCTTATTTATGAGACATGTAGTACAAATCACAATGAATTAACCTCATCAAATACACCTCGTCTATTGTCTTTACATTTTCGAATCCCATGGTTACATCTTATCTGCTCTCAGGCGAGCGCACACACACACACGTGCAGACATTCCTGCACACGCACACACACTTGCTGTCTTTTAAGAGCACACTCTCTCCTGGTCCCTCTGGGGTCTCCTACTCCACAGGGATCAGTTGGAGAGGCCCAGCTCTTTTATGAACATAATGCATTATTAAGCACCTCAAACATCTCCTGGGCCTTTGTTTATTACTGCTCTTATTAATCACTTGTGCATAATCTCGTCCCGCCCAGAGAGCTTTCATTTTCCATCAGCTTTTATACGTCGTTATTTTCCGACAGACCGCCACAAATGCGCACGGCACTCCTCCTTTTGCTCTCATCCTGACTGTAGGTACTCAGCTGCAAAATTACAATAAAGCCGGCTGGCTGTGCCTCGCAGGCCTCTCTGGCTGGTGCTTGCTTATGTATATGAAGGGTTGAAGAAGGACAACTATTCTTTATGCATCTGAATGACTCTGAATTACTAAGGTCAGTGCGTTCTGTTCTGATAATCTCATAGCCCTGGGAAACATCGGATGTGAATATGTAAGGCACTTATAAGCATCTCATATCATAGAAAGACATGTATTTAATGGGACAAAAAGCTGCTGGTGCTTGTGCTCTGCTCCGCAGTACCGCTGGTCACCACTAGCAAGCACTGTTGCCATAACATTTCCACACATGCATGGAGACACACACACCTCAGACATGCCGTAGGCCCGACACACACACACACACCCGCGCACACACACACACTTAGAGGGGTGTATTCAGATCAGAATCTTCACAAACTCTCAGTGAGCTCCCCGCTCAGATAAAAGGAGCTGTGTTCTAAAGGAGAGAGGGAGCGGGGTGGATCCTGAGGGATGAGTGTGTGTACTGAGAGGAGGCAAGGAAGAGCAAACACCTGGAGCGTCAGTCTCAGGGCTACGCCCCTGGCGACAGGGCCTCGCTGCTCTCACAGAGGTGGCAACAAACGCCGACGTTCAAACGCCACTCTCGCACTCACACACTCCAGGAGAGGGAAGAGCGGAATGAGACGGCGAGGAGGAGAGGAAGAAGAAGAAGAAGAAGTGAGGTGCATCTCTGGGAAACCGATGAATTCGGGCAGAAGCTGCCACTGTTTTTCTGCGTTCAGTGATCAGGACGTGTTTATCTGCACTGATCAAAACCGTGCGGAGGTGATATAAACATTGTTAGGGAAACACTGTTAACAGGCCTCTTTCAAGCCCCAGACTGGGTAGGAGTTACAGTGCACAGCATGGGGAGATGTCACAGGCAAATCAAAATATAGAACGCTAATGAAACACTCCAGCGGATTGACATGTCGGCTTAGGGGCCTCATAAAAGGGAAAAAAATCACTTCAATCACTTGCATCAAGAAGTTATTTCTGTTCTGAGTTTACTGTTGCATACTAGCTGCCATTGAACAGGAGCATTAGTTTGCAATAAAGGAGCAATATGAAACAACTGTGTGTCCAAAAATGAGTGCTGCAGTTGGAGCCATAGACGGTACATTAAATAGGTTAAAGTCCTATCTAATCTATGGTCCGTGGTTGCAGCGAGTTGTGTCCCCTGCACCCTCCTCTCCAGAGTCAGGAGCTGAGGCAGGCTGCAGGAGCACAGCAGGAGCGCAAGACAAGCGCATCATTGTAATTTTGCAAGAACAAGCAATGACAAATCATATACTGCAAGCTGATCAGCTGTTTACAACTGTCAATACATTAAAAAAACACTGCTTCAAAAAAATACACACTCTGGAGTTGGAGTTAAGTGACTGCCTGCCAAACTTCATTAACATATTGCTTAATTTAACCGTTATAAACATGTACTCCTTCTAAAAGATTATTTGTTGATTTGTTACAACTCATAAACAGGCACTTACTCATTCGGCAAACATTCTGCATTAATATGAACTAATTAACGTGAAACAGGCAAACAATAACACAAGTTATGCGCCAGAATAGAAATTTCAAAGGATGCCATGGCTGTAGCATTGTTGGAAAAGTTAGTATGTCAACTTAGCAAAGTAGAAATCTATAATATATTCACTGGAATAAATCATAAAATGACCAAGATATGTAATCAGATATTAAGGAAACATGCTAAGCTGAAATGCTCGCTACAGCTGTGGTGTCCCCCCCTTTGAAATTTGAAACAGTTTTTATACGTCCGTTTCATGTTAATTAGAGAATCAAATTGATGCTGAATACTTGCTGGATGATTTCAGGACCTCAAGCTTAACTTTACATTGACAGGTAACTGATAGCTGATCAACTTACAGAGGACGACTCATCCTCAGCTGTAATTATCAATTTACGATGTTGCGTGCGATGTTGCATGCGTCTTGCACTCCTGCAGTGTTGAGTCTGTGGAGGAGGGGGTGGGGGGAAACAACTTGCTTCAACTACACATCGGATATTAAATAGGATTTCAACCTATTTAATGTACTACCTATGGCTCCAGCTCACTATTTGGACAGCTGTACTCATTTTTGCACATGAAATTGCTACATATTGCTCCTTTAATCTTTGCTGATATATCATGTTCATGTTACGAAGTAGTACAGTAAATATAATACAGATTTCTCCGTTAACAAAGCCTACCATCATCATGCTGGAATCTCACTAAAGTAACAGATATGTTATTTGTATTCAATAGTGAGCACGGCAAAGTGGATAACTGATATGTGACCAGATGTTAATGATAGCCAGATACAACAGGTCACATATTGAGCTGCTGCTGCGCGTGTCCCTCCCCCTCCCTTCCTTGTTCGCCTCTTGCATTCATTAACTCCGCTGTTGGCCTGCTCTGATTGGACTGAAGGCCTTAGTGTCGGGCACACAAATGAGTGCGCACACACACATCGAGAGAGAGGCACTTTCAAATGAAATAATAGGAGGGAAAAAACGCCCTGCAATGAATAGTAATAACTGCATTAAGATTAACGAGCACGGCGTGTAAAGAATAATTGCATCTGTCAAAAGATTAAAAATACATGAGCTGTAGCGTTTGTTGGGGGAATGGTGGGGAAGCTCACTGTTGTGTTTGAGGGGCAGAGAGAAATGAAGTGGGGCCACAGCCAAATGACTGTCCTCCGGTGTACCTGGAGTCATCCATTCTAGCGAGGGGTGGGCAGGAGAGGGGGGGACTTGTGACCTTGGACACCAGCAGCAAGATGTACAGTGACAAACAGGCACAGGATACTGTAGGCCCTCCTCACAGATGGCAGATACTGCAAGGGCCCGACACGGAAATTCTCTCATTGGTCTTGGCCTCTGTTTGGCTGCAGCCAGAGAGGTGGGGGGAAATCTGGCAGTGAAGGCACCTAATGTCGGGATCTATATCTTTGTCTTTCCAAATTGTCACCATGTCGGATTAGGCAATAATTGCGTCATAAATTGGTGCTGTGACTTGGCTGAAAGGCACGGTAAACTACAAGTTGGACTCTGACAACCATAGCTTGCCATCCTTCATGACTTGCATGACATACGTTGGTGATTAGGAAGGTGGTGCCAGGGACTGACTCAATCTTTATTCATTCATTCAATCAATCATCAGTCCACTTTTGTTTGCGCAGTTGTGCACAGAAAAGTACTCTGTGCCGCTTTGGGTCGACGTCACAGAACGAGCTGTAGAAGTGAGAAAACTAGATGACAGAAGGTGGGTTTTACTACAAGATGGATTGGAGAGTTGATTTTTTTTTCCTATGCATGGCTGGATTAACATGTTAGGGGTACCTGGGGTACAGATTTGCCCTTGGGCCCCCACTGATCCCCCACTCCACTATTTAGGACTACTATTTAGGAATATGCAGTATGTGAGGGAAAATTAAATATTAGAATTTGACACAGGACCCTTCTTTAAAGATCAAGGGTATAAGATTTACGGGAAAATTTATTGATCAGGGACAGTGCACATTAATCAGCACTGCAGTTTACACTTCAACGTAAATATGTCAGACTTTTCATCCATAGTCCCTGGGCAGGTTATAACAATTCTGTTGGCACAATTTGGCAGAAATGGAATATAATAATTTTAAGCGTGTTTTCATTAGTGTATAACTGTGTTTTCTTTACCTTAGAATAGGGGTGTGCGATATGACGATATTAGATCGTGAAGGATTGGAACGTGTAGACGATCTGCCAAAGTGAGGAGATCGTATGGATCGTTCAGGGGTCCCTAACAGGCGTCCTATACGGACCCGGACCTATAACCAATAAACTATTAAGAGATTTTAAATTTTGACGGGACGCTTCTATTTTAACTGGCGCAACTTTTCTAGTCTTTCCGGCGCTGGTTTAGCTGATCAGGAAACACACAGACCAACTGCAGAGAAGCTGCGTGTGGAGGAGACTGTTGTTAATGACGGAGTTTGAAGATGCAAAAAAGGAGGACCGAAGCTGCAAAATGAGAAATCTTGAGCAACATCAAGTTCCTCATGACAAGCTGTGCAGCTGTATCACCTGTGGAACTGGTACCAACGTCCACAGAACCCCTAAATTTAAGAACAATTTCAAAACCATACAAAACTCATTTGTTATGAGTAAATGAGTAAGAGTAAATTTTAGTAGTATTATTACTGTTGGTCATTTTAATCATGATTTAATGTTCCTTTTAAATATTCTAATTTAAGTATTGATCAGTGTTACTTGTTATTTTGTTCAATTAAATTATCATATATGCATTAGATTTATCACACACAAGGTGACGGCACATTTTATTGCATCTCACCATGTAACTGTGTTTTATTATATTGTCTGTAAATCCTTTTACAACACCACAAAGTAAGCGCCATGAGAATAAACTTTGGAGAATGATTGAATTTATATGTCACACCACTTGATAAAAGACTTTCAGCATAGGACACACTGGTGTTTCCTCTCTCTAAGCTCCTCTAGACGCCTCCTCTCTCTTCATCTCCTCTTTGCGCATTCAACTGGATAGTAAGACCCTCCATGATGGCAGAGTGGGAATGATTTCCGGTTTATGGAGGGAGAGAGGACACGAAGGAAGCATAAGTTAGCGTAACGAAAACCCTGTCACAAACCATGTTGTGCCACCTATTTCCAAGCATGTTCAATACAGAAGTGGGCGTGACGACTGTGATGTAGTTGGTAAGCAACTTCCTCATAACTTTGCAAAGCAACAAAAAGTAAGATTTGATTACTGTAACTTTGCTTGCAGTCAAGTAGTTATTAAAGTAATGTTACATTTTATACTGAGTAATTATTACACAATTAAAGTGATGTAATTAATGTTTATTTGGATAATAAGTAATGAGTAATTAACTACATTTTTCAGGTTATTTTCCCAGCACTGTGTTGCACTCAGTGACCTTTGCTGAGATAGAAAATAAGTGGCTTCTCTTTGTATGAGTCTCAGTGATACAGTGAAACAGACTCTCTTTGTAAAGGTAAGGTCAAATGGAGGTAGGAGGCTGGCTGTGTTACGTCACCTGATGTAACCTGACACAGGAAGGTCTACTATTGTATACTCAATATAATGACCACACATCTTCGCTCTGTGTAAATAAGTACACTGTGTATAAAGAAACTTAAAGCAAAAAAATGACAAGGTACCTTGCAAACAAAAGATACTGTAATTTTTTTCCAACACATAAAAGTTGGCTGACAGTGGCCTTTCTTTTTATTTTAAAGTCTTTGTTCTTGAACATTACAGCTCTTAGTTGCCTCTTTTCTCTTCTTGAGAGGGGTTTGTGACAAAATATATCCCACAAGACGCTACTGGGCTTGAATTAAGGCCTTGATATAAAAGGTATAGGTCAGAAAATCAAACTGAATACATCTTCAAAGAACGGTATTTCTTATCAAGGAAATAACTCCATTCAAAGTGTGTGTGTGTGTGTGTGTGTGTGTGTGTGTGTGTGGTGGCGCAATATCAAGCAGGGGACTTCAAGGAAAAATGGAGACCTTTAAAAGTCAGTTGCTGCCGTCGCTATTTCTCTGACGCAGACTTTTATCTTGTATTCATTGAATCTGTAAACAGCATTCTCTACTCCTGCCACAAGTGTTTCTCTGATCTAGACTGAGATTGGGCTGCGTTTTGCTGCCGTCTCCTGCAACAAAGAGCAACACAGTACATGTGCCCTGACATTGAAATAACAACTGAATAAACACACAATATGTCTTTCCTCCGCTCTAACTTAACTGTCTTTGCCCCTCTCTCCCTTTTCCCCCATTGGCCTCATCAGGCCCGCGTTCCGCACGAAGCCAGGCTTCAGTTGGGATTTTAATTGGCCCTCCACAATCAACAGCAGAGCTCCTCAAGGATGTGTTCGCTCCTCAGCCAGGCTACACTCAAGGACCAGTGCTGGGTTTTGAAGTGGCCTCACGCAGAGTTTTGGAAACCACTCTGAGAGCACAGACTTTGAAAAACAGATAAGAGCCACAGGGTATAGGGTTTCATGTATCTTACATCCATGTGCTGTTGCACCATATCTATCTATGGCAAGAAAATTACTTTTTGGTTTGTGTATGTTGCTTCATATATACATGATATGTCTCTGTGTGTATTCTTATAGGGCTGGTCCAGAGATAGTGGTAGAGGTTTGATAGGGAATTGATCTCGGGGGAGTGATCTTTGAAGGGTGAAAGATAATTCTAGAAGTAATGTGTGTGCGTGAGTGTGGTGTTTATACTGCTGCTGCTGCTGCTGTTGTTGTTGTTTGTGAAGATGCACATCTCTGGTCTTAGTGGGAGACTCACCTGGGGCCTCGATAAGCTGTTTGTAGATTCCCAGGAACGCAGACTCTGCCTCCTTACTGCGCTTGTTCAGAGCAACCACCTGCAGGGGAGAAGACGCCATTAAGGTAAACATCGACGGATATAATCCTGGCATATGTCTAACTCACGATGCACAGCCATATTTACATTTCAGGCATTAAACTGATGCTTTCACGCGGAGCAGAAAACGCTTAAAATCTTAAATAGCTAACAATGAATCAATAGTAAACAGAGCAAAGGTCAACCTCGCCGCATCCTTCCAATAAATGAAACAAACATCCCTGCATGCCGTGTATATACACTATATCACATATAACACCTGTATAACAGAGAAATACTGTGCAGTGCATAGACTGAAGGGATAGTTTGGATTATTTAATGCGGGGTTGTATGAGGTACATACTGATTCTCAGTGTATTACCTACAGAAACTGCCGATTGGCACATTTGGAGAAGCAAGGAAGAGTACCAGCATGGAAGCTAAGCAATGTGTAGCTGTGTGCAGGGCCGGACACTACAGGTATTTAAGCCACCTAGAAATGCCAATATAAGTTTTAGTATACGCTATATTTGGGATATTGTCACCGCTTTATTTTTCCATCAGACACCTCTCTTCAAACCAACCAAACTCCATCAGTCATTTTACCTTGTGTACTGATGCTGATCTTCCACTCAGTCTGTTAGTTTGTCTGTTTATTTTCTGATTTCTGAGTTTCAAAAAGGAAACTTTGGATTCCCCAAAGTCGCACAATAACACAAACAAACTAACAGACTGACAGATTGAGGCAGTGGTAGACCAGCAACTCACTTGTTCTGCAAGGTAAAATTACTCATTTCACCTGCAGTGTTTCCTTGGTTTAGAAAGAGTGATAAATGGCTTATATAACAGCAATTACCCATCAGAAAATGCAGACTGATGGCAAGATAAAGAGTTGAAAATATTCTACATATAGCATGCACTTGAATTGATGGTTTTAAGTGTCTAAAATGCCTTTTGTATCCATCCACAGCAGTGCATTGCTTAGCTTCTATGCTGGTACTGCTCTCTGCTTCTCCAGCTGAAGGCCTGTCGACCAGCATCTACTGTAGGTAATACACTGACTATCAATAAGTGCCTCATACAGATCCACATTAAATAATTCTGTACTATTCCTTTAACCAGTGCAAAGGCTGTGTTTCTACATGAGCACTAACACTTACAGAAACAAGGCATAAACTATGACCATATCCTCCCTGTTTAACTGCCAAGCTGCTGCATGTTGTGAGGTGACATTTGGCCTGTTAAATGTAGGTGCCGGCGCGCGCGAGAAGGCTCGCCAGTGACAGTGGCCTCCATCACCAGCAGCACTCGGCACCTGCTATCCTCGACTCGGCGGGTGATGCAAACCAATTAACGATTCATTAGGAGGGACAAAGAAAGCGAATTAGCCGCCACCTGGCCCCATGGAGAGGGCACCTGCACTAGTGGGTATGTGGGTTACCCAGCTCCCAGCTCCCGCTAAGACCTGGGGCCTGTTTGCGAGTCAGAGGACGCGCTGTAAGCTGCCTCTCGACGTCCTCTACTCTGCAACAGTAAATCAGATCAGGCTGGTCCAAATGACCCCCCACTCCAAGAGCAGACGGAATTCAAATTATTGTCATCTATTGTCTATGTCATTTCTGTCACTGTTGATTACAGCCTCCGTTGGATCGGCTCAATGGACTCCACGACGGAGGGTCAAGCAGCACAGTGTGGCTGAGCCGGGCTGCTCCTCGTCGGTATGACTACACTTGAAAAACATTCATTTTGCAACGACTGAAAACACTTATGAGAATGGTGCTGTGTTGGGGCTGTTTAGTGGGGTTATAAATAAGGTGTGTGGAAAACAGCGAGGGAGACGGAGAGCCTTTGATTTACTGGAAATGGCTGGCGTCTTCCCTGGGGAGGCATAACGACAGCATCATGTTTAAAGAAATATCATAAAGATCAAGCAAATCCCCCCCATCACTCCCACTTGGAGCAGCTCAGAGGAGTTCATGGAAAATGGAAAAGGCTGGAGCCCAATCAATACAGATGCAATAGTCTGCAGCTCACAGCCAGCTCCCTGCTACACTATGCTGTTGTTTCACTCAGCTATACCCCAATTTAAGCCCCCCACCCACCATCCTCCATCTGCACCCCCCAGCCACCCCCGTCTCCCCTCCTCTTTCCTTCCAGGACATGACGTTCATGTTGGCATGTTCGCTCGCAGACGGTGAAAACGTGTTAAGCACTCTAGCCCCATAAACAGTTCTGAGTACATCAACAACAATTTGTTGGTTCAACTAAGGTTTGCTTTACCCCCACTGATGACAAACTGTTTCATGTTTGCTGCGTTTTCTCTATGAACAGGAGCAATTTTGTGACCATGAGTGTCACCACTAGCCAAAAACAAACCTCCGTTCTTAAACAACGAGCAAAAGCACTTGGTGACCACAGGCGTAGATTTCGGGGTGGTGGAGGATACACGTCCTCATCAGTATTCAGAACACACGCATTTGCCCCCCCCAATAAAACATGTTTAAGTTCTGTTTTCTGTGCCGTATGTTTATGTGAATGTGAGCAGGATTTCAGAAAAAAACTAATGGCCTGATTTTCATGAAACTTGGTAGAAGGGTGTAGCATGGGCCAAGGGAAAAAAACGTTGATTGGATCTGAATCACAGGGAAAATACACAAGGTATTTTTCACTTCTGTCAATGTTGCAAAATAGGGCATTTGGGCTTGGTGGAGGTCTTCACTCTCTAGGTGGCATTCTAGTTTGAATTATCACCTGGTGTCTGATTTTTGTGCTTTCCTTTATATAAAGACATTTTGACTATAAATACAGGCAGAAAAGGCATGTACTGTGCATTAAAAAAACACCAAAATGAAGGAAATAAAGTGTTTGATGCTCAAAATATCTGGAGGGAGGACCCCCACTTGATGTGCCCCCCCACAAAATGTTGAAACAAAACCTACACTCTAGTTTGAATTGTCACCTGGGGGCCTAAATTTTGTGTTTTCTTCTACATAAATAAAGATATTTTCACTATAAATTTATTTGGAAAACAGTTTACGAAGATCACCAGAATGAAGGAATAAAGTGTTTGATGCTCAAAATTTCCTGAGAGGACCCCTGATCAATATGTGTCTCCCCAATGTTGAAACAAAACCTATGCCCTAGTTCAAAATGTCACCTAGTGCCTGAGTTTTGATGCATATGGTGCATAAAAATCCCCAGAATGAAGAAAAAAAGTGTCTGACAGTCAAAACTTCATGTGGGAGGACCCCTGCTTAATATGCCCCCCTAATGTTGAAATGAAATCTACACACTTGTTTGTGACATCTAGACAAACTACCATCAACCTGAGCCTCCACCTGAGCTACATGTCCACTACAGCGGGGTGGCTGAACCCACCACCACCAGTCATCAACTTTTCACTGACAGTCTGCTGGCTGGCCCGGCTCCCTCTGAAGCATATACATCAAATGAGGCTCCCGACTGCATATGTAAAGAGCCTGAGATCCTGTGAAGGCAACAGCGAGGGGCTCCTTCTTCCAGAGACAAGCGGGGGTCTCCTGGCCCTCCATCATCCTTTAACGAGAGAACACGGAGATTACCTCCACAATCACACCATTAACCTGCCTACAGACGCTAGCAGAGACATCAATCACACGCCTGCCTGACGCCTTCTCACGTTAGTGCCCGCTATGCGTATAGGTACCCCCCCACACACACACACACACACACGCACACACACACCACCGCAACCCACCCGTGCTATCATCAAAGCACTCTGAGGTGTCGTGCATAATATGGGCTGATCAGGGAGTCATCTTCATCTCCATGCTAATCCACCTCCAGCCAAGCACATTGGATTTCAGAGCCAGAATCTCGCACTAGCAGATCCGAGCAGATAGGGCCGTTGTGCAGAGAGCTCGAGGAAGGACTGCAACTGGCTTCTCCTCTTTTGGATGCGAGATATGGCTCTGGCCCTGGCTCCGGCTCACAGCGCGTTCTTTTGTTTTTCACCCGTTTTGTGATAAAGGATATGGCTACCGAGGGAATGGGCTTGGCCACAGGTTGATTTTACAAGCAGGAGTAAAGCCCGGGGCAGAGTAGCAAGAGAGAGACAAAGGAAACCTGTTAGCGCTCCTCCATAACTCTTCACGCAGCAACAGAGTGGGCAGAACACAGCCTCTGGGACAAGGCTGCTGGGAAATACTTACTGATAAGCCTTTGAGAATACTTACAGTACCCGCTAGTGTGTGCATCTGAGTGTGTGTGTGTGAACAAGCTAGCATGTGTCGAGGAGAGAGGAATAAATGAAGGAGGAGAGAACAAATCTAGAATGAAGCAGAGGAAGCAGAGTGAAGGGCTACTGAGCGACATACAGAGAGAGACGGAGAGACAACGGAAAAGAGAGGTTCCCATAAAGAGCGCAATTAGCAATTATGCAGTCATCAATTACAATTATCACAACTGGTGATTATGCAATTATCACTCTAAATCATCGTTTCCCCCCTCTGCCTTACTAGTTTGCCACCCCCTGCGATTTGGTTGTTTGAGGATGGGTTGTGATGATGCAGGTGATTAGAGTGTGTGACGATGATGGGGGTGTTGGGCGGGTGTCAACGCAGATCTTGCACTCTGTGTGCGTGTGTGTGAATGCTTAGAGCATGTCTGCCTATGCATCTGTGCCTGGGTGTATACAGCATGTGATTTCATTCTCTGGTTTTTCCCGTGCGTGTGCGTGTGTGCGTGTGTGTGTGTGTGTGTGTGTGTGTGTGTTTGTGTATGTGCATGCAGTGTTCATGGATACACTGCTCCCATCTCAAGGTGAATGTGGTCGGTGTTGTGGGTGGTTTGGGGACAGCAAATGTATGGTTCCACAGTCCCTGAGGCCTCTAAATTACCTGTCATCTTCCCCATGATGCAAAGGTCAGTGCACAATCATAGGGAGTCCATCCTACTGTGCTGCTCACTGAGCGCCAGTCCAGCCCACAGGCTGACAGGATGTCACAACAACCCCGATCCCGCTCCATGCTTATTAGAACAAAACAGTGGGAAGCCCACCGCCACCACAACACCACTTGTCACAACACCTTCCAGAAGAATCCACTGGATTCCTGACAAACGTCCAGTCCTTGGTGTTAATGTAAGTGCTGAGACAATGAGGTCCTACTATTCTGGTCTGTTAAGTTGCACTGAAATCTACAGCTGGAAGTGTTTTGTTGTTGTTTTTTCAATTTAATTTTGATTGATAAAACATTTCCAACAGCTAACTTCAATTTTTCTCCCAGTATAAATATTTCTTCACCAATTACTGGCCATGGGTGTTGTGTTGAGGAATCCACTTTTCCACAGTTCCTCATAATAGCTTTTTTACTTGCACTCAATAATATTTTAACCAATATTTATCCCTTCTTTGTACATTTTCTAAAGCATACAAGGTCATAGGTAATAAATATTTCATATCCATGTATCTATTAGGGAGGCACGATAATATAAGCACATCATCTGTATCGTCCGATAAATGCTTTAAATCGAAACATCCTATTGTCCTGAAATGAGCATTTCTGCAGATATGACAAGTCCATAACATGATGCCTTTGTTATGTGCATGCAACACAAGTATGTCTGTGATGTGGAGGTTTTGTGACTGGGCTGAAACGGATAGCAAAGTTCCTATTTGCAGTGACTGTTCAGCGTCAGTCATGCGAGGAGGAGCCAAATCATATTCCTTCAACACTACAAATTTAATTTCCCATCTTACAGCGATCATCCCAATCATTATGACTAACCTGTGAGGAACAAAGAGAAGCGGGCACCAGGGCTTTATATTGCCCAGTGAATGTGCATATTTTGAAAAGCATTGTATTTTTTGTCTACATTTTCCAGTGGGTGTAATAATATGTTAACACTGAAAAACTCGATCTCTCTTTTCAGAAATCATAACCCAGGATGGCCAGGTAGCTCAGTTGGTAGAGCGTTCTACGTCCTGTGTTCAGAGGCTTTGAGTCCTCTGCAGTGGCTGTGGATTCAACTCTCGCCTGCAGAGAACTACGAGCTACAGCCACCAACAGTTTCTCATGATTGTGTGCATGGTGATATGGATGGCAGATGGTAAAAGGAAAAGGTGTGAATAATAGTTCTGATAACAATAATGCAATGGTTAAGCGAACTCATACATCCTGTACAAATTAATCCTTATATTTTCAAAGTCATACAAGAAAATGCTGGTTGGAATTTATTCTATTCAATTGTTTTTAAATTCTCTGGCTTCCGTTGGATAATTGTAGATATATATTTTTTCTTAATCAGCAAAATGTTTCCATATTTTGCTCAATATTGTCTTCTGTCTACTGAAGAGCCAAATAAAGGTCAAAATTACCAACTGATCAGATTTTTTGAAAATTAGGAGATGCATCTCAGTGGCTGACTGGCCACAGGAATGTTGCATCACTCAGGGAGATTCTGTTGTTTCAATACTATGTGAACAGTCCAAGGAAGAAACCTGCATGTGCTTTCCATTTCCTTTATATGTGACAGAATTTTCTGTTCAGAATCAGGGAAAAGATCATATTTTAGCTGTACCACCCAGCACTTTTGCAGCTGTCACTGCTGGCGTTTGTTTTGGGTTGAGTGTAGGTTCAGAGGAGAGGCGGGAGGAGAGAGATGAGTTGGTGTGGAGTGACTGATGAGTGGGTGGAGGAGAGGGGCAGAGGTAAACACTATTGCAATACGGTCTGGACGGAGAGAGACCCGTGTACACCCACACACGCACACCCACGTACGCACGTACACACACTTGAACTCAGAAGCATGCAAACACACGTCAAGTCGCACTCACGCAGATGCACACTACACACAGACTGTGTTTGAGGGAAGATTTAATCATGGTGACACCCATCTCGGAGCGGTGGTAGCAGCATGGTGGTGGCTGTGGCCGTCTCTGGATGCCCGGCGAGATGAGCAGTCAGAGCACTGACACACATCTCGTCGCCACGTCAATTCCAATCAGCGGTGCCTGTCAGTCAACGCGCTGCACTCACAACGGACTGACGCCGCCGCCACTCTGCCACTGCAGAGCTGCCGTCTCAGCCAAATAAATGGCCAAAGCTGACCAATATTCTTTTGTACCACTTATCTGCTTCTGATGCGAATCCATGCTGCAACGATGCAGTGACACACTCAGAGTGAAAATACAACTGGATTCATGGACGCTTTATGGGAGAGGCTCACTTGCATTTGGGTGGAAGCAGAGTAAGATCATGCAGAGTATAGAGCAGAGCAATTTCAATATAGGTTTCAACACCTTTTTATCAAAAGAGATGACAAGAAGAATTTTATTACTTATGATTTTTACAGCTATTATTTCAGCTGAAGTTAGTAGAGGTCCAGTGTGTAAGATTAATGGGGATTTACAGGCATAATACGGTGGAAATTGAATATGATGTGATTAAATATACTATTTTCATTAGTGTATAAAAACCTGAAAATAAGAATCATTGTATTTCTGTTACCCTAGAATTACCCCTTTTGTGTCTACAAAGGGTGTGAATCCTTGTCCATGGAGGCTGCCATGTTGCACTGCCATATTTTGAGCTCAGAATAGGCAGAGAGTTTCTCCTATGCGTGTGGAGGAAGAGTGCGAGGCTGAGGGTTTGCACTCTGTAAGCTCACCACTAGATGCCACTAAATCCTACAAACAGTGGTCCTTCAAACAAAAATAAGAGGTCCACAGCCATGCTAGCTGCACTGAGCTTAATGCTAACATCAGCATAATAACACAGTATGATCACACTGACAATGCTAACATGCTAATGTTTAGCAGGCACACTGCAGCTCCTAGTATTAGTACTGTTTAATTGATTCTTCAGTTTAGTCTTTAAAAGGCTATTTTGCTACAGCCCCAGAACTCTTCCTGAACTTAGGTTTTTATATTTATTCTAGTTTTATTTTCATATGAAAATGCATGCTATGTAGTCTATATAGTCTATTCTCATCATTTCATCTAATTTTTACAATTTTTTACTATTAATTATGGCATCTTTCCTAGTTTAAATTAATTTTATTTCTTTTTTACATGAAGCAATTGCTGCACGTAATTTCTTCCTTGTAAAACAGCAGCATTACTTGTATAAAAAGTGCTAAACAAATTACTGTAAGTTTATTGTTACTGTTTATCATGTTAACAAATCTTAGTTTAGCATGTTAGCATATTAGCACTATACATAAATGTCATCTGAGGCTGAAGGGAGTGTCATTAGTTTTTAGATGTAAATCAAAGTATATAAAATCTTGACATAATCGTGACGCTAGATGAAAAGTCGGGGGTTCACCAAAGTTATTACAAGTCACCCTGAGGGGAACCTAAACGTGTATACCAATCCATCCAACAGTTGTCAAAAAATTTCCCTAAAACCTACAACTGTCAACCTCTTGGTGGTGCTGGATGACAAGTCAGAGATCAGAGGATCAGAAATCACTAAGATCCATCCTCTGGGGACCATCACTGTCAAAACTGCGTTGCAATCAATCAAACAGTTGCTGAGATATTTCAGTCTGGACCAGAGTGGTGTACAGATGGACCTACACTGCTATCCTCAGAGCTGTGCTGCTCGCATGGCTAAAAAGGCAGATAAAGACACATGACATAAGGTGTTCACTTGAATATGAGAGAAGACGAAATGAGCGAGACCTTGGGTCACTGCCCCAGTGGAGACTGGCGATAATGACCCGGGCTGAGTGGAGAGCAGATCTCTATAGATCAAGGTAGAGCTGACGTAATCCCAACAGACGTGGCACACGGAGCGGCATGAGAGACAGAACATGGCACGACATTAAACCCAGATCAAAGTGCCTGCTGTCTCCACTACGCAGCAGGCGCCTTCTGGGTCCCCCTCACCATCAACAGGCGGCAGGAGCGCCGCGTTACCCGCCCTCTCGACAAAACTCAAAAGCGCCAGCCTCGGTGCTAACATCTCAAAGTCACGGCAAAGTCAAAGTCAAGAGCCTGTGAGAGACAAACGCGGGGAAGAAAACAAATCTTTTCTGAATGTCTTTGTAGTTCAAAAGACAGGAGTTGTCATTTTCTTTGAGCTTGCGCTTTCAAATGTTTGATGCAGTGAATGACCTAAACCTTGAGGAGAGTGTGTCTGCTGAAAACGTATCTATCATGGCTCGATGGGAGGGAGCGGGGGCGTGCTGAGGCTAAGATGAAGGCGCCAGTTGATGTGCTGAAAGGGAGGGCTGTGAAAAGTAGTAATGAGTGCACCTGGACTAGATTTCAGAGCAGGGAGAACTGTTAAGAGGAGAGGAGAGAGGAGAAGTGTAGGTAAGGGCTAATTATAAAAATAAAGTGCCCCCATTATCCCGGTGCTGTACTGCCCTAGTGAACAAAGCTACAACAGATGGGGTGTCATGGGTAACTGTGCCAATGTGAGCCAAAGCCCTGGAGTGGATGGACCCTGGCAGGGCGCTGGTGGAGCGGCCCTGGCAAGGGGGAGGCACAGCTGCATATCTCGCCCTCAGACACATGTTGACAGTGTTTCTGTAGCCCTGCCTACACTAGTCAAGGTGAGACAGCATGACACGAGGGGAGAGGGAGCGGGAGAGAGCGCTCCACTATGATGGATAGCGTTCTCCATCCACCTCTCCTCTCTCTCCCTCTTAGAAGGCTGGTGACTTTCCAGTGAGGCAATTATCATTGCGGAATGCATAATAGCCTAATTAATTACAGGTGTCAGCGCTGCCTTTGTTTCAGCATGGAGGAACATCATGCCAAACCCGCATCCGCTAAAAAGAGCAGCACTGATGAACGAGCCTTGAACCGCAGCTAGAAGAGCGCAGCTGACGGAGGAACGGGATCTGTGCTGTGGAGACGACTTGAAGTCTGCCAAACAATCCTGCGTCTGTTGCTAACAGAAGATGGATTGGAAACACATGGTGCAGAAATTAGCTCCATTATTTGCTTGATAAATCTGCTGTTGTCAATTGCGGTGCTCGGAGGAAGATCTCAGGTAGGGCCCCGCGCAAGGACGGCTCTGTGGGTAATTTGGTTCCGAGTGGCAGAGACCGGCGCGGCGTTGGTGGCAGTGCTATCAACAATGAACCCCTTACCCGGCGTTCCTGACAAACACGGCATATCATTTGTCCTGTCAGATTTGCCGATTTCATTCATTGTAGGGAGAAAGCCGGAAAGCAGACAATTGGCGGGGAGGGAGAGGAAAAAAAGACCTAACAGGTCCTGCGAAGGAGAGGAGTGAATGATGGGGTGACTAGGGAGGAGAGACAGCGCCGAGATTCCTGTTATTCTCCTCCTCAGCTAAACACAAGCATACATCGGCGCAGAACTTAATAGAACGTCACGTTTGGTGTGTGTAAGTGTGTGTGTACTGTACAGCAGCGTGTGTGTCTTTCTATGGGGGGTCGTGGCGGTAGGCTGATAATCCCTCCACGCCCCCAGGCAGTGGGGGCTCATTGTAGAGTACATTGAGTCTAATAGGAGCGGGCGCTGCAGTTGTATGCAGCTCTGCCTGCTCCCACTGTGAGAAGAGTTTTACATAATTAATGACTGTTGATGTTTCCCAGGTAGTCGCCCGGCAAATTCACTCCAGACTCGGCTGCCACCGTCGTCGGTTCCACCGAGAATGAGCGACACCAGAACAGACAGCTTACATTACAGGCATAAATAAGGCAATTTTGTACAGTGTCTTCAGACATTACTGTGAGGGGGGTTCAGGGCCGATGATTCGACTTGCTTCAGAGAAGCACTCAGAAAGAGCTTTTCTATGTCTCGGAGTCTACAGAGAATTTGCGCTTGATCCGAGTAAAACTGCTTCCTTTAGTGTTTTTATAATTCTGTATGCTGTTGGAGACGCACAGATAGAAGAGCGCCGCCTTTTCAAGATAACAGTTGACGGCTCCAGACGGATGATCACTCGTGTCTGCGCGAATCAGTCTAATCTGAACGTGGATCTTAATACACGTGAGCATGGTGGTCTGGGTTTGTGTGCTCCAGACCACTGACAGTCTGCCGAGGCCTCGGGGCCCGGCACATACTGCTGGGAGGCAGTCCACATTTATACTGGAGCATGTTAAATTAAACATTTAAACACGACACCAAGGGAAGGCTATTTTTTACTGCTCTCGGCCCACTAGTCATTATTAATTTGTAATAACCTTTAAGGCTTTTTGATGTCATACATATTTTACAGAGAGATATCACTCCCAGCCAGACTGGAGAGGGCCTGTCGATGACAGATCACCAGAGTGCCACAGAAATGTGCCTTCATCTGCTATAATTAGGACCAGGTGAAGGTTAAGAGTGATCTTTGGACTGTGGGTGTATGCATTTGTCTATACGCCACCTCACACGCTCATGCATCAGGGCGATGACATGTCAACACCCAAAGATTAAAAAGTGTGGCGGTCCAAAACGAGAGAGGAAAGCAGAGACCGGACAGGGAGAGCGAAGATTTTCCCCAAAAATATTTTCCACCACGTCTTTCTGGCAGCGGCCTGACCATCATTTTAAAACCTTTTTAGGTATTTATGAATGCCCAGTGTAAAGGAGTTCATTTCTGCTGCATAAATCAGCAGAGTGGTTGAACACTGGGGGGTAAGGGGACACATTAACAGCCCACTCTCTGTCTCCTTCATATTCCTCTGTTAGAGGGCTGGCCAAGGCCCATCTTGCTCCCGCTCTGCTGGGAGGTCCTCCATGCCCGCTGGATGCCAGCCTAAAGCTCATGTACGCTGGTGCCAACACGCCACTAAAAGCTGTAAAACAAATGAGCTCTGTTTGGTTAATGTACGCTGATTGACCTCTGCTGCCAGGCATTTGATGTCATGATTGTAATGACCAGCTTTCCTGCCTGATCACTCATATACAATGTGACAGGCACGAGGTGGCATTTCAATCTGAGTGAATGAGGGGCTAATCAGATGAGATCCCTACAACAGCAAGAGCCCATGTTGTTTTCCAACACATATCCTAGCAACTATTGATAACAAACATTCAAAATGTATTTGTCACCATTTCTGAAAAGGTCAGTTTAGCAAAATTACATAAAAATGTGATACCTTATGTAGATATGTGATACCTATCTTATGTAGTGAGGCAGCTTTGGTTTTATTTTCAGGTTTTCAGATATCAGCATCTGAGATTTCTGCTTCATTCCAAATAAAAAATTAGCCTGGGAACCAGATGAATCTGCAAGCACGTTTCATTTGCTCTGGCACATATCAGAGTTATTATAGTATTCACTTTGGTTTCAATTCAGTTCACTTTCAGTTAGTTTAGTAAGAGTGGATTAGTTTTCATAGTTGTAAAGTTTAGTTTTAATTTTTATTCATTTCAGCATTAGTTTTAGTTTTATAATAATAATGAGGGTATTTGTCAAAGGCAGGATTAAAGAGGTTCAAACTGTGAAGGCAATTGATTCACAGTCATCATACACATGCACTGATTGACATAAGAATGTCACCGGTCCAGATTTGAAAAGCTGCATGTCAGTGGCATCACGTTTCCAGGGCAACGCACCAGGCTGTCAAACTAGGCAGCGCTGATCAAATACGAATCAAGAGTCTGTTGCTCCTTTGCCTATTTCTCGTCTCAAACGTTTTCAAGAGTAAAATCTCAGTCTACTGTTTAGCTGTAATTTGAGAACTTTTGTTGCCGGGCCAAGCACTGCCCCAACTTGCAACTGTCACTCATCACATACTTCATTGCTCCGATTGGCTGTAGGTCTAATTGGCAGATGCACCTTGGAAATCAAAAATGATCTGAGAGATCCTAGGCTAATTCAGCAATGCCAGGCTAATAATAATAAATAAAATGCAAAGCCAATGGAACTTCACTTGTAGTGGAGTATCGAACAAGTAGTCATATTTAAAAACTCAGTGACTGTGCAGTTGTTTCAACCTTTTTTTGGTTAACATGAAAGGTGTACTTGCAACCTTTTGTTACATGGTGCATGTCTGTTGTGCATCTATGAGCAGATTAATCAAAGCGTGACTTTCCCCTCTAAGGCTGTTTTATTAAGAGCTAAAGCTATATAGTATTTCAAAAGAGAGAAGAAAATATTAGAAAAGTCTCTTATTTTGTCTGATGTCTTACATAAGGAAGCCTCTCTTGACTCCTAAAATTCATCTGGCAACCCCTTCTCAGATTGAGCATGATTGATTATCAACAGTTTTCACAGTGGCTTTTTTTCAGAAAAATATGCACAGTAGAAAATGTTGACAGTGAGATCTGTGGATTGTCCTGAGTAAGAAGGACATTGTTGAAAGACATACTGTTTCTGAACGTCTGAAGAATTCTCTACTGCAAGGACCACCGCAAAAATATGTTGTATTGAGCTGGAGGCAGAAATCTGCAAGATATACATTTCAAAACTTGCACAATTAAAACCAAATCTATTTACATCATTATATACCAGAGGAGGTAGATGAGAAGTATGTCTTTTTGTCATTTGCACTGCAAAATCAAAAACACATACTTTACTTTCTGGCCTTTAAAGCTACTTATTCATCCATCTCTCTATCCATCCATATAGTTTGGTGAGTTTTGGAGATATCAGAACTAGATGGCACTTGGCTTGTGGTGCTCAAAGTGCCAAAAAATACATTTGAAAAACTACGCAGCAGTGTCTCTTTCCAGACATCGTGACCCAGTTACTCAAGATAATCCACAGACCTTGTTGTGAGCTGAGTCTGTTGTGACTACTTTGTTTCTACCAGAAATAGCACAACAGGTAAAATATGTCATTTTGATTTTGGGGTGAACTGTCCCTTTATGTGAATTACAAGGCAGGAATGCTGCAGAAATATTTGTTTCGCTTCACAATAACCATTCTTTTTGTTACATCATTGTGAAGCAGACATTCAGGAGCACTAAATCAATCTTAAGCAGCCTCAGAAACAACTCTTCAGCAAGCTTTATATATAGGACCTGACTTTAGTGGTTATCTATTGGATGCTGAGCGTTACATAACCCTCCATATGCTCAGAGTGTAGGACAATTCCATACGGGTTATAAATAAAGAAACCTGACGCACGGCTGCAGCCACTGTGATTTGGGCAAGTTCTCACATGGGATGTCATAGTTCTGCAGTGCTAGCCCCACTGCTATTTCAGGCTCTGCCTCATTAGAACATCCGCCGTGAGTGAACAAAAAAAAAAAAAAATAACAGACTGTACAAAAGACATTTCATTAGGGAAGAGAAAGCATGAAGAGAACGTTCACCCTCACAGCCGCAGAGCGTTCGGCGCTAAAACTCCACGCGTTTACTACATTAAGGAATAGATGCACAGTGAAGTGTCACCAGGTAGGCTTCAGAGATCTGTGTCACATGATCCCCCACACAGAGGAGGTCTGCAGGCCTCGCTGACAGGGGCACAAACACGCAACCTGCCACAATGACTGCAATTACCCCATATCCACTGCCTTCAGCGGGGGGGAGAGCGTGTGTGTGTCTAAGTGTGAGAAAGTGAGTCGGGACATGCGATTATGCATGTAAGTGTGAGTTCTGGCATGAGAGAGGAGGGGGAGAAAAAAATACACATTATTGCGTGACTGCCTGTACCTGCCTCTGTGACTGTGTGTGTGTGTGTGTGTCAGAGCGTGGTTTGGTGTGTGTCTGTGGAGGCCCCTCTCCTCACACCACAGCGGCTGGCTAATTTAGTTAGGGAATAGCTGGCTGTCCTTCAGGTGAATGGACAGAGATTGGTCTCAATATGAGATGTAATAAAACAAGCCCATCACTGGATCTCACCGCACCTTCGGCTGTCCTTCACATGTCTCGCCAGAAGAAGACACACGCCCACAAACGCGCATATACACACATGCTGACACACACACACAAACACAACCCGAGGAGGCCTCCACGGTTTGCTATTTTGAAGAAAGCCATGAAACAAATATTACTTTTTTCAGTTATTTTAGAGCCTACCTTCTATTTATTTAATTTATCACCACTGGCACTCGGACAATATATCAATATTATACCAAATTTACGATTTGACACTAGATATTATTATATTATTATACCGTGATATGATATAAATGTCTTCCTGGTTTTTAAAGCTTCATTACAGCAAAATTATGGAATTTTATGAACTTACCAGACTGTTCTAGCTGTTCTATTATTTTATTTTACCCACTTTATCATTATAGCCACATTACTGATGATTATTAATCAAATTCTTTTGTGTTAAAATATGTGACAGCACCAACAGTCATCCTACAATACTGTTCCAGTATCGATAAATATTGACAGAGGTATTTTGTTTTTTAATATTAACATCTTCACAGACACTTATGCAAAATCTACATCTCAGTTATCATAAAAATAATGGTAATTCTGTGACAGTAACTCATTTCAGCAAAATCCACATACAGTATTCAAGTAAAAATACTTGTAATGCAGAAAAAAAGCCACTGTGAGGGATCTATTATTAGATACTGCATTTTTAAATTGTTAATACTGATGTGGTAACGTGCGAGTATCACTTAGCTGTTTGAGATGGAGCAAGTTTCAACTATTTTATTTACAGCTCGATGGTCTACTGGTTCCCAACCTACAGTAGCTGTCCTCCCAGAGGTCACAAGATTAATCTGAGATGTCTTGAGATGATTAATGGGGCAGAAATTAAGAAAAAAACAAAGTTCTGCTACACAAATTAATATTAATTTTTGGCACTCTTCTATAATCTTCAGGGTTGTGTAGTAATGCATTATTAAAAAAGTACATGAGTAAAAAAAAGTACTAACAATTTATTTTCATGTCCCCTTTTTAAAACCGCACTTCTGCTCTTTACATAAGTATATTTCTGAGACAGTAATCTACTTTTTACTTTGCTGCATTTACCATTTATATCTTTATACAACTCTCATGTCATGTTTTTTAAGTATAACCTTCATCTTTGATAGTATTGATATTAATTGATATTGTAGCAATTCATCAGCGACAAGGAGCCCCAAATAACTCTGCCTTTTTTTTTGCAATTTGTCACAAGACAAAGAGGTTGGAAAGCACTGCTTTAATCTGCTTTAATCCAATTTATTGTATTTTATATGCTTATTATATGAAAATCTATCTGATGTGACTCAGTCAGAAATCATGTTCATGGATGAGATAATAAGAAGTTTAAAGAAGTTTTATTCAAGTTAGGTTTAGCTACATTTACAAACTTCCTTCCTCGCTCTCTGATGTATCCGACATATTCCGTGTTCCCAGAATTTCTTGCAACTAGCTAGCAACAGCTAGCAGGAAACGCACTGTTAACCTTGAATAAATGACATATTTCTCTGTGTTTGAACATTGTTGGAAACGTGGAACTACTACTACTAACAACATATATAACATATGTTGAGCGTTCTTAGACATTTTAATGTGGGAAAATTATATATAACAACTTTAATATTTTAATATGAACTCGCATTAACATAAGATAGAACTTTATTAATCCCAAAAGAAATTCTTGTGCCACAGATTGATCAAAAATAAAAGTAATTTAAGAATAAAAACAAATCAGTAATAAACAGAAAGCATGTAAAGGGTAAATGCAAAAAGCAGTCCCTAATTGAACAACAATAACAGTGAGATAAGTTAAGCAAAAAAGTAAACTAAGATCAACTAAAATAAGAAAGTAATATTAGTTAAGTTAAAGTTAAGTAATATTTTACCTGACATCAAATAATTTTTGCATGAGTAATTTTGCGCATGATCTTGAAGTAATATTGCACATAATATTGATATTATTGTTCTAGTGACTACTGCTGTCAAATAAATGTAGTGGGATGCAATACTTCAGTCTGAAATGTAGAAGTATGAAGTGGCATGAAATACTTAATAGTGCTATTAAACCCTGCATGTTCATTTCATCCAGGGAGCTGCTGGAGCCCATCATGTCTCCTGTATACTAACTGAGTCACAGTGTCTCTGTGTAAGGACTGAAGCATGGCCGACTCCACCTGTCCTCCCATTTGGCTGCAGCCGACTCTTGCTCCTTCCTGCCAGCTGTTATAGCGTCCAGGGGCCTGCATGGTGACCAGCAGCTTTTTATTCCCCCCTCTGGCTGTCCCCTCAGCCCCACTCCAGGCTGGAGCCCCTCGCTCCAGAAGAAGTGCTGGAGCCTTCCCACTAAATCCACCGAGACCCAATTACAGGGACTGCAGGAGAAAATCACGAGGAGATGCAAAGTTACTTTGCTTTAATTGAGGATGTGTTTAACACTCTCCTCGGGCCACCGTGGCCACTTTATGTCTTGGATGAAACAGAGAGCCCTGCAGTGGGACTTAAAAACATATATCTGTTTGTGACAAAGGCAAAGAACACTCTGATCTGTGGGCTTAGATATTTAAGGGCGGCGGGTGTGATTTAGGACGTCGTATTTCCACTGTAAAATAAGAATAAAACAAGCAGATTGCTTTAAAGTGTAAAAACATGTGATTTGTGGCGAAGAAGCAACACTTTAATGTGGGGTGTACATTAGAAGAGTTGCTCCCCTCCCTGGTAAAGAGAGTTAACTTCACTCGCAGCTGCTTGTTTTAATAGAGCCACATGTTAATTAGTATTGTAGTTAATCCCATATTAGAGAGACCCAAACTGTCAGGTCATATTATAAACAATCGGTCCTAATGTTCGTGCATGTGACATTTGGAGCTGCTATCTCTTCTAGCAAAATGTTCCCTAGGTACTAATTGGCCTACTTTACGCTGTCTTTCTTTGAATTGCCAGTTTCTTTATCATTTAGGATATTAGCCTTGACAAGCATCATCCCATACAGCATAGGCCCACTAAGAGCAGAGACGAGCTGCATCTTTTCTTTTTTTGCAGAGGGACAGCAAAAAATGGGAATAAATGATTTACACTAGCATGTAATACTGCGAGATCTACCTTCATGGGATATTAAATACAATTTGAAAGAAGAATAAAAGTTCAAACACTTAGCCAGCAGCAAAGTAAGTGTAACTTTTCTCTGCTTGCATTATTTAAGATAGGCTCCATCATTTTATCAATCTATCGATCTCTCACCAGAAAGATGAAAATGGAAAAATAATGAGGCCGATGAATGCTGTGTAAAGAACATCAATGTGCAAAATTTAATTATCTGCGCTGGAAAGAGAAGGAAAAATGTGTCGGCTGTTTTCTAAAACAAAAAAAAAGTGGGGAAAAAAGGAGCAGTTAATATTTTTCCCTCTCTGCATATTTTAATTACCAGATCAATCATAACTACGTACTGCAGTACTGCAGAGAAAAGAAAATTGCAAGTCTAAATGAAAAACAATAGATTTGCTTTAAAGTCTTCGCTCTTTTGAAGTCTAAATTAAAATTTCAGGTGCCTTTACAAGAGCCTTCTTCAGAAAGTTATGATATTTAATTAGCGTGTTTAGATTTTGCTGAAATTAAACTTCACAGCCGAGCATCATGTGAAATGAAGACTGGTATTCCCAGGCTTTCAGCAGGGGGGGAAACACCGCCGATGAACAGAGGGAATTAAATCACTTCAGCACATGTGGGCTGTGTATCCTCTGACAGAAGCTCATGTTCTTTTTGACTTGTGCTGCCACCGGCTTGATCTGAGGCTGGGTCTCGCTGTTCAATGGAGCAGAGAAACAACTTTGCTCTCCGACTGTCTGTGCAGCTCCTGTATTCTGCGCCTTGAAATCGGAGAATCGCGCCGTAGAATTGGCGGAGCAGCTCTCCCCGTTCCGCCTTTTCCTCCTCGCATGAGCTTTTCCTGGTTGTGCGAGCACTGATGTTTATTTCTCCTGGCATGTCCTCGCCGGCGCTGAGCCACCGATTTCACACATTTTTATTGGCTAATTTGACTGTGCTCTTGCCAGCAGCTGAGAGTGAGCCAGGAGTCAGAGATCCTCGGAGACAGTGCTACTGCTACTGCTAGTGTTGCTGCTCTCTCTGGCTGAGGGTGCCTGGGGGAGGGTGGGGTGGGGGGGGGAAGCGGGAGAGAGGGGAGGGAGGCTCTCACCTGTCTCATAACAAGTAGTTGACCATGTTAGACTGAGGCGAGTTCGGTCTTAGAGACTGCCTCTGAGATTAGTTACTGTCTGCTGCTGGTGAGTGTCTGTTTGGCGAGGGGTCAGGAGGGGAATGTGATTGCCTGTCTCTTAAGGTGACAGGGGTTTAGAGCGGCGGATGTACACCCAGTCAGACGCCCAATAGGAGCGGTGCAGCCAGCACTATGCGTGCGTCCATCCTCAAACATGGCTAACATTTGCACAGCAGCGGCAGTCAGGCGTGACGTCTCCGGGCTCTGAGGTTTGTGCTGTCAGGACGGTAGAAATTAAACCTGGCACTGCAGAGCAGAATGTGCTGAAACTCATCAATTCCACATGGCTAGAGAGCCAAGTGCCTATTTATAACACCCCCCCACCCCCCTTCTTCTTTACCTGGTGTGCATCCCTGGCTCTAAACACGCATCCATAATGATGAATACACCCAACTGGGACGCTCCGACAGGGCATCAGTCAGGACAGGAAAACAAACACGCCAACACACACACACCATCAGATCACAGCACAGCAGAGGAGGGATAAGACTGACACTGGGAAGGCTGATGGAAAGGTTGAGGCGTCTCAGCATAAAAACACCCAGCAGAATCACAACAATCAGTCACCACACAGGAAACAAACAAGGGCAGTCAGATATATTAAACTTCTTCAAAAGGCCCAATCTGCAGCTGAAATGTGGCGTGCCGCTGGTGAAATACTGCCACCCAACTACCAGGCTTTTTTTATGTAGTCATTTACTGAATTGATGATATTTCATTTTAAAAGTGTCTGTCTAAACTTCTGAGGAACAGACTGATGGCATTTTGCAGGAATTCTTGAGTTATGCATTTCTGTTGTGGAAGAAAAATGTGTTCATTTTTATAATGTTTGCAAACACTGGAGACACAAATGACCTGTGTTTTCTGATTTAGTCAAGAGTTGTTGTTGTATTGGATTTGTTTCATTTAAAGCTTTAAGAGTACTGCATGTAACTTTGGAGAAAAGAACACATTCCTCTTTCATGTAAAAAGCTAAAATGATACCTGAACTTTGCATATCTGCAAAGCTTTTAATTTATATTATTAATATTATTTTAACAGCTGTATACTTTTACCTCTGTATGGATGGATCATTGATTAATGATGATTAATCACTGATGTACGGCCTGGCTTAGGTTAAACCCTGTCCAAGTGCCATAGAACATGACTTTGCCATTGACTGTGGGGGGAAAATGGTATATGGGACACCACAGGGTCAAATTTCAGGGTTATCAAATTCCATGGATCATGGATCGGTGTACAGACACAAGTATTCACCAATATAATACCAGCATTTTAGGCAGTATTGGAGGAATTATCAGGAAAACCCTGCTTTATTTGCTATGACCAGAAGCTTGTAGGGACTATTGCAAGCTTATGTTTGCGGAACACAAAGCCAGTTTTTGCTTTATTCGTACAAACTGAAGAGGTATGTCTGTAGCTGATAACACTGTAACATATGTATATGACAAAAGTATGTTACGTAGTAAATGGTCAAAGTTTGGATAGGTCTAGGAAAGGGTTTAAATAAGTATATTAGTAATGTAATTATGTATGTTAGAGGACAATTTGGTAGCAGTGAGCTTGCAAACTACAAGCACTTCATCTCACTCAGCCTTTCCAGGCATGTAGGAGGATACATCTCTCAGTCTTAAAGAAAAGACCCAGCTCTTTCGTGAACACCTCTGCACTTTATAGAGTGCAAAAAATATTTTTTCAAAATAAAAAAATCTGATGCATCCTATGCACTCTATGCATTGCCTCTTGCACTGCCTGTAGGCACCTATGTGCTATCAGACTTGAACTTTGCTTCATGGCACTTATGTTGTTTAGTCCTGACTAGATCTTTGCTTGTGTTGTATTAGCTCTCAGATATAAGTTGCTTTGGATAAAAGCTAAATTAAATTGGAAATTAGAAATGTAGAGCAAGTGCTTGGTTTGTACATATGCTGGGCTACTCTAGAAACATGGCGGCATGGCAGCAGATATTAAGGACTCATTCTAAGGTAACAAAAACTCAACCATGCTTATCTTATGCACTGGACCAGGAAGCTAAGGACAAATGTAGAAAGAGCAACAAAGTTTGTGATAGGAGAAGGACGGGTAGGATACTTTGAACTTTCACCAAAACAATAATCTCCTTTTCTTTTCAGCAATTCCCCAATTCCCTTGGATTATCACAGAAAACAGAAACAAGAAACTACCATAAATAGGACCAATCAAATTTCAATCATTGGTATACTACTATAACTACTGCAGCTAGCAATATACACGCTGATTGTTAGGAAGTGATTTCAGACACATATTTCTTTTATTCTATCCAGTTTCTCTCTTTTTTCCTCTTGTCTTAGTACAATCATTAAATGGAGTCAAGCAGCTAGTGCAAATTTTTGGCTCAAATTAAGGGATGCATCGTTATCTCAATTTGCACTGCCTGGAGCAGAATTTGCATCTGTTTGCATTGAATTTATAGGCACTCAAAACACTCAGTCCACATTATGTTTTAGCATATATCATAATTCTGTCATTGTCATTGTGGCCACGGTGGCCACTGTTCAGCAAGCGTTACATAGGCTCACTTTAAAAGAGTTTCGAACAGATTGGGTCAATAAACAGAAATACAACGGGTAACTAACTGAATATAAAAAAGGAGCTAATTGTAAATGGTCTGCTGAACGGTTTTCTGAGGATAAAATGGATCTGTGAAAATAAATGAGCGTGCCTCTCAAAAAGCAGTGCTGCCTTTAAAATAAGACTAAAAAAAGCCTTCGTCTGGGTCGTTTGTTAATTTGTCAATGTATGGACTTTGGCATTAGATAAGAAGACGTATTAGAGGTAAGATGGACAGTTGTACAATATTTGATCCAATATCCACATATAAGCTTGTTTGTCTTTGACTAATCATAATCAATAAAAGTTAACTTTAAAGTAACACAGACTGAAACAGTAAGTGAAGAGAAGTGCGTTAAGGTTGGGTCAAAGCGGCTTTTCTGCACTGATGTGGAGAACAGGCGAGGACATTCACCCTCTGGAGATGCAGAGGACGTGAAAGACTCAAGGAAGGTATTATCTAATGTCCAATTACACTCCTACGCCCCCCCACATCCTCCGCTCTGTCTCTCCTCTCCTCTCGCTACCTTCTTGCCTCCCACCTTCCTTCCCTCTCCTTAGTATGAAGAGGACACAAGTGATAAACCAGGAGCAGAGAGCCGGTGGTTTACATGGCCCTGGAGCCCATTATGTTCCCCACAATAGGGCTGGAGGCCTGGACGTGCTGTGAATAGGTAATGGCCTGGAGATCCTGGGCCTGGCCTGCTGCTCAATGAGCCTGAGACAGCCGAGCAGGAGACGGGAGACGGGCATTAGAGATACCTCGTCAGCCCAGTGTGGAGCAGTCTGGTCGTAGCCGGGGGGGGAAGCAGGGGCGGATGGGAGAGTGGGAGTGAGTGAGAGGAGTAGGAGGGTGTCGTAAATGCCCCTTACATAAGGTAGGGCATGAATAATAACACAAAGGGAATATTCAGAGGTAACTGTGAGGCAGGGATCTGGTTTATTGGCACAGAAATATGGGCCTATAATATACAATATACATAGGAATCAACACTAACTTGATTTTAAAACTGTGCGCAGACAAGAAGCAGCTTTTGCATCACACTGTATGACTCTGCTGCTCGCTTGTTTCCGACCCCACCTTCCCAAGTTAGCCATCCATTCAAGCAATCTGTACCTAATAACCGCAAGGTTTAGCCCATGATGAAGATCTGTCTTCATTGAGCTGGAAAAGCTGTAGCGTCGCCGAGCATTTTTCCTAACGGCGCAGTCCCTCATCTATGAAAGTGCCATAGAGCCCCTCAGACAATTAGGCAGGGAAAAGCTTTATGACCGTTAGACTCACTCAGTGAGCGGCACTCTCACCGCCAGCACCGCCAGGAGCGCTGGCTCGTGCAGAAAGGTAATTACGGAGCCTCTCATAATGACACGGAGGAAGCTTGCGTCATAACACCCACAGCCTTTTATCATAGCGCTGTAATTAATTATCATCCTTTACTCTTTGATTCATTCCACTATTCATAACATATTCATACATTCAAGAGAAATTATCATTTCCTTCAGGAATTAATCAAAAGGAGGAAGAGCTGGTCGTCTCTCGATGGATGATCAAAGACGGTGTTTGTCTACCTCGCCGCGTGGCGGGCGAGCTCAGGGCAAGGCACTGTGGGCAAGGTCTCTGAAAACACTGAAACACTCTGCTCGCCTCTTTCTCGACTCTGGCCAGATCGTCTTCCAAAGTGCTTTACACGACTGCATTTAGGCTGAAAACACAGCTGAAGATGTTTCTAATAAATGAGACCAGTACGTCTTTTTCTGTACATTATCCCTCATTTCATTCGTCATTCTACGGCATATTATCTGACAGGGTAGATTATTAAAAAACAAAAAACATAGGGTTGGGCAATGTATGGATACTATATCAATACTGTGATATCGCCTCAGATTTTGGGCACCGTTACATCATGATATGACAGAAGTTTTGTCTTTTCCAAGTTTAAAAGCTGCATTTCAGTAAATTGATCATTGTCTGAACTGTTCTAGCTGTTCTATTACTTGTTTTTAACCGCTTTGTCATTATATTCACGGCCAACACTTGATAAAAATCATCATTAGTATTTGTTAATGATTACCAAATGATTTGAATTTAGTAACTAGCAATAATGTAGAAATCATTACACAGAGATGAACCAGATATATGTAACACTTCGCTAGTGGTTATCACTTTGTAACTGCCTACAAACATTATTTGAATGGCTAGTCAAAAGTTGCAACTGATGATTATAATGGCTCACGCACTTACATACTTTAACTAATTTACGGTGTGTTACATTGCATTCTGTTTCCTTTGTGTGCCTCTTTTGCGTGTGTGACAGTCTACCTGCATATCGTCACAGTTTGACACGAGGGGCCACTGACAGAGCTGCTGTATTTGATGAGTTGGACGTGAGAACGTGGGCGTGAGAACGTGATCTGTAAATGGTTCATCATGATTAAAAAGCATATAGAATTATTACTATTAGTATTATATTATTGGTTGTTTGTTAACAGTAAAATATCTATGAACTAAAGTTTAATTAACTATCAATTTACAGTTTATTATGATTTGTGAGATTTGATTTGGCCATATCGTCCATCCCTAAAACAACATAATGGTCGGCTGATCAGCTCTGTACAACGAGAAGAAAGTTGTAATAGTACAAGCTCAGAAAATATGCTTTTTAATAGCCTTCTTTCTACCTTTCCTGAACATGACAGGTCAGTCATACAGGGAAGAAGCAGCAGCCATTTTGAGATCTCTATCCTCGGTTCCAGTTGAAAAAGCTGCTGTATAGTCAAAATACCTCCCGTGCTCTCATAGAAAACAACCAACAACAATAAGATGCATAAAAACGTTGTCTTCCCCCACATCATCACTTCCCAACCTCAGGGGAAGAAATGGCACAGTTAGACTCATAAACAGGTGTCCACCGGCCCCCAGTTCGCAGCGCTTTAATAGCTGTTTGATGTTTTTGATGTCTAGTCAGCTCAATCGTACCTTGCTGCTTGATAATGAGGGCCAATAATGATTCCTGAGCTTGAGGGGTTAATGGTATGTAACCGGCAGAGCTGCTAATTACACGTTACAAACTATTTATCAGAATCTCCATCTGCGCAAGCACCACAACTCTCATTGTGCACGCTAAATTACTCCACGGATTATCATTGTAAAGCAAGTTTCAGTAATTAGGGACCCATACTGCTGTTTTCTTTTTCTGAGAGCACCAAACGACATCAAGAGGAGAGGAGAAAAATAGAATGACTGGTTAATTTGGGCCTGATATTCAGATTGGTACAGGCCGGATGTGAGGAGGAAATCTGCCTCTGCTGAAGAAGGGGGAAAAAAAAAGGATACAAACGTACAAGAAATCCGTCACTGTTTTTTCTTTTTCTCCGCCTCACAAAAGGTTTATCCTGAGGGGAGTTTACACTCTAAAGTGAGAGGGAGGTGTAAATTGCGTTGAGAAGCCCACATAGTCTTGGTGCGACTTGGTGCAGGCTGCTTTCTGTACGTTCAGATGGCGGCGAGATCTTGTGCGAAAAGTTGTGTGAACGGTGTGGTCCGACGGGCCCGTCTCTCCAGCGATCGGTTATTTGAGAAATAACTGTCATATCCCACAGCCCCAAAGGTGTGCCTGAGACCACGGAGACATGTACCATCTCCTCCGCTTCGCCGTAAATTTTTATTAAAATTACCTTCATTATAAGACAGTGTTCATTATAAAACCAAAAACGCCGGTCTCCCAGGGCCCTGTGGATTAATAAGGACAGCGGTGTATTTTAAGCCGTAAACTCAGCTCCTCACTGTCCTTAATCTCCTTCCTACTTCACAAGGCCAAATTAACACCTCTCCTCAGCTCTGACGGGACCTCATTAGCAAACTTCCAGGGAAAGAAAGAGGAGAGCAGAACGAAAAAGAGGAGAAGAAGGAGGGAAGCGACCAATGACAGCCACCAGCTCTGGGATTAACCCTTTCTCCTCCTCCAGCTCCACGGAAAAAACTAGGTCGGCAACGTGTTTCTAATCAGTCGCCTGGTTAGCGATAATTAGAAGGCGAGATTGGACGGGAGAAGAGAGAGAAAGTGGGTGGGGAACATTGAAATGAAAAAGAAAAGAAAGAGAACCTGTCATGTCGCAAACACTTCAAAGGAGCCGACTTCTCCTTTAGAAGTGGCATGATGAGGGTCCAAATACCATGAGGCACTCCTCTGGGCCTCCGAACTGGGAGGAGGAGGGAGGGAGGGGAGGTTGGTGGAAGCGAGGACCCAGTTCTTTCTCACATATATGCATCCTTGCAACACACACACACACACACACACACACACACACACACACAGACACACACACACGGCCAGGACTTTTCTATCGTTCACCACCTGTACAGTGCAGCTGCGGGGGAGCTTTAGTCTATCCCAAACCACACAGCCAAACAAGCACATCCAACTCCACCTTCTCCTCGCATTCCTCCCCCTGCAGCAGCAGGTCGAGGTCCCACAGCTTACACTGAGGTCGTGAAGACTACCGCTGGGTAAAGTTCACAAGCCTCCGCAAGCTGTTTGACATTACCAATAAGGTCAAAGTGTATCAGAAAACACCAGAGGATTATATTATTATGGTGTGCCGAGTTGCTCGCTGCACCTCGAGATCAAAAAAATAGCCGGGGATTTTTTTTTTTTTTTCCTTCTCCTTCCACCGCGAGCTGGCTTACTTATCAATGTGCAGAACATAAGCCTGTGTGGAAGTTACACAAGAGAGACCAAGAGGTACCCAGAGAGGCCTGCAGCTAACAAGGAAAAAAAAAAATCATCGCTCATTATCAGCCATCTATTTTATCTACTATGAAACATCTCTAGACTCCCAGTTGTCAAACATCAATGGTGCTTAAATTAATCCTGTGGGTTCCTGTTTGCACAATAAAGATATGGAAGGGTGCTTCTGATATTTGTGCGACTTTACAGTAGAGTAATTGAATTAGCACACAAATCAACCACAGAGTATTGCGGAGTGTAGTATTGAAGAATGTGATAGCTCCTGCCAGGGAACACGGCTGCTTGGGCATAGTCAATTATAAAGCATTAAAAAGAATCTGCCAATAATCACTTCCAAGAGAACTGAACAATCCATGCTGAGTGTTCTCATGTTTACCGATGATAGGGCTTTCAGGTTAGCGCTGAGCGGGAGTTTAGAGGGGAGAGAGCGAGACTGAAAACATATTTGTGGTATCATTTCCATAAGCCTCTGCTTTGCGGACCATAACGCAGCTCACAAATGTGATTTATGACCTTGGTTTAATGGCTGGAGCAGAGTCTTGGTAGGTATCAGATGACTTTTTCAATATGGCGACGTCAGAGGGGGCACGGTGAATGCACCATCACAACAGGAAATGAGGGCTTGTCTCGGCCAAGAAAATATGAGAAGCCAGATATCTGATCATCTAATGGCAGATAGATGCTACTTCACTTTGACAGAAAAGGCATCAGTCAATAAGCAGCAGATGAGCAGTAGGACGAGAAGTATGCTGTGGATTCCTCACCCTATCTATCAAATCATTCATTCCACAGGCGCAGACATCTGCGCTGGTCAATGTACATACAATATCCAGCAGGAGTGGCTCTTGTTTCAGCATGTTAGAATGTGGAGCAAAGAAAGCTGAGGAAATCATCAATAAAAATACATGCTACAAATACTTTCCATGTTTTAAGGCTCATTTACGATTAAAGCTATAATATTCAACATTCCTGCAGAAAAATGTCTAAAACGTGAGACGTGGTATATATTTTGTTGAGTTGTGTACATTATCCCAAATGTTTCCAAAAATGTTCAAACACAAAGAAATCTGTAATTTATTTAAGGTACCAGCGTATTTTCTACTAGCCAGGACTAATTCTGGGAAAAAGAGTGAGGAAGGACACTGGCGAATGTGACTGAAAATAATGTGAATAAAACTTTAAAGGGACAGTTCAATGTTTTTCCCCCTGGCCTGTAGTGCTGTTCATCCATCTACATAGTTTTGGTGTGAGTTGCAGAGTTTTGGCAATACCGGCTGTAGAGATGTCAGCCTTCTCTGCAATATAATGAGACTAAATGGCACTCAGCTCGTGATGCTAAAAGCACCAAAAAAATACATTTGAAAAATTCAAAACCAGCGTCTTTCCAAAAATCATGACCCGGTTACTCAACACAATCCACAAACGTAGTTTCTATATGCAACTGCTCACAAGGTCTGTGGAGCATTTTGAGCAATAAGGTCATGATTTCTGGAAAGAGACACTGCTGTTGAGTTTTTCCAATTTGTTTTTTCTGTTGGTGCTTTGAGCAGGGAACCACAGGATTAGTGTCTTCTAATTCTATTATACTGGAGAGAAGGCAGAAAACCCCACAGATGATATCTCCAAAACTAGACAAGTCATATAGATGGATAAATAGCATTGCTGGTCAGAGGAAAAGTATGTATTTTTGATTTTTGAACTGTCCCTTTAACACTACCTCGTCTATGAACATGACATCTGTCTGAGTCATGGCAGATCGATTTTATCAGCTATGTTGGCAGTGAACTCCCATGATCCCACACAACTTCACAACATCATTAAACATCTTTAGTTATTGTTTTAATGTGAGGGACCCCTAGTGGCAGAATTTATATATTGTGCGTCTAACACTAGATACGCATATGCATACAGACAGAGCCCTCTGTTCTTACTCTACATTCATTTTGTCCTTATGCATGTGTATACAGACAAAAACAGAGCAGTGCCACCTATATCTCAAGCAAGACATGACCACAGGATACAACAAAGAAGTTCTTGTCACGATGCGTTCAATGGTCACACAGATCACCACCGTCTGCCCTCGATTTTCCCACTTTCTCAAGTGGTACCGTATTACAACCTCCTCCAGCATCACCATGTTTGTTGTCAGAAGCTTGTAACTTTGAACTTTTGACTTTGAGTGGTGCCCTCTAGTGGATGCATTGTTTAACGTCTATGCCAATTCATAGGACGCATCAAGGTTATTATAGTTGACTAAAACTTAACTAAACAACAAAACTAGGTGTGAAAATGACTTTAGAAAACACTTTAAACAAAAGACAACTAACTGAAATAATACTGTGCATTCACAAAAATAATCAAAAATCATTTAAAATGCTTTCACAAAGGGTTTGTATTGTAATACCTATTCTGAACTTCTTAAATCTTGCCTGACAAATATCCCCCATATTATAACAAAATAAGTAACACGGAAACTAATAAGAACTAAACTAAACTAACTAAACTAAAACAAGCTAACCCACCCTGGACACTAACGGAAACTAAACTGAGTTGAGAACAAAAAATAAAATAAAAATAAAAACCAATGAAAAATACAAAACTATAATATCTCTGGGACACATTGAAGTACATCACGTACTCATTATGTTGTTTCAGACCGATGTATCTCTCTTCTTACATAAAGAGGGCATAAATGAGCCTTGATTCTGCTGAATGTGTATCTGTAAATGCTTCATATATCTGTAGAATGCACAGACATGTGACTCACCTGGGCCTGGAAACTCTTGAGAACAGGTGCCACCATCTCCCGGACTTCCTATGCACACAGACAAAAAAAGTAAACTCAGTCTCAGCATTTTCTCCTTCGCAGATGCTCCACCTGTTTAGGAATCAGTCTCGCCCCGCTGAGGCACAAACGGCTCCGCAGAAAAAAAACGAGAGACTGAAAATCTTTAATGTTAATGGATTCTTTCCATAGCTCCTCTTACACTGCATGTGTGTGTGAGTGAGGTATGTTGTTATGGGCTGTGGGTATTAGTGGTTAAACCTAAAGGGTTTGAGTGGGCATGTTTGAAAAGTGGGGCTTTCCACTAGCTTGCGTTTAGAGCTCAGAGATCCAGACTTGTGCGAGCTCCCACAGCCTCAGGTAAGGGGATTGTGCTGCCAGTGGTGACAGCCTGATCCTGTCTTAAACGCCTGTATTATACTGACAAGATTACAGCACTACACTACATACTCGGGCTGAGATAGGCAGGCAGCATAGCCACAGCAAATAGCCTGAGGGCTCATTTATAAAATATAAAAATATTCTCTTTGACTTCAGCTTAGATGTCAATGGATGATCATTTCAAAGAAGATGATAAAAAAGGACAAAATCATATCTGTATCATTCATAGATTTTGCTTTTCATGTATTCAGTTCAATCCCCCTTAATTGCCATTTTGCCTTACAAAAGTAAAGGTGGAATGAGGTCTCAGCACATCCTAAATGTAAAGCAGAATATGGAAAATAACAGTGATGCATAGACAGCAAACTTGAAAGAAAAATCCCAATGCAGTATTAAAAACAGTAGTGTACGTCAAATATTATGACTGCTATAGTATTAACATGAAAAAGTTAACATATTAATTGATCAATTGCAGATGTCAAGTACATAAAATATTAATCTGAGAGACAGAAGCAATCATGTTGATAGTAAAAGAGCTTCTATGTTACACTTAGTATAAACTTGGGTGTCTAGTCCTGCTCAGGGAGGTGGAGTATAAAAGGATTTTGCTCTAAGTAGTGCCATTTGCATGTGTGCTTTATGGTCTTTAGAGGGAACGTAACACAGAGGGAGTTTTGTACCAAAAACACTTTGATTCTGGAAGATCTCCACTTCATTTGGCTAACTCAGACTGCTGAAGCCTCATATTAGCTTGGGCTGAACTTTAGAATGCATTTTGGCAAAGAACGACGATTGTGGATTTTGTCCCTAATCTCTCTCATTGGAATCACTTAAGAAAGGATCTTTTCACGGCCAGTATAGGCAAAAAGAACAATTGCAGCAAGCAAAAATTCTTTTGATATACATATGTGCTGCTGAGCATTGTTATAAGACAGACTTAAGGGGCAGTTCATATTTTTCCTCGGGCCTCTAGGGCTGTTTATCCATCTAGATGGTTGCAGAGCTTTGAAGGTCTCGACCATAGAGATGTCTGCCTTCTCTCCAATATAATGGAACTAAATGGCATGCAGCTTGTGATGCTCAAAGCACCAAAAAATTAATTAAAAAAACTCAACAGCAGTGTCTCTTTCCAGAAATCAGGACCCAGTTATTCAAGATAATCCACAGACCTTGTTAGGAGCAGTTTCACGTAGGAACTATTTTCTTTCTACCAAACTACACCCGCAAACTATACCAACGCTCTAACTAGCTCAGTGGTGCTAACGTTACAGCTCAGTGGTGGAGAATGGCAATAATAATTAATAAATTAATAAAGCAATTACAATTACTGAAATTTAAATGGGCTTGTTACTCGTTTTGTCTTATGTGAAAACAGTGGACAACTGCAGAGGACAGCAGACATAACAAACAAACGCAGCTTATTCCTCAGTCTATGATGCAACATCACCCAACTTTACTGTGGCGCTAGACAGTTCAAGCAATGTGAGCTCGCTTTTTAACAAACCTTGTATGTCCAGAACCATCACGCCTCAGGAAATAACAAAAAACCACCAAAGTGTAGCTTACATATAGGAATGCTAGTTGTTGCTGCACTCTGGTGGTTGAGAGTTTTATTATTTTTTATTATTTAATTACTCCTGGTAGTGATAATGGGTACAATGATAGATAAAAATCTGAAAATGATCACTAAAATAATTTTAAGGGAATTAAAGCAGACATTAAACGTAACATACAAGTTACTTTCCCCAGTAACTTTACTTTATATGCACTAACTGTTAAAGTAATTCAGTGACTTTTCAGTAACTTGTTTGACAGTGATCTTGAGTAACTCAGTCATGATTTCTGGAAAGAGACACTGCTGTCGAGTTTTTCAAACGTATTTTTTATAGCTTTTGAGCACCACAAGTTGAGTGCCATCTAGTTCAATTATATTCAAGAGAAGGCAGAACTCTCTAGGGCAGATAAAACTCTGAAACTCACACCAAATAAATCTAGATGGATAAATAGCACTACAGGCAAGAGGAAAAATATGTTGTTGTTTTTAAATTTTGGAGTGAACTACCCCTTTAAAAAAAGCAAACCTATCTTTTAATGTGTGAAGACGTACACTTGCCCCATCTTTGTTCTCATTTTCTGCCATGCATTTGTCGCTAGTGTGTGTGCTTGCAGTTGTCATGTTGGAGGGCTGCTGTAGCACGGGGGCTCATCTTCATTAACATTCATCAGATTGTGTTTAGTCAGAGTCCTGTTCCTTGCGGGTTTGGAGAGACACCTGTTCCTGTTACATCACAGGAATTTTGGAGAAAGTCAATATAAGCTGCCAATTCTGACACCCAGATAACTTTTTCATAAAGTGGTGCTTTGGCTTTTGGAGTTGAAAGTAAAGCAGCAAAGTTGTGCTTACCTTTTTGTAAATGAGCCCCCTGGCCTCTCATCACACTGAGCCAGAGGCTAACGTTACTGCAAGGCCTCAGCATTTAAATATTAACTGAGCTACTGGAAGAGGAGGGGAGGGAGGAGGGGAGGAGGAAGGGGGGCTAACCCTGACTTGTGTTGTGCGCCGTTAATATATACTAATGCAGATTTTACAAAAGAAATAAATAATTCCCTGTAGAAAGGTATGTGCGGGGGAGACACAGACAGCGAGTACCTACTGAAGTGAGGATGAGGAAAACGACACATTGAGTTGAGAGGAGAGAATAGTGAGGATGGAGGGTGGGTCGGTGGTGGTGGGGGGGTTGGTTGGTAGACTCACCTCAGGGACATTTCTCTTGAACTCCCTGCTCAGCTCTACCAGGTGCTTGTGGGAATGTTCACTCTCCTCTTGTCGACCAGCCAGCTCAGATGCTACAGAGTTTAGCTCCCTCTACGAAACACACACACACACACACACACACAAAAGAGAGACGGAAAACGGTGAGAGGAAGAAGAGAGCGGAGAGAAAGAGACGGCACTTTAGGGAGCCTGCCAACGCTCATCCAGTAAAGCTTAGAGTGTACATAAATAAAAATACACTGCTGAATATTAACAATGTAATCCTTCATGATCTCACAGCAGTAATACTTACAGCTAGCCCTGGCCCATAAATAATTAAGCCAAAATAAATCCAATGCCTACAGTAGCAGAAGGCCTTTTAGATAATCAGTATTTGAAATAATCAATACGCTTGCAACGGCTATAGAGCACCAGCAAGGGAGGGGGTAGAGAGAGAGAGGGAGAAAGGGGGAGAAAGGGGGGGAGGGGGAGTCACGTGTAGAGACCCAATAACCTGACAAACACCCTTGCAAACAAATAGAGCTTCTTCCTGAAATGAAAGGCTGTTTTTTAAGCCCGGCCAAGACCTGATTCAAACATACAAACGCCTCACTTGCTGTCGTAATTACAACGGGTCAGATCTATTTTCAGCCTCTTTTCAATCTCTCTCCCATCGCCTGCGCCGATCTTTATATTGATCCGCACAGATTTTCAATACATGACAGCAGCCTGCATAGCTTTAACCAAATTACCCTTTTGCTACAACAACAGCCCTAATCGCTATTCCATTAATGTCTCTGCACGTTTGCTTCTTCTTTACATGTCTGTGTTATAAACGAAATGAGAGCTCCACCCCGGCAACGCGTCTGATCCACTATTCAAAGCTGTCTGTGTAGCAGGGCCCCTTCATCAGAACCTTGCATTCATGCTGGACTCAGCTGCACCACATGCCATCCGCAAATCCGATATTATCGATCAGTCATCCAATTCCCGGCTCTTTCAGCAAACAGAAAAAAAAAAAAGAAAAAAAGAAAAACAGATTCAAACTCTACTCTCCTGTACTGAGCAGCGCTGGAACAGACAACTGTACATTCACCTCCTCTTCATTCTGACTGTGATTCGCAGTAATTGATGAGGATCTTCTCTTGTAACTGCTGGGTTACAATATAAAAAAGTGGAGTAGGGGATTCAATTACCACTGCGAATTTATATATGACGCCGGGAAATTAAATTGACTGTGTTTTAATTAATCTGCAGTCTTACTTAAAGGCAATTTAATAAATCATCACATGAGGAAAAAAAAAAGGAGAGAAAATGGAAGGGTGAAACTTCGACAGTGGCGGCCTCGCGGGATGGTGGCAGCCTGTCAGTCAGAGAAGTAGGCCGTTAATTGAAGGGCTGCTGGTTCAAGTCCCTGGATTGACGAGTCAGACAGTGGCTACAGTAGAACTGAATGTACAGTCTGAGGTGAGCTGCAGTGTTACAAGCTGAGATGCTACACTATAACATGACAATTTTCCAACATGTCCATGAGCAAGGCACCTGGATTATGTTAGCTTGGCAGTAAAGGTTTGCTGGGACACTGTGCTGGCAGCAAGTCTTACATTTAATTAGGGACTGGAATCAGGAATCAGAACCATTGAGAACTGGTTCCAAATTTTTTCACGCCACTGGAATCATATATCTTATGTATACTTTAGCTTGTCAATTCCTTTTATCATTCATTCATTCATTCAGTCATTGTCTGTAACCGCTTATCCTTGACGGTTCATCGCAGGGGTGACACATAGAGACAGACAACCACTCGCTCTCACATTCACACTTATGGACAATTTTTAATCAATGCTGGGATGTTTTTCTGACCGTTGCACATTGAGAAATTATGACATAACTGCGTCTACACTGCAGGAAACTTGCAATAAGAAGGCGTCATGGTGGAGAGGAGGAACCGGTCCGAAGCGTGACTTCATTTCACGAAGAATTACAACATCGCTGGTTGAAACAGCTTTAAAATAATAATTTCAAGTGAGTAATATGCAAAATATCTCTGCAACATGGGCTTAAATTTGCCAGGGATGCCATGTATTTGATACTCTATGCACGAGTGTTACTCAGCACGTCAGTTATCTGAAAATGAATGCTGTGCGAACATTTCCTCATTTCATCCATTTTAAATGATGACAGACTCTATAGCTAGCTCTCAGGCTACAACTAAAATTGATCAGGAATCAATATTCATCAATAAAGAATCAATGAGGCAATCAATAAAGAAAAGGACAGATGAGCAGAATCAATAATGGCAATGGTATCAATGAAGTATTTACAACTCCCATCTGTACATTTAATCGTGATACTGTGAACTGCGTTAGCCGAGTAATCCATTTCTTCTGGCAATTAATTAATCAAATTCAGAGAAATAACACATTGTCAACAAGTCGTCAAACGCTGTCTAGAGGTCACATCAGCGTTCCGCTCGCACAACGACAGCACAACACCGAAGCGACAGTCTATACTGGTTCCATCTTGTCTGCGCATTAGCAGCCAAACTTTCTGTGCAGTGTCCTAATGTCTTTTTCCAACAACACTGACACATATGACTGACAATTAAGCCATTCAGTCTTTTACACTGAACCCATCAGTAAAGTCGGCTGTTTTTAACCAATACTGCATAGCCATAGGATACTTTTTACTAAAGCAATTAATCTAGCTACAGAAAACTACAATGCTACCGTATCCTTCTTTTTTGCATCACCTTTTTTGCATCACCTGCAAATATACAAAAAAAAATATTTATTCTGTGCCTTTTTGTTGGGCACCAACCTTGCATTTATGCACATTGTTGAAAAAAAACACACTTGAAGCATAAATAAAGGCTTCAGGTCAAGGGTACAACTGTTAGAAGCATCTCTTACTTGCATGTCTCACACAACAAAAAAGTCTGATATACTTGTGTATATACTTTGTGTACAAAGTAAGTGACACAATAAATAATTTTATACAGCCATCCAAAACATCATATGAGTTTTTTTTGACTGGCACCCTGATCTGCGGGATTCATTATGTGTTAGTGTTAGGGCTTTCATGACTGTTTTTCTGTCATCGACTAGTCCCAAAAAGCAGTCAACTAGTCCTCTAGTCAACTAGTTGCGGGAGATATATTTTTTACCCAATAACAATGAATCAATTATCGTCATAAAGGTCTCAAATAGCATCAGTAGAGGTTAAAAGTAATTTAGGCGGGACCATCCTGGGGGTAGATGAAATACCAGAGTCCAGAGATTGGCTCCAAGAGGTTGTTTACAAATGAGCCACGATCTGATTGGACTAAACCTAAATGAGGAAGGTTGTCTGATCTGGAGATACTGTCTGACTGTAGTAAAACCTCCACTGCTCTCTTGAAGGGGAGTTCTGTTTATTTAGCATAGCTGACCAAAGATGAAGCATTAGCTGACAATGATGCAGTGTCAACTCGTCCGCAATTCTGTGACACCCCTAGTCAATGCATTACCAAACCAGTTGATGAAGGTAAGGGAAAGATTTGGCTCATGGTTAAAAGAAAATCAACATTGGAGCTGGGGTGCAAACAGTGGTCTCCGACAGGACTGCAACTGATGATTATTTTCAAAGTTGATTAATCTGTTGATCATTTTTCCTGTCACAATCTTGTCAGTACAAAAATACCTATTTTTCCAAGTAGTTTCTGTAACAATTATTTTCATTATTCAAACTAAAACCGATCAAAACAGCTGGTGATCAATTTAACAATCGATTAATGATCAATTCATCAATCAATCATTGCAGCTCTAGTGTCCAACACTTTTCACAGCCACCCATCCATCCTCCTTTTACAGCCCCATGCAAAATTAGGCTACTTTCACTCTTTCTTCTCACACAGTGATTATGTGCATGGTTACTTGACATAAAATACAAGTGGATTCAAAAGACAAGGCTACCGTTGTGTATATTTGTGTGTTAGTCCATCTCTTAATACTTTCTTACTTCCCTAGTGTCTGAGGCACTCAGCCTCCAGCCTTTTAGTTCCTGCTGAAGATGTTAATCTTTACAAATATGTGTCACAAATATATATATTCACTTTTTTTAAAAAAAAAGGCAGAGTAATTGCCTGAAACAGCTGAACACTGCAGTTTTTAGAAAATGTTACACAAGGAGGCAGAACTTGCATATTTGATGGGGAATATTTTCAACCACGGATTAATACACATTAGGTGATTATTTACGGCACCAGGACGGTGTACAATTCAAAATAAACTACAATGTTACAAAAACAGACAAAAGACTTTCCTACTCCTACAGTTACAAAGTATCAAAATGTTAGGATACATTTGGTTAGTGGGGAAATGTGCCATTCCTGGTAAGTCGTACTGTCACTGAAAAAGGCCACAGCAGTACAGGATAAGGCGACAGGACTTTATAAATTCCTGTTAGTCCTTACAGTCCATCTGGGATGAGCCTTCCTGGAGATTAGAGAGTGGGCTTTCAGAAGCTGGCCAACCTCCACTAGATTCAAATGGCCCCAGACCGGCTAATCTTGCCAAGAGAAAATTCCTCTAGAAGTGACTTTGAGTGGATTTTATAAGTACTTAAGATATAACAGTGTGGTGATTCTAAGTCCGCCAGTGCTTCAGCGGCCTTGCCGTAGAGCTGGGTTCACTTTTTTATTGCGGCTCAGCTGATGAGAATGGTGAGTGCTCATGCTGTATGCAAGCCAAACAGTGCTGTCATAATGGCATGGTTATTTTGAAAGCACCCCCACAGTTTCTAGACCATTACGAGGGAGGGGAGCCTGGGCAACAGCCCATCAAATGAAACCTACTGTCTGTCTTTCTGGAAAGAAGTGAAGCAGAACAGACTGTTTGCTACTTTGGTTGTCTTGCTCAGATTGATGATGGGAGGAACTCCACAGTGTAGTGTTTCACAACACTATCTCAGGAGACAAAAGATACTAAAGAAGATTTTTCCTCTGCCTCCTAATCAGATGTGATCCATTTCAACCTACAACCAGGGCACCTTTGAGATCCCTGATAAAATTCACTTATCTCCCTCCATTATGTTGAGCTTCATCCTTCATGAAGTCATTTGCATGAACACGCAGATGTTTCTGAAGACCTGAACACTGAAAAAAGGGGGAAAAGGCAAGTTCAGCTCCCTGCGCAAAGGAGAGTTTGTTGGTAATCATTTGACAGGTTTTAAAAAAGACGATTGGGACCAAATTTTCAGTGTGTGGCAGTCAGGTCAATACACAGCTCCTGTCATTAAGCCTCTGCCAGTCAAACATCCAGCCATAATTGATGAGTTTCCTCTGGGGAGGGCGGAGCTGTCATTGGGGCTGGAGGGACAGGAAAAGAGCGATTTTGAACATGGAACCAGTCCTGGCATGGTCGAGCCAATCTGAGAGGGGAAAGCAATCTCAGTGACTCAAAAACAAAGAGCACGAAACAAGAAGTTTATTGGCTTCAACAGGACAGACCTGCAGCCTACTGGCAGCTAGTAAATGCACTTGAAGCTCAATGAACTGCTGAAAACAAAGCTGTGAAACCACGACTCACATGTCCCTTGGCTTACAAATGCTGGCTCTGACCACCTCACATGATCTGACAGGCAGCCATATATATACTGCATTAAGAGGTCTCAGGTTTATGCAAGTGTGTTGCAGCAAAGATCGCAGGGAGTGGTCCCTTCAGACTCTATCGGGTGAGGGATAAATCGGGCAAGAAAAATGAAGGCCGGCAGTGGCAACAAATCTGTAACAAGACAAAGCACTGAGGATTATGACATAAGCTGGATGTCAAGTATGTTGTGCTTCATTTAAATGATGGGAAGCAAGTTATGTCTATTGTAGGAAAACAGAGGGTAGAAAGTCTAATAATCAAATCCTGCAAAGACAATGCTCTTGACAAGAATCCAAGCAGAGAGATTCACTGCAACAATCTGTGCAAGTGCGAATGTTTTAGGTAAAAATGCGGGACTCACTAATGTATTGTGTTGGAGTAGATTTGACATTGATTCATTAAACCTAGCTTGTCTTGATTACATCTGTAGTGGTAAGCTATTTTCTGGCCTTTCACAAAGACAACCCATGGTGGAAAATGTTGACAACTGGGAAAAAAAACTACCTGGGTACCGCAATGAGGTAGACTGAGTCAAAATCACTATTGTGTGCACTGGGCTTGGACAGCACAAATTAAAGAGGAAAAAATAGGGAGGAGGAGGAGAGAGGGGAAAATGCAGATGGGGTATTATTTTTCTTTTTGTATCCCATCTAATTGCAATCATAGGCAGATGTCTGAAAGTGTGACAGCATCAGCAGAATTGCTGCTGAGAGCACAGAATCTTTGTCTAAAAATAATCAGACATTCTGTGTGCTGCTGTTTGTTATAATGGTAATCGATGCTGGAGGCTTTGAATTCCATCAATTTATAGATCCACTCTGTTCTGCCTGGTGACTGTACTGCCTCACAACCCCCACCGCATACGCACACCGATGCAAAAAAAAAACACACACACACACACACACACTCGCACGCAAGGTCTCGCACAAAAGAGCGGGGTGGTGGGCACACATGCGTGCGCGGAGACACATGTGCGCTGACATCCGCACACGGGGGCTGCAGCAAAGGCAGAGCGGGGGCCAGTGTGTGTGATTAAGATAAGTGTAGTTTCCTTTCGTGCATTCCTTGTCGCCTCCCATTCTCTGTGAGGAGCAAGATTGTCCATAGCTGCCTCAGATTAGCCCCGCATCCTCAGACGCCACATTTGAGAAGGGGGGGAGGCTGATCAATAAATCAAATCACACCACAATCAATGGCCTCAATCACTGCAGTCTAGTCTGGCTTCAACATTATTACTGGCAATCCCCCCAGCCATTGAGGGAGGGAGGGAGTGGGGGAGCGGCTTGGTGCGGGGAAGAGCGCACATTGGCGTCTGTCCATATGAAAGATCCAACATGAACTCTTATCTGGCCTCCTTGGGCTGAATATCAGTTAAGGGCGGAACAGGCAGACAGAGTGTGTGTGTGTTCATGTGCATGTGTGTGTTGGAGCGTCCAGACTGAGGGGAGCTGGGCGGGTGGAGCCTGTGACCTCCGTGACCCGGCGCTATGAACGTGAGCCGAGCACGCGGCCTCTGACAGGGAAGCACTGTGGGGCTGCTATCACCTGGCATCTCCCTCCATCTGTTTACCACCGACTGCTGCTCCTTCACTTTTACTCTCCATCAGCTAGAGCTGCTCCAATTCACACCACCGCCGCCGCACTGCTGTTAGACCACGTCACACCTGGGTCAAATAGTATTTGCATATAATCCTGACAGTTTGTTTTAACCTCCTGTGAGTGCCAGGTGGGTGGAGTTCACTCAAATACGATTCAGAAAAGGGCACTTGCCAGCTATGTCAACGTGAACTGCAAAAAATCTACAAAAATGATTATGAATGTTTAAAGGTCAAGTGTGTAAGATTTACTGGAATTTATGGGTAGAATATGGCATAAATGGAATATAATACTCATGAGTACGTTTTCACTAGTTTTTGTTACCCTGGAATGAGCCCTTTATATTTAGAGAGGGTGTGGCTCTTCTTCTACGGAGGCCACCATGCTGCGCCACCATGTTTATACAGTAGCCCAGAACAGACAAAACAAACACTGGCTCTAGATATGGGCTTTTGTGTTTTTTGCAGGGTCTCTAACCCCGATAGGCTCTCCTACCCACTTGTAAGGGGAGGGTGAGATGACTGTACACACCGGTCCTTTAAACGCAAGGGTAGCCACTGTACTACACTTCCAAAGTAACTTATGTGGTACCACACTTGGGTAAAAAAGTCTGTCTGTTATATGGGAAGCTACAGCCAGGAGATGGTTACCTTATCTTAGCATAAAGACTGGAAACAGGGGGAGTTCGCTAATCTGGCTCTGTCCAGATAAATGAATGGAAAAAAAAATGAACAAACCTATCAACCAATTTTATAATCTGCAATGCTCAGTAACACACATTGTCCTGGGGTCTTATTATCAGTTTGCCAAGTAAACAGTGAAGTCTCCAGGAGGTCACTGCTGCTAATCAAGGAATAGTCAAGCACATAACACCCCCATAAAACCAACAATTGTTGTTTTACAGTGTTTTCTATATAAAACAAATTAGATGTAATGAATTAATTAGTAGGGAAGTACCTAACAACTACTTTCCCTGTCAATTAAACAAAAAATTTAAATGTAGACTAGTCAACTAGTCATAAAGTAAGAAGACATTTGGTAAACTTTTTGTTACAACAGTGATTAAACAGCTTGTGAGTATTGATGTTTAGATCTCACACAATCAGTCTATCCATCCCTAGGCATTAGCCCCAGTTAGTGGCAGGTAGTTGTTTTTTAGACGCAACAGTAAACTAGCATCACAAATTAATAAAATATTCATATGTTTAACCAACTAGAAGGACTAATCACACGCATCCCTTAATTAATCCACTAATTTGTGAGTTAGCTCAGAACAGGCTAGCTGTTTCCCTCTGTTTCTAGTCTTTCTGCTGAGTTAATACTTTATGCTAAGCTATGCTAAGCTGTCTCAAGGCAGTAGCTTCATAGTCAACAGATATGAGTAGTATCCATCCAAGTCGAATAAAAGTTTTTTCCAAAGTGTGTGGACAAAAGCAGTATCATCAGTATCGTAGTAATCAGGAACTATACCATTGAAAATAAAAATTATCTAAATAAAAATCTCCTCCTGCTTCTTTTTAAATGGCTAACTAACATAATAGTCATTGTAACTTTGTCTGGGAAAATGACACCAGATTGTCTCATCTAATTTCAAGGAGACTCCGACCCAGTGACATTAAGAATAACTAAATGGAAATAGCCAATCTTCTCATAATGGGTCTCTTTTGCTTACGTAGGTCATATAATGGCAGCAGTAATCAATTTCTGACTGTTTCATAACCACTTAAAAACTCCTTCTAGTAGCTTTAAGCAGCGTCTATTTCTGACCCATTCAGTTCAAGTCATTTCTAGAGGCTTGAGGAGATGCATTTATCTAGAAATTTACAACACAAAAAGCAAAAATTAAACAAATGTTATCTAAAGTATATAATTTTGAATAGCAAATGTTTATTCTGCTTTTCTATCCTGTCTGTCTCATAGCCCTTCTGATTTTTCTTTCGACCCCTTGTGGGGTCCCCAGCCTCACGTTGGGAATCCCTGCCCTGTGGATTACTTGCACTTGCAATGTGACTGTCCACTCTGCAGCACCAAAACAGACTGCACAGAGCAGAAATATGTAGGTAGTGTATAGATCGTGAGGACTTACCGACGAGGAAAATCACATTTAATTTTGACACCTCTCTAAACTCTGGACTGGTAAGTCTGATAAATCATCCAAAATAATTAATCCCCAGTCAGTCAGGCTGTCTTCAAACGGCATGCTAAATCTTACAAAAGGAAGGAGAAGCGTGTGAGCGTTACAACCATCAGCAAAAGGTGTGACTGGTGTTGTCAGCCATTATTCGTCATACCCTGCTTCATTTAGAGAGTTTTTGGCGCCTGATGCACCAGAGCACAGCCTACTTGTCAACACTTCTCTCGCTTTAATTCCAACATGCACACTTGGACACACACATGCACACACATTTCTTATTTCTCACTGATATACTGGTAACACATCTCAGTACGATCAGGGAGGCTCTAATTCCATTTATTGTCGAGTCTTATTCAAAATAGTATCAAGAGGTATCATGAAAACATCTTATTACGGCTCTTTCAAGCAGTCCTGTATCCACTCTCAATCCAATGAATAACTTTAAATGTCCTCCAATTAGAAACTTCAAATTACAATCTATGACTGAATGCTCCAAACGAAGGCCAATTACAACACCTTATTTATCATCATTAAGGCCGACCATTGTTCTGCTCCTTTCAAACTCTGTGGTTACAATCAGGGTGTCTATTGTCATTGTGTGGTACATGCAGGGTGACTAATTACACAGTCCTATGATTCATTAGCAGACTAGTGGGTTGAAACCTGAGAGAAGACATGATAACCTCAGTCGGCCAAATGATCGGCTCAAATGGAGACGTGAATATGGAAGAAGTTTCACAATAGCCAAGAAGATTAAAAAACAGCCGACACAAAAACCCTCCAAAGTGAGTTTTTTTTTGAGGGGGACGCATTAAAAAATGAAGAGAGGAGAGACGGTGTTCAACAATAATATTGGGGACAAGGTTTGTTTTCCTGTTTCTTTCAAAGTCGGGAAAAGAGGGGTGCACTGCGGGGGACTTTGTTTCTGCGAAGCTTCACCATTGAGGTCAGTTAGTGGGAGAGAGGAGGAAGGCTCCAAAGATGCAGCCATCACCACAATGGCCCACTTTCACCTGAAACGACGAGCTGGAGCGATGCAACACAGCTAACCTGCGATTGTTTATTCTCTCTTAAGAAATGTCAATCTGTTCGCTCTCAGGTGTGCTGCTCTTCCTCTTGTTTTTGTTGTTTTCTCCCCCCTACTCTCTCCGTTTTCCCTTGTCGATTGCAGCTAGATCAAAGCGACGCCGCTGGAAGAATCTGAATATTTCAGGTGTGGAGAGAGGGCTGCGTTTCACACCACCTGTGTAGCGCTGAGAGACAGGTCCCTCCTCTCGCTCAGACTCAGTTAGCGGGGCCCCTGGGGCCCGGCGACATAAACCAGGGCCACCTGTCTGAGAGAGGGAGCGCTCCTTTACCCTCCTTCTCTCCATCACACTTTCATTTTACAGCATTTGAACCAAAAATAAATGAATCTAAATAGAGCGGTGAGAGTGGGAATAAAACCAGTGCTGACAACAAGCAGCTGAGAGCTTTGAGCGCCGTCACAAAGGCTCCAAGATCTGGCAGACGAGTTCCGCCGCCACAGAACGGGAGCAGCCACTTGAAAGGGCAGTTTATACATGAATCATTTTATAATTTGCCCTGTTCTGCCGCAGAAGGTAGCTCTCATATATTAAATGATGAGCCTGGTCAGGAGAATCACCGGGATTATTTTCTGCCATAACAGAGCACGCAGTGTGGAGCTGGAGCAGGTCGGCGAGATGATTCTCATCACATCATCAGGGCCGCCATTTCTGACCCAAAGCAAATAAAAAGTATCCCTGATGTCCGCGCCAGCCTTAACAGTTTGATGTAGCTGCTCTCCTTGGAGGGCTGTGTGCCTTGACATGTGTGCATGTGTAAGCACTTGTGCAAGGCGTTGTGTGTACGTGCGTGTGTGTGTGTGTGGACGTGTGTTCAGGGGGGCGTGGAGCAGGTTCCACACTACCGGTTCCCAGCCATGTCTCTCAAAAGGGCCGTAAAGTCTTTACAGCAAATTCCTTACATTCATCTGTGTCAGAGCGCTCGGCACACATTAGGCGTTTACACGGGAGGAAACACAATCTATTTGATGCTACACTGCCCACACGTCCAGAGCCCTCCTCCCCACACTGGAGATTCACAGTGTTTAACTTCCATTTCATATTCTGAACAGGCAGGCAGACAGGCAGGCGAGTGCAGGGAATGGACTCCATCTTGCTGTAAATCAGCATTTAAACACCCGGCTAAATGTAATCTGGAAAGAGTCAACAAGAGGCCCTCGCATTACGCTGCTCAAGATATTTGTTTTTATTTATTCTGGAATGTGCAATTGATTTTTGTTGTTCCCCCTAATGATGTATGCAAACGGTGAACCGAAAAAAGTCACACTTCATTTTTTTCTCCCGGCTGCTGCTGCTCCCCATCTTTTAATATCAGTGGTGCTTATGAGAACAAGTGGAGGTTAATCTAGGGAGCGGGTCATAGCCAGCCAGCTCTTTGTAAATGTCAGCTGGGAGATCCAGGCCTTTCTTATTACCACACTAAACCAACAAGGCAGACGGCTCCAAGACGGATGTGTGACTTGGAGGTGTCTTCCCCCCACTTCTCAGCGCCATCACAAACCAACCCCGCCACAGAAAACCTTATTAATCAATCGATTTATCGCCATAAATCAGGCCAGGCTTTGATTGTATCAGCAAGTCATGCAATCAATCAATTAGTCAGGACCTAGCGGCCCAATTTGCCTAAAGAAAGATGAATGCTCCCCCACATCATCCATTTGGTTGTCCGTTTACCCATCAAACACGGCTGCTGTTGACTCCCAAGCCCAACATGCATCCTTTTATCGATTTCTGCAGATTAAACTTGCAAAGGAATCAAAGGGACACTTAACTGACTGGGAATAATTCTGCCTTTCTCATTTGTACTGAAGTATGTTCTGTGCTCTGCTTTGATACGGTTGCCTCATATCATCAAAACAACAAAAAGTAAATAGTAAAATCCAGGATACAGAGCTCTTATGAGTGATCCAGCTGAGTGAGGCGACAGCTGCAGAGCATAATGCTTAAAGGCACAGTTCAACACAAAATCAAAAATACATATTTTCTACTTATTCATCTAAATAGTTCTGGTGTGAGTTGCTGAGTTTTGGAGATATCAGCTGTCTGCCTTTTCTCTAATACAATGAAGCAAGGGGTGACTGATGTGGCCCAATGAACATTGTCTTCTTGTTACTGTGTGTAACAGGGTGATGACATTATGTCAACAAGTCAGAATACTGCTATTATCACAATATGTTTCATTATCATTATATAAGTATATCAATATTATTGTGAATAATATGATATGGCACACCTCTAAATGGAACTAAATGGCACTGTGTTGCTCAAAAAGGCAAAAAAAAATAATTGAAAAACTAAACAGTAATGTCTCAAGATAATCCACAGACACACCTGCCAACCAAATCACCACGCTAGGTAGCTCAGTGCTGCTAATGTTACAGCTCAGCAAGGAGGACGCCATTAATGTTTACATCCCATGCTGTCACGAGCACAAGCGTCTCATCTAGTGCTGCAACAAATGATTATATTCATTATCGAATGATCGAGTATTTTCAATTTAAATGTCCAAGGAAAGAGTTCATTAATATTTCCCAGAGTGACATCTTAAAAAAAACTTCTTTTGTCAAACCAAGAGCGAAAAATCACAAACTTCATTGACTATTAGGGACCAAAACTGGCACCAGGCAAATGCTGGTAAAATATGCAAGTGGCTGGGAGATTTGCTTCAATCATCAACCAAAACCAATGCTAATCTACTGAGTGGCAGGTTACAGTTGAACATTTACCAGTCTTTTGGCTGGTGGACAAAGGAGTTCATTTTAGAACCAGTTAACTATCACAAATGACAAAGAAAAGCAGGAAGCTTTGATATCAAAGAACCTGGAATCAGCAAATGTTTGACCTTTTTGTTTGAAAAATGACTGAAATGGTGAATCGATTATCAAAATAGTTGTCAACTAATCGATTATTCGATCCATGTGTACATGCACACTTCCCTCTGTGCGGTGATACAGTTGGCGGGTGTACTTCTACAGAAAGAAAATAGTTCCCACATGAAACTGCTCACAAGGGCTATTGATTAGTTTGAGTAACCAGGGCCTTTTGGCACTTTGAGCACCACAAGAAGGCAGACATCTTGGCCAATATCTCCAAATGTCTGCAACTCACACCAAAACAATTTGGATGGATAAACAGTACTACTGGTTAGAGGAAAATATGCATTTTCGATATTGAGGCAAAGTGTCCCATTTAAAGTAATTGGACCCATTCTGAGGGGGAAAAAGGAAGCATAATGGGAGAAATCATGGATTATTACGAGTCAGCCCTACTCCAGTTTATATGGCAAGGGGGAGTGAGGGGGACTGAGCAAGGAAACAGCTGGATGAACAAACTGTAGAAAACATATGTATAATGACATATTTGTTTCATATTTTATCCCAACTGTGAATTCCAATCCACATTGTGACACCAGCTGCCTCGGTCCAATGCCTCCCATCTGCAACTCGGTGTCAGGATGTCTCAGAGGACGGGCTGGGAAACTTTGGGGACGACAAAAACCGACAGGAGCAAGTAGAGCACGACAGAGTGGGCTGCCGGAGCCTCGGCGTGCTTCTCCCCCAGCGGCGGCTTGGAATGTGAAAGACTGCGGAGCTGCTGTGGAGAGGAAAGAACACCGGGGGACTCCCTGGGGAGAACGTCTGTGGTGGGATTAGAGCCCCACCAGACCTGGTTCTGCTTCACACCCTCAGACCCTGCTGTGTAACAGCCAGGGGGGCTGCCGAGCTATCTGTGGGGGCTTTACTGTTCTGCCCAATCTCCCCAAGCCTCGCCATGTAATTAGAGATAAAGACAGAGGGCTCAGCTACTCAACCTCAATTCTCCCGGCTTCACACAAGGCTGCCCACCCATAGCCCCCAGAGGAACCCCTCAACACTGCCACTACACCAGCACCTGTGTATGCTAGCTCACTACAAACCCCATCATCTCCCACCCAACTGTTCCACAGACTAAACATGTGAGATACTACAAGACACGGCACATGATCCTGATTGATTGGCGTTCAAATATGGAGTGTCCTGAGGTTGCTACACTATGATTCGCAGCGGCGGTGTACTTTTTCTGACGCTCTATTTCACATATTATGTGTGTCGAAGAGGCTTCATATTGTAAAAATTCTCAGGTAAACAATAAGCATGGTAAATAAGTAATTTTTCTTCATATCTCCCTCCACTAAAACTTCATCCAGGCAAGGGGGAAAAATTTAGAGGATAAGGCAGAGGAGGAACTCTCGACTATATTCAAGAAACACAAAATTATACTATGGAGGGATCCATTATTCATCTCAGATACATTTTTCATTTAAGAGTGGGCTGGATATGAGCAATGATGAATGCATCGCCCAGGATGCAATTTGTATGTAAAATAACAGAAGATTACAGAATATGTTTTAAGTGCAAATGCAGTTTGTTGCCATCTAAGTAGAAAATGCATTCCTACAAAAAGGAATAAGACCTGAGCCCCATGATGCTGCCTCATAAAATCACTTAGCCTATAGCTAGGCCCCCTCGCCGGTCCTTATACAAGGGGTCACAATGAGAGGCTCAAGTGATGAATGAGGCGACTGGAGTAGATTTTCATTCATATAATATACACTGCGTCTTGGCAGGCCATTTGGAAATGTGGGATAAGTAAGTAAACCAAATAACTAAGGCTAATTCAACTTACATTCAGCTCAGTAGCACATTTCCTTGAAATCCAGCCTTCTGCAGAGAGAGCACTGGCAGACTGCACACTGTTAGATGCATGTCTACGCACAAGTGCACACAAACATACTACAGTGTTTTCACTGCCTGCCAGGCATCCACATGTTCCTCTCAGGACTCGCTCTCTCCTCATCAGCTCCACTCGGTGCACACCGTTTCAATTCAGTGCCTCTCAAAGACACACAAAGAGCCTTCCCCTCCATTCACAGTACAAAGATTGAATACAGCCTCCTAACACAAGACATGCCCACCACAGAGCATGTAATACAACTCATTACTGGGCACGCAGGGTGCAGAGGGCTGTGATGGGAGAGACAAGCACAACGGGGAGAGAACAGGGGGCCTTTACGCCGACATCTCCATCTTTTTCCTCGCAACTAACAGAGCTCTAAAACCAGCCTTAATAACTAAAGCAATCCGATTGATTTTTGGAGGTTCTCTGAAATAAGTCTTATAACAGTGGTGGAATTGAGGGGGAAACCAGAAATACTTTTAACGCTTTAGGTGAAAGTGCCACGGAGCGTGCAGCCTGACATCGGCCGGTACATGATGAATAGCGCTCAGAGGTTAATTCAGGTCTGAAGTGCAACTTCCCCTCCTGCCTCTCCTAAACTGTGGTTGACCCACAAGCAAACTGTGTCCAATCACGACGAGGCAGGGGGACAGTGTATGTAGGTCAGCCACATTGATCTCACTGCATCATGGCTCTGGGGTCAGGTTTTGTGCGCTGACGAGAGGGCACTAGGTTTGGGGTGGTGCACGTGCAGGCAGAGAGGGGACGCTGTGGCTGGAAAGTAGGGAGAAGAAGAAGAGGGATGGTGAATCGGCTAATCCACCGCTGCACACAGCCTCATGAACCTTCCTTAACCTCGGGGCAATCGCATGACCTGAGGCGAAGCATTACACACATTAAAAAGACATGAACTTCAGAGCATTGGAGTTTCAGGCACGCAATCAATGGGGCCACAGGTGCAAACATTTTCTGCACTGCCAGTGGAATGCCCTTCTTTTTTTTTACCCCTCCCAGGATTACAGTCGAACCTGTTTTTTTGCACTGTGTTCATGTTAATGTCAGCAATAATAAAGACCTGCAGCACAAGAAACAATAAAAAAATGAGCGCAAGCTGGAGACAGCTTTTGGAGGTGGGCTGGAAACAGCGCGGGGAGTCAGGAGAGAGGGCAGGATGTGAGGAGTCTGTCAACTTCTCCCTGTCTGCTCCTGTGTTCGCTCGCTTCAGACTGAGGGGAGCAAATGGGCCTAATTCACACTGGCTGTGTGTGAGTGTCTCCGCTGTCTAGCAGCGTGAGCGGGAATTAGATCTATGGTTTGTAGCCTTCATCCCTTCCCAGACAGACTTGTTCCGGCTCAGAGGCGCTGCCTAATCCGCACCTCTCTCCCGCTTGCACTCCCGGAAAATGACTTCACACAGCTGCCTCAAACGCCCAACGCAGCAATTCTCGTCTGACTGAACTCCCCCCCTGCTCAAAAAAAAAAAAAAAAAAAAAGCCTCAGCAGACCTCCCATAGCTCATTTAACATACCAATTCCTCCCCAAAGCCCACCCTACCCCCCACCTAAGAGATGAAAACAACAAGGAAAACAACTACAGCCCCACTTGATAATTTAAGGGCCCTTTTCTCCAGAGAGTTGTCAAAATCAGAAGTACAGTGGGAGGAATTCAAAGACCGAGGAGGTGCCCTGTGCAGCGGTGAGTAAAGCCCCCTTTACACTGGACAAAAATCCAACTAACACCCACTAACATCTGGCTTTTGTCTGCAGTGGTAAAGGTTACATTTATGCCTGGGTGAAATGATTCTGCAGTATACCTGCGTGGTATCAAGGTGTTATGGTATATCAGGGTATTTAGAAATCCCAAAGGTATGATTTCCAATGCAGTCGAAAAATTAAACTGATGAAAAGATGATGTATTGAGGTGATGTATGTGCCACCAGAGGTCCAAATTGGTATATAACAATCACTAGCTCACCATTGTTGTCAGTGCCACTTCCCGTTCTCACTGAGACGACAAAACTCAGAGCTCCCGGCTCCTATCGCCAGCGAAGGGACCCGACAGACCAGCTCTCATGTCCCCGACAGGCATCTCGCATACATTCTGGTGCCAGGTTTTAAAGGGTCTATGTCTCTGCATCACATGCACATAACTTTGTTTTGCTTTAGAGGCTGAACACATCAAAGTTAGCAAGCTAGCTATATTGAGGAATCTAATCTATGAAAACATTAGCATAAATATCAGCAGCACAATTAAGAGAAACATTAACAGCAGCAACTTTTTGCAACTGGTTGCAAAAAGAAATCAGATTGTGTGTGCACTTATGGCAAAATGAATCTACCTCTCACTTGATTTGTGATCTTAGTAAACAGTTTCTTTAGGGGTTTATGGTTTCAATCACTAGTTTCGAGTCTCCTGTACAGCACGATGTTCATCAGAGTAAAACAGATGACAAATCAGGCTATGTCTTAGGGCCTGGCTATCATGTGATTGACAAGTCATTCTCATTGAGGCCATCTAGTGGAACATGCAGGTCTCACAAAACTCAAACTGTTAAAGTAGATAGTATTGACCAAATATGAATAAAGATTATGGTACTACACTTCCTATTTCAAACGTTCTATTTCCCACTTGTTCTATTTCACACATGTTTTTGTGTACCATTTAGCTGTAACACAAGAAAGATTGTGTCCAGGCGGCTGCCTTTGTGTTTCCAGTTTCCAACAGAGTGTCAGATCAAACTCTAAAATGTGTTGATAAAATATAGATATTCTTTTACTACATTGTCTATTTCTCACCTGAAATGTTTTCAGTAACATACTTTATTGTACTGTTTAGTTGTAAGTTGGGAAACCTGTGGCTAGGCAGGCTGCCATAATTTCCTGCTTAATGGATGAGCCAACAAACCAAGATGGCAACCCCCATAATGCCAAACTGTCTACACACTTGGAAAGGTGTAAATCAGCCATTTTTAGCAGGTTTAAAAACCTGCATATATGTGCTAATTTTGGTGTTAAAAAAAAAAAGTTTTTAGATATCTATGTGTGACCAACCAGGTTGACATTCATGAAGCTGCACAGGTATTACATCACCTGAGGGTGTCATCTGGCCCCCCTCCGGCTCTTTCATGATCCTCTCTCACTGCATCCATCTATCAATCCCACCACGAGGATGAGAAGTGAATTAAAGTGAATGTCAATTCACAGCAAGGACTCTGGGAACACAAAGCCAAGCGAGTTCTCACATTAAAACCCAGATCTTGGCCAGGTGGTTTCTTCTGGTTGTTGTCGCCAAGGACACAATCACAGTAGATAGAGCGGGCTGCGAGAGGGCCGCTCCCAGGCACACTGGCCTATTTGGGTCATGCAGGGTAACTTGGGATAATGGCAGGGCCACTCAGACAAACACTCCAGCCTGGAGGACAGGAAGCCGGGAGAGGTCCTTCTTATAAACCAAAAGCCTACCTAATGGCTTTCATGTGTTCCATGAATACCCCACCCTACAGTACCAGACTGTACCATGAAGCCTTGCACTTCTTCACCTGCTTTTGTCCTTTCTCAGACACACTATGAAAGTGATTTCCAGATCTTGAAGTGCCATTTCGGATCTCCGGGGACAGTTAAATTAAGTGTGGAGTATTTCAAGACGGGAAAAATAAAAGTAAAACGGGCAAACAGTGTCGTCCATGTGCTCAAATTGAAGCATTTATAAGCAGTCAACTGATGCTGCGAGAAACGCAGTGTAGTTCTCAAGAACTCCTTAGGCAGCAGTGAGAAACAAGTGATATTACAAGAAAAGGAGAATGATTAAAGCCTAATATGGCATAGTAGAGAGGGGAGAGAGAGGTGATTTATCCCTTCACGGCCTTTTGACACTAAATTAAACTGTTGAGTCCATTCCCCCGTGCCAGCTAGTTATCTTTCCAGGCTAATTTAACACTATAATTTACATTCCATATAAAATACATCCTGATGTGGTGCTGTCAAGGCCGTACATCATTTGCAGAGAGTGCTCCAGTTTCAGTGAAAAGGACAGAATTAGATCATATTCATGATGCAATTAAACACTTCAGTGGGAATCGATGTAAAACCGATGAGCCCTGAAAACAATGCATATGGCTGAGAACATTAGAACACATTACCTACCCTTGGATCCCTCGCTCCACAGACGCAATTTAAAATCCTCCACCACTCCACTCTCCGTCTCTCCAGATTCATAACGCACAGCGATAATAAATGAATTTTTCACAAAATTATTCAACTACTAAATTGCCCATGGTAACTGAGTATCAGATGAAAGTGATGTGAATTATTAAGTAGGGAAACTGTTTGTTCTCACCATGGGTGTAATAATCGGCCAAATGAGGAAGAGAAGGGGCGCGAGAGGGGCAGGTTACAGTAAAGGGAGATCTCATAATAAACATCAGTGTTGATGTAAAAATGGGAAAACTCTGTCTGCCGCCTGGGCCTCCAGCTGGGTTGATGGTATCGACCAATTTCCCTAGGGCGGCAGTGTGGGTTTTCTTATGGATACAGAGAGAGGAGAGCATTACGAGGCATTGCTGCACATTCTCATGTAAAACTGGCAACAGGCCCTCTGGAGCTGGCAAACCACTGCAACAGCCAGCCAATGTTACACCATCTCACCACATTTTACATAATCAGACAGACAGCGCAGCAGACCACACACTCACACCGCTCTACTCCAGATCACATCAACTACCTGTCACACCCCTCTCCACAGCCATCACACTCACTTTGATTGGCTTAGAAACACATATTAACAAAAACTGAAACACCTATTCGCAAATCAAACTGCAAAAATACACTTTTCAGCCCAATTTCAACTTATTTTTCTTCATTGCCATTTGCCTTTTCAATTCTTCTCACCAAATACATTTCCATTGTCAAAGCCCAAACGTGTTGATAGTAAGAAAGTAGACAAATGTAATGAAATTCAGAATTTAAGAGCCGTACAGGGGGCAGAGGTGCAGCAATTTGTAACCATTTCTGACAGGATGAGTTGGCCTCTCCAACTGAAACAGTAATTATGCTTAATGGTCCTTTAATCTGTCCATCAGGCGGGAGGTGAGCAGTCGGGTCAGCCTAAAGTGCTCCAGGCGTCACAGTGTGTCAGGGTACAGTCAGAGGGGTGAAGTGCTCCACGAGGAGTGCCAGGCAGGAACGCTCGCTTCAGCACACAACATCAGCAGGCTGCAGGACACGAGGCCTCCCCTCCAACACACACATTAGCAGACACATCATACACCTACTGACCGTCCCCTGCATAAAAAGTGCTTACAGCTGGGTAAGTGAGCAAATGAGTGAGGAGGAGTGTGGGCACCTGACAAGTTTGATCTAATTTGACGAAAGACTGATCATCCTGGATTGGACGACTGATGTTAAAGGGATAGTTCAGATTATTTGAAGTGGGGTTGTATGAGATACTTATCAATAGTCAGTGTATTAGCTACAGTAGGTGCCATTTAAGCACAACAAATATTAACATCAGTTTAAGTGTATGATACATTTACAATATTTTCACAGTTTTATTTTGCCGTCTTTTCCAATGGGAAACCAGCGTTATACAAGCCAAATTTCGGTCTTTCCAAACCAACCAAACGCCGTGGGCATTTTACCTCACTGAAAATTGCAGTTGCTGGTCTACCACTGTCTCAGTCTGTTAGTTAATTTGTGTTATTGTGTGACTTCTGTGTTTTAAAGGAGTGTTTGGATTCACAGAGGTCACACAATAATACAAAACAAGCCAACAGATCCACGCTGAGGTAGACCAGCAACTCACATGTTCTGCAGGTCAAATGACAGATTTTGCTTGGTTGGTCTGGAGAGAGAGATATTTGGCTTATATAACAGCACTCTCCTGGCAGAAAGGCCTGCTGATGGCAATGTAAAGTGTAAAACTTTCCTAAATATACTGTACACTTAAACTGATAGATTTTTTTTTTTGATTGGATCTTTTTTAAATGGCTAAAATACTTCTTGTTCTCACTGATGTCATTGTATAACATTCTTTTTCTTCTGTCTTGTGTTGTGTCATATGTCTTCATGTTGGTCACTTATATTGCCCAAAACAATTGGCTAAAAGAAGTTTTGTTGCTGACCCTGTCTACAGCAGTACATTGCTTAGCTTCCCTGCTGGTACTCCTCTCTGCTTCTCCAAACTGGGGGAATGCCGACCGCCATCTACTGCAGCTAACACACTGGCTATCAATAAGCACCTCACACAACCCCACTTCAAATAATCCAAACTATCCCTTTAAACTGTTCTGTGGTGAGAATTCTGAACTATCGCGTCCAGCTGGTGCCCTGGCGCTCTGCCATCACCATTAATCTGTAACTCCGAAAGTGATTTTCACAGAATCACACAACTGATGAGAGTGGGGTCGGAGTTGAGCTAATTCCAGTTCGCATTAGAAATCCCAGGTCATGTCCCGTACATACCTCGACGGTCACGCGTGTCTGGGCGCCCCTATACACAGACAAAGCCAGGGCGGAGGGAGCATTCCAAGCAGAGAGATGCCACTAGGTCTATCCCAATAGTAACAGCAAAGACACAGGGTCCATACCAAAACAAGGGTGAACAAATAGTACCTTTGTACCCAGAGTCATTTGTACCCGGCTCAGGCGCCTGGCTATCTCAGAGCCTGGCAGATAGAGCTCCTAGTCCCGGCTATGCATCTGCACTTGTGCTGTATTTGTTATCTTGGACAAGCATTCTCCCTCACCGTTTCAGTGGCCAAATAGAGAGGGGGGAGAAAACGAATCACTCCTAGACCTACTCCTGTTGTTCCCTCAGCTGTCAACACTTCTCACAGACTTCACCCCCGCCTAGCCACATCGATACAGAGAAGTGACTGCCGTTTGCTTTATGATTGCCTTGTTTTATTCTCTCGGCCGGGCTTTTTCTCAGTCCTCACAGCTCTAATCAGACCGCCTTGCCTGGACAACAGAGCCATTGTCTCTTTAAGTGAAAGAGGCAGTGGATCAGTGAATCCCTTTCCATTTTCCCGCTTTATTAGCCCAGCGGCACACTACTGTTTATACTAGTGGGTATTCTGTGTTTGCTGAGAACAATTACAGTATGACAAATGATCCGTCAATGCCATCTATCAGGCCAGAGCTGACAGGAATCCTATAGACAGGGCAGCCATTCGTCCCCCGCTCCCCATCTCTGGGGTCCCATGCTTTAGTATCCATGACAACGTGCAAGCCACTTGCCACGCTTGCCACTTCACAGTGAGAGATGAGCGCCCGTGAGTGGCTTTGAAAATTAGCCTTTGACACCCCATGTTCCACTGCGCTCCCGCCCTCCTAGCCTACAGTCCAGCCCCTTTGGGGGGCCTCGGAGCAGCCCTTTTTTTTCCACATTCAGCCTCACACAAACACAAAGGCAGGCACATAGCCAGGCGCTACCATAAACATACCTCTCGAGGTCTCATGGTGTCAATTTTATTGTGCCTGAGCTATACGATTCTCAACATTAACCTCGCAGCTACATTACCTATCCAGCAACGGAAAAAGACAGAGACGCACCAACATGGCCAACATCCATAAAATAGGGTGAAAAATAAAATGGGTGAGATAGAAAGGGCTGAATGCACATGAGCTGCCAGCACATTATCAGACAGAGACAACTATTTGACCCCTCCTTCTAACAATTCATGAATGACTTTCTGGAAAAAATATGTATCTTAAAAAGAAATACTTCATTAAATGCTGGAACATATATATATATATATTTTTAGCCAAGTAGCAGTAGTTCAATGTGCCTCACATTTTTGCTTAAAGGGATAGTTAGTATGATTATGATTTGATGTGGGGTTGTATGAGGTACTAATTCAAAATCAGTGTATTAGGATAATCAGGATGGAAGCTAAGAAATGAACTGCTGTGAACAAGGTCAGCAGTAAAATGTATTTTAACAACTTAAAAAAAGGTTCACCTAACAAAGACAAATCAATATCAATATCAGTTTAAACATATGCTAAATTTAGTATATTTCTGCAGCTTTACTTTGCCATAAAACATCCAAATACCAGTCTCTCCAAATCAACCAAACCCCCCTGGCAAAAACAGTAATTTTACCTGGCACAGCACAATAGTTGCTGTTCTACCATGGTTAGTTAGTTTGTGTTTTTATTTGACTTTGGGGATTTAAAAGGATAGTTTGGATTAATCAAAGTCACACAAGAACACAAACAAACTAACCAATCACAGCAGTGGTAGACCAGCAACTACCATTTTCTGTGAGATAAAATTACTCATTTCGCCTGTGGAGTCCGGTTGCTTTGAAGAGAGCAATTTTTGGTTTGTATTGGCAAAGTAAAGCAGTGAAAATATCCTGAATGCAGCATACACTTAAACTGATATTGATTATTTTAGTTGCAACTTTTTTAAGTGGTTAAAATACCTAAAATTTCTGCTGACCCCGTTCACAACAGTACATTGCTTAGCTTCCTCTCTGCTTTTACAGACTGAATTGCGTCACCTGGCATTCACTGCAGGTAATACACTGACTATCAACAATCGAAATACCTCACCAATAAATAACAACAAATAATCCAAACCATACCTTTAAATGTACAGGAAAACTGGGTGTAGGGAGAAGTGATTTTAATATATGTGCAGTACAGATCAGACTGGGAAATCTTACTGCAGTATATTCAAGAATATCAGGTGGTCAAAGTTTGGAAACATGCATAGAAAATACTCAAAGCATAAATGCAAAAACCTTTACAGACTTACTAAATCACAAGTGAAGGATGAGAGATGTTGTGGGCCAAGCTGCGATTCCCATTTGACTCCCAGACACACCTCTTTGGGGTTGTGTTTATGCCATAAACTACACTTGGCAGCTGAGGATCATATTACTACCGTGAAAGAAACAAACAAAGCTGTGCAAACGCTGGTGCACTGTCAGAAGCAACGGTTTTACGGCTTGTGATTAATCATATTTGGAGAAACATTAAAGGGAAAGGAGGAAACTGGCTCCAGCACTAGGAGGTAAGGGTGTCAACTGATATAACCCACCACTGACATCAAGCAGAGCCAGCTAGCTCATTGATGTGGCAGCGTCTCATTTTCACCAGTTTGGAAGCAGACAGTTTTGCAGCGCCTTGCGGTTCTTAATTATCTTCCGACTTTGTCTAATTCAATCAACACAACTCAGATCTGGCTGCGAAATGGCACTCACATCCCCTCAAGCTCAGCAAGTCAAAAAACACTGAATAAGTGGAACAGTCAAACTGACAAAATGGCATAGCACATGAGAAATAACTGCTATTTTATCTCCCGGGCTGAGACCTCATCCACAGCGGAGGGGATGAGGGGAGGCTGAAAGAGCAGCCAATCAGCTTTTTGTTTTAAGTTACAAGGCTGCGTTCAGGGGGGGGGACACAGGAGTCGAGTGCTTTGATGACGCTGCAGATGTTGCCTTGCTGAGCGGTGTGAGGTCACTCTGTTAGCCGAGACTCTTCAAGTCCCTCGCTCAGATGCTTCCTGGCGAACTTAATATGCTGTTAACACGATGGCATCTAACTACAATATCAGGATGGAATGTTATGTTACACAACTGTGCTCTTTTTTTGTTGAAAGTTTAATGTTGTAAGTTTAATAGGTTTTTGTTTGAGCCTAAAACCACACATATTGTTCAAGTTAACTTGTAGTACTGTATCTTAAAGTTTATATATCAACTAGTCCATGTTCACTTTCCACTGTGTCATAAATCATTTCTTCCATTTACTAATAAAAACATATTTTCTCACTCTAAGCAGATAAAGCCCATTCACACTTTTAAAAATCATCAACTCAAGTGAATTGTGGAGTCCAGACTGCAACTTTATAGCTGTGGTGTAGACTCCACTATCCAATTTTTAAAACAATATATGTATAGTCACTGTTTTAGTTATCATTCTTAATATGGACAGCCCTTTTTCCCCAGTTTAAAACTCTATCATAATTTCTAACCATTGCTCTATAGTAGGGGGATCAGTCTTACACCTATTTCTTGTTAGTGCCTTCTTGCTTGTGGTAGGGATGGAGGGGGAAAACATAAAAAAAAATCTTGAAAGATTATGAATCAATGAAGAAAAGTCAATAACTGGAAATTTGTAGAATGAAGTGGGGGCACAACTTCGCCTACTTACGTGATGCACAGAGTAGAGGAAAAGGCCCAAAAGAAGGAAAACACCGGCAACTTGGAACAACTTTATCTGTAGACCAACATGTTTTGGCTCTGAATGAAGAGGCCACAGCCAAAAACACACTGGTCTACAAATAAAGTTTTTCCAAGCACTACAAGTGCTGCCGGTGTTTTCCTTCTTTTAATAACTGGAAATTTAAAACCAAATTCTTGATGTTATGATCACCTGTAACATAGACAAATATGCATGTCTTCTTTGCATTTTAAATAAGGCTGATTCTTGGGTTCTAGTAAGGACGGCTGAGTGTGATCAACTGTAGATGGATACAATCCGACCAGTTGAAGCGAAAAGTGACCTGAACAAGAACAAGACTCTATGCAAACTGTATATAATGAGAAATGGATAATTACAAATATGCTATGTGTTAAAAGTAGCAAGTACTCACATAATGAGACAAATGAATCATGTATAGAAATCACAAATTTTGATGCATCAAGATGCATTGATAATCGTTTTATAAACGAAGCCCTCTGAATTAGAATTAAAAGGAGAGGTTGAGGCTTCCTTAAATATCACTATCACGATCAATAAGGGTGTCGTGATTCTCCAAAGCCGTGATTCCACTTGACTTTCAATTTTAAAGTCACAATTCCATTTTAACTTTTTTTTTTGCACTGACCACTACGCCTTTGTTAGACTATTGAGTCTTGATTTATAAAGATCAACAGATCATTGGTTTTATGTTCTGAAAACTATCATCTATGTTATGATGTTATGCTTTAAATCCATACAGAAGTTCAGCTGCAGCCTACACTTTCTTGTCTTTGTCTGCTTTTGATTCATTTACGATTTAGATCATTTCAATCGATTTTCAGTCTAGAAGAATTACAGAATCATTTCTTTTTCCAAGGTACATAACTTTACGTGTGCAGTAAGTAGCCGAACACCATCTGATGATGAAATTGAAGTCACATGTTTACTCTTTTTTTTAAGTGTAATGAAGTGGCAGGTTACATTTTTCCATCCAAACTTCTTCTACGTCCTTGAACTCGTTGTGGTGTTTTGTGTTTCACACATGCTGAGACATTCCTCTTCCGCAAGTGTTGGGCTCGTGTCTTAGTATTCCAAGTATTCCATTTAACATTTTTTAGTTCTGCATACAACTATACACTTTTAATAGAATGCAAGACAAACATGCCAGAGACTGTGTGGGCACACACACACACACACACCCACACACGGAGAATTTAAAGGTCATTAGGGATTAAATTGTTTGCCAATTTGCAGTCTGAAACAGTGAGTGACATAATGAGGGGAGGTGGGATGGCTGAGCCCGTCCCACCGAAATCCTTTTCCGCACAGGCACTATTCCCACCCATTCACCTCCCATCTAATTCCAAGGGCCACAGCATTATTAGATTTTGACATTATTAGCTGAAATAGCAGAGAGGCCCTGCTGTCATTATAAAGCCTTTACTTTCGCGCTGACTGCCAAATCTGTTTTGCACTAGCTACAGACTGCCAAACCCAACAATGGCAGATTAGTGAAGCCCTTCTCCTGTTGCAGCAGAGGTTAATATAAAGTGACAGGGCTAAGTCCGCTCCGATTAAGTATGCTGAGAGATATTACGGCAGTTTGTTACATCAGATCGTTATTGGATTAAACAGCATGCACAACAATGAAAGTTTAATTTTAATTTTCGGCAGGAATATAAAACAGGCCCTGAGAGCGCTCCTGTCAGAACAAAGGCAGTATTACAATACCTTCTTGTTTTTGCTTCCCCCTTTTGCCATTACTGGAGTGGCAGACATGAGAAAAAGTGATGGTAAGTGAGGATGTCAACCTTTGGATTTTTCTTCTTCTCTGGGTTGATACATTATTTATAAACCAACAAAATTCAACACTTTTAAAAACCAGGATTTGGTAACCTAAAACAGAAGGGGATACAGTAGGTAGCAATTTAATTTCCCTGCCCCCCCCCCCCCCTCTTTTATTGGTTTGGTCATCTACTGCTGTGCTGCATACAGCGAAAGCCCAGTTGGCCGGTGCATTGTTAGCTCTGCAAGAGGTCACTGCACCTGACCAATAAGCTGTTATTAATCCTTACAGAGTCATCCATTAGCCCGTCCAATTTTTATGACCCTCTTCTTTATTAGATGAGCTATCAGCTGTCCATATCTGGCAGAAATATGGACCTTCTCATCTGGGCTCCAACACTCCCATCTTCCCAGAAGGTGTTGGCGTGATGGGCCAGGTAGAGTGAACCTGAAGACCAGCCAGGGGAGCAGAGTAGGGTGGAGGGAGGGGGGGACTAAATCTGCCAGTCTCCTGGGGTATTCCCCACTGTCCCGTTACCTCCGATAAATCTCAGTGCTTTACGATTAGGTACATAAAATGAGTCATAGATCTGGACGGTAAATAAGAGCTTGTCAGTGGGGCTGACGCCAGGCCCAGCTCCTCCTCCACCTCCTCCTCTGCCAGATAGTCCCTCTGTACCCCGGCCATCAGACTGCTGCTATTGAGCTGGGGCTAAAAAGGCTCCAATAAATAAGCCTGATATTTCCCTCAGGACGTCTACGGTGCCACCCTGAAGCACGCTTGCATACACTGAACAAACAAAATCGTGCAGGATCAGAAACGGGACTGTCTGGACACCAGCAATGTTTTTATTTCTTGTTTTTCAAATCATCCGCGCTCTATGTTTGTAATTACTTCTCTCAGATAGAAAAGCCAGGAAGTCAATGGATCAATCCATTTCAAGTATATTCAAACTATATGCCGGACTCCAAGACACTGATGTCTTTTAATGGACCTTCAATCCATACTTGCAATTAAGCATGCAAAATCTCCCATTAAGTAACTCCACTTACAGTGTATTTACTCTGGTGCTGTTTGGGTGTTTTTCAGAGAGCGGCCTCTCTTCTGCGAGGCTGAGAGAGCAGCGGCGAGATGACCTGAGGGAGGAGTGATGGTCTCCAAATGCACTAACACAATGATGGACACTTCCTCTGCAGCGCCAGCTAATCATTGTTGCCGATTCGTTTACACTGGTCCAAAATGACTCCCTGAATGACCGCCTTTGCATATTAAACAGACAAACAGACAATAGGGACACACTGTTGGAGGACATGAGAGCAGCTAAACACCAGCAGTGTCGTGATAGTCTGGGGAACAGTAGGCTCATAATACTGTATGTACAAATGGGAATCCAGCGGCTGATTGATAGCATATTAAACAGAACTGTGTTACTGCCTATCCGCTGCACATTTTGACAAGGCACCTGCAAAACTGTTTTCAACATACATCAGCACCTATTCAGCATAACTGCATATAAAGTGCACTGCATCTCACTGTAACCAGAAAAAAGGAGGCTATCAGGAGAAAGAGGTCTGCGGAGAAAGTGCATGGCTACAGGCATGCAATCAGCTAAGAATTCAGAATCTCGCCCAGTTTATACAGTTCTATAATCAGAGAGAAAAGAAGGAAAACAACGCCATTGGCACAGCAGCAAAGAGATTCAAAACATTTTCATTAGTGAGCAAAAAAATAAAGTACTCCTTGGTGAAAGCGTTGCTTCTTTTTGCACAAGTTTGACGCTTGAGAAGGAAGATTAGATGGAGGACAGGGGTTTTTATGTCAAGTCTGATCTCTGGAAAAGCCTGTCTTGTTGTTTTCCATCCATTGTCAGTTACAAACTGAAGCACCAAAAATATGAAGCAAAACTAAAGCTACAATAAATAATTGCAATTTAACTCGTTGATTAAACACTGTAATGCAAAAATGCTGATTTGCTTCCCCACTGAAAATATGGTCATTGTCATTCATGAGTTTTTGATTTTATCTAAGGCCTTTCTCAGAAATGCTGTGCTCCAAATACAATATATAACCCAACAATGGAATATTTACCAATCAGCTCGTGACTCCACAGGGCTGCACTTAAACAGAAGACACAAGGATCCTTAATTACACTGGTATTAAGCAATAGTATCCCAACGTGTAATTAAGCCTATGTGTTAATACGCAATTCTGCCTGCATGCCATGATGCAACATGCTATTGTGTCATAGGGTCAAAAAGTCATTCCAGTGTGATTTGCCAATATTTCATGATGTCAATATATCAGTGTCATTCGATATGTCATTACATTATACAGCAGAGTCAATAAGCCAGTTATGTGAGTACATAGAAACAGGATAAAACTTCATTAAACTATGCTATGATTTTATATTATCTCATGTTGTTTTATACTGTGACTAAAGCCTTTTTGTATGTATGAACTGTATCTTTAGTAGGGCTGAGCAATATATCAATATTTTGTTGATATCATGATAGGAGACCTAAGATCATCTTAGATTTTGGATATCGTTTGTGATATGGCATAAGTGTTGTCTTTTCCTGGTATTAAAGGTATTGCAGCTCTCTCTGCAATACTGTTGCAATATCAATATATGTATATAGCGGTAGTTAGTTAAAAATATTGTGATATTTGCTTTTGTCCATCTCACCCAGCCCTAATCTATATGAACATTCCAGCCTTTACAGGTGACATCTAGTCACTGTTCAACTAACTATGTCATGAGAATCTTAACTGTTAAGTTAAAGTATGTAAGATAATATACAGGAGTTATCTGTTCTTAAAGGACCAGTGTGTAGGATTTAGCAGCATCTGGCGATGAGGTTGCAGACTGCAAGGCATATCTAGAGCCAGTGTTTGTCTTGTCCGTTCTGGGCTACTGTACAAACATGTCAGACTGTATGAAAGATGACTCGCTTCCTCTGCAGATATGAAGGCTTCATTCTAAGGTAACAAAAACACAACAATTTGTATTTTTGGGTAATTATACGCCAATAAAATGTACTAATATACTGAATACTATATTCAAATTCTGCCTTATTCTGCAATAGAGCTGCCTAAATCATACACACTGGTCCTTTAATTACACACTATTAAATATTCTAACATGTCATTATGTCTATGACTCAATATGGCATTGTGCCTGTATGCCATGATGCCGTCATGGCATTATGTCACAGGGTTAAAATATCATTTTAATGTCATTTGCTGATGTGTCATAATGTCAATATGACAATGTGTCATTCAATAAGCCATTATGTCAATATGCCAGTTATGTTAGTATAGAGTACATGGAAACAGGATAATATTTCCCCTTTTGAACATTTTGCTATGGTTTTATAGTGTTTCATGTTAGTTGACTTGACAGTGTGACTATGGCATTTCTTTATATAGTATATATGTCTTTATAAACAAAGTACGTAATATATCCATAGGATAAAATATCATGACAAACTAATCACAAACCTGATGTCAGCCTTTATGAATGATGTGTAGTCAATATTCAGCTAACTATGTCATAAGAACTGTACAGTAACAGTATGATAACATGCAGTAGATGTTTGTTCTTTGAGGACCAGTTTGTAGGATTTAGTGACATCAAGCAGTGACATTGGAACCTGATTGATATTGGATATGCTAATATAAAACATTTGTATATCAATTCATCAGCCTGTATTTATTAATATTAGATTATTATCATAAGTCAAACGCAACATCAGAGCAAGGAAGCAGTAAACTTTCACTGGCATTTCAAATTATTCTACATAACTGTTTTAAACAAACACAAATAGCAAAACTTGAATGTGGAAAAGGGAATACAGGAAAATACACAGAAATTCTGTCTATAAAACTCAAAGCAAAAACAATCCGCATTATATTCTGTACAAATATTGGATAACATATAAACAGATACAGATGCAGACCAATATAGCTGTGCCGGGCCAATATCAAGCTGATAATATCAGCTGAACTATATATCAGCCTTGTTCTTGTTGAGACTGCAGGTCGCAACCAACTAAATACTCCTCACCTCACCCTCCCCTTGCAAGCATTTAAGAGAACGTACTATGGCTGTGAACGTTGTGAAAAACACAATAACCTCCGTCTGAAGCCAGTGCTTGGTTTGTCCATTCTGGGCTACTGTATAAACATGGCAATGCAACATGGCGGACTCCGTGGAAGAGGACCCGGGCCCTCTGTAGATATAAAGAACTCATTCTAATTTAAACAAAAAACACAACAATTCCTATTTTCAGGTGATTATACACTAATGAAAACAAACTTCTGAATATTATATCCAATTTCTAACATATCCTGCCCACAGATCCCTGAAAATCTTACACACTGGACCTTTAGTTACATTGGTAGTAAGCAACAGGATTCCAATGTGTAATTATGTGATGTGTCGATATGCCATGATGCCACCATGCCATGATGACAATATGTCATTATGTCATTCCAGTGTCATTTGCCAATAGGTCGTGATGTCAATATGCCAATGTGTCATTCAATATTTCATTATGTCATGTACTACAGTCAATATGACAATTAATGTTAGTAAATTAAAACTGGATAATATTTCCTTATTTAAAATGTTGCTATGATTTTATAGTGTCTCGTGTTGGTCGATACTGTGACTTTGTCTTTTCTTTAAGTATGTACTGTATCTATAGGATAAAGTTTCACGACAAACTAATCACAGACCTCAGTGACAGCGTTTATAAATAATATGTGGTCGCTGTTTAGTTAACTATGTCTTAAGAGTCTTGCTGCTTTTGTTTACATGCTGTAAGTGGGATATGATCTTCCTGACTACAGTCTATTGTTTTAATATCCTTGTAGCTGGAACGTTCTGCTTATTTTATTTCAGCTTTTCCATCACTGCCTCAGAGTCCTTCTGTTGTATTGATCTATGTCATCTGCTCAGTCTTTTATCTTTCATGACTATGAAGTGCTCAATAACTTGTTTTGAAAAAAAGCTACATATGTGCAGTATTATACTATTATTATCATTATTATTTAGGATCTGTGCATTTGTTTTGCCTCATGGTCTTTCTGCTCATTCTTCTTCATTCTCAAGGATACCGAAGTGGTCTGGATCTTAAACATAATGCGACCCACAACAACAAATCTCTCTAGCCAGATTTTTGCCAGTAAAAATAAAAACGAAATGACTCGTTTAAAAGGTGACTGACAAACGCCTCTACAATTTGATCAGTAACTTCAAAACCTCTTGGCACACAAATATTTTGACTAGTTTAGGGATTTTGCATAAAGTGACCACAATTTGCACAATTTTTAGTTCATGAAAAATAAATTTTACCTCCTAAACATCTGCAAAGATGTGCCATCTGATAAAAAATAAATGCATGAACTGCTGGAGGATTATTTTAGGAGTGCTTCCATTCACATGATGGGTATAAAATGAAGTATAAAAAAAAGTATTGATATTGATATTGGTATCACTTTAAGGGTACTAGTATTAGTACTGGTATTGTAACTTTTTTAAATGATACCAGTTTAAATTACATTAGTTATCACGCTCATTTTTATGTTGTATGTCAAGTGCCCTACCATGAAAGCAGAGTACTACAGTACAGTTTAAACAGTTGCATACATTAACTGAACTGCTTTTTAATACCTGTATTATTTCAGTCCTGAAGTCAATACAGTTATTTAGAATTATAAGAACAAAAGACTTTGTCTTGGCACAGTTTTCTGTTTGGGTCATTAAAGCCTCACTCATTTTTGTGACAGTTTATGAGGTGTTATGTAGTATGACAATTGTCACAGACACAACATGCCCATGTCTGGCATTTTAAACCTCAGCTAATTGTCATATTTTATATTCTTTCCTCACTCTTATGTTTTTCAGCTTGTGGATAATATAAAAGTATCTTTTAAGTAGAAAGGAGTGAGTGATATTTTATATTTGCACTTTAAATTATGTGTCGTGTTGTCTTATTATTGATTCATCTTTTTGACTTGGATATATTGATTTAACCCCATCAGGACAGAACATTATTGATTTTACACCACATTGCACCATTTGACCTTGTTTACTGAAACATCTTCACTGTTTAAAAAGGACACTGTGTGGGCAAGTCTATGTTTTAAACATATCTATGTTCATTTATTTCTTTACACATTTAATTATTTTATGATCAGTTTTTCTGTATAGTGGTACCCATAAAAAACATGTGGCATGTTACATGTCAGACAGGTCCTACATATTGTCCCAAACTGGTGTGATGGTGCTTATATTTTATAAAAAAGTTCTCTGATCTCAACATACTGGAGGATTCTTGAAGTGATCACACAATGCATATTTGTGGGTTGGGTGTTAAAGAACCAGATGTGCATAAATGAGAAGCACTCTGAAGAAGGATTATCTCCTCATAATTCTGCCTACGTATCGAGTCATAACTAGACGTCGTCAGCAGTTGCGGAGAGGTTCTGAACATTAAGTTTATGGGCTCCTCATTATTTAACATGTTAGGGTCTCCCCACAGCCCAATGAAATTTTGATGGCAGTATTACAGCTAGTTTGTTGGCTCCTCACTCCTACTCACTACTTATGCAGATGCAAATGGGTAAGAGAAGTCTCTTTGGACGGACCCACACTCACACAGGAAAAGACATTAGACTAATCCACCTTTCTGCTCTGATGTGAATAAATATTCAGGACTGATCTTCCAAAAGGCATGATCAGAGAGCGTTGGATTTGCTGCAGCCTTGGTGGTGGTGGTGTTGTTGTTGCACACATGCATGATGAGGCCAGACCCCTGCCTGGACAGGCCAGGGACTGCAGTGGTGCAGTGGTCTGAGCTGGCCATTTCCTGCCTCTACATCTGCATACAGTAAAAAACAAACATTCCTGTAAATAAAGACGGCTGTCCAGCAACTGTCTTCCCAGCGACAATGGTATTGACCGTAGTCAGATGCTCCGCTGATTAAAAATTGATCCATTTTGAAAAATCTAATCAACTGAATAGGATTCTTTCATACGTGGGGTGGGGTTGGGTGCGCTGGCTGGGGGTGGAGGGGGTTGAGCAGCTGCTGACACAGAGAGGCAGACCTGTTATTAACCCCTGCACCTCCATGCAGCCCCCTGCACCCTGCTCCCCAGTTCACATCCCCCTGCGCCCCGGGACTAGACACGGCCCAGACGGTCTGAATTATTCAGCAGTCTGAGAGAGGCTCCGGCCACTTGGCCTATTAATGCCTGCCAGTAGAGGCTAGTGGCTCTAATGGCCAGTCCAGAGGAGCCCCAGCTCCCAGTGGACGAGGAGGAGGGCTGCTAACGCTAGGCTGCAGGGGATGTGAGAGTAAATTCATCAGGGGCCGAGGTCGCGGCAGGTTAATGATGCCGCACGTCTAGACGGACGCTAGACTCACACCCTGCCCAAAAGGCAGTGGGGGATGGCGTTGGGATGCAATAATATTTTTATCTTTGAAGGAGAACGAGCCCTACAATATTAAGTCCTAGGGCTTATTTATGAAAGAGCAGCATTGTTGACTTTGACTATGATCCACAATTGACCTGAGGTTCCCCCCTTAAAAATAACAGAACACAGTGAATATTTTGAAAGCCACCAATATGACCAGACCTCATGTTATATTCTGCTAGTCCAGCTATTATTTAAGGCTAAATGAAAAGGAAATAACATTTATCACAAATGGATAAAATGTTCCAACATAACTGAGCAACGTTCATGATAGAGAGATTAAAAGATTGTCTACACAACCCAGCTCTGATTACTCACAACCCCTTATCATCATTGCACAAACAATCCCAACAGCTGGAGAGGGCCCTCAACTCCAGCACAAAGTCACTCAGTAATCAGGGCATCTCCCCCAGAGAGAGCAGGGATGAGGCTCGGGGTGCAACTCTCATTTGGGAGCCGCTTGGGTTGCCATGTGGTCTATCACCTTGGTGATCGTGCGCATCCGCTCTGCGTCTCTCAGGGTGCAAACACAATAGTGAACACAGGAATAAGAGAAAATGACCCCTTGGGTAGAGCTCACACGATCCAGTAAACAACAGCAGCATACATGATCTGCGTAACATCTACCTGTAGGATTCTTAATGAAGAAAGCTCCCAGACAAAAAGTAGAGCCCGACTGATACTGGATTCTTGCAGCTGATACCAATATGAGGGAGTTAAAAAAAAATCTGATATCAATAAATTGGCTGATATTCTAGAGCCAAACTGATATATGGTTCAACCGATATTATGGGCCTGATATTGGTCAAGCACAGGCATCAAGCATCAGTCTGTATTGGTATCAGCATTTATGTTGTACAATACCAGTATTAGATATGGACCTGATCTGATCCAGTATCGTATCAGGAGCCAATATTGACAGATTTCAATCATTGAATATTCGGTGAAAACTCTAACCAGCATTGCAAAATGCCTGCAATACTGTTATCTGTATCAACAGTAAGTCTATAAATAATATGTGGTATCTGTATCAACAGTAAGTCTATGCACCAATCTACTGCCATGCAATTTATTAACCCTTAAACGGGAACCTGCTAATTCCAAGCGGCGTCCCATACAGGACATTTCCCCTAGAGGGGCAAAGTCATGTTGTATGACACTCATGTATCAGTGCCCCGCTATCATATTTTTTACAAGAACGTTTACTGTTAAACTGCCAAATATCCTGCTGCTATTACATATCTAAAAAACACAAATAAGAAAGAAATTAAATATAAAATACTGGCCATAAAACTAAAGAGATAAAAACATTTGGCATTATAGTATAATAAAAATATCAGACAACATATACGTCGATACCAATATATACCGGTATAGCTGTGTTAGGCCAATATCAGGCTGATAATATCGACTGAGCGATATATCCGTCTGGCTCTAACAAAAAGTAATCATTGTTGCACCAGAACACTCAGTCATCGTTCACTGTGAGGACAAACACACTATAAAGTCCAGGCAGAGGAAGGTATTCTTATTATCATCTACTGGAGATTTATGCACTTGAAGGTTGAGTTCTTTGAATGAACAGGCTCGATAAGTCTGATGAAGCGGAATGAGCTTAGCCTTCAATAGGTGCTATCTGTGCTGGACTGCACCGCCACCACGCACGCTCTTCCCTTATCCAGGATCTAATGCCAAGCACATTTACTGTTGAGGTCAACACCGCTGCCATGATTGAACCAAACCAAGGGCATCCCATGGAAGGCTACAGAGGGGACGCAGACACACCCCGCGCCCATTTACACAAATGTAATTTCCACCCGCTCCGCTCACTCAAGGTGACCAAGCACATCATTCAGAGATCCACGCGAAATGATCCTGATGGCCTCTCTGCAGCAGAGATTTTCAAAACAAGTCAGCGAGAGCATGCAGCTTCAAAAATACAAGACATCCATTCAGACATCCAAATGTGTGGGCCAAGCAGAGAGCCACATGCATAGCAAATTATTTTGCTTGGCTGCAGCTAAAAATCATATGCTTGCTTATCATAAAGAAACACTGTATCACAGTATAAATATTGGTACTGCATTAATAGTCAATAGGATCATTTCCATATAGCATCAAGCTGAGATGAAAAATTGTAAGGAAAACATTCCTGTGAGGTCTGCACAGACTTCCTGCAGTCAAGAACTCAGGAGGACCCAGCAGACTGTCCACTTCACATGCATGTCCCCTGGTCTGTCATACACGTTGACCCCCCTAACCCCCCCACCTCAACCGAATTTCAGTTCCTTAGGCGTACTCTTCCCTCCTGCTGCATACAGCACAAGCCTGGAGCAATGTTTAGCTAAACCTGCTGGCCTACGTAGGCAGGGAGAGTCCCCAGAGGGCTGAACAATCAGACAATTTCAAGATCATGAAGCATTAAACCAATCCCGGCAGGGTACACTAATTAAACAGCCGAGCCCGGCACAGCCAACCAATCCCCACAGAGCAATTAAATCCATCCCCTCTAAAACACTGTGGAACCTGTCTGGGGAAAACTGCCGAGGAGTGAGGAGAGAGAGGAGCGAGAAAGAGGGAGAGGTGGAGAGGGGAGGGGAGGGGAGGAAAATATCATAAAATTCATCTGGAAAAAAATAGAAAAAAAAAAAAACTATAGGGGGAATGCAGCAGGAGGCTAACAAGGGAAATTGAAAAAGGAGCGACTCAATTCAGTTCTTTGTTCTTTTCTGCCTTTATTTGCATTAAGATTCAAAATGTCTGCCTTTTCTCCCAGCTATGGGGGAGGCAGTGGTGGTGCGGGTTCTGTGACCACATTTAAATGCAAAAATAGTGACCCTGTTGCGATCAAAAGTTGCATATTTAATTAAGATTACAAGGTCTGGAAAGCACTCGTGAGACTGAACGGAAAGACAGAATAGCCTCAAGGCCTATATTACACACCGGCAGAGCTGCTAACACAGTTGCAAACCCTAATCAATACCCCGATGCCCTCCACTACGAAAGTAAATGAACAGGTGACAATGGAGGCATGACATCACTGGGCTTTTCAGGGAACAACAAAACCAAATAAACTGAGAGAGGCAGGAGGCGGTGGAGAGATGCAGACTGATTTTTGGGATGATACTGTACCTCCTACACACCAGCAATAACTAATTAGACTGCATGTGTTAACATATATAATTGCTGACATTAATAATGGATAATAAATCAATAGGGTGATTTTTTTTTCTCCAAAAGCGTATGGTTAAATAGGCAAATTCTCGTGTTGTTATTTCCCTGGAGAGGCTGAAGTGCAAGTGTATTTTGGTTGGTGTTGAAGAGGAGCCGAGAATACCGAAGGGCTGCAAACCAGAGGTGTGGACAGGGAGATAGACTTGCTCTTTTCTCCCCCGACTGAGGCGGTGTATAAATCACAGAGCCCAGCTTCATGTCTCCACTTCCTGTTCCTCTCCATTAAAAATGATAAACTGTACCTCTTGAAGCCACTCGCTCGCTTTAGGGTCCCAGTCTGCACCTTCGCGGTGAAGAAGCGAGAGTGCGCGGCTCAGATTTATTCTATCCCCTCCCATTGTTGGGGATGAATAAGAGAGTAATTAACTGTGTGGGGGTAGCAGCTGCACAAAGACAAGACTGGCTAACACAACAAGCCTGATCCATCTGCTTTTGCCATAACACACCTTTTGTGTTATTTTGACAAATAAGAGCACATCTGCTTAGTAATAGCAAACGCTGGTTTAATGCTCAAAAGACCACCGAGAGGCCGTCTTTTCCTGGGTCTTCTCTCTTCCCCACTTAAATGAGGACAAATGGGCCTTACAAATGGGTGGCATGCACAGGACTACTATTCCTCCAGTCTGGTAAACACACTCTGAGCAGTGGCACATAATGAGAGCGCCTGAGAATCCCCAAAGACAACCTGGAGAAGGTTAGTGAAGCATTGATCTCATGAGTGTGCCGGGGGCCCAGGAGCACCCTTCACACCATGCTAACTCACGCTACATGACAACCGACGTCAGAACACACACCGTACAAAAGCCTGGCACTTGCACATTGGGGAAATAAAGGTAAGCTTCTGTTTTTTTTGTTTTTTTTTTGGTTTTGTTGTTTTTTTTTTAGTCATGAAGGACAAAATGGACAATAGAGGAATGAAATAGAGCAAGTGAAACCCTGCCAAACACAGCTGAGGCATGCTAGGTAAGAGAGATGGAGAGACAGAGAGGGAGACTGAGAGTAGGGGAGGGCAGTGGGATTCATTGTAAGCCCAGTAAAATGAACAAGAAAGGACGGGTGCTCAATACGTCTGCAGTGGCGTCAGACAGTCAAAACAAATAAAGCCAAGGCCGCGGTGGAGAAACGCAGCTCAATATGGACTTGCTGGGCATGGGACTGGCTGTCAGCAGGGAGAGAGGACACAGCTTTATACCCATGCCGATGAGCCATTACCTCTCTCCTCCTGACGCTTCCGCCTGCCTCACTGTGAGGGAAGAAGAGGCTGCCCTACCGCCATGGAGCCGTCCTCCAGCAGACTAATGTGTCCCTGAAGTTTTGTTAAAGCTGGTTATTTACTCCTGCAAAGCAATTGCTCCAGCCTAGGGGCAGCAGAACGGAGAACGCGCTGCTATGAAAAATCTGGCGTCTCTTGCTATGAAGCACTGTCAACTACCAAGGGGGCGTTCCTGCTGAAACATTGGGGGGTTCTGTGCTTTTTTGGCACAACACTTCATAAGAGAAGACATTAAAACAGCAAGCGTCCAAAAACAGAATCATTCAGGTAGAGTTTTAAGATGAAAACACCAAAATATGACAGGATAATGACAAAATTCTTAGCACTCATTAGCCACAACAATTAGCGATCAATACTATGACATCATGTGTCCTGATTCAGCTGATGTGGTTCAATCAGTCAGTCAGTTCAATTAATTTATGAAAAAAACATTTTCTAACTTACCTCTAGTGGCATCTAGTCATGGTTTAGGTTTGATTTGCTCAGGTTTTAAGGCATCAGTCTCTTGGATTTCTCCTCGACCCCGATAAAATTGAGGTGAATGGAATTTCATTTGAGGTGCTCACAGCATTGAAAACATTTAGCAGCAACATCTCTTTCCAGAATAACAATGTCTGTGTTACTGTGTAAAATCCACAGCGCGTGCTGTCAACAGTTCTTGCAGGGACTCCTTCTTTGGGAGAAACTAGTTCCAATTATCATCACCTAGTTCTGCAATTATCATCTTAGGCATCGTGGTCCTACATCGCTATCTTCTAGAACTGAAGACATTCTGGTCAATGAGTGCCTCATAAAATTGTTTTACAGGAAAAGGTGTTAAAAACTCATTAGGAAACTCCTTGTGTTAAGCAACCTTCACGAAAAAAAAAAACATTAGGCAGGTGCGAAGTAACAAATGAAAAAACACCTTTAGTCTGATTTAAAGGTTTCTTCAGTTACCATCAATACAAACCACAGCTGTGTCCAAAATCACTCACTGTATAGTCCACAACATGTGCTGCTGTCCCTATGTATAATGACAATTCTTATACCCTATAAAGTGGACTCAAAGTATCCCACAGTGCATCATGAAAAGTTGTGGACAACCAATGGTCACTAAACAAGCAATATATACCATCATGCATTGCACTGAAAGAAAAAGAACGGTAATGGCATCATTAACGGCGCAGACAGTAGTGTTTGAAAATGTTTTTCTTGACTATACAGTGAGCACACTATATAGTCCTCTACATAGAAATCTCCAAATAGTGAGGAGGCAGTACTGAATGAGTGAGTCATTTTGGACACAACCCAGGTCAAGTCAAAGATGAGGAAGGATTTATTTTTCACTTTGATATTGGACTGCTGTCAGCAGCAGGGTGCTCAGTGCTGACACTGGTGGTAGGAAGTTATATTACCCAAAAACTACTATATAAAATGGTATTCTATTCCTTTACTTTTAACATTTTTTGTATTGATAGTAATAGAAAAGTAAAACATGTATTTTGATGCTCTGGGCCCACCTAAGGTTGTTTTCCTCATGTTATAAGTCACTAGAAGACTAGAAACTAAAAACTATGGAAGCCAGTTGTGAAAAATGTGAAAGCCCGTATCTAGAACCAGGGTTGGGTGATGTCTACCAAACTGGTATATGATGATGACCACAGTGAAACATCACAATGATATCATTGATAAAATCTGAAATCTTACAAGGCTTCTCATGTTTAATTTTAGAGCCGATCTGCGACTGAAATGTCTTGATTTTTGGGAGGCAGAGATGCAGAACAGTGATATGTAACGTGACGGTACTGGGTCAGGGCTATGGATGGTTGTTTCTTGAAAGATACTTTCTGCAGCTGTCATTTTTTGAAAGCTGTTATAAACAGAAAGGAAACTGCATTCATCACCATTACATTGGGGTAGAGGCAAAAATTTCAGAGACACATATGTCAAAATAAAACCCAAGCAAAATGCATGGCTACATACCACTAAAAGGAAAGTTTTATAGCAATCCTTTAATAGTCCAGCTTGGAGGACATTTCAAGTATACATTCACTGATATAGACAGTAACATCATCACACGCGGCCTTATCAAACAGCAGCACATACAGCAGTCTGCAAACAGGAGCACAAGCAAGGCAAAATGATTGGATAGGTATGGAAATCTACTTGAAGGAAGGTCAAAGTGATTAAGCTGACATTAATGACAGGCCTAGTCTTCCTGTGAGAATGCTCACCGTAGCTGTCTCTAAACCCATTTGTCATTCTGCTTCCAACGCTGAAGCATCTGCTTTGAAGTCTCTACCACTAATGCTACACAGAGAGGTTAAACAGCTTAATGCTGAAGTCTGTTTCACTCCTCTCGCTCTCTAATGTTCCCTGCGTTTTATGTAGCGGGGTTATGGCTCCTGGATTTCACATCTCAATTTGCCCCAGATAGTCCTGTAAAAGCTCCCCTCTTTCTTATTTGCTTTGTTGTCACTGTCAAAGGAAGAGAGGGGCAACCCGAAGGATACGGGACCGTGACAGACATGCCCCACCCATCGATTCACAGGAGTGGTAATAATGAAGGCATGTTAAGAAATGTTTATATGGGAGGCAAACCGGCGCTGATTATGATGATGGGGCAGCTTTTACATATAAACGCAGTGCTTAATCCACTGAAGATTTGAAAGAGCTGACAACAAAAGACAAGTCTTGAAAATGAGATAATGAGCACATATAGCACCACTGTGGAGGTCAACTTTAAAGCCTTTTCTATCTATCACAGCATATGAATAAAATGATACAGTCATTGTGATAAATAATACAAGATCTGAGACGCTCTGGACTTACTTACTCTCCACTACAATGAGATTATGCTGATGCATTTGACATTAACAATATCAGCAAACAAATATATGAAAGCATGAATGAAAGGGAGACAGAGACCGATTTTCACAGCCAATTTGAGATTGCAGGGTTGGTGTGTGTCTGTGTGTGTGTGTGTGTGTGTCTGTGTGTGTGTGTGTGGGGGAGCTACTGGCAAACAGCACACAGAGCAGGCTGGCAGCGGAGGCAGCCAGGCTCACAGGCTGCAAAGCAATTTCACTGTTTGGCAATACTGTTGTCTCTGTGTGCGGATTAGAGCTGACACCAGAGCAACTGAGTCATGCTAAATGTAGTACAATCACAAGCTTTTGTTCCTGATCTAAAACCCCACTGCCTCTTAGATTCATGGAAGAGAAGAGTGGAAACAAGGCTAAAAGATGGTAACAAATAAGCGGAGCATTATTTCGCCGTATGAGCGCAGCATTGCGACATCGCTAAAAACAACACAGGGATAAAAGTAACTGGTAGTAAAGGCATGGAGCCCAAGTTTTCTCAAGTTAAATCAAATAAAAGTCTTTCTGGTCTGCTTTGATCATATCCTGCAAGTGCCTTTTTTCTGAGTGCTTAAAGGGCAATTAAAGTATATGAGTGATCAATGAATAATACAGGAATGAACAAAACCAACACGACTGTAATCAAGCTGCATTTCCACCTGATTCAACCACGTCCACATTCTCATCACCTACTCTGCAAAGTCTTTCTACAGGCCCCGTGCTCTGTCTCTCCAGGTACCGTATTGGCCCAGAGTTGTTTTTGGGCCTGGCAGGACCTGGCAGGACAGACCCTGACCCGTCCTTTTCATGCTCGCCCACGGAAATGCCATCTGGCTGGTGTGAATGATTACCACAGCAACGGCCGGGTGACCTGCAGCCAGCAGGAACCAAGGTCACTCCACCTCAGCGCTTCGCACTTTCCCTGCCCTCTTTTCATCAGCCTGCAGGTGAATTATTCATCCTGTTCAACTCGGAGGCACAGATCTACTGCACAAACACAAAAAAACTGCACACTCAGTTTACTGATATAATAACTTGTAATGAGAAAATAAATGTTCCGGCGTGAGCCGCTACAATAAATAGCTCGTAGATGTCCTCAGATATAGCAAGAGTACCGTTCGGTATGGGCTTAGAGATGGTGAGACAGCTGTAGTGATTTTACACTGCCAGAAACTGACTCCAACCATGACTGAATGAGAAATAAGTGAATTAATTGATTTCTGACACATGTAGCAGACGATGTCACATTTAAGCTACAGGCATGTTTGCAACCAGAGGCTCGTAAGAATATTCACCAGAGCTGCTGATGACGAGATAATATGATCAAATCCTGTGAAATATTAAAAGGTTTCAAGAATTTCAGTAGAAAATTAAAAAAGACAACTGTCAAATGATCATTACCAACAGCCTGACGGATGTTATATGATTAACAAACTGGTTTAAAAGCATAAAAAGGGCACCCTTCCAGAGCAGATAGAGGACAAAGTCAAGGCGCGCTATTCATAGTTGAAATAATTCAAGCCAGTTTACATCTGTATGTGCATTTTTCCTTATTTAATACATCTATAACGGGATAATGTTGGCCAGTAACTGTATTTCTTCAAGATTTAAAAAAAAAACCTGTTTGCAAAATTATCCAGATGATTAACAGTGTTTTACTTCTAATGTTACAAGCATAAGTGCAGGAATGCTGCAGAAGTGAACACCTACATTCATTTCTAGGGCTGCAACTAATGACTGTTTTCATTATCGATTAATCTGTCAGTCATTTTCTTGATTAATTAGTTCTTTTATTAATAAAATGTTAGAAAATGGTGACAAATGTTGATCATCGTTTCTTATAGCGTAACATGACATCTGCAAATGTCTTGTTTTATTTACAACTGAAAGCTATTCAGTTCACTGTTAAAAAGAAGTACAGAAACCAGCAATATTCACATTTAAGAGGCCGAAATCACAGAATTTGGAGATTTTTTCCTTCAAAAATGACTCAAAACAATTAATCAATACAGTTTGTGATTAATCTTATACTTAGCAAATAATTGATTAATACAATAATCATTGCAGCTCTATCTATTTCATCCACCTTCAGCCTATTGGTGACATTATTCATCCACCTTTATAAACTGAAAATAATCCTCCTGCAGTATGTTTAGGCACTACTATTTCACTGCAAGCAGAATCAAAGTGATTCATTTTACATGAGGATAAGGTCATTCAAGGGAACACAAGCATGAACTAACACTTTTCTGCAGGTTTCGTGATTTTTTTTTTTTTCTTGATATTTTAGTGGCCGTGTGCCTTCTGATGCTCACTGGACTGGAGGCTAACCTTTTTATTATATACCACTACATCACTGCTCATGACACTAGGTAATGGCTTGGGCATCCTTAAGGGGCAGTTCAGATTTAGCTCCTAGGCTACTCAGTCACATTTAATGAAAAACCTTGAATGTATACATCTATCATAAATGTTACACGGTCCTGTGGTGCCGGGGCTGAAGCAGGATGAGAGGACGCTATACGTGAAGCAGCAGCCGCAACAACAATAGCTCCCTCCTCGCCCCTCTCCGGATCCCCAGCCTGGATGAGAGAGAGAGGTCCAGCGGCTGGGAGCTGGAATAACACCCGACCAAGACAACCGAGAGCAGCCACCAACCAGATCTGATTTCTCCTCCTCGGTAGGCTTTTCCGAGGGAGCCGGACTGCCATGCTGCTGTCATCTCTCATGTTACAGAACATCAGTCAAACGGCAGAGACGTTGCCCTTGCGCCGGCCGAGGCTGATTTACAAACATTAGCGGGGAATACAATTACACAGCCCCCCCGGCCGAGCAGCCCTATGCGGCTTCAGGAGAGAGGAGAGGAGGGGGGTGGAGGAGTGGACACTGAAAACAGCGTTTAGCTTTCCCTCAACCTTATTCCAACGTTTGTTTTCAGGAATACAAGCGTATAGCCTGTCAGCATTGTGGTTTATAAATTCAACTTTGAGCTCAGTGGGTTAAGCTACAGGCTGCGGGGCTGACATGCTATTTAATGGCACTATATAGGTACACGTTATGGCTGTGATACGAACAAACTGCTCACCTGCTGCCACATTATCCACGCTAATATAAACTACAAACATGTTGGTGCCGGCGACATTAATTAACGGTCCAGAAGAAGAAAAAGAAAGACGACGAAGAAGAAGAAAAAATAAAAGCTCGTCTTTTTTTTTTTTAACAACTAATGTGTCGACTAACGTGTCTAAATGTACAGACTACACGACTGTAAAATTGGTTTTTCATTAAATATGTCCGAGCAGAATGTCAAATGTCCACAAAATAAACTTACAAAACTTCCCAGCATGCAAATACTTCAAATGTACAAAAATGTAAAATGACAAGAATTGTACTATTAGCCTACTGAAAGGTGCAGCAGCAGCGCTACGGCCGTCGACACAAACCGCATAAAACATTAAGCTGCTGGGTGAAAAAGTTACAGCTACGTCCAAGAAGAACAAGAGAGATTCAGCCTGGGCGCATTAAAAGTTTCCGTACATGTAAGTACGGCGGTGCTTGTCGCGGACAATAACGAGTAAAAAACAGCAGAAAAGCTAAATGCATGTAAACAGCAGTGCTGTCCGCGGTGCTGATCCCCACATCGCTGTGGCTAACACAGAGGCTGCTCCACGGTCGCTCCACCGCTGATCAATGATTGAACTGAACAAAGGCAGAAGAGGGATCAATTTCTAATAACTATCAATGCAAACGCCGCTAGCTTTCGCCTTACATTCGCCCAAAACAAGATAACACACAGCAGAGTAGAGTAAGAAGACATACCGCTGGAAAAATAAGCCGAGAAAGGTGAGAATAGCACTAACCTGAAGCCGCCGTAGATCAAATTTCTTCCAATATTGAAACATCGATCCTACATCGGCGGCCATCTTGGGGGATATTGAGGAGATTTTTTTCAGCGGCTGCAATAAATATGTGGGCTGGATTCCCCCTCGTTAAACAACGTTTACGATCACCGGTCCCACTTTTAAAAAAACAGACTTAACACGAGACTCCGCCGATATGTTTGACAAGTCCGCCGACATGTTTTCGTCGGAAAAAAAGTAGATAGAAAGATATTTTTGGCGAAGTGCCCGAGTAGTCTTTGAAAAAGTAAAGAGCAAGTGTATCCGTGCCTCCGTCCCCAACATTAACTGGACAATTGCACTTGATTTTTTTTCGCTTTGGCAAAGTTATCAATACTGACGTAAAGCCCCGGGTTGATCAATACCGTCTGGAAAAGGGAAGGAGATGATGTGTAGATTAGTGGAGTTCAGGGAATTTGGCCAAGCCTACTTTTTACCGTGTTTATTATTACAGGAGCACACGGGACAGTACAATTAGAGGCAGTGTAGGAAATTAAAATAGGATTATACTATCGACATATGTAGACTACTATTATTAGTGTCACTTAGTGCACATGTCGTGTTCTCATTATGCAAATTAGACAACATATTTAAATTCTATGTCCATATTTTAAAGGGAATTTAACATAAATACTCCAAATGAACTGTACTATTGCAGTAGTGTATGCTGCTGCAGAGGTAATTCTTTCAATAATGTCTTTTAAAGTGCTTTGCATGCATTTAAATTATTAAAGTAGCTTATTTTTTTTACATTGTCAAAAGTTATTTACTATAGTTAGACATTATTACTTGTGCTAATAGTCCCAACTTCATTATATTTAACATTTCAAATGTTGTGATCATGTTTTTTTTTTTTACTGTATTTGTATTTTTGTCAATCCATTTGTGCACAGATGGTTAAAACCTCTGTGACTGTATTGATCTCTTTGTTTAATTTTATTCCTTTATACATTTAAAGTTATAGGAACAATGCACATTAATAAGCATTTCTGTAAATGTGTCATCATGGCTAATTTTCAACTGTAGTCCCCGAGTAGGTTATAATGACAACTAAAAAGATACGTAAAATACATTAAAACAGTAATGACAGCTACAAAGATATAAAAAATACATAAAATGCATTGAAACAGGAACAGCGATGTATAAGAATAAGAAAACAAAGTGTTCAGAGCAGAGCACATCCCACAAGAACACATGAAGTGCTTAAAACAAGGACAACAGAACATAAAACAAAGCACATCTGTACATATTGATAGACAACAATGTATGCATGCAACATAAGAACATAAAATGTATTTAGATTAGAACAAAAAAAAAAGCCACATTTTAAATAAATGAATGATAGCGTCATTCTGAGCAGATATAATCTGTCACATAATTTAGTTTGCTGAACTTAATAAAGCATGAGGGTGCTCTTTGCTTACTTAAAATAACTCATTCCTCTGGTCAGGGAGCACACATACTGTACTGTAGGCTGTTGTACTGCTACAACACTGGTGCCAGGAGCTCCCCCTGCTGACACCACAGTGTCAGAGGCGAGGTTATGTGCAGATGAGCTTTGTGTGATTTCCTCCATTAATTATACCATTATCACCGAGTGAAGGTATCCATCAAAACCAATGGTTTAATCCATGTTCCACCTCCTGATCACCGTGCAGCAGCCTCACAGTGTACAGTAGCTCCTAGCTGATCTCTCCCTTATGAAAATCAGTCCAGGTAGAAAATAATATCCTCATGGGTCATATTTTTAGCACCTCGGGGGACAATGACATATTCCTCTGCCAAAGACAAACACCTGAGGGAAAAGTCGGGGAAGATTATTAAAAGTTTTGCTTATTGCATTTTATTTGTGGCTCTAGGGAGAGGCGAAAATGCAGGATTCAAATGCAATAAGGAAGATAGTGATGTATCGCGGAACCAGAATTCACGACTGAGCTATAGAAAACAGTTTTTAATATTTACAGGGCTGCAACTAATGATTATTTTCATTATCGATTAATCTGTTGATCATAATCTCGATTGATCAAGTAATTGTTTGGTCCGTGTGAGAAAAATGGTGAAGATTATTGATCACTGTCTTCCAAAACCCAAGCTGAAAATGTCTTGTTTTATCTACAACAGAAAATAGTCATATATGAAAAGCTGAAATAAGAGAATCTGGACTTTTTCTTTCTTTCAAAAAAAATACTCCAAATGATTAATCAGTCATCAAAACATGATTACTGTACTGTATGTGTTACAACTTTTTTTTTTTTAATAAAAAAATAATTAAAATATATAAACAGGTGAAATATCAAAACTGTCTCCAGTTTCACTGTAAAAATAAACTATTTGTTTTAACTTAAAAAAAAAGTTAGTGTCTGGGCTGCCTTCAAATTTTAAGTTGACTGGATTTGAAAAGACAAGTGTAGGTATTTTTTTAACAATTCAAAACAAACAGTTTTCTGATCAAATTAACTTTGCATCAATTCAGTTGTACCTGAGAAAACATGTTCAATAAGCTCAAGATATCAAGTTGAACCAACAACTCCTTTCCTGTTTACATTTTCTCACTTTTAAGAATCAGTTCTTTCTTTCACACAAAGAACTTCTTCTGTTGGAGCTAGTTTGCTCCAACATCAGTACAAAGACAATACATAAAACTGTTCCCCTTGAATTTTTTGAATTTTAAGTGTAAATGTGAGTTCAGTATTAACCTTCGTAGTGGTTTGCAGTGTTTTAATTATTGTGAAAACAAGCAACCACAATATTTATTTAAGTATATTAAAAACACACAGCAAATTTTCATCATATATGGGGTTTTTTTAAGCTATAAAAAAGAAGTGTCTCAGGAGAGTTTTAACTCACAATGCATGCTGGGAAGTCTGCTAATATGCTGATCATGTTTCTTTAAATACTTACATTCATTCAGTTCATAATTTAGAGTCAAAAGAGTTAAAGTTAGAAGAACTCATGTTTTTAGGGTATGAAGTGTTCTGAAAAACAATATTAGAAATTTTAAGTTTGATGAATTTGTATGAATAAAACTTGTGTGTTCATGTTACGTTTATGAGAAATGATTAGATGATTCCATTATATTCCTGTATGATTTTGTTTTACAGTGTGGGTTATACTGACTGACTGACTGAATTTGAAAAGACAAGTTGAAGTGAATTTGTAATGATTCAAAACAAATAAACTTTTGTAGTCAAATAAACTTGACATTCAGATGTACATGAAAAAACTTGTTCAATAAGCTTGAGATATTAAGTTGAACCAACAAATCTTCAGTCACACTGACACATGACAAAAAAAAAAAATAAAAAAAAAAAAAACTGATTTTTTAAACACCCGTCAACCAAAATGAAGGATTTAAGCAAATGAACATTTGAGTAGAGGGTCTGATCAGGATACAACACATTTTGTAACTAAATGTTTCTTTACAGTACACTTCAGCAGGGGGGAGAAAGGGCAGGGAGAACGACGCTGGAACAGACTGAACCCTGGTCCAGGACACTTCAGTAAGTAAGGACACACAGTACAAACTGTTTCCTCAGTTGAATCTTTGACCTCACACACCAGAAAAACTCTCTTTTGCCACAGCAGATCTAGCAAAGTGTTTGTAATCCCAGACATTTGCAGATGCCAGATAGGAACACAGTGTTCTGACTCAACAGGAATGTAGAGCACCCAGGCTCCGAGGGGACCCAGGTGGGACCTAAACCCACAGCCTCCACTTCCAGAGGCGGGTGCTTTGTCTGCCAGGCCTTGGTACCACATTTTTTTATGAAATTTGCTGAATCGTAATCAGTGCTGTAATTCTGAATATAGTCTTGACCTCACATTCATCGCCGTCATGAACAAAACACTACGGGCCTCTTACAGTAACCTCATCACCCCAATCAAATTAATACATTTCTCTGGAAAAACTTAATCTAAAAAGTAATGCATGGTTACTTAAAATGAGGACTGTGCACACAGAAGGGAATTTATCCAAGAGTGAAAAAAATCATTGTTTTGATGAGGTCGCTGAATGAGGGATTTTAAATGACTGTGATTCTCTGAAAATGCTGACAGTATTAAATTATGTATGATTAATGAGTGATAGCAGATTGTTTGAGTTTGTTTGGTGATTTTTTGATGGTAGAAACCTCCACCTTAACATCTGCCTTGCTCATTTTAGCGTCTACAGTAAGTTTTTACCACTACTATACTTTGTCTCGTGTTGTCCTGCAGGGTATTTACACAGTGTAAGGGTCTCTGACACCTACTCAGTCATCAGTGAGACAGAGATTAATTGAAAAGAATCTAACAACATGTATATTATCACAAAGACCTTAGTGCCCTCATTCTGGTTGGCTTGATGTCATTTCAATTCCTTTATTTTGACTCTGAGTAAATGTTTTGTCATTTTTAGCTACTTGTTTTACCAATTAGTAAAATGGTTAACATTCCAACCTTTATTTAACCAAACAAGTAGGCTAGGTAAAACAAAATAGACCGATGGCCTGTGAAAATGAATGTGAAGTGTCAGTGCTTTGACTGAGCAGGTTCACACATAAGTGTAGAGATTTTCCCCAATAACATCATGAAAGTAGTATAGGACTTTTATTTTGAAAAAACACTTGCCTTGAGAGCCTTACTGCATTATATTCAATCATCTTTTTGAATTGTCATCTGGGCCCAGAACTTTGAGTTTCCTGTTACATAAATAAAAACATTTCCATTATAAATTCATGCGGAAAAAGGCACAAACTGATGCTTCCTATGTCCCGCTCCTTTTGAAACTTTGGTCAACTTTTTCGTCCCCAGTTTCTCATAGACTACTTATGCTATGTGCTAGGCTCCTCTATATTAAAAAGAAAAACAAATTTTGAAGATGTAAACCTATAAAAGCAATAAAGTATGTACAGGATATAGTCACATTTTATGTTAGCTAACGTAAGCAAAACACATGCTAACTAGCTAGCTAATCTACATCATCCGTTAGCTAGCTAGTTACATCAGTCTAATGTTTGCAAGACAATAGTTGATCCAAAATCATTTACTCACTCACAATTTACTTAATTACGTCATTTCTGTCGTTCTTCTTTCAGAGCAATGCATCATGGTATATAAAGCTAGGATAGACCATCAGTTGTATGCTACTTTTCACAATGTATTGTGCAATACATTGAGTCCACCATATAGGGTATAATAATTATCACTATACATTCGGATAGCACCACAAAATGACAAGCTCACTCTGTAGTAGACTGTATGGTGAATGGTGATTTTAGGACACCGCCATTGGCTAACTGGCTAGCGTTTTGCTAACACTGGCCGAGTTAAGATGTGGCTCTGTATGTGTTGCATGTACAGGTCCACTAGCAACATCTTTTAATCATAAAGAGCACAAAAAGTAGGTTTGGAGCATAAAAAAATCACCAGATTGCAGGAAAGTAAGTGTTGGATGATCAACATTTCAAATGTATCCCTCTGCAATGTTGAAACGAAACCTACGCCCTTGCACATGTGTAACAGCATGACATTATAGCTCTTAGCAGGAGCAAGGTTAAGTCTTGAAACCATAATTATATGCATTCCTTAACCTGGTGAAAGTACTATTTACAGTGAGAGTCTGGAACCTGCAGTTCTTCCCACCCACTTGTTTACATTCTCATCAACACCAGAGCTAAAACTCTGTATGTCAGTGCTGAGAATCATATCACAGTTTATAACACTGCCTTCACTTCAGCAGTATCAGAATACTGGTATGTCCTGTGTAACTGAACCAAGCAATAGAAAGACCATATTGATGAAAGTAACAACGCATCCTCACTTTGAGATTGCATTAAAATATATTATATGCATGATTTTAGTATTTTATATAATAATATTTTCCTGGGTGGGTGATTAGTGGACCATATTAAGGTTAATTAAAATATTCATTGGATGATGTGATAATGTCTTGCAATTTTTATGAATAGAAATTATATCAACATCATTAAATGCCTCATTTGGGGGAATGATGTAGTTTAATTGCCAAGTGATTTTATTGGAACTAAAACTACAAGAATATATATATATCGTGTTTCTTGAAAATCAGATGGGACAACAAATGTAGAAACAACAGCGAGTTGATTCAGAATGAGTCAAGATCAGATTTCTGCAGCAGAGCTGTGGGCTGCTAGCACTACCTCCTGGACAAGATGGGTAAATGAATGGTCAAAGGAATAAATCAGTCTGCAGTGTGGGCTTGTGTTACAAACACAAACTCTACTCCACATGTTCGCAGTATTAGTCTTATGCTTGAACATTGTCCACTGTTGTTGTCGCCATGCTTTAAAAAAAAAAAATCATTAAGAGATCAACCCTGGGAAAAACATTAGGGAGGACCGAGGGGACAATACAGTATCAGCAAATGAAATTTCTTCTTTCAGCTTTCCATCTACTATTTCTTTAAAGGGACAGTTTACCCTCAAATCAAAAAAACATATTTTCCCCCTGGCCTGTAGTTCTTTTTACTCATCTAGAGTTTTTTAGTGCGAGTTGCATAGTTTTGGAGATATTAGCTGTGGTGCTCAAAATAATCCACAGACCTTGTTGTACGCCGTTATATGTAGGAACTGTAGAATCTACCAGAACTACTTTCTTTCTAACAGAAAGAAACTCATGCAAAAAATCTAGATAGATAAACAGAATACAGGCCAGCTGTTTTTATTCTGTTTGTCTGGATTCAACTTCTGCTTTGTTTTGTGGGGTAACAAACAAAATCACCAAGATTTTAGATTCATATATCTAACAGTTAAGGAGCTTAAAGTGATAGTTCACCCAAAAATTAAAGTTCACTCAATATCTACTCACCACTGTGCTGATGTGAGGATGGGTGAAGATCTCCAGTTCACAAAACACTCCCGAGTTTTCAGCAGAAAACAACGTTGCAGCCAAATCCAGTACAATTGAAGTGAATGGTGACCAGTTTTAAAATGTAAAAAAAAGAACACAAAAAACACAAAATGTCTCCATACTGCTCATGTGGTGTAATCCAAGTGTCCATAAGCTGCAACATTAAAATTTGACCCAAAAAGATGCCATTTACACCATGTTTTTAGCCTAAACGTCAACTGTAGCCTCTCAGACCAGAGCCGCGTTCACATGTCTGAAGCATGACTTGGGCCTTTCTCAATCTGGAAAGGATTTTGTACACTACACCACCAGGTTTCCGTTGCTCTCACTCTGCAGTCCACGGCTGCAGCAAAGAAATGATGTTCCTCTTCTATGTCAAAGTCCTCAGACATTTTCTTCTTTGTTGAAAGTTTGCAAAGTCAGCTGTGCGCATAACAACTCACTATTTCTGAGCAGATCTCTCTCTGTTGTCTGAGTCGCTTCCAGGTAGCATGTAAACAGATGTGAAGGTATCTCATATATCTCGTGTCCCGCTGCTTGTGTACCTGCTTCAGGCGTGTGCACGCAGCTCCGGTCTGAATGAATTTTCATTTTTGGGTGAACTATGGCTTCATTAAGTCAAGGCTGTAGCTACCTCTAGCTAGCTTTAACAAGGTTCAGCTCTCTTGCTTCAGCTATGAGGCTCACTGTTTGGTTTGGTTTTTAGCTGTGTTTTGTTTAGCTGCACATTTAACACAACACTTTATTTGAAATTATATATTTATATGGCATAAAAAATGTTACATGGCAAAATAATTGTCAACAAGTCTCATTTTGGTCTTAACTGCATTAAGAGTTAGACCGGGGCTGGTTTTGGTGCTGCAGGGCAGACCTTTGTCACAGCAGACATTCTGACTTGTCAAAGCAGGGAGGGCACATGTGGAACTAATAACATTAACGATGTAGGTGTTCCAGTAAGTCATGCCCGAGAGCAATTATCCACAATACCACCACCCTGTAACTGGAACATCTAATTGCAATGCAGCCTTAATTAAGGTTATTAATTACACCTGTGGTTTTCATGCTTTGACATGTCGAAATATGTGCTGTCAGGAAGGAGCTCTGCAGTGACAAAACTGTAAATTAACGATTGAATGCAGTAATTTACTGTTGTCTTCAGAAAATATTCTTGAAGAATAAACTGGGAAGTAAAGTGCTGTTGAAAAATTTAAATGATCATCATAAAAGCTGTATTTAAGTACTTCTCCATCCAAGTGACCCTCTGTGGGTTTCATCTGCTTAAAGGGTCAGTTCACCCAAATATTTTTTTAAAAAAAAAGGATGCATGAAAGAGAGAGAGAAATATTTTGTAATTTTAGCACATACTACAAACCTTTAATGAAGCTGTCTACCAAGTCCTTTTCAGACCATCCAGAATTTAGGTCTGCAGTCCTCTACCAGTGTACTAGTTTACAGTTCACACATTAAGAAATTAAACACATGATGTTTTATGCTGAGAGAATTCATAAAACTTTAACTTTGTGAATGTCCATGCTTTAAGACATAAAATATTAATTGTCAAAAATTGTTAAATTGTTGTTTAAAATTCTTAAAATCATATTCTTCTCTGTGATTTAAAAAAAAAAAAGTAACAATATTAAAAAATCTGACAAGACACATAAAACATAACAGGACAAAAAAGACATAAGAAGACTTAAAAGACCCAACAAGACACATTAAATATAATGACGAAAAAGACAGAAAAGATGTGACAAGACGAAAAATGATATAAAAGACTTAATGAAAACCATGTAAAAGACAAAACAATGTAACAAGACAAAAATAATTTAAGAAGGCAAAGAACAATATCAAACACATACACTAAGACGTAACAGACAATGAGGGTGACTTTTTCCTTTCATACTTCAGTCACAGTACATTTCAGAGCCTGTACTTTCTCCTTTTTACTTGAGTAAAGAAGTTGAATCAGTACTTCTACTTTTACCAGGGTCTTTATTACACAACTATCTGTACTTTTACTTGAGTAAAGAATGTGTGTACTTTTGACACCTCTGACATTTCAAAAGTTGAATTAAAAAACACAAGATGTCCCCTAATTCATTATGAAGTCCATTCTCAGTGTTAAATGCCCGGCAGGTCTCCAGTTTCCACATTACTTCTTGTGTAAACTGCATACTGGACCAGGCTCACCTGCTTTGAATGTCAGCCCATTAAACTGTCATTATGGGTTGTCATCGGGTGCATAGCTTTGAGGTAATATGTGCTTTGGTCTATGTCTTTATTAACCAAGCAGGCCGTTATCATCTATTGGCAAGCTGGACCACAGTGTGGATGTTCCAGGTGGGTGTTCAAAATGAATCCACATCCACTACAGGTGCGGTCCAGCTCACCTCACACTGGGAGGAGTCCCAGTACACGCCAGGTAACAGCAGCAAAAAGAGCGACAAAGTCCATGTGGTCCAGAGGAGGCTGAGGTGGATGAATGGGTCATACATAGGACTTTGACCCAGGAGACTGCCAACCATGATCTTTTCCTGAACCCCAAGCTGTGTTGATGCCTTAACCTAACCAAACTACAATAGTTTCATAATGCTAACCACTTTTCATATATGCAGTCATAACAACAGATGATATGCATTCTCTGGCCTGCAGGGAGATGCAGTTTTCCCTGTCTGTAGCATTATAATGGTGGTGATGAAAACTGATAATGACCATTGAATGGGCTGATAACATTTGAAACAGGCACTTATGTGTTAAACAGAGATTTATGATGAGCACAGAGAAACAGTGAAAACAGCTTTCTAGTGTCAGACTCTGTACATACATCATTCTACATGGTGAAACACAAACATCCCAGTAAATAAACAATAAGCCAAACACATTTTTTGAAAGAAGTTGGGCTTTAAAAAGTTCACTGCAAGCATGTGATGTGACGTATGTTTGAGGCTGCAGATGCTATTGTTGTATTAGATTTCATTCTATTTAAAGGTGCAGTTCTGCTGAAAGATAGTTGGTTGTTGAGTCTCATTCCCAGGTCGTCAAATTACCAACGCTTGGGATTTGTCACTCGTAGACGGATGATTGTCGAGGTCGTTGAATACTGAAATGTTGAGAATGAGATAATAAATCAGTAGTCTTGCCTAAGTTGTGATTGGCCAAAGTCTCCTGTCGCTGGCTTTTTTCTAAAGCCTGAAAACAGAGCCAAGAGGTGGAGCAGAGGTCTCAGACCACTTGAATTACATTATGATTAAAGCTTATTATGGAACTTTTGCCCACTGACACCAAAAATAAAGTATAAATAAAGTAAAGTATTTTTTTGCTCATACACACATTGGATTAAGTATTAGGGATGCATGCTAATGCCAGCATGACAGTGGTATTGGTCAATAAAGGCTTAAAAATTAAATATCTGTATCTGATAGGTTGATGAGATGTGGCTAATTATGCACATGCAGCTATATCTGTGGTGTGGGAATTTAATGAAGTGTCTGAAACGGATAGAAAAGTTGTTATTTGCAATGATTGGTTAGTATCAGTCATGCAAGGAGAAGCCAAATAGCATTTGTGCAACACTACAAATTTAATTGCCCATCTTAAAGGGAAAATTCTGTACTTTTCATGTGTCCAGTCAGTGTTGATGAAGCAATACATTCCTCAGTGATGCTATATTGACCAAGAAAACTGAGTTGTCCTGCTCCAGAACTACGCCAGCAGTGCCTACATGTACATTGCAATGCATGCGAGCGTCTGACACCCACGCCCATGTTGCCATGGATCACCACCCTCGCCTACAGCTATTACTTTGTTGGCCAGAACATAGCGTTAGGTCACAAAAGTAGTCATCCAATGCGTCCCCTGGATGCCCAGACGTGTAGACTAGAGACTCAAGCTGACATAGCCTGTAGTTCTTTCTTAACACCAACAACATCACTATGAAATCACAGGATGCAGGAAGAATATAGATCTTGCAGCAGGAGAACTCGTTCCTCGGTCAATATAGCAGCACTGACAAATTTATTGCTTCAATTGACTACATTTACCATCAACGCTGATTGGACAGCCACATGAAAAGTGCTTATTTTTTCCGCCAGAGGAGAGACTTGATTTTTTTTCTGCAATTTGAAGGGAAAAAAATCAGAGCATATATCAACATTTCAATCAGCCAAAGTCATCAGCAAATTTAATACTGACAAAAATCAAATTTTGTGCATCCCTATTAGCTATGATGTTTTAACTATAACTATAAAGTATACAACACATGACTTAAACCCATAAAACAATAAGTTAAAATCTGGGGTTGGACTTTCACATATACCTTCTTTGATTTTTTGACTTTCCTTGTAAATCAGCTTCATTTGCTTTTGTTTTTGTACTCAAGATTGGTCTTGGTCTCAAGCCCAGTTTATTTCAATGCCAGTCAAGACCACAGCTGCAGGGACAGACTAAATTGCCTGCACATTGTCTAATTATCGGTTAAGATACTATTAAATGAAGTGAATGAATCTTCATTCGTTTTCTGTCGGTGTTTTATGCAAATTTGGATCTTTCTGATCATTTGAGGAGTGCCTATGATTTGTATGTTCCACATTTTATTATAATTGTTACACAGTTACACTCATTACACTGCATTTGATCTTGACTTGATCTTAGCCTGTTAAAATCTTGTTCTTGTCTCAGTCTCGATATGCTCTGAATTTGGTCTTGACTTGGTCTCAACCTCCCAACGCCCCGGGTCTTTTCTCAGTCTCGATATGCTCTGGATTTAGTCTTGACTTGGTTGCAATCCCTTTAAGTTTTGTTCTTGTCTTATGTCATGACTAGGTCTCAGCAACTTAAACTCTTGGTCCTTTCTTGGATTTGGTGCACTCTGGACTTGACCTTTCCTTGTTATCCATAAACTCTGGATTCAGTCTTGATCTGGTCTCAACCCTTTACAGTACTGGTCTTTTCTCTGTCTCAATATACTTTTGTATATGTTACACATGTCTTCTAACTGGTTAAGGACACAAACTGATCTGGGGCCGAGTGTAACACTGTTCGAAATAATTCCGTTTCATAGAATAAACTAACCCACATTGTTGGTGAAACACATCATTGAACAATGTTCCACACTAATGTTTTCCACAGCATGGCATGCTGCTAAAGATCAGGTCTTACTGTGGCTCAGAACGGTTTAGCTAACAGTTCCGTTTAGTGTGCTACCAAGAAACGGCCCCCATCATGACATAGTTTTGTCCCTTGTGGAGCACTAACTGGACAGCTGGGTGATGGATCCCATCAAGTGCAACTGTCAGTCTCAAAGACAACTGTCCTTCGTGAGCCAAAGCTATGTCCTATTGTTATTCTGGGGGTCTCAGTAATGGGGTATGTGTGTTTGGCTATTATCCCTAAATCTCATGAACTCTGACAATGGGGGCTGCTGCTGGTGGAGAGGGAATAGTCTCCTTTACCTGGGTCTCTGCCTAAAGAGGGCATGAGGTATTTATAGCCCATAAGCATGCGCCATTATGGAGGGGACAGGGGTCAGTATATCTAGCCCTCATTTTGTGCGCCGCTCCATCATAAAGCAGCAAGGATACTGCTTGGTCCTCATCCAGCTACTAGTGAAACATGGTGAGTGGACACAGATTTCATTTCATCTTGTTGAAAGTAACACCAGACTGTGAGGAGACATTCTGTCTCTGCTGCATGGTTAATAATGTGTTTATATTATATATTTATATAATATACTGTCATAGCATGTTTTGAATTATACATCTTGCTCTACTCACACCAATGATAATGGATCAATACCCTCCATGTCAATATGCTTATGGGTACTGAATACAGATCAACAAAGAAAATCATCAATAGGACAGAGCTCCAGTTGTCCTATTGATGACTTATTGATTATTTTTGTCTACTCATGATGGTGAAATAAAGAAAACTACATGAAACTATATGAAGTGTTGCATGGATAGGAGTGCAGAGGAAACAGGAGACAGGAGAAAAAGAAACATGAGGATAAGAGAACAAGATGGGAAAGGAGGAAAGGAAAGGATGAAATTGGGAGAGGAGAAGAAAAATAGAGAGGCATGAGGAGAGGACAGAAAAGGAGGGGAGAGAAGAGGATTCAAGAGGAAAGTAAAGAAAGCAGGAGATAAAAGGAAAAGAAACAAGAAGAGGAAATGACCAAAAAGAAAAGAGGAAAGAGAAAAGAAGAAAAGGGAGAACAGACAAGAGAAGGGGAAAGGAAAGGAAAGATGAGAAGGAAAAGGAGGAGAAAACAGGAGACAAGAGAGGAGTAGAGGAAATGGGAGCAAACAAGATGAAAGTGAGGAAAGAAAAGAAAGAAAGAAACAAACAATTAAACAAAGCTACAGACAGGTAAAGAACAATATATTGCATTATTTTGATCAATAAAGTTTCTGTTGATCTGCACTGGGCAGCACAGAGAACGAACAAACTCTGCATCATCGAATCCTCTTAAAACAAAATAAAGAAATAAATAAAGCTAAGCGCCAGAGGTTCCGTCCATGAGATACACAAGTGCTCGAGAGCTAATCCACAACAAGGGTTAGACAGCAGCTGTCGAGAGGCCCGTGAATCCAAGCAACATGATGTCATCGCTGCATCCCCTTACACTGTTTTTCACAGTTCCTTGGCAGTCATGTAAATAGCTCGACATAATCCTTGTCTCCGAGGGATTTCTGATCAAACAGGGCTCAGTGTACCGTCCTGTCATCACCCGGGCCCTATAGAATAATCCCTCATGTGATCCTGGGACTGGGGGAGTGCGGGCAGCGGACCACACCCTCCCCAGGCTTAGTCTGCATTCTCGCAAAATTGGAGGCTTGAGTAAATATTTCCATAACAAACTGACAGTGTTTGTAATCCCTCCTAATGAAATGCATGCCCCGGTGTAAACCTCGCCTGTTGTGCAATTATTGCCCCCCACACTTTGGTGAGTTTAGTGATCATTGGCTTGTTATCATAAGTGCGTGTGTCACAGTAGAACCGATAATGAGTGAAGCTGAAGCAGAGAGCCAGGTGATGATGGTGCCATCGGTATTGGATCTAATTGGAGCATCATTGTCAAACCCTGCAGGCCCCCAAGAAAGCCAAGAAGAGAGCGGAGGGCGCCAGCTCCAATGTGTTCTCCATGTTTGAACAGGCCCAGATCCAGGAGTTCAAAGAAGTCAGTGCACTGCCAAATGTTTTCTTTCACTTTGAATGTCAGTAGTTTACTCTGGTGAATGCTTACTGTACATACTGGAGACACAGCGTGTATAAATAATACAACCTCTGCAGGCTTTCACTATCATGGACCAAAACAGAGATGGTTTCATTGACAAGAATGACCTGAGAGACACTTTTGCAGCTTTAGGTAAGACCACCTCGATGTTAGTCTGCTTGTAGATGTCTCTTTTGTGTTGTAAAGGGTTTCACGTTGTCACACTGCTTACAAGTGTACCCAGTTGTGAACCTGCTGAAGCAATTGGTCAATTGAGAGAAAACTATTTTACTAATCAATTAATCTCCCAAGCGAAAGTGTCAAACAGCCTCTGGTTCCAGCCTCTCAAATGCATTTGCTGCTTCTTTGACTTATATATTGAAAACTCAATATCTTTGGTCTGTTACTTAGACAAAACAAGCATCACCTATTCATCCATGATGCAAAATTTTTTGGGTTGAAGTCCACACAAATGTTCAGGACTGTCAAAATGACATAAGTTATGTTCATTTGACAGAAACACTCTTTGTAAGACTGACATTTTATGTTATGTTAAAGTACAAGTTTTGAGTTTTTTTTACTAAAATTTATAGCATCAATATAGTCTAATTACTTCAAGACTGATTCTGCACTGAGAATATATTTTGATAGCTGAACGAACTAAAAAATTTGTTGTATTATGTTTTTATGTTCATATGACATGTAGGTAATTTCTTGTTTAAAAAAACCAAAAAGAATTAACATAAGAAAAATATGTTATTACAACAAGAGTTGAAGTGTTACGCTGAACACAAAAATGTTTCGCTTTCTCAGCATGAAACTGCAGTAATTTATTTTGTTTTACCAACTTATTATTATTATTATTATTTTCTTGTTCAGACAATTTCATAAAAAATAACGATGTCACTGCACCTGCACACAGACAGCAGACTTCCCAGCATGTATTGTGGGAGAGTCACATCTCTCCTGAGATCCTTCTCTTTTATAATCAAATCAACTTGATTTGATCAAACCAAATTTCCATGAACAGATGTTGATTCAACATGTTTTCTCAGGTTCAGTTAACTTAATTCAGTTGGTTTTACAAAACTAAAATATGACTAATTATTCAACCTAAGTTCAGTTAATGTACATCTTTAAGTTGAACCTTCTAAAAATATTTATTGTGCATATTAAAAGTTTTGTGTTTAAAATTAACCTTTTAAGTTGAATGAGCAAATTAGTGTTTACAGTGAAAGTACTGAGGATTCCACGTAATACCTGGGACATTATGATGGGCAAATTTTCTCTTTTTTCTAACATCTCATTGACCAAGTAATTTATTAATGAATCAAGAAAATGATAGTTAGATTAATCAATAATGGAAATAATTGTTCATTTCCGTTTTAAACCCTGTTCCGCTTTATCTGCCACCCTTCTCTAGGCCGTTTAAATGTCAAGCAAGAAGAGATCGATGACATGCTGAAGGAGGCACCAGGACCCATTAATTTCACAGTCTTTCTCACCATGTTTGGAGAGAAACTAAAAGGTGAGGGGGTCGTTCTGAATAGTCCAGAGTCTGATTATACAGCGTATCCAGATAACTATCCGAAAACTTTCAGGACCATACCAGTTCTTGAAAAACAATGTTACCTTTGTTTTAATTCTTCATCAACTCAGAGCTGCCACTGTTCATCCTCAGGTGCTGACCCAGAAGAGACCATCCTGAACGCTTTCAAAGTGTTTGATCCTGAGGGAAAAGGAACGTTAAAGAAAGAGTTGTGAGTAGAAATTTAGTAATGTGTTGTTGGATAAGGTGAATGTCCCACTTATCTGCTAGTGGTGATATGACAGGTGGTACTTCTGTATCTCTTGCCAGACAGCAGCAGGGTGAACAGACATGTAGTATCCTCTGGTGAGGTGCCTGTGCAGAGCCCAAAGGATACCAGTTTAGTTTAGCTTATAAGTAAGAAGCACACTGTACATGTGTTTGTAACTGAAGCTAATTTCCTACACCAGTGTCTTGATAGGCGTTGATAGCCCAAGCAATTGTTAAGATTACGTGTTGCAGTGTAAAATCTTAAAGTCAGTCCATATAGTAATCAAGAACAGGAACAACCATCCATGACAACATGCAAACAAACAAACAAACAAACAGACAGTTCAACAAAACAAAAACACAAAAAGGATCTTATCCACTCCAGCCACATCTTAAATTTTAATACTTGGGACTTGACTTGGAACTTGTCAGACTTGACTTGGGACTTGAGACTTACTTGTGACTTGCAAAACAATGACTTGGTCCCACCTCTGCTTTACATTGACATTGCACATATTGTACATACTTTCTGGGCGTGTTCGTACATTGCTATACTGTAAGTCAGGGGGTCACTTTTGCAAAAGGAAGCCAGGGACCAGTTGATAAACATTTATGAGTCAAAGTTAAAAGATTAAAATGATCTCTCTGGGGCTTTGACAAAGAATTATATGGAAATGAATGACTTTTTTTATTTTTTTTAAGAAAAAACACTTTTGAGCCAAACTCAAATTCTTTCATAAAGTTTTTATCAACTACTAATCTTTTATTGAGATCATTTACTTTTCTTCTTCTACTTAAATCTTTGAATTTTAGAAAACCCCAAAAATTGAAGTGAAAATGGATTATGTTTAAAGTTGTTGTATTGTCAATTAAAAAGATTTAATTTTCAGGCAGCAAAATAATGACAAATCAGGTTCACAGCTCACTATGACCATTTTTTGAAATATAATTTTTTAGTTTGTAAAACTCAGTGTACAATGATTCTTACATTCTCCAGCTGAAAACATATGTAGCCTCTACAGCAAATCTTAAGTTTGAGTATCACTACTGTATGTATAAGTAATTGTATATATCGTTTCATTTTTATTTTATTATACTCTAATTTAAATATTTGACATGTATAACAGCTGAACTTTGATCCCTTCATCACTACTTGTCTTCACAGTGTGACAGAGATGTTGACGACCCAGGCAGACAGGTTCTCCGCTGAAGAGGTTAGAGCTCCACCTCAGACAGTGTTAGAGTCTGACAATATTCTTCACTCAAAACACAACCTTTTATTTTATTATTTTTTTTCCTGTCGCCCACAGATGGAACAGATGTTCACGGCATTCCCACCAGATGTGGCAGGAAACCTGGACTACAAGAACCTGGTCCACATCATCACACACGGTGAAGAGAAAGACCAAGAATAGATTCATTATTCCTGAGATCGCCCTCTGGAGATTTAAACCAGTGACACGTGATGATGTTTGTGCTGAGTTGTGTGCACGATCACACGACTGAAGAAATATAAAACTACAGTCTTTCTGAATGACATATAATTATGCATTATTGCATTAATTATGCATTCATTAATTATTACAGTTTATGTATGTCTATTATCACACTATGTACATGCAATCTCTTACTATGTAATAGGTGAAATTAAAGGTTAATGTCACCACAGAAAGGGAAATGTTTAAATGTTTTTGCAGACATGCTGTGAATGAATCAGGACAGGGAGGGTTGGTGTAACTGGCAGCGGCTCTGTTATTATTTGCACAAGCATAAAGTTTTGATGATGTGTGAGATTTCCAGTGGTCAGGAGGTTAAACATGCAGGCCTGTGAGGATGCCTTCTAATCCCAGTGTGAGAAACAACAATTACTCTCTTCCGTTTAGCCCCAGGGAGATGGATTTGTGTGCGGCTTTGCTTCCCACAGTTGCTGCAGAAAAGCTGCAGCTGTTTGTGATATTTAATTAGCTGTATATAGTCATTTTAGTCCAGTGCTGACTGTGCAGCAGTATGATTTGTAAAGGTTAGAAATGTGGAAGATTTCTTTGTGTTCAATCAAAAAGGTTCTATGAAAAGGTGTAACGGCCAAAGGGAGTAGTTACCCTCATTAACCCACAACTGCACCCCGGCTGCACTCTCACAGAGTTTATTACAAAGATAGCACAGTGGTGTCTATTTAGGGATGAACCCGTTCCTTTTCTAAGTGCTCCAATTTATAACTCTAACCACGGAAGATTAAAATACATATGTATTAGAAGACTAAAGGGTATCACATCAATATTAAACACAAGACCTTTTTGCTTACAGATAAGGGATTATGTTAGGAGGGACACTACATTATTCTCCAGTTGAAGTTATTCATGCACAGACTTTTCTTATTACAAGAGGCCAGTTCAATAAGCAGACCTGCAACGATAAGCACATTATCAATTAGACAGTTGAACAAAAATTAACTGCCCACTGTTCTGATAATTGATTAACTGTTTCAGTAAGTTTTCAAGCAAAAATGTCAAACATTTTCTGGTTTCAGCTTCCTGAATGTGATGATCTGCTGCTTTTCTTTGTTATTTATGATTTAAAATAAGGAGTCTTTGGGTTTTGGACAGTCGGTTGGACAAAAGAATCAATATGAAGACGTCACTTTGGGCACTGGGAGACTATGATGGGAATTTTTCACAATGTTTTTACATTTTATGAATAAAATTATCAGTCCATTAGCAGTGAAAATAATCAGCAGATTAATCAATAATGAAAATAATTGTTATTTGCAGCCCTATCTGCAAGCTTTTTCCACAATATGCTCAAAGAGGACACTTCTACGGGCACCGTCACTTAAAGGAAACATGGGTAAAGGAAGTAGGTATTATGTATAACCAATGGGATGATTCCTGGAGGAGTGCGAGGACCTTGAGTGTCTGTAATTGAGTAAAACCTATTCAACTCCAGATTTTACACAGAGCTCATATATCTCAACTCCAAAGCCATATGTTTGATGCTGACTGCTCTTCTCTGTGTCTCAAGTGCAAAATACAGATTACTAGTCTTACTCACGCCTGTGATCTTGTTGTAAATACAGAGATCCTGGTGTACTATCAGGCAGGGACTGAAAAAGGCATGCTGGGATACCAAATTTCTTTCTTATTGATCATTATGAATACTAAAACACAGTGGCTATTTGACATGTGTGCTACATTCTGAAGACGGTGTATTTCATGAACATGGGAGCCTTTTATGTCCTGTATTGGAGTGGATAATTCTGACTACGGGGGTTTATGTAGTATGGAATTTTTGTTAAATTTCTTTGTCCTACATATAATGCCTGAGTCTCTTTCCTGTATTGATATCTGTGTCTATGAGCCGGGATGTTTTGTTGTTTTGTTTTTTCTTTGTTTTTCTTGAGGGGGATTGCCCGTGAAAGTGTTGCGTGTTGTTTTGCTCTGGAAAAATCAATAAGCATATCTATGAAAAAACAACAACAACAACAACAACAACAAAAACCCATTGTATTAAATTTAGATCAAACTGAAATATCCTCCATCAGCTCATTTTTGGTGACAATTTGTCTAGTCTGCCACACTCCTACATTTCTGGTAACAAGTTATCAGTGCATTTAATACTTTATCATTTGTCAAAGGGAAATGATTTTTTGACAGACTCACTGTGTACTTTACTACATTAAATTATATTGGAGTTTGAGAGCTGTACTTTCCTATGAAAACTAAATGTAGCAACGGCAAACAGCAAAGTTAGAACTGACTGATTTTGTTCCCTGTCAATATGTCATAAATGCCAAAAAAATAAGAGCTCTACTTCAGAGAGGCTTGTCGCGGACACAGTCTTGAGTTTTCTATCCTCTGATTTTCAGTCAACAGACTGTCAAAATACTTTTTTTTAAAGGCATGCAACATTTTTCTTTAACTAGAAGTGTGTGGTGGTGTCTGTATCTGCAGAGGCACTGGAGTCCTCTGCCTGAATTTTCTAATTCTCTCATTATTTTGCTGCTTAGGACATTTTCCCAACCCAAAACATTGGTATTTGATGTCCTGGGAATGAGACTCAACAATCTTTCTGGTGCATTTACAAATAGTTTGAACAAATCATTCTGATTATACCTTCAAAGACTTTTTTTTCAACAATATTGGCATATATATTCATCTGAATTTCCTTTAATAATAACTGCATCATTGTCAGTTGTTGCATAAATACCTGGTATTTCCTGCCTTTTGTTTTACTGCTACATTGTTTAGTATTTTAGTAATAACTAGAAAAGCAATTTCTGAAGAAATTGCGGGTGTGAATGCTTCAAGCTGAAGCCAAACTGCAATGCTGCCTTGAATACAAGAAAGTTTTGAATGATTTGAATGTTTGAATGTATGTAGAAAGGCTGATGCCAAACTGAATAGCTGCGTGAATGATATAAGAAAGTTTGAATTATGTGAAATGTTTGAATGTTTGAAGAAAGGCTCACGCCACACTGAATACCTGGCATGAAAATAAATTAATATTTGAATTTAGTATAATATTTGATTTTTTTTTTTTTAAACACTGAAACTACTCTGAATAGCTGCGCTGACAATAAATGAATATTTGAATTATGTAGAATATTTGAATATTAGTTAAAAAGCCAAAGCCACGCTGAACAGCTGATATGAAAATCCAATAATGTTAGAATTATGTAGAAAATTTTGAATGTTTGTTAGAAAGATGAAAGAACTAAATCTGAAGAAAGAAAGGTAACAATTTTACATGAAGCAACTGAAACTTTGAATTTATTGACCGGTAAAAAAAACTGCAGTCTAAAATGTCCAAGGTGGACACAGAAAGACACAGACAGACAGAGAGACACAGACAGACATGCAGAGCAACAGAGAGAGACAGACAGACAGACTTTTTAAACTGATAATTTCAAACACCTTGACCTGCTTCAGGTGTAATTGTCTCTCTATGAGGTTTTAACTGCTAAGAACTCAGGCTGGTGAAATTGACCAATCACCTGTGTGTTACGGAACATTCAAATTTGAATACTGAGAGGACCTAACTGCTGTTGGTTGAATCAGCCAATCGCCTGTGAGCAACAGCACATTCAATTCTAGGCAGACAGAGACAGAGAGACAGAGATAGACGAACAGTCTTTTTAAACTGTTAGTCATTTCAAACCTGGAACTGCTTCAGGTGCAATTGTCTCAGCATGAGGTTTTCACTCAGGTCCTCACAGTATTCAAATTTGAATGTTCTGTAACACGCAGGTGATTGGTCGATTTCAGCATAACGGCTGTTGATTAAATCAGCCAATTGCCTATGAGCAACAGCACATTCAATTCTAGACAGACAGAGAGACAGACAGGTATGGAGAGTGGCAGACAGAGATAGACAGACAATCTTTTTAAACTGTTAGTCATTTCAAACCTTGAGCTGCTTCAAGTCTAATTGTCTCTGCATGAGGTTTTAAGAACTCAGGTCCTCTTAGTATTCAAATTTGAATGTTCTGTAACACACAGGTGATTGGTCAATTTCAGCCTAACTGCTGTTGATTAAATCAGCCAATTGCCTGCAAGCAACCAGACATTCAATTTCAAATACTCCAAACAAAGGCAAAAATTGAGAAAACGTACCACTCAAACTCCAGCCGTTTAACAAACAACCGTAATTGCTAGAGCTAAAAACGGGATACGGTGAGCGAGAGGACGAGATGGCGAACGCGATGGTGCAAATTTTATTTCTGTAGTGTGAAAAATGAGGCTGGCAGGGCGATGGAAAAAACAGGGATCATCTGCTTTCTTCCAGAAATGTTGGGCTCTCGCTTAACATGGGAGCGAATGGGGCAGCCGGTTCGACTTGGCGCCCTTTCAGACCCCGCTCAGCCCAAACCGTTTGTCCGTTGGCTTCGGCGGTCACACCTCTGCGACCGGCACGGCTTTTCCTACAAAATGATGTAAAATTTGTGTATGTAGAGCGAACGGTGTGGCCGTAGCGGTGAGTTAAAGAGAAAATTTCTGGATGATTTTGTAGCCGTTCTCCACTCTAGCGATGACATCACCCACTCTAGCTCTAACGACCGCATGCAATACACACCCATTATAAAGTCTGAGAAGAGATGAAAATTTCATATTTTTTAAAATGCTGCTGTGGAAAAACTAAAAGAGATATCGAAAATCTGAATTAGTCACTGAAAGTCCACGTGATTGTTAGCGTTTGAGAGTTGGAATGGAGTTTCTACCTGAATGTATGAATCCATGGCGACAGGGTGAAGTCGAGCGAGTTTGAAGGATTTTCTCATTGACTTCCATTATAACAAAGTTTCAGAAAACGGTGAATAATTTTTAAAGTTTGAATGGGATTAAGAAGTTGAAACCAATATAAAAAGTCAGCGAAATGTTGAATATTTTCCAGTTTGAATGGAGTTTCTAGCTCAAAGTATGAATCGGTAGTCAACGTTTGAAAAAAGGTGAAATTTTGAGATTTTTGAAGATTCCGTAATTCATTTTCAATGGGAAAGCCGTTCGGAAAAAACCTGGAATATCTCTGAAAGTTTTGAATGTGACGGCTTGAAATATACATTCGGCTGTCGTAAAAATTCAGATGGTTTGAATCAGTTGAAGTTTGTGGAAGAAGAAGCATTACAAAGCTTTTTTTGAATGGGATTTAATAGGAATGGGAATTTTAACGTGGAATATTTCGGAAAATATGAATGTTATGGAAAATTGAAGAGGTTTCCCACCGTGTCATAATAAATCTGAATAAGCTGAAATTTGAATGGTTTGAATCGGTTGAAGTATGCTGAAGTTATAGGACTTTGAAAATCGCGGCGGAAGAATAATAATAAGATTAAAGCATTTTGGTAGAAGAAGCTTTCAGCATTCAAACCCAATTATTTCAGATACTGTATAATGGCACCAACTCACTGTAAAATACTAAACTTCTCATTTGCTCTGTTCAGGTGACGTGCTTCTGTTTGTGCATTAAAGGGACAGTTCACCACAGAACAAAAAATACATACATTTCCTCTTACATGTAGTACTATTTATCCATAGTTCTATATAATGGACCTAGAAGGCACTTGGCTTGTGGTGTGCAAAGCACCAAAAAAAAAAAGAAAAGAAAAATCAATACCTGGTTACTCAAGATGATGTACAGATGTTGCTGTGAGCAGTTTCATACAGGAACTATTTTCTTTCTACTGAGCTACACCAACCAATATTATTATCATGCAAAAAGAAGTGTACATCTACTCCTACTCCTGTGCATCTCCTCCTGTGAGGCTCATGTGTGGGATGTAAACACTAACGCCTTTCACTTTGGCTGAGCTGTAACTTCTCAACCAGATTGATAAAGATCACTACAAGTAAGTAGGAAAAATATATATTTTTGATCTTGGGGTGAACTGTCCCTTTAGGTATTTCAGGATAATATGATTTGCACTTTAATTTGACACACTGTGCAACTGTAAAACATTACTCAATTGAACAACAATTAATGATTTCACACAAGTTTATTGTTGTGCCTTCACTAATCTTCTCAGTTTCAAATAATTTACCAATCTAATTAGCCTACGGCACCAAAAATTATGCTATGATTAAAAAATGCAATCATGGTACGTTAAAATAGTCATGTTTTTAGATTCTGACCAATCTAAATTAGGGACACATATCTTGATTTTATAACCTGTTGGCAACACATTCAGCAGCAGAGTCAATATCAAACAGATCAAATGCTTGAGGGACAGACACACGAGATAGACTGGGAAAATTCCTGTTTGCAAGATTAAAATTACTTCAGTATAAGTGGTTAATAAGAGTCTAAATAACCCTTGTAAAAAAAATAAAATTAAAAAAACCTTTATAGTATCTCCCCTAACATTCTGGTTATTTGTGCTATTTGTGTTAAAAATGTGGTATGTGGAGTGTGGAAAGGGGAGTTGTTAACCTGTATTATTATTATTATTATTATTATTATTATTACATTTGTTTTATTTGGAAGGTTCATGTGACTGGGTATGAACATATGTTTGTATACTGATACTTGTTTCTTTTGATATTAAGATTGAAATCTGAGTAACAATATTGTTTCAAAAAGTTGATGTACTGTTATTACACTCCTGAACTCATCTTTCTATCTAAATGGATTGAAGAGTCTTTCTCCATCCAGTCCAGCAGGGGGCAGCAGCGCAGCAGCTAACAGCGGCAGCCTCCTTGAAGCAGCTGGCTAGCTGTTCAAGGTGCGGCAGAGAAAAACAGACGGGGCACCATCGCTAGCGAACAGCTAGTGCGGTTGTCGTTTATTTTTTTGGTTGTCCCTGTTTCTTCCCAAAGGCCCAGCTTGGATGTAGAGTTTTTTTTAAACTGAGATGTCCACGTAGCTTATTAGATTCAAGTGTCAGCGAGCAGCTAAATAGAAGCAGGGTCACACCAACATCTTTACCCTCCTCAGCCACCGGAAAATCAGCGAAGCTAACGTTAGGTAGCTAATGCCAGGATAGCTAGCGGGCTAGCTTTCACAAGACCTACATTTGACTGAATCGATTTTTGTTAAAGGTCGCGCTGCAATGGCTGATGTTGACAAGCTCAACATAGACAGTATCATCCAACGACTTTTAGAAGGTAAGACAAAGCTGAATTATTACCCATAATAACTACTTATTAGCTAAATAATGACATACGCTAACCGTACATACGGCTAGACGGCTAGCGTTAGCGTCTGTTTATCAGTATCTTTCAAAATACTGTATTAGGTTTTCTAGCTCAAGTTAATTTTTCTTTATGGGTCAGTTTTCTACTAATTTGTGTCTGGGTTGAGATTTTTGGTGTACCTGAAGGACAAGAGATGACATGTAGTTGGTCCAATACACACTGATTCTCACACAGTAACACTGCGCATTCCGGTGGCGCCGTATACAGTACATGTTCACCATTTGTTCCACTCAGCCACAGTGTATACATGCTGTACCAGGGGCTGCCAATTTAGCTAGAGTCGTGTTCCACCATTGTTTTTTGCTGACCTTTGTTGATGTTTTTATGTTGCAGTCAGGGGAGCAAAGCCTGGCAAGAATGTGCAGCTGCAGGAGAACGAGATCCGTGGATTATGCCTCAAGTCCAGGGAGATCTTTCTCAGTCAACCCATTCTCCTGGAGCTGGAGGCCCCTCTCAAGATTTGTGGTAAGTAAGATCTTTATGCCTAAATAGATCTGTGTATCTATCTGTAAAGTAAGAAGAATTTCTATTCTTAAAAGAAGCATTTCTGTAAAATATCAAATATCACCAAGGAAAATTATGAAAAAGACATGTACATCATCAACAATCTTCACTTCCAAAATTACAAGAATTTATTATGCATTATGGGAGTGATGTTTCAAGCACACGGTACTTCAACAGACTTGTGATACATACAGAATTTAGATTATGAGTTAAAATGGCAACCTACTGTATATATCAGAAGTCTTAGGAACGCACTGTAATAAATCCTTGTAATAGGAGCTTCTCAGTTTGTGGATCAGTTTGTTTCAACTAAGTGTCACAGAGGAGAAAATGGTAAATGATACGGATGTAACAATACCAATAATTCAAGGCAAGATAATACCAGTATATAAAGTCCATGATCTGATATTTATCACAAGTTTAAAAAACAAAAAGACACGACAGCCTTTTCAAAATAATAGATTTGATGTTTATAGTGAGTTTTGTGTGTATTTAATTAATTTTTCCTCTTAACTAGGGCTACACAAGTAATCACAATATTATCAAAACTGCACTATGGCCAAGTGCAATGTCCAAATTGCAGAACTCTGCAGTTTTTTTTTTATAAAAGAGAGATGTGTGACAAAACAGTGTAATAACTGAGTATTGTAGTGCTGTGGAAATGCCCTGTTTTAAAAATCTTGTCAAGATTTAAGAAAACATGTTTGTTTGGTTCAGAACCCAATAAATGTCACATGACCACAATTTATATATATATATATTTTTTTTGTGTAATGTGAAAATTGTGATGCGTAAATTATAATTAATGCTAATAGTATTGCATATTGTAATTGGGATTTCAATGAAAATAATTGCAGTATGATTCCTTTTTTACCACACATAGCCATACTTTTACCTCAAAGTGCCTCTGGTTTCCTTCTTATAAAATAAAACAGAAGTAGCCAGCCATGACTTAAGAATGCCAAAAAAAATGATGTATTTTTCAGTGAATGTTTGAATTATGCTTGTACTATTCAGTAACAGTTTTATGAATAATAAAATAATTTAAAATTCTGCGTATTATTACAGTACATATTGTCACGGTCAGTTACAGTATTGATTCAGTTTGGTGTTTTAGTTGTATTGATTTATCCTTGTCCTACAGGTGACATCCACGGGCAATACTACGACCTGCTGAGGCTGTTTGAGTACGGGGGCTTCCCTCCAGAAAGCAACTACCTGTTTCTGGGGGACTATGTGGACAGGGGGAAGCAGTCTCTGGAAACCATCTGTCTCCTGCTGGCCTACAAAATCAAATACCCAGAGAACTTCTTCCTGCTGAGGGGAAACCATGAGTGTGCTTCAATCAACAGAATATATGGTTTCTATGATGAGTGTGAGTAGTTTATCTACATAAATTATTTCCAAAATAGGGATGCACAATAGGTCTGGGCAATATGGCTTATAAACAATGTCTTGTTTATACATTTACACATTATTTACACATTATCTCCAAATTATCATTCCACGATAACTATTAGAGCTCAATAATTATCAGCTGAAAATGGGAAATTTCTGTTATTCTGATAATAAAATTATGGCCCATAAATATTAGATATAATGTCTGATTTGACAGATTATTTCAAAACATTTCATTTCAATTATTTAACAGAACTCTCTAGAGAGACCAAAGTTTTTTTTTTTCATTTACTTTACTAGAAAAAAGAAATGAATAGTTTAAAAATCAGACCCATTAAGTGCAGTGGCGACGTCAGTTAAATTTGGTTCTGTCAGAGTGATGGAATATTAAATCATCCATCTCCACTCACTACATCTCAGCTTTTCTTACCCATATGAATTTCCCAAAATACAAAAATGTGAAATTATCGGTTATCTTATTGGTAACACCATGAAAAACAGGTATTTATCAGTTATCAGTTTTGGCTGAAGAAAAATCCATGTCATGCATCCCTATTTCCAAATGATTGAAGCGATGGCGTTTCATATCGTGTCTGTGTGTATTGTTATGATTTGATTTCATTCCTGGTTTGAACTCTTATTGCTAGGATGTAATGTTTAATTGAAACATTTTTTCTGAACTTCAGGTAAAAGAAGGTACAACATCAAACTCTGGAAGACCTTCACAGATTGTTTTAACTGCCTCCCTATTGCTGCCATTGTTGATGAGAAGATCTTTTGCTGCCACGGAGGTGGGTTTTTGTTTTCACATTAAAGTAAAACCACCTTTCTTAAGTTTAGAAGTGGATGGTTTGTTTCACACATTTCCCTTAAAGGTCCAGTGTGTAAGATTTAAGGGGAAATATTGGCAGAATATGGCCTGTTTTCAGTAGTGTGTAATCATCTGAGAAATGAATTGTTACTTTTTTGTTACCTTATAATGAGCAGTTTATATCTGTAGAGGGTTGCTTCCATGGAGGCTATCATGTTCACCACCATGTTTCCATGATATCCCAGAAGGGACAAACCAAACACTCTGGAGAAGGCCTTTAGCATTTTTTGAGACTTCCATGGCCACTGTAGGTTTGGACTGCGCTTTTGATCACAATATTATCCAAATCGCGATTTGGCCAAGTGCAGTATCTACATTGCAAAAGCTGCAATTAATGTTAAAGGTAAAACGTGACAAAACCACATAATAACGAAGCATTGTAGTGCTGCAGTGATGTCCTGGTATGAGAAAGTTTGCTATAATGATGATATAGCAATCGAAATATGTCAGCCAGAAATTTTGTGTAGCCCTATCATAAGTTCATCTACATGCTTGGAAGGGGAGGGAGAGGCTAGAAGGCCACTAGATCCTACACGCTGGTTCTTTAATTCCACTAGTCAGTGTGGAAGTCCTTTTTTTTAATGCAGAATGTCCAAAGTAATCTGCCTTTGACGTCAGCCACTCTCTTTGTCCTTGGGTAATGCTGTCTTTGCAGTTTGTCAACTGACATAGGTCTCACCTATGTAGGTATTGACCCCAATATCAGTGTGTTTATTTGTACTTTTACTGCTGTTCCATTTAGGACTGTCTCCTGACCTTCAGTCCATGGAGCAGATCAGACGCATCATGCGTCCCACTGATGTGCCCGACCAGGGTCTGCTGTGCGATTTGCTCTGGTCTGATCCAGACAAGGATGTTCTGGGCTGGGGGGAGAACGACCGGGGCGTATCATTTACCTTTGGCTCAGAGGTGGTGGCCAAGTTCCTGCACAAGCATGACCTGGATCTGATCTGTCGTGCCCATCAGGTAATCACCACCTCCGTCATTGTAAACAGAGATGTGACGGCGTGACGTGGCTGTATGTTAGCAGGTCATTGAGCATGCAAATACAAGGAGTGCAGGACATCGCATAGAGAACACACAGAGAACTGGCGCTCATACTGTGTACACTGGACAGAGTTTTTGGCTTGTGACCTCTCAAAACAAAGCAAAGTCTACTTATTGCATAACATGTTTAGTGGTAGTGACCAGTTCAACTGAAGATTTGTTTCCTTATTTTATGTGAGAAAAATTAGAGATTTGGAAGAGGTAAAATAACCCAGTGATTCACAAGAAAAACGGAAGCACCAGAGAAAAGTCTGGGGAAAATACACATGATTTTGTGTGGTTTTGTTTTTTCTGCTTCCCAATTGTGTTAATCATCTTATGACCCCTTGTAGGGGTCCCGACCCATCAGGTCGGCAACTGCTGCTCTTGACAATATCTGACACTCTTCACGTTCAGCAGCATACAAGTAGCATCCACCCAAGGAGCGTTTTAACCTGTCTTTTCTAATGTTATTATCTCATGTGTAGGTTGTTGAGGATGGCTATGAATTCTTCGCAAAGAGGCAGCTTGTCACTTTGTTCTCAGCGCCTAACTATTGTGGGGAGTTTGACAACGCTGGTGCCATGATGAGTGTGGATGAGACCCTCATGTGCTCTTTTCAGGTAAGTTGTTCTCACTTGTGCATTAAATACTTATGAATGATATGAATCACAGTTTAATTGGACTTCTGGAGTAACTGTAAAATACAGCTCAATTGAATAAAGGAACTACATGAAATTGATTGTTGTTAGTACCTTTTAATAATCTCAGATTAATTTCCCATTAACAAAACATTTAAGGTAATTACTGCACCTACTGCAATTACTGTTTGTCTTAACTATTTCACATATTTATTGACTTTTACTAATGAAGTATGTAAAAAGTAAAGAAAACAGCCATCACAAATGTCCAAAACCTTCTCTTATACTGTTTTTATAGAAAAACTGGTGTGCTCTGTATATGTAGGTTTTTTTTAAATGCAGGTAAACCTGTTAAAATTAGGTGAGTGACTTCTTTCATGTTGCCAATAGACACATTTGCCTTTCTGTTTTGCCTTTTAATGTATCACATTTGAAGTCATGAACATGGCAGAAAACAGGATTAGTAAACAGCAGAAAGCTGAATGTAGGCCAGTGACAATGTTACAGTGGTTACTTTTTTCTGTCTTTTATATAAGTCTCTTTTTCAACCTCAGTGCAGACTAATTTAGAATAATCTTGAGTGTAACATTGAATGGAGATGGATGGAATTTGTGGTTAAGAAGACAAAGAGTCGCAGAAGTTACCAACAGAGGTGACGAGCCCTTTATAGTGCCAGAAAAGGGGTGATAATTAGTGTCTACCCGAGTGTCATGTTTCCATCACCACTGATGGGAGCTGGAGCAGATAAATACCCATGACTACCACAGAGTCACTTGACCCAGCGGTGAATGTAGATTGTACCCTTTCCCATTGAAGATGAAAGCCAGATGTTAGTGAGTGTTAGTGGGTATTTTGTGGAAAAGGAAAGAGACTGGAATCTGAAATTGAGATGGGTCAACATGTGTTCACTTGCAAAACGAAGGCTTTTTCATTAGATGTGTTTAACAGTAATGTGACGCTGACTCATTCAACATTTCCAACACTGTAGTTAGTAGGGGTGTGTATCTCACTGACTGAGACCGATCTTAAAAATTTGGCCAACAATTCAGTTTGATACGATTCAGCTCTATCACAATACAATACAATATGATGCAATACAAGATAATGCAATGAGTGAATCTTTACATTTTGATTCAATTAATGCTATGTTTGTAGAGTGCTAGCTCTAGTTAGCAGCAAAAGAGACAGAGAGAAGGGGACATTACAGTGGTGTTAACATCTTATTATGAGTCTCATGTGTAAATGAGATCCTGCAGCCTAAATCAGAATTTGTGAACAAACTTTAAAACTATTTAAAATATTAGTATTTTTTGCTGTGGTTTTGATTAGTGTGGAGGAACAGTGATGCTCCGTGTTACCTGCTCTCACAGTGACATGACGTCTCTGTGGGTCAGACTCATGGCTCTGTACTCTGCTGAGGGTAATCAAGAGGAGTCACAGGAGAGGGAGCACTTGTTTTGTGTGATCGTGGCAGCAGGCGTTCAGTGACAGCGGTGCAGGCGGAGACAAGAGGAGACAGAAAATGGAGGAAAGTTATAGCAGCACTACATTGATACCAAAAATGAAACATATGTGCATCGATGCGCTGGCACCTTATCGATTTGTTTCTGATTCATGCTCAGCTTTTACCGATACAGGCCGTCTCAACCGATGCACTTGTGTCTTACACATTAAAGTCCAGTGCATCAGATGCATGAGTGAATCATTACACACCTAGTAGTTAGGGATGCAGCCAGATCTGAACACATTATTTGGAAACGCACCAATAGTCGGATTGAAAAAGAGATTTCTTCTACCTGAAGTTGCTTGTTATTATTTGAGGGAAAAAATAATTTCCAATATGTAACACGGTGTCCTTCAGAGTGCTACTTTTTACTTTGATCAAAGTATATATTTCCACACAAGTACTTAATAATCAATATTATAGGAATCATAAAACTTATATAAACATTTTAAAATAAGCAAGAGATTAAAAAGTACAGAATGAGGATATGGAAATATATTTCATAATTTGTTATACACAAATATTACTAGATGATATGAAAGCACAATTGTGTTGTCTATTGAATGTTAGGTCAGAAAACACAATATGTGTCTGATTTAATGTGACTTCCAGGATAAGTTACACCCACTTCTAGTTTCTATCACAGTACACATACAGAGACAGATCATTTTAGATAGAGATAATGATTTCTCTGTGCACCTCTACTCTGTCTTCCTTTTGTAGATTTTGAAACCAGCTGAGAAGAAGAAGCCCAACGGCAGCCGTCCCGTGACTCCCCCTCGCAACATGGTCACCAAGCAAGCCAAGAAATGATTTCGGGAGTTGGGGGGGACAACTGTCCGGAGTCTCACTCCTCTATTCTGCTTTCGTCTTCTGCGTTTGAAGGATTGGTTTTCCTTCATGCTGCCAATACTGAAAAGTTATTCACTCCTACACGATGAAAGCAAAATATTTTGTTGTTTTGTCCACAGGGGTAAATTGATAATGTCACCATGAAAACCTCAGGTGTTTTGCACTCATTTTGCAGCTAGTCTTTGCCACATATGACTGTTCAATCAGGAAAAATGTAACAATACGGCTACTTATGCACAGGAATGCCTTGTTTGAAGCTGTGCACAATTTTTCCGTTTTCTTTCATGTCTTTATTCAGTTGTTATCTTTTTCTCACTGTCGATAATGGTTATTAATGGCTATAAAACCAATGGGGAAAAGTCACAAACACCTGTTTACTTCTGTAAAACTTTATTTACAGTTTATTTACGGTCAGTGTCATAGGATATTGACTTTACACTGCATCATCACATTTTTAAACAAGTCTTGTGCTAAATTAAAATGAATAAAGAAGCACTCTTGTAATGTCTAAATCTTTCTAATAAACTTTGAGTGTATTTTAGGGGGAAATTGGTATTTGAATGTCATTTGTTCCTAAAAGTTGATGCTTTTAAAAGCACAGTTCATCCCCAAATCAAAAATACATATGTTTACTCTTACCTGTAGTGCAATTAATCCATCTAGATTATTTTGCTAAGGTTTTGGAAATGTTGGCTAATATTGTCTGCCTTTTCTCGTATGTAATGGAACTCATGGACAAGAGGTTTGTGCTTTTGACAGCACAGGATGTAAACATTTATGGCGTCTCTTTTGGCCGGGCTGTAACCTGTCTTCCGTGAATAGATGCACGCTTCCTTCTGTGAAGTGATATGGTAGAAAGAAAATAGTTCCTACGGATACGTCTTGAATAGGGCTGCAACTACTGATTATTTTCATTAACAGCCTGCCGATCATTAAGTCTATAAAATGTCCAAAAAAAGTGAAAAACGTTTATCACAATTGCCTCTTTTGTCCAACCAACTAGAGATCGACTGATACTGTATTTTTGAGGCCAATACTAATATTACCATAACCATATTCTAGTATTGGTGTATTGGTTGATATTCTTTATTTAAATATCTAAAGTCTGAAATAGCATCAGGGCACTGAAACAGTTAACTCTCACTGGTATTTTTTAAATAAATACTAATAACTACAAATTAAAAAACACAAATATAACAATTAAGAAAAATTATAAAATTTACATAAAATGCTACCTATAAAGATAAAAAACAATTTGCGTTGTTTAGTAAATTTTGTATTGGAGACACACAAATTTAGACTGATAAAGACAGATATAGCTGGTCTAGGTTGATATCAGTTTACTAATATATCTGCCTGGCTCTAAAAACAGCAGCCTAAAACCCAAACACTCTTCATTTATCATAAACAACAAAGAAAGGAGGTCAATCCTTATATTTAAGAAGGTGGAACTCGCTAAGGTTGAACATTTTTGCAACTAATATTTTGATTGACTCCTCAATTACTCAACTAAACCTTGCTGTTGTAATCTTACGTCAATATTTCTGGAAAGAGACACTTTTTAAAATGTTTTGGCACCACAAGTTGATTCCCATCTAGCTCCAATATATTTGAGAGAGGGCAGATATCTCTTTGCTGTCTCCAAAATTCAACAACTCACATTGAAACAATGCAGATGAATAAATGGCACTACAGGTAAGATGGAAATATGTATTTTTGATTTGGGGATCAACTGTAAGTTTAAAAATCACAATGCAAACAGAGATACATAATTTTAAATTCCAGTCCTTGTTGTTGACCATGAACACCTCATGAATAAAGGGGCTCCCATCAATCAACACCCACAAGGGGGAGACAGAATATGGTGCAACATCCAGGGCAGGGAAGTGAAGGAAAGAGGTGTGAAATATTTTATATAAAAAGTGCTACAAGAAGAATGTCTTATCCAGTCTTACAAATATTCAAGAATTGGGCTGTTTCCTCTTATTAATTTTCCCACATGGATATTTCTTTGTTATTCTCATGTGTCATGTTTATTCTTATGCTTCAAAATAGGACTTTAAGTGTCCAAAAACATGTATGTACCCATTCAACTTTTCAACGCATAGTTGTATTACTAACAGATAAGATAAAAGCTGACAGAAAGTTACATTTCCTTATTTGGAAAACGTACATTGCGTAATGATGCTTGACGTCAGAGCAGTCACAAGACCTCGCTAGCAGAGCAGGGTGCGGGAGGCCGCGAGCACAGCAGCTCGTGCACATCCTCTGTTATGTAGCGTGTCGAGACAGAGTTGGCACCATGGCCACAGAGAAACAGCGTTTACGACGGGTCTGCTGGAGCCGGAGAGGAGACTGTTTTCTCTGAATTTCTCTCAGTTTTCCACGGCGGAGGAATAAAGCTCCCAGAGGCTGTTCGTGTCATATCAGCGGAAGGCTTTGTGTTTGCGTGCTGGCGGCTGTTATTGTCTGGTTAACATCTCCAACCTCGTTAGCAGGTTAGCAAGTCAACATTGTGTGCAGCCCATATCGACGCTAAGCTAGCGGGGCTGCTAGCTTGGCCGGTTCGTTTGGTGGGAGCTGGTGTGTAGGTGATGTTGTCCGTGCTGTCGTACGGTCGACTGGTTGCCAGAGCTGTCATCGGCGGACTTTCTCAGACAGACAGCCGCGACTACAGCCTGGTGACAGCGAGCTGCGGCTTCGGCAAAGATTTCCGCAAAGGTATACTGAAGAAAGGCATGTGCTATGGGGACGACGCCTGCTTCATCGCCCGACACAGAACCGCGGATGTTTTGGGTGAGTGTCTGCTGCTTTTGTTTGCCGTGGAAATGTTAACCAAGACATGCCACATCAACCTGTACAGCACTGGCTGTGACGTGAGTGGGAGGTCAAGGGTCACCCACTCCATCTGAAGGCTGAAATGCCTTATATGAAGGTTCGATCCCACGTGCGATCACATTTTATTACAATATTATACAGTTTAAAAGGTTCAATCTATAACAACCATGATCCACATGAAGGATCCACTGAATGATAAGACAGAGCTTTCACATGCCATTATCCTCTGCTAACACCACATCTTTGTACTTCAGTGTTAAGTTTTCTGTTTGGATTACCTGCAACAGCCTGCTGTTTGTAATAAGGATGCTCGAACCTGAACTTCCCTGGTTCCTAATAATTGGAGAATTCATTGCACACACTAAGGTTGCAACTAGCAAATATTTTCACTATCAGTTAATCTACTGATTATTTTCACGATTAATCAATTAGTCTGTAAAAAGAAAAAAAAAAAAGTCAAAAATGCTAATCACAGTTTCTCAGAGACCAAAGTAACATCTCATCTTGAAATTGCTTTTTACGTCCAGAACAAGTCCAAAACTCAAAGACTAATCATAAAAAAATTTAAATGACAAAGAAAAACAGCTGATCTTTACATGCAAGTAGTTGAAACCAGGAAATGTTTGACATATTTGCGTGAAAACTGACTTAAATGATTACTCAATTATCAAATGAGTATTTTTTTTTTTGACTCACTTATCAGTTGTTTCAGCTCTACCACATGATGCCAGAATTTTAAACTTCTCCATGATACTACTAGAAAAAATACCTCTTTCAATGCCATGACAAAAATGATATAAAAAAAAAGTCCTATGGACAAAATAGTTTCTCCCCCATTTTTTGTTAACAATGTGCACATAGTGCTGGTACAGAAAAAGCCACTGCACACTGTCTGGTTATGCTGCAAACCAAATCTGAAGCAGGACAATAAAGACTGTATTGAACTAAGGAATTGAGTGAGCAGTATCAATACCTTTGGAAACTTTGTAATGTCACCTGGGTTGTGGTGCTCAAAACAATGAAAATACATTTTAAAAAGATTAACAGAAGTGTCTCTTTCCAAAAATCATGACCTTGTTGTGAGCAGGTTCATGTAATTTTCTGATAAAGAAAATAGTTCCACACCAAAACAGTCTTGATGGATAAATAACATTACAGGCCAGAAGAAAAATGTGTATTTCTAATTTTGGGGTGAACTATCCCTTTAACACCTCTGCAGGACTGTGCAGCTCTACTGAATGTCTCTGTGCTGACGTGGACTGAGTTAATCAAAAAACACAAAAAATTATAGAAATCAAGACATGCCTTCACCAAGACGGGTTATTTTTGGAGGGTTTGATTAGTTGCAAAGTTGTCTGCTTTGAGCGGGCCTGTTTCTCTGCTCTGGCAGAGGCTGAGGAGACGCAGAGGGACATCCTTGTATGGTCAGTCCTGAGAGTAACAAGACTAAAGTTTCCTTTCTAGGAAAATCTTGGACCTGACCAAATGCTCCTATGGGAACAAGTGTTCTCATTAACTCGCAAGTCTAGAGCCAAAATATATCATCAGTTAGCTAAAACATATGGAACTACAGTGAATATTAAATAACATCTAGCTGTGTTTAATTATTTGAAAGAACTCTTCATTTCTATAGACGACAGGATAGATGCGCTTAATGTTATCAGGAATAAGTGAAACAGGTCAAAGATGAGCTCCTCACAGACTGAGGCATTGTGTGGCATTTCCTTGATTTCTTGGACACTTTTTTTCTGTACTGGATGTCCTTTCTGCATCTTGGTGAAAGTGGCCATTGTTTTTCTTTACTGTCCAGCTACATGACATTGTTCTTTTTCTAACAAGATCCTCACTTGTGGAACAAGTCTGAGGAATGTCAGAAATGATTATTGTTTTCTCGAGCTTGATCTTACTTGGCCCTCTGGGAAAAAAATAATTCCATCATGGCCTTTAAAAAATAGGATTATGCACAATACAGAATTAATTAATATGTTATTGAACTACAGTTATTAATTCCAATCATTAAATAAACACCTGTTTGTCTGTCTTTAGGTGTAGCAGATGGAGTAGGTGGGTGGCGGGACTATGGAGTGGACCCATCACAGTTTTCAGGTACACTGATGAAGACATGTGAGAGGCTGGTGAAGGAAGGACGCTTTGTCCCCAGCAACCCTGTGGGAGTCCTCACGACCAGCTACTATGAGCTGCTGCAGAACAAAGTGCCACTACTGGGTGAGTAAAGCCACTGGAAACACAGAGGATCTCAGTGTTCACAGAGAGAGTCATACCCACCTCCACTTGTTCTAAAAGAGGACCCTGTCAATGCAGTGTAGAATACTGAATAAGTATTCTTGTTCATAATCAGTAGCACCTCAGACAGCCTTAGTTCAGATAATCTGAACTGTCCCTTTAACACGGGATGTCTGGATATCTGCTGCTGTTTTGTATTGGTCATCACCCCGTTCATTCCTGTATACAATTGATTTGATTATCCTGTCAAGTTCAGTGAGTACAAGAAGACTGAAGGTCTCCTTTTCCAAACCATTTGTATTAAATGTGTTATCCTAGGGCTACAGACTCAGGCACTCCTAGTTTTCCTACGCGGTGCCTCTCATCTTGTTTAGAAGCTCGCTAAACAAATTAAGATCCACGCCATGCACTCTGCAGGACAGTGTAGTTCAGCCCATGCTGTGCAGAGGCATACTGTGCTTGCCAATGAAACGGTACATTTTCCATGTGGTTCGGATCTCACTACACTATTTAGGGCTAGGTTGTTTGTTTCTGTCTGTTCAGTTTAGCGGTGGCTGAATGGAGATTTTTGCATCATGAGTCAGAGAACAGCCCGATCCCATTAAGAAGTCCTGGGAATGTCCCAAGTCCCGACCTGCCCCATGCAGTTCATTTCCACAGTCCTTTTCGTCCTTTGCTGCAACAAAGCGTGCACAAACATGTAACATCAGCGGACAAATGTTGTAGGATCGGATCTCTGTTAGAGCGAGCGTCAGTACTTTTCCACCCTGTTATCACATGTGCAGCAGGGGAAACAACACTGTATTGTGCTGCTCCTTCACGGCAGAGGGAATGTTCTTGAGACCGGCAGCGTGTGTAATTGTGCTGCTGGAGAGAAAACATAGAGGAAAGGGAGTGAGTCACAGTGCGTGAGGGGTTTTCAAGGTTGATCCCAGAGAGCATATTTTGGTGGGCCAGATGAATCAGCAGCAGGGTGTGGCTGCACGCTGTCCGCCTGCTCCACCAGCTCATGTTTCCTCCTCACCATCTTCCACATGGTGGAACTCTAGAAATTCTTAAAACCGCTACGTTGATTGTGGTACGTCAAGTTTGTGTATTCAGGCTTACTTCATTAATCAGCCTGCCCAGCACACTTCAGAGAGGTATCTTTCCATAAACGCAGAGTTGTTTCCTAAGCTGTGAAGCTGCATAAAGTCTGGAAGAAATACTGTTTTTTAGCAGCTTGTATGCAGCTTTGTCTTCATCCAAACATTTTTATGAAAATTTTGTAATAAAACAAAATCTAAATGGCAAAAGCGGATGATATTTTGGCGTGTCATGGTAGAAAACGCACAGGTGTAAGTAATTATATTAGTGATGGATAAACTCCATTTAGCTTCAGGGTGCTAGTATTGTGCATGCTGGCTCACTGTCATGCCTTACTGGGACGCTTGAAAAGAATGCAGTCATTATTAATGTTGTTAGTAACACCTGTGCTTTTCCTGCAAGCCAAAATGTCTACTGTGAAAAAGGTTTAGGGATGCACAATATAGAGTTTCAGCCAATACCGATAACTGCCTGCTTCTCATGGCCGATATGATTAAATAACCAATAATTTTACATTTTTATGAGAGCAATTTTAAAACACACGTTCATATAACATGTAGTTCATGTACAACTGAGGGTAAGAAAGGCTAAGATGTAGTGAGAAAATATGATATAAGGAGAAATCTGTAATTTATTTACTGCAATATGATATGAAATATTCTCCAAGTTCCATTCCAGCCAAGAATGGCTGTTATTGTTTCCCTGTTTCATGTTAATTACAGTTTAAATTAATGCTGAATGTTCACCAAATGAGTTAGTGTCTGTTTATGAGTAGGTGGAAATCATTTCTAATCTTTTAGAAGGAGCAGATGTGTATAATGATTAAATATGTTAACAGTCTGGCAGGCAGCCACTTAACTCCAACTCCAGTGTGTATTTTTTTATAGTAGTGTTTTTTTTGTTTTCAGAATAACTGGCCTAGCATTACATTGACAGACAATTGACAGTTATAAACAGCTGATCAACTTACATAGCAGGACTTCGTAGGCGCTTGTTATTGTCAGATTACAATGTTGAGCTTGTCTTGCACTTCTGCAGTGTTCCTTCACCTCAGTCACTCCAACTCGCTTTGTAGACTGCAGTACTCCACTGAACCAAATCTGACATGACTGTTACAACAAAAACAAAGAACAGTTCTTATTCTTAAAATGTTCATTTAAATGTTATAGTAAAGTTCATCAAAAAAAAAACATCATAAACATACAATAGGCTTTTACAGAGCATGTTTTTCCTACTGGTAGTTCATATGAGCAACTTGACGTGGTTGTAGCCTGTAGAGTTCATGTGATTATTGCCAAACACATCGTTCTAATTTTAAAACAACACTAAATGTACCTAAGGAATTTAAGTTGTTGCATGATTTTTTTAGTTTTGTCATGAATGTTCTGTGCTGATGATGCAGGCCATATTTACTTGTTTTTAGGATATTTCAAAACTTTGCCTAACATTTGCAAAGAAATGTAGAAATAAATGTACACGTGTGTGTGTGTATATTTGCAGGTAGCAGCACAGCTTGCATTGTGGTTTTGGACCGGCAGAGTCATCGGCTACACACAGCCAACCTGGGAGACTCGGGCTTCCTGGTGGTCCGGGGAGGGGAGGTGGTCCACCGCTCAGACGAGCAGCAACACTACTTCAACACGCCCTTCCAGCTGTCCATCGCGCCACCTGGGGCTGAAGGGGCCGTCCTCAGTGACAGGTGAGACGCCCAAAAGGCACTGCCTCATACACCTGCTGTCACACATGTGAGTGGGTCTGTTTGGGAACAAGACAACAGGGGTGTTTGTACTGAGCAGTTAATACAACAGCTGATAGAGCGATGATATATGTGCCTCTCACAGCAGCTGTGATAAAAGCTGCATGCTTTGTCATAACAATACAGATCACATGCAGACATAACAAGGCGCTTAGCTGTAACAAATTGCCCTGCAGAACATTTTGTAGTGTTTGTGTCCCTCACACGCAGCAGCATCTTGTGAATGTAGCGCCTGTACTGTGTTGAGCTGCAGTGTAACAGTGTCAGGGGCCACGTGCTGCCATGTCTCGTTGCTGCAGTGTGCCAAGCAGTAGCACAGTAGACACAGTCGAGTGCAGGGCAGGCGCTGGATGTTTGCCAAGGCTTCCCTCTTACCCGGGTCAAAGTCTGTGTGGGCTGATGGGCAAACCGAAGAGTCGGCAGCCAATCCTGCACCAGCAGGCTTGGCCACCTTTTCACTCGTTCTGTCTTCGACCGGGCAGATTATTTTGAGCCTCTTAAAAGTGTTTCGGAAAAACTGAGGAGGGAAGATGAACCACAGATGAACCTGAACTGCATGTCACCAACGATACAGAATCAAGAGTGTTTTTATTTTTTATTTCTTATAAATGACCTGAATCCAGTCTCTAACAACCCATCATCACTTTCAGCGAGTATGGATTAAATGTGGTGCTTGAAATGACACTTTGTTTTTAATTTGTGCATTTTAGTCATTTCGTTGAAGGATTTACTCAGAGTGATTTACACTGAGTGCAACAGCAGATTAAGCCTCCAATCCTAGATCACTAACATAGCAACCAATAGAAAAGAGTGCAAGGGTCAGAACTGAAATGCATTAACAACATTCCTCTGACTGTAGAAGACATGAAAACTGCTCCTTGAAAAATAGGATTTGGAGTATTCTTGATGTGGTATAAGGTTGAGTACTAGTAGTCATTCAAGGCCTCAGTTCAGTTTAGTCTTTATTGTCCTGTTTGAAATCTGTGTTGCAGCAAAGCAGTGACTTTTTTGTGTACCATTATTAAATCAAGTTGAATATGAATTTTAATGCTATGTGGGCTACTTAAAGGTAGAATCAGTAGGATTTGTCTCTCCTGTTTGTAAATGCACTAGATAGTTGATTGAGTGTCATTCCCAGGAAGTCAAGTGGTGACATTTGGTTTGGTGAAGTGTCCCGAGGACAGCAAAATAATGAGAAAATAAGGAAATGCAGGCAGAGGACAGGGTCTCTGCAGATACTCTTGCTAGCATTAATATGTTTGCTACAAGTGAATTTAGTGAGATTTGTTTTTTTGCTTTCATTAGTTGTCCTCCAGCACAGTGATTGGATATGAAGGAAACACTGTGTTCTCATCACATGGCTTCATACTTTTTGCCTGAGGATTATCTTCATAAGTAGAACCGATGATAAGGCGTTTCAGAGCTATCACTGTGTAATTATCGTAAGTGTTTGTCCTTGGTGGTATTTGAGAAATGGCTTTGACTCATGGACGTGTTGAACAATGGATGATGAATCCAAACACGGCTGCCAATTCATTCCATACACAGCTGCTCACTCAATTCATACACTGGAGCAGTTTCTCATTCGTCCATATCTAACTGTGGCTGCCCGTACTGCATGTACAGTCAGCATCTTTCTATGGCTTTTACCTGGCTGCTGGGAAAAGTGGCATTTGGACTGCAGTATCTGCAACATAAAAATCACAGTGTAGGACAGGCTGTTCCAGGGAGCTTTGGCTCAGTGTCATGATAGAGTCCAGGCTGTCCGTCTGTAATGAATAATATTCATGTCTGGCTCGGGGGGTGTGCAGTAGGGTAAGGGCATCTTCCTAGAAGTGAACTTGACACTGGCAGACTAACTTGGTTCCTGCCTTTATGTATTTGTAGCACCCATGGTCATAATTGTGGCACCTTTTTATTGGAACCTGAGTGTCCTTTCCAAAACCTCCATGTGATGATTCTTTGAATTTGTCCTCATCCTGCACATATGATTAAGTTTCTGTACCAAATGTGAAATATCAGTAGCAATTGAGTGTCTAGTTTCAGAGCTTTGTCAGGATATTTTCCCACCAGTTAGAGTAATGTGCTGTAATCGGTAAGTATTCCTTGAGTAGAGCAGAAGCTGGGTTACAAGTCCAGATTAATCTATCAGCTCAGACGGAACAGATTTCCTGTACGGGGGTGTAAATGCTAGAGAGAAAAAGCTTAAACAGGATGAATTAAAGCAGTCACAACCTTGCTGATGCTAGAGTTGGAGAGAATTTTTAGTTTTCACCATGCGACTAAACAAATTTTTAAATAATTTAAAAGGATAGTTTAGATTATTTGAAGTCAGATTGTTAAAGCTGGATAAAATACTGATAATGCAAGATACAAGGTCAATTTATTTATCATTAAACAACAGGGTCATGTAGCACTAGACTTAGATGTAGGATATGAATATATGTGATATTGTCTTAGATTTTGGATATCGTTATTCGATATGGCATAAGCTTTGTCTTTTCCTGGTGTTAAAGGCTGCATTACAGTCAAGTGATGTAATTTTCTGAACTTACCAGACTGTTCTATTATTTGGTTAGTCATTATATCAAAATTACTGCGAATTATTTATCAAAAATCTCATTGTGTTAATATTTTATGGAAGCACAAATAGTAATCCCTACAATTTTGTTGCAATATAAATAGGTATTTAATCAAAAATACTGTGACGTTTGAATTTGTCCGTATTGCCCAGTCCTATTACAAGATTATTATGTTTGCACTATTTGAGAATTAAAGGTATGTTATTGTAGATAATATTTAAATCAAGATATATATTTTATAGAGCAGAATATTCTAAAAATAGAGATATCATTTACAAGGCATATTGCTCAGTGCTGTAAGGCTATATGAAGTTCTTATCCATAAAGGAGAAGTGCTACAAAGCAAAGCTTGTAATGTACTGCTGTGGACAGGGTCAGCAGAAAAACTAATGTTAGCCACCTAAAACAAAAGTCAAGTCAGTTTTATATCTATTTTTACTGCTTTATGCTGCCATTGGACAGACTTTTCAATTGTTATATAAGCCAGATATCACTCTCTTCAAAGCAGCCAGACAACATTTGTAAAAACCATTAATTTTACCTCTCAGAACACAGGAGTTGCTTGTCTACTGCTGCCTTGGTCATTTAATTTATGTTATTGTGTGACTCCGGTGAATCTGAACTAACCCATGAAAACACAGAGGACACACGATAACACAAACAAACAGATTAAGGCAGCGGTAGACCAGCAGTTCCTGTTTTCTGTGAGGTAAAATGTTTTTGCCAAAGAAGTCTGATGGCTTTGGGTGGAGTGTTATTGGGGTTATTTAACAGTGATTTTCTGAAAAGTTTGTCTTACAGCAAAATAAAGGGGTGAAAATACTTTAAATATAGTGTAAAATCTAAAATATTATATAATTTATTATATTATATTATATTATATATAATATAATATATTAATATCTAAAATATTTGTTGCTGACCCTGTCCTAATACACTGACTATGAATAAGTACCTCATACAACCCCACTCCAGAAAAAAACAGAACTATGCCTTTAAATGACCAAAATGATTGCATGCAGTATTCTCTTTGTGACTTCACTATATCTGTTCCTGCAGCCCTGATGCAGCAGACAGCTCTTCCTTCGACGTCCAGCTCGGTGACATCATCCTCACGGCCACTGACGGGCTCTTTGACAACATGCCTGACTACATGATCCTGCAAGAGCTGAAGAAACTCAAGGTGAGTGACGATGAAGTCCAAACAGGTTTGATGGTGGAAGTTGAATCAGGGATATGTCTGGAATACAAACTCATATCTTATTTGTTTTGGCTCCTAAGAACACAAACTATGAGAGCATCCAGCAGACAGCACGGAGCATCGCGGAGCAGGCCCACGTACTGGCGTATGACCCCAACTACATGTCACCTTTTGCACAGTTTGCCTGTGACAACGGACTGAATGTAAGAGGTAAGTGTCTCACTTCTACCTGAACCAAATTGAAACTGGTGAATTTATGACCCGTTTATGATTCAGTGTTTCCTACATTGAAACAACATTTTCGCTGAGCATCGTCATAATAGGACACTGTTTATTTCTGTCCAGGAGGAAAGCCAGATGACATCACAGTGCTGCTGTCCATAGTGGCAGAATACACCGATTAGAGTCTATGTGGAGCTGTGACAGGGGGGCATCTGCCTCTGCAGGTGACGGACTGCTTTGATTCCTGCTGGCCAGGATGAAGGACTGATGTCAGATGCTTCCCCCGCATGCACTGGCACGACTCTGCCTCAGCCCTCCAGCTGACCATCAACCCCCTCTACTCCCCCGAAAAACTCCTACATGCCCTCTCCTCTGTGATATTGAACATCAGAGAGGGGCAGAATAAAGAGGACTAGAGGCCTGAAACGTCCTCTTGGCCAGGCTGCAGTGTTGGCATCTTTGCAGTGTTCCAGTGCTCACTGGATAATCCCATTGGCTGGGATAAGCAGTCATTGGGCACGCTGGAGATGAGGATCCTGTCTGACAAGGATAAGTCGTCTTTCTCTGATGGCGTTGGTTTGGGCAGGGAGGAAGTTCAGAGATGGAGGCAGATGTAGCCAGACAGTAGGTGTTAGACTGTTAAAGCGGCCCCAAGCTGGGCTGCTGGAAGGGAAATATACAGTCCATAAGTAGTGTCAAGAAGGGAACTGCACAGGAAATGGCAGCATTAGGGCTCAATAAAAGCGCTGCCTCGTGCAAGCAGATGTTCCTAATGATACAGTGGTAGTTAGAAAACCTTCATCAAAGGGCCTGGAACCTTGTATGTGGGTGCAGGGAGCAGAAGTTCAATAGTGTGCTGTTCTGGGATGTTTTGTTAAATGTTTGCAAAAAATCTGTGGTTAGTTTTATGGCAGGGTGATCCAATAAGATTAAATGAAGAAGAGCGGCAGCTGCCTTTTCCATACCAGTGCAATTCAAGTGTTGCACACATTTTGTTACTTCATGGCTGTTGGGGTGATAATTTTATAGCTCAGACGCCTCTCCAGATATATATTGTGTCAAACTGATGCCCTCCCTTTAAGCTCACAGCTGCTGCTGAAGTCTTGATTGTGATTACATGTGATGTGTCTATGAACATGTGTATGTGTGATAATGAATGCACTCATGTGCTTGTCTAGTGACATGTATAACTCTGGATGTTAAGGCTACAGACTTCTCCATATCCACTGGGCTGAATTTGGTCTTGCAGCCTTAAACGCACAAAGCTTAAGAAGCATATCTGAAAAAGCTAAAAACAGTGGAAGTTGGTCATGTGACCAAATGTATTTTTGTAACTTCTTTCTTCAGTGGAATTGTCAAATTGCTTTGGACTGATCACAGCATCAGAGTAGCTTTAGAAACTGTTGTTCTCAATCAGCATTTCCTTTTCTTCTCTCTTTCCTGCCTGCTGTAGAGCTCCAACGGCACATTCATGTCAGGTCACTGCAGGTTTCATGTGAAAAATGGTCATTATGTTTCCATTACATCGCTACAGATTTCCACTCTGCATTTACCACAAAGTAAAAAAAAAAAATTCTGAGTAAAATCCGCATTTTATGTAATGTTACGATGATGTGCCTTGTATCAGGTGTCGTTGATACTGGCAGATGTCCATATTTCCTTAAACCCCCGACTATGTGCCAGCTACTGAGCACCGAGCCTGAAACTGTTACATAGCCATAAGAGTCAAAACAGCTTTCCCATCATGCCCTCCTGTCTTAACACTAGCTCGTTTCAATGACAGTGTGTTCAACCTTTTTCTCCTGAAATCTGCTTCTCTGCACTCAGTCTGAAGCTTAGGAATAGTGATAAAGCCATCGCACACTTAGTAAATCCTCCCTGTGGATCTTCAGATCATTGTTTACAATCCGCACTGTCTAATGGACTGTTTCCCTACTTAATCTGACCAGCTCACACTGGAAGACTGCAGTGTCAGGTGTCATTTTGAAATGGGGCTGATGGCCATGAAAGAGGAGCAGTAAATAGTCCGAATGTGAAGTGTTTCAGCTCTGAGGACAATCTAAGCAGCCTTAACGATATTACGAAGCAATTCTCCCAGTCAGATGGTACTGCTGCTGTCAGCTTTGTGGTTCCTGGTTCCTGACTCACACCTGCCCCGACACTCTTCCCTGTCATCTCTCATCTTCCTCTTCCAAACACTTTGTTACATCCAGAGCATGTGTCTATATATAAATATATATATATATATATTTTGGCTGTACAGTTCAATGCAGATCTAAGCTCTGTAAAAACATTTTCAAATCTGTACAATATTTAAATAAAGAGTATAGTATTTATTATCCTGTTGTATGTGATGACTGTGATATAACCTGCAGTTGTTTTTAGATCAGAACTCTATCTGCCACCCTGAGTGTTGAACAATACATTGCAGAGGCGTTTTCTCCACTGATGCGGTTTGGATGCCTCCTAGCCTTTTATTTTCCCATCAAGGCATTATCACATTTAGCATCCAGTGTGTTTACCTCACTGAACCCAGGTTGTTGTGCAGGTCAGAAAAAGATAATGCTTAAGAACACCTTGTACGATTTGTGTGTGTACTCCCACATTCCTCACACATCAGGCATACTAAAAGCTCCCATCAACAGACAGGTGTGGCATCCTCTAGTAATGTTTTTATAGACAAGACCAAACAGTCTGTTTCCTTACATGCTATGACAACCACATTTCACACCCTGAAAGCGCCAAAACAAATTATTTGATATCTTTCATCAAAAATCATTATAAATGCATTCTTTTGAATTTTTAACGGAACATTGTGGGGAAAGATTAACACAACTAAAACATGCAAAGCAACAGCTCAGCTATAAACGTGCATAAAAATGACTTAAAATACAAAGTACATTAAATATAATTTCAGTTAGATATTATCATTCTGACTACAGTTATAAATGCTGTGGCCTACTTTTGGAAGCATCGCAAAAAGTCAAGATGAGAAACGAGCAGTGTGTAACACTCTGTTCTCAGAGTAAAGGACTTCTTGGATAGTCTTCCCCCATATTCTCCTCTTCATCACTGTAACATGCCAGAACAGGCAGTCCAGCAGCACAACCATCATCGTCCTGCTGTGAGGACACAGCCCTGAATAGGAGGGAGCAGATCTACAAGGAAAAAGAAACAACACGTTAGTATACAGTGTTATTTAAACAATAAATGAGTTGCCATTTTAGTTGCTGCAGAAAGTAAATGTGTTGTAAATTAAATGCTCGATGCAATTGAAGAAAATGAGAGCTCAACAGTTATCTAAAAACTTGTTTGATCAGATGATATTCTCCTCCAGGGGACAAAAAACAGAAGATTCCCAGACCAAAACATTCAGCATGGTCAAACAATATCAAGTGCCTGCTAGAAATGTTGTAAGGCAGGAAACAAGTCTGATTTCTTCAGACACACCTCTTGTGATGAAGAATTATGATACTCTGAAGTACTTGTGTACTTCACAGTGCAACTCAACCTGTCACCACTGTAAGGCTGGAAACCCTCAGGGAGCAAGAAGAGGCCATATGGAGTTCCCAGTAAAAATTAAAAACCAACAGGAAGCTGTTACCTTGGAGGAAGGAGGAGACGCGGTGGCGCTGGCACAGGCGTCATCAGGGTCACCAGGTCCATTGAACTTGTCAGTCTGAGATAGAAGCATCTTAAGACTGGGCAGGTTGGTGATAGGGCTGCCCTGGCTGGATGGTATCCACTCCATCACATCAGGAACACCCTGAGGCCTCCTGCTGTCTGCCTCACATGAACCCACAGGTACAGCAGCAGCGTCTGCACACCTGAGAACACAACAACACACACTTATCTCTGTGGCAAGAAGCCGATTTTTTTCTTTATCCAGAGATAATGATCAGTTCCAGAGCTGGCAAAAATAGTCTTGACACTATGTGCACTGTAATTGTGGTGTATGGCGCCATGTTCTATAGCAGGAAACTAACAATCCTGTCCCCATGCAGCAAACACGGTGAAGTCACGGGATATGTCACAGTGAAACTTGAGCATGTGGATTATCACTGAGCCTGGTGAGCAGAGGTGTTGGTTATGCTGGCAAGTCAGTGGAGTGGAGGTAGTGGAAACATCATGAAAGTACACAACACTAACAACCATAAGGCTGAAAAACTAGTCTCATGGAAATAGTGATAAAGCATTTTATTAATTAATATCAAATTCAATACAGTATGATAAAAAAGCATTAATAATTTTTTTACAATTTTATTTATTAGCCTACAAAAATAGGCTAAATTACAAAGTAATTCACTATTTGATATTTTAATGGGTGATAAGAACAGAAATTAGAGAAAGATTTTACAAATAAAATAGAAAAAAACTATAAAACTAGCTCAAATTAAAAACAGTCAATAAGTACATCATTTAAGAACACATTTTTAAATTATAAATAAAGAAATGTAGCCATTAGCTATTCAATGTAACATGCTCTCTGATTTGTTGAAGAGACTGACCTGCCTCATACTCTATCTTTTTCAGCACTTTTATTGGACAATTAATTAAAATCATTAATTAAAAACGCTTTATTACTATTACTGTCTGTGGCGCTTGTGTCCTCGGGATCTTTTTAGACAAGTCTGACTGGAAAACTTTCAAGGACAAGTGTGTAGGTTTTAGCTGCACTTAACAGTGAGCTAGCAGATTGCAAAACATATTTATAAATATTTTATTAAATTTCTGACATATTCTGCCAATAAATGCCTGTAAATATTACATAGTGGTCCTTTAAATGTATTGACTATATGTTGACCATGTGTCTGTGTTGCTTTTGATAGTAAGCAAAAACATAACATAAACATCACATAAAAACAGTGTATTTATAATATTAATATTAAAATAGTACTCAGAACACTTGTAGTTTGTGTATGAAGTGTTGCTAAATGACAAATTCAATAACCAAGATACAAAGTATTCTGACACTAAAATTGTGAAAGAGAATAACGAGGCTAATAACCCTGATATTATCAACTTAATGAGTTGGAATGTTACGTAATATGTTCAGATTCTGTGGAAATACTGGGACATTCATAAACAGGGTGTGTAGCTCAGCTGATACTGAAAGTGGCCTTAAGCACAGTATAAGCAAACAACAAAATAACCCTGTGTATGTAACCACACTACATGTCATCAACCTCAGAGAGGCAACCAGACCAGAAGTATAAAGAGAAACACTGCAGAAAGACGTAAAGAGAGCAGCTAGTTTTAAAAAGTCTCCATATGACCTCAGGCTCTTTAGTTCGACTTCAAAAGGCCCCTGAGGCAGCAGGCGAGCAAGTTTTCTTACAAGCATGCCACGAATATAAAAAATGTGCTGCATACTCTATGTTCAGACACCGCCTGAATGATTCATGTCAAAACAGAAAAAACTTGTTAAAGGGATAGTCTGGATTATTATGTGGGGTTGTATGAGGTACTTATCGATAGTCAGTTTATTACTTACAGAGGAAGGCGGTTGGTACACCCCAGGTTTGGAGAAGCAGAGAGGATTACCAACACAAAAGCTTTACACTGAACTGCTGTGGACAGATTCAGCAACAAAAAGGTATTTCAGACACTTTAAAAAAGGTCCACCTGGGGTGCTGGTAAAACATTTGCGACATGTACGGAGGCTGTGGGTTTGACTCCTTCCTGACTTTGCTGCATGTCATACCCACGCTCTCTCTCCCCTTTTCCTGTCATATCTTCAGTTGTCCTAGAAAATTACAGACATAAAAAGCAATCCCCCCTTAAGATGTTTCCCATCAGACAAGGCTGTCTGACAGCAAAGTAAAGCGCTAAAAATATTATATACATATATAGCATACACTCAAACTGATATTGATTTTGTTTAGGCGGCTTAAATATCTTCTGTTGCTGACTCTATCCAAAGCAATACATAGCTTTGCTTCCTATAGTGTGACTCCTCTCTGCTTCTCCAAACGAAGGGCTTACAGACCAGAATCTACTCTAGGTTATAGACCAACTATGGATCCGTACCTCATACAGCCTGACTTCCAATGATCTAAGCAATCATTTTAAGGGGAGTAGGTTGTACAAGACAGGGGCACTGAAGAACTGCTTGCCCATCAGTCTCAGCAGTGCACAGAAGCAAACCAAGCTACAAATGAACCAGATGTTCAATAGTGCAGCTGGGACTGGTGTGACAAGATCCACCCAGAGCCCAGCAGAGAGAGACGGTCAGAGAAAGTTTGCAGCACAGGACAGTGACACTGGCAGAACAGCCAAGCAGGCTAGCATAGTGGAGATGAGGGGATTACAGACAGTCACACTGACAGGCTTCTAACCTAACCCCACATGTCCTGGGCTGGGCTTGCCCTATTTATCTCAGTTACAGACACAAGGCTGGCTGCCGTAGCACTACGCCCTCTTAGGAAGCTAAAAACAGCCAATGAGGGCAAACTGCCTTGACTGAGTGCCAGGAGAGAAGCTCAGGTGGAACCCTGTGGGAAGATTCAATTATACTCTTGAATACGCCGTCACAGTAGATCTGAGAAACTGGGCCTACAAAGGCTTCAGCTGTGACAAGGACACCACCGGGTCAAAATAACAAGAAAATAAATCTTACCCTTATCTGTGAAACCGTGTTGAGGATAAGGAGTGTGTCTGGAGCCAGCACAGGCTTTGATACCTGGGTGCAGTAGGGCCCGAGGTCTCTGTAGGCTGCGAGGGGCCCTTGCTGTCAGAGTCGATCAGAGTAGCCAGCACCACAGAGGCCTCCAAGACCATGTCCACCACTGAGAAGCACACAGGCCTGAAAACAAATTCATTGACACACTGATAAATATCTGATAATGACAGAAATATAATTACATTATCTCTTCTTTTTAAATTCAACAGTGTCTGTCACTGTTTTACAAGCCAACAGAAAAACTCACCATAAGTGGTCACTTTGTAAAATGATATGAAATGATATAATCACTCACCAGCCACAGACAAAATAGTTTACTGAATTGAATTGAGGTTGTCTGGTGTCAGTTTTGAGTGCCTGTGGTACAGCATCACTCAGACTGACGTTGGGCCCTGTAACTTGAGCTACAAATGCTACTCAAGCTAATGATGACGGTAAAGATACTTACTTTCCTGGAGCACCAAAGTGAACTGACACTGGAAGGCAATGTGACTCTGCAAAGCACAGCAAACCCTGAAAAAACAGACAAAAAAACAAAGTTTTTCCTAAGTCAAATTCAAGTACTTTTCAAGCATTTTCAAGGTGCATTTTCAAGCTTTCCAGCACCTCACAGCTGTGGTAAATGACATATTTATATGTGGTCAAAATGAAAGGCCCTATTTCATTTCTTCACTTCATTAAGTGTATTCATTATGTGTTGTGATAGCATCACATGGCTGAGCCACTAGATGAATAACTTCAGTTTCAATGACATCCTTTTCCTTTTTTTTTTTTTGCTTTTAAGCCAACATTTATTGAAGCCCTTCATGTTCTCATCTGTTAATCTCCCACTAACTGTTCCATCATTGGGCACACATCAACACAGACCGACAAATGACACCAAGTGTAGCCACAATTGCATCTGCATGTTGTGCAGAAGGCAAAAGCAAGTAGGCTCTTTCTGACTTATTTCATTTCTTGATCAAAAAAACAAACTATTCAGTCAGAGAGCAATAGTTATGAAGCTGATAACAATTTCAAGCACTTTCAAGCACTTCATCCAAAATCCAAGCACTTTTCAAACTTTAAAAACATGACAAATTTTTTTTAAGGTTTCCCAGCACCGTGAAAAAGAAAGTTATGCTTGTGTGCATCCATGTCATGACTATGACATTTTAATAGCTGATAAATTTGAGAGTGATGTCATGGCATGTTTACAATGTCTTTTTTTCAGGCTAAACAAAAATATCAATGCTCAAGTAAATTGAGGGCAACTAAAACTTAAAGCCTGGCTTTTAATCCATCGAAACCCGATTTTCCAAAACCGACGGGGACAAGAAGACTAGGTTGGCTAATGAAGAGCCTCACAGCGGGGTGCCCAAGACACATTCCAAGACATTAGAGACAAGACTTGATGGTGTTAATGCAGGTCAAGTCTCATTAACTGGACTAACACAAAGACTGTTCATCCAGATTTCCAAATGGCCGACCAAGTTTCTTTGTCATAGACAGAAGAATGCAATTCAAATTGGGGTGTGTTCATTTCAACACTGTAACAAACCACTTTGGTTTCAGAGCATGTTATTCTCTGGTTTGCAACATCAGTATCTCCTTTTAAATCACTTTTTAAGACTTGTTTTTAATTTTAATTTCTCTTTTAGTCCTTATGCTTGCTTATTCATGTATTAGCGTGTATTTTATTTAAGTGTAAAGCACTTTGTAACACTGGTTTAACTGTAGAAATAAACTTTATTATTAATATTATAGAAATGACATTATAGTTCTCTAATTTCAAATGTTTTGCTCTTACTCAAAATATAAGTAGTTTAAGATGGACTTAAGTTTAATCAGTCCTTAAACACATGTCATAGCGAACCACGCCATGTGTAGCCCATAATTTCTGCAACTCATAAGTTCAATTACTTTTCCTATGTAGTGGTATAATATGCGTCATTGAGGTCACACTATCTTTGCTATAAAGATGAGTCAGAACACTGAGGGGAAAGTTCACATGGAAACGATGCAGCGACTTGTAAGCAGAGGCTTTTGGACACTCGAGTATCCAGATTACACGACCAGGAATATGACCTCTTAGACATGAAGTGCTCCTGGTGAGCCAGTCACACACACATTACCCTTTGCATACGCACACACATAATATTCTCATGTGACAGGATAAAAGGAGCCTCCAAAAATAACCCTGTTACCCTCAACTCCTTGAGGCAGAAGGTTATGTCCGAGTCCACCCCGACCTGAAAGTAGTCAAACTCGTCTGGGTGTAAGGACATCTCAGTGCACATCATCTTCATGTGATCTGTGACAGAAGCACATCCAAGTCAAACAAAATTTTTAGTGTTTGTTTTAATGAGGCTGAAGAAATAAATATGTGGTATTTGTATTATCAGGTTAGGTTAATGCTGATCTTAAAGCTGGTGCAGTAATGACAGGTTATGTATGACATCTGTTGCTCACAGTATTGTCATGGGCCTGCGGCAAATCACAGTGTAACATTAGCTCACCCTTTCCTTCCTCGTAGTAGTTTCTCAGACTGACTCTCTGAGGAGTCAGTGACAGAGTGATTTCCTCCTGGGACACTGGGAAATGCATCACCATATCACTAAGAAGCCTGCAGGATTAGAGCAAAACAAATGCAAAGCAACACAGATCAACATAAGCAAAGAGCCATATGTCAGTGCTGTGCTACTCATGCATGATTGTTTTCCAAAGTCTATATACTTTGGGTATTAAGTTTCTGTCCTTGTCAAACTGGCTGATCAAACTGAATTACACTGAACTGAAACTGTGTGTGTGTATGTGTGTGTGTGTGTCTGTGTGTGTGTGTGTGTGTGTGTGTGTGTGTGTGTGTGTGTGTGTGTGTGCGTGTGTGTGTGTGCGTGTGTGTGTGTGTGTTTCAGGGTATTCATCTGACTGCTTCCCAGAGTCATATTATATTGTAGGATATTGTAAAGACCTGTTCTCTCTTCATTAAATAGACTGGACTGGGAGCTACCACATGTATCTAATTAAAGGGCTAGTTCAGATTATTTTAAGTGGGGTTGTATGATGTATTTATCCATAGTCAGTGTGTTACCTGGAGTAGATACAGGTTGGTATGCCCCCCAAAGCAGAGAGGAAGCACCAGCATGGAAGCTAAGTAATGTACTGCTGTAGACAGGCTCAAGGTAATTGACATTTCAGCCACAGAAAAAAAGCTCCACAAAAAAAAGCCAATACAAGTTTAAATGTTCACTATATTTTCACAACTTTACTTTGCCATCAGACAGCCTTTTCTGACAGGAATATATAAACCAAATATTGCTCTCTCCAAACCAACCAGTAATTTCATCTCAAAGAACGCAGGAGTTGCTGATCTACAGCTGCCTCTATCAGCTAATTTATTTGTATTATTGTATGACTTCAATGAATCCAAACCAACCCTTCAAAGACAACAAATTACTGATTTTGCCTATCCCATCAAAAAAGACCGTCTGACAGCAAAGTGCATCTGTGAAAATATTCAAAATATAGGATACGCTAGGCTTTGGTGCTGGTGCCCTTCTCTGCTGGGGGCATGTGGACTTGCATCTACTGTAGCTAATACAATGACAGTTGACAAGTACCGCATACAACTGCACTCCAAATAATCTAAAATATCCCTTTAATTTCACAGTAAATCTAATTGGTAAGAAATCAAGAGGTTAAAGATGGATTTGGAAGCCTTAAGAGAACCAAGATTTTGTTTGTGTAAAAAAGCTGTCCTACTCAATCATAGAAATGTGCTCCTGAAGTTTTGTATGTGATGAAAAGCCGAGGTTCTAACTTGATAACACAACAGTGAGCTGCTAACCTGGCAGGAGCCTTCAGCACATTGGGACAGAGGTGTGAGGCAAACACTGCCTGCAGCGCCTCACTTTCCTGGAAATGCATGTTGTGGGTTTTAGTGATGCCTATCACAGAAGCAGACAGGATATTTAGAGCACAGTGCCACCAAGTGTTGACAATATGAAATGCAGTGTTGACAGCATGGAGTTGAAAAAGGTTTTCTTGAACGTGGTCAAACAAAACTAATCAAGTAAAGAAAAAGGTTCATAGTTTTTAAAAGTGCATTAAAATTGATTAGAAAAAACGCTTTCTATGAAATCAAACAGGACGGGCCTTTAAGAATCCTGAATCATTCCTTTACTTGCAGTTAATTGGTATCACTTATAATACAAAATGCAGTGTTTCCTACCATGCTTGCAGAAAAACTGGATCTTCACTTTGTCATTGGGTGAGCCTATTAATATCTGACAGCGTTCCACATTACGCTCAATCGAAGTCAAACACCGGAAAAGAGGTAGGACAGACTTTAAAACAAATTGACATGTTTTAGACAAGGTTGTCATAATCTGTTTTAATTTTAATCATGTCATTTGTGGCTTAGTTCAGTTCTGGTTTTAATATTCCATCCTTGTCTCCCATGTCCAGAAAAACTTTATGCCCTGTACAGTGAGCTCCATACAGATAAATAACCAACATGACTGACCTTCATGACCAGTTTGCATTTGATTGTTTCACTGCTCTGCTCCGGTACTGATCCCAGACTGTAGTGCTGAAAGAACAGCGGTGAGAAGAGGAAGCAGGCATATGCAGAATGAGCACTATTCACTGCTCTCAGCGCCAGCTTTAAGACACAGAGAGAGATTCAGTAAAAATGCTGCTCTTTGCTGTCATTATCTGTGGGATTAAAGGAGGCAACAGGACCCCATCTCAGGTAAAGACATATATAGAGGCCTCATGTAAAAATTAATTTAAAAAATAAAGAGAGGAGGGTGCTGGGACTGAACAATAACCCAAGCAAACAGGTGTTGCCAATTATACTAATTAAGGCTGTATTTAGGTCAGGTCATTCAGGTCAAACAAAATCATCATGCTGCTTTCCAGCATGTTTCACTCATGTGAAAAAGCTCCACTACACTAAATTGAATGGAACCTTAATTAGTATCACTGGTAAAAACCTGTATTTCATTATAATTTATTTACGATTTGCAGCCATATATCAATATGACTGCCGTGAAAAAAGTCCATGTATCGCCACTCACCCCCTTTACCATGGGATCCAACGACAGTTCATCTCCAATCCGTGACAGGGCATGAATAGCCTTTCCAAATACTGCAACACAACATGGCGCCACCGCAGGTCAAGGTTAGCAACATACTATTGTTTATTTGTGCTACTGTAACAAAGTTAGCCTTTTCTTTCAGTATAGAAAGTGGCACAACTGGTGGTGGGCCTTGCCCGAAAAAAAAATATATATATATACCTTTACTAAAATAGTGGCTGACTTAGCTGGCTAAAGTAACTCTAATTGGTTGAAAGCTTAAGCTAGCATCGTCTTATATCATAAATTGTTTTACAAGCCTTTGGAGAGCTGCTATAACTTATATGCAGGTTACAGTTTTTAAATTAGTTAATGTTTTCTTTACAGCAGATTTAACCTGATCATTTCATTTTTCTTGTTTATAATTACCTTTTACATTATTTCCTTCAAGAAGACAGTTCATATTTGCTGACGATATACGCAGTTTATGAGGCGCCAAACCTGACAAAGAACAGGTGCGCGCGAGAGAGACGACGGGCCTGTGCGCGAGAGGGGTTGAAGGTGCACACTTTCTGACAGTCTCTTTCCAGCACTTATTTAGAGTGAGGCTGACTTAAGGGCTAAGTTGGCTTGAAGGAGCTCTTCCCCAGCAAAATGTAAGATTTTATTATTTTATTTACACCAAGAAAATAAAATAATTGAAGTTTCCACAAGTTCTTTATTTATTGGAATATTTAAATAGGCATAATGCAACAATATTGAGCATTGCTGTTGGTCCACCAGTTAGCCAAAAGGCTACTTTCCATATGTAGTTCCTGGAAAATTACACTGTCACACTAAAAATAATAGTAATCAGCATGCATAGCAATAATAATTTTGAATATTAATGTTAGAAAGTATACCATTCAGGACACAATAATCTTACAGTGTCAGGTGCAAAATAAAACATAATCATAATGATAACAGTTTACAGTGAGCCCCTGTCAGTGCTTTCTCAAATGAAATGTACACAAGTCTCACTAGTATCAAAGTAAAGTTTGATATTTAATAAAGCCCAAATAAAAGATATAGGCCTATATTCTGACTGATATCAGGGACAACAGAATATCCTACATAATGTTTATTATTGTATTTTGGATAAGAGCTTGAATAAGAATAAAAATACACATTATGATAGCTCCTACAACTAGACATTTAAATAACAGAACAACATGTACTGATGGGTACTTTAACTCTAAATACAGTAGTGCTTGTAATATGTGTAGGTCTGTATAAAACTGACTGCACACTATTATAGGTTAGGGCCATCTAAAGTCATATTTGAAAATTTGTGTGATAATACAACAGGTACTAATGCAAAGATCAGCATAAACACCAAACTGAAAAAAAAAGAAAAAAAAAAGCCTTTTAACCTTTAAAATAGCAAGACCCTTCACTATCATATCTGTCATCTATTGACTATTTTTGGAAGTGTGACATCAGAATTAGCTGTGTGGCTTTTCCTCTGTACTTGAGGCTTTGCCTTTGCCGCATCCTTCTCTGCATCCTTTGTCAACATGCTGTTGTCTCTATGCTGATGATCCCCGTACCTCCTTCTGCAGGTGGGATTCTGACCTGGTAGACATAAAACACAACATGGGATTGATGACAGTGTTCAAAGTTCATGATGGAGACATTTGGATACGCACCTGAGTGAACGCATGTACGCAGCACATCGAGATAGTGCTGCTTCATCTGCTGCCTCATGTGCTCTGTACTGTAAACGTTTGCTATACTGCAGAGGTAGCGTCGCTGTCCAGCTGTCAGGGCTGGATGCTGAAACAGAAACGAGAAGTGAAGTGATTATACATGGAAGAATGACTGTTTCATTGTTAAACATGAGGAATGCTCTAATTATTCCCTTCCAACCACTGACAGTAAAAAAAACAAAGAAAACTAACTTGAGCATGTGTACTGGCATTGTGTGGTTACCTGTAAGAACGGTGCAGACATCATTGATTTGGGAATGTGTATTGTCTTCATGTGCTGGCTGCCTGCAGACACATTTATGTGTGTTCCTCTGTACAGCTCCCTCACTTGCTGACTAGGTAGACATTCAATGCCTGCAAAATGTGAAAACACCGCCGTATTTCTGACAATTACAGTTCCTGTGGTGTTATTTATGCAGCATATTTGAAGTATAACAGTGTATCATAGCACAGGTTATTGAACTCATTACAGCAAGTCTATCTGTTTAATGTTTTGGTAAATCTGAATATTATACAAATAAGTTCCTTGGTTTTGAATCCATTATTCTCTCTGTGGTATGGGGTCAATTTTTTGAAAACTACTGTTAATAATGTAGAACTTTTACATTTATTTTGCTTTAGAGTTTATATAAGTTCTCACTCATTTCTCAGCCAAGGACCCCTGGGAGTAATTTGATGTTGCTTATTTTTTTTATACTTCTACTTAGTAACATGACAGAATGACACAAAAGAAATGTAACAAAAAGATATTAGACAAGTATTAAAAATATTTGCATCAGAATATGCATAACATACATACACCACTCTTGGTGCATACATAAAATAAATGCAGATTCAGATTTTTCAAAACTATATACCACAAATATATACACACACACACACACACACACACATATATATATATATATATATATATATATATATATATATATATATATATGTATGTATATATATATATATATATATATATATATATATATATATATATATATATATATATATATATATATATATATATATAATCTAAATAATAATGGAATTATGTGTTGATTGTAATGCTGTATATGGGATGTGTTCTCCCTATATGCCAGTGCCAAAGACAAATTTCCATTTTATGTGAATTTAATGAACAATGAAGTAATCTGAATCTGAAATATAAAATAGGCCTAATAAAAAAAAAAAACATAATGAGAACAATAATAGGTTTAGCCTGGGGCTTGAATACGAGAGCCAGTTTCCACCATTAATGGGTGACGTGTCCTTGACTGACTGGAGGAAGATTTATAGATATTTAGCAACAGTTATAGATTGTTAGATTGGAATGTAATCTGTTAACAATAATAGATTTAAATTTTAAAATGATTTGTTGAACTATGGAGCCTTTTATAAAAATTATATTTTAATATCATGATAATTTATAAGAATGAATCTGAAAACTTTTCAGTTTCCCTGGCAGAGTGCCACACACCCCTGAGGCTCCCAGACCCCTCTTAAGAGTACCGCTGATTTATACTGCTTTATACTTACTTCCAGCTACATATCAGTGACACATTTTGTAATTTTTATTCCACATTTATTTGACAGATATAGTTACCTTTCAGAATATTCTGCATGCAAGTTTTCTAAAATATGAGTTCTTAAAGAGTACCCAACAGTGTTAATAGGTTAATTTAGCCCCACCTTGATCAGCTGCTTACATGTTAATATATCTGTAATTATAATGCAATAATATATGAATACATATATATGTATGACTTTTATTTGTACTATTGACTTTTCTATGACTAAAACATCATTAGGAATTATGGTTACTCTAAGGCAGAGAGGTTTAGTTTAGCCATCAACTAGAAAACAAGCTTCCACAATTATGTTTTGGCACTACATTCAAATAGTGTATTTTGGATTTCAGTAGTGCAAACAGGTTTATTCATGCCTGGTTAGAATTCCCAATAATATTCAACTCACCATCTGTGTATCTCCTGTTAGATTCTGCAGACCTAAAAATCAAGAATCTCCATTTAAAAAGAAATAAATCCATAATCTAAATTAATCTATTGAAGATGTCCACACTCATATTATGGTCTTACCTCATTAAGATGTGATCACCTCCATTTTTTAACAGGTTTTCTTTTTTCATCTGTTCAACAAATGTAACCCGCTTTCTCATTGTAATTGAGACTCTCAATATTTCCTGTCGATGATACGTTAGAGAGGCTGTTGCATCTTTATCGGCTCAGTATGTGTTACAGCCAGCGGAGGCTATTAGTGTGAAATGAAGCCAGCCCTGAAATCTGACACTATTCCCAGGGTTCCAATTACAGAGCAGAGGTCTAATATACTTGAACCCAGAGCGTGTTCTCATCTAAAATGTAAAACACAAACAAAATTACAAACCACTCTGTTTACACACTTTATTGAGCATCATGTCCAATATACATTGCATTGACACAAAATGGAGAAAAAGAAAAAGAAAAAAACCAAAAAAACCAAAAACAAATAATGGCGTTAGGGTGGATTACCTGGACACACCATTTTCAGGGCGTATTGCTTAATGACGTTTCAAACGCACCGAATCTGTGCAAATACAGTGAACACCGGTCAGAGGAGGTCATGGTAGGTTAGAAAATTCTGACTTAAAAAGGTAATGTCAACAGCAGTTATGTGATCATCAAGTCTATGGAAATCTACTAACTGTACACATCACATTCACCCAGAATGTACTAACAATGGTATCATATTTAAACATACCCAACTCCTTCAAACCTGATTGCATGTGCCAAAAGATGGTTAGTATTTTTCAATGTCAGTCACAGATTAGTCACGTATAACAGAATTCAAAATAGATGTCATCATGGCTTAATCGTCAGGAACACCATCAATGAAAAGTGAGCAAAAGCCAATGGTTTCCAGACTCCACCCGAACACGACTGTGTATATTCTTTAAAAACAAAACCTAAATGCAGGATTGTGTTCATTTCACCATCAGAACACTTATTTATACTCCACTAAGTGGTGAGTTAACTTCAAGTCTCTATCAAGAATTACAACCCAAATTCAGTGATTAAGTAAAAATATTATCTAAGTATGCACCAATCACAACTCAAAGATGGTGATAGAATTCAAGAGCATTACTCAGCAATCTTCCCAAAGTCTTCAAGAGTCTAAACCCACGAGTGAATGTGACTTACACATCACCATTTACCCACACATTGATCGAAATGTGCCACGACAAACAAAGTAATAACGACTAGCCTAATTCTACTATGGAGCCCCTAGAATTACCCATGTTAATAGATTAAGAACTCAAACACCCATAATCCTCGTCAGATTTATTATCCTTTCAAATTGAGGTAAGCTCAGATGCCAGTTAACCAGTACACACGCAGAATAATCACAGCTTAGGCTATTTTCACAGACTGTATTTGGTTGTCCATGATTTATAATAACGGTGTGAAAAGACTAATCTTCATTGACCAAGAGGGCCACGTGGTAAGGAATATAAGACTGCTAACGAAGTTTGATCCTGAGAAGTTGGCACAAACCTCCTTTTACCATTAGCGATGCTTGTGCGAGTCAATATATTATAAAACTATGACTCTCAAATCACTGAGAAAGCCATTCCATTTACATCTACAGCTAGCAACAATACATAACAGAGCTGTTTGAGGGGATCATGCAGGTTTGAGAGTCACGGTTTTATACACTAGCATGAGAAGAAAATGCTAACAGGAGGCCGTTTCTCAGAAAAATAGACTGTATGAAAACTCTTTATAAGTCCCTCTAAAAATTCTCGACCTGACCCTCTAAACGACAAGCACACTGTGAGGAGGTGAAGCCAACAAAAGGCAACAGTGATTCAATGACAGTGTTGAAAATAACCACATCTATTGACGGAGATTTGTTGGGGCCGACATTAATCTGGTGGTAAGTATTCAGTAGGGAGGACAAGTGATGACCTAATGTTAACGGGTTTTTTTGTTTTGTTTTACACAATCTTGACCACTAAATTGCATAAGAAACCTGGTATAAAGTAGAAACTGTTCAGCAGCAGATAAAAAAGCAAGTTAATTTACAGTAGTGACATATCTTACATCATTAATTTTTCAAAATAAATAACATTAAATATACAATTCCAGGTAGGAAACAGGTTTAATTTCGCTGGTAGGGTTCTCAAATTGGCTCATCTTGCGGAAAATGACAACCGTTCACGGAAACGTGGTTGAAGCCAACCAATTCCTTTGACTGGCAAAACAAGGGGTGCAAAAGCCTTTTGCTGAAATTTTCCCTCTGAAGGCATTTCCTTTAACTGGAAAAAAAGAACATCACAATTACTATTACCTCCAGCAACGAGGGTTCACGTGTGATTATTACTTTGCTGAAACTAGGGCTGTCACGATAACAGAGTTTCACTGCACAATTAATGTGGCCAAGTCAATTTAGGATAGTGATATCATAGCAATATTTTATTTTTCAAAATCAAATTACACTCAAAATACGAGTGTAGGTAGATAAGAGTTATGTAACCATAACTGAAAAAGTGCAATTACACTTAAAAGGAGCAATATGTAACAACTGCACGTCCAAAAATGAGTAATACTGTAAAAAATATGAAGTTGTATTCATAGACAGTACAATAAATAAGTTGAAATTCTATTTAATATATGATCTATTGTTGAAGTGAGTTGTTCCCCCTCCTCTCCAGACTTGGGAAAGCTCAGGCAGGATGCAGGAACGCTGCAGGAGCGCAAGACAATGGCAACAATAGAATTTGACAATAGCAAGCAACAACAAGCCATAGACTGTAAGCTGATCAGCTGTTTATAACTCTCAATGTAACACTAAGCCTGTTATCCTCAAAACAAAAACGCTCCAAAAATACACTCTGGAGTTGGGTGTTCAGTCACTGCCTGCCTTTTGTCTGCCAGACCCCATTAACATTTTTCTCAATTTAACTGTTAGAAACATCTACTCCTTCTAAAAGATTATTGATGATTTCTTATGACTCATTAATACTTAGACTTCAAATTAATGCTGAACGTTGTCTGAATACATAATTAACGTGAAACGGGCAAACTAAAACAGTTATTCTGACCTGGAATGGGAATTTCAAAGGAGGACACTGCAGCTGTTGTGTTGTTGCTGGAGAAATGAGTAGTATGTATGTAGTACATATCCTTAATTTCTGATGACATATAGTAATTTATGTTTTATAATAGTAAATATTAGAGATTTATCCTTTAATGGCCAGTGAGATGGAAACTTTAAAAGAGCATACAGTATGTTTAAGAGGTGCTTGGTTACTTACATGATATTATATGTGTATTATTAACATGATATCAATACTTTAAAATATCAAGTTTATTGTCAATATTAGTTTATCGTGACAACCCTAACTGAAATGATTTTATTTACTTACCCTGGAATTTACAATTGACTCCTAATCAAATGCCATCTCTTGACTTTTTCTTACACAGCGAGCCACCTTCCTCTTGAATTCACCATTAGGGTCCTCCCTCCACTCTTTCTGTGGGAGCAACATCAGATGCCTTTAATGACACATCCTAAATTTACACTCACTGCCCTGATAACAGGGATGAAAAGAGATTTCCAGCGTCAGGGGAATGGAGCAAGTAATGTAACTCACCGCAGCATCCACATTAGCTGGTGAGTCGCTGTTGGGATCTGCCAGCATGGAGATAACGCTAATCATGATTGTCTCTACCGTGTGGATGGGAAGCCAGCGCTCCTCGGGCTTTTCATAACCAAACTTATCTTCTCCTGGCTCGTGCAGAATTGAGATGCAAACATCCCCATTCTTTGCAACTGTGGAGAATGAGAGCATGAATTTAACTGCAGCCAATATAATGTGATGAGATTACAATTAAACTCTAAGCCTGGATAACTCTTCTGTTTAATCACAGAAAAACTTAAAAATAATCCAATGAAGTAGCAAAATTCATTCTTTTTTCCACAACAAGTGATGGCAATGAAGAAATGAAAGTGAAATGAAGTGTGTAAACATCACAGAGTCTCCTCATGTGTTTACCATTTGGGTGCCAGATTTCAGTGATGAACTTCATCTTTGGAGGCCGTAGTGGATAATCATAAGGAAAGGTTAGGTATGCTTTGAAAAACCCTCCTTCACTGCAATACAAAGAACAGAGCAGGGACAAATGAGAAATTAGTAATTTACATAGTAAAATAGTAATTTATATATTTCATAATGTTTTCCATTTTTTCTCACTTACAAAAGGGTATCTTGTGGACCAATGATCACAACTTCCCATTTATATATGTCATCATCGTCTATCAGACCAGCTGAAAAGCCCTCCACTGGGTTCTTGTTGAGCTCTGGAAAGAGAGGTATATGGTTTATTTTAATACAAATACCTGGAAATAAAACACAACTATAGCAATTTCACAAATCTAACAGTTCTACATGTATGAGCAACTAAGTAATCAGGTACAGATTAATGTATTTGGGAGAAGTCAAAAAACAAAGTGTTACACAGAACCAAGATTTAAATTGATTTTAAAACAGAAGAAATGATGCACAATAAACATTTTGAAAGGATAATATAAACACGGTAGAGCCATAAAATATCTGTTGACGTCACTGACATTGGCGAGGTGTGATGGAAGGTACAGGTAAATCTAAAGTGAGCTGCATGTTTGTTTTTGTTCTTTTGTTAACTGCTGCAGGAAATGTTGAGTTTGCATTTACAACAAATTAATGATACAAAGCATTTTAACAGCCGTTGATCAGAATGAATAAGTAGAAAGTTCTGTATTAGCCCCTTTAATTAAAACCATTATTCTTAGAAAGCAAAGCACGAATTGTACTGATTTGATGTTGTGAACCCTTGTTTCAATTATCTGGCCCAGATATGGGATTCTGACCAGAACCATAGTATTTTTAATATAACAACAAACATAACAATGTGAAATGGGTGCCTCAAAACTAATCTGCTTAAATAATTCCTTTAATTTAACTTTTGTTTAGTGAATATAGGAGACATTCAGTTTTCAGTGTCATACCATAATAGTTAGTGAAGTAATAAAAACATTACCTTGTGTTTCTCCACTCCACAGATCATTTAAAATATAATTTTGTATATTTATCACTTTGTATGAGCAAAAGTCTCACATTATTGCAACTTCATTCAGTGACCATACAGTTTGGCTAATGTTCACTGAATCAAATCGTGGTTTCCAAAAATAATAATCACTGTAGAACTGAATCACCAACTTGAACAACTGGATTGAATCAACCACTGTGAAGGCAGTGATTCACATCCCCACGCAGAGAGACCAAAATTAGCATACTGTACAATCAGTACAATATGTAAAATCAGTCGTAGAATGGGATGATAGCCTGTCCAATATTTTTTAATCAGTGGACGATAGCTGCGATTTCAGCGACATGAATCCTGTCCACAGTCAGGGGTTATGTCAGGCTACCGTACAATATCACGGTAGATCTAACTTGATTTAAGTAGGTCACTTTGGCTACAGCGTACAGCTGGGAAAAATACTATAATAGTATAAGGGTTGTGATAAAACTATACATTGTCTGGGATGCTGACCCTCATAATATTGTGATTAAGCACATAATCCTAAACTGCATAACAGATTCCTGACCTAGACATTTCTGACTTTAGCAGCTGAGACATATTGACTGCCTCTTCTTACTGACCATTTAATTCAATTTATAAGTTATATTTTCTCAGAGACCACCTACCAGCACAAGGATTGTAAAAAATATTGATACACTTGAGTATCATGATATTAGGTTTTGTGATACTTTATTGATTCTCAAAATCACTGCATCAGTATATCATACAGAAAGATTTGTGGCACTGGTTCATTTTGTGTTTAAATCCCTGACTGCTAGATAGCAGTGTTGCTGTCTATCCTCATTGTTCTGATAGCATAAAATGGTAAACTTTTCAGATTCTATGCATATGGTGGTGTGTTCTTTATAATATTATTTTTTTCTAAAATTAGATTTTAAAAATAGCAATACATCACCTTTCTTACAGTATTGCAGTATATGTATTCATAACCATATTGTATGGCCAGATTCTTGCCAATACATCGCCCAAACCAGCACAATAGTCAGAATTAGAATTAGGGCTACAATTTTCGATTATTTCATTATCGATTAAGCTGCTGATTATTTTCACAATCAACTGTTTAATCTATAAAAGGACAAAAAATTGTGAAAATGCTCATCACAATTTCCAAGACCTTCTTTTATCCAAACAGCAGTGCAAATCATAAAGACTGTCATTTACTGTCATAAATGACAAAAAAAAAGCAGCAAATCCTCACAATTTAAGACGCTGGAGCCAGCAAAGGCTTGACATTTTTGTTTGGAAAATGACTGAAATAATTGATTGATTATCAAAATAGTTGGAGATTTATTTTCTTCTGATCACCTAATTGATTTATTGTTTCATATATAAACAGAATATCTGTACATCATTCATAACAAAAGCGTGGAGTAAAACACTAATGTACGACTCTGCTATAATATAATATGTTTTTAACTGGTTAGGCTTAGCGACTTGTGATGTAAAAACAAATGATATGACATTATCTGCCTCGGGTCACGCATCCAGACAGTGAACTGAGCTGAACTGTCAGTCAGCTGCAGATCACACTGTTCATCAGGGGTACCGGCCAGTGTCGAGGACCATGTGTTCACCATTAGAAAAGACACGCCACTGACATAAACAATAATACCGATGATGATTAAATTAGGCCATCGGAGCAACAATAAAAGTTTCTCCACTGATGGCTTGAAAACGGAGAGATGCGTATTGTCACTGTAAGCCGCAAACTAACCAGTGTAGTCAGAGCCAGATTTGACATCAGAAACGTAAGATATAATCTTATCCAGCTAGATGGTGAGTTTGTAAAGTTGCTACTATAATGGAAGCATTTTAGTCTATGAAAGGCTTACAATGTATAAAGCTATCATTAGCACAGCTAAAGTCATCAGAGCAGATGAGTCCCTGGATTGATTATTCCTTTGTTCCGTCCGTCAGCTAACTAATGTCGAACTTGCTAGCCCGCTAGCAAGGTTTGCATTACGATTCAGTGTTGGTTCTGATATAATGTTATTTGAGCCACGAATACTTCAAAATAGGTATTTTTATTTCCACCACAGATGAGGTAATAAAAGCAGCTTAGCCTCATGTTGAACTGCAGTGATAAAGAACCCATTATGTTGCTTGGTTAGCTTTCTGAGCTTACTCCTATGGCGTAAACATAGCTTTGCGTAGCTAAAAAAAAAAGCTAACGCTAGCCGCTAGGAAGGCAGCCTTTATATCGGCTGTCTTTGCTTATAATGTTGTATTCATATTACCTGCCAGTTGTTTTCGAAGAAGTAATGCTGATTGTTCGGTCATGGTACGCGGACGTAAATGGAAAAACAGTTTGTGTCGACAAATACTTTCCGAAAATAAAGAGCTAAAGCTGAAATCGGGGTGAAATCCTGCGCTGCCTGCTGCTGATTTCCCTCTGTGTTTTGACACAAGGTTCAGCTGCTGGGTTTTAGCTGTGCGCATGCGCGTCTGCACTTGACTGTATTTGTGTGTTTATGTGTGTTCAAGGCAGCCTTTCTTGAGAAATCAACAGGCACCAACCTAGAAACGTTATTTTCAACCTTCCTAATTGATTGATTGAGTCCTGATTGATATGTAATACACTAGATTTAGACGATTAGAGGTCAGTTCCCAGCAGGGGTGTCACACAAAATTCTGGGGCCTAAACATAAGTAATCTCTGAGGAACCCACCCTTTAATTGTTGTTGTTGTTGTTGTTGTTGTTGTTGTTTCAAATAACTTAGCTAACGACTGTACATATGAATCTCTAATGTTAATGAGCAGGGGAGTGATTTCATAGAGGCCTTGAAGTCCATGGTCAGTCCCTTCAAAAATAATATGCCCTGATGCCTCTTTCCTGTCTTTATGGTTTTTAGACACCAGTTTCTTATGTAGAGATTCTGAATTATTATTGGGCAGCATCAAGTGAAACACTGCACAAATAACCAGTGGTGGCCTCAAATTCTAGCCTGTTATGAACCGCTGGAAAACTGGCCTATTTATCTAAGTCATGTCTATTTAGCGAGGGAATAAGACAAGGAACTCATATCAACTGATACCAACCTTGTTTTAAGAAAAATGCCATATTTGCAGTGTCATGGAGTAGTACTACTACCCACAATCCTAAAGTGTAACATCAGTGTCTGTAATTGGTGGAGCTCGCTGTTACCATTGGAATGTTTACTGCTCCCAAGAAGCCAGCTGGCTAGTTAGATAGCCAACATGAATTGTACTAATGTTGTTGTGCCGCAGAGAATATAATTTATATACACACAACACAAACTACAAGATATTGCAACACTTGTATTAACAGTATGTTAATATATGTAATGTATGTAAAGTATGTAAGTTCAATTTAAGATGAAGCAATATCATTTGCATTGGATTGTGGGATGGGTAGTTTCTTCACTCTTAAAATAAATATGTACAAAGTCTTGTAGTTTTTCCCTTTTTTCAGTTTTCCAATCTTTTTTGGCTCAAGATCAAATGATTTTATGGTCACAGTTTATCTCATAGCTGGATGGCTTGTTTCCAGGCTGAAAAAAATTTATATAAAAAAACAAAGAAAAATCAATGCGCTAAGGGTAAGTGCACTGACTAGCTTAATGGTTAAGCAGTTGTTCAAGAAATACAGCAGCTCTTCATAGTTCTGTTAAACCCCAATGTGTCACCTTCTATTTCTACATGATGAATAAGCAAGAACAACCTGGAGGCAGCTTTGGAGCACATGGAAGGTGGTGTTTTTCACTTGAAAAACCTAATAATTTCACTCTAAAAGTAACACAGTAATTGTAGATATGTTGTGTGCAGATGATAGCATGTTGTACAGATTGCATTTACACCTACCGAAGATCAGGAGACAACACAAGCCAGAGTACCTCCAGATTTGGTTAGGCAGATCTGATCACATTGCATTCACACCCCCAGTAACATGTGGATTTCCTTATTTGGATAACCTGATAAATACATTTTAATACCAGGTGTAAGTAGGGTCAAAGTTAAAAAAAAAAAAAGACACAGATCCATCAAAAATTAACTCTAGTTTGTGAATGGTCAGTGAAGAACTGTTGATGTTGATGTGTGTTTGGACTGGTTGTGTTTGTCTGTCAGGGTTACAAATATTGAACACACTCTGCCAGGGGGTCTATGATAAGTTTTAAATTAAATTAAGTTTTAAATTAATATGAATTTGCCAAAATCAAAGTTAAACTAAGTAGATTCACATTTATTTACAGGGTAAAAAATATTGCTGCAGCAAAGGCACAAGATGCATTCATGGCTATCGTATATAAGAAAACATCAGTGAACTAACTTTCGACCTAAGGGTTAAAAGCTAAGTAAGCTTACTTATCTATAAAATGTTAATCTTCACTCTGTGTATGGTAAACTATTGCGTCTAAGATAAAAATAAGTCGACCAAGAGAAAATTTCTGTCAAGAGTATGTTATGTTTAAAAGAGCTGTTGGAGAAAGCACGAGCTCGTAAAGTGTTCCTGAAGGCAGCAATATGCGGAAGGAAGGTGGTTGGGCGCCATATTTAATACATCAGAAGCTAGGCTAGCGTTAGCTGTTTACAAACCCAAACTTTTAACTTGAGACGGAAACCCAAAGTAAGGCCTAAACTGATTCCAGAATGAATGTAATAGATCACGTACGGGATATGGCGGCCGCTGGCCTTCACTCTAATGTCCGGATATTGAGCAGTTTGTTGCTGACGATGAGTAATAACAATCCGTAAGTATTGACAGAGCGGGTCCGTCTATTTCCTGAAGAGCGCTACCCTACATCAGTGTTGTTAGCAATTGTGATAGCCCAACACTATCTGGTCAACATCAGATAACAATAATAACTGCAGTTGTAAAGCGCATTTGGTCTTTAAATTTATGCAAACAGACGTCCGCTATGCGGCCGAAGTTATTACATTACTAAGAGTTATAATTATATTGTTGTGTGGCATAGTGTGAAGTTACGTTACTTTCCAAGAAATAGTCCTATGTAGAGCCCCCATCAGTGCCTCGTATTAGCAGTTAGCTTGAAGTATTTTGAATTTAGCCTGTCAGTGTGTATTGTACAGGAGGACTTGCCGTATGTATTGTTAATAACTTGCTTTCCTTTCCTTCATAATCTCGACAGTATGTTGTGATTGGTGTAGAAACAGTGGCTATGTGTCAGTTGCAGGGTGGGAAATTAGCAGTCGTGTTTAGAAGAGAACCCTTGATTTGAAACCTATCGCGAGACTTTTACGCGATGTCTCTTCATTGTGTACATGTACAAACTTATAATGACTAATAATGGGTCAAGCGTGCTGGGTATGTTTTGGGACTAAAAATACTTGGTCAGGGTTAGAGAAAGATCGTGGTATGGAGTAAAATAATCACCCTCGCGAGATTTTCGCGGATCTGAGGTTCCCATGTAGGCACGATTGAAAATGGTACTAACTACCAGCCAAATGTTTAAAATACGACAGTGGCTGATAGATTTCAGACACAAAACAGTGATTTACTATTGAGTGTCCAGTGAATTTGAACATTTATCCTACAATGGCTGGTAGATGTTCACATTTTAAAAATTTAATTTCTTACACTGCAGTTGTGCCGTCAGAGTTACTGTACAATGTTTCTGTTGTGATGCAGTCCAACATCAGTTTTTACAAGCAGGGCAGAGCTGAACCAGGATTGGATTTGTATTACTTTTAACACTCCTGTGCTTTAGATCAGTTGACACTTTGGCTGTCTTTGTTTGTTACTGTTCTGGTTTCATATTGGGAATAGCTTTCATTAGGCAATTAGTAGACTGTATGTTTTTATTAACTTGATTTTATGTCGTTTTTATTCTGCCTTTGTGTCTCTCTATGTAAAGGGACAATTCACTCTACAGCCATTTATTTTGATCCATATAGATTCTTTTGGTGTGATTTGCTTAGTTTTTGAGAAATCATCCACAGAGATGTCTGCTTTCTCTTGAATATAATGGGACTACTTTCCACATTAGAAAGAAAGTAGTTCCTGCATGAAACTGCTCTGCTGCTTTGCACTTTGAGTGCCACAACCTGAGTGCAATCTAGTTCTGTTATATTTAAGAGAAGGCAGACAAACTTGGCAGCTCATACCAAAACTGTCCAGATGGAAAAATATTTATATTTAATTTTGGGGTGAACTGTCTTTTAAGTCTTTGTGCTGGTAGCATTTCAGCATTCACATGGATACATTTTCTGTGTTGTCTTTGCTCTTGATTGTTATTAAATTATTTGTATCTTGTTTTGCTTCAAGAGAGCTGTTCTCACCGGCCCAGAAGTACCAGTTGTTGGTTTACCACGCTGATGCCATCTTCCATGACAAGGAATATCGTAATGCTGCCTGCAAATACAGTATGGCATTGCAACAGAAGAAGGTGCTCAGCAAAACATCTAAAGTTCGTACTTCTACCGGTGGAGCTGCATCTAACATACAGGCACAGGTACATTAGACAAGACTGCATTTTTGCATATTAAATTGAAGCTGTGGATCTGAGCAGCATCTTGAGGGAAAGAAAAATCTCCTTGGTATTTACTTGCATTTATAGCGCATATATAACCAGAGAAAATTAATGTTTTTAAATTTTTATTGAAGCTGAAAAATTGCTTTTGACTTACTCACCATTTACCGTAGGTTAAAGGATAAAACGTGGTTTAAAAAAATAAGATGTTTTTCTCCTACTGTGTGTTAAAGGAGAAATTTGTAATTTATTTACTGTGATAAATTGGAAAATTACCATGATGTGCCATCATTAATTATGGAAACATGTTAAATTTAAACTCACTTCTCTGACATCAATGCTCCAGTCACGGTGTCTGTCATTATTCTGGGCTGGAATAACTATTGTTTTTCATTTTCATGCTAATTAGAAGTCAAATTAATGGCAATTGTTTTTTGAATGAGTGAGTTTGTGTTTATGAGTCATAAGAAATCATCAATAATTTTTTAGAAGGAGTAGGTGTTTATAACAGTTAAATTGAACAATATGTTAATGGAGTTGGCAAACAGTGAGGCAGGCAGTGATGGAAGCCTAACTCAGAGCAGTGGACTTTTGCTTTCAGGAAAATGGGCTTAACTTAACATTGTCAGACAATTGATGGTCATAAACAGCTAATCAACTTACAGTGTAGGACTCCTTGTCACTTGTTAATGTCAATTTAAAATGTCCTGTGCTCCTGCAGTGCACCTGCAGTGGGGGGCAACCATAGATCATATATGAAACTATTTGGACTGAGGTACTCATTTTTGGATGTGTAATTGTTACATATTGCTCTATTAAAAAGGATGTCTCCCCTCCTAGCTGTCACACTAATTTTAGACAAAAGTCTATACCATAGATTTAGTCAATTGGCATTTATGGTGATAGAAAACAAATGTACAATTACTCCGAATGTTGTCTTACAGAGTTTGCCATCAGAGATTGAAGTGAAGTACAAGATAGCGGAGTGTTACACCATTTTGAAACTGGATAAAGATGCCATCGCAGTGCTTGATGGGATTCCATCCAGACAGAGGACTCCAAAGGTAGGATGCTACTCTCAGAGACATTGTAATAAGCTGTTTTCTTCATGCTTTATGTGCTTTTTTTTATCAGCAAGGGCTTGTATCCTTTAATTCTGAGATGCCGCACAACTAATCAAGACCCTCTGTTGTATGTGATCAGTCACAACATTAGATTGTGCGCAAAGAAAGTTGGTAGAATCGCAGGCCAGATAATGATGCGTAGTAGCCGGGTCTTTATCTCAACTGAGGCTGTTGTCTCCATTGTGTACACAAAGCTTTGGCTGCATTAAAGTGTTGAAAAGAAAAACAATGACTACTTTTCATTCCTGCATTAATTCTGATGATTTCTGAGTCCACTGGATTTTCTAAAAAATTTTGATAAAATACTTATTGTTCTTTCTCTCCTAAGATCAACATGATGCTCGCTAACCTGTACAGGAAAGCTGGTCAGGAGCGTTCTGCAGTGACGAGCTACAAAGAGGTCCTCAGACAGTGTCCCCTCGCCCTAGACGCAATCATTGGTATGTGTGGTCACAGAGATGCCTTCATCCAAGACCTTATTGTGAGAAGCGCTCTTTAAATAAACTTTATTTATTCCCCTCTAGGTCTTCTGTCTTTATCGGTCAAGGGAGCGGAAGTGGCATCCATGACTATGGATGTGATCCAGAGCATTCCCAACCTGGACTGGCTCTCTGTTTGGGTCAAAGCTTATGCCTTCATACACGCAGGAGACAATCAAAGAGCCATCAACACTATCTGGTGAGCAGCAGGGCAGCAAAGCTTTTTATAGAGTGACTGAATATTACTATTCCTTTTAATCTGACGGTTGTGTGTATTTGATGTGTCTCTGTCCCTCCTCCGTCTTGTCTCAGCTCTCTTGAGAAGAAGTCTCTATTGCGGGACAACGTGGACCTCCTGGTGAGCCTGGCAGATGTTTACTTCAGGGCAGGTGACACCAAGAATGCCATCCTCAAATTTGAACAAGCCCAGATGTTGGATCCATACCTCATCAAAGGTGTGCTGCGGGATGAGAGGACTCTATTTATTTATTGATTGATTGACCTATGATCAGTCACAAACTGTTAACTAGCTTGACTGACAGTTATTATCTGGGCTATGAGCTTGTGACACTTGCAACAGCTGCCACTGGTTCCCAACCTGGAGATACCAGAAAAGCACTGAAAGCCACCAAAGTTTCACAGGGGGTTGTGAGGCCCTATTGATTATAAGGGGTGTAAGAAGGCTATTTAAAAAAACATATACAGTAGGACTGTATCTCAGCATTTTGTTCATTTATGTGAAGAAAACTAAATGAAAGTGTTATTTTAAAGATTATATTATTATTTAAGATCTAAAGTCTGAAAAGCATCAAACAAATTATTTTTTTACAGAGCTTTTACTCTCTGCTGTACAGTCTCATCCTGTGTAAAGAGAAAAATACACTGTTAAAACAGACAAAGAAAGATTATCACAGCTCTATCTGCATTTTGTTCTATTTTTGTTTTTGTTGTTGTAATTATCAAAAATATCAGTGAAAAGTATAGTGCCACTTTAGTGTGGCAGTAAAAAGTATCAGGAAAATATTTTGATTTTTACTCCCTAATAATGGCATTGGCCCCAAAAATCCAGTATCAGTCTGGCTCTAATACAGACAGAATTATATAAAGGTTCCTAGAATATCAGAAAAACTCATCTGTGGTGCATTATTCAAATAAAAATCTGCTTAAAATTAACTTAATTCACTCATTTTACACAAATGTACTGCAACTATTGTGTTCACTATTTAGTTTATTGTTGGGTTAATCAATTGTACTGTTCTTATGCATTAAGTATAATATGAAATATCCATAATGAATGTAGCTTATTCAGAGGTTATCAGTTTTCTCAGTGATAGAAAAAAGAGGTTCCTCAAAGAAAAGGTTTGGGAACCACTGATCTAAGCCTCCTGAAACAAGACATGGAAACATGGTGGTTTCTTCTGTCCAGGTGAAATGTCAGCTCTGTTGTTTTCACCTGCAGGGATGGATGTTTATGGATACCTGATGGCCCGTGAAGGACACCTGGAGGATGTTGAAGTCCTGGGAGGACGGTTGTTTAATATCTCAGACCAGCATGCAGAACCCTGGGTGATCTCTGGGTGAGTCTGAGCGGGCCGTTTTAATGGGTCTTTGCTCTTCACATGAAATATGACTGTCCTCTTTGGTATTGTAATCCTTTAAATTTGTTTCTGTTGCTCAGGTGTCACAGCTTTTACAGCAAGCGTTACTCCAGAGCTCTCTACCTGGGAGCCAAGGCCATCCAGCTGAACAGCAACAGCGTGCAGGCTCTCCTCCTGAAGGGGGCAGCACTGAGAAACATGGGTCGTGTTCAAGAAGCCATCATTCATTTCAGAGAGGCCATGCGCCTGGCACCCTGCAGACTCGACTGCTACGAAGGCATGTTTGGCTTTTTTTTCCCCCATCCTTATATGGTTTCTGTTTTTTCAGATGTTGTACATTTCTATTGTGCTTTAAAGTGTTAGTAACTTTTCCTTCACAGGTCTGATCGACTGTTACCTGGCATCCAATGGGATTCGAGAGGCTATGGGAATGGCCAATAACATCTATAAGACTCTGGGGGCCAATGCACAGACACTGACCATCCTCGCCACAGTGTGCCTGGAAGACCCGGTGACTCAGGAGAAAGCCAAAACTCTGCTGGACAAAGCTCTGGCCCAGAGACCCGACTACACCAAGGCTGTGGTCAAGAAGGCTGAACTGCTCAGTACGTACAGAACAACTTTCTTTTCACTAATGATCTTGGCAGCTGAAGCAGTGATGTGGTTCCCAGAAATTAAAATATCTTCCCTATATCCTGTTTGCTTGTCAAGGTCGGGAACAGAAGTATGAAGAAGGGATCGCTCTCCTCCGTAACGCCCTGGCCAATCAGAGTGACTGTGTCCTGCACAGAATGCTGGGAGATTTCCTGGTGGCTGTCAACGATTACCAAGAGGCCATGGATCAGTACAGCATAGCACTAAGGTAGAGTTAATTTTGTCAGCTGAGTTTTAATTTAGTCTTAGTCCTCTGTCAAATATCTAAATATCTTAACTTTGCGGGGGTCAGGTTTTAGTTTTCTTTAAGTCTGAGCATTTCATTCTCATTTCAGTCAAAAAAAAAAAAACTTGTTCAGTAAATGGTGAACATTTTCTGTATTTAGTTATCAGATCATATGTCTGTTGAGTGTTTCAGTTCATCTGGTCTTTGTCATTTTAGCCAAACTTATTTCACATAAGATTTTATCTCATCATAGTGTGATGAAAGACACAGGTTGAAGGATCCACAACACACACAGTACATCATTTCACACCCCAGCCTTACTAGTTGGCTTAATGTAGCTTAAAAAAAAAACAACTTAATGTGTCGTTAACCTCAGTTTCTTTGTGGTGAGTCTTAATGTGTGTCTTCAGCTTTGTGGATTTTCTTACTGGCTATTTTCTGGCAACACTTTCACTTCTGATAATGCAATGCAATTGATTTTTTTCTGAGGGTCTTTGTAACAAAAATAAGCTGAAATAGCACCTTGTTTCTTTCTCTCAACCCCTGCTTTTGTCATCGTTAACTTTTCACTTGCTTTATGTAAAACGCAACAGACCTGCTCTCATTTGAATCTGTGCAGCTGTCTCTCTGCATCGGCTCTGTGTACTACAGTCTCTTGTCTCAGCCGTGCTTGTGTCTCACAGGTCTAACTGCATCCTGAAGCATTTTTTTCTGCTTCAAGTCTGTTTATTTGAATGTATGTGCATAACTGTGAGGTTGATGCTTTATAAAAAGGCACTGAATAAATGTATGGATCTACATTTTGCAGCATAGGCAGAGCAGAGTGTTTCTTTCTCTGATTCTCTGCTACACTTTGTGATGTAGTCTGTGGCGACAGCCCACATTTCCCATCATGCAGTGCTGCACTGAATAGTTGCTTTCTGTTTTATGTTCCAAAATGCAAATATTATTTTCTGTAAGTGTTTGTAATGGTAAACATGGTGGTTCATGTGACAATGATGCATGTTGATATAGACACTCACTGTTGATGATGTCAGTACTGTCTCATAATCGTCTTGTCTTACTCACAGAAAGACAAGTTGTTGATGAGCATATTTCATCATAGTTTTCAATTATGAAATAAACACTACACTGTTGTAACCAGACTTTTAATTTTACCTCTAATTTTGGAGACTATGTTGCTAAAAAAGTAGACTAGTCACTTCAGGGTGGAGATACCAATCAAAGCTCAGGCTTTAACCATCAGTTTTTATTTTGTGTTTCGTCAGTCTGGATCCCAATGACCAGAAGTCTTTAGAAGGCATGCAGAAGATGGAGAAGGAGGAGAGTCCCACAGACGCCACGGTGGAGCTGGACGGCGACGACATGGAGGGCAGCGGAGAGGATGGAGATCTCGAGGGCAGTGACAGCGAAGCGGCGCAGTGGGCCGATCAGGAGCAGTGGTTCGGTATGCAGTGACCCCGGCCGCTGAAGGATACACAGTCACTTAGACCTTCGAACACCACACCAACATGCCATCACGGCTGTCACGACAGGCAGCCTCTGGCGCCATTTCCCCAATATCCCGACAACCTCATCACCCTCCTCACCGTGGCGCTAACTGAGGCTTGTTTGCTCGTCTGTACAGCCATCCAATACAGTCTTACCAGTAGACACTTAACCTTAGAGAGAATCAAGACTGATTGCTCAATGTTTGTAAAAATAAAGTAATCACTCTGGTGCTGCTTTGGCCATTTCTTCAGCACTTCTTTGTTTCATCTTTGCTGCCAGTCTGTGGCTACCTGAATAAATGTGTCACTATTCCAGGTGGTACAAAGTACAACTTAATGTTAAATAAATTCATTACAAGTGAGTGTCAGTGAATTAAAAAATTCTTGAGCTTGTCTGAGGCTTAATATAGACTGAAGCAACTGGTGTGATGGGAAAAATGTCTGGACTTATCCTTCACGTGTTACAGAGGGGACTGGCAAAGATTTTAAGAATTTAGATTTTTGTTTTGTTTGAGCCGGACTGACTCACCTGTTTGCTGCAGAGAAAGCGAGGTGTAGATGTCAAATTTGCCACAACTTTGTGTCTCTGTCAGGCCAACAGGAGGTCTGTGGAAAAAAAAGGTGACTATATGTACCAAGTTTCTGCTGCTCTTTAAAATGCATCATCTTAATTTTAACATGAGAATGTGTCATAATGTACATGCTCATCATTTGTGTGTCGTCTGTTGAGTCTGCCTTTCTGTATGGAAAAAATAACCCTATGATGGACTCATTCTTAAGTTGGGAAGTGTTACTTAACCATTTCAAGACAAATGTTTATAGTATTTTGTACATATTTTTAAAGTGTATAATAAAATGATTACACACTCTCACTTGATATGAATGTAGTTGTCTAGTTTCTCTTTAACAAGTGACAGAAAGGACATTATACTTCTAAAAACCAGAATTTTAAACCTCGGCACAAAAAAAAGGATGTAGGTAAAATAGATGATATTTTTTCCTTTTTTTTTTTTAAATTAACCTGTACATAGTGCTGGTACAGAAAAAGTCTCTTAACACTGTCTGCTTTGTTGTCCAGGCAGGACAATAAAGACTGAACTGAACTTTCTTAAATAGCTTTGGTACTTTTGATACTATTGAATGTGTAATTAATGTAGACTGTATTGTTTTTAAACACGTGATATCAAAGTTTCAATACTTTTGATTTGAACTTTATATTACATGAATGTAGACAGTGTTGGGCAGTAATATATTAGTGTAATATCATCACTTTACCCAGTAATATGTAATGTAAGGGATTACAAGTTCCAAAATAGTAATGTCAGTTCCTAATCGAAATAACAGTTACTTTTTGACCTCTTATGATGACGTGTACTTGTGGCAGGTCAGGTCATGTCAGCATGTCACCTAAAGAATGATGAACATCCTAGACAGCAAGAACAAAAGCTTTCTGGGTGTTAACAGTTCACTGGATCAGCTGTTCACATTTGGAGCACAACAAAGTACAAAAGTAATAAAAGTGATAAAACGTAAACGTGTAAAGTAATACTACTTTTTAAAAGAGTATAAAGTAACTCATTACTCTTCCTGAGTAACTTGATCAACAATGTACATAGAAGATGAGTGGGTGAGTGCAGGAAATCAGATCCCCTCAAAACCAGTTTCAGGAGTCAATCCTGGCACACACTTATCAACTTTTGATTTATTTCAAAATGTGCCCTCAAGTTTTTTTTAAATAAAGTTTTATAAAAAATAATAAGTTAAAAATAAATCAGTGCAGAAGTGTGAGGTGGTTTTGACTTAAATATTTGTGTCAATATGGTTTAGGGCTGCACTTTATAATTATTATTTAATCATTGATTAATCTGCTGATTGTTTTCACAATTGATTGTTGAGTCAATAAAATGTCTCATCACAATTTCCCAGAGCCCAAAGTGTGTCTTCAAATTGCTTTTGTCCAACAAACCCCAGAGACTTCTTGTGCTTTCATTAACCACAAACAAAATCAGCAAATGCACACATTTAACAAGCTCCAACCAGCAAATGCTTTACACTTTTACTTGAAAAATGACAGAAACAATTAATCAATTATCAAAATAGTTGGCAACTAATTTTCTTTTGATGGACTAATTGCTCTGTTTAAGTGAATGTTAATGAATGAGGAAGAACAGTGAGTAAACTCTTCACGTATGACAGTTTTATTTACCTGAAACCAAAGTTCATGTGATACATTGTACAATCATCTCTGAAAATACAGTACAGCAGTTTGGCAACAAATGCCAGTGGAGGGACTGCCTGCCGCTCTCATGGTAAACGGATGCATCGCTGCACCGCTGCACGTCCGCCTTCCCAGATATGGCAAAATCTGCTCCAAACATGTTGCACATCTCAGTGCAAAGCAAAAAAAGGCTGTTTGGTTTTTAAATATCCCATAAAAGTATTTCCTTAGGAAAGATGAACTGTTTGTTTTGAGCTTATTTAACATTTGTACTATCTGACGAATGTCTATTCTATTTACCAATACTATACATTGTCTATTACACAAGTCTGGTAAAACAGATGGCTGATTCAGCGGACATGCACCATGGAATATAGTACAATTTACTGTACACGGTACTAAGATCTTCATCTAAAAACATGGCATGAGGATTGTATCGTAATCTAAGGCTCTTCATGCAGGAGGATGGAAGGACTGATGAGGTGGTAGCGGCTAGTTTTCATCAGACATTTATTTATGGCCATTCAATAAAAAATGATGGATGAACTTTATGAGCCTCTGTCTTCATATTTACTTAACTGACATGCAGCTCTTGTAAGATGTGCTGCCCAAAACACACATGCACAACACAAAACAAAACCAAAGTTTCTGCAAGGAATTTAGAGTAGAGGTGGGCTTACTTGGACTTTGCTGTAAAGAAAGAGAAGAGAGAGGGAGAATCACATCAGTGGACGTCTGAGTACAAGCAGCAAATAATTTAAATGTATCAGCACTTCTCACAGGCCATGCTATAGGCAAGCAGAGGATTAGATCAAAAGACAAATGTGATTAAAAAACATGTATAAATAAAAAAAAACAAAAACAAAACAATAACACCATATCCTATAATGGTGTGAGGGAACTGTCAGTGCCTGAACATGCTGCCAGTCTACAATCAAAAATAACTGGCACCAATGACAGTCAGTCAGTTTCAAAATGCAAAAAGCTCCTATTTCTACTCAGCCTGTCATCTGGCACTTAGTGACACTGAAGGCATTTTCAAACAAACTCTCTCAAACACGTTCCAAGTTCTCTCCTCTTACTCTAGTACCATTAAAAATACACGCAACAAAAATTTAAACATACCGCTTTTGTTTTTGCTCCCATTTTTCATGAGTTGAAGTAAAAGATTTTAGACTTCTTCTGTGCAGATTAAAGGTTTAGTTCTTTCAAAACTTGTTCAATTCTGTGTGAGTGAGTGAGCACTTCTGTCTTGTCAAGATAATCCACCCACTTGACATATAGAGATGCTGATAAAACAGCAGGATTACTACATACGTGTATCCTGGACTGGACACAAGAAAAACTCTAAAATGTGCAGTTTGATATTTTAAAAAAGACATTTACATTTTGCATAGAGCTACAGATACATTTCCTTTTCAAGGAGGGCAAAGTCATAACTGGTTCTATTCTGCCTTTGACTGGCTACTGCTTGTTGCTTCCATTGGTTGGGTTGTTTGGGTTTAAGCGTGGAAAATGATTGGTTAAGAGGCAGAGTAAGGCGGGTCATGACTTTGCAATCCTAGGAAAAAAATAGTGGTGCAGCCCTGTGTGAAATAGCCATAATTTAGCGTCTAATAAATGTCTGTTTTCAAGAACAAACTGCAGATTTCAGAGTGGCCTTTTTTTGTGACGGGTCCAAGACTCACCTCTACACGCCACATCTGTCAGGTGCATGTTCATCTTGACAAAGGAGAATTACATGACTTTGACACATTTTAAGAAAAATAAACCTTTTGTGTGCAAAGAAGAAGACTTAAATCTTTTCCTTCAAAGGACGAAAAATGGGAGGAAAAACAAAACTGCTGTGTTTATAATTTCGTTGGGTGTATATTAAAAAAACTGCTTGTCCTTTCTAAAAAAAAAAAAATGAGGAGCTGTCATTGGCGTCATTCTCGTACGAGCAATGACAGACAGCAAAGCTGAAGGTGAGCGAGTGCTGTTGGCATGCAGGTCAAAGTGTACTCACTCTGCAGGTAAACAGGTGGAAGGCATTGGAAGAAACAACAGTTAGCTTTAAAACTAAACAAAAAAAAAACCTCAGAGCACTCACAGGCCTGGTATTATTGGAGCAGGCATGCAGGAAGGCTAAGACCACGCTTACCCAGTAAGTAAACTAGTGTAAATGGAGCAGTTTTTGACAGCAACAACAACAACAAAATATCTATACAGAGAATCTACTTTGTGTGCTATGTACAGATATACAGACTCTTCCAATGACCGGTCGTCCATGTTGTGCTCAGTTGATAAGACTAACAGCTTCTTGGTGCCTTTTTACATATTCAAGTACAGTATGTGCACATTATACATCCATTAGAAAGATTATGGAAATTAAGATGCAAAATTAAGACTGAAACTTAAAAAATAAAATCAAGACAAATGAGTTTTCTTCAAGTAAACAAATTTAACAACAGGCTTTATCAAAAAATTGTTCTGAGTCATACTGGTAACATCTTGGTCCTCCCTCTGTTCCCTCCGAAAACAAACGCAAAATATATATTCAAAAATATAACATTAAAATATGCGTGTGAGGGCTTTGTCTCTACTGCAAAACAAATTGGTGCTTACCTCAACACTTTAAAAGATAATTTATGAAATGGTTGTTAAGACAAATGTGTAATAATGGTCATATTAACAGCATTGAGGTAGCTGTGCTCTGCCTACTGCAGAAAATAATGAATGAATGATGCATGGAGCTCAAAAATGACTAGAGAGATTCATGCCAGGGCAAATCTATTCAAGTCTTTACACTAAAATTAGTATTATACAATCCTCAGAATGACATCCTCTTCACACCCAGCATTCTGGCCCCCACAGCCCGCCCCTCCCCAAAAATTACAAAATATTAATTATTATAAAATAGTGTAAATTCTCTGTACAGCTCAACACACAGGTCCAACACGGTGGGCATCTCTAACTGTTCAAAACAGGGGGTCAAAAGGGAGAAAAGCGTGATGGTAAAATAAAATACGTAGACATAATGTCAGTCAAAGTCATTAAAATATGACTAAACCCCGCCCCCCGACCCAAAAACATGTATCAGTGAAAATGTCCTAAATACAAAAGATCTGACACGCTGTCAGAGCAGGTGCAAGTGTCGACTGTGAGTTGTTCCGAGTTAATGTAACTGTGTTAGATGTGTGTGTTAATGTCCACTTCACACTGGTGCACGGGGAGGGTAGTGTGCTGGAGTCAGTCAGGGCCACAACATGGCGGAGACGTTAGTGTCGGTGCTGTAGATCCACAGCACCAGTGGGAGGGAGATGGCCACGAAGGGCCAGGAGATGCCCTCGGCGCATGCAGACAGAGAGCAGCCTTTGGCGGGCGGCTTCTCCAGCTGTTTACCGAAGTCCAAGTAGTTCCTGGCAGCAAACTTTAGCACCTCGTCCAGCAGGATGACGGGCAGCGAGATCTTCAGCACCATCATCCACTGGGTCGTGTCCAGAGGGGTGATCTGGAAGATGACCTGGGAAAGAGCACGACAGCAAAATGTAAGACAAAATATGATATGTGTAGTATCATGATATCCAGCCATCAACCTTCAACTTTCAGTGACAGAGATAGGATTCTGTAGTTGGCTAGTTAAAAACAGCGAGGTGCGTTGGGGTACGACACACCCACTTTTCAACATCTCTGTTTCACACAGTCATACATCACAGTAAACTAGATACTCTTGAAATGTTTCCTCTGGCTTTTAACATCACAGCTGCTTTTCACTCAGAGTATTTTACAGAATTATTAGTGCACATGGTGTCAGTGTGGGTAACTTGTGTGAGAGATAAACCTCCACCCTTCCAAAGCTCATGTCACGCTCTACGTACAGTACCCAGGACCATAAGGGGCTTTTAATGGGGTATGGGGCCCCTGGTGGTCTAGTGCTTAAAGGAATAGCTCTACATTTTTGGAAATATGGTTTGCTTTCTTACAGAGATGCAGATCAGAAGATTGAGATCACTGTCATGTTTGTGAGCTTAATATGAAGTTAAAGTCAGAAGGCAGTTAGCTTAACATAAAGACTGGAAACAGGGGAACCAGCTAACCTGGTTCTCTCCAAGGACAACAAAATTTTAAAAAAGCACATCTAGTTTAATTGTAATAAAAAGCCATGTAGAACAAACAACAATGTAAAAGGAGAGCAGGGAGATGTAGTTTTATACATAATAGATAAACGAGAGAGTGATCAATCAAAGATCAACAAAGCAAATAAGTTTATTTCCCAAAATGTTTAACTACTGAAGACACATACTGTATATTGTGATCATAATTTCTCTGGTTCAATGGAGCCATTTGTTTCATGTCATACTGCTGTGTCCCTACTGTGACCTGTCTAATAAAACATCCAAACAACACCTTAAGGTAAATGATTATGATGTTGACTTGCAGCCATGTGTGTAGATTTTAAATATATTTTAAACTATTTTCATTGTATTTAAAAGGCAGCCCATCTGTTTCTGTCACATTTCTGTAATGAAGCCATACAACCACTAGGGGGCAAACAAAACCACAAAACTCCTGAAACTCAGACTGTGTCCTGCAGTGGGTGACTGGATTAGACAGCAGTCAGCTCATTTCTGAGTTTTGTGTTTAAACGCAGAGCCAGCCAGCCATGATTGCATAAACCGGTTGTATAAAACTCACAGGCAGAGGTTCCACATAGAGGATGAGGAAGTGGAGGGACATGGAGAGGCAGATGGCCCCCAGGAGCCAAATGTTCTCCCAAGGAGGCATCCTCAGCAGGGACTGGTTCTCTGACAGGCTGAACAGAAGAGAGAACACAGATGGTGATTCATTTATACCGTTTGCCCTTCACTTCCTGCGTGCTAATTAAAAACTGAGTGCACCTATTTACCTGTTGAGAGCATTGCACATCTCGATGGTGACGAGGACAGACAGGGCCATCGTCATTGGGTAGGGGGACTCAAACACGTGGCAGTCCAGGCCATCGAACTCCGGGTTGTCTGGGCCGCACTGCAGGAAGTGGCTCTGCGGGGGAAGGAGGGGGAGGCGGCAGGGGAGTGAGGGGGAGGCACAGAGCTGAGGAGAGCTGAAGGGTGATTACTCAGACAGACACACTTACCAGCTGGTACAGAGTGAGCTGAGGTCCTTCATCCGACAGAGTGAACCACCAGGCAGCAGCTCCCACTGTGGCTGCACCCACATAACCTGCAAGAAAAGACACCGGATAACATCATCATCACACACAAATGACTAATTTATCAAACTGCATGAAGGCTAATTAAAGATTCTTCTAATGCTGTGTGAAAAAATGACATTTCTCTTGGTCTATCTCAGCATTCATAGTTCAGGATTTACATAACATCCAGTGTTAGAAATCTTTTGAGAGTGAACTTTTATAATGCAGCAGTGACCTTACTAGATGACAAAATTCACCAGTTCCATGGATAGGGAGGATTAACTTGATAAAAATAGACTTCTCAAAGTTTCTATGGTATGGAAAAAAAATTCAGGTTAAATATGGGGTCTAAATTCCAACATATTATAGATTATACTTGGGACAACAGTCAAATTATTCATGAAATGGGTCACTGCTATCTTGAGGGTGGACCAGAACCCATGGGGGATTGGGGACATGATCCCTTTGTATTACTAGACAAGCTAGTATTATGAGACCCCACTGTAGGGCAGTAGACAATCCAGCACTTACAAATCTGTCTGGCAAGTCTGGCAGGAAAGTATAAGTAGTAATAGATAGAGTACTTCTTCAAATTTAGCTCCGCTTATGGACCACAGGTGTTTCCATCCAGGAAGTAAAAGTGCTATTTTTCACCTGTGGCATGATAAAGGTATCAGAGTGATAGCAGATTTGTATCATGGTAAGGATGATCTTATGTCCTTTCAAATGGTCGAGAGAGAGAGTAGATTCACACTCACTCAAAGATCTAAGCGACTTATTTCAAAGAGGAAGTGACAAAAAAAGGCCCCTCTACAATGAACTTTGAATGATTTGTATGCAGACAAAAGGGTGTTAGGAACAGTGTGTATATGTGTGTAAATTGTATCTTTCAATGATTATTGTGTTTTTGATTTATTAAAAAAAAAACTATTAGAATTATTTTTAAAAAACTGCATTTTCAATTATCAACTTACCTCCGATGGCCAGGTATCTGAAGAAGAGCCAGCCAGAGATGAGGGGCTCCTTAGCGTTTCGAGGAGGCTTCTCCATGATGTCCAGATCTGGGGGGTTGAAGCCCAGGGCAGTGGCAGGGAGGCCGTCAGTCACCAGGTTGACCCAGAGCAGCTGAACTGGGATCAGAGCCTCGGGGAAGCCCAGTGCCGCGGTAAGGAAGATGCTGTCAGAAGAAATAACCATAGTTAGCACTGCATGATAGATACCAATCATCCAGTCAATCTATTACCATTCTGTCCTCCTAAAAGGTAACTGCTTATATAAATAAATAAAGACTGACCAGACGACTTCCCCCACGTTGGATGAAATGAGGTATCTGATGAACTGCTTCATGTTATTGTAAATAGCTCTGCCTTCTTCAACGGCGGCCACGATGGAAGAAAAGTTGTCATCGGCGAGGACCATCTCAGAGGCTGACTTGGCCACGGCAGTGCCAGAGCCCATGGCGATGCCAATCTCCGCCTTCTTCAAGGCAGGGGCATCGTTCACTCCATCACCTGTCTGTAGAGACAGATTTGCAGTACATTGTTGAGCTTCCATGCTGGTACAACCCCACTTCAAGTAATGTGAACTATCCCTTTAAGGGCAACAACAAAAGTAAAGAACTCTTGTAAACCAGTTTCAAATACTATCTTAAACACTGATTATCTCTGTTAGAAGCTCCACAAACTCAGTTTTCAGACTTCATACCATCGCAGTGATCTCGTCAAATCCTTGCAGGTACTCGACGATCTTGGACTTGTGCGAAGGCTCGACGCGGGCGAAGCAGCGAGCGTGAGTCACAGCTTCACGCTGAGCGTAGGGCGAGAGTTCGTCAAACTCTCGTCCGGTGAAGGCCATGCGTTCCACGTCGTCCTCCTCGGTGAGGATGCCGATGCGGCGGCAGATAGCCACAGCTGTGCCCTTGTTGTCCCCGGTGATCATGATGACACGGATGCCGGCCTGCCGGCACAGCATGATGGAGGCGGCCACCTCCTGTCTGGGAGGGTCCAGCATGCCGACGCAGCCAACGAAGGTCAGGTCAGACTAGACACAGAGAGACAAAGACGTGGCTGTTAATAAAGAATACTCTACAAGCAGACACCAAATACAACAAATATTATTAAAGGGACAGTCAAAATCAATAATACATATTTTTCTTTTACCTGTAGTGCTTTTAATCCATCTAGATATATTTGGTGTGAGTTGCTGAGTTTTGAAGAAAGTCTGCATTCTCTTCAACATAATGGACTAAAAGATGGTCGTGGTTCCAAGTGCTGGTTACTCAAGATAATCCACAGCACAGTTTCATGTAGGAACTACTTTCTTCCTGCAGTAGAATCTACCCTTGCTACTTTCTTTCCATTAGCAAGAAAGCATTTTATACATGGAACTGCTGGTCTGTGGATTATCTTGAGAAACTGGGTCATGATTTCTGGAATATTTCAACTGCATTTTTTTGATGCTTGAAGCACCACAAGCCATCAAGTCCCATTATATTGGAGAGAAGGCAGAGACCTCTATGTCCAATATATCCAAAACACACTCCTAAATAATCTAGATGGATAAAGAGCACTACAGGCAAGTATGCATTTTTGATTCGAGGGTGAACTGTCCTTTTAAAACATAAAAATAATTGTACTTGAGATTAAATGAAAATTCACCTCGTAATCTGCGAATTTGGCAGTGTCGGACAGTACCATGTCCTCCATTTTGGGTGGGCTGTCTCTTGTTGCCAGAGCCAGGCACCTCAGGGTGTCACGACCTGTCCCATACTCACGGATCACAGACATGATCTTTTCCTTGATAGGTTTGCTGAGGGGAACTTTGTGGTTGCCGACTCTGACGTGAGTGCATCTCTCAATAACTCCCTCCGGGGCTCCCTGTGGGGAAGAGCAGAGGAAGAAAATATTCACAAAATGGTTGAAGACTGTCAGGCATTAAACTTAAAGCCACTGGTAATTTCACAGCACAGGTTCTTTTAAATATACCTTGACAAACATCTTGCTCATGGAAGAACGATTGTTGGGGGTGCAGTAGACAGACATGGACTTCCTGTCTCTGGAGAACTCCAGGGTGCACTCCTTTCTCATCAGCTGCTTGATCACCTGATGAGACAGACGGACAGACAAGAGTGAGAAAAAAACAACCTGCTGAGTGGGAGAGGTGGAAATGTGCAGTGTGTGCAGGTGAGAGAGCCGCTGTCACTCACAGAGTTGCAGGCGTTAGCTCTGTCAATCTTGGACAGGCTGTGGACTTCGGTGTCGAAGACGTTCATCTTCTCCACCAGACAGGTCAGCGCCGTCTCTGTGGCCTCTCCGACCTTCTCGTACACACCCTTCACCTGAAAAAAACATTCATGATATACTTTTTACTTTTCAGAAAAGTTTCAGTTTGCCTATAAAGTTTATTTATCACCAACCCACAGATATATAATGAAACACATCAATGTTGTTTTCCTACAATTCATCTGTTAATGACATGTGGGCACATGTTACTGATACTTTACAAAAAACACTAATGTCCTCATGTTGGCTCAGGATGGAAAATTGTTTCAGCTGCAAGAACAACTGACAAAAAAAACTTCAATCAGAAGCTGTACAGAGCCCTCATTAGCCTTGTTTTTTTTACAGTTTTATAGTTTATACTGTGTAATTACTTCTGCAATGAAAGGGTCAACAGTCAAAGTTAACAGTGCCAAAATGAAGACAGCTGCAAACTGGACTGGACCTCTAATGTTTTTAGCCCCAGAATTAACTGACTTTTGGTCCAGCCTTCTGTTTTTGTTTTTTTTTATTTTGGCTGGAGAACAGAATATTTGTACACTACTCTGTACTTGGTACTGTATTTAGTGCCAACCCAGTGATGGATATTTTTAATGTCTGTATCATATTTGGATGTAGCCACAGATCTAGGTAGGCCATGCTATATAGGTGTCCCTTAGATTAGTCCACTGATTCTTCCCTGTATATTGTGTATATGTGAATTTGGTTGCAGATATGTAAAGAATAGGTAAATAAATGAATGTAAAAAACATAAAAATATAAGTAAGAAAAAACAAAACAAGAATAACAACAAACAGCAAATGTTCAGAAAAATCTATTTAAATTACTCTAGTCTGAAAAGGAGTAGGAGGAAGTGAATATTTATCAAGTCCTTCCCCCTTTTTTATATTTAACCAATAAACGTTGTGTTAAACATGAAAATTCCAAGTTTTTGCCCCAGTTTTCACCATGTACAACTCAATTAATATCAACAAAAGTAATCATTCATAACACAACGAGAGCAAATTATCAAAATAAAAGAGATGAACCAGCACAAATTGAAATCAACTGACACATCCTGTCCCATCATGCTATGCTAGTTCTCCAGTCATCTATCCCATATCCATTCAGTATGTTATTTTTAACATATTTATTTTTGAACATACAAATTCCTCTCAAATTGGGTTGACCTTCTCTCATTTGAAACAAGTTTTTACATTTTAGTGTTTCTAATTTTATAAAGATTGGGTTGGTTGGTTCTCTATAAGTGGTTTTGTTTACAGTTCTTATGGCACTTTTTTCAATTCTGCACATGTCTGGCAGGTAAAGTAAGACGCAGGGTTCAGACCTCGTTGAAATCCAGAGAGGAGTCATTACACAGGGCACAGATGGTGGCCAGTTCAACCAGGGCATCATTTTGGGCGCACTTCACTGTTTTACCATCCTGGTACCTGAGGAGTAGAAGTACAGAGTATTAACCAATAACAACGTTCTCTAATGTTGCGATCAAATACCTATCCTTAACCCCATGTAATCCATTTAACCTGCAATTAAAGTCAATCAGATATTTTAGCTTTCATCTATGGAATCAGCTGTAAAGTACTCACACTTCTCCCTCAGGTGCGTAGGTAGAACCTGTGATGGTGAACTCTGATAGAGAGCAGCTGTCACCTTCAGTCTTGTTGATAACAAACATCTGGAGAACAAAAGAGCAGGTGGGACAAGACAAATATGAGCTTTTTAAAGCAGACGGCATTTGATCTCATCAGAGTTTTGAGCCGAGTTTCTTTCCTGACACACCAGGTGGCAGCAGAAACCGCAGAAATCCCAGGCGGCCCTGAAGAGTGAGAGCTGTTGAGAGTGAGAGAAGATGGTCCTGCAGTGTTACAGAGCGTGTTTCTGTGAGGGCCAGGCCGGGTGGCCCGCTGCCTAATGTGAGAAATGGGTGTTTAGTTTCTCTCCATAAGTAAACAGAAGGGACTGCCAGGAAGCCTGAGTAAAGAGAGATGCTGTGCCCAAAAGGAAGATGCTGCAGTGCCAGGCCTGCTCCCGTAGGAAGCTTTCATCCTCTCACACACTCACACACAGATAGTCAGAGGCTGAGTCTATCAGAACATGGCTGATGACGATCAGTGAAGCCCTCCTCAAACCAACAGCTAAACTTCAAATCCTGCTGCTGCTGCTGCTGCTTGTCTCTGCTGATTCGAGAAAATGGGATTCCTTCACAATAATTTTAGGAACAATAGCTTAAAAAAAACCCTTCAAGATTGATAGCAGCAAGTACAAAACATTAGATATTAATTGAAATATTGGACCGGTGTGAAGGACATACAAAACCTGTTTGAGACAAGAAGTCTTCATCATGATTTAACTGTATAGTTGTTTCTATTGTTTTAGCCATTATCTTATGATGTCAGCATTTATCATAAAATGTAACATGCACGACTAGTTGATTAATTGATGTAAAGGAAATTAACAGCCAACTATTTTGATAACTGACAAATAATTTTATCATTTCTCAAACAAAAATGTGAAACATTTGCTGATTCAAGCCTTTTAAATGTAAAAATTTGCTGATTTTCTTTGTCACTTAGTCTTAGTGAACAAAGTCTTTGGGTTTTGGACTATTGGAATTGAATGACTTTTTACTTCAAAATTTAAAAAAAAGTAATGTTTTATGATCAGATAGCAGTGTAAGTTCAATTAGCACACCTCCTTAAAGGCTTTTGTCTACATGTCCTGGATGCAAATGTTTTCTTTTCTCAGTGGTTTAATATATGGCCCTCTGTGTATCACTATTAATCACTGAAAACAGCAGTAATTGCAGAATCACAAGGCTATTTAATCATGGCCACGACAACATGTGGCTCAAACAATACAGAAACCTAAACAACTGTTTGATAAAAACTGTAAATTAATGCCACAAATCTAATTCAGGCTGAGCCAAAGGTTCTGAGAAAGCAGTGAACAGGCAACAAAAGAGGATTAAACTTTAATAAATGCTGAAATGTCTTCTTAATGTGGAGCCAAGTAGCACTGGGGTGCCACTCACAGACAGAGAGAGAGAGAGGGAGAGAGAGGAACTACAGGCTGGCTGCTTTGCAGCTTGGTGACGCAAGGTCAGTTATGCAACAGCAGCACTGCAAGTCATCCAACAGCTCAATGTAGATTAGAGAAGCGGCAGCGTGTTGCCTTCTTGTTAAATAACCTGAATACCTGATCAGAAGGAACACTCCAGTCTCTCTGTTTGCACAGACTGTATTAGCATTTTAGCTGACAAATGTATTGAAAGTGACTTATGCAGTCACAGTTTCTCCAACTACTGTCACCGCATAGAAACTCCAGGCAGGGACAACAAAGATGACAAAGCACTGACGAGCAAACTGCTCAGCAATGCACCAAGAGAAAGTGTGTGTGTAAAGAAAAGTGTTTGTGTGTGAAGAGAAAGTGTGTGTGACTCACTCTGCACACAGACATCTGGTTGGTGGTCAGCGTTCCCGTCTTGTCAGAGCAGATGACAGAGGTGCAGCCCAGGGTCTCCACGGATGGCAGGCTGCGGACGATGGCGTTCTTCTTGGCCATGCGGCGGGTGCCCAGGGCCAGGCAGGTGGTGATGACAGCCGGAAGACCCTCGGGGATGGCGGCCACGGCCAGCGCCACGGCGATCTTGAAGTAGTAGACAGCCCCGCGGATCCAGGAGCCTCCGTGGACGGGGTCGTTGAAGTGGCCGATGTTGATGATCCACACGGCGATGCAGATGAGGGAGATGACCTTGGACAGCTGCTCGCCAAACTCGTCCAGCTTCTGCTGCAGGGGCGTCTTCTCCTGTTCGGTAGCCGCCATCTCGTCACGGATCTTGCCGATCTCTGTGTTGACACCGGTGGACACGACCACACCCACGGCCTTCCCGGCTGCGATGTTGGTACCCTGAAATAACAAAGACAACACATGTTGGCTCAAGTACATCTGATAACATCTCACACACGTTGAACTAACAGCAGGAGCTTTCCAGGAAGTTAGAAGAAACTAAATAAACAAGAAGCCGAAGGACATCAACAGGAAGTATGATAACTTACAGAGAAGAGCATGTTCTTCTTGTCCTGATTGACAGCGCGAGGGTCGGGGACAGGGTCGGTGTGTTTGATGACAGAGACAGATTCACCTACAAAGACAGCAGACGGCAGCAGGTTAAATCAGCTTCGCATTTGTCTCTGCAGATGATCTCAGGAACAAAGCACAGCCAATTATCTCTCCACAGAGATCTATGATCTGTGATCATTCATGCTGCCTCACTGATCTTTCACACACTCATGAATGTTTCAATTCAGAGGCAAACGCTACTGCTAATTAGAAACAGAGTCATGATACACCTCGCAGCTCATTGTTCATTGTCATCTAGTGTTTCTGGTTCTTCAAACACAGCTGAAGGATTGATCCGTTAATCCTGGATAACTTTGTGTTCTTATTTTGAAATAAAGAGAGCATCAGTGGTGATGAATTCAGTTAATTTAAAGCTGGATAATGGATGTTTTCCCCTCAAATATCCATAAAATGAAACCCTTGTATAGCCTTGAATAAAACAGACTGAAATCTATGTGTGCCAGTTACTATTGCATTTGTAACTCATGGCCATGTGTGAAAACAAATTAATTGATAAGGCAGACGTTAGTCAAAGGGCCAGGTGGTCATATTTAAGCCTTTGTATGAAAACAATGAGCATTTGGCCATTACCTTAAGTAAGAGATAGCCAACAACCTTGACTTTCTATTTATTACTGAAGAACTAACATACATTCGAATATTAAAATATATGCAGTGAAATGCAGGATGGAATATTGTTGCAGCTGCGATAAGGTCAGTGTGCAATAAGAATAATAATTAGAAAAAAACAAAATTAAGAAATAGAAAAACATTTTAAAAAACCTACAGGGTAACAAAATAATACACAGTAAGTAGTGAGTCAGTTCTCTGGTGTATTAAAATGTTGGCTACATATTTCATAGTTAAAGTAAACTAATCAATAAAATGATGTAGTTGTTCTATTTAATAACATCAGTGGTATCACGAGAAATTGAGAATCTGATTAAAACAGCACAAGAAAACATCTGATGGCTGTGATATTATCAGCAGACATGTCTTACCGGTCAGAATGGACTGATCTACCCTCAGAGTTGTTGATTTGATTGAGCAGATACGGATGTCAGCAGGGACCTTATCTCCAACTACAACCAAACAGAGAAAATACACAAACATAAGACGTCAAAGCAAGCAAGCCAGAGCATGAACACACAGAGCAATCTACTGGTAATAAAATAAAACAGTAAAAGGGGTTTAAAATTAAGTCTGCAACTGAACGCTCATGTTACTGAGTAGTAGAAGAAAGTTATACATGATGTTGTGACAATTTGAAAACTGGAGGTCTGATTTACCACAGAGCCCACCCATGCACTCCTGGTACTGTCCCATGCTGCATGTGTGTACAGGCTAAATGAAGATTTAACAGATGAGATGTTGTCTATTTTCTGCAGGCATTAACTCAGCATTATTGTAAACTAAACTGATGAAGCACAGCTCATTACAGGGAGGTTGCCGTACCACACAGCAGCAGAGCAGAGCAATGCTGCCATCACTGCAGGGAAAGAAGAGAAGGAGAGCCAAAGAAAGAGGAGGAAATGAAGGACCTGTGAGCCATAAAAGGCCCGTCTCAAAGGAAAAGGCCAATTTGGGTACATCGGAATTGCAGTGACCCAATTCAGCTTCCTAATGGTACATAAAGGCAATGGAAACTGGGGAAATGGCTCAGGCTATGGCACAGTTCCGTGGGCGTAGTCTACATATAGGCCTACTTAGTTAAAAATGCAAATTGTGTCAGATTGTTACAAAAGAGTCCAAAGATGAACATGGTTAAGTTACTATCCAGGATCCCAAACAAGCCTGCCAAATATCTAAGAACCTAACAAAACATCGAGACAAAGCTGAAGTGAAATCTCACAAAGGGAAAAAAAACATGAAAACAAACAAAGAGTTGATAAAATGTACCAAAGTCCAAATTCCCATGTGAGGGAGACACGAAGTGTAATCCAACCCTCCCCCCTCATGCCCTTGAGTGAAGGGAGGGGAAAATAGCAATGGGACCAACAATACATGCAGCCAAAAATGGGAAAAGCATTTCAATATGTTCCCCAATGCTCTGATCGGGTTTAAATGTGGCCACATAATGGCAGCTGTTTCCTCATCATTGCCACAGGAAGAGACAAAGTGACAAAGACTAGGCCCAAGCCCCTCTACAACTGCAATTACATTAAGAGAGACAGAGTTGGGAAGTAACACGAAGCAAAGGGCTGCAAGCTGGAATCAGTGGATCCCAATGGAGCACATGGAGCGCACGCTCCAAAAACTGAGCCACCAGGGCAGCCCTACTCCCTACATCTTATCACAAATATCTGTTCTTTCTGCTCCTTACATTTTCAAAACAGATGCATCACTTTAGTTTTTAATGCATTTGATAAGAATTATTGATTAAGGCTACACAATTGATCAGCCAAGCACAATATCCAAATCGCAGAACCACACTGAATCGCAATATTTCGAAAGAAGAAAACAGTGAGAAAACAGTATTATAATGAAGTTAACATGAAGAAAACATGTTTGTTTGGTACAGACCCTAAATAATGTCACATCATCACAATTTTAATATTTCTTCCCCAGTAAAAATGAAAATGGTAACGCAAAAATGATCATTCCCACTAATCATATTGCATATCACAATTTCAGTCAAATAATTGCAATATGACTTTTTGCCATATTGTGCAGGTCTATTATTGATTATTTGTATTTTGCATCTTTATGTGCCACCTTCCCAACATTACATAAATGTAATGTAATGACAGACACAACAAGACGAGACAGAGAAGGAGACTAGATGTAGAGAAAATGTCAGTTCAGTTAGCCTTACGCAGAAAGAAGTTAAATCACTACCTCTACTTCTATCAGTGTCTTTACTGCCGCTTGAGGAAAGAATGTGTAGTACAATTCATCATAATACTGTCTTACTTGACTATTCCATTTCCAAGCGTTCACATTGTTACATATCTCAAACTTCATTAGGGCTGAATCATTTATTAAAAACCTAGATTTAATTAATTTGACAGATATTGTGATTGTGATATGAGTCATAATTTTAGTGGGAATGGTAATTTTTGCATTTCATTTTCACTGAAAAAAATGTTGATTTGATTTTTTTCTGGGGTCTGTTCCAAATAAGCATGTTCCCATATGTCCAGAGAATATGATTTGTTGGCTGGGGCATCTCTGCATCACAGTGCCACTTTTATAATCGTATGTTGTGACACAGCACTTTTGTTCCAGGAGTTTTGACTCCTCACCATGAGACATGACCCTTTGAGAAGCTGGATCAACTTATTAGATGTCCTGAAAGTGGTGCCAAGAACTCTGATCTGTCAGCAGGCATTGGCCGGACAAGACAGACAGTGACAGCTTTTCTGAGAAAGACTAATGTCGAGCTCAGCTGCATCTTTAAACCATCTGAAGCTGGAACGGCGGGTGCAATGGAAGCTTCACTTCTGAGAAGGTCATGCAACCTGGCTCACAGATGGAGCGATTGTCAGCTTGGGGTCAGTTCAACAAACAAACTAGGACTGCAGTTAACTTCCTGGTGGTACAGATCAATCATCTTGCTGTAGATATGAACGGGGGAAGCCAATTCATATCAACACTTTTAACTTTCTTAGGGGAAATGATGCCATCCCTGGATGAGATTAAAAGGATTGCCTTTAGCTTTGTCACAGGAACAAAACATGAAATGTTTTCCTTACAAGACAAAAAGCTTTACAACTACATCCTCAGTGGTTGTGTAACACTTCCTGTGCTAAGTCATTACTTTTGAGGGAACACTGACAACTTCATAGAGAGTGCTGAGCCAGGAAACATGGTGAGGGGGATAGACTTCTAACAATAGTGCTTTTTGAAATTCTCATGCAAAGACACCAGTGAGTGTTAAGACAGTGTGACATTGTAAAAACAGTGGAATTGTCCCCAGGCCATGTTACAATACAGACCTGCTCTGATGAAGTGTGTGTGTATATCATCTGTCCCTTTGTGTCAACATCCTACTTGGTAACAGTCCAAGCATCTCCTCAGGCATGACCACATTTTCACCTCTGTGCTTGCCAACAGGTCATAACAGTCCCACAAATTTTACAGTGACAAAAGCTCAGACCGGGTGATGCATTGCACCCAACATGACTCCCAGAGGTGCCTTTTAAAGAAGACCTTTTGATAGCAGTTGAAGCAGCGACTGAGGCGAGGCTGCCAGCATTGACTGGCACCTGCCTCAGCCGTGTGTCAGGCGATAGCGTGCGGCTCAGCAGGCCAGGTTTCCTCTAGGCCCAGCCAGGGGGCTACATGTGCTGATGGCAGCTGAACAAAAGGCTGACCTCCTGTCATGTTGAGTGGGTCATTTTAGAACGGTCAACAGGCGAAGTATCCCGCAGCTTTCCAACACAGCTCCTCTACTGATTAACTCATAAGCCACATTTAAACATGTACAATAATACAAATGCTTTGTAGAAATTGGTATGTTATCATAAAACCGGTCTATAAAAGGTCAAATGCTAACCTTTTATTGACCACATTACTCTTACCTGTAGTGCTATTTATCGTGTAGATTTTTTTGGTGTGAGTTGAAGATATTTGGAGATAACGGTTGTAGAGATGCTGCTTTCTCCCCAATATAATGGAACTACATGGCACTCAGCTCGTGGTGCTCAAAATGCATTTGAAAAATTCAATAGGGATGTCTGTTTTCAGAAATCACAACCTGATTACAAAAGATAATCCACAGATTTTATGGGTAGTTTCATGTTGGAACTATATTCTTTCTACCATCCACCAGTTGTATCACCACGCGGAGGGAAGCGTTCATCTACTCTGCACTGCTGGGAAGCAGCAGGGTCCAATTTTGTGATTACTAAGTTATGTGATATTGGTTTGGTGCACAAGCACACACCAGCATCTTAGGCTGCATCAGAGGCATTTTCGGCACAGGGATACAGTTGACGGTTGTTCAGTAGATAGAAAGTAGTTCCTACATGAACCTGATCAAAAAGGTCTGCTGATTATCTTAATAAACCAGGTCATGATTTCTGGAAAGAACCACTGCTGTTGAGCTTTTCAAACCCATTTTTTGGTGCTTTGAGCAGCACAAGCTAAGTGCCATCTTGTCCAACAGATCTCTATGTCAGATGTCTTAAAAGGGCAGCAACTCACACCAAAACTATCTAGATAACACAATGGATACTACTAGTATTGTGGGTAGGAGGAAAAATATGTATATTTGATTTCCGAGTGAACTGTCCCTTTAAGCTATTTTCCTTCTAATCTTTGGCAGCCAGGTGCACTACAGCAGCTATGTTACCATGACTCAGCACAACCAGTGGAAGGAAATTCAAGGAAATTAAACTGATAATCTTGTTTCTGCAAATGTGTTGTTTACATGAGTTCCACCATACACTTTCTTAACTGTAGTACAAATGCACTTTGGTGTGCATGTATAGGTGGACACTGCACAAACCACACAGGTTACCCACATACCACTGTGTAAGCACATGGCCAAAGAAGTCACATGTGAGTTTCACTATTTTATCAGCAAACAAGGGCAGGGTAATGTTTAGTTAGCAATTGTCTGGCAGGAGAGACGAACCAATATTTACCAGCAGCTGACTTGCTTTGCGACTTCCTGGTGTGACGTTGTCACAGATAAAAACACATGTCAACTGACTTTGGAATTGTTTTTCACCTATACCCCCGGTTATGTAAGCACCATCTCTACACTGTCTCCAAGATATCTGCTCGGCCTTCGTCTGTTATGAATCTTAAGCAGCAGCAGCAGGCTGGGACTCCAGATAGCATGCAACTGTTTCTGTTGCTATAGTAACAAAATTTGTCCCAGGACTGGGAGCACTAAAACTCCTGTCAAAATTAACTGGGGATTTAGCAGAGAAACCTGGCAGAAATTACTTTATAATCATGACACAACTAATTCTGAATTTAAATCAATATCAAGATTAACCACTGACTGCATAGCATTTTGAGAGTTTTCACCACAGCCCACACATACATCCTACAGACTAATGAAGGTTAGAAAGAGCTGAACTTTTGACTTTCTGATGTTGTATTTACAGAGAAATGCAAAGGAAAATATTAGCAGACTGAATGTAATGTAAACATCGCACAAAACATAATAAACTGTCCTTGCAGCCATGTCACACATTAAAATATTAATGTGAAAACAATGATCAGTTTAAGTATAGATTTTATGTCTTAACAACAGGTCAGAAGTGTACATTCTCTTCATGTGTTACAGTTAACACTCTGAGTCGTGGCACCTCATTAAAATCTTTCCAGGGTCTGACCTCCCTTTCTACCATCTATAACCAGACAGCATAGCATGGATTCCCAGCAGTCACTGCAGTGTGACTTTGAGTAAACAAGGCTAGTGCAGCAGGCTGAATAAGGGCTTGAAAATACATACATATATATATACACAGTATATCAATATTAAATTGTTATCATGATGTGAGACTATATCGTCTTAGATTTTGGATATCAATATATTGTGATGCAGTGTTGTCATTTCCTGGTTTTAAAGGCTGTATTACATTAAAATGATGTAATTTTCTGAACTTGCCAGACCGTTCTAGCTGTTCTATTATTTTCCTTTACCCACCTACATTATTGTTACATATTATTATTTATCCAAATTTTCAATTTTGTGAAAGCTTCTACAATATTGTTGCAATATCAATAATGATATTTGGTCAAAAATATCATGAGATATTTGACTTTGGCGATATCACCAGCCCTACTTACTTCCCCTAATTTGGGCAGTTTAATCTTCTACAATGCATTTTATTCTGGAAGATCATCACCATTTGAGAATTCATGGTATGTTGTTGAAAGTGTATATCGAGATACATATTGTATATTGTGACAAAGCCTAAGAATGTAAAGATAATGTAAAGATTTATAAGACATATCACCCAGCCCTAGGCTCAATACTTGTAAAACTGTATAAAAATAGAAGACAGCTTCAATAATGGAAACTTGCACAATATGTAGAACTATATTCATTTAGTCAAAGTGTTCACACATATAGTTTAACATGCTTCCAACTTCCTCTCAGACAAAGCTCTGTGCCTGCTGATTCACAGATTTGCGCCTTCAACCTGCACTGTTTGGTCTGAATAAGAACCTCTGCGCCCTTCTGCCGGACTTCAATACAAATGAGCTTTTTGCATTTCTAAAGCCTGCTTCAATGGCCGGCAAGATGAGACAGTTTCTCTGCGTCTTGCTGACAAGTGAGAACTCTTTGCCAAAAGACAGTTCCCCAGTGACAGCGGACGCTTGCCAGACCACATTAAATGCCAAATACTATCCGTGGTGTCTGGAATCTTAGCGGGGGGTGCGGGTGCTGATGGGTAAGGTCGCTATGCATTGAGCATGGTGGGGTGGGACGGTTATCCATGAAGCGCTTCCCTATAAGGTCATCTCTCTCTAGCACAATAGGAGCAGAGAAGAGATCCTCCCCCATATACTGCCCCCCCACACGACCCCCCCCCCCCCTTCAACAACCAGACTCCACAACTTCACAGGCAGCAGAGAACAAACCCACAGAGTTTTGCTGCCTGTGAAAAGGCCAACATCCAAATGTGCAAGCCCTCTACACCAAACAGTGGCTGGCAGCATACAGGGTGTGCTGTGTTATGACAAGGACTTAAATCCACTGGAAGAACCAAGTGAACTCAACATGTTATCAGGGCTTTTAGGGGTTAGTTAAGTTGGGCATGATAATCCTTTATCAGATTTTGGCTGTTGGAACTAACCCATCCTAAAATTAGATTATGGTAAAACCCTGTTTATCATTACTAAAATAACAATACAGACTTAAATTAACTGTCATGTGTAAACTAGAGCTGCAGTGTCCATCCCAGTTTTTCCAAGTCTTTAAATTTTGTTTTGTCAGTCGAAAACCAAATAAATTCAGTTTAAGTTTAAGAATAAATGAAGAAAAGTGGGATACATCAATAAATCAAAGGCTGAAAACAGCATTTTCTTTCATTTTTGCAAGCAAAAATTACTTTTAATGATTAATTCATAATCAAATTAGTTAAGTAGTAGATTTTTTTTTGATTGTCTGTTGGGCAAAAGAGTTGCTAGATTTACTTGCCTGACATGGCATTTTACTTGTCATGGGCATGCAAGCATTCCTTATTGTTGAGCCATGAATTTGAGTAAAGAAGTTTCAATTTTGCTTGGTAGTGGGTTATTTCCTGACAACAACACTCAGCAGACTGGACAGGGAAGATCAGCACAGACAGCCGACAGCAGCTCTAAGTGCTTCAACTGCTTCAAGGTCAGATTTGAAAACACTGAACTACGAAGATAAAACCAAACATGGAAAAATCATCTTGTTTAGAGAAAAATCTGAGAAATGCATTACATAGAAAAGCTATTTCCATGATATTAAACAAATCTCAGTGAGCATGTGACTGTGAGGCTCTGAGTGATGAGGTGTGAGTAGGAGGCAGTGTTCAAACCCACAACAGCACCCTGACAGAGAGCAGCACAGATTGGCTGCAGGCTATTCTTCTCACGGTTGAGGCAGCCACAGAGGGCTCGGCTCAGTGTCCTCTACCTCCTCGGCAGCCGGCCGGCCAGCATCTGCGTCATCACACTCCTCCTCTGCGTGGCGGGGGTCACTTTGCTGCTTCAGGAAAATGTTATTCACAGGAAAAAAAGGGGAGCCTGACGGGAAACATTGTAAAAGATATTCGGAGGATTTGGGAAGTAAGTTATGCTGATGAACTTCTTCTGACTGCAGGATAAAACATCCGGTGTTGCCTCCTGCTGGGCTGCATTTTTGAGTAAGCCTCAAGCTGCTGACAGCAAAGCCTCCAGCTACCTTCATCAGGACATTTCAAAGAACTAGGTCTCTAATATGCAAGAAGAAAGTGCCTCTGACTCACAAGTTTCTCTTTAAACCTGAGCCAAAAAATTAAGCTTTCCTCTACACTCTGCTTCACTCGCGACACATAATCAAAATTTCACGATTAGCACGGTCAAGCAACAACAACTTCTATACAGTATAATAATAGAAAAATCTGACATTTTAATTCCCTGTACTCTCCTTATCCATTTGCCCTTGTGAAGGTCACCAAGGAGTCCTGCTCAACACTGTTCCACGTCACCCACTGTAGCAATGTTCCCCTGAGCAGGATGGGAGGGGCATGCACTGGGTGGGACCAGACACCTGTCATTTTCATGACTGTCACTGCCTCTATAAATATAGCATTCCATAATCTTACTGGCCTATGACAGCTAAAAATAAAACCTACCACTATGCACAGAAAACTATGCATCGCTTCAGTGCCTTAGGGTTAAAAGAGTATTTAGATAACGCTAGTGTTTCCAGGACTCTGACATTCCTCAGCACATCCGTCTCTGTTCATCCCGCTGCATGAATTGTACGTATGCATTTGTGCCGTGGGGGAAACAGCGCTCTTAAAAATCACACATTTACATCCTGAGGATTTCAGCTGCTGAAATACGCTGACTGTACCTCAGCAGCATGAATCACTTCAGCACTCAGTTCACATGCTGCATGGACGAGGGGGACTGCAAAGTTGGGACGAGCTGTGAGGATGCAGTAACAGCATGTTACTTGAGTAGGCTCAAACTTGTGTGTGGACAAATACATGCACACACACACACACATACCCCTACAGAGTAATGTGAGCCTTAATAGCATCATTTGCGCCCAGCCCTTTGAGACAATGGGTTAATAAGAGCATCTCAAAATACATCACTCTTGCAGGGTGAGTCACCTCTGCAGTGGCACATGGGGATGGGGGAGGTTTCAATTCAAGCTTGTGCTAAATGTGATCCATGACCATAACTGGAATCATTTGATCTGTCCACAATAGGCTTTATCTGTTATTCAGTGGTAACAAAATATTATATGTATATGGCCCCCCACAGGCACCGAGTTTTATTGTGAACCTTCGATACCACAGCGTTACAGTTCCACAAACATCCCGATTTCTTTGCACCTTTTAGGACTATGAAAAAACAAAATGGGAAGACAACTTTCAAAGTGAATGGAAGCTGGAGTTTGGCTAGAATACAACACATCTAAGGATGTAATGTCTGCTCTGTGTGCCGCCAGTTTCTCCACGAGCTTTTTTTTTTTTTTTTTATATATCGGAAACAATGTCTTCAGGAGACACCATATCACAGTTCATCACAACACAACTGTCACAGTTAAGGAAGCCTGTGTTTGGTTACGTGGCCTTTTTCTGTATTGTCCTTTAGGGTCGTAACAATTCTTCAAATCCACAGATTGTTTCAGACCTTGATTTTTGATCCAAGGTTAAGTTTGTATCTTGGTTTTTTGATTGTATATTTTTCTGGGGCTGGAGGGGTAAATAAGAAAAAAAAACAGGGCAAAGATTTCTGGGGTTTTATAAAATCAGCTCAAATCTGGAAGATCAAGAACACTATGAAGGTGAAATTAACTTTCACACAAATTAAGTAAGTGAACAAAAATATTTGGACATTTGTAGTTTACATTTGGGCTACCAAAAATGTATAGATTTAGGGGCTTGGTGACCCATGGGGTCAATGCTTAAACATATTTGCATCTATGGCTTCACCAGATCTCTTCTTAAAAAAAAACAGGACATGGAAAAACACTATTCCACAGAGAAACAAAAAACCTTGACAGAAGCTGCAGTTACATTAAACTGCCAATTTTCTGTGATTTTCAAGGTCCATGTGATATCCAGATGTCTCCTTTGCTTGAATTTACAAATCAAACAACATCTAAACTTTTCAGACTTCAGTTTGCTGAAGCTCTAATGCAAGCAATACATACAACAGTGTAACTGTAGAATCAGGTTAAACCAACACCAATAATAGCAACAAATCCATGCCTGTTTAAACATGCAGAAGGTCATGAGCAGTTCAACCTACCAGCAACCTCCACGATGTCACCAGGCACAATGTCTCGGGCCTTGATCCTCTGAACAGTTTTCCTGTCCTGACGGTACACTTTACCCATCTCAGGCTCGTACTCTTTAAGTGCCTCAATGGCATCCTCAGCATTGCGTTCCTGGTGAGGAAGAAATGTGATTCAGTGCCAAAGATTCCTGAGATCAACTGATAATATCACACAAACTAATACATGCGTGTTCTTGGCTCTGCTGAGCTAAATGCTATGAGGGGGATTTCCTTTTGAAGGGACACTGACTATTCTAAGCTGGATGTTTACTTTATCCGATTTTCGTTGGAGACATTTAGGTGTTAAGTGTATGAAAATGGGAATATAAATCACATAATTTTCTGCTTCTTGACATTTTCCAATTTTATCCTTCACCAACATCTTTATTCTTCATCAGCGGGAGAAGCACATCACTCAGACTGAACTGACTGCCCACACATTTTTTAAATAAATAAATAGGCCAGCCTCATATGTAAGTGCTATACAGAAAGACTGCTGCTGACAACTGACACACTGCTCCTTTTCAACAGGAAGCTTTCCTTAAGACAAAAGTAACTTTCAGTACACGGTGTTGAGCTACAGTGCAAGTGAAGTACAACAGCAATTTAATTCATTGTCTCCAGGCTATTCTACACCCATATTCAGCAGCTGTGTCTTAACATTAGCACGACAACAGCTTTGGCACAGTCTGTTAATGTCTTTTCTCAGTGGTGACTGCATTTCACTGTTAGATATTACGCAATCCAAATACAAGAGATTTTCTGTTGGGATCACGTCAGAGAGGCGTGGATTCAAGTTTTTGAACGCTGCAGTCCGTGATAATGTTGCAATGGATTAGATTGTATTGGATGCATGATCAACTTAATGAAGGTAGGCTATTCATTAGAGGACTGTAGTACTGATTACATTAGAATTAGGTACGGGTAGCTTGCTATTTTTTCCACAGCCTACTGCAGGGTTACACTGACATGCAGTAGATTTTAATACCATACTAACTTTAAGAAATGCACTGATTTAAAAGCCAATAAAATGCACTTTTTGCATATTTAAAGGCTTAAAATGTTATCCTGAAACGTCCACTTCTACTGGCCAAAAAATTCAAATAATATACAAACCTATTCCCCAGATACAAATGAGATGTTGTGGGATTTACATACGGTGACTCACCTGCCACACACCGACGATGGCATTGGCTATAAGAATGAGTAAGATTACAAAAGGCTCCACAAAGGCGGTGATAGTTTCTTCTCCCTCCTCAAACCAGGCCAGGACCTGAAACCAGCGTGAGAAACATGTCATTAATTATCAAAGACATTTCACAGAACAAGTAAGTGTGAACCTCATACAACAAGAATAGGCGACAAAAATCAAGACAGAACAAACAAACTTGTTCATAACAGATACACTGAAATGCCGAAAAATCACCATGTAATAGATGAAGACATGTGCAGTCATAAATTATGTAGTTAAATTAAGTGGCCAGTTTTTTAATCTCTTGAATAGAGAGCTTTTGTGACAATACTGTGAGGGTTTAGCTGTTTGTTAATTACCAGAAGCTTTAGATTAAAGGCAGAGATTGTTCATAGCTGTGGATCATCCTACACATTTCTTACAGAAAACTTCATGTAATGGGAAAAAAAATATCATATGATAAAAATCACACATAAATATTTCATATCATACTTGAACTCAAAATCCTTTGCATATATTAAAAATCGTAGGAGCATCAATCTTCTGAACTTCAGTGTACTAGTAGCAGAGCATTTATTCTCTTCAGTGTGGGAAACTGTTCCTGTCCTCCTGTGGACATTTGTATTTATTGATTTTTTTTAACTGCCAACACTGCACATGCCCTTTGAACTGTGTAGGAAAGCAAGCATCTTCATAAGCATTTGATTCAAAAATGAAGATGGAAAAGACTGTAAGTAATCCACATTACCACAGTTGGACCCATTATTACATATAAGAACCTCTTGCCGCCAATAACAATGACAATATTCTGACCTGGAGTCTCATTTGGCTTGTCGTCCCTGAGAAAATTGTCCTAAAATTAGCCTGTGTGTCATAAGCAATTAGTTAATGTCCCATAATGTAATACAGCAATCGACCTCAGTAAGAGGTTGTAAGTATCTAGCTGCGGCAGATGCCAAATACATTTTAAATGGCATAACTTAAATGGCAAGCATAACTCTTAATAGCTGTGTCAGTACAGAGACACAGGGCTCAATACTAGTGCTTTACTGTATGTCCTAACACAACCAACAGATTTACATTACTTAGGCATTGCCTGAGTATATATCATCATGCAAATAACTAATGAAAAGTTGGACTAGTTTAGAGATTTAGCTTTGAGAAACTACTTAAACAGTTAGTCAACAGTTTAACTTTTCACATTTCAATTATCTTTCAAGCTGGATATATATTAAGGTATGGGGGGTGAGTGTATGTTGAGGTGGGCATGTGCATTAGTCTGACGAGAGCCTTCCCACTCAGGGGTGAGGGCCCAAATTTGGTCTTGAGTGGTCGTCTGTTTCCCTGTCAGAAAGCAGCCACTGACACCTCTGTATCACCTGACTGGTAACACTGCACACTACATACCGGCTCACACATACAGACACACATGCAGGGGGCCTCACTTATCAAAATGTTATTCAACCATATGTTAACCTACTGTATAGTCCATTCAAAGAACATAAAAAAGTTAAATTGCAAAATTAAATCCTGCTTAGCACAATGCCAAAAATGAATTCTAATTTTTGATCTTGCGCCAGTGTTTGTACAGCTTTTTAAGAGCAAAATTCAGGCAGCTTTTCCAGACTCAAAGCCACATCACTTCTAAATTGTTACTATAAAAGCTACTGCAAATTCCTTTATACCTGCTGCAATCAGTATATATTGTCAATTTGTTTGTCAAGTTATGAAAGACAAATATAACTACAGGATTGTCTCATTTCAAATATTAAAAGATTTTTGGTTTTCATGAGTGACTGTGTGAACCACCAGATCATGTTGAAAATCAAGTATTTTTCAAGGACTATATTCAAATTCTATCATTTGAAATCAGGGATTTTCCAAACTTTCAAGACTTTGTATTAGGGGTGTCACAATTTCAATATTAAACCTCAAATTGACTGAAATGAACTTTCAGTTTCAATAACTGTAATCAAAGGCAGAAATATGTGATTCTACCAGTATTTTTTTTCTCTCCACACCCCCTAACTGAGGTGTGTGGCATATACCCGAAGAAAATTGACACAGCATAGCTTACCGGCCATTATATCACACTTGATATCCTACAGACCTTTAAATGAAGAATTTGGAAATGTAAATGTGGTCTGCACATAAAACCAATGATCTGCTGATCTTTACAAATCAAGACTCAATAGTCTAACAATAGCATAGCTGTCAGTACTAATAAAAATGTTTAACTCGTATTGAATCAAGGCCTTAAAATGGAAAGTCAAATCAAATCATGGATTTGGAGAGTCATGACACCCTTACTGAATACAAACCCTGCATCACAGAACTATTAAAGACATGCATATTTGGTAATTCAATTTTCAAACTTTTGCTTATGCTTGTTCTGGTGAGATAAATATTACAAAAATAAAAAAGTGGTTGTTCATGAAGCCAAATCTTTCTACATGACATCACAATAATAAAAAGGTGCCAATGCAATGTGGAAATGTCCCTTTGATTTTGCTTTGGAATGGACTTGGACACTCGCTGGTGATGCTATCACATAATGATTGTCGTCCACTATTAAACATTTATCTGTCAAGCATTCAAAGTCAAATGCCCATGGGAGTCCGGGGTAAGTCATTACACAGCAGCCACGCTAGACGACTTAAATGTCTTACTTGGCACGTGGTGAAAGCAACTCAATGCTGCTACTGCTGTTGTCACCATTCCTCAGATGGGTCGCAAGCCCTCTCAGCTGTTTAGCTGTCTAATATGTGAGTGTAACCCCAGCTGGGTTACACAAACTGAAGACGTTCACACTTTGGCACCATGCACTCTCCTGCCATTCAACACACAGGGCTTAATAGTAATCCTATCTGCAGTTTTGACTTCACATAAACACTAACAGAGGTGGAAAGGGAAAGCTATTTGTAGGATGTGGTGCCTTGTCCGGAGATTCCCTCAACTTTTTAGATTAGCACGCTCATTTACTGGACAGGTTATGGAATAAAGGACAGGAGTGTCGGTGGGAATAAAAAGACCTGATTTGATTCATTTAATTTCAACAAGTTCAGAATGAGAGAGCAGAATATAAGTCTACACTGTCATCAAAGCAGTAACCTGAACAAGACAACTTTTTATCAAACAGTGCAAGAAAAGGTAGTGATATACTTACAAAAGATATACATGCAGCCAGCAAAAGAATTCGAACAAGTAAATCTTCAAATTGTTCAAGGACAAGCTCCCACAAAGATTTCCCTGCAGAAAGGAGAGTCAGTTAAAAAAACAATCCATCACAGTGACTTGTTATAAAATGACAGGAACAATATCAGTGACAGTAGAAATTACCTTCCTCTGCCGGTAACTCTGTGTGTAGAGAGATGTGGGAGTCAATCCAGGGAGCACACAGGAAGCAGTCAAAAAGAGAAAAGAACAGGAAGGTAAGTGGTGTAAAAATACTTTTTAAAAATGTTTGCCAGTTGGAGACATGCGTCTCAGTTCCTGTTTCTTGATGGGGAACTAACTCCTGGAACAAGAGAAGGCCAGTATGTTCTTAGAAACTGAGGAGTGTTACCTTGAGAGAGCCAAATCTCAGACAAACACAAGTTGGTGTTAAAACCACCACCATATTCACAGCTCCACGTAATATCTTGATGGTTTAGTCACACATACTGTACAAGAGGGGAGGTTTTGTACTGAATACCTATAATGATGTAGTGCAGGTATGGATCTGACATACACGTTTACGATATGACAACTCCAATCAACGTAAAGGTCAAAGTGATTTAAGGGGAGGGGGGTGTACCCCCATGACCTCCCAGGTGATATTAATATAAAACAGCTGTTAAAGCCTGGAACAAGTGAGATTAACTCTGAAGGATAGCGTTACTCCAGTGATCCTGTAGCCACTGTTCAGTGTCAAATGCCTGTCGGTTCTTCATGCACATGGGCTGATGTGTTGCAGTTTTGCTTTGAGAACATCCGATAAGGTTACTGTGCTCAACAGTCACACCATATTTTACAGCTACTGTCAACAATGTCACCATGAGGTTATGTTTAATCTTAACCCTACTGACTGAGGTTTCTGCAGACCCCAGATGTATACTTTTTGTCTTTATCTCACTGGTACCTCATTCTATCATTCAAATTGTTCATGTCTTTGTCAATCATTTTGATCCTAATGACTTCATGTCATTGTTTTCTGTTTTAATTAGTGCTTAAAAAATACTAGTGTATTGGGATCCTGGGAGACCCCAGTCAAAAAAAAAGAAAAACAATTCCACCTTTTCAGTTTTAATTGATGGATCCTAATTTAAATTATTACACAACCTTGTTTGTTAAATGCTCGAATCTGATTGGTCAATTGCAGCACTGTAAGGTCTATTATTTCTGAATAGTGGACAATTGCTATGAATAGCAGGTCATTCCTATGGATGCAATTCTGATCATAGACTCTGATGGAGCAATAATATCAATTGAAAAATCAGTAAAATCATTATAAAATCAAAACATGTGTGTCAAATTCTTGATTTTTTGAAAGTAAGCAGCTAATAAGCTGGATAATGCACAGTGAGTGGGTCATTATTGTGAAATACACCCATCCAGGGTGATTCAAGATGCCCTGCACCACACTGCTAGGGGTTGATTTCGCAATACTGACCCACTCACTATACATTGTCCCTTACATATTACAATGAGGTAGGGGCACTCTGTCAGTCATCTCCATAGAGTTTTCCTCATGTGCTCTGTCCTTATACACAACATGCAAATTAACTGTAACTTTCCTAAAATAACAATCATCAGTTTTTGTCTTCAGATGACATGAATTACAAAACTTATAATGTTACAAGAATAAGAATAAGTTGACATTTGACCACAGGGCCCCCAGCTGGATGTTCCTGTATGGTAAATATGCTGGTAGGATGAGGGTTAACAATGTTATTACAGTCAACAGTGTCACCATGACACAATGCTGCACACTGATACAATGTTCAGTAATGTTACTAACTCTACCTAACAATGGCGCTCAACAATGTAACAATCCCCTCTCTCACAGTAATGGTTAATTTGTTACTATGTAAGAGATGGGAAACCCTCGAGGTCATCAGTGATGACGTCAGCTAAAACACTTTACGAAGCCGGCCGGATACACTGGCCGGTCCGGCCACGGATGTTGCTGACTTTTACCCCATATACTGAATACCGTGCTCACACGGCGCACATGTTACAGTGACAAGACATTTTCTAAGCCTGTGTCATTCACGGCAGCGGTGTTTGTGGTGATCTACAGTGTGAAGTGTCGTACCGTTTAGGCCCCATTTCTCCTTCTGCCGCTTCACCTCGTCCAGAGAAAGTCCTGTGCTCTCATTGACGCAGAAATAACTGTAAACTTCTTCCACACTCTTCGTGTGAGCGTTCTCCATGGCGGACAGACGGCTCCTTCCCACACAGCTCTACGCGAAACACTGCCCTGTGGTGCCTTTTGGCTCTTGAAAAGCTGTCAATACTTTCAGAGGAATAAGGAGTTTGCCAACAGAGAGCTGAGCATTCACACTGGGATAGCTATCGACAGCTATTGGTCGCGGTCTACCGTGTCCCCCCTGGTTCCTGTTTAGGATCTTCTCCCCGCGAACTGCGGAAGAAAATGTTGTGTTCAGCCAAATTCCTCTTCTCTGTGTGGATGAAGATCACTCTGAGCGTCCTCTCATCTCCGAAAATGGTGGAAAAGTGTCTGCAGCAGTGTCCTGTGTTGAGGACTGCATTCACCCGGTCCAGTGTGCTGTGCTACCGTGCCGTGGCCTGCCTCACCGTGGCGCAGCTCTCTGTGGCTCCACACGGTGCTGACAGTCTGGTTTTATCAAAGTGCCTCACTGCTGCCCCTCTTCCCTGCGCTGCATGTGGACTCATATCATTGGACGAACCGTGTCAGCTACGTTCAAACCAGGGACACATGAAAAAACACAGGAAGCCATCTGAAAAGCTGGAATACATACTCTTATATCCCATTCAAACCGCGTGTTTTGTGTTAACCTGAGAGCTTGGGTCCATTAACACTCATTTTAGTGTTTTAATGTAGCTCGCCATGTCTGCTCCAACCTAGACTTATAATGCATTCACGTGCTCCTTGGACGGCCCCGGTTTCCGAGATAGGAAGTCATTATTCCTACTTTAGTGTGTCCATGGACACTTAAATCGTAAACTGGAAACAACATGGATGCTACAAAAAGTAGAGAGTACTTGTGTAGAGCAGGGGACTTTTTTTTTTTAAATTAGAGTTAATGCTAATAAATAGCATTTCTAATTTATCCAGGTTTGTCTATATCGACAGCAATTGGTGGTTACAACTTAATACTCTCTTACAAATTACATGTGAAAAATAACGTTATGTAGGACGTGAATTAATAAAAAGTTATCAACCAAACATATACTGTCGTCACCTATAATTCTACATACAGGACGCAAGCAGACAACAACTCAGCAACTCGCCTAACAAATCTTTCTCCGACTTGGCGTCGCCTTGACTTGGGAAGTCATTTCTCCAATTATTCCGACATCACATGAATGCACTATAAATGTCAGTAGCTTTATATTTATTATGAAAAATATGTGTTGTTACTTTTATCTGTGCTACTATGGCAAGCGTTATAACATTTAGACAAAAACACTCCTGTCTCTTTTTAGATATCTATAACAGCGTTTCTTTTGGACAAAACTCTATTCTCTCTAATCAAAATGACGATTAAAGATAGCCACAATAACGTTCATATTAAAGTCAGACTGATACTGGATTTTTAGGGCAGATGCTGATTCCAATATAAGGCAGTAGAAAAAAAAAACTATGTCAGTATATCTGCTGTTATGCTTAATGTAAAATATAATATACAGTAGGGGTGGGTATCGAGAATCCGTACTAAAATGGTACCAGTTCCTGACTGGTTAGTACAGAAATATCAATAAGCTACTGTTCATGTGGTATTTAATATTACATAAACAGCTGACAATGCAAAAAGTTCAAAAGTACACCTAAATGCAATAACTGGGGAAACAATTTGACTTATTTCTGCAAAAATGTATCAACATAATTTCGTGTAACATATTTTCTTGTGGTACTCCGTTTTTGTTTTGTTTTTTGCACCAAATTATGGTGAGTGGTAACAACAAGAGTGTTGATAAGCAGTATCATTATCAATAAAATCCTAACTATACCCATCCCTTTATAGAATATACCATACAGAAACACTTTTTTTTTTTTTTTTACAACAATCCTGCAAATGTGATGATCAAACACTTATGACAAAGATATGTGACATGATATTTTACAGTTTAACAATAAAAGTTATTGTCCAAAATGCTGCCAATAAAAAAAATAAATAAATAAAAACTAGACCACCTATGGTCTAATGCTAACATAGACCCATGTTGCTGTGATAGCCAATATTGGTTGGGCCCTAATTGCTACTAGTACAAATTATATATCAAGATAACTTTGTACTGGTCAACCTAAAAAGTATACGAGGCTGTTTCAACATTTAATATCTAGACAGGATATGTATTGCAGATATCTGTTATTCAGTGCTTCCTACAGAGTCAGTCAGAAAGAACAGTGAAATATGCACAATAACATTTTTCCAGAAACAAAGGATGTCATTTTTGCCATTCATGTGTATCTGGCTTTTGATTTCAGATATCCACAATTCCATTTTTGATATCTAGAATGAACATGCTGTATCTGCAGTAGAACTGTTAATAGGAAAAACAACTATTTCAGATATGAACAATCCAATTGTTACTAGTTGTAATTTTAATTACAGCTATCGGAAATGAAAAACCATTTCAACAGATATCCACAATACATATCTGCATTATTTCTGGTCATAATTCTAACTCTAGATGTCTGAAATTGAATTTTTACAAGTGCATAATTGTAATACCAGTTAATGCCAGTTTGTCTAGCTGCAAAGTATTTTTAGATATTCAAAATCACATTATGTACATCTTGTATCTTGGATGTTTTTGTCCTGGGAAGAACAACATTGTGGATCTGTAATGCTGTTTTTACTAGGAAGAAATGTATTTACAGATATCTGCAATACATTTTTATCCTCTGTAGCTAATATCATTGATGTTAAATGTTAAAACGGCTTGCCATATCTTCCTACCACATAATATTTTTTTTTACAAAAAGCTACATATAACGTAGCGTGGATGCTGACAGTCTTTTTCCTGTTTTTCCTGTGTAGGCAGCTTACAGGTTGCAAGTGAAGCAACCAATGACTCTGTAACCATGTAAACACACTTTAGCCATGTTAGTGTTGCATGCTTATAAAGCACACACACAGTTAAGTACGGCCTGCATGTATAGATCCACAAACTAGTTTACACAATTCCCTCAGACTCCTGGCATCCCATTACAGAAGCCCCCATGTCTTATTGTATTACTACCTCATTTGCACTTGACCAGGGGGGCTGTGTATTCCTCAGGCAGGAATGAGTTCACGCTCAGAGTAGAGAACAAAAAGACAGACCATAGATCAGTGTGTCAGGCGTGTCACAGACAGTTTGTCAGAGGATTTACAGTGGCCAAGCACAAAAACTGAGTGACATTTTGAAACAAACCTGCTTCAAGGTAACAAAAGAAAGACTTATCTGAGTGTACCTGATTAATCAACGACATCTGCATAACAACTGTAAGGCAGCCAATTTGCTAAATAGGTGTGAGGGCACTAGGTCAACCCCTGCCCCCCACTGTGTTCCTTGGGGGAGTATCACTGTCAGATGTTTTACAGGACTGGCGTGCATCATCTGTTAACACATCTTAATAAGGCCCCAAGAAGCACAAGGTGCTGTAACAATAATAACATGGCATTGCCCAGTTGGGCATCAAGCTGCCTTCTACAATGCACATCTGATCCGTTTGGCACAAGAGCCACTAACATTGGCTGTCAACAGCAGATTAAGTTTCTGTAGGAGGGAGGGCAGGATCCTGAAACATCCACGAAGACATTTGTCGGGAACAACATGAGGCACTCAAACCATATTTTATGAGGACAGAGTTGTGTGCCACATTACTTGCTAAAAAAGTAACCAAACAGCTTCAGCACAGGGATGAGAATTTGTTTTGTGATAAGTCATAAAGGCATAGAGTTTGCACAATTACATGGCTTCTGTATGAACTCCATCCATCTTATTATATAGAACATGATAAATAAACATATTATTTCATACTACTTTTGTTAAAAAAGGGAAAACATAAAGCCCTAAATCAACATCAAAACTGTCACTTGATTTCTATAAATAAATTGTTCTTTCTGTATCCAAGCATTAGTCTTACAACAGATATTCCTGTTAACCCTCTTTTTTGACCAGAAAATTCCAGGAACCAAACTTGACTTTAAGTCGTGTTTCCCAAAGTAGTTTGGAACTTTTAGTCCTAGCAGCTACTTTTCCAAGAAGTATAAGGTTCTTTCAGCCTAAAGTGTTTTTACATGATGTTTTTGATATAAAACGCGGTGAATAGTCAACCAATCAGAAATATTCAGCAATGCAAGCTGCATCCCCAAGGTTCTTGTACTTTTGGAAAGCACTACACCCTGAGCAGGGACTTTTTGGGGGGGTAAAATAATGACCCAGGAACTTCTTTTAGACTCTGGTCCCTGCAGTGGAAACACATCGACTCCCTCAAAAGGCTCTTAGTCCGCAAGGAAAGTTCCTGCCGTGGAAACACGTAACTTGTGTCTCATTCTGTTTACACTGAAATAGGTATAAATCTTTATCATAACTGTTAATATATGGATGGGCAGCTCTCTGTTATTAGATAACAGACAGATGCATTTTAGATAAGTGTTATAATGAAACATGAGTCAAAATGAATATAAAGTAGATTTAATAGAAATACATAGACAACCAAAATATCTACTTATGTATATTTTTAATGTCAAAGGTTATCTTGAAATAAGGATTTATTATAAAAAAATAGTGGATGTTGTGATATAAAATAGATGCAAGCTGAATAATATAACTATTTCATCTGTACTGTCCAAAGCAGTGGAGGTCCCACTGAAGTCCAAAATTGGCAAGACACCCTGTCCAAGGTCATGGTAGTCCCTGCCAAAAATAGTTGACCGCGGCCACATCCCAAGTGCACCACTTTGTCTGCTGTTATCTTTGGACACTTCGATTGAACATGTATTCTTAAAGATGTGGCGAAATGGAGTCTCTGAGGGCCACAGAAAGTGAAAACCCCTGTCCTGCAACACCCCTCGATGAATGTGTTATTTAAATTGTGGATTCTAAACGGATTTCAACACAAAGAAATTACTAATCTGGTTCTGACATAAGATAAACTATCAAGTGAAACTTGAGAGAAATATGAATGCTACTGAACCATGAAACAAAGCTTGTATAAATTCTGAACCTGTTATTTGAATGTACTGTAGCATCCAGTAACAGTTTACATATAACTATATTCTATTCTACAGAAAGGTATAGAATATGAAGTTGTGTACTGTGGGTGACTTGCAGATCCTGCCTAGATGTGTCCTCACAGCACCAGCATATCCTTTCCTCCTTCTTGGATGACCTGACCAATAGATGCCTGGCTCTGAGCTCTTATGAAGCACTGCTTCTTGCACTCCATCAGCTGCTCCAGGTCACGCCACATCTTCATCTGCTCCATGTTGGTGCCATGGCTCTCCCTCACCATCTTTTGCTTCTCACGTAACTTCTGGAGTCCACAAAGGAAAAGTGGAATTAGGAAGAAAAAACGTGAAACAGCGCTTGTCTGTAGAATATGATTCTGGTTACTGTTTACAGCCAGGCTGATTGTATTAAGGGGATAGTTTAAAGTGGGGTTGTATGACGTACTTATTCATAGTCAGTGACACACCCCCAGTTTGTACAAGCAGATAGGATTACCAGCAGGGAGGCTAAATAATGTGATGCTATAGACAGGGTCAGCAGCAAAATGTGTTTTAGCCACCTAAATAAAATCAATATCAGTTTAAGTGTATGCTATGTTTATAATATTTTCAGTGCTTCATCTTACTGTCAGACACTCTTTTCCAATGGGAAGCTGCTGTTACATAAGCCAAATATTGCTCTCTACAAAGCCACCAAACAGTAATTTTATATTGCAGGCCACAGAAGTTGCTGGTCTATCACTGACTGGATCATTTAGGTATTTTATGTCATTTTGTGACTTTTTTGTTAACGGTTAATTCAGATTCACTGAAGTCAGACTGTCTGACAGAAGGGTGAAGTGCTGAAAATATTCTAAAATATTTAGGGCCTTTTTTTAAGTGGCTGAAATATGTTTTGTTGCTGACCCACATCAGCACATTGCTCAGCTTCCTACACGGGTACTCCTGCTGCTTCTCCAAACTGGTGGTGTGCCAACCACCATCTACTGTAGGTAATACACTGATTATGGATAAGTACTTCATACAACCCCACTTCAAATAATCCGAACTACTCCTTTAAGAGGCCAAAACTTTTAGCAAAAAACATATACTACAACATTACTATTAGCTTCCATTAAGTCTCCTTTTCCACCATGTCTGTGCTCAGGCCATTTTCTTGACGGAATAAAGGAATATTTCCAAGTCTTGACCCATGGCTAGGTCAGTTCTTGGACACGCTTTTCTCACCTTTCCAAGTAACTCCTGTTCTGAGATGTTCCTCATGTACACTTCCCTACAAAAGAAGCATAGGGACATAATTCAAATGCAAGGCATTGCATTTTCATATGTTGCTCTCACCCAGTGTTCTTAAATAAAGGTGTGGTGCATCAGCACATCTTGATATCACGAGGTATGGTAATGAGTTTCTAACAGCTCACTGTGCTGTATGAGAGAATGAAATGACAGCAGCTAAACTGACTGTGTTGTAAAAAGAGCCTCCCGAAGTAAAAAGGGTTATTTGTCTTGCGAGCAGCTGGCTGGCCTGGCTCAGCACGCTCACCTGATGGCCTTCTTCCTCTCTTGTGGATCAGAGGACACGTAGGCCTTCATCTCTTCAGCCGCCCGCTGTATTTGCATCTCAACGATCTGTGGAGGACAGAGATGGAGAGGTTGAGATTATTGTCACAGTGGGTGTTTGGGGGCAGGTAATATGCAAAATGCTGCAACATTTTGTCCACTCCTGCAGCAACCCTGTGGGTAGCACATCAGAGTTCAGAGAATCAATTCTCATTTTACCATATTTGGCTTGTAAAACAGTGATAGTAATGGGTAATACACCCACTGTGGCTAATGGCTGAAATGTTTTGATTTTTTCTACTTTCTAGGGATAGTTCGGATGATTTCAAGTGGGGTAGTATGAGGTACTTATCCATAGTCAGTGTATTACCTACAGCAGATGTTGGTCAGCACACTCCCAGTTTTGAGAAGCAGGGATAAGCACCAGCATGAAAGCTCTGCAATGAACTGTTGTCGACAGGGTCAGCAGCAAAACATATTTCAGCCACCTAAAAAAAATCCATTTCAGTTTAAGTGTATACTATATTTAGAATATTTTCACTGCCTTACGTTGTGTGAGACAGCCTTTTCCAACCAGAAATTGGCATTATATAAGCCGAATATTGCTCTCTCCAAAGCCACCAGACTTCTGATTTACTGAGGTCGCATAATAATAGACAAAAACTAACTGATCGAATCAGTGGTAGACCTGCAAGTGCTGTCATATGTGAGATAAAAATGACTGATTTCTCCAATGGAGTCTGTTTGCATTTGAGAAAGCGATATCTGTTGTGTATAACAGCAGTTTCCCATTGGAAAAGGACATCTGGTGGCAAAGTAAAGCAGTGAATATATTCTAAATACAGTATACACTTAAAATGATATTGTGTTTTTTTTAGGTAGGGCTAAAACATCTGTCCACAGCAGTTGCTGAGCTTCCCACACTGGTTCCCCTGCTACCTCTCCAAAGTGGGGGCGTCAGACCCCCATTTACTGTACATCATATCTGACTATGGATAAGTATCTTAAACAAACCCACTTCAAATCCTCTGAACTCTCATTTTAAGCTACTACCATTTTAAAAAATACTTGCCTGTGACATGGAGTTGATATAATGATATCGGTTTTCCTCCTGTGCAGTCTCCTCTCTCAATGCTTTCACGTCCTGTGAATGAAAAAAAGGAACAAAGATATACTGTATGTCATGTCAAAGGCATAAAATATTACAGAAGATTACACACATATAAATATATTTAAATTGTTGAATATATTCTATCTATAATAACTATACCTGCTCCAGTTTAGATCTGTTGCTCTCCAGACCAGCAGTACAACTTTCATATTGCGCCTTCTTTTCCTCATATTCCTGGCTCAGCTCCTGGTAAGACAGGAATCCAAACAGTCATACACAGGAACTGAGTGACAAATGGTTTAATATACTCTATGAGAATCAAGATAAATACATTGAATGCACCGTTTTTAACCCTCTTGTTGCACTCTCTACGCTGTTTCACATCAACATAACATCACAGCTGGCATTTGAGCAGTTTAATTTACTAACTTTACAACAGGCTCTTACAAAGTCTATTTATGTCTTCCTGTTGCAGCTCTTCATTAGCAGACATTACCCAGTAAGATGGAAGAGTGGTTCTGGGAACACGTGTAGGAAAATTTAATCCTCCGCTTTAGCTCAGCGATGTGGGGGGCTTTCCCATTGTGCATTTTATTTATGGACTATGTAAATTATTCTTAATGGACCCTGTCCATGATAATACACAAAGACAATACAAGTTCACTCTTGCTGCCTTAAAGGCACACAGTAAAGATTCTGCATTTGTTTTGAAATTTAGCACAGATTCATAGCTTATTATGTTTTTCTTATGAAAATTCATGTTTTTGTGTTGGTTTTACTGGGAAAAATCTGTGAGAAGAGAGAGCTGTACTTTACACTGGCACACAATCCTATAGCATATAGCATTTCAGAGTATGAATAAATCATATCCCCTTATATCAGATTTGTTGATTCTAATTTTCTAATTTAGTTATTTTTATTACTGATTAATCTGTCAATCATTTTCTCAAATGATTGATGAGTAGTTTGGTCCATAAATGTCAGAAAATGGAACAAAAATGTTGATCAGTGTTTCTCAAAACCCAAGGTCATGTCCTCCACCCAAAGATATTTAGTTTACTGTCACAGTGGACTAAAGAATATATAACAAATATTCATATTTGAGAAGCTCCAATCGGAATTTAGACATGTGCCTCAAAACGACTGATTGATCACAAAAATAGTTTCCGATTCAGTTAATAGTTGACAGCTAATTAGGTAATTGACTGATCATTGCAGCTCTAAGTGATTAATAGACTCTGTTGCCCCCCATCAGAATGACACAAAGTCTGTATCAACTTTTTGCCTGTATTCTTTTACTCCTGGGTTGTGTTTGAAAAAGCAATGACAAATTTTCTTTACAAATGTTAACAGATATGGTGTGAGGATTCTTTGAATAGAGGTGTTATAATGCAGGCAAGTCTCACCTGACACTGCTGTCTCAGTGACCTCAGTTCTTTTATAATTGGTGCTAGAGCTGATTTCTTCTCCACTATCATAGAGTTTAATTTCTTCACCTGTAAAACAAGCCAAAAGCAGACACTGCGTTAAAACAGGAAAAACAACTAATTAAATTTTACAATAAACACAATGTAAATTGAAAGGAAGCAGTATTTCATGCAGACATTTGCAACTTCATACACATCTAAAGTTTGCAGGGATAACAGCAGGTGACTGCAACTAATGATTTACTGACACAATAAAGTTTGGCAGCATTATGAACCTGACAAATCTGATCAACATTTTTCAGTAGAGGACTGTTACAAGTGTCTATAGCCACAGTACCAGTTATACAGCAGTATTCAGGAACAGTTTGTTAAGTATTCATTAAAAGATTGTAGATTTAAACTTTACGGCTTTGCAGTGCATTTCCAAGTTCCAGCGTAAAGGTCTACTTTCAGGTTGGAGCCTGGGATGTTTGACTCCATCATTAGGAGTGTTCTGCAGTTTGCCAAATGTACGTACAAGCTGCCAAAGTGATCAACAAAGTCGCTCCAGCTTGGAGTGTAGCCTAATCAGTTGCTACTGCTTCCCACTGGGCCTTGACACAAATGGATGACAGGGTGATAAATAAGGCAGAAGCTGTGAGCTATGCTGGGATAATGTTAAGCATTTACCTTGTATTTGGTTATTGCTCATAACAATCGAGAACAATGCAAACAGGCAGAGGAGATATCAAAAAAATATGAATCAAACTTTTAAGTTTAATTAAATGCAGTGCACACCCACATTTTTTTTTTCACTTTTGCTAATTAGACAAGTTCGGTGAGGCTGTGTTGGGAATTACATGAGGTCACCAAACACCATGTGCTCACAGGCCGTTTTCACAGCAGACATTTTCACTTGTCATAGCAGGAAAGGGACAGGTGTTATTAATAACAGTAACGATGGCTTTGTTCCATTCAAGTGTCCCAGGGAGCCATGACGGTGTGACATTGAGCCAGCATGCACAATAGGCCTTTTTCACAGCAGCCATTTTGACATGAAATAGTGGGGTAAACACAGGTATTTCTAATAATACTAATTAACACTGCAGTCCATTCAGGTCAAACAGAGTCAGGGCTCAGTGCTATTGTGCGTGCCAGCTCACTGGAAAGGCCATGTTACACTAAATGGAATGGGAAACACCTGTGTTTACTTTTCTATTGCATATCAATACGGCTGCCATGAAAAAGGTCTATACCAGTTCCCTGAAAACAAAGCAGCTACATGGAATTCAGCCATCTTTCATTTAATGAGCGATACCTGTTTTTCCTGCGATGACATGACAAAACATTTTCTGTGGAAAAGCCCTGTGAGAATGATGATGGTGTAAGTCCTGACAGAGTGAGGGAGACAGCACTCAAACAGAGTCTGTGCAGGCCCATACACATCTGAGGGGGAGTTCAGTCTAATTAGCTAAGTGAAAACACTGTGTAGGTGTGCCATGGCCGTGTGGAGGCTTTAAAGGGAAAATTCAGCACTTTTAATGTGGTTGTCAAGTCAGTGTTGATGGTAAATATAGTCAATTGAAGTAATAAATTCCTCTGTGCTTGCTATATTATCTGAGAAAGCTGAGTTCTCCTGCGGCAAAATCAGTTCCTGCATCCAGTGATGTCACAGTGATGTAGTTAGTGTTAAGGAAGAACTACAGGTTATTTCAGCTTGGATTTCTAGTCCTCTCCTCTGGGTAGCCAGAGGATGTGCTAGGAGGGTGTTTTTGCCATGTAATGCTGTGTTCTGGCCAGCAAACTAACATCTAAAGGCTAGGATAGTGATACACGGCTTCATGCACGTGGGTGTCAGAAGCCTGTATGCAGTGCATCCTGGTACATGTAGGCGCTGCAAGGCTCTGTGAGCTGGAGAACTCAGCTTTGTCTTTCAGTACAGCAGCACTGAGAAATTTATTGCTTCAGTTGACTACATTAACCATCAACACTGGCTGGACATCCACATAAAGAAGTGATGAATTTTATCCACAAGACATTTTATGGTCAAACAAAGCACTGATGCTGTTTGCCTTTACTACAGTTAATTCTTCTCAGTAAAAGTCACAATTACCATTTCATAAGTCTTTGACTGCCCAATTGATGTTATTATTTGTCTCACATTCCTTAAAATAAAGCTTTCTTCAAAAAGCCAAAATTAATGTAATTTAAAATGATGTTTTTGAGATTTTTTTTCATACTGGTGGTGCAGCAACATGAATGCTTCCCAATGCCCCCTTGGTAAAGTTACCATTTCAGACATGTCATCCAGTGTACGGCCCTTCTTCTCATCCAGCTCGCTCTTGATGGCTGACACCCTCTCCAGCTCCTCCTGAGTGTTACTGTAGCCAGAGATGCCCTTCTCAGCCTCCACAGTTTGCTTGAAAAAACAATCACAGACACTCATTGTAATTCATCTGTGCAAAACTCAAATTCAGCAATGAAATCAAATGGTCAAATATGCTTAAAAAAAATAGTATAGAGGAGTCATCCCAAATGTCTAAATCAATATGAACCATCAGTCAGTGTGCTCTCAACGACTTCACAATTTGAGGGCATTGCTTTTTGAAAATGATTTTAAACATAAAACAAGATACTACTTTGTTCCACATAAAACTGATTCACAACACAAAGTTCTTGCAATACAAGTAACACTAGGACAGCACATTTCAGTTGCAGTAACAGAGCTACCCACGCATCACATCAGTCATTTGACTCCCTGTCCAATAAAAAAGTGCTAGAATGCATGAAGAACTATCCAGCTGAAAAAATCTGCCTCACACATGAAGAGAGGAGCAGACACATCGCCAGCTAGACATGTGATCAGAAGGAAAACTTTCATTGCCTTAACAAATCCCCGTGTGGGATGCAGACAGAGGGGGAGCAGCAGATGCAGCCGTCAGAAATAGCAGCTCAGCCTGCGTCAGACAGCCTATCAACAAGTCAGGTGCTGGAACCGCACAGCGGTGTGAAGCCATTTCCAGGAAGCTTCTACCACTTCACTGTTAACGTAAAGTGCGTGAATGGGGAGATCAAGTGAAAACAACACATTTGGAATGGCAGCAGGGAGGCGGGTGGGTGGGGTACAGTATGAATGCTAAGGGGCAGAGAGGGCAATAAGAGCAGTTGGGAGGATTTCTGTGGTCTGCATAGAATATGTAACATTTAAAGTGATGATTACTCATGCTACCTTCAAAGAGTACTACTCAGGTGCTCTTGTACTGCTTGTCCTGTAGCATCCCAAAGGATTTCAAAATACTTCATGTAAAAGCATCAGGTAGATCCTATTCTGTCCTTTGTTTTGCTGTAGATATTTGTTTTGTCTGCTTTTCAAACAGGAAATTTAAAAACAGGAGTTAGTATATAAGAGTTACCAGTTTCTGTTGGACAGTCTCATGTCCCTGTCTGAGAATTTCCTCTGTTCGTTGCAGGACTCCATATTCTGCTTTCAGCTCAGCAATTTCCTGACGTTTCTTCTTGTATACGGTTCCCTTGCTGCGCAACTTCGCCACCAAACGTTTCAGCTTTGAAGAACAAAGACACAGAATTCAACATTAAGTTCAAATTTAAAGACACTTGATATTCATTTTAAGAAAAGTAAAAAAGAACCAGGGTGAAGGATTTAGTAGCTTCGACCGGTGAGGCTGTAGACTGCAATCAGCTGAACACTCCTCACTTCGCCCTCCCCTCCCAAGTGTGTAGGTGAAACTACAATGCCACAATAGTTGCAAAAACACAGACAAGGCCCTCTTAAGAGCCAGTGTTTGGTTTGTCCACTCTGGGATACTGTAGAATTGTGGCAATGCAACATAGCGGCCCGCACCCTCCACAGTATAAAGGGCTCATTCTAAGATAATGAAAACACAAGGATTCTTATTTTCAGGTGACTATACACTAATATAAACTTAACTATGAATATTATATTCCATTTCTGCCATATGCTGCCAATAAAATCCCCCTAAATATTACACACTGGACCTTTAATAACACTTTAAGATTAAATTTTGTAGTTTCTTTGCTACACTGACATTTAAAAATGCCTTAAATCCTTAAAACTCAAATGTTGAACTGTTACTTTTGTAAACTTTTGGTTATGGAGAATTATTAGCATTTATTTGAAGTTGAGTGTCTGGCTACCTGACCCTTTTCGATCTATGCTAAAATGACAGTTGAGCAAGCTTGAGTAAACTTTCAGTAAACTTTCTCCTTTCCTGTTTTTTGTACTTAAATATGCTTGATGCTAGGCTCATCTATGCTGAAAAGGAAACCAAATATTAAGATGGTTAAAATATGTTGCTGGGGGATCTGTTAAAGAAAAATATATTCAACACCATTAATCAGATAATTTTGGCAAAACGCTAGCTAACTAGCTAGCTAGTCTACATCAATCATGAGCTAGGTAGCTAGTTATTATATTGCCAACATTAGCAAACTAAACATTCATTCATTCATTTTCTCTAAGGGTCGCAGGGCTGCTGGAGACTATCCCAGCTGACATCGGGCGAGAGGCAGGGTACACAACGACAAGTCGCCAGTTCATCGCAGGGCTGACACATAGACAGACAACCACTCACACTACCTACGGGCAATTTAGAGTCACCAATTCACCTAGCATGCATGTCTTTGGACTGTGGGAGGAAGCCGGAGAAGACACGGGGAGAACATGCAAACTCCGCACAGAAGGGCCCTGCCCCAGCCGGGGAGCTGGGGGATCGAACTCAGGACCTTCTTGCTGTGAGGCGGCAGTGCTAACCACTGCACCACCGTGCTGCCCCAAACTAAACATATGATTGTATATGTTGAAAGAGGTACAAAGTTTGCTTAACTGTTATTGGAGCACAGAGCAAAAAGGGGTGGGACTTAGAAAGTCAATTATCTGTAAGTTCATCAATACATGTGAACCCCACATACATGATCCATTATTATCCTAAATATATTGATTACAACAGCTTTAAAGCAAATGTGGACATATATTTTAACATAATATTGGCTCAGGGAAACCAATTTTCATGCACCTGCTACAAGCAAATGTATGCTTGTTTGGGAAATACAATAAAAGCCAAAAATACTTCTTTCTATTTGACGACATGGTGTCCAGCACAGCTGAGATGCTATGAAAGGCCACAGGAGAAGACAATGGGGTGAGCCAGGGGAGGGAAGGGATTAGCGAGCAGCAGTGACTCGAGGCTGTGCCATGATCTGAAACAGCCACTCGATCCTTTCAGACTCACAGCCAGCTATGCACAGCAAACAGCTTCATCTGGCAGAAGAACTGCTTTTAGTCGTTCTTCAGTCACTCACGCACCCTGAGTGTCTGCCGGGACACAATGAAACTCCTCCACAATGAAGAGCAGCTATAAATGAACATGGACACGGGAGAACAGCCCCAGAAATCACAGAATGTGCTTCATGTCCTTTGGGGATCCACTGAGCTTGATGTGTGTGAGTGAGTGAGTGTGTACATTTATTCTTTGTGTATTTTGGGACATCAAGGGCAGACATGGCTGAGAGAGGAATTAGCACAGCAGAATAATATTGCATAGTGTTCCTGACAGCATGTCCCCAAAACAACTGCCGGTAAACTGGCCGACAGCACAGTCATAACACCGTCACTTGTCTCAGACATACAGTACATTCACACCAACACACACTTGCATACATACAGTCAACAGAAACGTGAATGGTGCAGCAGATACTCCAAATAACTCTGTGTAGAACACACTGTACAGTAGCAGAGTATCTGTAAAGGGATAGTTTGAAGTGTTTGAAGTGGGTTTGCGTGAGGTACTTATCCATAGTCAGTGTAATGCCTACAGTAGATGGCAGCCGACACACCCCCAGTTTGGAGAAGCAGGAACACCAGCACGAAAACTATATAATGTACTGCTGTGGAGAGGATCAGCGGCAGCAAAATGAAAAAATCACTGTCAGTTTAAGAGCACGCTATATGTGGAATATTTTCACTGCACTATCTTGCTGTCAAACAGGCTTTTCCACTGGGAAACCACAGGTATATAAGCCAAATATCACTGTCTTCAAAGCAACCAGACTCCATTGGCAAAAACAGTAATTTCACCCAGCAGAAGACTGCTGGACTACCGCTCCCTCGATTGGTTAGTTACTTGTAACGTGTTATTGTATTGCAAACAAACTAACTGACAGAGGCAGCAGTAGACCACCAACTCCTGTGTTCTGCTTTGGAGAGAATAATATGCAGTTTGCATTGGAAAAGAAAAGTAAAGTAAAGTAAAGTAAAGCTGTGGAAATATTCTAAATATAGTGTACACTCAAACTGATATTGATTGTTTTAGGTGGCTAAAATTAGTTTTGATGCTGATCCCGTCCATAGCAGTTAGCTTAGCTTCCTACAGCTGCTCTGTCTCCACACTGTGAGTTGATCTGAACGAGTTTTTGAAAAAAAAAAAAAAATCTAATTGCCATCATTTTGACTGATACTGCAATTGCAATATGATATGCAATATTGGAGGGAATGATAAGTTTTACATCATTATTTTCATTTTCATTGAAAACCATATTAAAACAATTATGGTGTGATATTTGTGGCAATTTGTAATTTGCAGTAGGCCATATTGTGATTTTGATAAAACTTCAAGTGAAGTTTTATCAAAGTAAGCCCTAACTGGGGTTGTTCCGACCGCCACCTACTGTAATACATTGACTATGACTTTGAATAAGTACCTCTTACAACCCCACTTAAAAAACCTGAACCTTTCCTTTAAAAATAAAACATAGATTAATCCAATATTTCAAGAAAAAGTGAACAGGTTTCTCAGATCTTTGATGGTGTCCTGAGTGCGGTGAAACTAAATTTAACCAGTGTGATGAGGCTGCTTGATAAAGTGGTTTCATGTTACTGGCCAACCAATGACGAGCAGATGTAGTCATCCCTCTCACAGAGACCCTGCAGTTGGTGGGTGGCATGTGATGACACATAACCAGCAGAATGGAAAATACCTCTGATAAAGTGATCATCTCCACCGTGGCCGATGGCCCAAAACTACGGAGGAGTCTGATAAGCTGTGTTCAACAAAACATTTTCCATTAACTTCATTCATGTACTGTCTCAAGGGCCCTCTTTGTCTCTACAAGCAGCTCCTTCTCATCGTTTCGGTCAGACTTAAAGGTATGTCAGTCAGTCTCAAATTAACTGTTATATATTGGTATAACTGATGTCCAACATCGACAGTTGTTGGACATGTGGGCTTCTGTCTAGTCAGTAAGTTTTTTTTGACATCTCGTATGATTTCTTCCTGTCACATCAAGAGGATTTTGCTACTTCTCCTCCACTGCATTGCTCAGATGATTGCTTTCTCTTCCCTGCCTGAAACGTATAAACACTTTAGAAGTAATTTTTCCACCAATATTTCACTCCGATCATCACTCGCCAAGACTCGGTGAAAGCATTAGTTTTATTTCTGCTGAGAAAAAACATCACCTTTTTTCTTACTTTTGTGTTATGCAATAACCTATTTATTATACAGTCTATGGGCATAACCCAGATAATTTCTCAGAAAATCTGACCAATTTGTAAAAACCATAAAATGCATTGCCAAGGCCAAAACCAGTGGTGTCAAACTAATTTTAGTTCATGAGCCACATACAGCCCAATTTGATCTTAACTGGGCCAAACCAGTAAACGCCTAAACACCAAACAGCAACTTTTTCCCTATTTAGTGTAAAGAAGTACAAGTACATTCTGAAAACAATCACAATTAAAAAAAACATCCATTTACAAAACAGATGATCAACGACCTGAGATTTATTAAGAAAAATAAGCTTAATTTCATGTCGAGTTTTTCAACATTCAATCAGTCTACGGTCATTACATGTGCATTACAATATACAGATCACATTGGATCTACAGATACACCAAATATTTATGTATTTTGGAACTGATTTAAATATATAGTATTTTACTTCTTTATGATTTGAATAACCTGTCAATATCTAGAAATTCTTTTAATTTTCCATACATTTCCACTCCTGTGTTGTTGCTGGCAGCAAAACGCCAACAAAAGTGTAAGATAATGAGGAGAAGGTTAAAGGGTACTATTCATCTGTCTAGATAATTTGGATATGAGTTGCAATGTTTTGGAGATATCAGTCGTAAAGATGTCTGCCTTCTCTCCAGTATAATGGAACTAAATGGCACTCAAAATGCCAAAAAACATACATCTGAAACATGCAACAGCAGCGTCTTTCTCCAGAAATCATCATTGGTTGCTCAAGATAATCCACAGACCTTATTATGAGCAGTTTCATGTAGGAACTATTTTCCTTCTACAGTACAATCTACTGGAACCATGTTCTTTCTACTAGAAACAAAGTAGTTCCAACACAAAGCTGCTCACAACAAGGTCTGTGGATTATCTTGAGTAACCTGATCATAATTACTCAAAAGAGACACTGGTGTTGAATTTAGTTTAAATGTATTTTTTGGTGCTTTGAGCCAACTGCAATCTAGTCCCATTATATTTTTGACACACAGGTAAATCACACCAAAACAGTTTAGATGGATAAACAGCACTACAGGTAGGAGGAAAAATATGTATTTCTGATCTTGGAGTGAGCTGTCCCTTTAATTTATCCCTTGCTTTACAAACAATTTACAAATCAGAGGTTTTGGCAGTGGCTTAGCATAAATATTGTTTCATGATAGAAGTCTGATATTTTATACACTTTGCAAAGTCATCTAGTCATCCAGGAGGCCAGATTGGACCTTTTGATGGGCTGCTTCTGGCCCACGGGGCAGACACCACTGCCATAAATGGTTGTCCGTACTCTGTGAAGATTGGTCTCGCTTGTCTTAAGTAATTATCCCAATTAATCAAAGTATAGGGCGGGAGTAGTTCAGTAGGACTTGGCTTGGGAAGTCCAGCACAGACCAATCAGCACAGAGAGTGGACTGACTACTCTAAGATTTCTGCATTGATGCATGAATATGCATGTAAATAACAGAGTGAAAACATGTAATTTGCCCAAGAGGGATTAATAAAGTATGCCCCTGCCTCTTTTTTTCTTCTCTGGCAATAATGTATTGATGTTAAAATGCTAAATTTAGCATCGTAAAATTCTGTGATCGAGATTTCCCGTTCTACCCCACACAGGCAGGTCAGAGGTCAGGGTCAGCATCGGCGCGACCTCCCTGGAACAGAACGCACAAGAACTGTCCTCAGGGACTGACGACAGCCTCACAGGACAAAGGGGAGAGCAGGGGAAGGGCTGTTGCAATTTGAGAAACGCTGCGACTGTTTTGCCTCAGCAGAGAGGCCGGTTCTCACCTCACAGATATCAATGTGCGTCAAACACCAGGCTATAAAAATTCTCATCCACACAGTGCATACGGTCACAGCACAACCCCCATCTGTCAGTGTCCCTCTGCTGATACAGAGCTGTTTATAGTTGACTCTTTAATGTAAGTGTAATGTATGCAAAGGCTAAAGAAGATGTGATTGCTCAAGGCTTTTCTAAGTGCAACAACATTCATTTTTTTTCTCCCTGTCAATAGTTCAGTTGCATTCGTCAACGTGACAGCTCAGAGTAGTCCATGCCATGTGTCTGAAAGGGGGAGTACATCCTCGTCATTGGGATATAAATAAAGACAAAGGTTTTATGCCCAAGTCTGTTTAATATGTCCGGCTGACTTGAATTAGGAGATTGATTACACTAAAGATCAGGGAAATAGCCAACTTTCAGGCACTTTGTCCTGTACAGTTCCTCGTTCTGGATATTCTCGGCTGCGTTCTATTTATGGCTCTGCATGGGAATGTGGGGGAGAGTAAGGAAAAGGGATAAGTAACATTAGACAGTGAGCCCCTCCGTGTTTGGATAAGAACAGAAATAGCCTCTTGTGTTTTCTGCAGTTTGCAGATCTACCAGTGCACACGTAGATAAAGCTGCACTTTCTGTAGGTGATGTTAGCAGCCACCTCCAACACAAGAGAGAATCAGGCAGAAAATGTTTCTTTTTTCAGCTACTGGTGGTAAAATTCTTCTCAGAAACACACAGAGACAGAGACATCTTGTGTGTCCAGCTAATAAGATCAACACAGCTATGAAGAAGTTTACAGATGATACACATTTTTTTTCAGAGATTGCATTGCTTTGTGACAGTGAAAGCATCTCCAACAGTGTACCTCATCACCCCGGATGACCTCTTCCCCATCTGAGGCTTGTGCCTGGCTGCTCCTCTGCCTCAGCTCCTTCTCTGCTGCAGCCAGCTCCTCCCTCGCTTCCTGAAGCTCCTCTGCCTTCGACTCCTTCCTTCGAATGATGATGGAGGCCTGCAAGAGTCACGTTACATTAGATATACAAACATGACAAACGAGTTTCCGTTGGTTGATTGTTAACCCGTGGGACAGTGAATGCAACTGAGCAACGGGGATATTATTAGGGAATGAGCCAGGCAAGAAAATATCTATTTGTTTGAGCTTCACTGTGCAGAGTTTAACAGTAGACGGTTATTTTTTAATCACATTCTTCTGGTGAAGGGAGATCTGTGATCACCTAAAATCTGATTTTCACACTTTGTGACATCACAATTAATTTGGGAGACAGCTGTGGTCCAATATGCAACTTGCACAAGAGTGATGTGAAAACTTGAAGCCTCCAGTGCATGTGGGACTGGACTGGACAACAAGACAAGAAATAAGGGTGGTAATTTTGATTGATGTTAATTTCTAGTGTTCTACTTTGATCATTGATTGCTTATGAAGACTTTTATTTAACCAGACTCAGCAGATGGTTTGTTACACAGAACCATCTGGGAAGTCGTCCTTAGGAACTGTTTGGAAAAGGGCAGGCACTTTCAAAGCCTTCAGTGCTGTTCTTAGCTCTTCTTTCACTAAATAAATTCTCTCCAGTTCTGATATAACTGATGCGATCACAGTATCTACGCTAACCTTGTAACCAAGTTGCTTCCATGGATGCTTCTTATTGTTGTCACACCTAAAAATCACATCAGTAGCTGCCAGTAGTGCCTGCTAGGACACTGACTGGTTGCACCACTTTTGGTGCAGACACAAACGGATAACTTGAATCCTGGCAAGATGGATTCTTGAGTGATCTAGTGACCTTGCGAATCCAGCTGCCTTGCAAGGTAAACTTTTAATATCTTCAAACCTAAAAATACAGACATTACTCAGAGGTAATTCCTTCAGACAAAATCCTCTCAAATTGGTGGTCTCTGGGCTTAATATATATCTATTGTAGGGGTCCTTAACATGAAAAACTTTTGGAAACCCCTGTATTAAAACATGTCTCGGTGTGAGATTTAAAATTTCTACTCTAGCAAAGAGATGATTGCAGTGATTTTCTGTGGTACAAAGAAGATTTTGCGACTTCTGTGAACCAAATGTTCCATGTAGGTAGCCCTCAATGGACACCAAGTTTTATCCCCATATTGCAAACCAACAACACTAAATAAGAATTCCACAAAAATCCTGATTCCTTTGCACCTCTTAGTTCAACATTCTACAAAAACAGCAAACAGTACTTGTCACTGGCTAGCTACCGATATGTCAGCGCTACTGAGGTATGGTCTCACTAAGCCTAGTCAAACTGCTAACCCAATCCTTACAGAAGAACCAGAAATACGAAAGGCAGACTATGAAGAAATAAAACAAAAAGAAAATTTAGGTGTGAATGGAGGCAGAGATTTAAGTGGCCAGAATATGATACATCTAAGGATATAATGTAAATCGGAAACGCTGCCTTCAAGAAACACCACATCACAAGTCACAGGCAAAGTGTTAAGGAAGGCATTTTCTTTTCATGTACACATGGGCCACAAAAAATGTTTGTCATACAGAATCATCTGAGAAGCCGTCCTTAGAAACTGTCTGTATTCACTTTCACTTTCAAAAAACACTTTGAATTAGGGGTGGGAGAAATACTCGATTCTTTGATGCATTGCGACACAGCCGTGGAATATTCTGAACTGATTCATAAAAGTCATGAATCGATTTTCTAAATGTTAATTAACATGACGTTGATGGAGTGAAAAAGGCAGAAGTGAGCTGCGAGGGCGATGCAGCAACCGGACAGTCTACAGCGCTCACACAAGGAGTGAGTGAGTTATCAACAGTTAACAGGGAGAGATAACAGAGAGGCTGCTCTCCACTGCTGGAGACCTAATGATAACCATGGAGCAATCCACCTCCCCCTCATTCTTTATCCTCATACAGTCAGACTGTACGATGCTTTCACATTGATGAATTCATTCATTAATGAAGTTAACTTTTTAAAATAAAAAGGCTGCGGATCATTTAATTGCTGGTTCATTTTCATATTGTATTCCAGGGAAACTGGAGCAAGAGACTGAAAAGTGTGCCTCATTTTCTATTCATTCAGTCAAGAACATATCCTGAATTTAATCAGACAAAAAGATTCCGACCCCTAAATGTAACATGTACATCATGGTATTTCTAAACTGGATTAATTCCTGTGTTGTAGGACGGATGGCTGAGCGTGAGCAGCTGCAGATGGATAATTCAACCAGCAACCCCTGACTTAAACGCTTAAAATACTGATGCATCTTTATCATCGAATCATAGCCCTCTGAATCAGAATCCAATCGAATCCTGAGGTACAAAGAGATTCCCATCCCTACTTGGAACCATCTGTCTATCACATAAGAAGGGCTAATTTCAACCAATCAGATCAACAAACCAAATGACATGGTAGGAGAGCACCAAGGAGGGAACACAACAACTAGCCACAGCCTGAAGTGTGTAGTGAGCATATCATTAAAATGTCATAAAAAGGCACTCTCAGAATACCAAAATCATATTTGATTAAAAATAATAGAAACGATTTAACGAATGACTAATACCACACCTAAAAACCACGCCTGTAACTGCCAGTAGTACCTCGTAAGACGCTGATTGGCTGCACCGCTTTGGGTGGGGACAGAAACAGTAAACCTAAAGCCCGGGAAGATGCATTCTCCCGTGATCTCGCAAATCCAGCTGCTTCCCAAAGTAAGGCCTGTGGGGCTAGTGCTTAAAAACATTAGTGTCTATCCCTGCCAATGGATTCACACTATTCAATTGATCAACAAAATGGCAGTAATACAGCAAGATATGTTACCATGTGCCTGCAAAGGCACGGTCAGCTCCCACAGGGCCTACATCACACAAGAAAAAAAGATGAAAGACATAAAAAAAATTCAATGAAGTCAGCACCTGTTGTCTGTAAAGGGTCAGTTTGTCATCCATGGGGTCATTTCTCATCATCCTCTTCTCAATCAGCTGATTTATCTGAGAATCAACTTCTTTAATCTGTGAACATGAAAATCAGAGAACACATCAGTATTTAGCAGTGTATGGAGGCGTAAGGAGTTCACATCACATCCCAGTCCTTACCTTGTCCACCAGCTCCATGACGTCGGCCTGGCCCATGGCAGGCTCCGACGCTATTTTCTGCAGGTACTGCACTGTGCGCCTCATACCCTCCAGCTCTTTGGGGAGTTTCTCAGAGACCATGTAGGAGTTGATCTTGATCTCTTCTTCAAGCCTCTTCATTAAGCCTGGAACAGACAGAGCCTTTAATTAAGCACTTTGATTAATGTGTTTGAAATCCTATCAGGCTTTCGACAGGAAGAAAAAGCAGAATATCGCTTCTACGCAAACCCACAAAGCATATGAAAAAACACACCACTAATTTGTGAAAACATACTGACATTGAAACTTCTTTTAAAATGTCATTGTTTAAAGACAATTACTTATACTGAATATGAGCTACTTTTTTGGACAAGGGTGGAGATTCACCATTAAAGTCACTATAACTGTGATAATTGATTTAAATGGTGCAGCTCCACCCTTGTCTATACTGCATCAGTCATTTTAGAAACTGCAAATGTGTAAATCTCTCCTCTGGCCGAGGAGCCCAATGCCAGATGAGAACAAAAGGAGACAATTTCAACATCAGATAAGCTCTATCACAGCAACTTCAAAGATCGGTATAATTAGAGGGTCTCAAAAGATGAAAGCCTATTAGCTGAGAGAGCCCCCCGCCCTTAATGCTCCGTGGTGTCCTTGAACTACCCATCCAGCTGTGTCCTGCAGAGGCAACAGCAGGACACACGTGGGTACTCACTCTCTGGATTGGCATCTGCTGCTGCCTGTCGCAGATCCTTCAACTGCTGCTGGGATCTCTGCAGTCTCTGTTCTGCCTGGAACAGCTGAACACACAAAAATGATTGCTAACACAGGTAATGCTGCACCGTTAACATTCATTGATAAGCAGTTTGTTCAACATCAGGGCTGCAACTAACGATTACTTTCATTAGTGGTTAATCTTCTGAATATTTTCTTAATTACTAGATTCATTCTTTGATCTATAAATATCAGAATATAGTGAACAAGCATGTCATGTTTCCCCAGCATTCAAGATTGCATCTTCAAATAGCTTGTTTTGTTCATGTAACTGTCTCAGAGACATGTTTCATTGAGATGCTTATTTCATGTGTTTCTGTCATAAAATCGTGAATATTTGAGTTCATACGGTCATTAAAAATGAATAAAAAAGGTAACATGCAGGATGTAAAAAGGCTAACTTTGACCAAATTTGTCTACAACTGTGTTTCTCAAACTTCTTACAGCATGTACCACCCCAGAAAATACTGAGCTCTCCAAGCACCACCTTAGTGTTTTGCACCATTTTGTCCGAGCAGGTACTATGGATACTTCACTGACGCTTCTTCAATAGCCACTAGCACTGTCATTCACTTCATTTTCAACACAGCTGCTCGAAATATTTTCTCTTCAGAATAGTTCTTGTTTGGAGCCACAATTGCAGGGTTTCTGAAGCATTCATTTTCCGTCTCTTCGTTTAACCTCCACTTACCATCTTGGGATCACACTTAAGCTCATTACGACCAGTAATCACAAGACTATGTGGCAAGCTGATATGGAAACCAAAATAATAGGAAAGAGAAAACTTATTTTAATTTAATTTCAATGAGCTCATATTTTATGTGTTTATTTCATTTTTCAAAATATTTCTGACATCCCCTAGAGGGAGCTTGCTTACCTCCAGTGGTACATGAACCACAGTTTAAAAATCCAGGGTCTAAAATATACCACTTGTGTAACAGCACACATGACAAGAGTTTAGTTAAAGCTACTACTACAAGGTTTTTAACTGGTTACACAACAGTCTCAGTTTATTACTGATATTATTTTTTGTTAATAAATGAGTTCAAATCCGCCTTTTCCAAGTAGGAAATGCTGGAAAAATCAGATCTTTATTATTAGCCTTTGACTTAAAGCCTGTCATTCACACCCTTTATCTTTTTCCGTCTCGACTTCTGTAATGGGCTCTTCACTTGTCTTTGCTCAGGCTGCTCTGGCACGTCTCCAGCTTGTTGAAAATGCTGCAGCCAGGCTATTAACCAGGACCGGCTGTCATTCACACATTAACCCTCTCTAAGTTTCACTGCACTGTTTACCTGGGAAATTCAGGATTGATTTTTAAATTCTTTTAATTATTTAAAAGGTATTTCACGGCCAAGCTCCTGTGTATATTTCCAAACTTCTGACCCCTTATGCTACCAGGCAACCACTTAGGTCAACAGCTCATAATCTGTTGGCTATACTGCGTACAAGGCACAAATCTAAAGGCGACTGCTATTTCGTTGCCGTTGTTGTAGTTTTAAGGGTACAACTATGGAACTATGATTCTGAACCAACATGGCTGTAGAGGAAAGAACCAACATGGTGTGGAAACACACAGGCTTTCAAATAACTGTTCTGTACATGGTCCAATAGGCGCACATGGTATTGTTATTTATGTATAAAGTTCATTGATGTGCTTTTACATGGACAATTTGATACTTTTTAGTAATTTTATTTGATTAAATCACATGTATGCTGTACGTGTTTGAGACTTTTTATCAGCAGACACTTGCTTGAAAGACTTTAAAATGACTGAGAGATATAAATTTGGAACTTTTTATGTCTTTTATTTTCTCATAGCTTTCGCAATGTCTGCTGAAAAAAAGAGTGAGGGAGAAAAAAATCTTTGAAAGACATCTGTCTGATGCATGGCCATATAGTTTATATAATTCTAATAATATTCTAAGAAAAGTTGTAAGTTTGCAGGAGGAATATCTTACAGTGAGAGGTGTTGAAAAGGCTACGACACCTGAGAGACATTTTAATTTTTCCTTTAAGTCCTCCAAAGCACAGCAGACAACTTAATGTTTAACTGCTCTATTATGTCTTAGGAAATTGTCATAAAATGTGAAGCATTTACTTGGTTCTTCTGTTCTTGCTTCTGGTGACTCAGTGACTCCTCTCTCTCCTTCTCCACTCGCAGCTGTCTGGCCTGTTCCAACATCCGTTGATGGTTGGACACTGACTCCACCTAGTGGATCCACAAGTTAATATGACAATGATGTCTTTCACATAGTCAGCAGAAATAACCAAGCACCTCTAACAGAGTCAGGTTTCACCTTTTGGCAGGGCATGTATGTAAGGCTCGTAAAGTCAGCACCTCGTTACTTCACAGCCTTGTTAAGACAGCCTTGCAGCCTGTTAGATCCTTGTCAGCTCTATTAGAGAAGCTGATAATATATGTCTGAGGTCATGTTTTCATTCCTCAGTAAATCCTAAAGCTTTCCAAGCATTTGAAGAGCGAACAGCCAGACTTACCCTCTTCTTCAACCTCTCCACACGTTTGATCAGTTGGTCCTTCTCCTCCTCCATTGCACTAATGTCCTGTTATCGCAGAAAAGATGGCTTATTTTAGTGCATTAAATCATCTAAGCTTTAGAAAGTGAATTATTATATTATTCACTTACTGAAAAACAAATAAAACAAATTCCTGTCCATATGTGCAAAGCTTAGCATCAATAACAATAATAAAAAAAAAACACTGATTGTTAAGATTCACTGAATGTTTTTTACCCTTCTGATTTCTGCTGTGGAGAAGCCTGAAGTCCTCAGCTGCTCACACTCCTTGTGATATGTCTTAAAACCTTCCACCAGCTCTCCATACTGTTAACAGACAACAGTAATTCTTAACCTCTTTCACCTTTTAGCAATTATAAAAACTAGGAAATATAATGTGTAGGTGTTTTATATGAACAACCTGTTGGTAGGTCTCATTGATAACATCATCCTGCAGAAACTCTGCAGGCACCTCCAGTTTGACTAGAAAGCGAGCCAAATAAGCTCTTTTCTTCAGTTCAGGGACCCTCTGCAGCAGCCAGTGGAGGATCGGGTGGACCACTGGCTTGCTGCCAATCACCAAACCTTGTCTGAAGCTGCTCCTGCATAAGAGAAGGAGAGCACAAGATGAAAATATACCTCGGACTAGACATTGTTTATGCCTCACTAGATGAGGTGTGGGTATTTGTCTTCTTAAACTCTGCAGGGACGCCCAAGACTTTACTGTCTTTCAGACGCTGCAGCAGGATTTTGAAGCTAGAGTGAACACACTGGCATCATATGAACATGTGAGATCGATTTATCCCCTCTAAATAAGGCTCCAAAGTTTCCCTCTCCATTCAAGATATCTGAATGAAAATGGGTCTTATGTGTGCCCATTTCATTATAATGAGACTGTTATTTGAAACTTTACCTCTCTGTATAAAATAACCAATAACAGCCATATTCATTCTTGCATATTTACAGAGATTTGCCATTTATTATTTATATTTTTATTTTTACTATTACTATTATTCTAGTTTTCTTCTATTCTACTCTTTAATTGTTCCTTACCCGTGTTTCATTCTCATTGCTGTTGCTGCTATGACACCTAAATTTCCCTCTGGGGATTAATTAGGTTTATCTTATCTTCTGGGACACATATACTGTTATTCTGCTACCCTCCCTTAAAGATCTACAGCCCCCTACAAGAGACTAATATGGGTATGGGAAGATGTTAAATTTTAAGTGAATGTAATTACTTACACATCTGAATGGTTGCCTGGAGGTTTGTATTTCAGCATCCCCAGCAGAGTGCACATCCTTTTAATGGTTTGTTCAGGCATTTCTTCGCGGATATCTATAGCTTGCTAAAGACAAGAGTAGCAGTAAATAGCGTTTGCTCAGATGTATTTATGAATGCTACACACCGGCTGACAAACTAAAACATTTTGCCCTAACACAACTAGGTTACATAATACTAAGTTAACTGTACAATGGTTGGAGCTAACTAGAGTGTCTCACCTTTGGGTCTATTTCAGCCAGAACATCATTTAAAATCTGCAGCAGCTGCATCGGCTCGAGGGAATCAAACGTGATGAGGTTAAAGTTTTTCCTAAACGGGTCTTTGTTTAGTTGTTCAACGATGAATTTGAGCTGTTCGCTCATCTTGAACAATATAAAGCTTGCTAACTGTAAGTTAATGTGTTCCCCTCTTTGCTGGATTAGCCAGCTAACGTTTAGCTAACTAACTTAGCTCTGTGTCGTCGGCTGACAAGCACTCCAAGAAACATTTAGCAAACCTTTAACAGTCTATACGACTTGCTGGTGAGGGTGGAAAATCATTATTTAAAAATGATAGACACGGCTTTCCAACCGGTTTGTTAGTTCGCCTTGTTAGTTCTTCATCTTGTTAGTTAGCGGGATGAAAGGCTACGGCTGGTGTCAACAATCCCATGGAAACCGTAAAGGCGTCGCGAGGTGGTTGCTAACAGGAAGTAGGTGGAAACCCCAGACACACAAATATCTCGCGAGAGTGATCATTTTATCCCAAACCATGGTTTTTCACTAATCCCAGCCAAGCGTTTTCTGTCCTTAAATTTAAACATATCTTAACCACAGCGTTGTCACAGTTCAAAATATAATTTACTTGCACAACGAGCACGACGAACAAAAACATACAAATCTCGCGATAGTTTTGAAAATAAAGGATTTCTACGTAAACAAGAGTGTCTTTCATAAATGTATTATGTCTTATTTATCATTACTAAATATACATGAATTGCTATGTCGCTCAATTGCACAAACAGACGAGTACAAGTTCGATGAAAACTCAACTGTAATCTGAAGCCTTTTTTTTTTTTTTTTTTTTTTGCATTTAAAGTGTTTTTTATCCGAGGATTTTATGAATAAAGTCAAATTCAATAACAGCACCTTAAAACAGATGCTTAACAGGGTCTGAAAAAACTCTCATGATTAACCTGGTATTGGTACTCTTGATTAGACTGTATAAATAAATAAATAAATAAATAAATAAATAAATAAATAAATATTAAAAAAAAAAAAGATAAGAAAAGAAAAGAAAAAACAGTATTAAACAAATCCGGAATCCCCTTATAAAGAGCAGCATTCCAATGAATGACCGACAAATCACAGTAATAAATTTGAAGCGGTTTCATTTAAAATTTCACATTGAATATATCCTATAAAGCGCATGGAAAGGTTTAAACCGAATATTGCTTATTCTTGTGATTCCTGTAGTTCAAACAAAGACACAATCTTGCTCTACTTTATAATAGTGATATTTTAATTCATTTTGAAAATAGGACATGATAACACGAAGATGTTAGCTTTTTGATACAATTGTTTATTTTATTTTATTTTATTTTTGGGGAGTGCAAATTCAACCTACATAAAATGAAATGGATCAAACATGATAAATAACATTGCCTTATGTCCAATTCATATTAACTTCGCTAATTCATTTCACTTGTGAAGCTGCAAAATGGAAAGCAACAAATACCCAAACAATATTTAAAACATGAAATTACAGGCTAATGTTTCTCATTTTTTTAATCCAGCTCCATTTATTTATGTATGTATTTATTTATATGGTATTATTTATAATAATTAGCATGTTTATTTGAAATGGAGATAAAGATAGTATTTATTTATGTATTTTTAATTTATTATGTGTAATAACTATTATTATGTTTACTCGAAAAGCCGCATTTAACTGCGCAGAAACTGTTAGCAGTTACAATTTATTGAGGTGCATCCATCAGGTTGTACTTGAACGCATCCCTGTGTCGGTGTGAAGTTTTGGACCGTCAGGTGGCGACACTCTCATGAGGCACAGCGTCGAGTTGCAACACAATGAACTTTGGCAGGATTAACCGGAGTGCTCAGTGAATAACTGAAAGGACAAGTGAGTGTGTTGTGTCAGAAAGAGGCATAACTGGAGTTCAGGTTGGACAGGGGGAAATATTGAACCAGCCGGTCTCTTTTATAAAGACTAAAAAACCCGAGGCTGAGTTTGAGCCACCAACGAAAGGAGTTTCTTTGGAAAGTCGGGACCTCGTTTTTCTTCTTCCACCTGAGCTGCACAGCCTGCAGACAACACCTTCCTGCACAAAACCCTAACGCTCACCTCGCCGTGGGACGTTTTCTACCTTTCAGGTCTCAGTTTATCTCCATTATTAGACCATATTTCGCTCTCATAGCTACATTTCCTCGGGAGCATATGTTCTGACGTGTTTCCTCATCTCATAATCAGCTTTACCTGGGATCTCTGTTTTGGATCAGAAACGCCATTTTGACAAATCATCATTGTTTTTGTTTTGTTTGTTTGTTTTTTTTCCCATCTATTTGGAGTGTAAGCCTGAAAAATCACATCCATGTAGCCCCTCCTCTTTCTGCTGACACTGTAACGCTGACGGAGAGCCAAAACACCAGACAGCTGCGAGTCAGTCTGACACCAAGCACAGAGGAAGACAGAGGATCTCCAGAGAATACACGAGCACAAGAAGACAAGACCAAGTGCGAGAATAAGGATTAACTCACATTCTTGGACTGAGTCAAAAGGAGTGAGGAGGTTTTGCCTCTGAAGGATTTTATGCTTGTGTTTGTGAGTAAAGACTGAACACTAACAGGTTTTCTTCCCTGTAAAGTGGATCATTCCACTTTTCCTCTCTGTACTGTAGCACTATGGAAGCTTTCAGTTGTAAACAGCGGAGTGCAGTTCATGCTTTAGAGATGTATGTTTGTGTTGTTAGTTGATTGAATAGTTTATGTCAGAGTAGTAACAATGGTTGAACCAGTGGGGTTTGTGCAGGCGTGGAGAGCCCAGTTCCCTGAGTCTGATCCCCCATGCATGGACCTGAACTCAATGGGGGACATTGAACAGGAGCTGGACAAATGCAAGGCATCTATCAGGCACTTGGAAAAGGAAGTAAACAAGGAGCGATTTAGGATGATTTATCTGCAGACTCTTCTCGCAAAAGAGAGGAAGTCTTATGATGGGCAGCGATGGGGGTTTAAAAGGACGCCCCAGATGAATGATGGAGACCTGGACAGCCAGAGGTCCCACACAGATGAGGCACCAGTGGAGGAGCAGCAGCTGCGAGGGCCTGGAAAGACGGCCAGATGTAAACCACATCCTGAGGGAGAGGTGGATGGTGCATCCCCGGCAAAACAGAGGGGCGGGGTGTCACCCGTTCGCCAGGAGTCAGAGATTCCTGATTTCCCACTGGGCACAGGCTCAGTGGCGGCTCTGAGATCCAACTTTGAGCGCATCAGGAGAGTGAACTCTCACACAGCCGGAGATGGCAGAGGGTTGTCAGTGATGGGCGGCCAGGAGAAACCTTTCTATGTAAACATGGAGTACCATCATGAGCGAGGGCTGGTCAAAGTCAACGATAGGGAGGTCTCAGACAAGATCAGCACCTTAGGGTGTCAGGCCATGCAGATGGAGCGCAAGAGGTCCCTGCACTCCCTCCCAGGGAACCTGTCGGCCGCCACAGGTGACATCAACAAGGCTGTCCAGAGGGGCAGGTCCACTGATGGGAACTGTAGCTACAATGGGTCATATGATGATGTAGAGGCCAACCCACACTTCCTGAAGGACAGTGTGATCCGGTCCACTGGGGGGAAGTCCGAGCGGCAGCCAGCAGATTGCCAGCCGTACACCAGTGTGTATGTTGGCGGGATGATGGCTGACGGGGACACTCGAGTCATCCATATCAGGGACCACAGCATAGAAGAGGATGCGCACCTCACCTGGCCACGGCGCTCCTACTCTCCCGGCAGCTTCGATGATGTAGGAGGAGGCTACACGCCAGACTGCAGCTCCAACGAGAACCTGACATCCAGCGAGGAGGATTTCTCCTCGGGCCAGTCCAGCCATGTGTCTCCCAGCCCCACCACCTATCAGATGTACAGGGAGAAGAGCCGCTCACCGTCCCAGCACTCCCAGCACTCCTTTGACAGCAGCAGCCCACCCACACCCCTGTCCCAGAAGCGTCTGAAGCAGCAGGTGATGGTGTCTGAGGCCTCTATCATTGGGGTTCGTAAAACGGGCCAGATCTGGCCCAGTGATGGGGACTCCACGACGTCCAGCAGGACCTCTCATGACAACAGTCTTCAGGGAGATCTGGGTAGGTCCTCTAATAAGGCTGGGTGATATGGCTTATAAATAATATACCAATATTTTTAGGCTATTCTAAAATATACTATATATATCAATATATGCATTTTGTCTAAAATAGCACACTGTAAATCCACAAATAGTGCAGCATATGATGATATTATAGAATTCTTATATAAATTGCCTTTGATTAAAGTAGTGGTTCTCGAACCTGGAGGTTGGGACATCCAAGGGGGTCATGGGATAATTTCTGGGGGTTGCTAGGTGATTATGAGATTGTTATAGAAGTAACAAAAGTGGAAACAAAAGAAACGTAACAGCCACCTCACTGATTGTTAAAACCATAAATGGCCACAAAAATGAGAATAACCATGAACTAGCATGTTCTGAACAGACACATGCACTAACAAAAACTAACATTTGCATTTTGTAATAAAAAATAGCAAACTTAAAGTAATCAGTCCAGCATGCATGATGGGAAATCAGGGCCATATTTAAGTTTTTTCATTACATTGTCTTAGAATAGATGTTATTGAATGTGTTTGAGAGGGTTCTGATTAGACACACAGATCAAAAACTATTTTTCATTTTGGCGCTTTTGTGACACAGTATTGCGCTTGACCAAGCAGCTGTAGCCAGTTATGCTAGCTTCACGTTAGCAGCAACTTTGAAACACAACAGAGCCCCGATCTCAGTCAGGATGGATTGTTTTGTGGGGGAGTCATGAACACCAATGTGATTATTTTCGTGACTTGAAAAGACTGACAGTCACTGTATTAAACTCTCCAACAATAGGGTTAGGCTATATGGAATACTGAAATTGAATAAACTGAATATCATAATATTTTCAACCAAATACCTTTATATTGGTATTGCCACAGTATTGTAGGGATGACTATTGGTGCTTTCATAAAATATTAATTGCTTGATAAATAACCATCAGTAATTTGGATATAATGATTAAGTGGATAGCTTCTGAAAACCACATAACTTTGTTGTAATGCAGCCTTTAAAACCAGGAAAGGACAACACTTCTGCCATATCACAATATAACAATATCAAAAATCCTAGACATACCATACTATTAATATAATGCCAGTATACTGTATTTTCCGGCCCTACCTCAAGACACACTACACAGCACAGATGTTCCTGAAGGCTTTCATTTTTGGGATCAAAAACAGAAAATTATTCTAATGGGTAGAGATCAAGCAGTAAAAGGCACATTAAAGGCACTCTCTAATCACTGTCTGAAAGATATCCGTGTGTGCTTGCCCTGGCTGGCCTTCATCCAGAAGTCACTGATGAGTAAAATGCACTTGCAATCTTTTTAATGAAGTCATATTTTTTGACCCCATTCACCAAATCCATCTTAAAATGTTTTTTGGAGTTAGGATTATAGTGTTAAGTGCATCACTATATTTTTAACACATTTCGTGTTGTGTTTTTGTCATCTTCGTGGGTTTCAGATGGTTCACTTCAGTGGATCTGAGCTATTATGATCGAAGTGGCCTACAAAAAAAAGAGGCCAGGTTTGATAGAATCCCTCTTCTCGTCCTGTTAATGAGAGTTTTATTTTATCTCTGCGCAGCCTTTATCCATATTGAGTGTGTCAGGACTGTTAACCCATTCCAGTTAAGCATGATTAGCCTTTCCACAAGAGAGATGAAACAGGTTTTCATCCTGAGAATAGTCAGGTAAATAGTGAATCTGCCATGAAGGGGTTGTGACTGGGGAGATGGACTTTACATACACTGATTCTTAACAATCACGCAGTGGTTTTGCGGTTCTTTCAGGAGTGTTTTCGTCCCTCTTTGTAAGCAGGCCTGCCCTCTCTTTTTTCGCCCCCTTCTGCTCTTTGCCCGCTGAGTGCTGCAGCACTCTCCCATAGATGCTCTGACTGAGACAGTGGCTGCCCCGAGGCTTCCCAGTCGCTCGGCCCCGTCCACCCTGAGTGTTTTCGTGTCAGCACACATCAGTGTTGTTGTCCTTGGTGCCGAGTAATTAACTTAAAGGGGTTTGTCTAGCGTGATAAATTTAGGGAGGCTCTTTGTTACGGGAGGCGGGTAGGGAAAAAGCCCTGACAACTCACTCAAAAAAGAGGATCGAGGGGCTTAAAGTGTGTCATGTGGCTTCCAATCAAAGCACTTGCCATCAGTGTTTCCTGTTGTTATGTGTGAACACAATAGGAGAATCACTCATTGAGCACGAGTATTGACATGTTAACAATATAACAATGTTAAGTGGGATAAGGAGAGTGGTCTGGGTAACTTGGTAATGCCAAGGACAGAAGGAGAGGCGGGAGAGAGTGTTCCTCTACCAGAACGTTTGTCAAAGTGCATGACACACGAGGACACATGTATATTGTTGCTGGTCGAGGCCAAAGAGGGATTGGGATGCAGAGCAAGTATTAGGATTGGGGCTGGAAAATTGTTTGCCTCTACCCTCTCAAAAAAGTGTTATCCACTGTGGGTCAGATTAAGCAGATGAGCAGAATAGTGTGTTGTTATATAAGGTGATCCTGTCCAAAGCTCTTTGACACAAAGCATGTTGCGAACAAGCAGATAGCCTGTGATATAATCAGCATGAAGTGTAAGCTAGCACGCTGCTCCGATGACTAAAATGTCCAAATCCATTCAACCGGGGTCATTCCGCTGTGCCATTTGTCATGTGCTGTTTTTTGTTCTTCTTTTTATGGTTGAGTAAAACAGTTAACAGCTAAAACACAGAAAGCTTTTCCAAAGAATGAATACAGGAACTAATGCAGAATGAGGAAAACATGTTTTCACCTGAATGATTTTAAAGCAACACTCCAATTACTTAATATTGCACTTCGACAAAGTTGCTGGACTTGCAGTAGACAGATCAGAAACAGAATGCAGAGGCCGAGATATCCTAAGTTTTAGTCCAAAAGCACTGAATTCAACATTTTCCATAATGCAGCCAATATCTGTCCTCTTTGTCTGGTGAATACTTGGGCTTTCTCAAGCTCCGTGCCCTCAGTTTGAAGCGCAGGCTCATGATCTGATAAGTGTGTGGTTTACAACCCTGATAACATCACTATGACACCATCAGGGGTGATATGCTGCGTTCAAATGGAACTTATGAGCTTGTGGTTATGACACGGTAAGCCATGTGTGTGATATGCTTGGTGTTCAAATGTTTAAGAGAGAGGGCACCACTGTTAGGCAACATGGACGCCAAAACTGTCAGCGTCTAAAAGCCACCGATGCTAACCATTTAGCAAGCCAAAGAGCAGGTAACATAATGCAGAAAAGTCATAATGAAAAGATGAGGCCATTAGGAATATCAACCTTTTCCTCAGATATAAAATTAATAAGACAACTAAAATCACAATGTGTTAACCTCTCGTCAACTGAAAAAAAACTTCCATGGCCTCCGCCATTTCTGAAAACATTAGCAAACATGTCACAACTCATGAACTCGGAGCGTAGCAAAAGTTTCCACTTCAGAGGCCCATAAGAGTTGGCCATTTATATAGACTCTTCTCGTGGGTCTTCTCAAGGTCTTAACACCCAAGGTAGGACCAAGTCATTGTTGTGCTAGTCACAAGTAAGTCGCAAGTCTTTGCACTCAAGTCCTAAGTCAAGACAGGCAAGTCCTGAGTCAGGTCCTAAGTCCTAAACTTTGAGTTTCAAGCCCTAAACAAGTCATAATGTAACAGTGAGTTTTCAGCCTCATTGATTTACAGTTATTTTGCTGTTAAGCTAACATTAGCTAAGCATTACTTTGCTAACTATGTTAAAATTTGTTTTTACTTTACTTTACTTTTTTTCCCCAAATGTTTAACAAACCTAGTTGTTGTTGCATCTCCAACTGTAATCTTTGACCCGCATGTTTTGCAAACTGCATTTCTTTTTTTTGTTGGCCACCTTGTAGTGTTTGTAGGTTAGCAAAATTATCTTTGGTATCGTTTGTTTCCAACTGTGGCTCAATAACAAAACATTAGTTCATCATGGTTCTCTCCTGCAACTTGGCTGGATACAGTCAGATTAGTTCAGACACAGTGAATCTGGGGATATTGGGAATTTATGTGTCAACTTGCAGGGAATGAATAGCCATCATTAGTTGACTCAGGAAATTAAGGTGAATGAATTGATTTATTGCAAACTTTTTAAATAAAATACTTTTTAATCTTTGGGTTTGAAGGAAAGTATCAGTTATTTTCAAGTCAAAAGGTCGAGTCTTTTTTGAATTTGTGAAGTCAAATTTTTGACTTCAGTCTGAATCATGTGACTTGAGTCCACACCTCTGGTCAACACAAGCCCAACTGAAGGCAGCAGTTCTCTCAGACTTGACAGATTTCCTCAAGAGCCACAGAAGACATTACATATGTGGCCAAAAATAGTAAACTCAGGCTCCACTTATTAGTTTTTTTTTTTGTTTTTGTTTTTTTAAGTTTCAACTCCATCTGTAGAAATTTTGGTTGACATCATAGTGGAAGCTCTTGAAAAAGCTAATAACTGGATTATGAGTGCATGTTTGTTTATTTCTGTGGTGAAGAATGAACTATCACACTCATTACACAGCTGCTTTCACAGGCTGAGTAGCCCATCCCGTGACCAGTAACCTGACCTTTCAAGTGTAAAATCTGTGGATTTCCCCTGGCCGGACACCTTGTGTTGAAAGCCACCACGCTGCAGAGCCTGAGGTGCAGCCTTTGTCCAGAGGAGACTTGTTGCTGACATAATGGCACAGCTGCCTCGTGGACCTTGCTTTGTGGATTAGCAGCAGTCTGGATTTGTTTCTGATGTTGTAATAACATTACTGTGCACGTTGCTGGATTAGGCCTCGGGCTGGGAGCCGGTTTGAGGCAAGTTTTTGCAATAAACTTCTCTTTGTTGTGGTTAGTGACTTTCAGGGAGCAGTTGGAAAGTTTTTTTCTGATGTATTTATCATAAAGCAATGTGGCGGCATTCCCTCACATCTTTTAAATCGGCCCAATAAAGCTAACTTAATTTGTGCTACACTTAGCTGAGCATTGTGTAGCTGTGGGCTGTACAGTCAGTGGTTACAGCTAAATTAGGATTTCTGGACTGTTAGATTTGGTGTGTATGTTTATGTTCTGCACCCTGTCATGGAATATGTGAACGCTGCAGCAGACAGAGAATTGACGTGGTCCCTGCTGCCGTTGTGTGAGTGTTTTAGTGTCTGGCATGGTGGCAGTTTGTCTCTGCCTGGGAAAAATGACTGACTTACCGTTAAAAGGACCTACTCTCTGACACAAACAAACGTGCGCTTGTCCTGACGCTACCCAGCCATATCGCTGTGTGAAATGGCCAGTCTAAAATCGACACATCTCAAGGGACTTCTTTTCTATGAATAGAAGAATAAGTGTTGTCTCCTGGTTTCTGGTTATCTAGGCCATTTGTCAAGCCTAGCTGTGAAGTGCTGCTGATTAGCTGTGGGCCTTTAAGGAGGCCAACTCTCTGATGGGTCTATTTTGCCATAATTAATTATCATCATGACACTGACATTCCTGTGGCCACAGCTTTCTGCTGTGGCTGAGGAGGTCTGAGTGTGGAGACTGTCTCATGGTTAATGTATTACAGTCAGAGGGTAAAGAAGAAGAGGTCGGCCAAGAGGGAAATAATAAATCTTACCATAATTAGAGACTGACTGGTACTGGATATTTGGGGCCAATACCAATATTAGAGAGTAAAAAAATCCATCATCAATATATTAGCTGATGTTCTTTATAGAGCATATAATATATAACATATAAAATATATGAAAAAATGCTTTTTTTTGCAATGATCCCTCAAAAGTGAGGGACACACACAATAAATATATGTAATGGAGGATATTTTACAGTTTAACAGTCAACATTAAGGTCCAATATTATATCAGGGCACTGAAAGAATAAACATTAAAAATAACAATAAATAAAAAAACAAATAACAAATAAAAACAATGAATTAAATATTATGTTCTGTTATAAAAAGTTTTTGTATGGGTGCATACAAAACGAAAATTAACGAAAAAGAATAATCAACTCATGATACCGTGCACAAACTCATAATCAAATCAAAATGTCCTGTCCATATCCATGTAACCTACTTATTCCTTCATCGACATGATCACATAAAAACCTAAATAATATCATAAACAATGACAAACACCAATTTTTAAACCATCACACACATACACAATATACCTCTACATTCATCCATGGCTCCTACAGTAAATTTCAACAAGATTTTAGTTTTTACTGCAAATGTACATCAGTTTCAAATATCAGCTATCACTCTCCTTGATAACTAAGTATCAGTATCACTGCTGAAAAACCTTATTGGTCAGTCCGTATTATAATCCATCTGCAAAAATCAGGAGATTCTTTTCTGACGTGAGCGTGCCCCGAGCCTCAAGATATGGCACAGTGTCTGTAGGTAGACAGGTCTGTCTGGGATGGCCACTGTGACATTAATAGAAAGTGTCTGTCTGAAAGGTGATGAAGTCTGTCTGGATGTCTTGGCCTCAGCACAGAGGTTGGTACTACTTGCTGCCTCAGCAGGAGTCACACCGGTGCAGGTTCACACTCCCGGTTAATTGCAGACTCATGAATATTTGAGGTCCCCGAAGGAAGCCCAGACAAGCCTATCATTGTACCTGGATATCAACATCTGAGGTTTAGTGGTCAAGGAAGCTAAAGAATTCAGCCTCACCCTTTCCTAGAGTAAATGTCGGCCTACAGGAGGAAGTGCTGGCAGCCCTCGAGGGCGGCCGAGTTTGCCTTTGCGTGTGTGTATGTGTGTGTAAGTAAGACACCTGTTCTTCTGTGCAGTGTACTGGGTAAAGTGGTCAGAAGCTGGCAGCCCATCAGTACACCAGGCCAGGCATCGCCAGCTGCTCTCGCAGTAAAAGCCATGAATAGTCTTTTTGTTCCTCCCTATCAAAACTGAACAAAAACACTTGTTTAGAAAGTATGCAAGACCGATCACACTACAGCGTCCTATCAGCCCCTCTATTCACATCCTAACATACACGTTTCCATAGATAAACTTTAATAGAAAAAGAATCTTTGGCATGTTTATGAGCCTGAGGGCCTCCCCCGGCTCAGTGATCCTCCCTCGTGCTCGGCCTCAGCCCCTCCGGTCCTGCAGTCTCAGCTCCCCTCCCTGGTCCCACTCAAAGGGCTCTCTGTGCTGCTGGCTGGCAGGCCAAGTGTTTATGGAATGTCTCAGCTGCTTGTGGGGTGTGGGGGGAAACGGCTAATGAAATGTTAAGTGTTGTATGAGTTCACCTCTCTCGCTACAGGCCGACCCGTGGAGCTTGTTGTGTCACCGGTCCGAGTTTGTTTTAGACAAAATGTTCTCTCGCAAAGTGAGCCAGGGAAGTGTGAGTGTATGAGGAAAGTAAATGCTTAAACAACAGGTGAATCTGAACTCTAAATTCCTGTATTTGCCTGTATTCAACCATTTAAAGGGATGGTTTGGATTATTTGAAGAAGGGCTGTGTGAGGTATGGAAGCAGAAGTAATGTACTGCTGTGGTCGGGGTCAACAGCAAAACATATTTTAGCCACTTCAATTTTAGATTAAGTGTACACTATATTTAGAATATTTTCATGGTTTTACCTCGCCATGAGACTTTCCAAAGCAACCATTTGCATTAGCAAAAACAATCATTTTACCTCAAAGAACACTAGAGTTTCTGGTCTACTGCTGCGTCTATCTATTTGTTTCCTTATCATTGTGTGACTTTCTGTGTTCTGCAAGGTAAAATTGCTGATTTTGTCAATCGAGTCTACTTGAGCGAGATAGACTGATATTAAACTTATATAACAGCACCTTCCTGTCAGAAAAAGCTCTCTGATAACAAGGTAAAGCTGTGAAAACATGCTAAATATAGCATACACCACACTGATAATGATTTTTTTCAGGTGGTATCACACACCGGTACTCCTGCTCCTTCTTAGGTTGGAGTGATGTGTTAAAAATTGCCAACTGACAATTGTCAGCCAATCCATCAGAGATTGGCAATATCTTCTTCCCCGCTTCCACCGCCTTCTGCCAGCAGCTGTCAGTCTGCACACCATTACATTAGCAAAATGAAATGACAAATATCGTCCCAGAACTTGGCTAAAAAAGAAGTGCTACTGCTGTGCTGATCACCATTTACTGTAGTTAATACACTGACTATCAATATAATTATATCATACAATCCCACTTCAAAAAATCTGAACTTTCCCCTTAAAGGGGGCAGTCCAGTGATTTAATATTCCATTATTCCTCCTATTATTACAGTTTCACAAAGTTAGGTTACTTCAGCAAGACAGATTAAATGAAAGAATAGTCCAAATTGAAGCAGCAGAGGCTCAGATATCCAGACTCTCAAATTACAGGTCAGACTCCAAAATCAGGGATACTAAATTTCCTTTAATGCAGCTCAGTCATGTTTCTAAATTAGAACCTCTTCCTGGTGAACTTGCATGTTTTTTGTTCGCACTCCACACCCTCAGTTTTCTGCTATAAACTTGTAGTCTCCGAGCCCAAACTGAGATTACCCTGATTATTTTCTCAGACTTGACAAAGCTTCTCCAGTGCCACAGTACACATCACACAGCCTGACAAAAAAGGTTAACTCAGATTCCATGCCTCCAATTTGTAACACATGGTTTATGTTATAAATTCATTGTGTCAAAGCCAAGATAACCCTGATGACATAATCAGGAGTTTTCTCCAAAAGCCATAGAAGTCATCAAGTTTTGTAATTTAGCAGAATAAAGCAAATAATTTCAGAATCTCTGATTATTTGATTCATTTTACACTGAGCTTACACATCATTAACTTTAACAAGTTCAATTTTGGTGAAATCAAGGTCAGCAGTCGAAAACTTCTGGCTTTCACCAACATGCTCAGTGCAAATATGTGCTGTAAAACCTGTGTTACTAGGCAGATTATGACCGAGCCAATCACATTAAGGCACATCAGGTGAGGTCTGTTCACTAATATTTAATTCTATTCAGACATGCAAATGAATATTTGATCGTACCTTGAGGTCACTGTGATTTCTCATGTGGCTGATTACATGTCATAAGTGTGTTCATCGCCTTGGACATTAAGTGATTGTCAGCAGTTATGTTTGTGTTCATTATAAAACTAACAAAAGGCTATGTGGCTAAAGACTGGTCAGGCTCCAGTATGAGTGATAGGATTTTAAAAACAAGCGAATCAGAATAATTCTCCACTAAAATAACTAAATAGGACTAAATAGCTACTGTAAGATGTTAGACATCCTTGTATTCTCTTCTCTGTCAATAAAACTTATCTGTACATAACTAATGTGTGCATGTGCGCTATTGTCTATGTTTATTTCAACAGACTGGAACAATTATTGGGCTTTGATTCTCTCTGTTACGCAGCACATTACAAGCGGTAGTCTGACCACCCTGAGCTATTTCAACACACGCTGATTAGTAGGTGTGCTGGGCTGGGCGGCCCAGTTCTGACCTACAGTGCTCAATGAGTGGCACTAATTTTAGGCTGCCCTACAACAGATCAGAGGCGAATGCTGGTGGGCCTCTCTGCCTCCTCCGGCCTTGTGGTTTAATGGGCTTCCCGATCCAGCAGCAGACACTTCAGATGGCCCAGGATGTGATGATGATGATGATGTGTTGGCTAACATTTTCCGCCAAAAGACACACGCCAGTGTCTGCATGTGCAATAACAAATGCCCCAGTTATAGTACAAGGTTAAAGGGGCACTCTGCCAATTTTACATGTTAAAGTCAATTTACTACACAGCCTGTGAAAACATTTGTTTAATGTCTACTCTGAGTAATTTTGGATTGGGTGGGGGTTGTGCATTTTTGCCATGCTATCAGTGTGGCTCCAGGGTTCGTATTATCAGTGTTTTGTTTGGTCAGATCATCTACCGCTTTGGTCCAGACTGAAATATCTCAACAACTATGGCATGGATTGTGTTGATTTTGTTCAGAAATTCATGATTTCCAGTGGATGAAGCCTACTGACTTTGGCAATCAGGTCAAATTTTTAATTTGTCTGGCACATCGGTTTATGACCAAATACTTGCAAATCAGATGACCTTCTCATCATCCTCAGCTGTGCTTATGTGTATTGCAAATTTACAAATTTTAGAAAGCTAACATGCTAAACTAAGATGGTGAGCGTGGTATACATACCATGTTTACTGTGCCCTTTAAAGAAATAGGCACTTATCAGCCAGGGAGGGACTGACAAAATATGTTCGCTTGAAATTCACCATGACGCTACCAGAAAGCATTGCATACCTGTTTATAGACAGTGAATAGGAAGCAAGGAATTTTTGGATCCTCTGGACAAGTACCTTCAGCCTCTATTGCACTGATTTTGACTGATTTTCTTTCTCGTAATCTGTCTCTTGCAAGTTATCATATGTTGCTGGAGCAGAGTTTTCTCTGAGTTTGTCCAACATATAACATTGTGGTGATCATGTTGTGATGACAGGATCTGAGTGCCATTGTGCAGATCAGTGACAGACAGAGAGAGAGAGAGCCCCTTCTCAGTAGTGTTTGGATTCAAGTAGACTCTTTGTAATCTGTGGACGATAATGTCACCTAAGAGTCATTGTGAAGTGCGTTACAGATAAATCTATCAAGATTTTTCCACTTGCCATGAGGTGAGGAAAATTACAAGGGCCTCAGGCCGGGTCACCACGTCCAGTGTCTGAACATCCATCACCCTTCAACTTGTTCCCCTCTGTTTGCTCCCTGCCTCCACTGTTTCCCCAGTGACCGCACAGTCCGGAGGAGAATCCATTTACTGGAGCCATAAAGTGGTGCTAAGCTTTTCACAACATCTCACATTGGCATCTTCTGTTGCCTTTCTCGAAAGGTGCAACTTTGCTCTCCAGATCTATACAGCCATTAGAGAGGTGACAGAAAGGCTGTCCTTCATTGTAGTTTTTTTTATACTCTCTAAATTATTGATACTTAAATCTAATTTCTGGGCTGGATCGTTCGGGAGCTTGTGATCTAAAATCTGTCCATCAGCTGACTGATCTTTGTGCAGATGGTCAATATGTTCACAGTGGGGAGTAATAAGTGGGTTCTGATTTCCTCTCTTTGTCAGATTACAAGCAGGAGTCTGCCCCCCTTGAGCTATTTAAACACACTGATTGTGATCAGTCGATGCGCCGTGCTGGGCAGCACTGGGCCTTTTCCCAGCGGTGGAATGGGGAATTATGGATGCTACTATTCTAGTTCCAACTCTTTCTGGGATGAATCGATAAACCTCTTTGCTCTTTGATTTGTATTTTTGGGAACTGCTGTCTGAACTCTTCCCATCAGCAGAATAGAACTGATATTTTATTTGTGGTCCCTTTGACCGATAAGTTAAACGGAGGTCCAGATAGGCTGAGTTGGATCCAAAGCCTGTTTCTCTGTTTGTAACTGCTCACTTTTGGTTGTTTCCAAAACCAATACACTCTTAGAAATAAAAGGGCTAACTAGAACCATAAAGGGTTCTTCGGCTTGTCCCCATAGGACCGTCCTTTGTTTCAGAGGGTTATACATAGAACCCAACATAAAGGGTTATACCTAGAACCATCTGTGAAAGGTTTCATCTGAAACCCTCAATGAACTATCAAGAACCTTTACACCTCCTAAGGGGGATAACAAGACCCAACACAGAACCCTTTTGTACTGTGGTACAAAGAATGCTTGACAAAAGAGGATTTCAACAATCTTCAGTCCAAGGGTTCTTTAGATGAAAATGGTTCTCAATGGAACCCATTGTCTTACAAAGAACCCTTGAAGCCTTTCTTCTTTAGAAGCAAATGGTTCTGGGTGGAACCTCAGCCCTTGAGGAAGAGCCCTTTTGGAACCATTATTTCTAAGAGCATAGTAAACTCATCTTTCAGCATATTTGAATGTCCTGCTGGGAAGTGGAAAGTATTTCATGTCCGTGCCACGTGATGTTGGCAGTGTCATTTGGAAACCAAACTGTGTTACCATAAAAACAGAAATATTCATCAGAGCGTCCCAGGGGAAAGTGCCTTCTTCTGTTAATACTGTGTGTTGGTGTGGTCTCGTGAAATGAAACCACACGATTATTTCTGTGATAGTGAATCTCTGATGCTGTGACAGCGTCTCAGCCGCACATCTGTCACTCCCTCTCTGCCTGTTTATCGTAGTTCATCTCTATGGATTAGGATTAGGGCTTTGGATGTGTCTTTGCTTTGTCATCAATAGGACATCCAACATGTCTCCTGCACCATACTGTTGTGTTTGTCTTCTGAACATCATGGCTCTTGTTTGCATGCTGGAGGAAGGAAAAGTGTTTCATGATGACTGATTATTCTCCAGAAGCGGACTGGAGAGTGAGGAACCAGTTGTTTGGCCGAGTCCTTATATATCCTTGAGGTCTATTTTTAGTCGGTGTGTTCAGTGCGGTAGTGTGGGAAAGCAAAGGCACCATTTTTTGTGTATTAAAAGGTGGTTCAAACAAAAATCTTGCTTTTTTTTGATGATTTGCAGTAATCTGACATCCACAAGACCACGGCTCGTGCAAACACGGTCAAATGAAATTCTTGAAAAACACAGAATTACAGAGTTCGGAGACAGTCCAAATCAAAATCAGCTTCTCTCTGATCCACAGCTCACAACCACAGCTGCTGGGCTCAGCAATCTTATGTAATGTCATTAGAATGTATTTATTACAGCTCTATTGCACAGTTGAAACCATTTTAAGCTGCTGCAAGCTGGGTGGGTACGGGACAGGGAGGACGACAAACTGTAAAACTGCCAGGATTGCTTTGCCACCCTCCATCTTACTGTGTGGTATTTGTGTTACAGACTGTATTCAGTTACTGCAGATTGGAAACAAGAAAATAACAGTTTCTTTACTGTCATCTCTGATGTCTCACTCTTCTGACAGAATAAGGGATCTAACTGAGGACAGACTATATAATGGAGCGAGACACATCAGCAGGGATAAGAATATTGGCAGAATCTAGCTTATCAAAATGTACTGAACTTCTGTATCAGTGTATATGTTGATCAGCAAGTACAGATGCAGTACAGATGTTCCAATTATATGATTAAAAAAGAAATTCTGATTGAAATTCAATCTGTTTACAAAGCTGTAGCTTTATTACTGAGGTCATGTCCTCACTAATATCTAAAGGGATTTAATGACATGAGCGGGAGTTTACACTCTGTGACTACCAGCATGTGACACATGTTGGGTTTTTAAGGCTCATATCTGTTTGTTTTAGACAGTAGATCTTCAAATTTGACTGTTCTAAGGAAAAAAAGGACTTTTAATTATTCCCCACTAGAAGATGTTGGGAGATCAGATTTACAGAAAATGTAATTTAACAGTTCAGTTCATACCAAAAAATTTTTTCTGTGTGTGATTTTTTTTTAATACTCCAGAAATTTTTGCTCTCTAACATGCTGGATGTGGCCCTCTTATGTTGGCATAAATAATGGTTAAAAGTAATGTTGTTCTGATACCAAAAGCAGTATAAGAAATGCCTCCGATACAGCGTGAGTATGTGAGTCTAAGCACCAATCTGATATCACGTAATTTATTAGCACTAAAATGGGAACCTGCTACTTTCCAGCAGTGTCAAGTGTGCTAAATAAACTTGAACTGGAGCCAGGCAAGACAACAATAATAGCAACCAGACCACATAATACTAATACTACTGCTATTACTACTACTACTATTAATAATAATAGTTGTTAGTAAAAGCTTTGCCGTAGCTTGCATCTGATAGATGGAAACAAAACCAGTTCATCAAAGATTGATTAGCATATGTCAATGATGACAGGTCATTTTATCAAAATTACCACGCAAAATTTCATATTTGTTATAAGTATAGTGCAGATTTTAAAAGTATTTATGGGTGGAGTTGATATGATTGAGTCTAACTTTTCATACCTCAACTTTATTAAATATTTTGTTAGTATTTGTGATATTCTATTTAGTTATTATTTGACACAAATTCCCAGATGGGCACATATTTCAAAACTCCATCATTACCAAAGGCTAGGGATTGTTACTAAACAGGTTTCTTTTTGTTATGTGATGTTAAAAAAAAGAAGAGTAATATGGGTTGATGTCTGATCTTTTAAATTCTGAATAATGTATAATCGTACAAAAACTCATTCTAACAACTATGCACGACTTTTGCAGGTAGTTTGAGGTTTTAAAAGAGCTTTCTCTGCTTTGTTTTGTTTGTTCAGCCCTTTTTTTTCAGCTGTTTCACAATCAGGACAAACAAAGCATGTGAGAACAGGTTGCACAGAAACAAGTTTGTTGGAGAAAAAAAACAAGCAAAGAGAACTGGATGTGAAGGAATATAGAGTCAAATTTTGAGATAATTTATTTGAAACTAAAAATCTTTTTCCTTATATGCCTCTGTAAAGTCTTTAATTGCAAAGGGCATCTCAAAAATTAACAGGTATAAGAGTATTATCAGTCACAATGACCCTTAAAGGATTGTAAACAGAGGGGTTTTTGGTTGAACAACCAGTTGATTATAAATTTGCAGAATATTATGTCCTGACAGACATGAAACTTGATATAAATGTGAAATATTTTTGTAATAATAATATAATAGAATTAATTCCTGTAGATAAGCAAAAGTATACAGTGTGACAGACAATCAGTTTTCATACCACAGTATACCGTGATACTGGTATTGCTCTACAACCCTATTTGTAATGTCAACATGAAAGCCGTGACCATAGATGAATGTGGGAGTGGGATCTGTTTGTGAAAAGATGACCTTGTGCTGAGAGCCTGTTTCCGCTCTGAGGCAGATGAATTGCTGAATTTTCCGGACAGACCTGCCCGGACACTTCCTCAGTAGCGGTCCTTGTGATGTCCACTTTCTCGCCCTCGACCACAGCCAAAATGAGGCCCGTGTATTTAAAAGAAGGTTCCCGTAAAAGACACAAACGGCTCAGTGTTTCAGACTTTCGTACACATTTTTAAATCCCCCTCTTTACTTATTCTGGTTTGTAGTGTTTTTCCAGGCTCTGAATGTTTCTTTTTCCCCTGGAAGGAGATAGTTTTGTGGCTATGAGGCTGCTGCCTGAGAGAGGATGTGTTATTCATCCAGTGCTGGGGTTGATGTATAATCTCACTGGAACACAGAGTGGCCTTTCACATGGACTTCCCCTGCGCTCTGTAGCTGTTTGGCCTGCGGTAGTCTCTTCTTCCTCGAGCAGTCAATACAGCTCTCTGCCTCTCTGCTGGGCCGAGCGTGTTTGTTTGAGTCCTTTGTCACGGCCTCAGTGGATGTCATCCTGTCAGTCCTCCTGTCTTCCAGACCTCTCCAGGGTGACTCGGCTTTATCCTCCCCCAGTATCCGGAATCCTCTCTTTCCTGTTTTCAAACCGCGGTGAACCAGTTTTGCAGCCTCTTGTTAAAATACCCCTCGTTGCTAAACGTGTCGGCCTTATATTTTATCGCTGTTGTACGAGGTCGTCATTCTGCATCTGCCAGCCGCCACTTCCTTGACGACGATAATGATGATAATAATGATGATAAGTGTTGGTGAGTCAGGGGTGGCTGACAGTAATTACAGGATACAGAGCCTGTTGATCCTCATCTTCAGCGTGTCCTGAAAACTGAAATCACAGGGATGACAAGCACATATCTCAGACTTGTCACACTTCTTTCTGGCACATTCTCACCATCAGCACGCTGTAAAACCTGTGGGGTTCTAGTCTAAGAATTGTTTTTTTTTTTTTTCTCCCGATTTCCCTGAATTTCTGGAGGAACTGTTCTGTTCTGAACTCTTCCACCTCTTTGATTAGTGGACTCACAAAGTGAATATTATACCAGGTTACAGCAGCTCCTCTCAGATTCTCTCTGATCCTAAAAACACTCAGCTGTACAACAAGGCTGGCATGACCAGAGCACGTGTGGTGCCTCTGCAGTTTCCCAGGCTTATCCACTTGCCTGGCACGAGCCCTCTGTGGCTGGCACAGGCTGAGTGGTAGATTTGTGTAGGTCACAGGTTTATGAAGGTTAAAAGAGGATTTGATATAAAGACAAATGGCAGTAAAAGACGACACGCTGCTTAGTGTTTATGCAGTACTGACAATACTGATGTACCAGTCTCTGTTAGACCTGTATATCCTTTTTCAGTCTGAGAAACTTTTCCTTTCTGGACTTTTTCATTTTTAGGTTCACTGTACAGGGGATGGCCAAAACAATAACCACTACTTATATTATAATGCAAATTAGTCATGGATGAATTAACTAGAGGTGTGATTAGACCGATGCTTAAGCACTGAGTACTGATCTTTAATTATATAAATTATTAATATTGTAAATGCAAGTTAAACTTTTTGGTACTAAAGGGTTTTTTTCAGTTTTCTTCTGCTGAGGTCAGCAGAAGTCACAGTCAGCAGGATTGGTTGGTTGGGTGACAGTCACTGGACAATATATTGATGTCATATTGATATCGTGATAGGAGAATAGATATTGTCTTCTTTGGATGCAGTTATATCGTGATTTAACAAAAGTATAATTTTCTTAACTTAGCACACTAGCTGTTCTATTGTTTGCCTTTACCCACTTAGTTATTATATACTATTATTCATCAAAAATCTCATTGTGTTAATATTTCATTTTTATATTTTTAAGCACCGATTGTCATCCGTACAATATTATTGCAATATCAATAAATATCAATATTTAGGTATTTGGTCAAAAATATAATGATACTTCATTTTGTCCATATCGTACATAGTCCAGATCTAAAAAAAAAGGTTTGCCTTTGGGGGCATACAGTAATTTGCAGTTATAACAAGGTAATACATTTCAATATATCACAATAATCGCAAAAATGTTGTAAAATAGCAATAATATTGTATTGTGACTTTAGTATGGTATGGTATTATATTATGGTGCCCCTAAGATCAACATATCTGGAGACCATGGGCCAAAAATTGACTGTGGTACCACATTTACCCTCATTCTGTTTACTCTCTGTGCTGCTGTACGTATGTGTATATGAACACACTCGAGTCTATAAGAGCCTATCATGTTAAGGACCTGCAGCCTTGTAATACTGTACCTGGAGCTCCAGACACCCACCAGTACTTCAGTGTGAGAATACTATCTGCCACATTATGTTGTGGACATTTAATATAACACACATATCAGCTGAAATAATCTGTCAAATTTATTTTTTGAGCATCATTTGATTATTTTTCTTTAAAGTTAATGGAAACTCTAAGCACAACGTATGACATTTTATCAACATATACTTTATAAAGTTGTTGAGATTAATGTATTACTAAGCAGATGACTTTTTTTTTACATATCCCACAGACACAGGACAGCATTAGAACATATGTGAGGTGGTCTTTGTGTCCACCTGATCAGTTTATAGTCGCTCATTTTTAGCTTTGTTTTGGTCTCTACTCACTCCTGAGTGGCATATCTGGCTCTTTGGCTGCTAAATGCTAGCTTAGCAGCTAAAATGAGTCGCTAGTTGGTAACTTTGTCTGCTGTTCGATGCTGAACAGTGTACAGCTGCCTGCTGCAGCGGGGAACGTAGTTGATGAGAGCCGTGAGACAGAACCAGAACAGTAAAGCTGTGGAATGTAAAATCAACACAGTGAGCTAAAAGATGCTAACATGCCTCTTAGCTCAGCAGAGTCATATGATAATTCTCTGTGGATTTGTTATTACACATCATCCCTTTAACATTAGTCTTTTTTGAAGTGTGGTTTATATTACAAATGTTGATTTGTGCAGCTTTAAGGCCCTTATCATTTCAGTTGATTTTGCCCAATTGGAAATTCAGTCTTGAATCCAGTACAACAGCAACATGTACCATCTCAAAAGTTACCATAAAGTTGAACAACTTTGACACAGTGTCAACAGTCTTTATAATCTACACAGTGGCAATATGTATTGCCAGGTTATTACTATATTGTATCTCATTTTATTGTATAGGAGTTTCTGGTAGTGTGTATGTGTGTGTCCTACTTGTCTAAATCATCCCTGATAACGCTTAAGTAAACTGTGATAAGGCTGTGGCATCTTAACAACCCTCAGTTATCCCACCCACCCTACTGGCTCAGTACTAGAATACCAACAGTTTCAGTTTGCTTCATTTCCCATGAAGCTTCTCCATGTTTACTACACGTCTTAACAGTTTAATGGCATACCATGTGACTATTGTCCTTTGTTTCTCACAGAGGCTCCCTACAATGAGACCCCTCCGTCATATGGCTATGATCTGGAGCACTCAGAAGAGCACCAGCCCCGCCACGATCCTCTATCCTTCACCGGATCCCCGTCCTCCTCGCCGCGACTCCGCTCCAAGAGCCGGAGCAGCCGAGACACCCAGTCCTCGGGCTCTCTGGAGTCCACGCTGTCGGTAATGTTACTGGGTCAACTTCCACCAACGTGCCTGACGTGTTAACTGTGTCTCTCAGCTCGCAGTGCTCCTGCTGCTGTTCTCTCCTTCGTCTTCTCCTGGCTGCTCTGCTCTTGTTCCCTGGCTACTGCATTGTCCTTCACTGTCCTCTCCCCACGCACCATCCAACACTTTTTGCAGCTGTGGCTTCTCATCCTGTGATGAAAAGTTGCTATTAGTGCCTGCCATTGCTTCTTCTACTGTCTGTGTGCTGTTTTAAAAAGCAAAGGCAGAGCATCTTTAAAGCCTGCCAGTTAATTTAAGGTCAAGTTATTTTATTATTTTTAAGCTAATTAGTGCAAAGGTCAGAAACATTTTTATCGCCTCTGTCATATGCCATTCATAGTTCAACTGTTTCACTAAATGACACAAAAAATTCATATAAACCTTATTCTTCATGTTGCAAAGAGGGTATTGCTTCTTGTTATTCTACTCCTTTGTGTTGCTGGTGCATGTGCATGAAAGTGCAGGACACACCCAGATTTGCCAAAATCTGTATTTTTGTTACTTTAGACTGGAAGAAGAGTTGTTTTTGCACGAGTAAAGAAACCACTAAATCGCTTACAAAATCAGACAGGAAGTCAGTCATCTAACATGCCATGTACAGGTTGCAGATCTTTTCAACAGTTGCTTTGGTTGTTAAGTAATTACACAAATTTTTCACACTTAATATTGTAATGCCAGTCCTAGAAGGGATGCACTCAAATCCAAATACATTAATCGGGAAAGAATAAATAATGTAATAGAAACAAATATTTCCTGTATCTGAAGTTGCATCTACCTTAATCAGTCACTGATAACATGACTTATAAACCACACCCACTGCTGGTCCTCTATGTAAATACAGACAGTTTGGTTGCTAACAGATACAGGTACAAACAGTGATGTCTCTGTGTACCTCCAAGTCCAAGTGTATGAGGTACAATGTTTTTGAATGGGCTGACAAGTAACGTTTGGTGGATTGAATCCTCAGCATGCCCAAATAAATTATGCGCAAACAAACAAATAAGTCAAAATCCCTGTAAAGGGTCACTCCAGCGATTTACTCTTCCACTTCCACAAAGTTGGGAAAATTGCAAGAGAAAAGAAAATCAAAGCCACAGAGGATAGATATTTGGACTTTTAGGTCCCATAAAGGGAAAAGCATTAAAAATAGATTTCCCAGAATACATCTTGATAGCATATGCAGTCCATTGTGAGTTGGAAGTTGTTAGTTCAGACTTCCAATCTAATGCTGTGTTCCAGTCAAAGTCAGAGGGTAGAATTTCCCAGTTGTAACTTCCAGCTTCTGGCCGGGCACAAAACAAACCATGACAAATTTGTGTACACATGATTAAACTCTCAGCAGTGCAGCTTCCTCGCAGATAAATGACAGAGTCGGAAACTGTGCCCAGTTAACTAATAACATTGGCGCCATTCAAAAAAATGTGCCTTTAATTGATAGTACAGCTGAATATATGATAGGAAAGGGGGAAGAGAGAGCTGTAGCATCAGACTGGAATCGAACTGGGTCTGCTGCAGAGGACTCCAACCAGTCCACCAACTTAAGTGACATATTTTGACATTAATGTACATGTAGGATAGGTTTTACATTATTATTGTACATTTTATTTTAATTAAATACAGGTAAATATACTTTATCATTGACATTGTGCACTTCCATGGATGCTGCCATTGTTGTGTGACGTCAGACAACTGCTTCTTTCTGAAGCTGAGTGGATCATTTTGCTCCGTGTTTGCAAGTAGGAACTCCGACTTTGAGTGGTGTTCCATTACACTTTTTGCAGTAGCAGGTTGGACATTTTCAAGTTTTCAGTCATCTGGAGCGCAACATATATATGCACCAAAGTGCACCTGCTGTGGTAACTATGATCACCCGCAGCCAACTGATGTTTGTGTTGGAAGTCTCTGAACTTCACAGGCGTCTACAGCAGCTGATTTATCAGATGAGCACACTTTAAAAGAGAAGACAGGAGTGGTTGTTACAGCACATTTCACAACACAAGCACTAAATATAGTAAAATGCTGTGCCGCCATATTGCTGTGACGTCAGGTGTGTTTATCTCAGCTAACTCTGCTGATGACTGTTTCATTGCACTTTTCTGTCAGTTTGTTTTTTTTTTTTTGGTCTGAGTTCTAAGTACTGTGGATTGCAGCGTCCCTGCCTGATAAATGCTTACAACTTTGAAACTCCACACCCCCAGTTTATAACACAAGCTTTCTGTAATAAATGATGTCACTCACGACATGTAAAATCAGCGGAGTGCTCTTTAGAAAAGCACAGAAGAAGTGCCCTTCAGTCAGTCATTTAATCCCAGATGGGAGTGCTTTTCAGTATGAGGCAGGGCATTGCTGAAAAACATCATACACACTGTGGGCGAACAGATGTTAAAAAGAGCCCCAGCTCCCCTCCCCCTCTGCTCTGTCTCTGTCCTATCTGTGGTATTCTTATCCTCTGATGTCTTCAAAGCCTAAATCATGGTGGAGGGTGGAGTGAGGGTGGAGGGCTCACTCAGCATACAGCTTTTTATAAAAAAAAGAAAAATCTAGCTAATATTACAGTAGAGCTTGATACAGCCCTCCTCGATGCTCCAGTACATTTCTTTCTGACATGATAGCCTGCACCAGGATGACTGATGGCTTTGACCTGTTTGGAATAACAACTCCTGGACCAGAAACACATTTATCTTCCTTACAATGCGAGGAGAAGTCTCTGGTGTAGGCCTCTTGGAATGTAAAACTCCTACAGAGTTTAATCAGATCTGGTCTGTCCTTAATCCCACAACAGCTGTATCTGCAGCCAGGGGTTTCCAGAGGTGTGTGGGTGGGTTATTAAAGGCCAAACCCCTTTACGGTTTGCATATTATAGTGTTATGATTAGCCTTTTGTGTTGTTTGCCAATGGTTTTCTCTCCTCACCATGTTTGTATCAGGTGGAGTTGGATCAGGAGAAGGGGCTGGAGATGAGGAAGTGGGTTCTGTCAGGAATCCTGGCCAGTGAGGAGACCTACCTCAGCCACCTGGAGGCCCTACTGATAGTGCGTATAACTCACAACACACATGCACACAAAATAATTTCCTGAGTTGGTTGCAACCACTGACTGACAACACGTCTCCACTTCCTCCCACTGTGTCGGGGTATCGAGGTCCTGCCCACACAGCCTGCTGACTCAATGGCGAGCAGGACTCATCTGTCAATCATGCCATGACCCCCCCTTTTTATAGCATCAAATAGCATCTTAAAACCAAACTTACCAGAAAAAAAGCTTTAACATGTAACTACCTAAAATGACAGAAACAATCATTGAGAAAACCTGATTTGACGTGTAATGTGAACATTTTGTTTGGCTGATTTACTATCTGCTAATGTAGAGGGGGTGGAAATTATGACCTAACTGCAGCCAGCCACCAGGGGGCGATGGAAACGTTTTGGCTTTGTGGCTTTGTTCTGACGCTGTCTTCCCACTATTCAAAACTGAAGCCAAAATATCACAGATATGAGCACTGTCTTCTTGCACTGGTTACATCATTTGGAGTCACTCAGCTGTAAATCATGATGTGAAACCCCCTTTTTATAGCATCAAATAACTAATTAAAATCAAATTAATCAGAAAAATGAACACTTGACAAACATCAGTGTGATAAAAACTACCTAAAATGACAGCAACCGTCTTTTTCCTATCTATAAACATTGGTGAGGCAGGATTTATAACTTATACTGCAGCCAACCACCAGGGGGAGATCAAGATTTGGACTCACTTTTGGGGATCTGACATGTTGAAATGAAGAAAAAAAAGGTGATTACAAGTAGTTTACAACACTGCTAAAAATGTAGCAAGTATCTTAAATTTGTTTAAATGGTTGTGTGTTGTATGTATTCATTTTTAAACCAAGACTTTAATTTTTGAAAGGGCAAATAACACATTCTTCCTGTTACAGATGAAAAGTTAAATTCATAAGCTGTACACTGCATGCTTTTTTAAATTTACAGCAGCAAAACAGTATTACTTGGTCTTGTATGACCAGTATGGTACCTAGCTCTAGCTAATTTTGTTAGCATACTTCTATTAGCGTATTTATTTCAATTGTCAATTTGTGAAACTATAAAAACTAAAACTTCATCTTACAAATGAAAAATTGTTGGGTTTTATGGCTGCAGTGTGGGTCTGGTAAGACGTCACTAATGTTAGCTAACTTTTGATGGATATTTCTGTGTGAGTTACTGACATTATTTCGTCAGGTCGTAGATTCCTCTGTGCCAGTGCTGCTGTTACACTAGATTTCAGCAATTACCATTATCCCGTAATTGCCACTTGTGGTCACAGTGGCTGCTGTTCAGTGAGAGTTAGGCTTTTACTTGTTTACATGGACACTAACATTTTTCTAAGTAAAATAATCTGCTAATGGGACGAGACAGTTGTTTGCTTCTCATGCAGTTTAGCTTGTTCAGCAAATCCTAAGAAGTAAAAGTCTTTTAATCCATTTGTCCTTGGCAAAAAACTTCTCTCTACAAAGACAGTATCATTAAAAGCTTGAATTACTTATTGATCATTGTTTCATGCTGTACATTCAGTAACTATTTCCCATATGTTGACTGTTTCCCACATATTGATCATTTGATTGATTATTTATCCAGCCCATGAAGCCTCTGAGGGCTGCAGCCACAACTTCCCAACCCATGCTGACCATCCAGCAGATAGAGACCATCTTCTTCAAAGTGCCAGAGCTTCATGAGATCCACAAAGACTTTTATGACGCTCTCCTGCCTCGAGTCCAGGACTGGGGACACCAGCAGTGCGTGGGCGACCTCTTCCAGAAACTGGTATGGTGATTTTGTTATCTTCAGTGGGACGAACAAGGAAACAAAAATGTTTTCAAAGAAATTTAGTTTTGAGTCTTACCTGCTGTCATGAATAAGTGTGTCATGTTGGAATTGTTTTTATATTAACACAAATATAATCAACCATGTCTCAGGAAAATTACATAATAGTATTTGAATAATTTAGGAGAAAAACATGTCATGACAATGTTTCAAAGCTAAAGCAACAAAAACCTGTTTTTCCACTTCTTTTAGTCAGACTTGAACACAGCAGGAAATCTGTAGCCAGCAGAGCAAACAAGGAAATGAAATCAGTGGAATACAAAGTATCTGATGTGCTGATAAGAGTGAAATATTGTGAAAGCAGTTTGAGTTGTAACACTTTGAAGACTTTTAGTACCGTCTGGCAGTCCTAGACCCTCAGCTGATTTAAACCCTACTTTGGATAAGAGGACCAAGCATCAAATAACATGAAACCCCACAACATTAAATTGTATGTTGTTTTTTGATCAAACAGACCACTATTTGTCAAGTCAGTAACTTTCAGAAACTAATTATAGCACTCCTTAAATGTCAGGCCTTGATCATTAATAAGAGTTAAAAGAGGGGAGACTTTGAGGGGGGAAAGGTGGCTGTTAGTAACGTTCAGGGGCTCTTCCAGTGCACATGTGAGCAGACTGCCTGGAGTCATCTCCTGGCCAGATAAAAGCCTCCCTCCACCACATTACAGGCAGTAAAGGAGAACAAAACGCTCTAGAGGAGGTCGCTGAATAAAGAGCTACCTCAGTGTTTGCTGTTGGATGAAAAGGATGAAAAACACTCAGACATGGATTTATGTATAGACACACGTGAGCAAACACTGAGTCACACTCAAATGCATCAATACCTCTTCTAATACTGCTGTGCAAAGTCATGCTTGAGCACCAGGGGTGGAAAGTAACTAAGTCCTCAGTACACTCAAGTACGCACCTAAGTGATATTTTAATGTACTTGTGCTTTACTTTCCATCTTTTGCTTTTTACTTTTTACTTTTACTCTACTACATTTCAGAGAGAAATATTTACTTTATGAGACAGTTTTAGTTATTAGTTACTTTACAGATTAAGACTTTACATTATAAATAAAATAAAATTATAAAAATAAATAATTGTTCACCCAAAAGAAGTTTCCCCTCTAAACTTGCTTGAGGTCAAAGGAGGTAAAATTATTCAAGAATTAATAAGTATAGCAGAATTGTTGTTTCTGTTTTTCCCCACCACATAAACATCTCACAGCCCATAAAGTTTTTCTTGTAACCCTCTGGAGGGGAACCAGTTACACACTGATGAATCATCATTAACAATTTCATACATAGTATATATTTTATAATAATCTGTCAGTCACAGGGGGCAAATATTTTTACTTTAAGGACATTTGTACTAGTAATACTTCCCATAATTTTACAAGTTGGATTTTGAAGTCACGACTTTTACTTGTACCGGTATCAGTACTTTTATTTAAGTAAAGTATCGGCGGACCTCCACCTCTGCTCAGCGCAGCCTACAGTGACACTGCAAAGTACCTGGTGTAAACTAGTAAACTCTGTCTTCTTTGTTATGAAGTGAATCTAATCTGCACTCTGCTTGTGTCATGCAGGCCAGCCAGCTTGGAGTGTACCGAGCCTTTGTGGACAACTATAAGGTTGCTGTGGAGACGGCGGACAAGTGCTGCCAGGCAAACGCTCAGTTTGCAGAGATATCTGAGGTATGTAATCACGCTACGCACAGCAGGGCTGCGGCAGGCGAGTATTTGATGTTGTACAGCTGCCCGGGACAAGTGATGACAGGGCAGTTTTCAGCAGTCCTCGCAGTGTAAAGAGCCACGCAGCTCTTTACAGGGCTGCTGATGGTTTTAATTGCACTTTGGGGCAGTTGCTGTGATTTTAATGAGGGTATTTTTTTCCTCACTATTTCCCTCTGGTCTTATCTTCCTGCCAGAATCTCAAGGTCAAAAGCACAAAGGACTGCAAAGACCAGTCGGCTAAAAATTCACTGGAAAGTGAGTACTGAGTGAAATGAATGGCCAGCCTCCACATTAATCAATATTGCTATATGTAGTTGAGCTGTGACTGGGCCTGTTGAGCTGACTCTTCCTCCTCCACAGCTCTTCTCTACAAACCCGTGGACAGAGTGACGCGCAGCACGCTCGTTCTACATGTAAGTCAGTCTGCCAAACACAAATCTAGAGCAACATTCGTGTCTGCATGAAGAGACTTTAAAAGATGGAATTTGTCCAATTTTTTTCTGTTCCAGGACCTCCTGAAGCACACGCCCGCCAGCCACCCGGACTACCCACTGTTACAGGACGCCCTCCGCATCTCTCAGAACTTCCTGTCCAGTATTAATGAAGAGATCACACCACGTAGACAGTCCATGACAGTGAAGAAGGGAGAGGTCAGTGTGGAGAGCTGTACATCACCTCAGGGTTATATTGGGACTGCAGAGGGTTAAAACCCCTTTTTTTCAAATAAGTGACCTCAGGCCCACTGGAAAACTAGTTGCAAATAAAATATGTTGTTGTAGATAAATCAACGAGGGTCAATTTCCCCTCCACACTGCCAGTTGCTGCATTTTTAGGCAACTAGTTCCTGTAAGTGAGACAGAAACTGGATTTGCTAGTTTTTCAAAATTCCATCAATTCCAGTTTGGTTGAATGTAGCTCAGGTTGTTGTAGTTATTTCTCACTAAGGGCTTGTGCAGGAAAACAGGGCAAATTAAGAGTAAGTACAGCTTGTTCCTTTTGTGAAGGGCTTGTTCCCTTTGCCAGGGACAAATTCAGTGGTTTGAATGGTGTTGTGGCACAGCGACAGGGCCTTGTACCACAGTGGTGACTCCCTGTGCCGCTCCAGCTTTTATATGGTTTTATATTTGTCCAGTATACGTCACTAACTTCCACCCAGCTTTTGGTGGCCTGTTAACTCTCGGTAGGTATTCTGTAATACAGACAGCATTTATGGTCTGACCGTTTTCACAAATATTCAATATTGGAGGCAAAAAAGTCTTTTGTGAAAATGTAAGGTGTTATCCTGGCCATTCAAATGATCATTTTACAGACATTAAAACTAGAACTTTTGTCATGTTTCTTGGTTAAATGAAACTGGTTCTCAGTTGTTCCAGTCTGCTCTGTATACACGTATCACTTGCGGTGCATAGAGCACCAGGTGAAGTATTACAAAAACAATCAATCATGTAACTCGCAGAAGTGTGCAGGAGAAAAAATGCGAAAGACAAGTGACGGAGAGAGAGCGTGTCAGTATGGACAGAAATGTCAACATGGTGGCCTGGTAGCTCAGTTGGTAGAGCATTGACTGTATGTACAGAGGCTGTGAGTCCTCTGGTTCAACTCCTGCCTGTAGGGCCCTTTGCTGCACGTCATTTCCCCACTCTCTCTCCCCCTTTCCTGTCATATCTTCAGCTTTCCTATAAAAATAAATGCATAAAAAGCCCCCAGTTTCTCTGTAATTCTGTGGCATATCAGTTTAGTGTATAAACTACATTGCAGACAGATTGATCTGTGTTATCAATCAATCAAACTTTATTTATATAGCACCTTACATGCAAACAAGGGCAATACGAGGTCTTCACACAATAAAAACAATAAAACACACACACACATAAAGCAAAGACTTTGTAATGTTAAAGACTAAAATGAGAACAGCACTCATAAAAAAACTGAGGAACTGAGGAAACACTATCTTAAGTGAGGAAACACCAGAGGCAGGATTAAAAACTCAACATAGAAAACAATTTTAAATCAGTCATTAAATATATATGTGTTATATACTCATCCTGTCTTTATCTGTGGAAGCCCATTTCAGCTAATATGATGGAAAATGATTATAATGAGAAAATAATGACTTAGAATCTAAAATGATGACTTAGTATTTCAAAATATTAAGTTAGTATCTCACAAAGTGACTTAGTGTCTTAAAAAGTTGAGAAACTTTCAAATGACTTGCATACAAGTCATTATTTTGAGATACTAAGTCATGATTTTTAACCACAAAGCAATTACACTTCGGGCACACTTGATTCCCATCCCCAGTTAGCATGCTGCTAACAGTACAGTATAGTTGAGTTGAGTGTCATAGTCTTTGCAATTAATTAATAGTACTGGACAAACAATTTGACCCAATGATTGCATCAATTTGGCTAGATGTTTCTAGCTAAGAAGAGAAATAAAATTGCTCTATGTACTGTGAAGTAGAAAAGCTCTTTTCATAATCTAAGTACGGCAGGCAGCAACACGTAAGGACAGGAATTCAGTCAGTTAAGGGAAGCAGAATTACCAGTACTATTTTACATTTTAACAATACAGTTAGTGTTTGCTCTTGGCCCATGATGCACCCTTAAGTTTCAGTTTGGTCATCCGAGGGAAAAAGTTTGGCTACTCCCACCCTATGTAAACCAAAGAGATGGTGCAACTGACTGACTCTGCCATCCATGGGGCGATGCCACTAGGGAATTGGGCGACACATTATGGCGGAATAGGTGACTTAAGTTCTTGATTGATAGAACACTTTTATTATATGACTTGAGGTTTAAATTCTCACAAATGAACGTACTGTACAGCATTTTAGAACATTTTCACTTATTGATTTTCTCACTGTAACACTGAATTCCAGATCATATCTGCCCCCGTAACTTGCATCATATCTTGTGTACTGTTGACAGTAAAAAGCTCAAGGCACAAGGTGTCTGGAAGCTGCAATAAAACTGGAGTGTGAGTCAGGTTGCTGCTGACTCATCTCAGCCTGTCTGCTTTAGTTGTGAAGGAAGTGGAGCGTAGAGGAAGCTCGTGACAAAGCAGCGCAAACACTGGAGGCGAATGGCCTCTGTGCTGCAAACCAGGAAAACCTGTCGATTACCTCCACGCTCACTCCCATCCTTCCTCGCCGCAGTGTCAACTCTGCTTCCCAGAAATGACCTGCGGCACTCCTTATCAACTTCTCTGTCTGACCAGCTTTCTGCACTGGGTGTGCACCGGCTTGCCCGTGCTTCCTGACCCCCGTGTCCGCCCCCTCCTCACACCAAGCATCTCAGGCCTCTGATTCAGATGACCTGACCAAGAACTTCCTCTGTTTTTTCTGGGAACTGGCCCTGCCCACCGGGGTGGGATATTAAATCAAAGAAAGTTCTTGGGAACATTCTTCTTGATATTGTCTAGGAAGTCTGGAATCCCACAAGAAGATGGACAGATAACAAGCCAGCACATGACAATTGGCTTAAGAAAAGGACTTGTTCTTGTACATGATTGGCTCTCGACTAAATTTGCGCCCATTGTTGATGTTTTGCGCCGTAGCTGCCTGTAATTACCACGACCATTTAAACTCGTGTACATGCCTCGCTGCTCAACGTCTCATTATGGTGCATAAAAAAACAGTTTCCAGTGTCAGGAGGGTGTGAGCTCTGTGCTGTCCTGATCTGGTTTTTCCATTGGATTATTGACTATTTGTGGTCATGTTTGTGACACAAAACAATAAGCGGATGTCACCCTGCCACCTCGTTTTGAAACCAGGACAGTCCTGGACATGTTTGAAGGCCCGTAACCAGCCGGCGCTGCACTGGAGCGTGCAGAAAACAGAGTAGGAAAACCATGCCGCAGTGATTTCCTTGTTTTTGTTGGACTGCGGTTGGTGTGGGATCTCACATGTCTCACATGGGCAGTGTCACTGTAAACAGCCTCAGCAGAGGTCAAAAGGCAGGGGGGAATTTAGATGCACGCCGCTGCAGGAAGAGCTCATGTCATCTCATGCGACTCCAACCTCAGGCTGGATGGACCGGCCAAGATTAGAGCTCGACAAAGCTCTAAAGTTAGGATTCACTGTCAAAACAAGAAACATGACTTTCTCTTTATGCTATGTACTAATTGTCATAGTGTGCTGTTTTAGCAGTTAGAGAGATTTACTTTCTTGTTTTCTGAACTCTTTCTGGAGCGTCTCACCACCAGTCAGACCTCTTTTTTCAGCTGTGAGCAGCCCTTTCATTCCTTTTGTGCATTGCATTGTGTCAACAGTGTACCATATTTATTATCCATAAAGTCTGGTTTGAGTACACTTAATTTTGTCAGTTTTATCTAGATGTGGTCAGACAATGCAGCTGTGCTAGTGTTTCTGTTAGGCTGCAAAATGACAATGACTGCATTTACATGCACAAAGTTTTTGCCTTTATTCTAAAAAAAAGGACAATGTTCCTACGAAACTGTTCGCGTGACTAATGAAAATGAATATTCTGTTAGTTAATACTAATGAAATATTAAGGTTATTGGGGTTGTATTTGAGATAAATGAGAGTTTTATGCTACAAGTGTAATGATGTAATTTGTGTTTCCCGTTGGCAGAACCGTCAGCTGCTGAGGGATCGCTTCATGGTGGAGCTGGTCGAAGGTTCCAGGAAACTCCGTCACGTCTTCCTCTTCACCGACCTGCTGCTCTGCACCAAGCTGAAGAAACAGGCCGCGGGGTGAGTCTGGGTCGGCGTCCAGCCCGAGGTTAGAGACGCAGGAAGATCCGCCGGTTCAGATCCCTGTCGGGGGACGAGAGTCACTCCGCCCAGAGAGACATTAAACTCGTAAATTATGCCTTGCTGAAAATAGAACTCTTTGATTGTGACCAACTAGTGGTCGCAGTGGGAGACAAAAGTTGTAATTCCTTCATCACTTTCTTGAATATGTTTGTAAGCTTGTGGCTTGTTTGTTTCACACAGCCAGCAAACCATTTTGGTGAAAAAGCAGGACAACATGATTATTACTGAGCGAAGAAAATTGTGACGTTTAAAAAATGGTGGCATTATACACACATCTTGTCCCCCAACAGGAAAGGGCAGCAGTATGACTGTAAGTGGTATATCCCACTGGCTGATCTGACCTTCCAGACCATCGAGGACTGCGAGTCCACCCCCATCCCGCTGGTCCAGGACGAGGAGATTGACGCCATGAAGATCAAAATATCTCAGATCAAGAACGAGATCCAAAGAGAAAAGGTGAAGATAAACACACTCAAACTTCACAAACACACAGTACAAAGAAAAAACGACAGAATTCAACGTACATACAGCAATTTGAAGGAATTGCACTGTTTAAATACCAAAACAATAACAGCTTTGTACCCAAGTCTAAAAACAAGCTAAAATAAAATGAGGAACTTATAAGAACAAAAGTCTAGACATCATGTGCTGTTTTACATGAACTCTTATACCGGTCATCTACAGAGAACCACCAAAGGACCTAAAGTGATCGAGCGCCTGAGGAAGAAGTTGTCAGAACAAGAGTCCCTGCTGCTTCTCATGTCACCCAACATGGCGTTTAGAGTGGCCAACAGAAATGGAAAAGTGAGTCGGGGGTCTTATGTGTAAAATTCAGTGTACTTTGATCGATGAAAGATGTTTCCTGATGATTCCCTGATGGATTTTTACATACAAAGTATTATTGGGAATACCTTGTTCCAAGCAATAGACAGTTTCTTCATTTGGTTTCTGCTGCCCCCTGCTGTTGACAAGCGTGAAATTACAACGTGAGAGTGCAATAAAACACAGTATATTATCCATTCACTTCTTTCAGGGTTTCACATTCCTCATCTCTTCAGACTACGAACGTGCCGAGTGGAGGGAGATCATCCGCGAGCAGCAGAAGAAGTGTGAGTTGTTTTGGAAGTTTCTGTAGGAGTAACGTCATCAGAACAATAGATTCTGACCACTTTATTATCATGTCCCAGGTGTCATTATTGTCCACCAATCAATAATCAAAAATAAAAATCTCAAATCAGGTAAAATTCCAAAGTTTTTATGTACTTATTGCTTGTAATAAATAAATAATACTATTGCAATTTCCATGTTCAAATAATGATAGATTTCTTATGTCCAGTCAAGTTGTGTAAAATGGGATGTGGATTTCCAAGTTTTTAGTTAAAAACAATAATAATAATACTCTGCTGTTACCTCACTGTATCCTGTGGTATATTTATTGCTCTTGATTTTGAAAGAATATTTTAGTGGGGTATACAGTAAGCAAAAGAAACAGTTATAATGTGATATATGTGTGACTTTATCTTTACGTGTGTCCTGCAGGTTTTAAAAGTTTCTCTCTGACCTCTCTGGAGCTGCAGATGCTCACTAACTCGTGTGTCAAACTCCAGACTGTTCACACGATTCCAATGACCATGAATAAGGAAGGTAAGGTTCACAATGTGATTTTAGGGTTTAATATACATTTTAATGTACCAACAGTGTTGTTTTTTTGTATTTTTTTTATCTTAATCTGCCTGATGTGAACGCTCCACTCCACAGATGATGAGTCCTCTGGTTTGTACGGCTTCCTAAATGTCATTGTCCACTCCGCATCAGGGCTGAAACAGAGCTTAAGTAAGTGGATTATCCTCCTGTTTTTGACTATAAATCATCTCACTGATAATTCGAGAGGTTACACGTGGTGTCACATCATCCAGACTCATCTGCTGCATCCCCCCTCCTCCTCCCTCTGTCAGCTGGGAGGGCAGCTGCAGGGGAACAAGTGGGATTAGCCAGGAACACTGTGTACGAGCCGACTCAAATATGTCTTTCTCAAACCGCTGCCTGCTCAATCTCTACTTTGTGATCTGTCACAAAAGTTTTCAACCGGCCAACTCCTCTTTTTTCTATTTCATAATGTATTGAGTAACTTTTGGTTTCATTTTGATTTTTCAATGAAAAATACCTGTGCTTGTGCCCACTAGACCTTTACTGCTCCCTGGAGGTGGACTCTTACGGCTACTTTGTCAACAAAGCCAAGACACGAGTGTACAGAGACTCAACAGAGCCCAACTGGAACGAGGTGAGAGTGCAGATCAGAGTGGACAAAGTGACGGAGTGAGATCCTGTCCACCTACAGTATAAACACTGGTGTTTCCCCTAGACGTTACTATAAGAAATTCAAGCATATCTAGTTTTAAAGAAAGCCATGAATGCTCAGAAAAACTGGGCTAAAATAAAAAAAAAACATTTTTGTAAGCTGAGCTGGAAACTTCAGTAAGATGCCTTTGGTTTTTTTTTTTTAAGGAGTTTGAGATCGAACTCGAGGGCTCTCAGACTCTGAGGCTGCTCTGCTATGAGAAGTGCTGCAACAAAACCAAGCAGAGCAAAGAAGATGGCGAGATCACCGACAAGATCATGGCCAAAGGACAAATAAAGGTACGGATCTGGGTCAAACGCGTTAGCTTAGCATTATGTCCTTGGGAAATACCAGATGGGTACGGGGTCACTATGTTAGTTTTGCCAATTTTAGCCTGACCAATACTAGATTTTTGATGTCTACAAACCAATATCAATATTTAAGGCTAGGATGCAGCAGCCAGCAACAATTTTAGATCATGTTACTTTAAGTTACATTGTTAAACTTCAATTTATTTTTTACTCTAAACCAAAATTAAATATAATTCTTTTGCCAAAACTTTAAAGTCTGACTTGTGACTGAATTGTGATATCTTTTAACTTATACTTTTTGAGATGGTTTAAGCAAAATAATCAAATTATTTAAGAAAGGTACAGCACAGACTCAAGCAAATTGAGTTTTATGATGCATCTCTTCTTTCCTTCTCTTCAGATGATCAATTTAAACAGTCTGCCTGCCTGGCAATCTCCTTTTTTCTACTGTGCTGTTTTCAATTTTTTAATCTTCTAAAAAAAATTTGGCCATATTGCTCCATTAATTCGGCCAACAAGTTTTTCTCAAAGGAGGAGAAATAAGAGCTTCCCTGCCAACTAGACTAACTATTTTTTTTAGCTAGCTAGCAAAACGTTTTGGTTTTTTTTGGTTAGCTAGCAAACATTTAATAAAAATACATAACATAACCAAACAATTTGTTAAGTATTGTTTTAAGTGGGACATTTAACTAAAGTTTTATTTCCCAAAATGTCAAACTGTTCCTTTAAGGCCAAAATACAATGACTTTTAATCACTTTCTGGCAACTTTCTAAACATTCTGGCAATATATAATTACAAATATTTGCCAAATTTCTGGAGAACACTGGACCTCTTATACAACATGCTGTATCCCATATGACACCAAAGCAGAATAAAAGAGCTAAAGTCAATATTAACTGACTCTGTATGACCCCAAATCTATACAGTTCCACTGACATGTAGAGGAAAAATGATCCTCGCCTATGTGGAGTGAACTCGCTCCCCCTATTGATTCCACTACCTCCACAGTGGTGACATGTTTGCCCTGCCGACCACAGGACCTTTTTTGACTAATCCTGCCCTGTGGGGAGCTTCCCTGTTGAAAACCAAGTGAGCAGTGAGGTTGCTGGTGGGTTGCTTCAGCTTGACCTCTGATAGGGTGTTGTGACAGAGGGCGGATTAGACTTTGGGTTGACCAAATGTGGCCGTTGGCACGGCTCCAGAGCATGACAGAGTGTGAGAGACACAGAGAGCTCTTTGATCGGCCAGTGAAGGGATTTCCCTGCTGGACAGGTGGGTCACAACTCTGTTCAGTGTCTTAGTAGAAAGGAGCATGTGAGTGCTGGCATCCTCAGTCAGATACTTGCCATGTTACTCAGGAGCCAACAGACTGGAGACGGGACATCTGTCAGGTTTAAAGGCACTTTCATGTTGGCCTTTCTACTTGCTTTGTTGATGTCAACATCAATGGCTTTTCTGTCGTGCCCCCTGGCACACCCTCCACCCCACAATGTTTATTCACAATGAGAGTGAAGCATCTACTATAAAAGGACCTAAGTTGAATTTTAGGTCAGCATCAGCATTTTTCCTCTGATTAAGCAGACTACTGGTCTGCATCGGTGGTATGGAGACAATTTAAAACTGACTGAGTGGTTGTACAGTCTCAGGAATGAAAATATGACATGAAAATTAACTGTAACTGAAGTGATTTTAATAAAAAAACCAAAAAAAAAACCTTGCTGACATCTCTAAAATGAACAAAATGAACACTGTATATACCTGCACATATACACACAAACACACACTTCACAGTGTCACTTAAAAACCGTGATAATTAAAAACGTGATATTAATATCATGTTAATACACATAAAGTAATAGTGTAAAAATATAACATTAAACATACTGTATTCTCTTAAGTAACATTTTTAAATCAGATTCCAGATTTTGTGTAGATGCCTTTATTGTTTGAATTCTTTTTTGTCATGATAATTGTGTACTGAACAGCCTTGACTCATACTCAGAGAAATCCATAATTTTATTCAAGGTAGCAACTTCATGTCAGATAGATTTTCATCCGCAGTGGTGGTCAGTAACTCCCATGATTCCACACTACTTCATGATGTCATCAGACCACGTATTTTGTTTTGATGCGAGTACCACTAGCTTCAGAAATTATGCACTGTGTATTTAAATAAGGAAAAACAGAGAATAAAATATGATTGAAAAAAGAAAACACATAGGCTAGAATAGATAATAAAATAAATGAAAAAATAAATACACAGAAATGAAGCTGAAAAAATAATATAGAAAAATTAAGAAATAGGTAGATTTTTTTTAAGGTAGAATCAGTAGGAAAGAAGTTTATTGTTGTTTCTCATTCTCAGGATGTCAAATACCAACATCTTGGGTTGGTAAAGCATCTTGAGCACAGCAAAAATAATGAGACAGAGGGTCTCTGCAGATACAGCCGCCACCAGAGCCTATACGTTTGTGGGGTTTTTTTGAAAACATTCCATATTATGCCTTTAAGGTGTCTTTGCCGTTTATTATTTGTCAATTTTGGATCAAATCAACATATTGTAGTTGCAATGAGATCTGAAAGCTTGTGATTAGCATGATTTCATTATTCAAGAAAACTCCAACTTGACCCTGTATCACCATTTCATCCTCATGAGAATGTGTCAGCTGAGGCCGGACCTTAAGACCTGCTCTGTGGGAAAAGAAAAGATGACTTTTTATAGAAAGAAGAGCCACGGGGAGGGCAACAGGTCATGTAAGGGTTATTACATGATGGATTTGAATGCTAATTATGGTATCAGGTATGGGGAAGACCAGCCTGGTGTTAAAGGTCACCAGCACTAATCAGTCATTGGCCCAAGAAGATCCTGTTTAGGCTACCTGAGATGCTAGATTAGCAGGCAGCGCTCCTCACAGCGGCAGGCGTGAGCACGTTGGTAATGAGGGTAGGAGGGGATTCTCGGGAGTTAATCCCCCAAATCCATCTGGGAAGTAGAACAACACAGAGGCAAGCGTGCTCGGCAGGCTGCCGGGCTTTGTTCCTTTTCTGACTTCCCACCGGAATGATTTGGAGGCTAACGATGTTGAGACATGAAGATGAGGCAGAAAGTTTTGTAAAGATTCAGCTGGACTGCGTCAGTGAAGATCATCAAGGCGATGTGATCAGCGGCTGCTCATTCAGGGAAGAGGGACCTGCTGCTTTTCTTAGTTCTGTGGTTTAGAAAGTAGTTCTATCTGTGGAACAGCGCTGGATTCTTTGTTCACCCATAGTCACTGAAAGCAGCATTTTAAATTTAAGAGAGGCCGATGCCAGAAGGGATGAGTGAGACTGAGAACAATCCTAATGAGGAAGAGAGTGTGGATCAGGTCAGCAGCAGTCCTGAGGAAGAGGGAGACATGTCTCCAAGGAAACCCCCGAGTGCAGGGGCCCGTCTGTGGGACAGAGTCCGCAGCAGTCTGCTCAAACCAAAGGTAAAGATGTGGACAGCGAGCGTGGGAAGTTGGTGTAAAGGATACCTCGGGAACCTGCGTTCAAGGACAAATTTGTTTTAGCTTTCTCGTATATTTTTGGTGATGTTTAATTCTCCATTTGAATTATACACTCTGTTGTACTTCTTGCTTCTTCTTTTTAAAATGTTTTTGATAAAAAAGAATTACATAAAAGAAAATGTCCTTTCACTGAACAAAGGATTATCTGAATGAGATTCGATGGTTTCTTGGGTGAAAGAACATCTGCCATGTTGGACAGGCACAGTGCTTAGCGGTGAGGACATGATGTTATCACGTTACTCATGCCTGATCACAGTAAATAAAGCCTGGCACTGTGGTATTAGTCTGATGACTAAAATAGATCAGTGACACCTGGCCATATGGAGTTTATGCTTATGTTAGGCTGAGTGCAATAATTGAGTGAGTAATATTCTTGTTTACCTGCATTTCTTTGCTGTTGCAAAAACTAAACTCTCACTGCAACTCACAGAGTCATTGCAGTGTTCACTTTTCATGTTTTAATATAATATTAGTGCTCATCTCATTTAAAATCTGATACAAACAAAATATTCCCTGTTTTTTAAACTGAATCTGAATTACTTAAAAGTTAAAGAGTCATTGAAATAAAACTTTGCCTTTTATGTTTTTTTCAGTTGGATCCTCAGACGTTGCAAAATAAAGACTGGCAGAGAACAGTCATCGCTATGAATGGGGTAAGTGTTTTCACCAACAGTAAAAAAAAAGACAAGATTGTCAAGAATGCTGAAGTTCAGAAATGTTTCATAGCTTCTGATTCTGAGCTGAAAAGGAGAATTAAGGGAAAGAGTAATGATATTTAGCAGCGGAGTCTCCATTTTTATTAGTATGAGATACCACATTGAAAGCTTTAGGGCTGTTTAAAACCCATTTTCAGATATGTGTAATTAATCTCAATAATTTTATTGTAATTTATCTTTTTTCATTGGTAATTTCACTGCCTGCTTTGTATTCTATGGCAAAGTATTAGGACTAGGGATAAGACAAACAGTATGAAATTGCATTTTGCATTGCATTTTGAGAGTAAAGTTGAACTCTCAGTGTCAGTGGCAGGTTTAAAGGTTGAACTGTTGAGAATAAAGTCAAAATGTTGAGAATGAAGTTAAAATAGCATTTTGGGGATAAAGTCAAAATGGTATATCAACTTTATTCTCAACATTTTGACATTATACTTGAAATGCAAAATTTTAAAAAAATGTCTTCCTCCTTTCATTTTGTCTCTGATGCATGGTGCTGATACTCTTCTGTAGTATTCAGACCACATATGGCCACATCTAGATCAAAATCTATACCTACACTTTACACACTTAAGAAACGCTATTTGATAAGTGTTTTTTGAGCTAAACCTTTTCTGACAAATAAAAGAAGGGTCTCACAAAACTGAAAGTGGATTTTAAGCAGCATGATCGTAATTTGTCCCTTAACTTTCCCCTCAACCTCCAAATGAGAAACTGTGAACAAGAAGCCAACTTTAGTGTCTTTGATAAAAGTGATTCATGTGACACGAGTGGTAAAGTCTAATTGTAATAGTGAGGCTGTAATCATGCTTTTTGACATCACTAAATACACATAGATGCATTAAAGTGAAAATGTGTAACAATTGAACTGTTGACACAAAAAAACATATTCTGACCCTTACAAATGAAAAGTTTAATCATGAGAAATAAAACACAACCTTCTTAAATTCAGTCCAGTTCAGCTAAATTTAATACACACACGCTTGTGTGGTACGATCAGTAGCTAATGTCAGCTGAAGTTAGCAAGTGTTAGCATAGCTATTGCTGTGAAAATGCACCAGTGTTACACTATACTACACTTTAGCATTTGTCGTTACTGTTAATGTCTCTTGTAACCTCAGTGTCTGCTGTTCAGCAAAAGTTACCCATACCTGCTTAGCTGACATGAATAAACAGTTGTCAGTAATAACAGTTTTTCTCTCCTTGTTTCAGATTGAGGTGAAGCTCTCGATGAAGTTCACCAGCAGAGAGTTCAGTCTGAAGAGAATGCCTTCACGGAAACAGTCCGGCGTCTTTGGCGTGAAGATCAACGTAGTAACTAAGTGAGTTGATGATGATGTCATTTTTTATGCAGCTTAATGAGACAACATACTCTACATGTGGCTTTTTTTTTTCTTTTTCTTTTTTTTTTACAAAATAGACCTGTTCTTTAAGTTTTAGTGTCATAATTTTGATTTAACTAGATACAACTTTTAAATGTGTTAAATGTTTAGTCTGTGGCCCTTTTTTACTGCATACATTCTGACTTTTCATAGCAGTAATAACACTGACAATGTCTCCTCTGTAAGTGTCCCAGTAAGCCATCAATCTGACAATATTCTGAATTTGATATGGGTCGTGTCAACAGCATGTTCTCTTTGGATATTCTGTGTTAGGCTTTGTTCTGAATCGATTATTGTCTGATGAAGACATGTGGGATGTTCTGGTATTATTCAGGATTTGGGAGCATTCTTTGGACACGTATAGAGTGTGCAATCTTAATTGAGGTTTTGTTGCAGTTTTACAAGACAGGAGTAGAGATGCATGCACAAAAGAAAACTCCACTTTTCTGGTTGGAAGGAGAAACACACATCATTTTAAATATTTTATGAAAGACCCAACAGGTTGTTGGATATGTGCTAATATTGCAACGTCAACCTTTTCAAGACATGGTTAAATAATGAAAGAGGAAGTGTGGAAAACTGAAAAAATCCGTTTTTGACACAAAGAAGCAAAATGGTCTCTAGCCGTTCCACTTTTCCATAATAAATGTGTATCAGCTGGTTGTGTTTTGCAGGAAAACCCAGTCTATTGACAGCAAACAATAGAGCTACACTTATTTCAACCATGATCTCTTGTGTTTAAAGCATTAATATGATGTGTTGATTTGTATGTGGACACTTTCAAACTTGTTTCTGTGTCCTCACCAGGCGAGAGCGTTCCAAGGTTCCCCTCATTGTGAGGCAGTGTGTGGAGGAGATCGAGCGCAGAGGGATGGAGGAGGTGGGGATCTACAGAGTGTCTGGTGTCGCAACTGACATCCAGGCGCTGAAGGCCGCCTTTGATTCAAGTGAGTTCAGTCTGGATTTGATTTTTTATCAAACTTCATTTGACAAACACAGCTGCGAAAGAAGAGATACTTTACATGTAGACAAACCTAAACATAGAGCTTAGCAGGACAGTGTCCGCTGTGCTACATGTATGCTTTAGTCTTCAGTGACCGTTGTCTCCTGTGCCCCGCAGACAACAAGGACGTGTCTGTCATGATGAGGGAGATGGACGTAAACGCCATCGCAGGAACACTGAAGCTGTATTTCCGCGAGCTGCCGGAGCCTCTTTTTACCGATGAGCTGTACCCCAACTTTGCTGGAGGCATCGGTCAGTCACCACTTCTTCATCTTTTCAGTGGTCAGGTGGGATTAATGCAGCTGCAACACATTCATGTTTGCTTTTGCCTTGCAGCTCTCTCTGACAGTGTGGCCAAAGAAAGCTGCATGCTCAACCTGCTGCTGTCTCTACCAGAGCCCAACCTGGTCACCTTCCTCTTCCTGCTCGACCACCTTAAAAGGTAAAAGACCCCACGACATTATGTGAACTGTTGTGTATCTGTGTTTCAGTTGTATGTGAAGTAACACCTTCATCATGTTATAGATGAAAAGTTTAAGTGCTCAGCAGTAAAATTCAGGGATTTTCTGCTAAAGCCTGACTTGGTCTCATTTTACCAGAAGGTTATGGTAGCTAACATTATCAGATTTAAGATACATTACTGATACAGTTCACTGACTTAATTCTTCTTCACTTGCGCTCCTGGTTTACAGTGTTTGTTAACATTAGTCCTGTAATTGTCACTTGCAGCTTGTATTGGCCATTCAGCTAAAGTTACAGAAGCTAGTTTTAAAGTTTATAAGCTGTCGTTTGAACAAAGTCACCTTAAGTAGGAAGTTTCCTTTACTTGTTTCAGATTGAGATAAAGCTTTTGACAGTTTGAAGATAATACAAAAATAAGAAATAAAATACTGTACATCTGATATACACTGAAATTAGAAACATGACACAAAGTCAAGTAGCACTGAGCCCGTACAGAAACAAGTGGAAAATAAGTGACATAAGCAATAAGCTAATATATAGTAAGTTCATATAAAGGTGAAAGACAAGTAAAGAGGATAACCAGATATAGTAAACAAATAAGATGCAAATATAAGAGATGATCTTAAACATACTGTACAGTGATTTTATATAAAGCAAATAGAAAGCCAATATAAAACAAACTTTTGAATTTTAAACAGATAAAAGAGTAAAATATATAGACTTGCATATAAAATTACTAAAATGATGGAATAAAGCACAATTCAAAATATGACTATAAAAGTAAAGTTAAAGTAATAATTTAAAGAGGAAATATGAAAGTGACAGGATAGTAGAAAAGAAAACTGTTAATTGAAGGGCATCCCTTAAAAGCTGCAGTGGAGTCTGGTGATTTTACACTGAGGGGAGGGCTGGAGAGGTGGGACTGAAAACACACAGTCACTCTTGGCTTTCAGCCTGGTCTGCAGAACAGCAGCTGTAGGTTTTGATGAGCTGATCTTAGAGGCCTGACTGGGCCATAAGGAGTTAAAAGTTCTTTAATATAATCTGGGGGCCGACAATGGAAAGCCATGTTGGTAATAAATAAAACTTAGTAAGGAAGCAGTGCAGTGATGCGAGAATGGGACTGATAAGACAAGATCTCCTTGATTTAGTTAATGATGTACTGTTTGGCTCAGGACTTTGTGACGATCTATAGGCTGAATGTTATCTTTGGCTTTGTTCTTACAGGGTGACTGAAAACGAGAGCGTCAACAAGATGTCCTTGCACAATCTGGCTACAGTTTTTGGCCCCACTTTGCTCCGGCCCTCCGAAAAAGACAGCAAAATCTCAAACAGCTCACAGCCGATCTCCATGAACGACAGCTGGTCTCTAGAGGTCATGGCTCAGGTAAAACTCGTGTCAGGACATCGATTAGTGAGCCAGCGACATTTGAACTGCTTGTGCGGCTCTGATCACTTTCTCTGTGTGCCCATAGGTGCAAGTCCTCCTCTACTTCCTTCAGCTGGAGAGCATCCCAACGCCCGACAGCAAGCGTCAAAGCCTTCTCTTCTCTACTGAAGTATAACAGGAACATCAAGCACTTAAAATGTCTGTAAATGTTCTGTTCAGAGGCAGAATGTTAGCTGCTTAATGGACTGGACGCTGCTGAGCAGCCATGGCTGGCTGGTTTACTCCGAGAGCGCTTCATTTAGCCACCAGGTGGAACCATCGACACACTAAACTAGGAAACAGCCACCATGACCAAAGCCATTTCTGTTGGAGATGTGATGAGCATGAGTGTCCTGTTTACTTACAAGCTTACCTGCTGTGTCAGAAAAAGACAACCCTATATGATGTATGGACAAAATATATCATTCCTTTTTTTTAATTTAATTTAAATGACTGTACTTTGATATTTTCCACTGCCCCGTTCTGTCACTGTGCACATTATCTCCATATTCACAGAGGGGGATGTCTGCTGTAGCTGGATTTTGTAAGATTTATTCTGTGGATGGATGAATGGTTGGATGAATGGACCTTTATTTTTCATGTTTGTTTTTTCCCCAGAAATGTTTGACTTGGTTGAAAGCTCACCTGTGCCAATGTTTTCCTGCTGATGACCAATAGAGCGTTTCAGTTACCCTAATGTTTACACACACACACAATCTTAATTTTGTACAGAATTTAAACCTATGAGACTGAAAACTGTAGTTAACACACAGCAACATGCAGGCATGTTGACCCGACCGTTTGAAGTGTTTTGTTATCTGTGCTGTACGACTGGTATGGAGACCACATACAGTTCACAGGTTCTTCTGCTGGCGTCCGAGCCGACTTTCTTGTAGATATGAGTGCTTTTTTGGGAGGTGGTACAGAGAAGTTAAAGGCAAATCATTCCAGGAAATTCTTCCACCCTTGGAATGTATACTGTGCTGTGTATTGTATTAATTTCACAGTGGGTCTTTTGTGTTCAAATCTCATATATTCTGTCCACATTTTTTTTTAGCTTCTGTATAATTTCATTTATTCAGTTGAAGTTGATGTGTATGTGTTACTGCATTCCTTCCTACCTATAGGACAAAACCACACTGCTGTAGAAATGAGAGCACCTGCAGATTAACTGAAATACCAAAATGTTCCCTCGTAGGACCTTTGAAGCACAGTGATTCACTCATATCCAAGTCTACTCCAGGATTATTAACAGGTTTATCATCCACATACCTTAGTATTACTTTCAAAGCCATGTGAAAGTACACTTTATGCTTGCATTGATATTTGTTTTTCCAAATCACTTCAAGTATTCAAACACTTGTTAGCACAAACTATAGCCCTAAAAGCTTGTGATTTATGTAAAATAAATAAGCAATAACTCTTAGTGATTCTTAGGATCAGCAATGATTAGTGGGTCTTATATGTATGATTTATGTAAATAAAACTTGCTAATATTATTCTTGGAATGTGTCATGTCTTAGTATGTGACAGAACATACTCAGGTTAGAAGTTTAGTCTCTGACACAGCTTTGTTTTATTATGTCCAGGCTCTGCAAAATGTCAGTTCTCTTCTATAAATTAGATTTTTTTTTAAAAAAAGAAGAGATGTAACATCTCATTTTCAAGGGGTTCCTCTGGACACAAATACAAAAAAACAAAACCAGTGTTACACTGGAAGAGTGCACTCAGTGGAGTGCAGATCCAAGCCAGGCAACAGACGGTGAAGCACCTACTGCAATGGCATCACAACTGCCAGATGCAACCAGCTGAGATCTGCAAATTTCCACCAACATTAAAATGAACGCCATGTTGGTGTTCCGAGTTGAAATGAGATTTCAAGCTGAAACAGTTGTTGATCACTTGTGGCTCCTAGCAGCCAGTTAAGAGGAGTGAGAAGTCAGCTGTCAATGTCCATAGAGAACAGAACAGTCAAAAAATAGAATTACTGCCTGACGGTTGTTTGTCTCCACCAACCAGTCAAGGTACAGTTTACATCCATGTCTGTCCAGACTCATATAATGTCTGCAGTGAAGACTTGAATCCTAGTGGATGAAGTTTGAAGAAATTCCCTCCATGTGTTCTTGAGGTATCATCTTCATGAGAGCAGGACAGACATGAGGTCACAGTGACCTTTAACCACCAAATCCAATCAGTTCATCATTGTGTCCAAGTGAACATTTGTGTCAAGAGTAAAGAAATTCCCTTGAGGCGTTCTTAAGGTGTTCATGTTCACAATGTGATATCTAAACTTTATACTTTAAAATGTAAAGGCATAAAAATGATACTTTAAAAAAAAAGGGTTTTACATTTTTTTCCCCCAAAATTCTGGAACACAGACGTCCTTCAGTATGCAGTCATGGTTGTGCATAAAAACAATTTGGCTGGTCAGTCCAGTAGTATTCAAGATTAGTTCATGGATGATCATGCACGCCTGCACTCAAGCACACACTGAAGCGACCGCATTATCCCCTCCCAGCTACGCCTAGCAGGGATATTAACAAACACATACTGCAAATACACCAATACAGACAGGTTGCCCACCCAAGCTGAAAGAAAAGTTTGCTACAATGAACTAGATAATAAATCAAAAGCATCAACAAAATGAAGCAACCTAAACAGCTTGACTTCAGTTCATTTGTTCCACAAATTTATTCAAGATTGCAAAGTACACTCAAATTAAAAGTACGCACAGATTATTGAAAATGTCTGGAAAAAGTGGAAAGAGGTAATAGATCTTAGAAAATGAGGAAGATTATTCCAGTTGGGTGGTGCTTTGTATTGGAATGACCTCCGTCCGACTTCTTTTAAAATTCTTGGGAACAAAGAAAAGGGGATGCAGCAAATGTCTGAGTGCATAGGAAGATCAACATGAACTAAACACTGTTTCAAATAGGCAGGACAATTAAAATAAACACATTTGAAATGAAAAGGTGATAATGCTCCCTGGTCCCTCTGATACCAGCTGTATAGCACCTGTACAGTATTTCATCTACCTTGTCTAGTTGTGCATTCTACTATAGATGCAAACTGTTTATTGTAGAAATAGTGAAAACAACGATGAGATGATGAAATTAAAGTCCCTCTCCACTCAAAAAAGTGTCCAAATCTGACCTCTATCTATTAATCTGACCCCTGGCTAAGGGTCCTCTGACCATTTTCTATTTCACAATGAAAATGAATTGATTTCCACTGTTTTTCCCTGGAATGAAATAGGCTGTTAATAACCGGGAAAAGAGTGATCTTTGCATGATGGCCCTGCAGGCTGTGTGAAGCGCAGTATAAACTCTTTCCAAACCAAACCAAACCATTTACAATTAAAGGACAATTACAATTATTAAATGCATTAAAATATATATATTTACTATATTATCAGTCAATCCTTGCACCAAGTTAATTTAGTTAATATGTGAATTTAACAATGAAGAAATGTAAAGAAATATTAATTGTGGACCTTATATTGTTTGTTTATTTTGTCTGATCAATTATGTTTATTAACTGGCCCCTGGTCCTCTGGCCAAAAGCGGCCCCCAGGAAAGCAAGCTCAGTATCCCCTCTAAGGGAAGGTGTGTGAGGCTGGTGTAGACTTCAGTTTAAGAGAAGCTCTGCAGACCTTTGGCCCAGCTCCAGGTGTAATTTGGAGACAATAATAAAGGAAGCACCCTGGAGGCAGTGAAGTGTCCCTCCTGTGCAGGCTCACGGGGGGATGCTGAGATGATGCAACCAGAGGAGGGGGCAGAGGAGAGGAGACGATCATCCGGCTGCTGCCAGTAGAGAGGGGCTGACAGACACCCGAGACCAGCCGATGCTGCCTGCCTGCCGTCTGAAGTTGAGGATTAGTGAACTGTTAGCGACCACAAATGAACCTTCATCGGACATTCATCAACCGTCCAAACGGGAAAACTAGGAGAACCTCAGGTATGAATATTTTACCAGTTTAGTGACAGAGCGCTGTCTTTTTGCCGGCTATGCTAACATTGTTAGCCAAACGAGAGCATTAGCAGCCTTAGCTTTGCTTTGCCTTCTGACAGCTGAGGTAAATTAACTGACTGAAAAGAAACACACAAAACAACTCTGAAGTTACGTTACATACACAGTCTCGCTTTCTTCATTTTGTTTGTTCGGAATAACATGATAATAATTGTTTAACCCTCAAACACTAATTTTTGGTAAGCTGTCAAGTTAGAAAAATTCACTAGGACCCATACTATGAATTATTTCAAAATAAGTCGTCATGATGTGTTGACATAACGCACCGGTGCCGTTCATAGTTTAATTTGCGTTACTATAGCTTGTGTTCACCTCAAATATTGTTGAATGGAGCTTTTTCCCAAATTAAAGACAATTTGAATTTAATTGCAACAATACTTTTGATTGTAAATGTGTCACTATGTTATCTTGGTTTTAAAAGATTTTTGATACATTGGACGTACTTTTAGTTTGGCTTGTACTTAATACTATCTATAAATATTTGAAAATAATGTTGGTAATACTGGGTCTTCAGAGGCTTTGTACATTATATTAAACTTTAACTATCATTTTCATTTGTCTGTAAATATATGCAGTGTAAAACCAGACTACATCTGCTGTGCATCTACTGTATTATACCTCTATCTTTTATACCTCTGTTTGCACTCTAGGTTCAAATCTCCCCCCTCTATTGGTGTTTTTAAATAATAATTATAGTTTGAGTACAAGTTAATGAAGGGCTGTGCCTACGTGTCTAGCGGTGCTTTTGTTTTGAAAGCCTATGTCCAAACAGGAAGTAAAATTCCTGAAATTCTCTGCGTGCCTGACCTTAAAGCTAACTAGCTAGCTGGGTTATCTCATTGGTTTTAAGTTGCTTTTTGCTCTCTAACATGATAGTACAGACGCGTGCTTACTCGACAGAGTCGGATAGCTGTGTTTACCCAAACGGCTTGGTTGGTAAAGTATGTCCTTGTGTCGTTGAATGACACAGTGTGATGGCTAACGTTAGCCGAGGTGCTGCTAATGTAGGTGTAGCCCAGAACAATGTAAATTTGCCATCCCCCTGAGAAGAGTCAACAGTGAACTGATGGTGCAGCTTTTGGCTGGCTCATATGGAGTACTATTGCAGAGCTGTGGCCTCTGTGTGTGTCTTACTAAATCATCCTCTCTAAAATAATCTTTGTTAAACCAGCAGTGACCACAGATGTTTCCCAACTTTCCTGGAACAGCTTAGAAAGAGCAATATTTCACGGCCCACTCCTTAAATCAATGTCCAGGACCAGGAGATATGACTTAAAAGATATTCCTTCTTGGCTCTGCCTGATCATCGCTGTACTTTAAGAAAAATATTTTGGGGAAAACTCTCCAGTCTGGGAAACTTTGCCCCCAAGTGACATTAAACAAGGGGAAAGAAAGAAATTTATTTCCAAGACAAACTTAATGGTCAGGACCAAACCCATTTGATGAAATTTAATAAAGTTGATTCAATTTTTACTATGCTTACAACTCTTTCCCACAGTACAATAATGAAGTGGAAGGTAAATGATAATACATGTGTAGCACATATGCATAGCAGCATATTTATGCACTTTTATGGGATTAGAGTTATTCTAATTAATGCATAACTTTTGCTTCTCTTCAGCTGATACTTGTCTTCTCCTGCAGAGCTTACTGTCTGATCGTACTGACCTTTGCACAGCCTGAAAGGCCATTATGCAAAGATCAGCCTTCTTTGTCACTAACAGCGTCAATTTTTCCATCATATAAAACGGCATATCTGGATTTGGCCGCAAATTGAGTGCCACTAGTCTAGCTTCTCCGAAGGCAGGATGTCAAATACACCAATGAGGTAAATATGTCAGGACATTTTAGGTACTGATCTTAAGTTTTTATTAGAATATTGTAGTAATATTAAAATACTGAAATTGGTGTCATCTGACTGAAGGCTATGTCATAAAAAATGGCTTGTTTAAATGCATTCCAGTCTTGTATATTAATAGTGAAGCATAACCTTGCAAATTAAATTCATGGTTTGACAGTGTCTGCTCTGTCTCAGGCAGACTGGTGCCTGCTTGTCCTTGTACACACAGTCACCCTTTTTACTGGAGACGCCACCGCAGGAAGCTTATGTTATGGGAAGGAAGTGCCTCCCCGCAGTTAAAGCATGAATAAGGAAAGAGAGCAGGGAAGGGATATTAATGAGTTACTAGACCACTGCGACCCCCACCCTCTTCTCCTCCTAGACTTACCTCGGCTCTTTCTTCTGCGGCCTCTGCTTTGTTCAGCCGTCTGTAAAGCAACACTGCACACACTTGTTCTTTTGGTCAGCCTTGGACCAGATCCATTGCATTCATTACCTCTGCCAAGGAGGTCATGTTTTCAGTGCCGTTTGTTTGTCTGTTTGTCAGCAGGATTACAGAAAAGCTATTGGCCCCATTTTCATGAAACTTTGTGGAACGGTGTAGCATGTGCCAAGGAAGAACCCATTACATTTTGGAGAAGATCAGAATCACAGGACAGATAAACATACTTTTATTAACATTGTGTGATAGAGCATTTTAACTTGGTAGAGGTCTGTGCTCTCTGAGTGTCCTTCCAGTTAACAGTGAAGTCAAATACTGTGGCTCTATTTAATTTGAATCAGGACAAGTGTTATTGGCTTGTGGCCAGGTGAGGAGCAGCTGACATTCTGCAGCACAGAGTGCTACATAACTAAATTGAGTTGAGGTGTTTTTCACATGCAAATAATGGACTTTTTGAATGTTTGCTAGTTAAAATTATTACTTACATTTTAAATAATCGTATCCTTATGGTTTCTTGTATTTTATAGACTGAATACCAGCCTAACAACGCTCTTCCTCCTCAGAAGATTTATACAGTTGGCAATGTGTCATGTTGACTATTGTTTAAGAAAATTATGCAAGTAACAGACAAATCTGTTGGGCAGACCTTTTCATTTTTGTGCTGTGTATGAAAGATTTTAGTTAGATTTAAACTAGAATACATGCAAAGTTAATTTATCCATGTATTAACTAAATTTAACTTGATGCAAGGACTGACAGATGAATCTGATATTTTATTTTGTAGTACTTGCCTTAATTCAAATTAAATAGCATAGCATTTGATTTCAGTGTTAACTTAAAGGGCACTCAGAGAGCACAGACCTCTGCCAAGGTTAAATGCTCTATCACACAATGTTAACAAAAGTCAAAAATAATTAACAAATATGTGACAGACAGATCTGTTAGGTTAACCTTTTCATTTTTATGTCGTGTATTAAAGATTTTAACTAGATTTTAACTAGAAAACATCATGATGTCAGGAACAGTGAGCCCAATGATGTGGAGCCACTAAGTTTTGCAGCATCACAGAAGCAGCATTGTTTTTAGACACAGTGTGATTCATCACAGATGTTGGTGTACACTACAGTAGTAAAAGAAGAACAGCTCATTTAGACTTCATTTTCCAAACTGAACCAAGTGACTCTGACAGACCAGTGTGTGTACATTTGTGGTGTAAGAATTAGGCTATTTAATTTGATCAGGATATTTTTAAGTCTTTAGAATGGTATACACACAACCCTCTCTGCAGTAGTTCTACCAAGTGCGAGAGAGAAAGAAAAGTCAGCTGCCTCTGCCCCATTTAGCTGCACTTTTGGTCCCCAGCCGGTGATCCCATGTCTATTCAGATCCAATGAAAAGAGCTGAACTCCAGCTAGCAGCTCTCTTTTTCAGACATCTGCTTTGACACACATTCAGCTATTCAGAAAACTGGCTAGTTGTTAATACACGTCAGTACTCAGGGAAAACGCCCTTCCAAACGTATGTGCTATGAATAAGTGGATGGATACACACTGGCAGTATAGAGTTAGGTGTGCAAAGACAAATAAAATTTAAGAAGTGATACAAAGAAGGGTCATGATATATTCTATAGCAAATGAATTTTTTTTGGGAAGTTTCTTGGTGGCATACAGTGCAGTATGAGTTTAACAGCTTCATTGGGGCTGATACACATTTTGAATTGTCTTTGTTCCCAAAGGATTTGTGTTTAAAAAAAAAAGAGAAGACGTGCACAGCAGGACTGTAGGAGTGTGAGAATTTGAACATTTAAGAAATTAATTTTCCACTCTGCTGAATAACAACAAGGAACTTTCCAGAGAATCATTTCTAACTTAACTGCTTATGTAATTTAAGATAACTTGTAAACATATTAAGTCCAGGGCTGGGTAACCTGTTGTGAGAACTGTGCAGCCATGAGAAAACACATCCTCAAAGTATGACCATCACATGAAGCTTCCAAATAAGGCGAGGCCTGTGGGGATGTAGATGTACATAAAGAATAGGCTTCATCTGGGAAAGCTTTAACTTTGCAAAACACACTGACTGTGTAAAGACACATCATGTAAACTTAGAATTAATATTCTAATCATAAACAGTTATGAGACTTCAAATGTAAACACAATATGCTACTAGAGAATCTGCAGTACCGGTCTGTTTTATAGTGGATAAAATCTAGTTCTGCACCACAGAGCTGCAGACTCTAACCAGCTGAGACACATTATTTGCCATTTCTTCCACATGAGGCAGGGAAGATTGTTTCTTTTGTTTGCTTGAGGCTCTTTGTAAACTTACACGTAACTGTCTGTGGTCTGACGGTATGTGACAGGTATTTGCAGCTGTAAGAAGCTTTTTAACAAAAAAGACAACATATTTCGTAAGCATGATATTTTAGGAAAAGATTTCAATTTTTGTCCTTAAAAGGAAAATTCAGTATTTTTCATGTAGATGACCAGTCAGTGTCGATGATAAAAGTAGTCAATTGAAACAATACTTTTCTCTGTGTGCTATATTGACTGAGAAAACAGAGTTCTTCTGTTGAGAAATCTGTTCTTTTTCCTGCGTCCAGTGACATCACTGGATGTTACCAATAAAGTAAAAACTTTAGAGCTCAACAGTGTGGTTCTGGAAATGAAAATGCCATTCATATTCTGAACATGACAAAATCACTGGATCGGATATCAGAAAAGAAGAATCCGATTCAGTCCATTATTTTAAACTATGACTATAACTAAACTTTGAGCATCTTGCTTGAGAGAGAAAAGTGTCACAAGTAGCCCAAATGAATTTTAATTCTTAATGTTTGAATAGTGAAAAAATGCTCAAAAACGCTGCGAAAAGTTCTATATGTGAAACAGCAGTATTGCATAACTGACTCATTCTGTGTATTTTTTCATGGGAGTACAATATTTGTTTGACAGTTTGAAGGTGATGTTATTTAGATGGCTAGGTTAGGCAAAATGCGTCTACACAGATGTGACTTTATAACAGCTTAGATATTTATGGTATTGGATTGATTTCTGTATCAGCAGATACTCAAGGTTGTGGTATCTGTATCAGTACTGGACATTTGACATTTCCCAATTTTTTGGGATGAGTACCTAACTTTTAAAATAATTAAATACACAATCTCGTTCCTTTGCCTTTTTTTCTGTTTTCCAATCTTTTTTTGATCTGAATCGAATGTTTTATTGCCAAACTAATCTTGTACCTGGATGGTTTGATTCCAAGCTTAAAACTCTTTATATAAGGATTTTGTGAAACGTTTTTTGAGTGAATGAATGGGAAATTCACTTCCAGAACTGAAGTCACTGTTAAGCTCTATAGGCTACGGTTATAACACAGCAGCATGGGCGTGATGGTCACAAACTGGCCAGCAATGCATTCTGGTACATGTAGGCACTGTGGCACAGCTCCATGAGCATGAGAACTCATGTTTCTCAGTCAGTGTAGCACACACAGGAATTTATTGCTTTAGCTGACTATATTTACCATCAAAACTGACTGGAAATTCACACGAAAAGTGCAGAATTTTCCCTTTAAATCCAGTCAAATTCCTCGTGACTCTTCCTCAAGGCTCGGCCTGTGTGTTTTTGTGGTTTGCTCGTATGAAGTAGGTGTAGCTAAACACTTCTCACCATGTACGTCACTGCAGGCAGAGGTTAAACTGAAAGAAATAATAAGCCAAAAAATATCATCTCAGTGGGAAAAAATGAGATGAATCACTTCGAGGACTCAAAGTGAAAGATGTGGTGCAGAACGGCAGATTTAGTGTAACACCTGTACCAAGGAACCACAGCTGAAATCTGTTAGAACAGTATTTGTTTTTGATTAAAGTGCCGTTGTGGTTTAGTTGCAGGTTATTTTGGATCGCCTGGATGTATCAGGCTCAGATGTGAACTTATTGTGTACAGATCTCCTCCTGCTCAGGCTGCATCAGATTTTTAAATATTATTTCATCTTTGTAGTGTATTTATTTAGCTAAGATTCAAGGAAAGGGTTCAGTGGGTAATTTGTCTAAACATTTGTGCTCCCGCTACAATACAGCGGTCAGCTTCTCACAGTGTTCTATTTAAGGTTTGATTTACTGCTGATATCTGATTATATTTATTTCCATATCCAAACAACAAACCTCTGCTCAGAAAAAACAACAGATCACTGATTCAGAGATAGATTGTTGCTGGATTTCCTGTGTGCAATAAATAACTTCTGCTCACTTTTTCCTCTCGGTGCAAAAAGAACTCCAAGACATCCAAATCTGTGCTAAAGTACTTACTCTTCATCTCCAGCTGTGTCCCAAATCACTTTTCTTGCTATTGTGGCACCAACTCAGGTTCTCTTCAGACCTGGATGCAACATATGAACAATACTGAATAAAGCCTCTTGTGTGTTATACAAGTTTTTCTTATTTGGTTGCAGCCAGTTTCAGCACATTGTCCACTGCCAAATAAGCACAGTTTATTGTGGAAATTGCAACAGATAACTCCAACACAGTTATAGGTTCTGCTTCATATGAAACACCATATCACCTAATTCAATACACATTTTGAACTGCTGCTCACCAAATTATGCTCAAGAATTTGCCCCATTAAATACTTGTTAAGATTCATTTCTAGGTTGTCAAGTTGTTTAAATAAAGCAGCGGTGATTGTGAGCTGGTATGAGAGTACATCTTGTGCGAACATGGCACTGAATGATTTCTTGGCAGTGCGAGATGAAATCCAGAGCATCGCACATCGGTTGCCCAGTAACAGACTAACGGCCTCGCATTTTTGCCTCACAAAATATTTCCCTTTGATCTGTGAAAGAATCTACTTTTCCTTTTTTGGCTCTGATGATGATTCTGCACAAAGCTAGAAAAACCCTGTCCTGCAGATCTTTGTCTGTGCTGAGGAGGAGATTGTAGATATTCTTCTTACAAATAAATAGATACTGAAAGCAGCAGCAACCACCCACATAGATTAAACTAAATCTTTATCAGTGTCATCGTTGTTGCAGCTGACAGGCAAGTGAAACTCTGAACTGGTTGAACTATCACAAACACATGAGAGCCATCTAGTGGAGACATTGGTTGGCCTTTTGAAAGCCTCTCTCAGTGTTTATCTTACATTCCTGTATCTGGGGTGGTCCTACAGCTGTCCTAACAGCTACCAAATGTAACTGCAGTGAGGACAAAATGATTTAAATAGCAACTACCACACAAGTGTCCATGTATCATGATGTAACTACAAATAAACAGTTTTAAACTAGTCATTATAGGGATCAGGAGAATCAACAAAATTATCCACTACCTCCCAAACACCAACGATCCAGAATAAACTTCACATTTCAGAGACAGATGGAGAGAAGGTTTCTAGAAGTGCTCAACGTGCTCTCAGTGTGTTTTTCTAGTGTTTAGGGAATAGCGTCTGTGGAAAGAATTCCTCTTCCATGGAAAACTGGAGCTATCACTCTGTGCGCCACTGACATACGTTACCTTTCTCCTCCCTCCTGTGTGCACAGATTGAGCTGTAAATGTATCGGCATCAGAGAGCTCAGTATGAAGAAGTCGGTGCGGCCAGCGGTGAGTAAGGCGAGCGGAGATCGAGGGAAGGCGGAGGCCACGGTGACCACCGGGACCGGAAAGCCTGCAGCCAAGACCGGCACCACAGCACCTCTGTCTAAGGTGAGACTCATCACAGATGGATCAGTTAGAAGCTGAGATCATGCCATGTGTCATGTGTGTCTGCATCTGTAAGTGACTGAGTGGGCTTGACCAACTGTCTGTAGCCAACCTTGCATTGTACTGGACCCATACACCTGATACTTTTTTGTGTAGATGTTTGTATGCTAGGGCTGAATGAATTTGAAAAAATATCACATTTTTGTGATTATTTTGACTGATACTGCAATTGCGATATGATTTGCGATATTGAAGGTATTGATAATTTTTACAAAATTGTTTTTATTTTGATTGAAAAACATTTTAAAATGACTGTGATGTGATTTCTTTTCTTTTTGCAGGAATCTGCTCCAAATGAAATGTCAAATGTTTTTTTTAGTCTGTACAATCCGATGTGTAGGACAGGACATCTCTGCCTCATGACATCAATTAATTTAACAGTTTTTTGACACACATTTTGCCTTTAACAAATATTGCTCCTCCTGCGATTTGAAAATTGCAGAAAACCATATTGAAATTTCGATTTAATACTTTTTGATAAAGCTTGAAAAACTTGACTGCTGTGTTTCAGACTCACTGCTGATTCCTCACCTCTCTTAACTGGCTGGTAGGTGCTGGAAGTCTAAAAACAAGGCTTATATAGTCTGTTACAGGCCACATTTTGGCCTTTCTTGTAGGGCTGCACAACTACTGCAATCACAATAGAATCACAGTATGGCTAAGTGCAATAAGAATGTGTGAGAAAACATAATGAGGAACAGTGGTGCTGCGTAGATGACCTGGCCTAAAAATCCTGTTCTTCAGATAAAAGAAAACATGTTTGTTTGGTACAGACCTTAATAAGTCTGACATCATCATGTTTTTATTAGAGTTTTTTTTTTTTTTTCGGTGAACATGGAAATTGTTATGCAGAACTGACCATATCCACCAATAGTATCACATATCGCAATCTTAATTTTCAATCAGAATAATCCCGATATTACTTTTTACTAAATTGTGTAGCCCAACTTTGTTGTGGCTGAAAAACTGACATCCACTGAAAAGTTTTGTTTTATCTTAAACTGGATTATCTGTAGATAAATTCTACACCCAATATGTTATGGTCCACTAAAGTTAAAGATGATATGACATGATTATATTCCTGCCATCTTCACTGTACCTCATTGGCTGCTGCTTTATGTTGCCCCTCCACGGTTGCCATGTCAGAGCATGCAAGGTCTGCTAATGAACAAATGAGAGATCCGGACTTCGTTAGAGAATCAACTGTAACTAACATAGCTCTGAACAAAGTTTCATGAAATTTGGCTTGTTGTAAACCTAAGGAATTGAACAGTACAGTGGTTATTTGTTTGAATTCAGTTACTGGGGCAATCTAAACAGCTTTATGCCAAAACATTACCCCTCTGAAGAGTCACAACTTCCACTGGGACATGCAGGCTCTGATCTATGAATAGACAACATCAAATGTAAATCATTCAGAATTTCAGCTTTTGAGAGTTTCTCAAAAGTGAAGTGAAGAGAAGTCTCCTGGTTCCTTGTTCTGCTGTAAATAAATAAAATATTCTTAATAAATAAGAAAGTTTAAATTGAGAAGTTTGGACTCATCATCCCATTTCTAGTTTCCATATTAAGTTTATACAGTTAGGTGAGCCCAGTCCAAACTGAGACTATACTATACAAAACACCTAAACTTGGCATACATCTTTATAAGAAAACTGATGCTATACTATACAAAAAACGACATTCAGAATTCTGCAAATTTCATCCTACAGCTGTGGTGGCATTGCAGTAGGTGCTTCACCATCTGTTGCTTGGTGCAGATCTGCACTCTACTGAGTGCACTCTTCCAGTTTGATTTAATTTTATTGTTTGTAAGTGCGTTTCTTGAATTTTGTGCTTTCAGGTGAAAAGCAATGATGATCTTTTAGCAGCTATGGCTGGAGGAAATCCTGCATCAAGTAATGCTGTCACCAAGACCAAGAGGACTGCCTCCATCGGGACTACTGCTAGCACCCTAGACAGCAAGCCAAAGACAACATCAGGTATATTTAATACTGTATGCATAGATATCCATTTTATGTAAGGATGAGAGTAAAGATTTTATGGAAGGATTACCTTTTCTCTCTCACCAGGTACTTCATCCAAGCGTACGACATCTTCGATCTCTAAGGAGCCAAATTCATCACGAGATCGTCTCCGGACATCCAGAACCTCAGCCAATAAGAAGCAGTCGGTATCAGGGACTGTAGCAGGAGATGTGGCCTCAGGGAAGCGATCTCGCAGCCAGATCCTGGCGGAGTCCGAGGGTCGTATGAGCAAGTCTAAATCAGACGGCCAGATCAGTGATAAGGTGGCTCTGGAGGCCAAAGTGAAAGACCTGTTGGGTTTGGCTAAAAGCAAAGATGTAGAGATCCTCCACCTACGCAGCGAGCTGAGAGACATGAGGGCTCAGCTCGGTTTGGGGGGGAAGGAAGCCCCAGTGCCACAGGAAGGAGCTGGGGAGGAGGAGAAGCCCCATGTCTCAGCCATCACAGCAGCTGATGTGGAGTCCACTCTGATTCTCTTACAGGAGCAGAACCAGGCCATCAGAGAGGAGCTTAACCTGCTGAAAAGTGAGAACCGGATGCTAAAAGACCGACTCAACGCATTGGGCTTCTCTCTGGAGCAGCGGCTTGACGGTTCAGATAAGCTGTTCAACTACGCCTCCCTGAGCCCAGACCTGGCAGCAGGCAGTGGGCAGAGCGATGGTGGAGGAACAGGCACCCTGACTTCCTCAGTGGAAGGCTCCGCCCCCGGCTCTTTGGAGGATCTGCTCACAGGTAAGGTTTTCAGAAGTATGTTTTGTTTTGTTTTTTTAGTACCACATTGTTCAACCCTTTAGAACCCAGTAGAATTGAACAATGTTGCTGCGGTTCAGTGATGGCAGTGACATCTATGTTACAAGAAGGAACAACAGTAGTATGGCAGGAGGTAGAATTTCTGGCAACATATATGGGGAAAAACTGCTGGCTTTATAGGTAGAGAAGTTGGGACCTGGTCGGTCTTCTCTATCAATTCTTTGTCGCACTTTCCAGCAGAAGGTGGCATCCATCTTTGGCAGTAAGAGCCAGGGAGATCAGTTGTTACTAACAGTGGGGAAAAAATCAGAGATGTCAACATTACAATTTATATTTCTGGTTCCTGTTATTGATGTTAACTTAAATTATCCAAAACACAGAATTCAGAACTCTTTTTCTGTGTTTTAATACAATAGGAATTAATTTAAATGACGGATGCTCCCAGACACTTTAGTGAAATACAGAATGTGAGCTCAGGGCACTATGTGGGTCTACAGGGTTAAAACAATACAACACTAACATTTGATAGTATCAGAATTACAGTACCTGTTCAAGATCTCAGCTCAGTCTTTATTTTCTTGCCTGAAGTTTGGCTTGCAGCATAGCAAAAGCGGACAATGTCTAGTGACTTTTTCCTCTTTTTGCTGTGGTATTGAAAGAGGTATTGAGATTATTTTTTAAAAAATACTGTCATTGTGTTGAAATTTAAAAGTACAATCAGTAGGATTTGGCTGAGCTGTTCGTAAATGCATACGAACGTTTTGGGTTGGTAAATCCTCCCTAGCAGCAAAATAACGAGAAAATAAGGAAATGCAGGCAGAAGGCAGGGTCTCTGTAGACACAGCCACCACCACACACTTTGAGTGGGTCATAACTGATGATTGAAAGATTATGTTTGTAGTTTCTACATTGTTTTTTAGGAAATTGTTGCATATTGTACCTTTAAAAATCTGGTATTGTGACAACCCTACTTACAGGACATCAGCATGGAGGTTCAGCAGACAACCTGGACAGTGAATCTAGCGAGGTCTACCAGGCCGTTACTTCCAGCGATGACGCTCTGGACGCCCCCTCTGGAGCGTCCTCATCATCTGAGTCGGAATGCGCGCCGAGCAGGGAGCGCTCGCGGAGGGGCAGCAGTGGCAATGCCAGCGAGGTGTCGGTGGCCTGTCTGACGGAGCGCATCCACCAGATGGAGGAGAACCAGCACAGCACGGCCGAGGAGCTCCAGGCCACGTTGCAGGAGCTGGCCGACCTGCAGCAGATCACCCAGGAGCTGAACGGCGAGAACGAGCGGCTTGGTGAGGAGAAGGTTATCCTCATGGACTCGCTGTGCCAGCAGAGCGACAAGCTGGAGCTATATGGCCGACAGATCGAATACCTACGCTCTCTGCTGGATGAGCATCACATATCATACGTGCTGGAGGAGGACATAAAGAGCGGCCGCTACATGGAGCTGGAGCAGCGTTACGCAGACCTGGCAGATAACGCCCGCTTTGAGAGAGAGCAGTTGCTGGGGGTCCAACAACACCTGTCCAACACACTGAAGATGGCCGAACAGGACAACGCCGAGGCCCAGGAGATGATCGGAGCACTGAAGGAGAGGAACCACCAGATGGAGCGCATCATGGATACAGAGAGACAGGGCCGAGCTGCGATGGCGGCCGCGCTCGAGGAGTACAAGGCAGCCGTGAGCAATGACCAGGCCGAGCTGAGCCGCTGCCGAGCTCAGCTGGACCAGGAGAGGCAGAGGGTGGCCGAGCTCTACTCCCTACACACCGCGGGGGACAAAAATGACATCTGCCAGCTGCTAGAAGGAGTGCGTCTGGGGAAAGAAGAGGCCGAGGCCAAGGCGGCGAAGTTGCAGGAGGAGTTGGAACAAGCCCACAGTGACCTCACCCGTCTGCAGGAAACATTTAGTAAGGTTAGTTAAAAATGTTAAATCAAGATGCTAAATGGACATCTTTGAACTAAATGAAACTTTAATCTAGAAGTCAAGGCACAATTTTAGGTCACCAAAATGAGTGATGTCACTTCCTGCACACACTTACCACCTCTGCATTGATTCATTTGAAACAGCGGCAATGTTTCGCTCATAAGGATCTTTCTCAAGACATAGCAATCATACAGCGACATAATGTTTAACAGCTCATAATTGCCTGTTAGTCCACAGATGTGTTGGAGGTGTGTCTTTACTCACATGCAACAGCTCACACATTCATAACACCCTCAATTGTTAGTGATATATATATGCAAGAGATAGTCCGAGTCTGCAGCATATAAATATAAACTTTAAATTAATCGATTTACAAAAAATACATATAAACCACTTTTCAATATGTCAGGCCCGCCCACAGGAACATGTTATGGGAAGTCTAGTAGTGATGTAGGCTGGAGTTTTAAAGAGCTCAGATGAATTAAAAAAACCCCCAAAAAGAAATATGTAAGTAGAAAAAGGTCAAGACATAGACCAACTCTTCACAGAGCCAGATTTGATTTTGAATATGTCACAAATTGAGCAGTCAGTTCTGCAGAGTCTATCTTTAGTGAGGAGTGGTACATGTTCTTTGCTTGTACATCACTAACACCATGTTAGGGAGAGGTGGCAAAAGTACACACATGCTTCACTCTAGTAGAAGTACAGATACTTGTGTAAACACAGACTAAAAGAAGAAGTACTGATTCAACTTCTTCACTCAAGTGAAAAGTGAAAAACGTACAGGCTCTGAAACATACTAAAAGTATTAAAGTAAAAAGTCTCCCTCTGAAGGACATTTCTACCAGCTGTTTCTGTGCAGCTAAATGAACCTCACTTTTTCTCTGCAAAGGAGTCTTTCTTATGTCTTTAACAGAGTTTTTTGTCTTGTTACATCTGTCTTGCATGACATTCACTCATGGATACATCAAGGAATGGTCTTTTCTATGTGTTATTGTCCCATCCACTTCAGTTGAAATCTGTCTGGATGTTTAAATGGTGACGTGCAATGATGCAAAATAAAAATAATTACCCTCAAATACACGTAAACAATGAACCTGTTATGAAAACATGACGAATAGAAAGTACAGATATTTGTGTTAAAATGTTGGATAAAAAAGCAAAATGTTAGAAAAAGAAATGCTCAAGTTACAGATATCTGAAATCTACTTAAGCACAGTAAGAAAATATTTGTACTTGGTTACTTCTCACCTCTGTGCTTGGCAGAGGATAACTGTGCAGATGTGCCAGTAAGATACACACTGTGCACAATATATCTCTCCAAATAAAAACAGAATGACACTGCTGGAGCTTTGCTGCACATTAGTCAGCTAATTACCTCATTGCTTGTTAATGAAATGAAGTATACTCCTCTTCCTGTGTGTGTCTGCAGCTGGACAGGGAATACAGAGACTTCCAGGAGCAGGTGCAGCAGCAGATGGCTGAGCAGGAGCGCGCGCTGGAGAAACGGCGCGTGGATCTGCAGGAGAAAGAGACTGAAATCGCAGACATGAAGGAAACCATATTCGAGCTGGAGGATGAGGTGGAGCAGCACCGAGCTCTGAAACTCCACGACAACCTCATCATCACAGACCTCGAGAGTAAGCGGGCAGCCAGGGATCATTTAGAGATCCTGTCCTGTGAAACCACAACCAGCATCCACTCAGAACCTCTATCTCTAAAGCCTTAATCATCTGCCATTCCTGTAACCATGAATCTTCAGACAAACAATAGAAAGATGTATGGTAATGAGTTGATCTGATCTGTGGCCTGTTGGCATTAACACCACCACCACCATGTGTTGACTTCCTCTTTCAGACTCTGTGAAGAAGCTGCAAGACCAGAAGCATGACATGGAGAGAGAGATAAAGATTCTTCACCGCAGACTGAGGGTAAGAGTGCTGTAGGCGTGGGAGGGGGGGACTGGGCTGCTCAAGGACCAGGGTTTAAGTTTGCGTTCAGTACACTATAAGAAAGGAAGAACAGTACACCTAAACTACAGCAATTTAAGGCTAGTCCTTACCAAATAATAGACTGAGTTAGACACTGGTTAATGCTAAGATGTTTTTGCAAATACTCCTCTGCCATGTAATTTACAGGAAGACTGTGTGGTTTAGATCTAGATGAACTGATATGTCGCTTATCCTGTATGAGTACCTGTCTGTGTCAATAGTAATGGTCCAAAATCCACATAAGGGTCAGCCCACACAGATTAAAAGTGGGAGGGCAGAACTGTTAGATACCACAGAGTAGTGCACAAGGGGTCAGGGTTGTGCCTGTCCAGCACTCTCCATACAGTTCACATTGGCTTCAGTCCAGACTTAGAAGGGAGGAGATCAATGTTCTGAAAGCAACAGATCCTTACACATCCATCTTGATACATACTTACTATAATTCAACATTTACATTTATGGTGTTGCACAGACAAAAAGGTTGAGGATGCTGTAAGAGAAAACTAGCAGAAATTCAAGTTCTTGTCAGTCCCTTCCAGATGTAAAATGTCGTAACCATTTCATCCAATAATTTGCAAAATTATCCATGAAACATTTCACAGAAAAAATCAGTCTGTCATACTGTAAATTCCTTTTACAATCCCCATCCACTCTAATTTTGTTGAAGGTTTTTTAATCATCCATTTCCTACTTGTGGCTTGTTTACTGGCTGTGAGCAGTATTTGGAGAAGATACTTGTCACGAGAATTGAATTTGGATGAAAAACCACCTAAATACATCGTATTAAAATCATGATTAGTCTCTAAGCCAATTATTGATTTTGCTGCTGCTCCCAGCCAGTTGGGCTGAATTACAGAACAATCCCAAAAGATGTGAAAGTCATCATCCAAGGAGTTCTCACACCTCCTACAGCAAGAGCCAGTTTATAATACTGTCATCTTAGGGTGTTGAAAAACCTGTTAATATTTTTTCATACAAATTCTCTCCATTGCCCTGAACTTGAAGTAGTTTCTTATGTTTTACAAATGTTTACAGTCTGCAGCACTTGTTTTCACTGAAAAACCTCTGATAAACCCACAGCGCACTACCTACACACAACCAAGCATCACACAGATGATGTTGGCAACCAGCTGGGAAATGTAGAAGTGCATTTAGCATCTAGAAAGCCAGACAGGAGTGAGTGGAGACAGCAGAGCTACAAGGAGAGTGACTGTTGGGCATCCACTGGGTGGACAGAAACACAGTGCTAAATTAATGTTTTTGTTTTTCTGTGTCTGCTGGATGTGTAAAGATGTGACTGTTTGCTAACACGTTCACCACACTGACTTTATTAGATGATATATGTAGGATGTTTTGGCTTGTTAATTTGCCAAGTGGATGAATAAAAATCATTAGTACTGCTTCTTTAATGATCCCATGTATCATTTAGCCTAACTAAAGCTGTTGTCTCATTGTGTCTCTGTGTTCTGTGTGTGTGCGTGTGTGCAGGAGGAGTCGATGGAGTGGCGTCAGTTCCAGGCTGATCTGCAGACAGCCGTTGTCATTGCTAATGACATCAAGTCTGAAGCCCAGGAAGAGATTGGAGATCTGCGACGCCGGCTGCAGGAAGCTCAGGAGAAGAACGAGAAGCTGAGCAAAGAGCTGGACGAGGTCAAGAGCCGCAAGTAAGAGCCGCAGAGAGACGACTGGGCGAGCTCCAGCGGTCACGCTGACTTTGTCTGTCATCTGTTTGTAAACACAATGAGGAAAGATTTAAGTTTGCTTATTTGATTCTGGACACTCAGTCACAGAGATCGCATGAATTTAATCAAATGAGAAATTATTTAATTTCAGTTACAAATTTACCATAATTGTCCCCATAACATGTTAAAAATTAAGAGCCATTCTCAAACAGTAAAACCATAGAAACTGTCAGCGCAGGAGTGTACGTACTGAGTAGAGTGCTTTATGTTTCCCAGGCAAGACGAGGAGAGAGGCAGAGTGTACAACTACATGAATGCAGTGGAGAGGGACCTGGCTGCTCTCAGACAGGGGATGGGTCTCAGCCGGCGATCCTCCACCTCCTCAGAGCCCTCTCCCACCGTCAAAACACTCATCAAGAGCTTTGACAGTGCCTCACAAGGTACAACAACACCATGACATGTTCCACTTCCCTAACTTCTCTGTGTGGCTGCTGGTTTTAATGATAATTTGGTGTAACAAAATGGATGAAATGTTTTCCTAGCTTAAACTTTTGCTTGACAGCACATGTTAAATTCATTGAACTATTCCATAATTATCATTTCATTCTTTGTTAACAATGAAATCATTTATTAATGCTGGTAGTATTACTACAAAGTAATATTAAATTTTATTTTAGTTTTGATGGAACGGATTATCAGACAAAACAGATGTGTATTATGTTTATTTTACATAAGATTATTGTGTCTTTGCCAGCCATGCGAGCTCTAGCTCTCTGCACAGAAGGAACTTTTATGGACAACACTCCTGACACTGTTCATGACGTCAGGAGTGTATTAGCTTGTGTGTGTACAGCAAGTGTAAACTGAGCTTTAAAGTTTTGCTTCCTTTTCATTCTTAAATTCAGGTCCACCTACCAATGGAGCCTCTGTGACTCCAACAGCCTCGGCTACCCCACTACCACGCACCCCCCTCAGCCCCAGTCCTATGAAGACACCCCCAGCAGCTGCTGTTTCACCCATACAGGTACAGGAAGACACGTTTTGTATGAATATTTTGCTAAAATGTCCCTTTTCCTTGTGTGACCCTACAATTTCTCATTTCTTTGTTGTCCACAATGTGAAAAGTAGTCTTTGGTTTCACTAGACAGCATTGAGAACCACATAAGACTGTTGATGAGGACAGACATCAAAATGTATTAGAAACACACAACATGATTTTAAAAGTCATGCAAAAACACCTGTAAATCTTATTGAAAGGGGCGGCAGATCAAAGCTGTGACCAACAGTCTGCTGCAGCATTGTGGGTTATTGCAGAAAATAAGCTCTGTGGAGAACAAAAGTCTGATACTTGAATATTTTGTTCAGCAAGATAATCTTCAGGAATGAACTCCTCTTTTATGATATGTGAGGTGTAAATGCAATCGTCAGGAAACAAAAGCTGACATTTGACTTAAAACTAATTACACCACAGTTGCATGACTCAGCGTCACTGCCACTAAGTGACTAGTGTGCTGCATGATGATGCTTAATGTCTCAGATGAACCCTTTAGTCTCATTTAGCCTTTTGTTAGCAACCACCTTTCATAAGACATTTTAAAGCTCCAAACTGGACAAGTGGGATGTTCAGGGACATATTTAAAACCCATTGGCTTCAAGGCAACCAAAGGTGCAAAAATGCTAACTCATTACTGTGTTTTAGGACTCATCCCTGCAGTGTTCTAGAAACTTGGTATTCTTGGAACTTTTTGGTGTATTCCTATTTAAAAATGTTGTATTTATATATTTCCTGTTGTACTGTCCTTAACCAAAAGGCTGTTTTTTTCTTTGCTATTTCAGAGACACTCTATAAGTGGGTCTATGTCAGCAGCCAAGCCGCTCTCCTCCCTGAGTGATAAGAGGCCCAGCTACACAGACATCACGATGCCAGGTGAGGCAGCCTTCACAATTTAAATACCTCCATTTACTGTAAAAATAGTCAGTTTCTTTATTTTACAACTAAACTTGTAAAAGGGCAGACAAATGTACTGTTAATATGGGTGACACACAGTGACACTGAGTTTTTTTGTCCTTGGCGATACCTCTGTCACAGTAAACTATCTTAATGGTTTACTGGAGAGGACTGTCTCCTCTCTCATGAGAAATAAGTCGACAGTTAGTCCCCAGAAGCCCGGAGTTGGGAGTTGGCATGAGTTTACTGTATGTTGACTTCATAAACACCAGAGTGGATGATAAGAGGGAAATAATGAGCCACTGCATGCTGTAGAATTTCCCTCAGTTCATTCTCACCAGTAATGAGTTCAAGTGTCTCATGTGAACGTGCAGCTTTGGTCATAGCCTCCAACGTTCCATTTATTTTACTCTGATTTATTGTTTTCTTGCTGAGCAAGGCAGGCATGGTATTCCCTGAACTCAGAGGGGCTGGAATGTGGCTCTTTACTGACCTTCTTACATCATATTTCAGAGGAAGTCCCTTATAGAAACTATATGATACTATATGTGATATAAATACTGCAATGTGTCCACAGCTGAGCACCTCCTCAGGGGAACCTCGGCTAGCCGACCTCCGTCTGCCCTCCAGAGGGTTTCCAACATGGACTCTGCCAAGACAATCTCAGGTTAGGAAAGCTAATTATGTTATATAAAGATAGTATAAACTTGTTATAAACTAAATCAGTCACAGTTCTGTTGAAAAACAAAAACAAATCAGGTGTATAATGGTCCCCCCCTGTCCTGAGCAGTGTCCCGCCGGAGCAGTGAGGAGATAAAGAGGGACATGTCGGCTTCAGATGGGGCATCCTCTTCCTCCCTGATGGCCATGAGTGCTGCCTCCTCCCCGCTCTCCCTGTCCTCGTCCTCCCCCACCGCGTCCATCACCCCCACAGCACGTAGCCGCTTAAGGTACCACCTCCTGAAGCGCTGACTCACCTTTACCTTTTACTAATTGGTGAAAATGTGTGGGATTATTTGCCTTTAATACAGCAAATGTGTTTATACTGCCTGTTTATTTTCATTCTTGGCAATTATTTTAATCTGTCAGTCGCCAGTGTGACATCAGCTCTGTGTATTGTAGTTATGATTGGTCCCCTGACAAAACATACAGCCCATGACAGCTTTACCATATACAGTAATCTGTCTGCCTTACTGACACAGTAAATCTTGTAAAACTGTGTTTGCTTACATGTCTTTTATGTTTGTTACAGAGAGGAGAGGAAGGACCCGCTGTCAGCACTGGCCAGAGAGTACGGAGGCTCCAAGAGAAATGCTTTGCTGAAGTGGTGCCAAAAGAAGACTGAAGGTTATCAGGTAGGTTTCTGTCCTGTCACTTGAAGGTACCAGCTAATCTGATCCCATATGACTGAAAGGATCCATAGCTTTTCTCCATTAGCTTCAGCAGAGACTGACTCTAAATAACAAAGATAGTTAAACACCACAGATTTTACACAAAAAGGAGTGAGCTGCCCTATACATAACACACCTGAATCTGTCTTATATCTTGGCAGTGTAGTTGCATTGTTGGTAATATAGGCACCTGGTTTTGACAGGGAAGAAAGCATGCATGAAATAAAAAAAAAAGATTATATCTCTTGTTTTGCATTTTTATTTTGTTTAATAAAAAAAACTGTCCATTGTGATAGGAGTGAAATGCAAAATCGGCAGAGTAGTCTTGCACTTCTCATGGGCCTCTGTGACACACATGCCTGCTAACTACAGAAAAAGGCTATGATAAATAAGAAAACGGTCATTCATTCAGCAGTCATCGCAGCATGGTGATATGTTTTTTGTGGCCTGTTGCCAGTTCCTGACAAAAAGAAGAAACCACAAGATAAGCTGATGTTTTCTGAAGGCAAAGATAATAAGACAAACAGTGTGTGGAGAGCTACAAAAACAGTCAGTAGCACAGTTTGTACAATAGAATTATTGATTCTAGCTGCTCTTCTTGTTTCATCACCCCATGCAATAGTTGCTGCTGAGCAGCTGTGAGAAGATGCCAGTGATGACTTTGTCTAGATGCTGGTTGAATGCTTTCAGTCTGAAGTTGCAGCAATTGGAAACATGGGTTTTTCCATTAGCAGTAACTCAAAGATCGAGTGTGTAAGATTTACAGGGATTTATTGGCAGAATATGGCAGAAATAGAATACAGTATTCATAAATATGTTTTCATCGGTGTATAATCACCTGAAAATAACAATTGTGTTTTCTTTACCTTAGAATGAGCTTTTTTATGCAACTGCATTCACAGAGGGAACATGTCCTCTTCCACAGAGTCTGTGTCTACAGTAGCCCAAAGGGACAAACCAAACACTGGCTCTAGATAAAAATCTTCACGTCTTGCATGAGTTTCGCAGCCACCGAAGTTGGCTACATATTTGAAAGGGGAGAAAGAGTATACCAGAAATGGTATCAGAAACAGTTTGATTTCGAATTGAGGTGTGTCTTTCCTTTACTTTACTTGTCAGTGATGTGTTGACTGCAAACAAAGAATGGAAACATGTGGGGAGACGATAAGCACCTAGGCATTGGCCTAAAAATAACTGTGGCTAAAATGACGATCTAAAGATAAGAGTCCCTTGCCATCTTGAATTGATGTTTACCTCTTTAACTGAAGTAGGTGATGGTTTCCATGGCACCTTGGGTCTTCTCCAGGAAGTGTGCAACATTTAACACATCCTGTGTTAACCTGTCTGACAAAAACACAAAGCATTCTCTGACTCTTTGGGTGCCATCTAGATTATAGTTGTGACACTGAGGAGACCTGACCATCAAACTTTAGTGGTTGTTTGAGAGACGCTGCAGAGGTCACATGACAGCTGATGGTGGAAAAGATGATAAATGTGATGTGGATGAGTCAGTTTGATAGCCAGGACTGTGAGCAGGTGTAGCAGCTTTTCTCTGTGGGTAAATCATTTTAAATGGTTCCACAACAGCTGAATCTATTGTGACCATAATATTGTTGAAAGTGATGGTGAAAGACTGTAACACGCAGTGGCTGGCAGTGACATTCATGACCCAGGATAAAATGTTGTGCTCTCTTTGCCTGGTTGAGGCCCAGAAATGAGTTTTCTATTGATTTTTGTCCTGGACTGTAAATGTTCTGTCGCCTTAAATCAAAGTTCAAACATCGTTGCTTTGCTTTTCAGAACATTGATATCACAAACTTCAGCAGCAGCTGGAATGATGGCCTGGCCTTCTGCGCTGTGCTCCACACCTACCTGCCCGCACACATCCCCTACCAGGAGCTCACCAGCCAGGAGAAGGCAAGTAGAGCTCCCAGGAAAGCCCCTGCCTTTAAACCACGTAACTGTATCATTACCTCTGTGAGTGACTCTGCCTTTGTCTTCTTTCCTCAGAGGAGAAACTTCACCTTAGCGTTCCAGGCTGCAGAGAGTGTGGGCATCAAATGCACTTTGGTAAACTTTATACCAATATAAGATGATCACATTAAAATAAATTTGAGTAAAACCAAAAGAACCCCTTGTGTAAAGAAGGTATACTGTAGTGGAGAAATCCAATGTTGGGTCAGATTTGAAATGCCTTAATTTGGGCATTATGTATTCTCTGAGGAATGTGTGCAGAAAAATTTATGTACGTGATATTTTTTTAAGGCTTTATGATTATCCTGGGAACCAGACAAATCTGCAAGCTCATGTTTCATTTGCTCTGGCAGATACATCTGGCCACACTGAGATTTACACCCTTTGGGCCAATCACAGCTGTTTATTGAACATGGGCTGCTTTTGATTTGATAACTGACAGAGGAGCGTCACTGGTCCAGATTTGAAAAGTCACATTTCACACATTTGGATCACTGCACAGCCGGCTAACAAAACTCAGATCAAACTGTAAAAGTAGGCAGTGTTGATTAAATATGAATCAAAATTCTGTTACTGTATCATCTATTTCTTGCATCAGATGTTTTCAGAATTACATTTTAGTTGCTGTTTATCTGAAATTTCAGAAAATTTGTCACCTGGCCACCACATTTTGTTGCTTAGATTGGTTGTTAATCTATCCAGTTGCATCCTGGAGCATTTTGGTTTGTCCCTGCTGAGAACACATCTTGGAAATTTAAAAAATTACTTGAGTTCCAGACTAACATACGTGAATTAGGCAATTTTCCTTTTTCCTTCCCGAAACCAATATCTGAATGTTGTGCATCTGCAGATACCAAGTACCTATCCAATACCAGTGTTATAAAAAAGCCTGTTTTGGTTTCCCCACACAGTTCAGTCAAATCCAGTTTACAATAGGTAATTTTTTCCTTCCTAAGTGTCTTCTTCTCTATTCCAGGACATAAATGAGATGGTGCACACAGAGCGACCGGACTGGCAGAGCGTCATGACTTACGTCACAGCCATCTACAAGTACTTTGAGACCTGACTCCACTGTGTCAGCCACTCTGCTCCTGCAGCACAATCAGAGCCACGCCAGCCCTCCTGAGCTCTCAGCAAAACTCCCGGTCAACTGTTATACCTCACTGACCCTCCTCCCTCCACATCACAGCAACATCCAGTCATGCTGCATGCCGGCCCTCAGTATTTAGCAACACTAATGGCAGACCAGAAACTCACTGGACCCATAGCTACTCATCCTCCCAGTGCAGCGTAGAAGGCGCTTTGTGTAGAGTTGTAGGCCAAGGGCTTGCCTGTACATCTACTGTTACACTAGTAAGCCATGAGAAAGCCTGAACTGACCAGCGACGCATCCTGTAGGTCATCTTTGCTCTCAGTTCTTGTCTGAAAGGGCAGCATGAAAAAAAAAAAGTCTCAGTGCCTTCAACCTGGCTTTTCCTGGCGGATACTGTCCCCTCAAAGTTAACCCAGTTTTCAGGGTGTTAAGGGGGAATTCCAAATTATTCTCATAGATAGTCACAATGTTTTTTTCTTGTGTGGGGTGTAATACTTAGTGGAAAACATCAGTTTCTTCAGAATCACACACCAGAAGTCACTGATGTTGGAATTCCCCCGCAACCTTGAAAAATTCCCTCTGAAAGGAAATAAGACAGCCGCAGCCTTTTTGCACCAAGTCTTCCAGACGTTACAGTTCGATACAGATGCCTCAATTTCAATGGATAAAGTGCCTGTGAGAGTTTTGAGGCAGGATGTGAGCTCTCTCTCTACGAGCCAGTCCTCCACAGAGGTGGCAGTGTCTTTTCACTACAGTTCGTGAAGCTGAAGATTCGAGGAGTTGTTGCCAAATATGTTTCAGAGCCTTTTGATTGTTGATTTTTGGCTTGTTGGTCATCAGGACGGACTCGACGTTGCTGACAGCTTCTACATCAGCATCTGATCATGAGTGACTGTTTGCTTTTCAAGCACACAAATATACTACAGTATGTTCCACAACACATTTTGTTATGCAGCACTAACACTCATATAATGGCTTTTCACTTAACTCTTCATGAAGGTGGACTAATATTCATTTGATGTGTATGGTTAGTTGAACACTAAACTGTATAATGTGAGCATTTTCTAGGCCTGCATTTGCCATCTTGCACTTAGACTTCTTTCATTAGGCACATACCGCACACAACATCATTTCATCATAACCACAATGAGTGAGTAGCATCTAGTGTTTTTTGATGAAAATGTGTTTTGATTGACGTTTAATTTCTGTTTAGATCAGAGAGTGTTAAACTGTCTCAGCCTGGGGCTCTAATTATGAAACCAGTGTCTCACCCTGGGACTTCATGTTGGGAAATTGTGCTCTAGTTTTTTTGGAAACCAGCAGAGACAGATTCATAGGTGAAGACACAGTTTTGTAGGTCAGTCCAGCACCTCATTAATGGAAGAGTTCAACTTATTGGGAAATGCACTTATTCACTTTGTTACCGAGAGTAGGATGAGGAGATTAACACCACTCCAATGCCTGCACAATAAATATGAAGCTAGATCCAGGAGCTGGTTAGCTTAACATCGGAAGCAGCTAGCCCTGTTGTGTCCTAATTGCACAAAATCTAAAGCTCGCTGACTGACATGTTAGCTTACGCCACTATGATCGTTCTTTTTCTGAAGTCTGGCAACCAGCAAAAGACTCCAGTTTTTACACTTTGGTGTTTATAAAAATTAAACAGATGAGATATAATGACATGATAATTAATGAGTGTTAAAGGGTGCTGGTATACAGATATGTTACCTCTGGACAGAGCTAGGCTAGCTGTTTCCCCATGTTTTCAGTCTTTATGCTAAGCTAAGCTAATCACCTATAGACTCTACTTTCATATTTATGTGGTCAAGGAAGTAAATAATCAAATTTCCCAACATGTCAAACTATTCCTTTAATATCAGCAAACGTGGTAAAACTATTTATTTTTCACATAAGTGACAAAATATGGACAGGTGATGAGACAATTCATTGTGCCATGGACTTATTCTGTGTGTTAATACTGATGCCGTGTTAGACAGGTAGTTTTTGAAATTCCTGGTATTACTAACAATCACTATAGAGATAGTTAAGTTAGCACAGTGTCATTTAATTTGTCCAATTTCAGACCGCAACATTGATGTTGTAGGGAATACTTAAAGCCCTCCTATTTAGTATTCATAAGCAGCATACAAACATTTAAGTAATGGTTTATTGTACAATAGTAGATTTTAAAGGGATAGTTTGGATTATTTGAAGTGGCTTTGTATGACATACTTCATCCATCTATAGTCAGTGTATTACCTACAGCAGATGGTGGTCAACATGCCGTCAGTTTGGAGAAGCAGCAGGAGTTCCAGCATGGAGGCAGTGTACTACTGTGGACAGGGTCAGCAGCAACACGTATTATAGCCACCTAAAAAAATCAATATCAGTGTACGTGTACGCTTTAGTATATTTTTACCACTTTACCTTGCTGTCAGACAGCCTTCTCTAATGGGAAACATTATATAAGCCAAATATCACTCTCTCTTGCTCAACCAGAGTCCTTAAGCAAAAACAGTCATTTTACCTTGCAGAACACGGCCGTTGCTGGTGTACCGCTGTCTTGATTGGTTAGTTGGGCTGTCTGTGTGTGAATTTAGTGCATCTGAATTAAGCTTTCAAAACACCAAAATCACACAATAACATGAACAAACTAACCAGTCGAGTTTCTGTGTTCCATGAGGTTGTTTTTGCCAATGGAGTCTGGTTGGGCAAAGGAGAGCAATATTTGGCTTGTATAACAGCGTTTATCTGTCAGAAAAGGCTGTCTGACAGCAAAGAAAAATATTCTAAATGTAGTGTACATTTAATCAGTGGCCCTTCTCCACTGTAGTACATTGCTTAGCTTTTTACAACAGGGCTCTGCTTCTCCAAACTGTGGGCGGAGCTCAAAGGAGGAGTTCTAGTTGAGTTAAACTGTTTATTTAAGTTTCTATACTGCTAATAAATGCTAAATAGGAGGGCTTTAAGTGTTACCATGTAGTGCTGTCTGACTGCCGTGTGTTTATTGTGCCTCAACGTACCAAGTTCACTGTATTTATTTGCATGGTTTCCAGTCATTATAGTGAGGTCATTGCTTTATTTTGTGTGTATATGAGATAACTACACATACAATAAGTAGCTGCACTGAGATAAGCTTTTTTCATATTCCGCACTAATTTCCTGCCTTAACAAGTTTAGCTGAGGCTTCTGTGAGTGAAACTGTGACATTTCAAACCGGCGGTTTATCTTTCCTCACCGGGCACGTGTCACAGTGTGGAAATGGTTTATAAAACATGGCCCTTCTTGTTTGTGCCTCTTAAGGAACACTTCATAGTGAGCGATGGTCATTTGGAAGCTGTTTGAATCCCCTCATGTGTCTGCTGAAGGTGACTACACACTGTTTTGATTTGAATCAGACGAAGCTGCCAGCTGGTATCAATAGCAACATCAGGAACAACATTTTTGTCTCGATTTAGAAGCACATCCTGCTGGCCGTCTGCCAAACCACATCGCCGCAATGTGTATAGCTGCATTAGACATTCACTGATACAAAGTCAGCACAAGAGCCAGCAACAGGGACAGTTTCTATTTTTTGTGTACAAGAGCGAGTGCGAGTGAGTTTATTTAATGACATTTGAAGGCACTGGCTCTCTGTTGATGGGGGTTTGTGGTGCCATGATGCTGAGGATCATCAGCCAACACTTTTACTGCTCGATTCCACTGCTGGCCCACCACTTTTATTGTTCCCGACAGGAGCGTCTGAGAGCTACAGAAAAGATTTGAAGCCTCTCCATCCTGGACGTGGAATGTGTTTTGATCACGCTTTAGTGATCCTGGGACTTTACGAGGTCCAGCGCGCGCTGATGTGGAGTGATTGATGAACACCGAGGAGAGCCCGGCCTGCTGAGGAGAGACCAGACGGCTGGCAGGAGCTAGAGAGCACATTCCACCTCCACATGATGCAGGCATGAGGGACATGTTACACTGTTTGGGAGCTGAGATGTAAAGCTTTACCACAGCGAGCGAAGCAAATGTGAACAGTGCATTATTACATCTTTATAGGGTCCACTTCATCACGCTACATTTGTTTTTCTTTTTGTTTACTTGAAGATGCTCTGAGAATTCCACTGAACCTGCTTTAGTTTGTCTTTTTGTTTCCATGTTGCCTTTTTTTTTTTTTTTTTACAATCCCTGCCACATTTTTGATTTGGTGTGGAATATTTTTTTTTCTGATCACACTACATGTAGTGCTGAAATGGTCCCGTGGCAGAGTTAAAACTGAATGAATAAATGTGTGTGTATTTGTTTGAGTGTGTGTGTGTGTGTGTGTGTGTGTGTGTGTGTGTGTAAAGGGACGAAGCTACAGTATTAAGTGCACACTATGATGATAATCAGTTGTAAAAAAGAAAAAAATGCTGTCTGGTTTTATGTTGCTTATTTTTTCTGGCAATAATTATAAAAGACCATTGAAGCAGCCATGTTTGTTGTCATTCTTATCTTTGCAAGTGATTTCAGTGTGTTTTAATTTTTATTTTGTTTGGCAGGGATAGTACACAGCGATTTCATGAATGGAAAAGTGCATAAAAATGTGTTAAACCGCATTATTTTTCCAATCCTGTTACTCATTGTAACCCTGTTAATCAAAGTTCAGTCCTGTTATGCAATAATTTTTAATTAAAATGGTCTTACAGACTTAACAGCTGCACTTACTACAGTGTAATAGCAGTGTAATAACTTCATTATTAGGTCAAATGAAAATACTTTGCAATATTTTCTTTTATCTATTAAGAAATAACTCAGTGCTGCTGTGAAAAATGACAAAAGCCGGGAAATGTGTTTGTTGCACCTTATATTGAGAGAGTTGAAGGACTATGTTCAACGTATATATTCTATCTAGACAACAGAAAATTATGTTGCAATGTAATTTTGAACATTATTTAGAAAAACAGTGCACATATCAGGAGAAAACTTATAAAATGCTTTGATGACCTGAAGTGGGCAAAAACCATTTTTTGAAAGTTAAACATCTGTCATTACGACTTTATTGAAATAAACCTAAAAAAAATGTTTTTTTTTAAAGATTCAAACCCAGTTTCACCTCTGTTCATAGAAAGGCCCACATATTCACTATCCAACAACAAGATTAATGCATGATGGTACATGATTGGGTTGATTTTAGCCATAGTTTGAAATTGAACTTACAATTATTAAATGCAGCACTCTTTGTTACACAGCTTTGTACTGAGCTTCACAATTCTGTTGCTCTAACAGAGAAGGCTGATCTGCAAAATTCGCACTGTCACCTCTGTTGGTCGTCCTAGTTGTCCTGCCATTGTCTGAGTGCAGTCATATGAGCTCTTTTAATGGAGGAGGAGGCAGATCATTGATCACTTTGCACACTAAGCTGGCATTTGAAAGAAAAACAAAGCTGTCAAAGGTCAGGAGATTTTACCTCTGGATGATGTTGCAGTGAGACTTGATAGCTTTTTGTCCAGAGCCTTGACTGTTTGTAACATGTTTGCAGTGGAGCACGTGTTGTTTTTCCCAGGTGGTGATACAGTATGACATGTGGACAAAATACTATGTGCATATACAGTTTTGCTGCATCTAAGGAAAGCTGGTTTTGGATAAACCTCTAACGTTCCATACATTGAATTTTATTGTTTTGCACATCTGTTTCATGTGTTTGTTACAGGACAGCTGTGAGTCAGTAAGAATTTATCCCTTTACAAGAATATCTGGTTGGCTTCTAATTTTTCCTTATAAGTACAAATAAGCAGTTTACTCACATTAAAGGAGTAGTTCGGGTTTTTTGAAGTGGGGTTGTATGAGGTACTTATCCATAGTAAGTGTATTATTATCTACAGTAGATGGCTGTTGGCACACAGCATGAGTCTGAGTATAGAAAGCTAAGAACTGTATGGCTGTGGGCAGGGTCATCACAAAAACGTATTTTAGCCACCTAAAAAAAATCAATAGTGGTTTAACTGTACAGAGACATGCTGTATTCAACCCATCCCTGTAAGTGTCAGGCAAGACTGAGAGCGACTTTGGCCTTTGCTGATGTTAATGTGGCTGCTACTTCATGTCTTTCTTTACCTTGTACAAAAGTGACAGTGTCATCCACGTACATTTGGGCTTCGACTTTGGGGAGTAGTCTACAAGTGGCAGGTGGTTACTATATAAGCTGAGGTCTTAAAATCGATCCTTGTGGGACACCAATCAGAACAACCAACAACTGATGAATCTCAGCTTGATAGGGCTCTGTCCATCTGATCGCATCCACAGAAAAATTTAAACTAGAGCCTGACCAATACTGTATTTTTGGGGCTCATGATATCAGGGAGTAAAAAACATTCTACCAATATTGCAAAGATTCCTCAAATGTACCTACCAAACACTTATGACAAACAATGAAGGCAGGATATTTTATGCTTTAACAATTATCCAAATGTCATCAGGTCATCAAAACACTAAACATTAACTGATATTTTAAATAATTATAGAATAAATATCTATTTTCAAAAAGTCAAATATAATGTATATATAAAAATGAATCAAGACAGGAACAAGAATACATAAAATGCTGCCTGTAAAAAGATTAAAACAATCTGCATGATGTTCTGTCAAAAAACAAGTCATATCGGACAACAATAAAGGCCGATGTGTCTGTGTAGACCAATATATCTGTCTGGCTCTAATTCAAATTTGACAGGGAGAAGAACATTGTGATTTACTGTATGAAATGTTTTTCTCAAGTCCAGGAATATAATAATGAAAATATAATGAATTTCACTTAAGCAGTAATGAGACAGCAGGGGTCTGGCACTGAGTAATAACCGAGTGTTTGTCTTCCAGTGTAAGAAAATGTGGAGATAAACTGGATCACCTGAGTCATGTTTCAACACACTGAGTTTAATGTGTCATCAGCACACACACACACACACACACACACACACACTGCAGGCTTTGAACCGGTCCGCCCCTAAAGAGGAAACAGAGGAATAATCATCAGCCTCAATATGTTTTTATGAGGGAGGGGTGTGTGTGTGTGTGTGTGTTTGTGTGTGGAAGAGGGAGAGAGAGAGAGAGACAGAGGCAAAGAGCGAGTTTCATCTGTTTCATCCTCTGAAGACGCGCTGTTCTTCCTCTCAGTGCGAGCAGCAGACATTGATCAGACATGTCATGTTTCTGTCTTATCTTCTCATGTTGAGCTTCAGTCAGGCGGCTTGTTTCAGCAGAACTACAGCAGTTCATTAAAGAAGTTTCACTCCTGTCGCTCAGAGGAAGTGAAAACGATCGTTTGCGTGATATTTTTAGATGGGGGGCGATTTTATCACCTCATCTCACAAAGTGCCATCAGATATTACAATCATCAAGGAAAAAAGGTGAGCCATAATATTTGACAAATACTTTTAATTCTGCATGAAATTTATGAAATTATTTGCCATTGTATTAAGTTTGGTGAAACTTTATGGAGGAGATCTGAACATGTTGTTAAATGTTGTCTTCAACACAGAATTGCGTGTCAAGTATCTGTAAGTGTGTGTGCAGGGCGGGAAGTTGGTACCAGCCACATGCTGGTAAAATATGACAGAGGCTGGTAGATTTAACATGCAATATAATTACTTAGGGGAGACTGGGGATGTTAGTAACACTTTTTGCTTGAGCATCAGTAACTCAGTGGTTGGTCATGCTAGATCTCTCAAACTTATGAATCTGATACATGATACCCATATTTTGTACTACAAATAAAATTTGACGTCCGCTATACAATCACAGATTGAGTGAGTTCTAGTCAAATGCAAAGAGTTCTGTTGTTACAACGTACCCGACTACTGATGTGAGTTGTAACACTAGCAGGGGATAGATGTAACAATGAAAGGTAATTTGCTGATTTAAGATCCAGACTAACAAATCTGTGAAAGAACATTATTGAAGAAAGAAGAAAGTGAGCAACTTAAAGTGACAAAAACACTTTATCAGTCTAGTGCAACAATTCATGCAAATTCAACCAATCCCCATGAATTGTGCATGACCTTGCAATTTTGTCCAATAACCACAACTTTTCCACGTATTTGACCAGTCTTCGTAGCTTCCTGTGAGTTCCACCAATCATAGTAGTCCCCTGAGCAAATGTCATACATGTACGTCTCAATGAATCAACTCAGTTGTTTCATTTCTTATTTTTTGTATTGTTTTATGTTGTTGTTATGGGTACTGAAAAGAACCCGAGGTTTGACATTTAGCAACTTTGAGTGCACTTTATACTATAATATTGTGCTTGCTGTTGTGACTGGGATTTTTGTAACCCCAGACCTTTTGTGGTTTTATTTTCTCTGGAACAGGTTGCCTTTGATTTTGAATGAAGGAAATGGAAGTGTTTGATACTGATGACATCAGCACAGCTCATTTTTCTGATTGGTCAAACTGAGAATGTTAGAACTAACCTGATGTTACAACACTCCCTGGTCTACCCTACTATTGAGTTGCTGGGGAATTTGAACATTTATATGTCAACTGCTGGTAGATATTCACTTTTTAAAAAGTTAATTTCTCATCCTAGTGAGGATGTTTGATGTCTTGTTTTGGTACTTTTGGGTATAACTGTACTTGCATAGTGTCAGAGTGACTAAAGCTTGTTTTCTACCTGCTGTCTGCAGTTCTACAGTTCTTCAACTCACGCTCAGATTAAAAAAAAACAAAAAAAAAACCTGCAGGTCCTGGTTTATGACTGAATGTGTGAACCACATGGGTTCAGTGCTGAGAATCTTATGATATGACCTGATCAAATTGTTAGGGAGCCTTACAGCAAAGTACTGTATGTTATATATTCCACTTATGTAATGCAGTTTCTCTGAAAAAAAAAAAAAAAGAATGCGCTACAATAAAAAACACAACTGTCCAATTGTCTCAATAAATTGAGACAAAAAATATTGGATCCTGGAGCAGCTGCCTGGTGCATGTTCATGTTAAAGCCTATAGAAAACTTGATAGTGCTGAGTCAGTTCCAAAGTCATGTTTGAATCTGAGCCCAGAGCAAATCAAATCTCCTTTAAAGGTCCAGCATGTAAGATTTACAGCGATCTATTGGCTGGATGTGGAAGATATAATAATATTATGAATATAATATTCAGAAGTATGTTTCATTAGTGTTTAATCATTTGAAATGAAGAAAGGTGTTTTAGAATCAGACGTTTATATCTTTATATCATAACTACAGAGGATGCAGGTCCTCTTCCACGGGGGTTGCCAACCAAAGACTGGTTCCAGATACAGCCTTTCACATTTTTTTGTGAGTTTCAAAGCCACCATAGGTTGTCCTACACGCTTGGAAGGGGAGGGTGAGACGAGATGTTTGCTATCTGCAAACTCATCGTTAGTTGCCACTAAATCCTGCACATTGGTCCTTTAAGTCTGTAGCTAGATGGATTGGTGGATGAAGATACCAAAGTCTAATATCATCTCACATCTTAAGATTAAAAAAAAATGTCCTTGTAGGGTCTCATATCATCAGTAAAAATGTCTACACCAGCAAACAATTACAAGACACAACAGATGCAAAAAGAAAAATAAATTTTCATGTAAAGAAGGTGACAAAAGATGAAAAAATGACAAAAAGTTACGTTTTCAGTTACAGAACTATATCCAGCACAAAGATTGGGTCTACACTGGCTCTATGATTATTTTCATTGTGGATTAATCAGTTTATTATTGTCTCAATTTATAGATTAATAGGTGTTTATTTTAAAATGTCAGAAAATGGTGAAAAATGATGACACCCTCAAATGTCTTGTTTTGTCCACAACCCATAAATATTCAGTTTACTGTCAGAGAGGAGTAAAGAAAATGTAATAATGGATTAATAATTGATTAATCATTGCAGCTCTAAATTTTTGTGAGTCCAAGCTAGGTTGGACTACAGCTACACCTTCAGTAGCTCAAAAGGCCAGATAAATCAGATTAATTGAAAGTTTGTTTTGGAATATGGAAAAAAAGAAATCCAATGATAAAGGCCTCGAAGCAGGCAGCGTTGTTGCCTGTTTGGTCTGCTTGTCCATGCTGTTGGCCCTCCATCAAAGTCTAAATGGTGCATATTAACACAATTGTGTTTCACTTAATTTCCACAAACAGTGAGTCCACAGGGCCCTCTAGTGTGTTAATCTGACCATGGGTCCAAACAGAGACAGAGTGGATCGTCGCACAAAGAGATGACAGCTCTGCTTTCATTATCACTTGTACTGTAGTACTCTATTACTCTGTGCAGGCGGCTCCCAGAGGCTCTGCTGGAGCTGCTGGTGTGGTTAGCGTTCAGCTCACAGACAGCAGATCTGACTGTTGGTCAAGGATAGTCAGCTCAGTCACACTAGCAGCAGCTGTGATGTCAGTTTGAGAGTCTGTCAGTACAGTACAGTACAGTACAGTACAGTGTCTGTGAACAGGAAGCTGAGAGGTTTGATGTTTGCTCCTCCTGTGTTCCTCTTGTGTGGCAGGAGGACGAGGAGGAGGGGGAGGAGGATGTGGTAATTTGTTGTTATTTGTGGTGATGCTGTAACAAGGTCTGGAGGAAATTCACTTTTACTTTAATAGCTTTGTTAATGGTATTTTAATCCCAAATTACCAACTGGACAAAACATCTCAATTATGTATCTGAATACAAATATAGGAGAGACCAGGGGCAACTGTAACAAACTCAATCCCTCCAATCAAAAACAAGCTAGAGTGATGAGTGCACATCTCATCAGTAAGATTCTCTCTCTGCGTGTGGAGTTGAAGTTTACAACAACAAAAAAAAGTTTCTGAGGCGTCGCAAGCTAGCATGCGGGATTTTATCATGGCTGCAAGATTGGGGGCAGTTGTAACACTATGTTACAATTGACCCTGTGCCACATGACCCCATGTAAGCACCTTGTTTGTCTGTGTTGACATAGTTTTCTGTTACAAAATGAATATATTTAACAAAATTTCAATGTAAAATTACTTTTAACTCAGTTCACATAATTAAAATCAAGTTACCACTAAAATAGTTGCCTAATCTTCTGCAAAAATAGACTTTTGCTTTGAATGCATTTGGTGCCTGATGTCTAAAAAAAAATTTGAACCATATACAACAAAAAATCTTAAGTGACATTATAAGATACTGCAACAGTAATGCGATCACTTTGAGGTGTGACTTTATTTAATATACAGTGGGTAAATATTCTGTATTGCGACACCGACTTCTTGCACTAAACTTAATATTATAGTCTTGACTTTATTAGAGAAAATATATCAATTGTATTATTAATTAGTGCACATAAATATATTTCTTCTTCAGAAAACAACAAGTGTATTTCAAGTAGTCTGTGAGTTATGAAGATTTAAAATGTTACCATTGTCCCTGGTCTCCCCTACTTTGAAATTCATATCCTAGAGTGACTAATGTGAACCAAAAGCCTGTCCTTAAGAAATACCTTACTTTCCCTCGTTTCACTATAAATCCCTGGAGTTTCTCTCATGTGTTTCATAATTCCATCTCAGGACAGCTTGTTATTGTAGGATGCATCGTAAGCATGGGAGAATCACTGTCGTAGTTTATGGAGATTCATTATTTCCTTTTCTGTCCTTCGGGAATTTTGTTTTGGACTCACCGCTGCTGTATAAAACATTATAACACACGGCAATATGACACCAAACTTATCTGACATCAAGACAAATGAATACCCTGGGCTCAGAGGAAAGAGACCAACAAAAATGTTATTTGGAAGTCAAATAGAAGAAAAAAAAACTCCTGATAACTATCTAGCTTGAAATAACAAGCCTTTGGTATTAATAAAAAGGTCTCATCTGACCCAAAGGGAAAACCCTGACTTACAGAGCAAAGACCTCCGTGTTCCAGCACAGCTGTTATCTCCAAAAACTAGACGTAACCTCAAGAAACATTCCCTCTGAGGGAATTCAGCAGCACAAAAACAGCAGATTTTTATTTGTTAAGCCTTTTATGGCTGATGGCTCACAGATATCAGGCAGTCTACACTGTGATTCACTCATTGACCAGTGGCCATAGTTATCAAACTTCTGAGAATTACACTCATAAAAGCCCTAAATACCTACAGCACAGTCACACAAGAATAAAACCTTTCTTTTTGCAAAAAGTATGCTTTGTATCTGTGCTGCTGCCATGTAATACACCAACAGAATACTCTTAAAAGACATCTAGAGATATCTTACATTGAAATCTACATCAATTCTATATTAAAAATCTAAAAACACTAGATAGATGTTATATATTTTGTGGAGTTGTGTACTTACATTATCCCAAATGTTTCAAACGATGCTCAAACGCAGAGAAATCCAAAAGGTAACAGTACGTTTCCTAATTTCTGGATACATCAGATAGATCAGAAAGTGAGGAAGGAAGTCAGCGAACGTGACTAAATGTAACATAAATAAAACTTTGATATCACCTCGTCCGTGAACATGATATCTACCTGAGTCAGTCAGATAGATTTTCATCAACAGTGGTGGTTATATAACAATGAAGACAACAATTCCAATGATCCCATGCTATAACAAAGTCATCAAACTATGTCCTTGGCTTTTGTTTTGATGTGAAAGACACCCAACTTATATATTTTACTTTAGTTAAGTTAAAAGAAATTTGATAAATACTACTTTTCCTAAACCTACCTTAACTGTTTTCTACATACAGCAGACAGGGAGCAACATTAGCGTTCATTGAGTTGTGTTTCTGGTTACCAGGCTTATATTCACTTCCTTTTAGCTCTGTTTTTGTCTCCACCCACTCCTGACGGAAATACCTGGTTCTTTAGCTGCTAAATGCTCACTAGCTAGTCGCTAACAGGAAGTTACATATTTACAACAGCCTCACGACAGTTTGTGAAGTACAACTGTAGTCACAAAACCCATTGGACATGGGCACAAACTTTACATTTTTTTGTGACACTCAACACAACTTTATGTAATGTTGTCATTCCATTGTCACGTTAGCAATAATTAATAGGCAACGTCCAGTTATGCTTTCAAAATAAAGCTTGCTGAGAAAAAATTCAGGTGACAGTTAAAGAGAGTTCATCCAAAAATGAAAATAGAGTCATTATCTACTCACCCTCATGCAGACTGAAGGTTGGGTTTAGTTTTTCACTCTACAAAACACAGAATCTCCCAAACAGTTAAAGTAAATGGTGACCGGTTTTCAAACACAAAAAAACAACCACAAAAAACCCATAAAATACCTCCATACTGCTCGTCTGGTGTAATCCAAGTCTCTTAAAGGCCCAACATGCCAAGTTGACTTGAAAGACATTTATTTACGCCATGTTTTTAGCCTAAATCTTCACTATAGATCCTTAGCTTGGAGCAAAGTTCATATGCGCGCTTTAGGAGATATAATACACCGGACGAACAGTATGGTGGCATTTTGTGGGTATTTTGGTGTTTGTTTGTTTTTTTCATGTTTGAAAACTGGTCACATTCACTTCAATTGTTTGGGAGATTCCACAACACTGTTTTCCTTTGAAACTCCAGCAGTTTTTTTGTGGAATAAAAAACTAGATCCAACCTTTAATCAGCATGAGGCTGAGTAGATAATGACTGAATTTTCATTTGGGGTGAACTATTCCTTTAAACTGGGTTTCAGCACTGTTGAAACTGCTTGGTTGGGTTTACAAAATGCTCATGGATCGGTTTAAAATAACTTATTCCTGTAACTATTTGTTCCACACAGGAATTGAACCCTGGCCTGTGAAAGCCCTGTGTTTGGAAAATCCATCTACCCCATCCTCCTCCAGTCATGACAAAAATGGACAGTTCATGTCTGTCCACAAATCTATTGATTACATTTTGTTACATTTTCATGAACTGCTGTGGCCGTATATAAAACGAAAACACAAATCGATCTCTTAACATTCAGTGAAAAGCAGTGTAGACTGAGGGGAAGACACTGCACAGGGTCTTTTGTAATCCTATAGACAGATATGTTGCAACTTAACCGTCTGTAAAGGAAACTTTTCTGTCTTTCCATTGAACCCTATCTTTCTTCTATCACCTACCTAACTTATTATCTTCTTTAAGTTCTGAAGTAGTGTGGGTTGTCAGGGTGTTTTCACTAGAAGATGGTGGTGTTATTTTCTGATGAGAGCAAAAATAGTAAAGTCGAGAGCCGTAAAACCAAAGCAGTGGCCTGAAAGATATTACAGCGCTTTGTCGACCTGAGGGGAACTGCAGAGTCAGTGTTTAATTCTCTCTGGTCTGTTAATACAAGCAACTCCCTTCACACCATGTAGTCATCTGATTTACAGTTTACGCCAGGAGGAGATCATGCGTTTGGTCACGTGTGTGTGTGTCAGTATGTGTGAAAATCTTTCTTTCATAGGCTGTCGCAGGCCAAGTTTTAAAGCTAGAGTATCATATGAAATTATGACCTAAGGCATCCATTGGAGTCAACCGTGTGATGCTAGTTTGAAGGGGGCCAAATATCGCTTGAAAGTAAAGCTACATTTTGGCTAAATTTTTCCTTATAACATTATTGACAGAGATTCAACAGTTCTCACCGAGAGAAAGCACTGAGGCGACAGTGGCGAGGAAAAACTTCCTCTCAACAGGCGGAAACCTCAAGTTGATCCAGGCTCTAGGGTGGACAGCCATCTGCTGCAACTGCGAGGCCTGAAAGGTCCAGGTCCCTCAAGAAAAAAACACGCCATTTTTGGTGTGAAGCACAAATGTGTTATTTTTTTCTTGTTCTAAAAATGGTGTCTGAATATTTCTGCATGCTGACCTGGCATAGAAGCCATTTGATTGTAGACGGCCTATTTTTTTCAACTTAAACATGATAGTGGTTACTTAAATTAAGTTCAGTTTCTGGAGGTGATATAATCAGCTTTTTGACAAAACATTAACCTTCTGAATAAAGCCATAACTTCCTCTGGGATATGCAAGCTTCAATCGACAAGCAGACAACTTGAAGTGTAAATTATTTAGAATTTCAGCTTTTTTGAGTTTATCCAAAAATGTAGATTTCTATATAGATTCTGTTATTAACCCTGGTTGTTCATAAGTTTCTAAATGAATAATGTTTAAATTGAGAAGTTTGTACTCGTCCTGATTCCTTTTACTCGTGTTGTTGCTGGGTGACACTTTCTTGTCACAAATAGATCTTGGTGTATTTTTATCTACAGGTGAAAAGTTGCACGCTACATTAACTTTTTCACAAGTTTGATGCATAGGTGTGTGACTGTGTGCAGCTGTGAGTCAGCTCTCACGTGTCTTTGGTTTCCACAGCCATTAGACACGGTCCAGTGATATACAGTATGTCAGGACTGTTTATGGCGTAAATATTATGCAAAAGCACTGAAAACATTTTGAAGTGATGCAGCCACCCGTGTTTTGTATTTATGTAATTTTATTATCAATATTTTTTTAAAGGATCTGATACCAAATGAGTAGCTTGTGGGTATCATATCAAATCTATTAGAATGGATCCTCCCATCCCTGCTCTCAGCCTTCAGTCGTGCTCTCAGAGGCGTCCTACATGTTTCCTACATATGATCCTTACTGTTTCACTAAAACACTGGGACTTCTGCTACGTGTAAATTTGCCGCTGGTAAACTGCTCTCCCACTGCTCCTCTGTGGGGTCAAGAGGGTCTGTTTATAGAAGACATCAGCAACTCAAAGTCCCACAAAACCGAACACTTGTATGACCATTATTGCAGAGTGAAATGGGGCAATTTTAATCTTCATGTCAGAGCTGCTGACAGTTTTGGTGACATCTTTAAATCTGACTATTTGAAGCTAGTATTTACCCCCACAAGACCACCCTTGCCAGTGTTAAAGCATTTGAAGAGTATGAAGATTTAAAGATCAAAAGTGATTGTAAGTATTATTATCTGCACCAGGTCTGACGGGGATCATGCGATTGCTTGCGTGACCAATTGACCTAAAGCTTGTCCCACATGCTACTGGACTGATCAGCCTATTTTTTCTGTGACTTTATGCTGAAAGACCTCTGAGATTCAGAATTTTTTCAAAAATCTTGAAAATAACTACCAGTTACATGTAATTAAATTGCAGTTACTGATAAAATGTTGGTGATTACAAAGAGATCAAATCCAAATATTCTTTTTGGGTTGCCTGGTGGAGATCTGCACTCTTGAACTCTTGTAGTTTGTGGGGAGAATTATGGGAAACATTTCTTTCTTTAAAGGACAAATTTATTATCATGGGAAAGACGTAGATTGGCCAGTATGTGACATTTAAAAAGTCAATATCACCCTGATAGTCTTACAAATAAATACAGTGGTCTTTTCCGATGTTAAGAAGGCAGCTGTGCTGAAAAATCATTTATTTTTGGCCACAGCTTGTGTGACGCCCTGCACCAATTCTGGTTTGCTCAAAAACATATCTGATGCAAGTGTGTGTGTTGCAATCCACTTCCTTTATTGTAGAAACACTTCCTCTTTCTCATTTCTGCACCGCTTTATCTCCAGCGTCATAATGTTCCAGTGATGTGCGTTGTTGGCATCATCTCAGCCCCTCGAGAGGTTCATGGGAAAAAGCCGCTGAGGGGAAGATCCTGAGGGGAGAGGACAGCAGAGGAGCTTCTCACCAGGAGAGGATGGAGATGACTGTGTCCTGCATGTGGAGTTAGGAGAGATGACAGCTCTGTCCGAAGCTGAATGAAGTTCAGTTTGAGTTGAGCAGGTGTGACGGAGTCACCACAGCTGCTCTGGTGGATGTGTCCGACAGTGTTGGAGGTGAGGAGGCTGAGCTCAGCGGCTGCCAGGCTGCAGCTATGGTCGTTGAGGTGAGATTTCCTCCTTCGTTTGTCTCACCATGCAGGACATCACCGCTGCCTTCATCTTCTACATCGTCCTGGAGTTATTGATCGCCGTGTTCTCCGTGCTGGGCAATGTGCTGGTCTGCTGGGCCGTGTGCCTCAACAGCAACCTGCAGAGCATCACCAACTTCTTCGTGGTGTCGCTGGCGGTGGCCGACATCGCCGTGGGTGTCCTGGCCATTCCCTTCTCCATCGTCATCAGCACCGGATTCTGCTCCAACTTCTATGGCTGCCTGTTCATCGCCTGCTTCGTGCTGGTTCTCACGCAGAGCTCCATCTTCAGCCTGCTGGCCATCGCCATAGACCGATACATCGCAATCAAGTTACCGCTCAGGTCAGTGGCTCAGGGGACACAAACAACTGTGGGGAATTCTTAGTAGTTACAAGTGTGGCTGTGGATATTTATCTGGCAGTTAAAGGAAAAGCAGGAATTTTGGTTCCAGTTTTCAATAAGACAACATTTATACATGGTACATATAAACCTTTTATTGTTTTAACATAATAAAGTTAGTGTCTGGGCTGCCATAAAAATTTTTTTTGAAAAAACAAATTGAGGTAATTTTGTTGTGATTTAAAACAAATGAAGTTTTCCAATCAAATAAACTTGATACTAATCCACTTGAGGAAACATGTTCAGTAAGCTTAAGATATTAAACTGAACCAACAACTCATCACTCACACTGATGGAACGTTACAGATAAATTAGATTTCCTTTAACATTTTCTCAGTTTGAAGGGTCAGTTGTTCATAAAGCTTCAGCTGTTCCTGTTGGAGCTACTTTGATCCAGAAATTGAATTTAATGAGTTGACTAAACTCTGTACAGTACGTTCATTCAGCTCATCATTTGAGGTCAAAAGACTTCAAGTTAGAAGAACCCATGTTTGAAAACTCTGTGAAAATAAATATCAGAAATTCTTTAGTTAAATCATCAGACTGTATGCTTTTTTTTTTTTTTACAGTGTAAAGGATTTGTAAGTATGAAGTTGTGGCTTTGTTAGTGGTTAATAAATTAGTTATTAATGCTTTATAGATCAGTTATAAGCTGTAAAACTACTTTTTGGTCTCCAAGTTGAGAAAAAGCCCTCGTTTATTTGGATTACAGTAATTCTGTTTATTAACAACATGCACAAATGTAGAATGAACAGAATAAAGCAGCTTTATTAATGACTTATTAACTTTGATGTCTGCAGATTAGATGGCTTTTAGCCAGAGAGAGACCCTTTAGCATTTATTCATACATTATTCATCAACATCACAGGGATTATTCCCAGCCTGGCAACACAAAACTTGAAAAATGTGTCCTGAAGAGTGTAATAAAAGCTTGGGTAGGCAATTTATTTTTGGTTTGAGAGAAGACAAGACTTCTGTATTTTCTCTACACTGTTTTTTCAGGCTTTTGAAAATCTAGCCCATGATGGTAGAGTTTGGCTAATCACAAGTTGGTAAGGTGGTTGATTGTCTTGTTCCCAGGTTGTCAAATATTGACATGTTGGGTTGGTGGGTTAGCATATGATGACGTGGGAATGAGACTCAACAGTCAACTATATTTCTTCTGTGTAAATCAAATGTATTAACTGCTGAACCAGCAGTTCCTAACATGGTAGCGAAGTAAGAAAAAGAGGAAAGACTGGGTGTGTGTCTTATGTACCAAAACGTTTCTTTTTCTCATCTTAGTCTCTTAGTCCCAGGCAGTGGAGGTCTCACAATAAGACTTAATATTTCATTTCTATCTGTCGGAGAAGACATGACATTTGAACCAGAAAGACTTGGCTGAATATGAGTGTCCAAAAATGGCGTCTCCCAAAAGGCTGCGTCCCCCTGGAGCAATCAAATTTGCTTTAATTGCTTATACAGACTGTGTAACCCCCTTTGTAACCCCCTTGTGTGTAATCACACTCTATTATTTTACTGTAAAAACACAGCACTTGTCAGACTGTTTGTCTTGAACATCAGCTCAGATTGAGTCTTCAAATGTGGGACATTTAACCTGTCACCAGCAGACGGACATGCCGTGGCTCAGTCTGTGACCTCATCATACTAAAACCTCAACCTCGGAGCCAGAGTGAGCTCAGCCTTCCTGTTTTCAGTGCTCGCGCTATCTGTTTTCGCACAGCCTCCTCGTCCTGCTGGACATACGTGAGGGTTTCTCTGTGTTGTTCTTTGCATTACTGATGGGGGGCTTGTTTTTGCAGCATTAACCTTTGGACTTTAACATCTCAAGAATGCGATAGAAACAAGCCAAATATCTCAGCTGCTCTCCCACACTGCGCTACAGGCGTACTCAAAATAGACTCTTCCTTTGAGGAGTCCTGGAAGACGTTGTTTGTTTATCCTTTTCTCTTTTAGTTCCGGGATCAGAAGTGCTTTCACAGAGCATCTTCACATACTGTATATAACCTATTATCAAATATTATTCTTCTAGTAGTGCTGTCCTTTGGGAAAGAAAAGTTTTGAAGTGGTAGTTTGGATGAGCTACTCAGTGATAGTCAGTGTATTAGCTACAGTAGATGCTGGTTGACACACTCTCAGTTTGGGGAAGCAGAGAGAAATGTGACGACTAGAAGCAGAATGGAAGCTAAGCAGTGAACTGTTGTGGACAGATTGAGCAACAAAAGGTATTTTAACCACTTAAGAAATGCCCACCTAAAAAAAAAAAAAACAGTATCTGTTTAAGTGTGCTCTAAATTTAGATGATTTTTACTGCTTTACCCTGCTGTCAGACAGCCTTTTCTGATACTTATAAACCAACCAAACTCCATGGATGAAATCAGTGATTTCACATTGCAAAAAATGGGAGATGTTGGTTTACCATTGCCTCGATCTGTTTGTTTGTTTGCGTAATTCTGTGACTTAGGTGTTTTAAAAGGATAGTTTGGATTCACCAAAGTCACATAATAACAGAAACAAAGTAAGAGATTGAGGCAGCAACTCCCGTGTTCTGTGAGGTAAAATCACTGATTTCTCCAGTGAAGTTTGGTTGGTTTGGGGAGAGCAATATTTGGCTCATATAATGGCATTTCCCACCAGAAAAGACTCACAGGAGAGTAAAGCAGTAGTTCAAACAAATTTTGAACAATACACTACATTTGGAAAAATGCCCCTACACTAAAAAAAAAGACAACATGGGAACCTCTGACCTCTGGTTAGATGTCTGACTGTGTAGAGATGAGACATTTCCACTATGACAACCATACTAAAATTATTAGCATATTATTTATTTTATTATTTATTTATTTACTTTTATTTTCTATTTTGATTTTAAACCAAATATTTTGTATTGTTTTGTTTAGCTTTGTCATTATTATTATCATTTTATCCTCTCCTTACTTTTTGTGTACTTGTTTGGGTTTGTTAAATGATGAAAATAAAAAAATAATAATTGGTAAAAAAAAAAAAAAAAAGAAAGAAAGAAAAGAAAAGAAAATATCCTAATACCTAAACTAATAATGATTTTGTTTAGGTGGATGCATTTTAAGTAGCTAAAATTCTCTTTGTTGCTGAGCCTGTCCACAGCAGTACTTTGTTTATCTTATGCGCTGGTACTCCTCTCTGTCTAAACTGGGGCGTGCCGACTGGCATCTAATGTAGGTGATACACTGACTATTGAGTATCTCATACAACCCCACATCCGAATAATCTGAACTGTGTCTTTAACTTTCTCAGAGATTTGAGCTGACAGGACAGAGCTGATGTTTTGTGTCATTTACTTTTCCAGGTACAACAGCTTGGTGACAGGCCAGAGGGCACAAGGCATCATCGCCATCTGCTGGGTTCTATCCATCATCATCGGTCTGACCCCCATGATGGGTTGGCACAAGCTCCCCGTCAGTGCCAACGGCACCTGCCCATCCGGCCTGATGAGGTGCCTGTTTGAGGAGGTGGTCGTCATGGAGTACATGGTCTACTTCAACTTTTTTGCTTGTGTGCTGATCCCCCTGCTGATGATGCTGGCCATCTACCTGTGCATCTTCATGGCCGCTCGCCACCAGCTCAAGCTGATTGAGGTGAAGGCGGCTCATGGGGAGAAGTCGCGTTCCACGCTGCAGAAAGAGGTCCAGGCCGCCAAGTCTCTGGCCATCATCGTTGGGCTGTTTGCAGTCTGCTGGCTGCCTTTACACATCATCAACTGCTTCACCCTCTTCTGTCCAGAGTGCGACCGCCCTCCGCTCTGGATCATGTACGTGGCTATTATTCTCTCCCATGCCAACTCTGTGGTCAACCCCTTTATCTATGCCTACCGCATTCGGGAGTTCCGACAAACCTTCCGGAGGATTATCCGGCGCCACATCTTGGGCCAGCAGGAGCCGTTGGATAGTGGCAGTAGTTTGCGCACCTCCACCCACAACAGCATCACTGACTCCATCAGACTGAAGGCAAACGGCCTGAGCTTTGACCTTTTCACTGAACACAGCAGCAGCAGCTGTGAGAGCTCGTGCAACTGCCCTCCTCACATCTCTTCTGTAGGGGGCGGTCTGGTGGCGGTATCCCAACCCCCTCTGTCAGTCGTCATCTCCCAATGTCCTAAGGGGGGTCCTTGTCCACTGCAAGCCCTCAGACAGACTCACATAGGTCATCATCTACAATATGCGGAGCAGCAGCATGACTGCAGTGGACCAGAAGTCGTGGAGGATAAAGACAAACAGGTCACATCGCTGTTTAACAACCAGAACAGACAGAGTTGCTCAAGTGAGTTGGCCATGATGTCCTGACATATGCACAGGAAGGACCATTCACTAGTATTCACGATCCTTGCAGTAAAAGGTCAACTCACCTCAGCAGTAACTCTCTAAGGATCGGGATAAGCCCTGATCGGAAATGGAGATAGAATCACTGTAAACAGACAATGGACGACGAATGTGACATGAGCAACCACTATCCGCTATTTAATGACTTTTGAATGTAAGCCAGACAAAAGGCAGAGGTGTGAACTGGAGCCACATGACTTGGACTTGAATCACAAACGTGATGACTTTAGACCCCGAAGGATTGCAACTCAACTTGGACTTAAGACCAGTGACTCGTGGCTTGACTTGGACGTGAGGCTTCTGACTTCAATACTTTCTCCCATGCCCAAAGATTAAAAAGTATTTTAGTTTAAAAAGTGTGACACGAATAAATCCATTTGCCTTTATTTCCTGAATCAGCCAGCATTAACACTGTTCATTCCCAGCAAGTCAACATTTTGTTAGAACCAGTCCAATCAAGTTGCAGCACAGAAGACCCTTAGGTAGCCAAGCTCAAATTGGAAAAAAAACCCCAGATACCAGACGAGACGCGACGCAACAACTTCCAGCTTCATTCAGCATTTAAAGTTGTCAAAAGAACAGTTGTTAAAATGGCATTGCATCAGGTGAAGAGTGCATTATGACTTGCTTAGAAGATGAAACTCAGTGTTTTGGACTTGGGACTCGACTTGGGACTTGGGATTTACTTGTGACTTGGCAACAGTGACTTGATCCAATCTCTGCTAAAAGGCTAAAAGCTCTCCTTGTTGGCCATATAGGTTGTGCTGCTTCTTTAACATCCCACAGGACTAAGAGTGATTTAAACTGACTGTCACTTCTGTCCTTAAGGTGCAGACACTTCACTCATCAAAAACGGCTCTGCATTAATTTCAGTAAAGAAGAGCACTAAATGCTCTTGCCTCCTCTTTGCACTTTGACCAGCGAAATATGGAGCACAGGAACAGTATGGACGTCTCTCTCTAACATTAAGAATGGAAAAGGTATTGATTCTTGCCTTTAAAGGACATATTTCTTTAATTCCAGGCTGAACCAATATACCAAAGTGTGTGAATAAATTTCATCCTGCCACTTCTGGTCTGAATGGTCCTTTGGCTGAAGACTAAAACTTATCGAACTTATTGTTAAATTATTGATACATTTTTCAGGGAATATGGACGTAAACGTGCTCTGATGGATTTCAACTTATACCACTACCATGGATCACGGGCGGAAGATTATTTCTTTTGCAGCAGTGTTATGCAGAGAGCTTTTTCACATCCGTCTTATTACTTGGCTTCGCAGCGTAATTCAGCTTCATGGAAGAGATTTACGTGCCTTTTGATTTCATCATTAGCACCTGTGGGCCCTATGTTGTTTCTAATTGGACTAAAAAACAACAACGGTACTTTCACTTTCGGTGATGTGTGCGACAACAGTGATGTAATGTTTCACTTTTTAAAAAGCAAAGGCCCCAAAGTTGGTACTGTGATGCTGAAATGTCACCTTTTATTTTTCACTTCTGACAGTGTGACTTGACTGTGTGCTTATTTAAATCATGTTCATCTGAATCAGAGGTCTGCAACCTGCAGCTTCAGAGCCACAGGCAGCTCTTTTGTCCCTCTCCAGTGACTTTGACAAAAATTATATGGAAATAAATAATGGTTATTTTTTTACATTTATATTTTTGTTTATCATTGTTGAAGGTCTAAAGTGATTCTTGCATTCCCCTACTATAAAAATGTGTCAATCAAAAAATGTTTGGGTAGGAGCAGTTCCTGGACTCACAGTGCGATTGTTTGAAGTGCTCTTTGGACATGTCCTCAAAAATCACAAAAAACTCCAAGGCTGTTTCTTTTGTTGAAAAACAATTAAAATGCCTTTATTATCACGGCATGGTCATGTTAGACATTAAGACTTTAATTTCTAACATGACCGTGCTGTGACAGTAAAAGTATTTTGTTTTAAAAGAGAGTGTCTTGGAGTTTTTGTGATTTTTGAATATAAAATTTGGAGCCTATTCACCAAATTTAAAAGAAGTTTTTTAATATTTTATAATGTGTGGTTCAGTACTGTTTCCTTTAAGTTTTGTTGGTGTCTAGTCTTGAGCCTCTGTAGACTACCTGTGGATGACAAATTTAAAAAAAAGGAGAAGTCTTCAGGGAAAAATATAGAAATAATTGTGGCTCCACACAGATTTTTCTGGCTCTTTAGAGAGTAAAGGTTGCAGATCCCTGATCTAAATGTTTGATGAATGATAGGAAATGCTTTGAAGATGGTTGTGAATGATTATATTTTAAATCAAACTTATGAAACATATTTGCAGCTTTTTATTTTTCCTGATGAATTCATCCTCACTCCAGTGCAGCTATTGCCTTAAGCCAGCTAGCACAAAGTGCTGTCTTTCAATAAAACCTTTTACATTTTCAAAGTGTCCTTACTGTATTTGTATTCAGCGACGGCCACATAATGTTCCCAGTCATTATTCAGTAGTTGTAGGAGCAGCTCCAGGCTTCCCACTGGCTTTTCACCAGACAGAGTCGTGTTTCATATCAGATCTAGAAGTCCATAGAACTGAGTCACAGATCTGGTTTACTCATTCTGGGAAATGGTTAGTTAAGCAGTCAAACTATCTTTGGGGTTCTTTATTTTCCCAGCTTTTATCATAATTCCCCTGAGTGTTCAGGTTACAGGGCACAGGGCCCACTTCTGTTTAAAAGCATCCCTGGAGTTCTTCTGTGCTTTTTTTAAAGATTCGCTGCTGGGACCTCACGAGTCCTCGTGCTCTGCTGCTGTCCTGTGTGGCAACATCTTGTCTCCTCAGCTGGATCATATCAAGGTTAGGATGCAACATTGTCGACCATCACAGCTGTTGAAGATCTATAGTAAGAAAACTTAATCACATTGCAAAAGAGCTATAAATGTGTGTATTTGCTAGAGATATTTTATAAAGCTGTTCTAATCAATACTTTATATTAAGGGAGCAATATCTTAGCATTCATAAATGACTACTTTAGTCCAAATAGTGAGTAGGAGCCAGAGATGGTATATTAAATAGGTTGAATGCCTAGTTATTTTCACCTGCCTCTTCCTCCCAGACTCGGAGCTCAAGCATGTTTCCTGCCGGCTGCAGGAACAGTGAAACTACACAAGTGCAACATTATACTTTGACACTTAGAAGCGACCTATACTGTAAGTTGATCACCTGTTTATAACCGTCAATTGTTGTCAATGTAAGTTAAGCCTGTTATCCCAAAAAACATAAGCCCACTGCTCTGAAAATACACTCTGGAGTTAAGTGACTGTCTGCCAAACTCCATTAACGAATTGCTTAATTTAACCGTTAAAAACTTCTACTCCTTCTAAAAGATTATTCATGATTTCTTACAGCTCACAAACAGACAATAACTCATTCAGCAAACATTCAGCGTTAATTTTAACTCTAATAAACGGGAAAAACATACAGATGTTCCGCACAGGAATGGAAATTTCAAGAGAACATGCTGGCTGTAGAATTGTTGGAGAAGCTGGTATTTCAAATTAGCACATTTCCTCAATCTCTTATGACATATCATGGTCATTTTATGATTTTGCACAGTAAATATGTTTCTCCTTTAAAGGAATAGTTTGACATTTTGGTTTGCTTTTGCTGAGTATAAACTAGATGATAGGATCAACATTAATCATGTCTGTACAGTAAATATGAAGCTACATAAGCAGCTGGTTAGCTTAGCTTAGCATAAAAACTGAACAGAGTGAAAAAGCAAGCTCAGCTCTGTCCAAAGGCAAAAACAGCTATATGTATCCCTGAAGCACACTAATTTTCAAATTTTTTTGGTGCTTTAATCTGCAGGGGAAAAAAATAATTGGGAATAATGGGACCAGGCCAGCTGTTTCCACCACTGTACACTACCAGTCCAGCACCAAACAGCAGACAAAGTTAGCAACTAGCTGGTAGAGCATTTAGCTCTACCCAGACCCAGACATTTCCATCAGGAGTTGTTGGAGTCAAAAGCAGAGCTACAGCACAGAAAATATGAAACAATGACAATGCAAAAGGGGTTTCCACTCACAACTGCTTTCAAAGAAAAAGATCTAAAAACTCACTGTCCATTAGAGTTCTGGTACTCGAGATCAGTCTTGGTCTTGGTGTTAATCTCGAGGCCACTTTTTGAAGGTTTTACTTTTAGTCTGTCTTGTCTCAGTCTCAGACAAAAAGGACTTAAGGCCACGATCAAGGCCACAACTGCGGGGATATCCAATAAATTGTCAGCGCATTATGCATTGATTTATTTGTTAATATCATTACTGTGATTGGATATAAAACGTCTTTGTTTTAACCCTGTAAAACCCAAATATAGAAAAACACTAAAAAAGAAAAATTTCAACCATTAAGATGTTGTTGTAGGAGGCCTTTGATGCTGAAAATTAGGTGTTTTAAAAAAAAAAAAAAATATGTATGTAAGTTTTTACAGAAATGTTGTAATATTGCAAAGTTGGGCTCAATGGTGAGCAGAATCTCCTGTATTTGTACTCATTGTCTGAACAACAATACAGAATGAAGGATTCATTTGCAGGGTTTTGCTTTTGTCCCAGAACAGTATAACATGAAAAATAATCTCAGTCATGTTGTTATGAACAGTCATTTATTGCAACAACTAGAACTTTGACATTTATTTACAGTGATAGTCCCAGAAACAGTTCTTGTCCTCTGAAAAACAGAGGCGAACATCACACTTGCTGCATTTGGTATTAGTATACCCTTTACTGCAATGTCTGCAGCGTCCTCTCTTCACCTTCATCGGGAAATGTCCAGTTAGGTCCTTGCGCACATCCTGTGGGGGGTGTGCACATGCTTTCTTGGAAGAGGGACCGTTTGGACTCCCATCACCTAGGGATGGTCTCTTCCAAGCATTCAAAGGACTCCCTGCTGCATCTGGGCTTATGTTGCCTGAAGATGGTGGAGTTTTCAGTGTTGTGTCCACCTGGAAAGAGAAGAATCAATATTAATATTAATAATCAATTCATGTACATGCCAAAAATGCATGATGATACAAGTCAAAGATATCACAAATAGGCAAATAGCAGAAATAGATTCTTACCACAATGAGAGAGGATGCTAGTTGTGCCTGGAACTTTCTCATGTTCAGTATCTCCTTCTTTGGCATCTTGAGAGCTTGGCAGTGCCGCTTGTAGAGGAGCCAGGCGTTGACCACAGCAAGGGTGATGGTGTGCCAGAAGATGTACATGTACCAACGCCGGGATTTCAGGCCAAACTTGTATTTCGCTGTAAACGAGTCCAACAAATCCACGCCTCCCATGTATTTGTTGTAGGCACCCACAATGTAAGGCTTTCAATGTCAATGTAAGTTTTGGTGGCTTTGTCCCAGCATCGAATCTCCTGCACAGGTCCTGGTCCAGCAAAGGATGACACAAGTGTGACTGCCCTGTTGTCATACCATTTGACAGCACAGATGTTGTGTTTCCCCTCCACTCTGTAGTCAAAGCTTCCTCTACCCTTCTTCTTCAAGCTCTTCTCATCTTCAAGGTTGCAGTTGGGTAGGCGTACCTGCCTGGCTGTTCCCACAAAATGGATTCCATGCTCAAGGAGCTTCACTGTCAATGGAACAGAGGTGAAGTAGTTGTCTGCGTAGATCTTGTAGTTCTGACCCTTTGGAAGTGTGGAGGCAAGCTTCATCACAACATCACCTGACAATCCAAGTTCAGATTTGACTCGTATTCCAGTGTTGCTCCCTTGGTAAAAATCAAAGTCAAGCATCATGCCAGAGATTCCAGCTCTCACCCATACTTTGAACCCCCATGGGTGTGGCTTGCCTCGCATATACTGCTTGATGCTGCTGAACTTCCCCTTAAAGGAATCATCATCTCATCCACAGAATTGTGCTCTTCGGGTACCACCTGCAGGCATTTCTCTCTGAATGATTCTAGCCATGGTCTGAGTTTCCAGAGTTTGTCCCTCTTTTCAGTCTCTGGCACTGTCAAATTATTCACAAAATGTAATGTTGTCAACAGAGATTGGAATCTGTTGCGGGACATCGCCTCAGCAACAGGGGAGTACCGCGTATCTGTCTCCCAATACATATGGGTTCCAGCCATTTGTACCAAGCCCATCCTCAGGTACATGCCCAACATTTTCTGTATTTCCTTTGTGTTAGTGTTCACAGATCTTCCATCATTTTGAACGCTGTACTCATTTGTATTGGTTGCCAGAGCTTGAATCATGTCTTCTGAGACAAACTTTTCAAAGTATTTCAGCAGTGTGTGGAGGAAAGTTGCATCGTCTGTGACAGCTGGACCAGAAAAATCAGTATTGGGACTCATAAAATCCTTTTTTTGCCAGCGATATCTGTCACGGGGCTTGATGTGTTCATTTGATTGGGGCTCGATGTCCACATTGGCCGGGCAATCAGGTTCTTGGTTTTCTTTGTCCACGCATGCATCATTATCTGAGTCCTTGTCACTCGCATCAGTGTCGTCAAACTCTATGTCCACATCACTCTCTCCATTTTGGACAATCCCAATCACATCACATTGTACCGAGGATTTCTCCTTGCTGGTGGCATTCTGAAATGGAACAAACAGCATACATTCTTATTAGATTCTAGATAACCTGCAGAAAAAGAGAGGATGGTGGGGAGATTGATTTCAATATGAAGCGTTTACACATTGCACTGAAGTAACCTATTCACACATTTAACTGGTCACACAATAGTGTATAGCTGACCAATTGTAAACTCTGATTATCATACTAATAGGTATGCAGGTAGCCTCCAATTTACAACAACACCTTACATTCCTGAACATCAACACCTGTTCCAGAACAATGGAAAAATGCCCTCCCCCAAGCATCCCCCACAACTGCTTTGACTATGAATTGATAGGAACGTTTTCTTATCAATAGCCAAGACAAAGGGGCAGACATGCACAAACAGAATTTATTTGTTAGAAAGTCCTGCTTTCTGTGATAAGGGGAAAATACTGAGTGTTGAAGGTGGTTAGAAATCATTATAAGTAAAAGTAAATGATTAGATATGGCAATATATCTTTGCACTCTAGTTTCTAATACAATAATATGTAATCTAATATCAGGCTAGAATGTGTAAATCATGTGTAGTTTAAAGTTATATTGGGAAAATTTAAATTGAAGTTCCTCTCAAGACGTTCCTCTCAAAACAGGGTTGTTTTGACTACCACATTCACCCAACGTTGTAATATTGCAACAATTACAAAACAAGCTCTAAATAAAATGTAAGGCACATTTTCCACAATGACTACATATGGACATGTTCTAGACACTGTAATAAACACACAAAAAATATTTAAAGCATTTTACGTACTTCAATCAGATAAATCCAGTCCAGTAAATAGAGGGGATGATGCTCTCTCAAAAATCTGGAGGTTGTGTGACTTCTTGACCTGAGCGCAGACCTTATATACAAATTTATCCCCCATTAGCATTCTGAGACCGAACAATAGGACCAAACGAGTATGTTAATGTGGTTGAACCAAAAAAAAGGGGGTTTTGGGGGATAACAAAAATTGTTGTAATTCTGCAACAGTGGGTCTTACAGGGTTAAATGTAACCAGCAACTTCACTCATATCTATTTTTAAATTGTTGTTATCAGCAACGTTCCTGGTGGTCACCCCTGCCAGCCAGGAACAGGGTCTGCACCCTTTCACATTGTCACACTGTTATCACATTGTTATCTGATATATTACTGTTATAAAAACATCGATTATGGTTGCGTTAAGGAATTTGGTGCCTCTCACACACTTAAGCACCGCTCAGGCCTCCACACTGCTCCTGATTTAGCATTGTAATATCTAACTGTACACTGTGAACGGAGAGATGATAGTTATTACAGTTGTCATTCAGTTATTTTTCTTGCAAATTCAATTTTAAACTTGGACTGTCTCCCACAGGTTTAGAACCAAGATTAAAACTTTATTTAAATTCTCCGTCATAGGTCTTACAGTAGGCAGAAACAGTGTTGGGTCAGAACTATTTCATCTATTAGTTCCAATCTGTGGCGGGAAACAATAAAAAGCCTCCTGTTTTTCAGTCAGTCTTGACATCACTGTCCAACAACTATAAAGTCCAGAGTGCCAGTCTGTCTGTGTGTAGAGACTCCATGGATACAAACAACAGCGGTCCCTTGTCCCCTCATTTTAAAAGATTCAGCTTTGAAAAGGAGAAGAGGAGGAGGATGCAGGAGGTGTGTGTGTGTGTGTGTGTATTTACCATCTCTACATTATGTAGGCCAGTTCATGCATCCTCTCCCTCAGAGTTGAGTCTTTTGTCACAAACTGGAGACCACAACACTGATTTAACAGCCTCTATTGTAGCACTTTGTGCGCAGTCCAAACTGACTGGGCTCTTTGGGATAAACAGATCCTTTAAGCTACTGGTAGAGGCAGTGCTGGAGGAGCTGGGCTGCAGTCAGGAGCACAAAATGTTTGTCACAATCCTGTTTGGAGGTTAGTAAAGTTCCTGCATTTATTTATGTCTCTTCAGTCATGCCTTTGAAGCCGAGTAGGATTAAACCTGGTATTTGAAGTTTGATTATTTTATTTGAGTTTACGTCAGTACTTGAGGAAAACTTTGCAATATATTCAATATGGTGGTAAATTGTTGCAGAGTTGAGAGAGTGTTTAATTTGCAATGGTTTTAATTAAAGTATATTTTTCTTGACAGACAGCAGGATGGAAATGTTTAATCTCAACTGCAAGCTGATACACTTCATCCAACATTTAAAGGAGAGGTGCGGTCTGGATCTCAAAGGTACTTAACAGCAGCAGTAAAGGCTGAAACAACCATTAACGATATTCAATTGGCCATTCAGATTCCTTTATTTCCCTACTGGGATCAATTAAATATGAATGATCATTAAATCACTGTCGGTTACAGCTATAACATTCATAACTTAAATACTAAGTTATTACTAAGAGAACCTTTGTGAAGCCATTAACACCAAGATGATTTTATTTAACAAGTCCCTGTTTTCATTTGATTTCGGGTTGTAAGCAGTGTGTGTGTGTGTGTGTGTGTGTGTGTGCGCGCAGTGCATGCTGAAGTCGTACCTAAACTTAAATTTAGAATCGGTAGCTCTTTGTAAAAGCAGAAGAGAGATGCCAGGATGTGAAATACAGATGTTTAGTGTTGGTAAAGTGTCCTGAGCACAAGAATATGCAGATCACACCACCACCATCACACACTTCTAATGGGTCATAAGTGAGGATTATGTCTATGAAACATATCTATATCTATACATTTTTTAAGGAAAATCTTGCATATTATATCTTTAATACATAATATACAAGATTTGAGTCCATATTCTTAACCAAGTCTAACCACGATAGTGAAGCAAGAAAAAACTGACTGCTTTTCAGTTTCTACAGGGTAATATTAGGTTTTAAAACTACACATTTGAATTGTTGACCATTTGCGACAGTGCAGCATTGAAGAGGGCCTTACAGGAAACAACCAGATATTCCATGGAAATATAAGAGAAAACACCACAACAGTATTGTTCTGTATTCATATTTCTGAATAAATTAAAATATTCATGATCGATTATTTACAAATTTTTACCATCAAGGCTCATGTGTCAATCAAGTGGCCTAAAATGACCCTAAACCATGGTTTTAAGTAACATTTAATATTTAAGTGCTGTGTAAATTTGATAACCTTCCTCCTGCAGAGTGTGTGGACCTGATGGACAGTGGTGGCAGAGTGATGAACCTGGAGGAGAGGCAGCAAAGTTTGTCTCTGACCAGCAGCGTGCTGTCAGAGAGGCAGTACTACGTCCTGCTGAGAGTGTGCCGTGAGTCCTTCTACATCGTCTAGTTAATCCCTGACCTGAATAATTTGATTTGATAATTTGATAATATCTGGGTCAATAATAAGTTAAAGGACAAACAAGTGGTGCGTTTTAAAATTTTGTAACATCAGTGTTTGAGTGGCAAAACAATCATATTTACAATCATAATTATAGTTTAGGAAAGTAAGAATGTAAAAGCCTGATTTTAAATGAACTGAGTGGCTGGTAGATAAATAAATATATATGATATAACAAAAAGTTTTATTAAGAATATTATATTTTGATTTTGGAGGACATAGTAGTTTAAACTGTTAATTTGCTGCTGATGAAGGTATTCAAAGTGGCAGAATGTAACCTATATACACTTGACTAAGTACTGTACTTAGGTATAATTTTGGTGGAACTGCGTACTTGTACTTGAGTATTTACATTTTCTGCTACTTTATACTTTTACTCGACTACATTAATTGGATAACATTTGTTACTTGCTACTTTGCAAATTCAGATTGATAATAAAAAATTAAATCTACTAATGAAGTATGTAAAGAAATCTCCACTTTTACTAACTTCAACAATAAAGTGATGGACACTTTAATGCATCAATAATTATGATCCAATAACATAATATACATTATTCTGAAACTGGCCATTCTGCATAATGAGCCATTTTACTTTTGAAAATTCAAGTACTTTTAGCTAGTGATACTTTTATTTAGACTTTTACTTCAGTAAGATTTTGAATGCAGTTCTTTAACTTGTAACAGAGTATTTTTACACTGTAGCATTGCTACTTTTACTGCAAACTCTTAGCTTGTTGTGCAGTTTTACATCGCACTAATGTTCATGACTTTACTTCCCCTCAGGAGACGATGATACTGGAGATCGTAAATATGTGTCTCTCCTGAATAACTTCAGCCAGAGTCACCCTGAGCTGACAGGTAACTAAAACCACCAGCAGAGGAAAGAAAAGCTTCATGAATCTGATCAGTGTTGAACTACACAGCTGACTTGAAATGGCTCTCTGAGGCCCCCTGCTGGTAAATACATGTTTACAATGTAAAGAAAAAAGCATCTTTCAGCAAAATATAACTCAAGCTTGTCAACTGTTGTGTTGTAGAGCTGCTGAGGAAACTGTCAAACCCCAACAAGGAGCAAGACAGAAAGAGGAGAGGAGGACGGACACAGAGGAAGAAAAACATCTCTGCAAATAACAAGAAACACCAAATCAAATAATGTCTATATGAGTCATAATGGATTCAGACACTTTTCTGTAGAACAACACCCCCCCGCATAAAAAGAAAGAAAAAGAGGAAGAAAGTGTTGTGTCTTTGTTTATTTTATCCACAGCTTCAATCAGCTGTATAGATGACTTGCATCAAACTGCTTCGACCACAAAGGTTTTGCAACAGCCACCTTCAGACTTCAGTAGAAATCTCAATGACGAACATCAGTGACAACACTTCTGGGAAGATTAAGATTTCTGTGACAGATTACAGCTTTGAGAGTTACTGAAAACATGATATTACAGGTCTGATCTGATCGATACAAAAATCAGCAGAATTGTTAAATTGCATTATTTCAACTGATATGTAATTTCAAGCTCAGTATTTGAATCACTTGTTTCCAGTGGTGGAGTGGTGTCTCTGGGTATACTCTTAGTTTATGTCCCTTTTTTTTTTTAAAAGTGGCCCATCCAGCAAAGGATAAACCCCTGTGTTATTAACAGTGACGTGATGTAAGACTATGCAGTAGCCAGTGGTATTTACATACTGTCACTTAACTTCTGCTTCTGAATTTCTAGAAGAGGTCACTCAGTAGAGCGCAGATCCCTGACAGCCAACAGATGGTGAAGCTGCTAGATGCAACCAGCTGCAAAGTTCGGCCAACGTTAAAATGACCTCCACATACAGTGTCTTGAGCTGAAACAAGATTTCAGACTGAAGCACTTGTTGATCACGTACGGCTCCTAGCAGCCAGTTTAGAGGAGTGAGAATCTGCTGTCAATGTCCATAGAGAACAGAGCAGTCAAAAAATAGAATTACTGCCTGACGGTTGTTTGTCTCCACCAACCAGTCAAGTTACAGTTTACATCCATGTCTGTCCAGACTCATATAATGTCTGTAGTGAGGATTTTGAAGGAATTTAATATGGAATGTACCACTATATTGACTTGTAACTTTGAAGTTATTTAATAAAAGGTATTATTATTATTACTGTTATTATTTTGGCAAAATAGAAGTTCTATGCATGTGTGACGTGTGAATAATGTCCAGTGAGAACAATGCTGTATTCACTTAAAGACTATGTTTATATTTGCCATCATGATATCACAGTGAGGTCAGCCTTTTGGATATAATTATAAAATGTCAACACCTCATCATTTTATCCTGTTAGATATTTGTGTGTAATTTTGTCATAATTAATGAATTCTTGCATTATGGCCAAAAATGTATTTAGTGATGTTACTGTGAGCTTTGGCTGCCAAAATCAAATCAGTTTACCTTTGAGTCCAAGTGAACATTTGTGTCAAGTTTGAAGGAATTCCCTCAAGGTGTTCTTGAGATATCGCATTCATAAATGTGTCCAGCCATAAAAACATAAAAGCATAAAAGTTAGTTTCTTTCAAAATTCTGAATCACAGAGATCCTTCAGTCTATGGTCATGAATGTACACCAAAAACCAGGCTGATCGGTCCAGCAGCATTTGAGACTAGCTATAGGTCAAGTTATCACACATACACTCACGCACACACAGACACAAATGGAAGCGATTACATGATCCCCTCCCTGCTTATGCTGATCATGAGCATCGGAAAAGGAACAGGTTTTGCAGTCAATACTGGCCCACAGACTATAAGGTGAGGATATTACATAATTATGCATTTTGAGTGAACTATCCCTTATCCACACATGAAACTTAGACAACTATTCTCTCACTTGCAAGGTTTCTATGGACCTGTAGTTTCTTTTATAAACTATCTTTTGGAACATCTGATTTGAGCCTTTTTCTCTATTTCATCAGGACTGGTATGGCCGAGGTATTGTATTTATTTCTGAACTTCTAAATGATATGTGGGACATGACTATATAAGTGGCATTGATCCATCAGGAAGGATAAGACATTTCATATTTCAGAGTTTTTATTTCAGAGAATTGCTGTTTCTCAATGAAGCATCATTATTAGATGTAAATTTCTCAGGTGGGACATTGTGGCTTGGTGGAAAGGTTATGGAGGAACTTTCAAAGTCAGTAACTCCTTACATTGATGAATTGTGATGTTTCCTAACATTAGCAGGAATCTTGTAGATGTTTAGTCCCCAGTGAAGTTCAGGAAATTATACTAAAATCGAACTCAGAACTCAAAACATAGTTCTCATAGACAAGCATTTTCAGTGGCAGAACTGAAAATATCATAAAATGGACAACTTGAAGAGACACAAACACACCACTGAACTCTTTGAGATGTATGAGAAAGACTACAGGGACATTTCCACTGACTACAACACCCTCCAGCTGGAGAATGCAAAGAAAAAACTGCACTTCAAAAAGAAGCTCACAGCTACTACTTTCTGCTTCCTTAAAATGGCCCTGAGTCAAGAAATTGACAAACTGAAGAAAGAGCTTCAGAAAGTTAACTCTATGAGCCAAGATAAGGTGGCCAGTGTGGATGTAGTCTCCACCTCAGCTGTGGAGGCACCTGGTCAAAACCTGAATGGCAAGCAGTCACCTTAATACCAGATGCTTGCAGCTCAGCTCACACTGGAGAGAAAGGAGAAGGAAGCTCTCTGTCAAAACATTAAAGAGCTCAACCATCAGCTCCAGGTAGAGAGGGACTTGAGGGCCAAGGCCCAAGCAGATGAAGCTGTTGACATCACAGATGAACTCATTCAGAAACTTGAGGCCAGACACAACATCTCAGATAAGCCCTCATTTACACCCAAGATGCTCGATAACCAGATCCTTCAGAAGGAGAGAGAATTAAGAGCCCAGCAAATTTGAGGTAATCAAGGTCGCAGAGGCACTTTGCAAGGAAGCAGAGGTAGCAACGAGTTGCTATGATAATGCAACCAACATGTACAGGAGAGAGAAGAAGGAGAAGGATGCTCTCCAACAGAAAATTGTGAAGCTGGTCCAGAAGCAGAATGGCCTAAAGGACCAAACGGAAACAGTCAAAGGGACTTAGAGATCCTGGAAGCTCTTTGCCAAGAATTGGCAGAGCTGGAAAAGGTCTCTGAGGACCATTCAGCTGAAAGGCAGACTCTTGTCACCAAGCTGGAAAAGGAAGACAGGGAACAGAAAGGTCCGCCGTGAAATATTGTGTCTCAGTCAAAAGCTTGAGAATGAGATGGAGTTGTGGGTTCATGCACAAGCTGAAAAACATGATGCCTTTGAAGTTGCAGAGACACTTTGCAAAGAAACAGCATGTAAAAAGTTGCTATGATAACGACCTGCAGACACTCAACGCAATGCAGAAGAGCCAGAAGAAGAGGGAAAAGAATTGTCTCCAACAGGAAACTGAGGAGCTGCTCCAGAAACAGAATGACCTAAGGGACGAGAATGAAACAGACAGTCTGAGGGAGTTTGAAATCTTGGAAGCTCTTGTCCAAGAATTGGCAGAATTGGAAAGGGTCTCTGAGGACCATTCAGCTAAAAGAATGGAAATGGAAGACCAGCAGGAGAATGGTCTCTGGCAGGACATAGAGGAGCTCATTCAAATGCTTGAGGAGGAGATGGAGTTAAAGGCCTGCACAGAATCTGACAAACTAGAGGCCACTGAAGTTGCTGAGATACTTTGTGAAAAAATTAAGAACTGCAAAGTGATTTAAACAATGATTTAAAATCTGTGCAGGATCACACTGACACGGCTGTTTTTGCCTTTCAATCACCCACATTTTATTTTGAAAACCGGAAGTTGTTCCACGCTGTAGCATCCTAGCGTTGGCTTTCTCAACCGCCACCGTGAATTTGCCATAAAGTCCGCAATACGGGAGCACTTGAAATGTTGGAGCGGCTGGATTGAGCGCAGTCGTGCACGGAACTTTTTTTTTTTTCAACAAATTTTACTTTCGTTTCATTACTGACTATCTCAGTGGAAAGTAGGGAGAACGGAAGTTTATTTCTGTGGAGATGTGGGAGTCTCTACACTCGTGACACCCACAGGTGGAGTCAAGAAGTACTGCTGGACACCCACACACCCACACACGCGCGCGGGCAGAGAGGGCTCGGCTACAGGGTTAATGACCCACCTCACTGACCAGCCGCTGGAATCTGGCTCTTCTTCCTAAAATCTTGAATTGCGTCAGACACCACAGGATTATATAACAACTGTAGCACATAAAACGTGCATACGGTCTTTTAACAGACACTGATCTGTGCTGCTGCTGCTGAAACCACAAACTCGAAGAAAAGCTGCAGAAATGTCCTCAACATGTGAGTTTGAGTCCCTGGAGAAGTGTCTCGAGTCCCACCTGCCGGAGGCCGAGCTCACCGAGGTGAAACGCATTTTGTTCGGGAAGGAAACAAAGTGAGTCATCGCGACATAAAATTGTTTGACTGGAGTGAATCGGCTCTGTACTTTATCTTTTAAATATTCAATTTGTTCCTGGTAAATTATTGTTGTGCTGAGTGAACTTTGGTCACAGTTGTCAGAGCTGCTGTGCACAAACACACACAACCTTTAACCTGTCCAAAGAAAAGTCTGTCCAGGTGTTCATTAGTGGCATCTCCAGTTACAGACAAAAGAAATTCATTAATGCACTGAAAAAGAAAACACAAACTAATGAATATTTTCATTATTGTTTTTTTTCATAATTTTCACAATTAATTGATTAATTGGTTAAAATGCCAAAACAAATTGTAAAGAATGATCATCACTATATCAAATTACTTCTTTTGTGTTACCAGCAGTCAAAAAACCAAAGACTCTACAATTGCTATCATAAATGACAAAGAGAAGGTGAAACCAGCAGATGTTGGATATTTTTGTTGTAAAGTGACTGAAAGAATAAACTGATTCTCAAAACAGTTCTTTATTTTGATCAACTAATCGATTACATCAATCACTGCAGCTCTAAACTTCAACTAACAATTATGTTAATCAGTTTAATCTGCAGATTAATTTCTTGAATAACTCACTCGTTTTGTCAAAATGTCAAAACAAAACAAAAAACAAAAACAGAAATGCCTTTTATTATATCCCAAAGCACAAGGTTGATTATTAGAATAGCTTGTTCTGTCCAGACCCAATGATATTCACCTCACTGACTAATATGACAAAGCAGAAAATCTTCACATTTTAGAGGCTGTGACCAGCAAATGTTTGGTATTTCTCTTGAAAGATGGTTTATTGATTATTAAACTAATTTTCTGTGGATGGGCTAAATGATATATAATATAGTCTACCAGTTGTTTCATCTCTAAAACAAACTCTTGACCTGAGGATCATGTGGTGTGTGTGGTGTATGTAGACATACCTTCTGCTGCCAGAGTCCACTGTAGTCTCTGGTCACACACTGTGATCTCTGCTCTGTGGCATGTGGACAGTCAAGGACAGACAAGGTTTTCTCACCTCTCACTGCATTGAAGGCCTGAGAAACACAAGACAGAACGTCTTAATAATAGACCTTTTTCACAGCAGCCATATTGATGTGAAAGAGTAGAGTAAGCACAGGTTTTATCAGTGTTATTACAATTAATTAATGCTCTACGATTGTCCTGTGTCCACCGTTACGTCACTCATAAAGAATCTTTTCTGTTACAGGAAGTTGGACCTCCCTGCCTGTGCTGTGGACGCTGCCTCTGAGCGTGACTTTGAGCTGAAGGGTTTCAGGTTTGAAGCGGCGCAGGAACAGCTGAGGCTGCCCAGAGGGATCCGCGTGGGACTGATTCAGCACCGCATTGTTCTGCCCACTGATGCCCCCGTCCTGGACCAGGTCTGGACTGTACAACAACTACAACAAACAGACCTGATAGAGACAAACAGCATGCTGCACATCTGATAGAATTAACAGACAACACTGTCTAAAATGTGCATGTCTATAATGCATTATAAACATACTTATGATGCATTATAATCTGCTTATAGCTCTGTTTAATAGTCAAAAGCCCTAATAAATATTCATAATGCTTTACAACATTAATAATTATAACACATCATAAAGCATTTTATAATGACTTATAAGATCAAGTATCATAATAGTTAATAACTGCTGGCCACTTACAAACATTTTTTGACAAGGGTCATAGTGTATTATAATTGTCAGCGTTGTAATACATTATAATAATTTTATAATGCATTATTATTGCTGTTATGATGGATTTTAAACAGTTGTAATACTTCATAATCTGTGTATAAAAGGTATAATTATCTTTATAAACACTTGTAAATGTTCCTAATGATTTATAACAATAATCATAACACATTATAAAGCATTTTATAATAACTTTTATCATCTCAATTATCATAAAACTTCATAAGTACTGGTCACTTACGGACATTTTTTGACAAGGGTCATAGTGTATTATAATTCTTATAGTTGTAATACATTATAATAATTTTTATAATGCATTATAGTTGCGGTTATAATACACTATAAACTACTTAGAAATGCTTATAATCTGTCTATAGAACTGTATAATTATATTTATAAACAGTCAGAAATATTCAAAATGCTTTATAACAGTTATTATAACTAAAAGTTTTACAATGGTTTATAAGGTCAGGTATCATAATAATGCTGGTCACTCACTGACATTTTTTTGAAGCATCATAGTGCATTATAATTCTCATAATGATTGTTTTTGAATTACATTTTAATCATTTTACAATGCATTATAATCATTGTTATAATGCTAGTGTTTCTCACTGAAGGAAGAAAAGCATTGTCAAATCAAATAGGCTATACACATTACATTTTGAATATTTATGAGTGTTTATAAATTGAAGTATACCTTGTTATTAACAGTGCATTATAAACATACTTATAATGCATTATAGATATGGGCGTCACAGACATTATTATCATATTCCTTTTTCATTTAACCGTTCTTTAAGGGTTAGGGGTTAGTGTGAAAAAAGAATGTCAGTGAGTGACCAGCAATTACAAATGGCTGTGTAAAAATATTATATAAGTCATTACAAAATGCTTTATAAAGTATATTTTAATGCATTATGTGTGTCATAGAAAGTGTTACCAAGTTATAAGTCAGCGTTGTCAGTCCTCTGGTTCTTGTCTTCACAGATCAATGCCATGCACAGCCGGGTTGGTGAGATGGTTGAGGTGGCCGCCATGTGTGGAGTAAACATCATCTGCTTTCAGGAGACCTGGAGTGAGTCTTTAATGAGTCTGAGCTACACACAACGTCTCAGCCAGTAAAACAGACTAACCAGTTGTCCTGATGTCCACAGCCATGCCCTTTGCTTTCTGCACCCGCGAGAAAGAACCATGGACGGAGTTTGCAGAGTCTGCTGAGAAGGGAAACACCACACGCTTCTGCCAAGAGGTGAGAATACACAGGTTTGATACACTGCAAGGATGTGCTTCACTACAGAACACAAGCCCAGTAACACTGTCATTCTGTCATTAGCTGGCCAAAAAATACAACATGGTGGTCATTTCTCCGATTCTGGAGCGAGAGGAGCTGCACAGCACTCTGTGGAACACAGCGGTGGTGATCTCCAACTCTGGAAATGTGCTGGGGAAGAGCCGGAAGAACCACATTCCCAGGATCGGAGACTTTAATGAGGTTTGTGTGTGTTTTCTGTTTCCTGATCCTCCACAGTTGTCTGAAATGAACTGCTGTGTTCACTCTGTTTATTTTACACTCAGTCTACATATTATATGGAAGGCAACACTGGCCACACGGTGTTCCAGACGCAGTTTGGGAAGATAGCTGTGAATATCTGCTACGGGCGACATCACCCTCTCAACTGGTTCATGTACAGTATGAACGGAGCTGAGATCATCTTCAACCCCTCAGCTACTGTCGGAGCTCTCAGGTAAGGGACAGAATGGACAAAGTATTATTTTGGCTTCTATTAACCTCCTCTTTCTCCCCACTCACTCTGCACTGTGTCCTTCCTGTACTTCAGTATGATGATGCCCCCCTTTTAAACAAATTCATTTGGGAATATGCAACATTGTGCTTTTGTTAGTTGGTTCCTTAATTCCTACTTTAAAAAGGTTACAGTTAACCATATTATCACAATTTGATTGACAGTCAGTCTGGGGCTTTTGGGGCCCCTGGAGACATGGACTGATTATAACTCAGCAGACCCTTGGCCACAGACGAGAAAGAGCCCCCACCCAAAACAAGACACCCAGACTGACAGACACAAAAATCTTTCAGTATGTTAGTGGTCATTTTGCATTTCTTTGTCGATGTTATATGTCTTAGTTGTTTTGAATTTTTTGTGGTCATATTGTGTCTCTTTGTAGTTGTTATGCATTTTTTGTTTGCCATTTTTTGTATTTGTTTTGCATGTTTTTGTGGTCAGTGTGTGTCTCTTTTGTAGGCGATAAGCATTTTTTTTCGCCACTGTTTTGTGTCCCTTTGTAGTCCTTTGGCATTTTTTGTTGTCATTTAAGTTTTTTTGTGGTCATTTTGCAGTGATTGTGATTTTTGTTTTTTGTTGTTTTGTGTCTGTTTGTAGTGATTTTTCTTTTTTTTTGTGGTTTTATTGCATTGGGGTGGAAGGGGCATTTTGTGTCTTTTTATAGTCATTTTGCTATCGTCTTTTCTAGCTATTTCTTTAATGCTGTCTCTCTACCCAGCTAACTGGCTAAATCAGTGGTCATTTTGTGTCTCCTTTAGTCATTTGCATTTTTTGTAGATTTGTTTTTTGGTGGTGGTTCTGTGCTTCTTTCTAGTCATTCTTCTGTTGTGGTGGCTCAAGTGGTTCCTGGGCCTGTGCCCGGTATTTCCATTCAGTAATCCACCCGGGCCTGGAGGTCTGGGGGCTCCGGGGCAGTTGTCTGCTTTGCCTAACGAGCCTTGATTTCAGATGTAGTGTCTGTGTTACTGGACCTATTACAGTCATTACATGTTGTACTGAAGTTGTTGTCATATGTGCATGTTACTTGTTCTCTACAGTGAGCCCATGTGGCCTATAGAGGCCAGGAATGCAGCGATAGCTAACCACTGTTTCACTTGTGCAATCAACCGTGTTGGGACGGTAAGTCAGTCTCTATACATGTGATCTGTTCCTAATCATGTAGGTCTGATGAATGACAGCTTATGAAACTCAAGTGATACTTAAATGCAGGTTGTCAACAAAACTTTAGACATACTAAGGTTTCTTTGGATAAACACAGTTTTTAAAGCTGGTTTGGTTATAAAAATCTTTCTCTGATCATTTTCAAACATGTCATAAAAGAATTTTTTTGGTAAAAGCTACTAAAATTGACATGAACATGCAAATCTCCCCTTTAAAATAATGTTGAGGTAAAATATTTCAAACAATATGGCGCCTGTGACCATTTTATCATCACTGATGATTAAACTGCAGGCTATTTCCACATCCTATTCTTCCTGAAACCAGTAAACATAAAGTGGCATTAGCTGATTGTCTGTGGTAGTGTAACTATGTCCCTGCCCAGATGTGTCGACACAGCTGCTGATTGATCAATCACTGTTGGGAGCTTGTGTGACTTTTAAGTGCGTTCTTGTGTTTTACACAGGAACATTTCAAAAGTGAATTCACATCTGGTGACGGGAAAAAAGGTAAGAGATTTATTTCATAGAAACTTAGCTTCTCTTTCATTTTAATCCTCACATCTTGTATGGTGAACTCAGTGTTCAGTGAGTAGTTATAACTGGCAGGGTGAATTATTTCAGTACGTCTTACAGATCTGTCCTGACTTCTGCAGCTCACCATGACTTTGGACACTTTTATGGATCCAGTTATGTGGCTGCTCCTGATGGCAGCCGCACCCCGGGGCTGTCCAGGACACGTGACGGACTGCTGGTCGTAGAAATGGATCTTAACCTGAACAGACAAATCAGTGATAAATGGAGTTTTAAGGTGAATATAACTGGACAGGATACATGTTAGCAGTCCACCTGTATGTCCAGTTTTGACTGACTTCAAAAGGTTGAGTGAGTGAGTGAGCTGCAGTGACTGGATGCTTGTATATTGGACAAACAACAGGCAAAGATTTTTGGGAGCTTTGTTGTGATGTGGACACTTTGTGGTCAAAACACTCTTTTCTTCTGTACTTCTGTTCATCTACATGTTTGTTGTACCTTTCTTTGCAGATGACTGGACGGTACGCTGAGTATGCAGAGGAACTGACAGACGCTGTCAGACATGACTTCAAACCCAATATAGTGAAAGAGTAGATGATTCCACTAATCCCAAAGTTCAGATCTTTTAGTTTCATTTGACATGTTGTTCATACCTGACAGTCTGTCAGATGGCTTCCATGTTGTTTCCATCACTTCATCACAGAAAATTAAATTGAAATTCAAGCACGTCCTGTTCTTTATGTGATATTAATGCTTATTGATTTTATTGTTGATGATTTGACACAAGCCTGGATTTTCTGTGAATCCACAAATTACAATTATAGGATAATGCTAAATGCTAAAACTATATTTTACTGTAACACAAGTGGAGTGTCACAAAGTCAGTGAACCGTCACTTATATCAGTTACACAGCAATATCTACACTAAGTTTTCTAACACTGACTATCATTAGCCATAAGACAGAGGTCAAACCTATGGATTAGTGCTATTTATAGGGGGAAAAAATTAGAGGAACATTTTTAAAAATGTTGAATTCTGAGAATAAAGTCAAAATGTTGAGAATAAAGTTAAACTTTCAAGGCTACAGCCACAAATAAAAACAAAGATTTTTGCATTGTGAGGATAAATAAATAAATAAATAATTAATTAGTTAAACATTTCAACTTAATTAAAAATATCAAAATGGTGTTTTAACTTTATTCTCAACATGTTGCTTTTATTCTTAAAATCAAAAGAGCAAAACAAAGCAAACTAACTTATGTTTTTCTTATGAAATGGACCAATAAGAAAGTTTGACTTTATTGTTGACATCTCGACATGTCTGCTTCTCGAAATGCCTAAGAAAAAAAACTTCCTCCTTGAATTTTTCTTAATGCCGTAGTTCTCTTCTGTCAAACCAGGTCAAGTAAGAGTTGTTAATCAAGAGTTTTTGCTCAGTTTGCTTATGAATTAAAATTCTTATTTATACACTGAGAAGCAAAAAAAATTGTCTTTGTCTTTAAAAGAATATCACAGATTACACCTTTATTGTTTGAGACTTCATAAAAATCCTGTTTTTCAAATTTACTTTGGGATATTATGATCATAAAGAGAAAAAAGGATAAATTCAACAAAATGTTTGTTATCAGATCAATCATTGGCCTTTTCATTATCACTTGATAGAGAACTGTCATTAAGTTAGTCTCATTAATTATAAAGTGTTTATGATCTACTGTACAGGTCTACAGTTTTTATTTCACAAGTAGAATATGCTTTAGGAAGCAAGTGCTGTTGTTAAATATGATTTATTTATGATAACAATTCTGTCCTACAAAGACCCAAGTTAGTTAGATGAGAAATTAAAATGATCATAGTTGGAAATCATGATAGCCCACATTAATATGAAAAACAGGACCCAGCTATGACTTTATCAAATGAATACCTGGCAAAATGGCAACATATGGTAAAGTTATAAGTGTCAAGTGCCTCACGAAATACTCATGTACCTAAAAAATGACAAGGATGGAGCGTATGTTCAAATCCTTTAATCACAACATATAATAAATGCAGCTCTATGTTTCATAAAAAATAAAGTTTGAGGTTAAAACGTGCTGTTTGTTCTTACCAAACAGCACAACCAGGAGGAAATCACTTTTCATAGATTCAGAAAAGCAGCTTCATGGTAACATTTTTAATTTAAATAACACAATTATGTCTGGTTTGAAAAGCGTAGTGCAAAAATGTATACATAATACCAAAATTAGACAATAAAAAATAAAACTGAGGGACAATGAGGAGATTACCTGGTCTTCACTGCTTTCAACAGAACAAGATTAAGTCCAGATTACACATTTGTTCTGCAACGTGATCAAAACACCTGAACATTGCATTCATATCTGCAGCATGTTGCCACGACACCAAAACGGAGGTTGTTGAGCTGATTTTTTTTGCCCCCAGTGAAGTGAAAGAAACAGGTTGAGTTTGTGTTTCAGTGCGTCAGTCCACAGTCTGTGTTCTTCTGCAGGTAGACTGAGATCCATAGACACACTATGGAGTATTGCATTGAACTAGTTGTCATTTGATGTGTGTGTCGTCACACTTTAGGGCTTTAATTACCTGAGACTCTCAAAACACAACTACGTCCTGTTTTCCCTGTTGACAGAATCATCAGAATTAAAAGTGAACGAGAGGTGAGTTAGGAGGATGTTTTTTGTTTTTTTGTTTTTAAAGGCAAGTGGAGGTGAGGCTTCAGACGTGAACACAGAACAGCACAAATACACTGGATATACTAAATGTTGTCATCATCAAGCCCTGAATTATGTGCACATTATTTCCTGGTAATTCCTACTCTATGTCATGATTCCCACATTTAATCCACTGTAGTTTCACAAAGTTTGAAATACTCAAGCTCACAGTTTATAGCTCTGAATGCACGAGCAACCACAGTCCTTAAAATTCAACAATGACACGATAAAATTCATTTTAACTATCTGCTCTCAGAGAAGAAATTAAAAAACAAAAAACAAAAAAAGAGTTCAATTTGGATTACTGACTCTGCTGTTAATCCTTCTTGGGTCTTTTGTAGTATTGACTGTTTAAGAGCAGTGAATCTGCAGCTAAGTGAGCAGGTGGGGTTTATTAGCACCGGAGAGGATGGCCCAGGGGATCTGTGACAGGAGGAACCGCTGATCCAACGCTGTTGACTTGCAGCATCGTGTCACTATAACGATGAGCTGAGGAAAAGTGACATCCATCATCACTCTTCATCAGCTCTCCTTAAAGATGAAGAGGATGTCCTCGTCTGTCCCGTAGCTCCGCCGAGCCTCCTCAAAGTTACTGACGCTGGTGCAGCACACACCTGAAGAACACACACGCACAAAGTGTCGGAGTCAGAACATTATAGTAGATCAATAATCAGCAAATTGTCTTTTTAGCTTTATTAATGACAATGTTGGTCTGTTTCCAGATGATGAATCTACTCAGGTAATCCCTGACTTTTCCTCTCGCACCCAGAAGTTCACATTTGGTGTTTTGAGTGAAATATCTCAACTATTATTGGTTGGATTGCTATGAAAATTGCTACAGACATTCATGCCCCCCTTTGGATGAATTTTAATAACTTTGATGATTCCATAACTTTTGATCAAGCACCATCATTGGGTTAAAATTTCAATTTGTCCAGTACTTTGGTTTGACATCCTCCTCGATCTCAACTGTTTTATGTTTAGTGGTAATTTGCTAATGTTACCATCGTAACACACAAAACCAATACGCTGAACATTATACCCGCTAAAAATAAGCATGTTAACATGCTGCTGTGAGCATTTAGCTCAAACCATGCTGTGCCTGCAGAGCTGCAAGCATGACCTTTAGTTCTGCTGTGCAGTAGAGCTGCAACAGTTTGTCTATCAAAAGAAAGTGTTTGCCAACTGCTTTGATAAATGATTAAAGCAAAAATGTCAAAAATTTGCAGGTTCCAGCTTTTTAAATGTAAAGATCTGCTGTTTTTCACTGGCTTCATGATGGCAAATGAAAAGTCTTTGGATTTTTGATTGTCAGTTAGACAAAAATAGTAATATGACGACGTCACTTTGGGCTCTGAGAAATTGGGATGAGCATGAAACTATATTAATAATTGTGAAAATAAAAGGCAGATTTTTTTGTGCAATAACCAAACTTTTTTTTATCCTTATTACCTCAATAATTGGTTATTCCACAAACTTATTTTAAATGCATAAATAAAGTAATGGCTTGCAGTTCACAACTAAAAGTCTACACTGCTGACAAAACCAGTCATTTTAAGCCTCTGAACAAAATCAACTTAAATATTTAATCTGCTTCTGAGGGAACTAACAGTCATTTTCATTAATTTGATGATTACTGTTTAGATTAATCAGTTTTATAGTTTAATAAAAAAAATGTCTAGAAACCACTAAAAATGCCTGCTCTGTTTTGTCAGAGATCAAGGTTCATGACTTCCTTTATTTGGGTCTGACCAGCAGTACAAAAGCCAAATGGTTACGTAATTTACAATGAAGTAAAGGACAGAAAAGCAGCAAATGTTTGACATTTTTGCTTGATGAATGACTTTTATCAAGCAAAATTAAACAGGTAACAAAAGTGTAAGTGTAAATTATTTTTCTGAAAAACTGACTTAACAAGTTGAAAACAATAACAGATATTAGGCCTTCCAAGTCCTGCTGTGACACCGTCTGTTGGCGGCGTCATTCCATCAGAAATCCATCATTTTCTGACCTCACCCCTAGTTTTGGTTTGAACATCTGACATGTTGGAAAAAGTGTGTTTAAATCAAAATGGGTGAGGTCAGAAAGTGATTTCTAACAGAAAGCTGTGGCATTCTCCCCTGAAACTCACTGACATGTAACTGTTTTTATTTACATACAGTTATGCTGCATTCTGCTTGTGCTTTGTGTACATGAGACTACTCACGGTCAGAATACGCTGGGTTGTTGTAGAAAATACAGCCGGTGGTCCTGTTGAAGCCGCACACAACCACAAAGTGACCCTGGTACTCTGGTTTCCTGCAGAAACACTTCTGGCCCACGGGCAGGAAGCAGCAGTATTTGACAGGCGAGGAGCAGAGTTCACACGTCAAGACGACGGCGTTGACCAGCACTATGGCAACGTGACCCTGCTCCAGATGAGACTGGATTTCCTGAACGGTCACAGAACTGTGGAAAAACAACCATCGACACATTTCAGGTGTTGTCTGAGGCTAAAGGAGGCGTCTTGTCCAAATGAATAATAATTAACTAAAAACTCACCATTTCTTCACCACCACACCTTTGTTGTCTGCTTTAAGGAAGAGTTCATTCACTCTGTCTTCTTCTGTGTCAAAATGTTTCTTGTAGAAGGACTGCAAACCAAAAGACAACAAAGACGCAGCTAACACATACAGAACTAGAAAATTCAAATCTGTTAGGAGCAGTAATGGTTTAAACTCTGCAAAGTACCTGATTCCTAAAGCCCTTATCAACGCCCAGAGTCTGTGTGCAAAAGCAGTGTCTGAGTCCCAGATGGCACATGAGGTAGGCCAGGTCAATAGTCCACACACTCTCTGTCAGCTTCAGCTCCCAGCATGCTCTCTGAAACTCCTCATCACTGACTGGATGGAGGTACCTGCAAGATTAAACAGTAGGAGGCTATAAATCCTCTGGATTAAGTGTGCTGCATATATTATAGTTTCAACAGAATCTGTATGCTTTCTGTTGTCCTTCCTGCATCTGTTAATGTAGTTGAGGGCAAAGAAGAACTGCAACTTGAATTTCAAGTCTCTGCCTCTAGATGAGAGATGAGTATTTTTGTCACCTAACACTATGTTTTGGCCAACCAAATAATAGCTATGGTAGGGTAGGAATTATACCATGGCCAAACAGCCAGTGCCATAGATGTCCCAGAGTGTGGCGTGTATAATGACCTTTTTACTCAGGCGGTCAGTTTGGCATGGCCTGAACTGGCCTTTGTCCCCTTTAACTCTTCTACAGACTGTGAGATTTTAGCAATCCTTGAAGTTTATTGCAAGCCACACTGTACCACATGGATCTAGTAAACTTGGGTGTGACATCGAGTTTGAGGCATGTAGATTGTATGATAACATCTACTGAATCGCAGGCTACAAGGCAAGTCCATAAAACGTCATCAACACGGGTCACATCGCATCAACACGCGTCATCAACCTACGCTGCTGGTAGAGATACAACAAAATGATGCTGAACAGGAATTGACTCCTTTCAATAGTTGCATTTATGTGTCTGAAAAAAGAAAAGTAGTTTGTTTTTAGCGCCACCGTTTAGGAGCCACAACCAAAGACATTGCCATCTTTCGTCTGAGAAAGCCCAAAATCCCACATGATACACCTGCCTTAAAGAAGGTAGCAGCAGCATGTATGTGTCACTGAACCTCTTGCTTTTGATTTCAGTGCTAGAGGAGCCACACAACCTGTGTGAGCAGCGCGGCTCACACCATTCAGCCGTGGCTGCAGTGGTGCTTCATCTAGGGATTCTGTGTCTCATCTATTTTTTGTTACATGTGCGGTTCTGTAGAGTATGTGACAGACAAGAAAAACTAGCGGGGTGAAGGGCAGTATTTTCCAGAGTGCTCTCTCTCACTTTCTCTAAGTGCATTATACTGATGTTGAATCAACAAGAAGACTATCAACATATGATCCCTTTTATCTTCATGTCATATTTCTTAATGGGGATATTTTTCCCCGGAGTGCACAGAGAGCTTTAATTTAATTTCTGAGGAAGCCCATTTCTGCCAATATGATGGAAAAAAAATCCAGTTAAGTAACTTTTTCAAGATAATGACTTTGTATCTCAAAATGATACATAGCAACATGAGTGTGGGAGTCAGAAGTTTGTGTGCAAGGCATCCTGGTACAAGAAAGCACTGCCAACAGGGCTCTGCCAGCAGCTTTGCTCAGTTTGATTGGTCATTATAGCACACCCTGAGGAATCTATTGCTTCAATACACCTTCCACAGCAGCCATACCAATATGAAATAGTCGGGATGCTAATTAAGGTCTTGTTCCATTTATGTGTCAGAGCATTTCCAATGAGCCAACGTGCCCAACAGCAGCACCCAGACTCTGTTTGACCTGAATGGAATGAAACCTTCAAGGAATAGTTCACGCAAAAATGAAAATTCAGCCATTATCTAATCACCCATATGCCGACTAAAGGTCGGGTTTAGTGGTGAGAGTGAGTAGATAATGACTTAATTTTCATTTTAAGGTGAACAAACTCTTTTAATTGATGTAATTTGTACCAACTGTGTTTAGTCTACTATTTCATGTCAAAATGGCTGCTGTGAAAAAGGTCCATTGACTATATTTACCGGACAATCACATGAAAAGTTCACAATTTTCCCTTTAAAAAGCACATAATGCAAAAGATTCCACATTTATGATTTTACAAGTTGGAAACTTTACTGATCACTTACTTCAGGACCATTCTGGAGCAGGCTAACCCACAGTCCCAGTGGTACAGCTGCCGAATGACAGGTACATTCAGCAAGACGGCATCATCTGGGAAAACCAGTGGTGTTATTATTATCTTAAAATCATCCAACTGACGCTGCTGTCAGAAAACAATGTTATAAAGTTGATATGAGATCGTGTCACTCACCTGTCATTCTGTTGAATTCTTACTGAGACAAGCGGTCAACTAGCTAAGTCAAGACGAGCTGGTCAGTCTTGTTTACAGCAGTTAAGCCGCCGGGGTTGGGTTTCCTCATCGAAGCTAACTGAGAGAAACCAGCTGTCCAAATGCAACTTTAGCTGCCGGGCTAACACTGTCATTAACTAGTGTGTTAGCAGGTTCGCTGCTTCAAAGCGAGGCTAGCTCCTCGACACACACCGCTGCTAGACATACAGCTATTAGGTAACTACACAATTACGAGATAAAAGTTCGAAAAACTATACATTAGCAAGTATTTGTGACGGTGCCTCTGTGTAAAAGGCTCCTCTGCTCCACTTCACTGTTGCTTGCTAGCAAAAAGCCTCTAGTGTTTGGTTTTGTTGACACTCACAGTGATGCTGCCCCCGTGCGGTGCGGCGGACTCACTTCAATCTGACTGAACTGCAGGGAAACATTTCTTATACTCATTCTTTACATTTACCAAATGTATCTGTCAGCTTTAGTTACAAATATGAAAAGTTTATAAAATATAGATATGTTTTGTTATGGATTACACTACCTAACAGCTTATACAAGTACTCTACAGCTGAAATAATTCATCAATTAATCAATTAGTCAATTGACTCAAGAAAATTCTTAATTACTTTATTATTTTGTCAATCATTCAAGTACATTTCCATGTAAAATCATTTCACAGTACCAGCTTAACAAATGCAAGAATTTCCTGCTTTTTCTTTTAATTATTTGAATCATTTGAATTAATTTTGAAAATAATTTTGAGTTTTAGACCGTTAGTTGGATAAAACAAGTTTTGTGAAGGTGTCACTTTTGGCTCTGAGTAATCATGATGATATGTCTCACTGTTATCAGAATTATTACAAACCAAACAATCAATCGACTAATGGAGAAAATGCTCACAAAACAGTTCAAAATGAGCTCCACATCAACCAACTGCAACAGTAAAATCCTTACATGAATGCATGAGTAATAATAGTCAAATGGCATAATATATAATAGTATGACAGTGATGGGGGACATTTTTTCTGCATTGGGCACTTTTACTTTAAGTACTTTAATTACATTTTCCTGATTACACTAATGTACTCTTACTTTAGTGACGTTTTTAATGCGGAACTTTTATTGGAAACAGCGTATCTTTTAAGTCTGGTATTAGTACTTTTACTTGAGTTATGGATCTCAGTACTTCCCCCATCACTGACATTTACACAAGTAAACAGTTTTATTGATGGATTTAAATGTTGAAGATATCTGTTTTCATGTCAGTTGTTTTAGAACAGGTTGAGACTCCTCTGCAGGAAAATGTTCCCTCGTTGATGCGACCCTGCTACTGAGTTCCGTAGGTGGGTTCCAATGGTATCTGTATTTAAAAAACAGAAACAGATGAGCTGTGGAGTAAAGACTGACCCCCCCCCCAAAAAAAACATCCTTTATTCAGTACGAAGTTGTGAAAGTCTGTTTCCGCCAATGTGATGGAAAAAAGGAGCTCCTGAAAGTCAATATGACAAACTTTCTCAAACAAGAATGAGCTAGATAATAAGTCATTATTTAGAGATACTAAGCCATTGTTTTAAGATACTTAGTATTATTTTGAGAAAGTTAATACTTATTTTGAGATGCAAGTTATTATTTTAAGATATTTGGTATTATTTTGAGAAAGTTCCTCATTTTTTGGAGAAAGTTTCCCATTAGTTTGAGATTCTAACTCATTATTTTATGATTATTTGTATTGTGAGAAAGTTTCTTGTTATTTTGAGATACCAAGTCATTCTTTCATGAAAGTTTCTCATTACAGGATCTTTTTTCATCACACTGGTGGAAATGGGCTTCCATACTAATTACTACGAGCAGTAAGAAGAATGTAAGATATGAAACTGGAGGATCAATCACTTACAGATTCAGCATCCTCATTCAGGTATGTGACTTTGTGTCTGCTGTAAAGGTCTCTCTTACTCATGCACGTCAACATAAACCAGTCAGAAACTGCAGGGACCTGTGGGGAAAACATTCCAGTTCTGTGAATCATTGCTTTTTGTAGAAATCAGATTTCAACTGAACGTGTCTACTCACCAAACTCAGGAATGATAACGCTGCACCCAAGTTCACGATGGTCGGAACAATTCCAAATTTTCCTGCCTGCAAGATAAAGGAAGACCCCAGGTTTTGTCAAAGCAAAGAGAACACACACATCTTTCTGGTGAAGTCACTTTAATTTCAAAATTGGTTTAGGCCTCACAGTTCCATGCACGATGACGTCAAACCGGATCCCGTATGCTTTGATTAAGGTCCTGGTTTCTCGTCCATCTGGGGTCAGGAAGTATTTTGCAAACCTAAAAGCAGTCTCATTTTAAAATACATTCTTCTCAGCTTATTCCTTTTATTAATGATCGTTTGTTCATTTTCACCTGAAGTTGAATCCAGGTGCCACGTTATTGACAGGATTTTTGTCATCTAGCCTGCGGAAGGTGTACTTGGGGTAACACTTCCCTGCCCACCAGTCCAGGTCACAGGTCCAGTCAATAATGATACCGAGGATACCACCCTTTATAAACATAAAACACAAGTTCTTTAACCAACTGTGTGTACGTTTAGACAAATATGACCCTTTAAAGGGATAGTTAAGATTATCTAAAGTGGGGTTACATGAGGTAGTTATCCATAGTCAGCATATTACCTAAAGTAGATGGTGGTCAGCACACCCCCAGTTTGGGAGAGAAGCAGGAGCACTGGTGTAGGAAGCTAAGCAATGTACTGCTGTGGGGTCAGCTGAAAAATGTATATCAGTATATATCATAAAAAATAGCCTATGGCCATGAAACTTAAAAAAAAAAGGTTGGATCTAGCCAGTGTTTGGTTTGTTCATTCTGGGCTACTGTAGAAACATGGTGGAGCAATGTGGCGGACTCCGTGGAAGACGACTGCACCCTCTGTAGATATAAACAGCTCAATTTAAGTTACCAAAACCACAATGATTCTTATTTTCAGGTGATTATACACTAATGAAAACATACTCTGTTTTTGTCTTATCTTATCTTCTTTTCCAAAAAGGGGGGCGTGCTGAATGCCATCTAAGTTAGCTAAGACTCTGACTATGGATAACTACCTTATGCAACCCCATTTCCAATAATCTATCCCTTCATTCACTTGTGAAAGTCCAGGAAAATGAAATTCAAAGGAAACAGGGGATTGTGAAGGATTAAATTACACAGGAGTAAACATTTATGCACCTTCACAGCCATGTCTTGAAAGTCCTCTCCAGCCTCTGAGACGATGTGTTTGAGGCGGAATATGGGGCAGTCAGGGTCTGTTGTACGATTGAATTCACACCTCTTCAGGTACGAGGAGTTAATATGTGGCAGTAAGTTCCTTCTGAAGGAGGAAAGAAGACAAAAAAATTGACTTCACACACAATAAAACAGCATGTTTGCATATACTGTACTGGTAGGAGCGTGTGCCTCTCCGCATGTTCAGAAACACACTGACCCGTGAAAATTGAACTTGGGGTATGTTGCGCTGTTTTTGATCAGCACTGTGAAGTTCTCTGCAGCAGCCAGCAGTGCACGTCTGTGAGACAGAGACGACATGTCAAGCCAGGTCTATACAATAGTATAATTAGTTATATCTACTTTAACACTGCACATATTCTTACTTAGGCAGCTTGGTGTCTATTTCAAGAGGGCACCACGAGTGCACTTGACAGGTCTTGACAGTTGTGGAATAGTTCTCACACAGCCCGGTCAGTATACCTGACAGGAAAATGTGTCTCCATGGTAATCCACATAATTTACACCTTATATATGAACACATATCAGTGAGGAAGGCCTACCGTTTCCTCGAGGATCACTGTATCCCTCTATACAGTCACAGTCATCCACACAAGTAGTCGATGGGCTTGGAAGCTGGAGGAGAAGTCACCAGTGTTAATCTCTCACCTGATGTGAGCCTGTCAGCATGAGGCAGTGTGTACATTTATATTAGAAATCCTTTATATAAAGTACATTTACTGGCCTGAGAAATGAGAAAATTAAGACACAATATGAAGTGTAACTCATCAGATTGTTCTCTGATTATTCTGGCAGACTGTTTCATCCTCAGTAGACCTTCAATATATTATTAACAACATGTTTTTAACATTTTGGTCACTAATGTTAAAAATATAATTTGTTATATATTTAGATATTTTCACATTAATACAACATACAAACTTATCATATAAAAAGAAACTTTTCTTGTTAGAACTATATACTTTATGTCTTGTTATAACATGAAACTTTACATGTTATAACATGATAATAACATAATAGCAAGTTATCATGTTATCATATTATAATGTGAAACATTTTATGTTAAAACAAAATAAATACTGAATTATATTGTTATAAAGATGTTGTAACATGATAACATAGCATTATAAGAAGAAACTTTGTTTGTAATGAGACAAATAGAATATTGTTATAACAAGAAAAGTTTCTTGTTATAACATAATAGGTTTGTATGTTGTAGTAACATGAAAATATCTTGGTATAACATGAAAAACATGTAGTTATAACAATTAACTCTTCATGTTATAATGTGATAATCCTACTTCGGCAGTAATACGTTTCATAATTAAAGGTAAGGTAATAAAGGTATAAGGTAATGATCAAAGGCTCTGTTCAGTAGGCCATGTTAACAAGCCAGCATGGAAAATACTAACACCCTGGAACAATTAAAGCTATATTAAATATTGTCAGTATAATTCAATAGGTTTTCCTCTTTAGACATGTCTTCATTTAGTGTGTTAGCATGCTAACATTTCCTAATTAGGGCCAGCTGAGTCAGCTGAGGCTGATTGAATGTCATTAGTTTTGCAGGTATTTGGTCATATACCAAAGTGCTGGACAAATTAAAATCTGGCCTGATGGTGATGCTTTCATTGATTGTTATTGCTACACCACAACAAGCTAGCCAAACATTTGCTGGTTCCAGTTTTCCCAAGTTAAGATCATTCTATTTATCTTTGACATAAAGATGGACAACATGACAGCTCCCTATTAATGACACCACAATATCACAATCACCCCCCCTGGTGGCTGGCTGCAGTACAGCTCATAAATCCCACCCCCTCTAATGTCAGTGGATGAGACATGGGCCAAACTAAAAATCGAAGCATGCATTAAATAAATTTTTCCCCAAAGATCGTCTCTCTTAATTTAGGTAGTATTTTTTTTTTATCATGCTTATGTTATTCAAGTGTTAATTTTTCTGATCTGATTGTTTTTTAATTAGTTATTTGTTGTTATAAAAATGGGGGTTTCACATCCTGATTGACAGCTGAGTTCTGCTTGCAACTGAGTCGGCTGGGTGTGTGGGCGGGGCCTCAATACCGCTGCTCAGTCCCTCATCACTACTGTGCAGACTGGCTCCAAATTACATCACCAGTACAAGATGGCAGCACTCGTATCTGCTTCTACTTTTGTACAGTGGGAGATACGGCATCCATCTTTATTTACAGTCAAAGATATGTTTTGGTGTTGTACAACTGATTGGACTAAAGCACTTTAAGCAACTTGTGATGGACATTTTTTAAAATGAGTTTCTGACATGACTGAATTATTAACTAATTTGTTGGGATAATAACTGACAGATGAATCAGTAATGAAAAAAATGATGAATTGTAACTTCAAAAGATCAATTATAAATTAGCCTGAACTGTCATGTCATGTTGTGAATCACCAAACCCATGTTCACCACAAAACTGTGTGAGCAGGAATATCATACAAAACATCACCACCCACCTCAGGACAGCGGGTTTGAATTTGACCAGGTGTAATAACCATGTTCGTTAACACAAAGAAAGAATTATCACCCTGTAAAACAGAAGAGAAGCACAGATGTCACATGCCAATAAAACCATTATACTCTCAGTACCCACAGTCATAGTTGAGCGTAGATAAGTTCAGCACAATCGCTGTGTAATATACCAGATGAGATGGAGAGTAGCTTTTAGGTTTATGTGTTTTTGTAAAGGGTGAAGTGTATATTTAAACACCTGAGGTGGGATCACATAATCAGCCACATCCCAAAATCGGGGGTCCATGTCAGACGTGTTGGTGAAGGCAAAACCTTTCACTTTGGTGGTGACAGAACTGACGACAGAGTCAGTCTCCTGGTAGCCCTTCTGCACCACACACACATACCTGCACATTTACAGTAATGTGATACTTCAACAATGCAATCAAACTGTAACAACATCACAACAGTCTGTCATTAGTAGTTTAGCTTTGTAATCCGCTTTTTTTAAAATCAAATCCAAACCCAACACTGTGGAGACACCATTTCCCCAAATGGAAGCTTTTTGTGACTTACCCCACCACGTACAGCACCACCAGCAGCTGGGTGAACCTGAAGACACATCCTACCCGTATGTTTGGAATAACCAGAGTTTTTGGTGTTTCATAATCAAACGAATAATGCAGACAGCTCTGGCAGCAGCCTTCAGACTTGCTCATGGCTGCACCACACGCACACGCAGCAGTGATGGACTGATGAGCGGACGGCTCATATTCAAATCACTGTATTCAAATCATATTCACAGTGCGTTTTACAGTTCCTTTGGTGGACATAGTCAGTTTAAACAAACTGTGGATAATACATGCTAAACAATAACACTTTCTACATTTTCTTAAAATACTAAAAGTGCTAAATCAGACATGATTCAGTGCAAAAATAAGTGTGCACAGAATGGCCAGAGTCATACTCACATTAAAATGATTAAGTGAATTTTATAACCACTTTTGATCTTTGCAGCACTGTTACACCGATGCAGAGCATAAAATACATAAACCATTAGAATTAGGAAGAGTGGAAATGGCAAGGATGTCCACTGGTTCTTTTTATATATTTATATATATAAAAGTCTGATAATTGCCAAGTAATGAGTAATAACTGTGATGTAGTTGTATATTCAAATATTATCACCTTGATATTACAGTGTTCAGACATGTCTAGGCTTATGTCTGTGGCATGTATTTTAACATTAATCTTTATTATGCTGTATTTTGGTAGGCTACACAAGACAGAGATAAGAGACAAGGTATTTTACCCTGCTACTTTACATGTCGATTAAAAAAGCTGCCACATTATCAGGACACACATGACACCATATATTCATGTGGATGCGAACATTTCAAACACACAGCGCAAACCACAGATTACTGGACTAATTTCACCTCTGACAGCAAGTACAACCTCATTATTTAGTCTTTATTTATACTTAAACTGTGCAATACTGACTGTCATACAGTAACTCTGTGCAATACTGACTGTCATACAGTAACTCTGTGCAATACTGACTGTCATACAGGAACTTGAATTTACAATAACTTGTGCAGTAACTCACGGTGCAAATTAAACAAGACTGTTATTACACTGTTATATATCATTATAGCTTGATGCACATTTTTATACATAATTCTTACATCCATTGTAGTATTTCTAGTCATCTTTTACTTTCTACATTTTGCTATATTTTTATATTGTTCTTATATATTGCAGATAATGCATTTTATATATTGTTATTATTGTTATTATTATATTATCTTTTTTATATTGGAGTAGAATGTATACATTTTAACATACTTCTTATTTTATATTCTAATAATTCTCTATGCTTATATATATTTCTACTCTTGAACAGGAGCACCTGTAATGTCAACAATTCCCTCCAATAAAGTATTTCAGATTCAGATTACTTTATGTTTAACAAATGTAAACATAACTCTTTCTACAGTATATCTGAGTGTATTTACATGCACAATAACATGCTGGTTTTGAGCCATGTCCTGTTTTGATTATATTCTGGACCTAGATTTAACCTAGGTATTCATATCCCTGTAATATCACAGCAGTATCCATGTTTCTGATCATCTGTCTGCAGGTGTGTCTTGATTTCTCACCATCTCAGCCACAGTATCCTGGTTTCTGTCACAGTAGTATATCTAGGTTCCTGAATCCAGGATATGCTGTTTATGCACAAAACATAACCAGGATACTCTACAAATCCAACCATATCCAGGATACTAGTGTGCTTGTAAGCACACTCTGTTCATTCATAGTGTTCAGCACACCATTGCATGCATTAGTAGCAGTTCTGTGCAGTCCTAGCTACAGATGTCGTAGGGGCCTCGGTTCTGTATAAGTAGTTCTCCGATTCTTGTCTCCGAAGTTGTATCAGCAGTTTCTAAGAGGCACTAATGTGAGGAGGACGTGGTGACACAGTGAACCAGCTCTGTCTGTTACAGGGACTAATGCCAGACTGGTGTCTGGATAAAGATAAAGATAGATAAAGATACTCAAATATCCTTCAGCAAACACAATGACTCCTTGATAAAACAACTCACCTCTTATTTACATGCCTCTCTGAGATACACTGCACTGCACTCTAACTGAAAGGGACTTGTACAGGTGAGCGTGCACACTGAGGAAGGTGTTAGCTGAAACACTTCTGCTTGTTATTCTAACCCTCATTTCACCAATAAAAAGTCACTATGAAAGACTTTACTGAAATAATAACTTGTAAAAGGATGGAAGCCCATTTCTGCCAAAAGTAGATTTATTATATTTGAGACGCATCTCATTATTTTATGAAGATTTCTTGACTTACACTCTTGTTTATATCATACTTTTTTTTTTCTTTGGCAGAAATGCGTTTCAAGCCATTTACAAGATATTATTTCAATTAGGTTTCTCATTTTTCATTACATCGGCAGACATGGGCTTCTAAACAAACAAGTAACTACTATTATTGCTATTTTCATTACTATTATTATTTCAGTATTCAATATTAACATTTCCATAAACAATGACTTATGATGTGCATGAACAGTGGAGAGAAATGTGCAACAATAAGAACTTAAACACTGATTAAGAGGTTTTTTTTAATTTCATAACACACATCGACTTTCATGAACACAGGACAGATACAATGTCACTTTGGTCCAGTAGTACCTCAGATATAAAGTCTGTATAAAAGAACTGTTCAGTTCACATGATAGACACTTTGGAAACCTATTAGTCACTGGTGTAGTTTGTCTTCAATAAAATATTTTCCAACCCGCCTTCTTTCAAGTTTCTTTGAGTTATGATGTCCACATGGTCATATTCACACAGGTGAGGAAGAAAGGCTACAGTAGACTGTATACACAATATACAAATGAATATGATATATACTGTATATTGAATATATTGTTTTTTTCATTGGACAACACAGACAGACATGTTAATTCATTAATAAAACTAATGATGTACAGTCATTATGTTTAGTGTTTCAGTGCTGAATTTTCAAGTATGATATGAAGGCATCTACAATGTAGTGTAGAAAAAAAGATAAAAAATAGTCCACAGTAATGAAGCTACAGTGAAATGCAGACCAGGAAAACTTCTTTTTTATGTTTACGTTTTCCAGTTTAACTCATCAGGACAAGGATGACACTTTGGGAAACCAGCCATCATGTTCACTCATCTATGATAATCCAATCATTGGCCTCGCACACAAATAACAGGTTTTGTCTTACAGCTTCTTGTAAAACTGTGTATGTTTCCTGAACTGGTACATTTAGGATGACTCATTGGAATAATGTCTCATTTGTGGGAAAGTCTGCATTGTTCCCATTTTAAAGGGATAGTTCAGATTATTTGATGTAAGATTGTATGAGGTAATTCGCGATAGTTTATTACCTACAGTAGATGAAGGTTGGCATGTCTCTGTGAAGACAAACAGAGAGAAGTACCTGCATGGACATTAAGCAATTTACTGCTGTGGACAGGGACAGAAACACATGTTTTTTACTTAATTAAGTTTAGGCATACGCTATATTTAGATTTTCACCCCTTTACCTTTCTGTCAGACAGCCTTTTCTGATGGGAACCCACTGTCATACAGGTCAATAATTGCCCTTTCCAAAGCAACAAAACTCCATAGGCAAAATCAGCAATTTTACTTTGCAGAAAAAGGCAGTTGCTACTCTATGGCTGCCCTGATTGGTTAGCTAGTTTGTGTTATTGTGCAACTTCAGTGTTTTAAAAGAACAGTTGGGATTCACCGAAGTCATACAAAATCACAAATAAACCAACAGATCGAGGCTGCAGTAGACAGGGACTCCCCTGTTCTGTATGTTTAAATTACTGATTTTTCTTAAGGAGTTTGGTTGGTTTGGAAAAAGCAATATTTAGCCTATATAACGGTGGTTTTCCATCAGAAAAGGCTGTCTGGCAGCAAAGTGGTGAAAATATTCTAAATATAGTGTACAGTTTAACTAATCATTTCTATTTTTAGGTGGACCTTTTTAAAGTGGCTAATATATCTTTTGTTGCTGACCACAGCTGCTCATTGCGTTTTTTTCTCATTTTAATTTTCAACAAATTTCATTATTCAACAGACGCTTCCCCCAGACAAAACAGTGTCAAATGAGGAACTATTACTGCCATTTTGAGACTGCTGATTGATTATAGATTAACCAATTTTTAATTGGTTAAATTTTTAATGGCGATTAATTGATTAGTGATTTATCATTAACATAATACAACTGACTATGGATAAGTACCTCATACAACTTCACATCAAACAATCTGAAATATCCCTTTAATGACTGATGGCATCCAACATTGCTACTAAAAAATGGTCCACAGATTTCATATTTGTCCAAAATCAAAGTCCAGCCCTCCTTCGTGCAGGGTGCCTTCATTTGCATTATCGAAGCTGTTCTTCCCGTGGATCTGTTTGAGGTGCTTGCGGAGAACTGGCTTATGAGCGAAAACCATGTCGCAGTAGTTGCAGCGGTGCGGTTTGTCTCCACTATGCAGGTTTAGATGATCCAGCAAAGAACACTTCTGGGTGAAGGTCTTACCACAGATTTTACACTGGAAGGGCTTGATGCCAGCGTGGACGCGCATGTGCCGGTGCAGGTTGCCCTTCTGCGTGAACGTCTTGCCGCACAGCAGGCACATGAACAGCTTGTGCATCTTGAGGTGGTTGGCGTAGTTCTCCAGCTGCCGGAAGACCCTGGCGCATTTGGGGCACTGGTGGTACCACTGGAGAGGTTTGTCGTAGTTCCTCTGGTGCCCGTTGTGTTTCTCTGCAGGAGGGGATGAAGGAGGGGGGCTGAGAGGGTATCCAGCCACACCAGGCGGAACCGCCATCTCACTGCCACGACTGTCCACAGTGGAGTTGATGAGGGAGTGTTGGGGCTCAGGAGAGTGGAGGGCAGCAGGCGGGCTGGTGGGAAATTGACCAGTGATGGTGTTTTCTGCTACATCAGACACAGACTCCACTTTAACTATAGTGATGTCACTCTCCACCAAACCTTGCCTGGGACGTCTGCCTAAGAGCTGAGGAGGGGACTTGGGCTGTATGATCACATCATCGTCGTCGTCGTCCTCGTCATCGCCGTTGTTGTCATCCTCAACCTGCTCCACCTCCTCATCCTCCTGATGGACAGTCCGAACCTCTTGCTCTCTCTGGATCTGGGAGGATGAGCCCTCCTCTCTCTTCTCCCTCCTCATCTCCACCTCCACCTCCAGTTGGCGTGCAGACTGAGGTTTGATGAACTTGCTGAGAGCCTGTGTGCACTGTTCCACGATGTGGCCCATCTGGAGGAAGCTGGCCACAGTCAGGTAATGCACCAGCTCCAGCTCAGGAAACTCCAGCTGACCCGTGTAGCAGGACAGCAGCAGCTGCCGGCCCACCTCCGCCTCCTGGATCATGGAGATCTGGACCTCCCTGGAGTCCTGCTGGAGGATGAACTGATCCCTCAGGAAAGAGGAGCCAGCGGCAAACACCACCTTGTGACCGGGAACCTCCAGCTGGTTGATGCGTACGGTGACATCACAGAAGCGTCTCTGGTGTCGGAGGAGGTTCATCTTCTGCAGCATGGAATCCCCGAATGTGGCGAAGCGGAACTGCAGGATCACCTGGTTCTGGGCCATAGTGAACCGATGGCCTACAGCAGTGTACCTGTTGACGACAAATACAGAGACTGTGTCACAGTGATTGTTAATTTTTTTTTCTGGGAACCACTTTTTAAAAATGACAAACCACAACCAAATTTACGATACACCTTATCAATAAATCTACCAATTCCACGTCACTGTATATCATCTTATATACACATATCAAATACTTTATAAATGTGAAATAAAAGCGTTTAGGCTGAGTTAATGGGCTATCTTATTGTTTTTATTTCCTCTTTTTAGGAAAACAATACAGGACTTTTTTGGCCAACTTGATAAATTAGACAAAATAAGAGCATTTTTCCCTCTCATTAGTAAAATTATATACACATTTTAAGTGCAGAATTTCTTCTATAGTCCTGATCCAAATAAAATCTCCTGTGACCCACCTATGGGTCATGATCTATACTTTGGTAATAACTGCTGTATCATCTCTCCTGAACACATGCACCCTATAAATTGCATGAATTTGATTTTGAATAGATGCAGTCAAAAGTTTCACCTATTCTGACTTGTTCACTGATTATCAGGTCATCAGACGGAGGTCTTCTAGATCTAACTCTGGTAAAGGTTTCTTAAATTAGTGTGGTCCTGTTCTCTGGGATAAGTTTCTTGCCTTCCTGTTCTCCTTATGGTAAAAGGGATAATTCACCCCAAAATAAAAATTCAGTCATTATCTACTCACCCTCATGCAGACTGAAGGTTTTTTAGCCCACAAAACACTGCTGGAGTTTCACAGGAAAACAGTGTCGTAGTGACCAGTTTTCAAGCACAAAAAACAGACAGTGTTCACATCACTCCAAGCTAAGGCTCTACAATGATGATTTATGCTAAAAGCATGGTGTAAATTACATATTTCAAGTCAACTTGGCATGTCAAGGCTTTAGGAGACTTGGATTACACCAGATATGCAGTATGGAGGCATTTTATGCTTTTTTTTGGGGGGGTTATTTTTTTACATTTTGAAAACTGTCATCATTCACCTCACAAGTTTGGGAGATTCTGCAATGCTGTTTTCCTGTGAAAGTCAAGCAATGTTTTCTAGGCTCAAAACTAAACCTGACCTTCAATAAGTATGAGGTTAAATAGATAATGACTGAATTTTCATTTTTGGGTGAACTATCCCTTTAAATACTCAGCGTGTGTGAGTGTGTGTTGATATACAGCGCTTGCTTCATGAACATTTGGTTTTATTGCTGTGTGGTATGATTGATGCACATTGGGTGTAAGCCTCGTTTATTCCATTTCTGCATTTTACTCATCGTTATTCTGGCATTTAAGCTGTTTATGTTATCCGTTTTCTCAACTTTATGTCTTTACGTTGTATTTTGTCTCTCAATTTAAAGCAATCTTGAATTTACACATAATGAAACATGCTACACAAATAAAATTGCCATTAGCATCTTATTTAAAGATAAAGGGCTAATGCTACACCCACCTGCTCGTTGATAGATGCACATAGAACCAGACTCAGTTCAAAAACCCACAAATTTAATACGGACAAGCACGTCCAACTCATCGCCTAAAAGCTAATTAATTAAATACTGTTATATTTAAACATATTTGAGAAACACTGTCCACCCTCCAGCTCGGCGTTCATCCACTGAAATAAACAGTAAAGAAAATTTGTAACTGTATCAACTTGTGTAGCTAATGCTAACTACTGTTAGCTGGTTTCACTAGTGATAACAATGGTGAGCAGTGTGTAAGCAAATAAGCTAAAATTTCATTTAATAATGCTTACAGCTGAGAGCAGAATTATATTGAATGGCAAAATACGTTAAAAACACGCCAACAAAGTATAGTGTAATAAATGAACCGCTAAAATAAGACAGTAATGTATGACAATATGATATTTCTAAGCAGAGGTTGGCAGCTGTTGTCGCTGACCGAGTTGAGTGGACTGTGGCCTTAACTATGTTAGCTTAGCGCCACAGGGTTACATTTAACTATTGTCTTTCCTTTGAGGGTAATAGATACCCCCTCAGTATCACGCTTTGGGAAAAGTAGGACACAGAAAGTCATCTTGTATTAAGGACTTTTCCATGCCTAACGTTAGCTTTAGCTATTTACTAACAATAAATTACAAGTCGCCTCCATATTTCCTTTTGGCCTACTCCCCCCTCTTAAGCTGAAATATAAGCCTGTCTGATCACATGCAGAAAGGTAAGCTAACTACCTAGCTACACTATTATGTTTCTACTTTGGCTGACATAGCAATAAGTGTTGTGTACCTGTTAATTCCTTGTAAACAAACCCGTTATAGATGGGTTATCATCGGTGGGACACTGGCCTCCGTCTGTCAGGGGATATGAAGAAGCTGCTCCGGATGCAAAATCCATTTAAAGGGCCAGTACAATAATTTATGGGATCATCTCTTGAACTTTCTTTTCAAACCCTTCCTACATCTAAATAAGCTAAAATTAAGTACTGTCATAACATAAAATCCAAACATAGGTAGTCAGCTATAATAAGATAAATAAAAACAGTCATGATTTCCTTTTCATTCTAATTAAAATGTTTTCCAGTATCCTTCTAAAGACACGCAGTGGTGGACAAAGTACTCAACCCCATTACTTGAGTCCATGTACAGATTCTCCTGGTCAAATATTACTCAACTACAAGTGAAAGTTGCTCAGTTAAAATTTTACTTGAGTTAAAGTACTAGAGTTCTTGCTTTTAAAAATACTTCAGTATTCAAAAGTACAAATTACAAAGTACATTTTCTAATATCAATACAGGCTGTACTGTTTTCATGATGCATTTACAGAAGCTTGTAACTCTCTGAAACCATCTAATGATGCACTGATGCTTGTAGAACCACTCTGCTACACAAAGCCGATAGAAACACCTATAAAAACTTCAGCATAGAAATGCAATCAAAAACTAAAAGGACAGCTGTCGTCATTTTCTGATGTAACTGTATTAAATCACTGCATAAAAGCAGATTGAAGATGTGATATTTTTTTTACCCCAATAAAAACAATCCAACTTTAAAAGCTTACCTGGAATAATTAATAATTATAATAACATCTTGAGATTTAATTTTGTCTTTCTCCTGCCGTCACCATTACTGCTTTTTGTTTGAATGAAAGAGGGAGAGCTTGTTTGTGCTTGTTAGTGCGTCTGGACGTATTTCTGCTTTTACATAAATCCCATTTGAGAGGAGCTACTCTTCTGTGAGGAACACAGCATGTGACCAATTGCATTTTAGAAAAGAAAAAACAGCAACAGCTGATTTCAATGACGTGCTTAGTCAAAAAGTAACAACAACCTTTATAGAAATGTAGTGGAGTCAAAAGTACAATATTTGTCTTTGAAATGTAGTGGAGTGAAAGTAATAAGTTACCAAAAAAACAAATACTCAAGTAAACTACAGATACTCAAAAAATGTACTTAAGTACAGCACTCAAGTAAATGTACGTCATTAGTGTCCACCACCGAAGACACCCAATGTTACTCTGCCTCACAGAACAGAGGATTACTATTTATCCTGTGTAAAAGAAAGGCTGCACAATAGAGGCAGATAAATTATCAATAGATAATGGGAAATTTATAGTAATATTTATTTTTTCAATAATAAAATGATAGCAGGTAAATAATATCTAATTCAACAGATTGTGTAAAAGCATTTAATTTAAATTCTTAGGTAAAATGTTCTATAAAAACAAAGAAAAACTGTTGTCATGGTCATGTCATAGCCATGGCATATTAAATCACCCGTCTTTACTCATCACATCTCAGCCTTTCTTACCTCAGGTGAGCATAAACTATAGGTTATGTGAAGAATTTATTACATCCAACCATGGTGAGGATTACCAAAATTAATGTATAATTCCAGGTGTGTCTGAAGACAAATATGTCCCCCGAAAATTAAAGATGAGAAAGAAAATCTCTCAAATCATCTCTTTAGAGCTCTATAATTTCTTCAAATTAAATTAATGAATGCGGTTCTGCAGGTGATGATTATCTTGTCAGCAGCCATGAAACATTTTATGGACTTGACATCTTTATTGTGTCCAAACTTGTTGTCATGGGCTCCACAATTTGACAAAATGCCACGTATTGCCCAGCTCTGACTGAACCAGGAGACTGATGGAGAAGGTTGCCTTTAGTTCCAAGTACACAAGTTCACATCCAGTAATCATTCAAGCATTCATTCAATACACATCTAATAATTACTAGAAAAAATGTTTTATTATAATCATTTACATAATGTACAGGTGGGAAGTCAAGACTGTAATTTAATTTGTCATATTGACGAATAAATTTACAGGACATCAGGTCTGAGGAGTGTCTTCTTGAAAAACCTGGAAAAAAAAATCACAGAGAAACCAAGTCTTTACATTAAAAAATAAAAATGAATGAATTGTGAGGCTGTGATTATGATTCATAACTATTAGGTTAGGAATAAAATGGTTCAATAACTAATTCTGTGAACATTTTAATTAATATATGATAGATCAATGCTGTTTCACACTGAAAAAGAAACAGTGTGTGTAATGTAATGTAATGTAATGTATTGTTCTCTCTTCCATACCAGATGCAAGTGATTCCACCCAAAATGATCAAAGTCAGTCCTATTGATGCAGCAGCACACAGTGATGAAACCCTCAGAGTGTAGGATGTACCTGGAACAAGGACACGCTGACTGTGAGTAACTGACATTTTCTGCTTATTTTTTTGCATTTTACAATGCATTCTTTTTCCTTCTGCTGTAACTTGGTAAAATTGAATTTCCCAAAATAAATCTCAATCCAAAAATCATTATTTAAAAAGTACACGATAGGGTACGTCAACCAGTAAATTACCTGCTACTTTAGCCCACAGGACACAGGAACTTTTTAAAGCCTAGGAGAGATTAAATTCAGGTCATTTAACAACTTTAAACTCTCAGTCAGTCAGTTTCTTAGCTGACACATTTTATATTATACTGTCTAATAGCTGCACCCACCATTTTCCACTGACTGACAGCTCGTAAGATGATATAGTAGTTCATGCCATTCTCCAGCGGTGCATTATAAACACCTTCATAGTAAAGTCCATCCCCTACAGTAAAGTTCATCTCTGTCCCAACATGTCTGACTTCAATCTGGGCAGTGATGTACTCTCCTGAAGACTTTGATTTGCTTGAGGGGTCTGAGCTTGCAGGGGACAAACAGTCGAACGTCGTAACCCCCTCGACAGGAAGCACGAACACCTGGTAGATACTGCCAAATGAAGAATAACAGAATCATTCATTTTAAAATGGCAACATTTTAATTTGAGTAAACAAGTGGGCATATTAATTTAGGTAAACCACTGTTTAGTCAATCTTAGATACATTGTTATCTCATGTATGTAAAACAATCAAACCAGTATGTCACAGTTGATTTAGTTTATTAGCATCATTATGTCACTTTTTAATTGCTTTGTATTCATGTAGAAATTAAGAGATGACTATCCATATATCCATTAATAAAGATATGTTAATGCATTATTTTCTGAAAGATGAAAGACTTGTAACACCTGAACACAACACAAAGTTAATATGATACATGTATGAATGTGATTCATAGACTGACCATTTCTAGATCTTTGTGGATAATATTGTTAGTGATATTTGGGGTGTTTAAAAGAATAATTTTTGTAACATACCCAAACAATCTTGATACAGATTCCTATGGTTTAAAAGAACTGTGACCAAGATACAATATAATGGAAAAAAAATCAACTTGTCAGTGCTCTCTGGTGGACAAACTATGTAATGGAGACACTGTTCCTAAATGAATCAGTCTGTTACTGATTTATCAGAGATCAGCCAGTATTGGCTGATATGTAACAGGCTGATTAATCAGTTTAGCTTAAGGTCTTATACCTGCTTCTCTGTGGTATTTGAGTGACGGTGACTGTCAGTAGATACACAGTGAGACATTGAGTTTAGCCATGAAAACTGGATGGAGACTGATTTGAAATTCATTTATGTTCAATACAGCAGGTCAAGGGTTTTGTCCAGGAGTTGTCAAGTTGTGTTTATATAGAAATTTTATTTTTTGAAAGTTTGTGTTTTTTAAACAACAGTACAGTAAAATGTATGCATTCACAGGCCAATCTGAATCAAGTGTTCAAGAGAGCTGCCAGTACTGTGATGAATCACAAAGATTCAAGAAACATTATAAATAGACCTTTTTCATGGCAGCCATATTGACATGAAATAGTACTGTAAACACAGGTGTTACCAATGATACTAATTAAGGTCCTGTTCCATTTAGTGTAGCACAGCCTTTCCAGTGAACCAACATGCACAATAGCAGCACCCTGACTTTGACTGACCAGAATGGAACAGAGCCTTAAAGGTAGAATATGTTAAATTTGTCAGTTGCTGTTTGCACCAGAAAGATACTTGACTGTTGTGTATTATTACCAGGACCCTATTTCAGGAAGCAGGGTGAGTGAAAACTGAGATGAGGGAAGCTCTGGGTTTTCTGATTCTGAAAGATAGATAACTTAAACTCTGGTCAGTTACGAAGGTAACTTAGTAAGGTAAGGTTTCTTTCTGACTCCTCTCCTCCTGCAGAGCCTGAAGCAGCTGTCTGTTTCTTTTCCTCATTCATACGGTTGTGTTAATGTGATCCAATATCTGAACCGTTCATATCCCAACTGAAAACTCAGAGTTTCCCACCTCAGGCAGAGTCTGTGAAGCCTGCTATCTGAAACAGGCCCCAGGACGTCAAATACTGATGTTTTAGGTTGGTAAAGTTTCCAGAGCACAGCAAAATAATGAGAAAATAAGAGGATATAGTATTAGAGATGCAGACACCACCTTACACTTCTGGTCTGGTGGGTCATGGGTGATGATTGAATGGGATTTATTTTATACAAGTCTCTTTTGTCTCTTATTATTTTAATTTTCTCTGAACTCTAGCAAAACAGTGGAAGTGATCACAGCCAATATTACTATTGAGAAATATTTAACTAAATAACATGTACATTGAAACTCCCAGTCCACATCCCCAATCAGTGTGTTATTGCCTGCCACATATCTTGCCTCTTGCCATCTTGGTTGTTACCTTATTGGATCCAGTGTGTGAGGCGATCTGTGCAGGCTCAGAGTTGGTACAGGAGTCTCAAATTCTCTGTAGTAGACAACTGGTGCTGGAGGGACTGTCAAATGTATTATAGTTAATGTGATATGCTCTGTATGAAGAAGACCGCATCAGATAAAATATAAGTATATCGGGCCTAAATATTTCCAGAAAGCTGCAGGTTTTACTTTGATGCAGGAAAACATTTTGTCAGAGTAAACCTAAGAGCTAGGTCTGCAGTGATACCTGGTAAACTGGTGTTAGTGGTGACGGTGGCTGTGAATCTGGCTGACACCGCAGTGATTGTGATGCTGTAGTTTGTTACCGGAAGCAGCTTCAGACAGAGTTTTAGGTGGTGAGCCTTGGAGCTCAGAGACCACTTCCTTTTATCATGAAAGGACGTCTCATAGTCTCTGGATCCTATGTATGTCACCTGGAAGGGTTACATCGAATGTGGCATCAGTCACCCTCCATAATAAAGTTAAAAAAACAGTATGGTAATTGTATGGTAGTTACTTAACTTTCTATATACATTCACGTATTACCACAGAATAACATTTAATAATTACAGAAAGTACTCATTTCCTTTGTCAGCAAATAAGCACATATCATGGTTATAGATAAACAGCAACTACAGGAAAAATGGATGATGAACTCTGCTGTTACCTTGTAAACTTCTGTATCCTCCTCATACTTCTCTGCTGTCCAGTGCAGACATTTTTCATTGAGGACAAGCAGGTGATTGATAGGTGGCTTTATTTCTGTAAGAGAGTGATGGCACACCAAATCTTTGTCATTTCAAAAATATTGCAGATGTCTTTAAAACATGCTCACAATGCAAATCAAAGCCAACACAAAAGCATCAGACCTATTCAGATGATTTTGTCAGGCTTGATGAACATTACAACTCACAGATGTTCTGTGTTCACTCGCTATGTTCTAACTCACCTATGCATCTCAGTGTAGCTGTCTGCCACAGTCCAGAGTTGCCACACACAGACACGTTGCTGCCCCTCCAGCTGTGATATCCGTCCACACAGCGATGGATCACAACACTTCTGTTATGCCACACCACCTCAGAGTTGGCAAGGAAGGGAACTGGGCCGCATTCAGCTGGAAAACAATGACACTGATTGGTTAATTGATTGCAAATATCGTGGGGCTTTGTAAGTGATTATAAACACTTTATATGTCTATATTTGTTTGGATCTAAATATGTTCCATTGGAAGAATTGTTACATGGTAAAAGAAGTAAAATAAGTCACAAGCAATATTTGTTGTTTCCTAAATATTCATTCAGCAATGGATCAACCCACAGAAATAAATTTACCAGCAGTCGGGTTTGTGTGACAAGACATTACAAAACATTGTTATTTACCCCAAAACCTGCAATAAGCACAGAGCATAGAGCCAAAACAGGAGCATCTAACCACAACTGGAACGATATAGAACTGAGCATTCATCAGTTACTTACCAGATAAATCAAACATCAATAAAAACAAAAATCACAATAACATGATATTAACCCTTCCACAGTTGAACAGATGCATGCCGATGTATAGAGATTATCACTGTACCTTTGCACTTTACAGATACTTCCCCCCACTCTCCTGATAGTGAACATGTTGAAATATTATTCCCACTCTCCTGGTAAAATCCATCCATACACTCATACAGCACCACACTGCCCGGTCTACTGGTGCGATCCCACAGGAGGTTAGTATGGGGGAGGTTTAGTGGGGGACCACAGCTTATTTCTGCACACAGACATGAATTAGTATGATTATGAATTAGTGTGTCACAAAGAAAAACACAAATGGCACAGTCCAATCCTCCAGGACAGCTGATCAGGAGATGCAACATAAACAGAATAAGAAGACTTTCATTATATACTCTGCATACACTTATGTGAGTCTAACATGCAAATAAGATATCATCATTTTAAAATGCTAAAATTAGGCCCTGACAAACCTTAACAATATACCAATTCTTTATTTTTAAGAGTTACATTTTGGGATATGTGCTTATTCGTTTTCTTCTAGAGTTGTATGAAAAGCTTGATACCACTCTCATGTCTCTACTGTCTATATGAAGCTACAGCTAATTAGCTCAATTTAGCACAAAGACAGAAGTCGTCTAGTACATAACCCCTGTTAAACCACAGTATCATTTTTACATTTACATTTCTGTGCAGACAAACAAGATGTTAATTTATGAGTTTTTGAGGTGCTTGTGGGGTTGATTTTTTAACGCTCAACGGAGCCAGGCTAACTGTTTCCCCCGTTTCCTTTTGTCATGCTATGCTAAGCTAACTGGCTGTTGGCTGTAGCCTTGTGTTGAACAGACAGATATGAAAGGGGTATTAAAAGAGGTGGGACAAAGGCATTGTTTTGCAAGTCAAAAGTCAAGTCCCATGTCAAGAATGACACGTCTTGAATCAAGTTCCAAGTCCTAAACTTTGAGTTTCAAGTCCTAAACAAGACATAATTTAACAGTGAGTTTCCAGTTTCATTGATTTTCAGAGTTTCCTAACTGTTAAGTTATCAGCTAAACATTATCTTGCTAATATTAGCCTCTACTTCCTGTTATTTGTACAACAAGTAGTGTTGTGCAACAAACAAATGTCGAATGAAGTTGGACAAAAAGTATTTTTGGTACCATTTTTTCCAACTGGAGCTCTGTAATGTAATGTTAGCTCTTCATGGTTCTTCTGCAACTTGATGCTGTCAGATGGTTCAAACAAAGAAAAGAGAGGGAAATGAATTGATTTGTGGGACTTTTTAAATAACATACTTTTAAGTCTTTGGGTTTGGGGGGAGGTATGAAGAGTTTTCAAGTCAAAAGGCCAAGTGAAGTCATATGTCATTGAGAGTCTTTTTTAGATTTTGTCAAATCAAGTTTAAAGTCATCAAATGTGTAACTTGACTCTGACTTGAGTCCATATCATGTGACTCAAGTGCCCACCTCTGAGTATCCATCTTTATATTTAACTCTCAGCAAGAAAGCAAACATGCATATTTCCCAAAATGACAAAATGTCTATTGCTTTAAATACTTAGTTCAAATTTCTACATATATTGTGAAATCAGAATAATAAAACAGTAGTTCATCAATATATCTATTATCAAACATTGCACCTTCACACCATAGATCAGTATCTTCCCACAGTCCATTCTCTCCACATATAGAGAAGTTTCTCAGGCTCCTTGTGTAATATCCTTCCTCACATTGGTAATACACCACACTGCCAATGTGTAATGTGCCGTCCCAGAGCCTTTTAGCATGAGGTTTAAATACAGGTGCTTGACAATTGATTTCTACAACAAAAAGACAGCAAGTCAGTGTGGGCCACTGGCAGCTGGACAGATGTTGAATCATGACAGTGAGATTCATACTGTTCAATCACAGCATGCAAATTGTGATGTATTGCCAACATCTCAGAGGATTTCTTTAATTTGAAGCAGGTTAAGCAGTACTCTGTTGTGTGAACTAATGTCATTATCACCTTGACAGAGCAGTCGGGCTGCATCCCATTCTCCACTGGCAGTACAAACTGATACATTTCCATTTCCAACATTGTGATATCTGTGGTTACACTGATAAACAACCTGAGAGCCCACGGTGGAGACATTATCCCACAGCATGACTGAATGAGGGATGGGTGGGGGCACTCCACAGTCAACTTCTACAAAGATGGAAACTGCATTATTTAACTGAGTGAAGACAGTTGTCCAACAAGAGTGGAAAACAATACCAACCACAAGAATATTTTAGCATTTTTAGAGGGTTGTTACCTTTGCACAAGATGTTTGGTTTTGTCCAGTAACCATTAGTTGTACACAATGATATATTTATTCCGTCATGGTGATAAAATCCTATGTTACACTTGTAAGTCACTGTGCTTCCAGGGGTGGAGCTGCCATTCCACACTTGGCCAGTGTGAGGCAGTATAGGAGGATCTCCACATGATATCTCTGGGACAGGAAATGATACACACAGGGGGTTATACAGAATTTCAAAGAATATAAACAATACATTTTCAGTAGATTAAGACAGAGTCAAATGCTGGTAAAATATGCAGCTGGTTGGTAAATTTGCCTCACTCACCAGCAAAAACAAACAAACAAACAAAAAAAAAAAAACAAGAAACAACAATGGTTATCTATTAAATGGCTGGTGAAATTTTAACATTCACTTGCCCTTTGGCCATTGGACAAAAAGGTACATTTTTAAACCCTGGACAAGTACATATTTGATTCTGAATTTTTAACAATTTGACAAAAGTGTTAGTTACGTTTACATGAGGATCTCTGCCTTTTCCATGTTACAGTCACACAGGTGATTTCACTTGTGCTGATTGGTTCTCCTCAGGACTGAGCTGCATGCACCGACCAATTAGCCCAGATAATCGAAAACACCTGTGTGAGTGTGCAGGCCAGTGTAATTTTTTATGTAAAACACTTTCAACAGACCTTTTTCACAGTAGCCATTTTGACATGAAAAATTAGTATTGGTAACCTAGGCGTTACCAGTGATGTTAATTAAAGGTACAGTGTGAAGGATTTAGGAGGCTCTACTGGCAGACTATGTCAGAAATTGAACACAATATTTATAAGTATGTTTTAATTAGTGTGTTATCATCTGAAAACAAGATTTGTTGTGTTTTCGTTACATTGGAAAGAGAAGGAGGAGGAGCCTCCACTGAGGCTGCCATGTTGCACCACCATGTTTCCACAGTAGCTCAGAATGGACAAACCACACAGTGGCTCTATATACAGCCTCTGGAGAATGGGAGAGAGGTGTTTGCAATCTGCAAGAGCACTAAATCCTACACACTGGTCCTTCAAAGTTCTGTTCAGGTCAAACAGAGTCTGTTATTGTGTATGTTGGCTCACTGAAAAGGCTCTGCTACACTAAATGGAACAGTCTCATTGCTAACACTGGTGTGTACTCCACTATTTCATATCAATCAGGACTAGAACTAATAAATTAAATGTACTCATGTTGCTGTTTCTGGAGCACTTCACTACTTTTAAATTCAGAATTTTTTATTCAGTAGGCCTGCAGTTTGAATCAAAGGTCAAACCTTTCATCAGGCCAATGAAGAAACCATGACATGACCATATTACCATTTCAGTAATATAACAGTACTTGAGTACAGATTATCAGTACTCTTTCCACCACTGATATCAATATGGCTGCTATAAAAAGGTCTGTTAAGTCAGACTTTTCCCCTAGCTTTTTCATATTTTAAAAGAAAACAGTTTCAGGGGTTTAATTTCATTACCTTGGCATGTTAGAGTTGGGGGCGTCCACTGACCGTGTTCATTACAGATTGATACATTATGTCCTCCTTTGTTATAAAACCCCTTTTTGCAAAAATAGAGCACAGTGCTGCCAGGGGTTGAATTATTGTCCCACAGCTGCTCAGTGGATTCAATTATAGGAGGACTTCCACACAAGGTCTCTACAAGGAATAACATGCACCACAACCATGGATTCAGATTAATCTCCATTCAGTTTGCTGAATTTAGGAAGCTAAAAGTGCAAAGTTAGTGACAGTGACGGTACCTTGACAGAGCATGGACGGCGTCTCCCACTGTCCAGCAGCAGTACAGACGGATACGTTGCCCTTTCCAACATTATGATATCCAGAGTTACAGTGATAAAGCACCACAGTGCCCATCCTTGTGCTCTTATTCCACAGCATATGAGAGTGAGGGAGGGCAGGGGGAGAGCCACAGTCAACCTCTGAGAGCCAAAGCAGTGACAGGCTGCATGAAACCGTATTCACTGGAAAATCTCCACCAGCTCTGTCTGACTGATCAGTTTCATGATCCCTGGTTAAAAACTCAATACAAAAACTATACTGTCAACAGTGGGACATCATTATATCGTCATCTCCTTCAGTCTCTCTTAAAACAACAGTGAAGTGCCCATTATGAACATGTTATGTGTTTGTTTGCTGCAATAATCCCTCCTGTTTATACTGGCTGTGAGAGATCCTTTCCTAATGTGATGCATTAAAGTGATGGAGGTTACAATCCAGAGTCATAAAGTCAGACATTAATGTGTTATTATTGTAACTATGAAGTGGATTATTGCGGTCTTTGTGTCCTTATGTGTAAAAGCAATTTTCTAGAATTTGAGTTGCTTGTCATCACAGAAAAGATCAGACCAAATATTAGAAATAACAACGATATTCTCTTTGCCTCTACTGTTTCTCAAGTGTAGTTTCACTGATAAAATTGTATACTGTATGTTAGTTCCCAATGAGTGTGCAACCACTGATATTACATTACTCCTTCTCTCTCTGTTATCTATTATAGCTGTATAATAAAACCAGTACACTGAATTACCTATATAGTTAATATCGTACCATTAGCATTAAATATTCATAAGTTAATGAGCAGCAAAGTTTGAAGTTTTCATTTTAAACTTTAAAAAAAGTTACACATGAAGAGTTTAACATTTACAAGACTAAGAGTCATGAGCCATGCTAGCAACTGTGTGAGGCTATACTTTGGTACTTTAAGCTAATTGTAAATAAATGTTGGCATGCTAACATGCTCATAATGACAATGCTAATAATCTGATGTTTCACAGGTATAATATTTACCATGTTCACAATCTTAGTTCAGTGTGTTAGCATGCAAACATTTTAGCAGAAAATGCAAAGTACATCTGAAGCTGATAGCAATGTGATTAATCTTTGCAGGTATTTGGTCATAAACTAAAGAATTGGACATTGACATCGACCTGATGATGGATCATTAAAATTATTGAAATTTATCCTGAAAGAAAAATGAACGTCTGAACCAAATTTCACAGCAATCCATCAAATAGTTGTTGAGATATTTTTCAAGGTGGACTGACCAACAGACCCACACCGCCATCTATAGTCATGTCACTAGCATGGCTTAACATACTTGTTACAATTTTCATTATGATACAACTGATCAAGATAAATGTGACAATTTATTTACATTTAGGTTTGGGATCATATCAAGCAGCTTTACAATGTGTCTCACATGTACCTTAACATTTAGCCGACGATGTTAGCAACACCTGAAAAGCCAAACAATCAAATAAGCAAACCTTTCACATATGTCACAAGCACCCAGGAGCAGAGGAAGCAAAGTACAGTCACAATGTGCTGATAAATGAGCAATCAATACTTATATAATGCTCGAGGAGGAAATAAGAGGTGAGAGAGGCAGACTGTTTTTGGGTTGTGTTTTGTTACCTTCACAGACCATGGCTGGTCCTCTCCACAGTCCATCAGCTCCACACACAGAGCTGTTGTCTCCACTCCTCCACACAAAGCCTTCATCACAGACGTACACGGCCACGCTGCCGTACGTGGTTCCTGTGACGGACAGCAACACCGTGTCCTCCACTGAGGCAGGCTGGCCACAGTCGACCACTGAGTGGGACAAGGACACACAAATCTTAAGTTTTGCATGTGGATCCTGAGCAGGTTGTCAGAATGTGTAGTGACAGAATAATAATGTAGTACACTCAAAACTGTCAGGTTGCTATTAATGCAGTTTTACCTTTGCAGGAAGCTTTATCTCTTTGAGGATGGAAGGGCTCCTCCCCGTTGTGGACTCTGTATCCCACCTGGCAGCTGCAGTCAAAACTGCCGTCCAGATTCCTGCACTGACCTCCATCACCGCACAAGCCTATGACTCTGCACTCGTCAATGTCTGCACAACCAAAGATAAATGAGCATGTGACATTTTTAGTCTGCGTTTTTTAAATTCTTATGTGTAATTCTATGAATATAATTAGACAATTTGGATGTCTTTATCAGCCCTTTAAAGGATATATAGGTCCAGTCTAAACTCACCCTGGCAGTGGGTTCCATCATTTGGGATGAAAAGGGCCATGTTGTTAGAAGGTCTGTATCCAGCCAGGCAGGTACAGTAATAGCTGCCGTATGTGTTGTGGCAGGTCGTGTGCTGCCCACAGATCTTAGTGGCTCCTATCTGACATTCATCTTTATCTGCAAGACAAAAAAATCTGTTAACCTTCAAAATAGAAAAGAAGGAGTTGAAATGAATATTAATATAAATTAATATTATGAATTCCAGCTGCGCTTCTTTTCCTATGATGAGTTAAAATGTCTTTTGTGAGAAAGGTCAATAGTAAGGATGGATTGCCATGAAATTTTGTATAGACATTATGGTCACCAGAGAATGAGTCTCATTTAAATGATCCTATTACTTTTTATCTAGCACCATCATCATTGATTTGCTAATTAGTGAAATGTTACCATTCTAACAAGCTAAACTAAGATGCCTACAATGTTATTACAATGCTACAATGTTAATTATTACAAATAATAATAATGGTAAAGACTGAAATAAGAACAGTACTGATTAAAAATGGTAACTGAGGAAATGCATCATGAGTGAGGAAACACCAGAGGCAGGATAAAAACTGAAAATAGAAAGCATTTCCATTGTGCATACATTTACATACATTTTGGTTTGTGTTGTGTCTCACCAGGTTTGAAAGCTTTTAAATAGTGAAATGACAACTGGTGTGCATATGTTAGGCAAAAAGTTTTGAAATGTTGAAACTTGAGTTTCAAAAGGGCGAGTCTTTTTGTGAAACTTTTGCAGATGTACATTTACACTCATACTGCAGATGATTTTTTTCAGAGGTGAGTTTACAACACCCATTTTTCAGAGATTTGCACACACGATTGTGAGCTTCTGAGTCATTTATTTCCAACAGTATTGTCTCACACTGCTGGTCTGAAACTCTGAAATAGAGGGGCGTGGAAGGGGCTAGGTAGCTGTCGATCGTTTTTTTTTTTTATTTTAGTCTTATAGCTCTCTGTGAGAGGTGCGAAAGTAATCATGTTGTCTTGCTGGGGAGGTGCTATTTGGACAAACTGACCACACTGTGAATCTACATGGTGAGTCTGCTGTCTATATTAACATATTAACAGTCCTAGAGAGAAAATGACAGCAGCATTTAGCCTGATAATGTTCAGCCAGTCATCTTGTCCTGTGACACAGATGATTGGCTGAATTAAAAAGCAATCGACAGCTGCAATGCCCCGTCTAAAGTCTCAAGTCTACAGAGATACAAGATACTCTACTCTCTGTTTCATAGTTTCAGGTCAGTGCTGACAGATAACACTGACAGAAAAAAAAATGACTCACAAGCTGATGATTGTTTGTTCAGCTCTTTGAAAACTGGGTGTTGTCTGCCTGTATTGCAGTTGGCAAAACAGTCTGCAATATGGGCGAAAATATACATCTGCAAAAGTTTCACAATAAAGACTCGCCCTTTCGAAACTCAGGTTTCAACGTTTCAAAACTTCTTTTTTCCCGACATATCAGATCATGAGATCAGCATTTAAGAGCTTTCAACCCTGCAAAACAAAACAACTCAATGTGAGAACAGTGACAAATTTAAAACTCTGAAAATGTGTTGGAGAGACATTGCAAAAAAAAGAGTGCTATAGTTGTGAAGAAGAAAAAGTCAAATACAAAATAATGTTTGCAGAGATTTGTTGTTTTTCAGCTCATCAAAACATTATGCAAGTCTTCAACATTTAGTTTTATTCTTGTAAAACCTTTTCATAAAAAATTAGATTTCAACCTTTCACGTCTCATCGCCTCAGACTAACTTTTTGTGACCATAGTTCCATGGTTAACCCTGTGAACCCTAACTGACGCTGCCTGCTGCTTGTGGAAATGATGGCGAACAGAGCAGCTGGTAAAACCAAAACAATGAGCTGAAAGACGCTAAAATCCTCTATAGAGCTGAGGGGAAGTGCAGAGCTGCATAATAATTCTGTGTGCGTTCATCACTACAAGCGACACCTTTCACATCACACATTGTTAATATACTCATGTTAGATCCCCTATTTAAACTCTTAATTCAGTATTTAAAATCTGCGGTTCTCATTGTAAAACTTTTCTCATTAAAAATAGAGGCTGACATGAACTAACTTTATTACGTTGAAGTTTTTGCCTACCTTGACAGAAGGTTCTCCCATTTCCAACAAAGCCGTACTTGCAGTTGCAAACTTTGCCAGAGCCGTCTGACTTGTCGTCACATGTGGCGTTAGTGTGGCAGCTGGCACACACATCCAGAGTGTGTCCTTCTGCTAGCATATCTGAGAAGACAGAACACCCATCAGTCAGTATTGTCAAAGGGTTTCAGCCCTTAATAAGATAATTGCCAAATGGTCATCAGTATTCTCACCCGCAATGACAAACAGCAGAAAAACCCCGATCATTGTTCTGTTTCTCTCGTCCATCCTCGAGAGTCTGTTGGGCTCTTCACTTCAACCACACAGCCTCCTCCCCAGCTTCTTTTTTTCAAGATTCACTTCCGTCTTGTGGACCATGTTAATTCTGAGTGGGTTTGATAACCAGGACTGAGAGGACACGGCGAGTGGGTGAGCTGAGGTCACTCTGAGAAAGAGCTCCTTTTCTCAATGGTCTTGTAGCAGCTGGTGGTTTTTGTGGTTTCAACTGCCAGCTGCTGACACATTCAGTTACACTTCAGATATGCTGATGATACGCGCAGCACTCTGGCATAAACATGCTGCGGTGGCTGATAACGGCTATTTTTGGTCTCATGAACCTGCTGGATGCCCACTGACAAAAATTCTGGCATTCTGTAAAACATAACTATCTTTTAGAAACACAGTATCATTAAGTGTGTGAAAATAATGATTGCTGAGTAAGTTTTTACACTAATCAAGTATGTAAGTTAATATTAACTGGCATTACTATTGTAGACCAAATAAATTATGAATATCATGGTGCATCTTACCCTTTGTTCCATGGTTTTAAAGTTGTTTATTAAATTAAATTAATCATTTTTTTTAGAAGCAACTGGAAGCAACTGGTGTTTTAAGTCAAGGGAACTATCACAGGGTCGGTAGTGGGTGTCATTTGACATACTGTGGGAAGGGGAGATAAGTCCTGTGACCTCCTATCTTTCTGCCCAGCAGGGTCCATAGTGGCGTCTTTCTGTCAGTCAAATCAACAAGCCACTGCCTCACACCAGTGCCTGCTGGACTGGACTGATTAACTCCAGTTTGTACCACTGAGCATACAGAGCTCTGTGTTTTTGTGTGTGTCCAAATCTGACTAGAACTGGACTTTAAACCAAAGTCAACAACTCTCAAATACAGTATGCATCAATATGGATTCTGCTGGAAGAACTAATCCCATGTTATAAAACCATACATTAACATTATTTTTTATTGAATCAGCGATACCACAAATACAGCATATAATAGGACAGAGTGATGGTGTGGTCACAACAGAATCAGATGGCAGCAGATGGACAGTTCAGTTGTGCTTTCACCAGAAGATGGCAGGCTTCACACAGATTTGGGTTTGGGGTTTTCTTAAAGGTTCTCTGTGGAGTTTGGATAACTCTTATGTTATCAAAAATGTCATAACTCCTGAACACTTTGTGCTATTGCAACCAAATTTAGTGGACATGTGTAGCAAATTTGGTGCCATTTAGCCAATAGGTGGTGCTGTAGCAGCATCATCTAACTGCAAAGTAAGGAATCTCTGTATATGTATGTATGACTGTCCTTTACATATCTCAAGAACCGTTCATCCGATCGACCTCACACATGGTGGGTGTATTGCCGAGGACCCAGGGGAGTGCAGAGTAAAATGTGAATTCAATCAGATCAGCGGTTCTTGAGAACGCTGCAAGCAGCACTTCCGAGGGCCAGGGAATAGTCCTGCTCCGAACTGCCACATGGTCTGAACGGAGATGTCCCCTGACAACACCGCAGGCATCAATACTGGGAACCAAGCAATCGGCCCACTGCAAACGGACAAGTGTTCTGAACAGGCACATGTTCCGAATGGCCACACTCCATAGGGGAACAGCACCAGTAATGCAAAATGAGGACCCACTTTTAAAAACATTTCTCCATAGCAGTACTAGAGGTCAAACACTCCACGGGTATATTGAAAGTTCCAGTGCAAACTAAACCATGATTACTGCATCCACTTATATAATAACACCTTGGAATAATGATGCAATCATTGTGTGATATCATTGTTGTATTTTCTGCAGTAGTTGTGATTGGTGTAAACACTGTATGTATGTAGGGAAAATAGCTAGACACAAACTTTGGTATTTGAAGATATCTTTATTTGCTGTTAGCACCTGATCTTTCTAGACCTGTGTAGTTATCACAAAGTCTGTCACTCAGATCAAATATTTCATGCATACATTTCTTTGTATCAAAATTTTATAATACAGGTCAAAGATATGTTTGTTAAACTTAAAGGAATATCTCAACCCACATGATCGAATTCTTTAAATGTAAATCAAACTGAGAACAATACACCTCTCAGCACACACATTTCATAATTATCTAAATAAATGAGTTTCAAACTAAAACACACAAGTGGCTGATGTCTGATGCAAATAAAACATATTTTTAATGGTTGATTGTTTTTAAAGGAACAATGTGTAGGATTTAGAGGCATCTACTGGGGAGGTTGTAGATTGCAACCAGCTGAATACCCCTCGTCTCACCCTCCCCTTCTGAGGGCTTAGGAGAAACTACAGTGGCTGCAAAACTCATGAAAAATGTCTATATAGAGCCAGTGTTTCATTTGTCCATACTGGGCTATTGTAGAAACATGGCGGTTCAGCATGAGGAGGAGGACCCACTCCTCCTATAAATACAAAGTAAATGGCTCATTCTGAGTTAATGATTATACACTAATGAAAACATACTAATGGATATTATATTCAGTTCCTGCCATATGTTGCCAACAGATCCCCATAAACACACACTGAACCTTTCATGTCCAGTAATGTCTCTGTAGAATCAGTTCCAGACAGAAATGCCAGAAATTTGAATGAAAGAAAAATCTATAAATGTGTTCTGTGCTTCAACAGGGACACATATATATAAGACCAGTATGTAGCAGTTTTTGGACAGAATTGTCCATGACACCTTCACAATCCTGATTTTTGACACAAACTGCTGCAGGGTTCAAAACTATCTGACCTTTCATCTCCTTCTTGGTCATAGAATAGTGCAGAAACAGCAGCGTTTCTTTTCCTGCACAGTTACAGCTTCCTCGGGTGGAGGCGCCTCAGGAGCCGGAGACTCCTCTTTGCACTCCGACACCGAGCCGCTGGAGGTGGACAACAGCCTCCCACGAACCAGATCAGCAGCTCTCCCGTCCATGACGGACAAGTCTGTGACCGTTTTCTCTCGTAACGACATGTCTCCATCATCATCGTCATCTATCAGCACAAACTCCTTGAGGTAAACCATCCCCACCCCATGGAGGCTGTGGTTCTCTGCTGATTCTTCCAGGGTGTGGGCATCCACAAAGGTCAGAGTTGAGGTCTCTGTCAGGGTCTCATGTGGGTCTGTGGAGTTGTCCTCCGCCCCTGAATAGGCCTGGCTGCTTGAATCCATCGTCCATGTAGAGTTCCTCTGAACGCTGTTGTCTTTCACGCTGTTCCTCTGGTCCGGGCTGTTACAGATGATGTCTGGAACAGAGGACATCTTGCTGGTGTCTCTTCTGGCGTGAGAACCGTTTTCTGTTGCGTGACCATTCCCGGGAAACATTTTAAAAGCCACTTTCTGGTAGTCATGGTAGACCTGCACACCGCTGCTCCCTGTTGGGGAAGAGAGGGGGATGGTGGCAGTGTCGCCTTTTCCTTGCTTCTTCATCTATTTTCCCTTGCTGTACAGAAAACAAACAGAAAACTGCAAGTTCATTTTTAAGCTCGGAAATCGTTTTAAAAAAACTTGAAGGTAAAATTCACCTCTTCTTATGTGGCTGTCCACTCTGTCATGATGGTGATGGTATATGTAGTCAACTGAACCACTGAATTCCTCAGTGCAGGCTATTTACTGAATGATTGGAGTTTTAATGCTGCAAAATCTGTTGTTTTTCCTGCATCCAGTGATGTCACAGTGATGTAGCTGGCAATAAGGAAGGTTATTTTATTTTGGATTTCTAGTCTCCACCTCTGCGTGGCTAAAGGGCATGCTAAATGAGTATTTTTGTTACCTAACACTATGTTTTAGTGAACAAAGTAATAGCTATAGGCTCCAGTGGTGATGCACAGCAACGTGGGTGTGGGGCGTCACAAATTTGCATGTGATGCCTCCTGATAAATGTAGTCATTAGCGGAACAGCTCTGCAAGCAGGAGAACTCAGCTTTCTTGGTGACACACTAAGGAATTTATTGCCTCAGTGGACTACATTTACCATCGACACTGACTACAAATCCACATAAACATTAGTGAATTTTCCCATTAAGATCTATTTACTAGCTAACTTAATGACAAAGAACATGACATATGAATAGAAGTCCAGAAAAAGCTAAAAAGTAGAACCTGAGTTTTCCAACAACAACTGTCTTTACTGTGGCACAATAAACTAACTTAAACTAACTAAACTAAACTTCTGTTGAGAGAAAAAAAAAATGTCAGAATGATGTAGCAACATAGCATAGCAAACAGCAAAGGACAGTTGAAAGAAGAATTATTTTAGGAATTATGCATGACATGATATTTTTTTTAATTAACAAACAAAACTTAAGTACCCCCTGCAGTACTCCAAATTATCCCTAGGAGTAATATTGCTCCATGTGACCCTTGTGGTGGAATTAGAGGAAAAGTCAAGGTATTACCAAAGCCATTATCATTGACCTTATGGGGACCATAAATATCTGTACCTAATTTCATGGCAATCTTTTGAACAGCTGCTGAGATATTTCATTCTGAAACAAAGTTGTGAGCAAACAGTCAGCATTTCTCAATTGACTTTTCAGAAAAAGAACTACAGCAGAATAGGTGATAAAGTGAGGTCACCACCTATCAAACCCATTACTAGGTGTCTTAGTGAAATGTTGGACCATTGTGAAATTTCAGAACAGCTTTAATGCTCCTTGCCATTGTTTCCACTACTGAAGAGATGCACACCATTCATCCATAAGCTACTTCCTTATTTGTAAGGATGGGTATCAAGAGCCAGGACATTTACAGAAACAGCTGACAGGATCAAACATTCAAAATTATATTTACTAAATTTAATGAAAATGTAGCTAAATGCAGTAACTCGAGAAGTGTATGTGTGGGGGGGCTGGAGCCTATCCCAGCTGACATTTGGCGAGTCGCCAGTTCATCGCAGGGTTGACATATAGAAAGAGACAACCATTCACGCTCACATTCACGCTCACGGGCAATTTAGAGTTATCAGTTAATCTATTATGCTGCATGTCTTTGGACTGTGGGAGGAATCCAGAGAGAAACCAGGCGGGCACGAGGAGAACATGCAAACTTGCCACAGTAAGGCTCTGCCCCCAGGGGATTTAAACTCCTGTGAGACCACAGTGCAAACCACTGGACCACTGTGCCAACTCAAGAAACAATTTAACTTATTATTCCTGCAGAGAAAAGTAATAATAAGATAACTGTTGAATCCTTTTCCATCTTATTTTTATTTTTTGCACCAAATTGGACAGTAGTATAATAATGTCCATATCAATAATATGGACACTACTATCACTAAGAGTATCGATATTGCTAAGCAGTATATCAGTATCAATAATGGTATCAATTAAACCTTTTAATCATTTGTCTTTTTTAATGACAGTGGTGGTCTAACACGTTGCTCCTAAATTTCTATAGGTGTTAAACTCAGTTGAGATCTGGTTATTGTAAAGGTTACAGCACATAATTCACATCATTTTCACACACTGAGCTCTGCACAGAAGCATCTGCATTTTTTAAAATGATTTTGCACCCATTTATTGAGCTTTTTCCTTTAATTTCCATCTGTGTATTAAAATGCAAGATTACAAATAGTGTGCACTATATCCTGCAATTTTATGCATACTACTCACCCCTAGTATTCATGGTACTATTGTGTAGTTGCAGCATTAATACTATCCACATCTTTCACTAACACAGAAACTGGGGCAGGTAATAGTAAGTGCAGTGGAGTTGTTTTATGAACAACAGTAAGAGAGAACAAGCTGTCATTTAGTATTGGCCTCTCTGAATAAATAAATGAAGTACTTTTAAAAGAAGCAAAAAATAACTTAAATTCCCCGAGGATCAGCTCTTTGAAGGAGACAGACGAACTCCTCTAAAGTGCTCTAACCGAGGACGGAGTGTGTGTGTGTGTGTGTTTCATCTCTCCAAAACACACACACCCTCCCCTTCTTCCGAGTGATGAATGCATCACTCAGAGCGACTTCAAAACACAGACTAGGCAGAATGTCAGGTGTTTTAGAAAAAGGTATCTGCTATCAGCCAAAGCTACAGTAGCAGAAAGCAGTATTTCTGAAAAGCTGATGCTTAAGTTTTGCTTTGTGCTACAAGATTTAAAGCAGAACACTCCTGATGGATGATTTGCATTAAAACCAATGACATATTTACACTAAACACAAGGTTAAAAAAATCTTTTTTTTTAAGGGGAGCATTTCCACTTTACGTGTCTACACTATAAATGCAATGCACTCTGCACCAGAGTTTAACAGACTGACCCTCTTACACTTGACTGACTCATATGCATGACAGAATCGGGACTCTATAAATGAATAATAACAGCAATGTACATGTTCAAGTGAGCGTCAGCGTGCTCCGCTCCAGCTTGTGCTGGTGACTGAGCAACAATGGATGAAAAATACATTTGAATTAAACACATTCATTGCATTACCACTTTAGTGCACTGAAGTGGTCGGTGGCTGCTTTTGTCACAGCAGTGAGAACAAGGAGGTGGACAACAGCTTTGACTGTAGCAGAGGGGACTTAAACTGTTAGGACAAGGAGATATTAGACAATAATGTCAATTTCAGGACTTATGATTGACCATTCCTTAGAACAACACTTGTCATTCAACTCTAAAGTCATGAGTGATCCCACCATAAAGATCCAAGATTGATCTTTGTATGAATACCTGGAGTTGAAGCATTTAATTTACAAGTTCCTCTAGTAGTGACAGAACATTTCTAGAACACTATTCCTGCAGGATCATAGTCTTTTTTTAGCTTCAAATACTGTAAATGGGTGCCACTGCTACACTGCACTGTACTGTAGTTACACAACACACCCAGCACTGTCCTATGCACTAACTGGACTGTTAGATTACACATCAGTTACACAAGTTAGACAACAACAAAAGCTACACAAATAGAAATCAGAAAATTCTCAAAAACCAACATAAATTCATATATTTAAAAGAAATGCTTTTACCCTCAGCCGTCCACGGTTGAACTCTTCCCCAAGTTGCAGTAATGAAAATCACATGGCAGAGGAGGGATGACCCAGCGTGTGTCCCTTTGATCAGTAGTACAGCTGTGTGGAACTGATTTCTCCTCCGTCTGGACGTCTATACACACACTCCTCACACACGCCCTCCCCTCATCTTATGAACTACAAATACTCCCAGTGTGTGCAGGGAGGCAGGGGAGGAGGAATGCTCCACTGATCACAGCCACACCGGCAAGACTGCTTTGTGTTGTTATTTGGGATTTTGCTGAATTTGTGTTTTTTTTTTTTCACATTCATCCAGCTGCATATATTTAAACCTGGAAACACTCACTATCTACAGAACAAAAATGAGACTTTTGGGTTCTGTTCTCTGTTCTCATTGAAAGAGAGGGAAAGACAAAATAACAAAAAGGTAACTAAGAGAGACTTTCAAACAGAAGACTGGAGACTGAGACAACATGAAATGCTAACTGGATCAAAATTCATTAAAGAAATATAGGTCAACATTTTAGTAAATATATGCTTAAAATATGCTTACAGAATATTGATACCATGCTCATATTTGTATAGTAAATATGACGCCAGTTAGCTTAGCATAAAGACTGTAAACAGGGGGAAACAGCTGGTCTGGTTCTGTCCAAAAGTAACAAAATGTGTCTAAAGTAATTAATATGATACATTTCCTTTGTTTAATCTGGACAAAAACCTGTTAAATTTGAATGAATTCATGAAATTTAGAAATGTTTTGTTTTCTGAATGTTTGGATGGAGCCTAGGCTAGCTCACTGTTTCCTGTCTTTATGCTAAGGTAAGCTATCTGTGTCCTGACTGTAGTTTCATATTTAGCGCACAGATAAGAGTGGTATCAATCTTCTCATCTACCTCTACCTCTCGGCAAAAAAGGAAATATGTACATTTCCCAAAATCTCAAACTATTTCTTCAATGTACTGTTAAGAATCCCAACCTGATTTTTAATGGTATCTTATATCATTTTGAAGTTAAGTAAATGAAACCAGGGATGTTGTGATATGCTACTGACAGTAACTGATATATAAAAACTAAAATATGTTAATAATTTACACGTGATGATATCATATAATCAATCCTTTGTCTCTTAAACATACTGGATGCTCCTAAAATCATTTCCCTTTCTTTCCATTCTTGCTTTGTCTCTCTCCCCCAACGCACTCATTCTTTCACTATCCATAAGTGTAATTTGCACTTTCTGCACATTTTATGATGGGTCCAGACTCTCTCTCCACCTCCCTACACTTGTACTTTAAGTGTAACGCGTTAACCAAAAAGGAGACAAAATGTGCAATAAACAAAGATAAAGATGAATTTGACTGACAGGCTACTATTTTTGTTTCAGAATTTCTAAAGATATTGCAATAATATTATTGTGAATTATTTTGGCCACAATAATCATGTAGTGAAAATCTGATATTGTGACAGGATGAACCAGTAACAATACTGAATAAACCTGACTGTCAATCCTTTTCTGATGAAAAGGTCCATTGTTTTCCCTTAAATGCATCTAAGTCACCATGGACTAAGCCTCCAGTCCCCCCCCCCCCCCCCCCCCATATAAAATGTTGCAATGGTGCAGATATGCATGAAAGCCGCTTCTCTCACTTCCATACACTAAATGTGCTCCCATGAATAATACAGGAAGACAGACCTCCACATACATGAAAGCTGCAAACAGGAATATGGAGGAATCAAATATTGAAAAGTCTTGATTCCCTATAGGCATGATGTCTGCATTAGCCTAGTATAGTCAACCAGTAGACATGGCATCTGACAAAGTGCTCATGTACAGTGGATCTATGAAACCTAAGGCACAGAGTCCTGCCAATAAATACGAAATCTTGAAATTCAAACTCATTCCCAGTCATTATGATCCTTTTAGGAAGCCATAATTTAAGAAATCAGTAGACTGTGTATTTATAAATATATATATGTAGTATTTTATTAATATTTGGATACAGCTGGTGAGCTATTATGGGGTTTTTCACACTGCATTTAGCTCCGGGTTAAGAGAGCAGTTAGCTCCAGGCTATGGGAGCTGTTAGCCTAGGGCTAAAAGAGCACACTGGCACAATCCTGGCACCTTCCAAAGTGCGCTAACAAACTGGACTTTAGCGTAGTGCTAGCTGGCCTTGCTCTGGTTAGCCCAGAGTTTGCAAGGTATTCCCCTGAAAATCGCCCAAACCCAGGGCTAAAAGCAGCCAGTGTGAAACAGGGCTAAAAGACTTGAAGAAGAAGATAATCAGCCAGGTTTACACAAAACACCCCGTGTGGGCATACAGAGGCTTTAAACCAGAGCTAGAAGGAGGCAGCCCTGGGCTTAGCTTAACCCTGGGTTAACAATGTGTCTGTGAAAAGGGGCTAAGTAATCTCAGGGTTAACTCTTAGCTGAATATGCAATGTGAAAAGCGCTTATCTGTATTTCCCAAACTCTCACACTATTTCTTCAATATATATTTAAAATTCCACCCTGATTTTAAATTAAAGGGAATGAACCAGTGAAGTGGCAATGTGTCTGTCTCTCTCCTCAGCTCTCTCTGCAGGTCTGTGTGTGTGTTTGACCGAATGCAGAGGTGAAATACACACACACACACACACACATGCAGAGCAGAGACGACACAGCAGACAGGATGGATGTTCCATTCAGCTGCATTCACAGAAAATCTGGCAAGGTGGCACCTTCCTGCAGCATCGTGCAGAGGTACGGCCGTGTGCTTTAGAGCATAACGCCTGTGAAACAATCAGAAAATAACATGTTATTTCTCTGATTGACTGCTTTGTTCTCACCAATGCTGCTCCCTCTCTTGTGTCACTCGCTGGCTCACTCAACCACGACTCCCTCCCTCTTTCGTTCATTGAGCTGGAGAGGAGGAGCCAACTTCGTATGGTGCATTTACAAACAGCAACTAATAAAATCCTGCATATTACATCTTTAATTATACACCGTGATGTCCAAATTGAAACAGAGCAAAACAGAAAAAAGTACAATGTCAGCATTTTACTACAAATATAAATCTTCTATGTTGATGAAAACCTTGAAATCAATCCCCTCATGTGAGATATGTTCCTTCCATGTTGCTGCATGTGAAATCTGAGGCTTTGGGCACAGGACTGATCCCTGTTTTCGGTCGTCTCCCAGAACTTGACTGTCACTCTGCCTGGCACCAGAAGATGCTCCTTAAACTGGGCAGTCACGTTGACAGGAGCTGTGATGACCCCAACCCCTGATGAAACAAAAAAAAATCTATGATTGTTTAACACCAAATATGATATATAATTTTCATCAGCTGGCTGCAGGTTAAATTATCTATTACCTTTGTGCTTTTCTATTTCAGCCAAGCACACAGACAGCATCCAGAGACTTGTTGAGATCTGTGATGTGGATCCAAACAGGCTGGCCAACAGAGAGAGGAGGCGATAGGGGGAGAAGTCTGAGAAAGACCATACACACTGCAGTCCAGTGGTCCTCGGTACTTTGAGCTCTACCTGTTTCACATTTTCTGGCACAGGCTCATCTGGCTGGCCTGTAAGAACGAGGAGACATAGCCAGAAAGAACCAGGTGAGCCAAGTTCTCTAAGCGAAATGTGCTATGAGTAAACATTAAATGCAAACGTTCATTTATGTTCCTTGTTTAAAAAAGCATATACATTCTCAGCAGAAATCTGTATATTGTTGCTCACCCTTGTTTTCTTTCACTGGTAAGCATCTCCTGGCTTTGGACAGCAGTGTCAGGATGTTTTCCCAAACCGGGCATCCGGTACGAGATGTGGCAGTCAGACAGACGTCCACCTCCACCCCTGCTTCAATTTGCCGGTACTCCAGGACTCGAACCTGCAGCATGAACGGACCCTTCTTCAGTTCATCAACTGGCTGAAGGGTTTTCAAACTCTGACGCACACGAACCAGACCTGCAGAAGTATTTCGCTATCAGATCACCACCACATTCCAGCGTTTTATAGGCACACCAATAAAACACGGGAATCAGGGCAGTGTAAATATAATCATCTTATAAAGAAAGACTGTTTAAAGAGAAGTGAATGTGTCTGACCTGCTGGGCTGAGCCTGAAGTCTCCATCAGTCAGCACCATCAGCAGCAGTCTCTGACAAAGAAACTCTGGGAAGCACAGTGGGATGTCTCTGTACTCGGTGTCTGGATAATCCCAACCGTAACCTGCAGCACTGCAGAACCTCCTCAACAGGGGCGTCTCCAGCCTTATAGAGACAAAAACACTGAATCAAAATATGGATGAGCCTGTGGAAGCCCATTTCTGCCAATGTGATGAAAAAAAAAAGATCTTTTTACACCACGTACCACCTCAGAAAATACTAGGCTCTCCAAGTACCACCAGTATGACTGATGTTAAAATACAGTAGCATCAGCTTACTATTAAGCTACAGACAGTTCACACAGGAAGCAGGTTTATTTCTAATACAAGATTATTTATTGATTATCACGGTTAAGTTCATAACTTAAGTTAAGTTCATGAACATGTCATGAACATATAAACTGCCTGGCCAAAAAAAAGTCACCACCTGGATTTAACTAAGCAAACAGGTAAGATCTTCCATTGGATAATCATTGCAGTGATTAATTTGTTTCAGCTGACAACAAGTTATTTAACCCTAACTGATGCAGTGAGGAGCTTCTGTTTTCTTAAATAACCATGTAAGAAGACATGGTTGTTTGAGAAATGAGGCACACATGGAGCAAAGGAAAAAGGTCATGTGGTCTGATGAGTGCAGATTTACCCTGATCCAGAGTGATGGGGGCATCAGGGTAAGAAGAGAAGCAGATGAAGTGATGCACCCATCATGCCTACTACCTAGCATACAAGCCTGTGGGGGCAGTGTTATGATCTGGGGTTGCTTCAGTTGCTCAGGTCGAGGTTCACCAACCTAAAGATGAGGTCAGCTCACTACCTGAATATACTGAGTGAGCAGATTTTTCCATCAGTGGAGTTTTTCCTGCCTGATGGCCATATTCCATGATGACAATGCCAAGATTCATCGGACTCAAATAGTGAAAGAGTGGTTCAGGGAGCATGAGACGTCATTTTCACACATGGATTGACCCCCACAGAGTCTAGACCTGAACCCCATGAAGAACCTTTGGGATGTGCTGGAGAAGACTTTACTCAGCGGTCCAACTCTCCCATCATCAATGCAAGATCTTGGCAAAAAATTAATGCAACTCTGGACAGAAATAAATGTTGTGACACTGCATAAGCTTATCAAAATATTGCCATGGTGAATGTGTGCCATAATCAAAGCTAAAGGCGGTCCAGTGAAACATTAAAGGGTGTGCCTTTTTTGGTCATCAGGTGTTGTAGGCTGATTGAAATGAAAATATTACAGGAAAGACAAAAAATTGAAATTACATTTCAGTGATAGTAGTTCATAGTTCCACAGTTCTCATTTGGAATTTTGTAGTATTTTGATCATATGTTTTAAATGAATGTGAATGAGAAGATTTCTCAGTATACCACCTGAAGGAGTGCCATAATTTGACAATGTAGGCTGTAGATGACTTTGAGAGATGTTCTCAAAATAATGAATTCATGTGAAAATAAGAAGAATAAGAAACTTGACTTACATAATGTGACAACATAATGTAACCTTCTCAAAATGACATCTCAAAGAAAGTATCTTAAAATAATGATTTAGTATCTAGAACAGTATCAGAGATATCAGAGTTTCTTTCCGAATTACAAGGTCTTTTTTCTCATAACACTGGCTTCAATGGACTTCCATAACGGACAGCAGCAATCTACCTTTTGAGACAGTTTCAGAAGTTTCCTCCTTTAAAAGAAAGTGGACCATGTTGTCTCACCTGCAGCTGAGGACCGTGTAAACCACTTCACTCTTGTTTGTAGCTGCTGTGTACAAGCAGCCTGTCCTCCGAGTCAGACCTCTGGTCAAATATTTGATGTAAAGATATAGGAAACTTGGAAGTCTCTCGTTGTTGAGTACACTAGTTTTCAACAGGTTATGAGAACAGTAAATGTGAACATAAACCAAGTACACAGAACACACAGTGACTGAGGCAACAATGTAACTCTGCGTGTTCCCCATTACTACTCAAAAATAATTAAAACAATGTAACACAGCGAGTTTAACAAAGGAATTAGCAAAACTTAACCTAATACTACATCTTAATTCACTTCGGAGGTCTGCACCATGAAGTAAACACAAGACTTTGACCGTCGGTGACGCCATATTTTTTTTCCCCTAGGATGGTGAAGGCATGACCCGCCCTATTCTACCACTGATAGGCTGACCGTGATCTTCTTAACCACTCACGCTACTCATGCCTAAGCCTAACCAATCTGGACCAACAGCGGAAACACCTATCAGAGTCAGTGAAGGCTTGTTATGACTTCGTCATTCTGGGAAAAAAAAATAATTAAAATCTGCAATGGCGCTACACAGGACGGGGTGCGAGCTGGGACAAACAACACACCGTCGACTATTTCAGGAAATAAAACGCTTAAGACTTTGTGAAAGTAAGAAACTCTTTGTTTTCGAGCATTTAAACAACAGCATGTATTCAAGAGTTAATAAACATGTCTCCAATGTACAAATCACAAACATTTTACAGTGCTTATTTGTGACAGTTACATTTTTCTTGGAAAAGTGTGAGAACATTTGTATTTCTTATTAATATTATAATCAAAAGCAAATGATTGTTAATGATTTACAGTTTTGTTGTACTATTCAAAAGGAGGAGAATAGCTGCATTTACTTATTTTGAATTTCTGTGCTCTATAAAACAGACCTTAAGTGGTATCCTGTGTATTGAAGTGGAATATCAAATGAGAACATTCATATTAAGGCTGACAGGACACATTCTGTATGTCAAAGACATAAAAACGTTTCTGCAGAAGGGTTCCTGAGGATGTGACGGAGATGTTCTCCTGACAGCAGACTGGCGTGTCCCATCTTCACTTGCTCCGCTTCACCCAAACAGAAGCAGCAGCACGATACATACTGAATTCACTGCGATTAATGGCACTATGAGGCAGAAAAGAGTGTAAAAGACATGATTAGAGCCAAGACAAATCTCACCAGGCTTCTTTGACACTGACCCATGACACACTGTAATAGGGAAACTACGTTAAAACTGTAGTTCACCAAACTCCAAGCTACTTCACAATGAAATGTAGTTAAACTATTCTCACAAACTACACAGACTGTACTTTCAAACAGTAGTTCAACTACAATATGCAATGAACACAAATAACTGTTACTACCAATGTTACTAATTACGTTTCTGATCCATTCAGATCAAAAAGAGTCAGGGTACTGCTGTTGTTCCTGTTGGCTCACTGGAAATGCTCTACTACACTAAATGGAACTGGACCTTAATTAGTGTCACTATTAACACCTGTGTTTACACTACTATTTCTTGATAAAATGGCTGCTGTGAAAAAGGTTTGTGGTGCCATTTTGTACTGCAAAATGATTAATCGAATTATTAAATTAGTCTCCAACTATTTTGATAATTACAATTAATTGTTTTGAAGAAATTTTTAGGAAAAAAGTCAAAAACCTTTTCTCCTTTTGAGCGGTAAACTGAATATCTTTGGGCTGTGGGCAAAACAAGACATTAAAATACATCATCTTAGACTTTGGGAATCACTGATCAACACTTTTAATCATTTTCAAATAACTATTAATCAAGAAAATAATCAGCCAATCAATCAACTATGAAAATAATCGCAGCCTTATTTCTGGCTAAGCTCTCTTTTTGTCACCATGGGGCGGTAAATTGAACGCAATACCACTCCCACTGCCATGACTGTTCCACCCATCTCAAACTCCATTGGTCCTCACTTGAGAACAAGACCTTCAGATACCTGAACTGCCTCAGTTGGGGTAAAGTTTCAGTTCTCGATCCACTGGTCAGCCTCCGGTCCTACTCTCAACTATGAATGAAGGGTGGGTCATGACCAAAAGAACAAGATCACAGATACAAGCGTCTGAAATGGGTTTTATCAGGAGGGTGGATAGCATCTCCCTTATGGATAGGATGAGAAGCTCAGTCATCCATGAGGGACTTGGAATAGAAAGGAGCCAGTTGAGGAGATTTGGGCATCTTGTAAGGATGCAACCTGTTCGCCTCCCTGGGGAGGTGTTCCAGGCACATCCAGTGGGGAGGAGGCCACGGGGCAGACCGAGGATAAGGTGGAGGGATTATATCTCCACCCTGGCCTGGGAACGCCTCAGGGTCCCCCAGTCAGAGCTGGTTAATGTAGCCAGGGAAAAGGATGTCTGGGATCCCCTGCTGAACCGTTACCTCTACGACCCAACTACAGATAAGTAGTTGAAGATGGATGCAGCCCCACTGAGAATACAATGAATGTGTAATTTGAAATAAACTTCATGATCCAAAGTAGTGAACCACTGAAAACTATGACAAATTTAGTTAAACTAGTAATTCAACAGCATATGTTTAACTACACCCCAACCCTGTGTGTGTGTGTGTGTGTGTGTGTGTGTGTGTGTGTGTGTGTGTGTGTGTGTGTGTGTGTGTATTAGTAATACAGCTGACACCCACCTCTCATCACTGTTCTCACAGAGCGGATCAGGTTCATTAGCTGAACTCTGATGCCTGGTTCATCACCAAAACCTCCAACACTTTGGTCCACTCCCCAACCAACTAATGATTAAAACAAACAAACAAATACAGAAACAGACAGACAGACAGCTTCATTATTAAAAGAAAGAAACATGTTTTACTAACGCTGAGTTCTGTTTTCTTTAAATAACAGACACTGTAGAAAATGTATTGTTACATGTTAACCCTAATGCCTGATTGTTGTATATTTACTATATTACAATAAAGATGATACAAAAAGCTTTAAAAAATAGTACATTGTAACAAATATTGATTCAATTTAAACGGTAGGCAACCTGTCAGACAATTTTAGCCGTACATTAGAGGCTGATACACCTAAAAATAACTTCACCCTTCAGCGATAAGTCCTAAATGTTTTTTTGTTCGTACAGTTTGACTACTTGTAAAGCTACTAGCTAATTAGCATTAGCCTAGCTAACCTATTTCGAATTTCACTCACATGACATCTACTGACGAATATATTTTTAAACTACAACCACTTACTTTTACTGAGGAATCGTTCTTCGTGTAACACAGCGACAGCATTGACGCACAGGATTGCTGCTTGAATTAGAGAATATAGAGTAAAAGCCATGTTGTTCTAGCAAGTAGCTGTTAGCATGAAGTTAGCTGACTGTATTTACTTGTAACGTAGCCTACAGTGGCCGAGGAAGGACAAACGAAGTCGAATCACGGCTTGTCGGACAGATGACAGACAGATCAATGGTGTGCAGCCATCCTGTGCAGGTAACTTATACACAACAGTGGTGGACAAAATATTCAGACCATTTACTGAAGTCAAAGTAGCAGCACCACACTATAAAATACTGCATTAGCTAAAGATTAAAGTTTGCACTCAAAATTACCCAAAATGTGCTTAAGATATCAAAAGTAAAAGCTTTAAAAACGCTTTACAGTAACGGTACAAAACACATACTTAAGCAATGCTTATCTAATGCATGAGCCGTGATGATTTAATGCATGAATTAATGCAGGATGTATCATGGATTCCTGTTTCTTACTGCTACCACCAAATGTACAAGTTACTGACTACATGTAATTATTTACACTTAACAGATCATCAGCGAAGGACTCTTATAGTTACACAAATAAACCTTTATTTAACTGGAATCCAGCTAACTTGATGCATATCTATTAATGTATGAAAAAACTGTGAATTAACATGCATTAACTGATGACCTATTAAGTGTGAACTAATCACATTAAGTCATAGTAATGTGATCATTTGTTGCTAGTGGCGAGCAACAGGATACATCATTCATTCATGCATTAAATCATCATGAGTCAGACATTAGTAGAGAATTGTTTAAGTATTAGAATTGTACCTTTATTGTTAAGTGTTACCAGCTGATGCAGTTGGTTGAGAAGGAGTTTAGTTTAACTGCTTTATACACGTTTGGATTGCTTACTCTAGAAAAATAAAGTATATTTCCTAAACTGATTACATATTTTGCATGTAAAATCTTAATCTGAAAGCCAACAAGTAACTAAAGCTGTGAATTAACTGAGTAAAAGCACAACATTCTCCCTTGAAATGTAGTGTATGAGGTAGTTATGTAGAATTATAAAGTACAGTGAACATGGACACATACAAGTATGAAGTACCTCAAAATTGCAATCAAGTAGTTTACAGTGAGAGGGCCTATATTACTTAACTTACATTTACATTTCACCACTGTTTATCAGAGTTGTGGTAGAAGTACACACCCTTAACTGAAGTACTAATAACCCTATGTACTTTTTGTTTTCAAAAATGCTTTCAAAATTGCACTAAAGTACAAGTGCCATTTTCTAATGAATAAGTACTCATTTTACATAATGACCCCTCTCATTATGTTCTATTATTGGATTATAATTGATGGAATAAAGTGTAAGTAGTAGAAGTCTATCTGATGTTGGTGAATCTAAATTAATTACATCACATACTGTTGAATAGTTAAGGTGTAACAATTGCATAATATTTTACAGGCTAATTGTATGTTTTGAGCACAAAATCTGATTTTGCCAGCTAACAACTGTTGTCAGATCGATGTGTTAAGAGTCAAATTTTTCCACTGAAATATAACTAGCAGAACTATGAGGTACATTTTTAGTTGGTACAGTACAGTATTGCAGTAAATGTACTCAGAAGTTAAACCAAGGTGAAATTGAGTTCACCTGTAAAATAAATTGTGCTCAATTTCTAAAATGTTTTTATTAATATACAGTATATCTACACATTTATATATCTACAATCAAGAAACACACACAGCAGCCAGAATCATGAGAATAAAAATCTTTATTAGTGTTTTATGAAGTCTGCATAATATGCCACACGCCTGAGAAGCTTATGGTCAGAAAAAAAAAAAGAACTGCTCTATCAATACCGCCCTCTACTGGTAAAACAACTGCGACATCTACTGTACTGACTGCTTTGCAAAAAGATTACTGTTAAATACACACATACTGTACTACTGTTATGTATATGTACGTCTGGTCCACGTCAGTTTTTGTAATGTATTTTTTCACATTCATATGTTGTAGGCCGAAGATAAAAACAATGTAACACTGGACCCTAACACATGGTTCAGTTCCCCAAATCCAAACTTCACTAGGTGCACTTAAAGTACAATCACTAGTGCCAGAAGGTAAACACATTTACATCGAAAAGAAGAAGGGAGGAGGGGGGCGGAAACATGTTAAACTCGCAACAGCCACGTAATGACAAGAATGGCAGAGTTTAAGCTAGTAAGTCTTGTTGTACATACTGTATTTAAAAGACAGAACAAATACAATACACACATTAACACAGAATGTCCCAGTGTGCAGGCACATTCGCTCTTCTTTTCACATGGAAGAAGAAAAACTGCTCTCCTCCCGTGTTTCTGTAACATTTTAAAAGCCAATTGTATCTGGTTGACCTTAACCCGCTTGACCAAGCACCAAAAGGCTACAAGAGGTCACGTGTGTTTTTCAAAAAGAAGTGAAGAGATGAATGAATGAATGGCCATTACAAAGTTTTACATGCCTCTGGAATCATTAAAACCATGAGAGGAAAAGTAGATTTTAGGTGTTTTGTGTACTTTAAATGCACCAGATTTCTTTGGAAAAAACAAAGGATAGGATAGAAACAGGCTACACGTCATCATGTGGGGCAGTGATTTCTTTTTTTTTTTTTTTAGTTTTTTTTTTTTTACCAAGACAAAGAGCTGCGATTGGAAATGAATTCAAACAGAACCTTTTTGGGGGTCAAACGAAGGAATGATCCATGCCCTCCATGTCACTTTTAGAAACAGCTGTGGTCTTGAAAATATTACTTTAATAAAAAGTGAACGACAGAAATTTTTAAGTATATTTATATATAAAAATACATGAGAATACAAAAAAGTAGCAAAACAATGAGGATATAGGCTAAAAACAGAATGAATTCATTTGATACCTTCAATTTCTCCTGGTGAGACGTTTTAATGCGCCACCTCGGAGAGCCCCAGGACTCCCAGTGTCGTGTCAAAAAGAGGAAAAAACAAAAAGCTTTCGATAACTGCTGATATTCTCTGGTCCCTGCCCAGTGCACCTTGCAAAGCCTGGTCAACATCTCATTAGCTTCCACACCAGGCTGTTCAGCGGGGATGGAAATAAACTAAACAAAGGACACGTAGAGTGCCATATAATGACAAAGCAATCAACTACAGCCGGGTCGAGCTTGCAGTTTGTTTGGGGTTTTTGAATTACTATTATTTAACTAACATTCCTATTTGTCCATTAAGAAGCATGTCTTATAAAGACACACATTGAGAGTTACAAAAAGGGCCACTCTGGCAAAGTCAATTTAAATTTCATAAACACATTGTGGCGTTTCCTTCAAGAGGAGAACGCACACCAAGGCCATCGTTTCTTCACCAAGCCACCTCCCCCCTGACAAAAGATGGGGCCAAGTTTCCCAGAGAAAAAGTAAACTCAGGTTCAGAACAATGGTTGGGGTGGGGTTGGAACGAAAAATCATTTTAGCATTCAAGCTCGTGTTACTCATACAAGCAAATCTTCAATACTGAGAAACTATTCACAGATATTTTTGGTATTTCCCCTACTTCCTGGACTAAAAACCAATATACATTTTATTTGTACCACAAATAGATCTAATATTAAGGATTTGGGGAAAAGCAATTTAACAAGGTGCATGACATAGATGGGTAACAAAGTGCCAAATTCTTTACTGAAAAGTCTGTATGTGTGTGTGAGTGCGATAGTGTAGGTGCGTTTGTTCTTTTGTGTGTGTTTGTGTGTAAAGTTAAAAGAGGGATGTGGAACTGGGCCACAAATACTATGAAGAATGTTACAGAAAATTCATTCTGTGGGGTTTCCATTTTTTTTTTCATGAAAGGACTCACAAGTTTAGAATTTAATGATCATGTAATGGGCTGCGGTTTTTTTAGGGGGGCGTTTTCCTCAGCTGTTTAGGACATACTGGAGCAGCGTGCAGACGGGGAACCCATCTGGGTCAGAACCTTGTCCAGCCACTGCAGGGGGCCGTTCAAATGCAGCTCGATCCAGCAAGGAGTGCTTGTGACAGTCTGCCGCCTGGAAAACAGAGACGTACTTTTTAATGTCAGGGCTGCACTGTCATACATGTGACTTGTGACGGCATGTCTCACTGCTGCCAGGATGAGGGGGGTTGTGGTTTGTAACAGGGTTATTATAGTTAACTAAAACTGCTGTGAAAAAACATTTAACTGAACTTAAAAAAAAAAAAAAAACTTGACTGAAACTAACTGAAAATATGTTGTGCACCTACAAAACTAACTAAAATAAAATAAAAAATATACAGTAAGTGTTAGTTTTAGTGTTTGTTGTTTTGGTCAAATTTGTTCCAAGTATGAGGAGGCACTGGTGCACGTGTTTATAAAGACCAGGATGTCCACATGACTGTGACTCAACTGCCTTCATTAAGAGTTGTGTTTGTGTTTTAATACCTATTCTGAGCTTCTTAAATCTTGCCCCTGACTAATATCCCCCATACTGTAATAAGAAACTGAGCCAACACTAAATATTATAAACAAAGACTGGGGATACAAGACACTGATTTTTTTTCAGTCAATACCGATAACTGATAATCACCTTCTTCTCATGGCCAATAGATAATATAAGCAATAATTTCATGTTTTTGTATTTTAAAAAGAAGTCATATAAGCTGTAGTTTATGAACACCTGAGAGGAAGAAAGGCTCAGATGTAGTGAGAAAAGATGGTTGACTTAATATTCAGCAGCTCTGACTAAACCAAATTTATCTGACATCACTATTAGACCAAAAACAAAGAACAGTTATGAGTCTTGAAATGTTTATTCATTTTTTCTTGTGAAGTTCCTCAAAAAATAAAACAAAGAAACACACCTGAGCTTTTATAGAGAATGTTTCTTCAGAATTCAAATTAAATACTTTGATATAATCTGTCAAAACAGATATAAGTTTAGCCTAAGACTGTCACAGGTACTGATTCATTTTCAATACCACGTGTCTAAAAATTATGCAATATTAATATTTCATAGTACTGAAAGCACCAAGGCTATATACAAAAAAAAATCCATGTGCTCATTCAGGTCTTTATTGTCCAGCCTGAAATTTGGCTTGCAGCACAACCAGACAGCATGCAGTGATTTATATTCTGTACCAGCACTGTGTGCAAGTTGTTAATAAAAAAAGAAAAATTTGTCTCATGTTGTGTGCCTACGATGAAAACCAAAGTTTATAATCGAAATAAAAATTACAAAGACAAACTATAATAACTCAAGTTTGTAGGTCTCCACTTGCAGTTTACAGATATCAGCCTTCTCTCTAATATAATAGATTTAGAATAAATATTACTGTTCAAATATAGTATTATTAGCAGTGCTCACCTGTACTCGGCTCCCCAGCCTTTGACAAAGCTCATGCGGATGGTGCACATCCTGGTGAGCTGGTAGACAGCTTCAAAGCCCTGGTTCACCGACTGAGCCAGCAGGGCCGCAAATTCCTGGTTGTTGAATATTTTTAAATTACATCCTAGAAGGAAAAAAAAAAGTTAATGTGGGTTTTCACAGTGATTTTTTTAGGACAAATATCTTTGGGCCTTGACGTACCAAGCCAACATTTGGCCTTTGGTTGGCAGTTGTGTGTGACTGTGTGTCTGTGGCTAATGATTCTCCAGGATTTTTGTGGCGTGTTTGGTATCATTGGCTCCAGTTGGCCATAATCGGTGGCAGTTGGGAGGCCTGAGCATGCTGAATCAGCATTAGAGCCAGTAGGCAGGAAGAGACACTAATATTTTTAAACACTTTCTCCACCAAGCCCCTAAATTTGGTGGCAACAGTACATTTTTGGCGGCCCATATGTAAACTTAAGAAAACAGAAAAGGCAATTCAACGCAACTTAACAAAGCCTTCTCTAACCATGACATTTGTGTGTCTACTTTTCCTGTGAATTGTGATGTGGTGTTTAATGAAGGCACTGTTAAAGATGAAGAAAGATCTAGATTTCTCGGCTATGTGAGGAAATCTGTGCAACACAAACTTAAATTCTTGGTTCCATTCATGTCAGCAGCTTGAGTAGGTTGAGTAAACTCATACTTCAGCAGCCCCAACATATCTGTAGCTAGCTGGCAATGAGTACTGTTCTCTATTTTTGTAGAATCTTGAATTAAAAGACAAAAGAACTGGGATGTTTGTGGAGCTGTAACGTTGAGTTGGTGTAGGCTCACAGGATGATTAAACAGGACACCAAGGGCCACCTGCATCAAATAGTTGATGGACTTTTTGCGGCCAAGGGCCACTAAGGCATCATTACTCCTTGCAGTAAGTTACGTGAGTTCTGACGGACTAGCTGTAGCAAAATGTGATCTGTTAATCCTTTAGTCCAAGTGGACGTTTGTGCCAAAGTTTGAAGAAATTCTCTCAAGGTGCAAGGTGTTCTTGAAATATCACATTCATGAGAACGGGAAGGACAGATGGACAACCCAAAAACGTAACGTGCTATACAAGTGGCATCTTCAGCGTCTTACCTGGAGGAATTTTACACACTGTTGCTGGATGCCAGCCATACCGCTGGTTGCAGTTTGGACTCTGGACAAAGATGGCGCTATCACTCAGGCACTCGGCAAATACCTCTCCTCCAATGTAATAGAGTCTAACTCCTCTTCCTGTAAAGACAGACGCACACAATCAATTTACTCTCATGGAAAATGGCTGCATTTATATCGTGGTTTGGTTTTTCACACACACACACACACACACACACGCACACGCACACACACTCTCTGATGACAGGAAGCTACCATGCAAGGTGCTGTGGACGAACTGCTCTAACTCCAGAGCTGGCCCAAGAAAAAGAAACATGAGGTTTGACTTGAACTATATGTTTCAATATGTAAGACTATACAGGTGACACATACTGAAAGCTAAAACAAAACCTTAAGTGGCTGACAAGTTGTCAACACATGATTAATTGCTGTAAAGCTACTTGAAGCTGTGCCTTACCTATGTGCCTCCGGGTCATCTCCACAGTGGCGTTCCTGTTGACGTTAGACAGCAGGCCCAGGCAGAAACGCTCAGAGTTTGATGGATCTGTGAACCCATCCACTGTCAGCGAGGGCTGAGACGCGTGGAACGTCTCCCCTACACGCTGGTTTAGCTCATAGTAAGCTATAGAGCACCAGAAGGCTGGCTCCGAGTAAGTCACCGGCTGCAGGTCTACAGGAGAGGATCATGCCAGTAAAGTTCAAACAAAAAGTCTCTTTTTGATAAAACACTGTTCTAACGTTGCTAATGAAAAGATGTCTGTGAAACTGATGTATTAATATACAAAATGCCTGTTTTGTTCTGAATTGTTTCAGATGGGAAGGTACTGCATCTTACCCATGCTGTGATTGACAGGAGACAGAGTGCTGGGGGAGAGCTCTGCTGGAGAACCTGACAAAGAAAACAGGAGGTCAACTGTATAGATGGGTTCACAAGAGATAATTACACAGGGAACAGGTGGATCAGATCAAAGACCTTTGATGAAAGGGGTGGCTGCCTTGCAAAGGAATGCCAAAATGATACTGTAAAACACTTTGCATTAGATTGATGAAGAGATGTGGTTTATTGCTACCATTCTGTCTCTACATCCTTCATTTTGTTGGTTGGTGGTTTGTTGAGATTATGCAGTTTGAACAGTAACTTTCGTGACTGCACAAAGAACAAAATAGATGATGTATAAAACAATAAGTGGCCTGCTGCTGCTGTTATGGTTATTATTAACAGCACATCAAACTAGCAAATACACTGAGAATTTGGAGTAAGCTAGGAGAGTTAAGGGCCATCTACACCAAGAACGATAACAGTGTAAGCATCCACACGGATGAAGGATAACGCTCTGTTAATGGTGGTGCTAAGAATGCCATGCACACTCCAGCTTTATTGGATGCTTACAGGAAAATGCATATCGATGACCTGTTACTGTGTACAAAAAGAAAACCAGAAACAAATGGGTTCATGAAATTCTTCAAAGACAAGGACTTCAGAGAATCTAGCACTCTTATGCGAGTTGTCGTCTTTTGAAGACAAATTTCATTCATAATCCGTTGTATGACTCAACATTAATTTGATCGTGTCCTGGGGAGAGGACATCAGTAACTCTGTGATTTCACTGGGCACATCGTGTCTGTGATGCACTTTTGATCTGTCCTCCTCCTGCTGCATGCCCCATCAACAGTGTTTCAGAGGCAAGGCATTTTGCCTGCCTGATTATGCCGACTTGTTCAAATTTTACTGATTTTTTTTCCTTGATTTTTGTGCTTCTACCATGGGTAAGCAGGCTGCGTAGTTAATGCAGACCTGACCATAAAAAAAGAGAGAAAAGAAACTATTTGAGTCTTTTATTTTGAAAATTTACCAGATTCTTTATGCTACTCCTGTGTCTGACCTCTTGCCCAGCTCGGTCTGCTCTGTGCAACTTGACACGGCATTTATCAAAAATAGACTCCAAACGTTTCTCTGTGACATGCTGAGGCCGTTCTGGTGGAATCACAAGCATTGTCTGGAAATTGCTATGATCATCTCTGGGGGCCATGGCACAGCGCAAGTGCAATGCTGCCATGCCAAGTGGAATCAAGCTGTAAAGACCTAATGAACTTCAGAGACCCCCATCAGCTCCAAAGACTGTTTGGGAGTATATCTCAGGTAAAATAATTTTTTACATGTGTAATTTGCAACCTAGTATTACACTACTTTCTTTCTGCAGCAGAATCTACCTGAACTACTTTAGAATTTACTGGAGCTACATTCTTCCAAACAGAAAGAAAGTAGTTCCTACATGAAACTGCTCATAACAAGGGTGTAAATTATCTTGAATAAACAGGTCATGATTTTTGGAAAGAGACACTGGGTTTGAAATTATCAGATGTATTTTTTGGTGCTTTGAGCATCACAAGCCAAGTGGCATTTAGTTCCATTATCATGGAGAGAATTCAGACATACGACACATAAAAGAAAAAATCTAGATGGATAAACAGCACTACAGACTAGGGGGAAAATATGTATTTTTGATTTTGGGGTGAACTGTCCTCTTAAGCTATACCCTTTAAATTCAGGCGGGTTTGATGTGACTATCATTGTTTCTATTGTTCATCAAATTGCTCTGAAAGTGACCCCAACAATATCATTCACCACTGTTGTTACAGTTGTGGTGTGAACTCTGTCACTTGAGTTAGAATGATTACAGTTATTGTTCTTGGTGTAGATGGTCCTTTGCAACATGAAAGACAGGGTGCTTATGAAAGTGTGTTTGGTGAACTGGTGACAAGTTTCTTTAGTCCATTATCAGACAGGTTCCTAGAAAAACTCAGAAGACTCTAAAATGCATATCAACAACAGCTTTGGAACAGGTGGTTCACAGAGCTGAAACCTCTCTTGGCAACTTCCTCAAACTATTTGGTACTGTCAATCTTTGATCTAAGGTTAACTTATAAGGTGGAGTAGATCTAGTTAGGACTAATTCACTGGGAAACATAGGACAGCATAGGATTTATATGAACACCAGGTCAAAATCCATATTTGCAGCTCATAATTCCAAATCTCTGGTTTATAAAACCTGAAACAAGTGTTAAAGCAAAAGGAGGATGTTAACAATAAAGCTTTACATATACCACAAAACATTTATTGACTTTGACCTGGTTGGGGAGGTGAGGCACACTCACAAGGAAAGAAGAAGGAGTTGCTAGTCTAGGGTACCTGTGTCCATACTTTGATTCATCTGTTGATCGCTGGCCTCCCCATCTTCACTGATGTAGCCCGGTGGAGGCGTTTCTGTTGAAACGATGTGGGGAGAAGGAAATGAGCTGTGACGTTATCAGAAATTCATATGAAAAGCAGAGGAAATTCACAGGTGAAAATCAAGACATAGATGATTGCAATTTCCTCTTTGATTAATACAATATCATTATGGGAAAAATCCCAAGAATTTCACACAGATTAACTAGATACCATTTAATACACTGCAAACGGATACCTACAGTAAGTTTCTTCACTTTCAGATTTTATTTAGCACATTATGTAGCCATTCAAATATAGTAACGCTGATCCATTGCAGAGATAAACCAACCTGGTATATAGTTGTTTGGAGGTTCAATTCCTGCAGGAAAGTTTGTGTTCTCAGGTATGGAATGAGTGTAGTCATCCAGAGGTGGCAGCTCTGGCAGGATATCTGAGTGTCTTGGCACAAGAACAGGAGGCAGCACTGCAGGGTTGGGTTAAAATGTCAGAGGAGATGAGTTAGAATCAGTTATTTGCTTTTGCAAAATTATTGTCTGTTGTTTTTGGACAGTTTTAATGTAAAAAATGAACAATCACTTTGAAACAAGTTTCATTATTGTGGAAAAATGATGGCCATGACACATTAGACCTCCCCCCACAGTGAAATTCAAAGTGAAATATTAAACTGATAATGGCTTGTTAAGTCAGGGTGAAGCAAGTTTCACTGCAGATAGCACTGTTCACTAGTGATATGCAGGTCAGGGTTTTTAATATACACCTGCCCAACCTGAAATATGAAATGTGTTAATCAACAACCTGAACCCAACCCCTAAACAGCCAACTGTCATGACTGAGGGCCACGATGCTCTCATCTTGCTGTTGGGAGTGGTGTCAGAGTGCTGAGAGTTATTACGAACTTAGTCGAAATGTTGCTTTGTTGCTTCCGCACACCCGAACCTGTGATACATTCTAGTTGACCCGAAACTGTGGGACCCACAAGGTTGTGGTTTGACCCGTGCATCACTACTATTAGTCAACTAGACTGTTCCCAGAGTCTTAGTTGACCATGTTTTCATTTATTCATTAGTTATTGAAAGATTAATTATAACTACTGGTTGACTAGGAAAATCTTTAGTCAGCTCTAGAAGATAGACAACACTCTCATTTTTTTGTTAAATACTGTTAGACTGCAGCCAGAAGTCAGCTAGCTTAGCATAAAGATTGGAAACAGGGGGACACACCTAGCCTGGCCCAGTCCAGAAGCAACAGAATAGACCTACTGGCCAGTTTAAACACTTGCTATCTTGTTTTTTAAACCATATTAAAAATGACAAGAAACAGTCCCATACATAACCTCCCCAAAACCACAAACTGGATTAAACCAGGAGTGTCCAACTCAATTTCAGGCCAGTCCACATCAGCATTATGCAGGGCTGGGTATCGTTTAACATTTGATACCATCATGTGAATGGAGGCACTGTTAAAAATAATTCTTCTGCCTTCCTTTTTTTTTTAAAATCAGCCCCCTTAGGTGTGTAGTATGGCAATAGTATACAATGTTATGGTGGCATCTCAGCACACTCAACTGCCACCTGTGTCAAATACACCATGCTCAACTTCACCACACCACAGACTGTGTTAGTTTGTAGCTGCTCCTGTAAGTGGGCTAGTCTCACATTTCATTGAACTGAAGAAAGCTTGCAACAAGGAAAACCATACAAATTAATTTTTTTCTAAAGTGGTGAGGTTTCAAGTTTCAATACTACTTGGTACTAGGTTATTTCAATTGACACCTTAAAAGTATTGAGTACTGATACCCAGCCCCAATGAGAATGCTCCTCTACGTAAGAAAGCAAATGAGCATATTTCTCAAAACGTCAAGGCCAAAATCATCCTCATATATCAGACAGCCATATTGTCAAAAGTGTTTAAAATGTTGCTGTAAAATTCAGTGAAGCCAACAGATTTAAACACTCATGCAACAGTCATGCAGCAGCCACTGAAGTACAATGAGATGTGCAGGTTTTAGGTACAAAATGTCCACTGGACAGTCTCACCTGGGGTCTCCACCCTCTGGTAGTGGTAGGGGTTGATGCAGACCTCATCCTTTTTTAGGTGGAAGGCATACTCACAGGCCTCGATGGCGCGCAGCTCGTGGTGGCTGTGAAGGTCCGGCCATCGCCACAAGCGGCAGTAGATAACATGGGGAAGCCCCTTCCTGTGGGAGACCTGCAGGCGGCCATCCAGTGATCTGATTGAACAGCAAACAGGAGATGGTGGTGAGACGGGTGAGAGACACAAGGGGGAGAGGGGTTGACACATAATATGGCCAGGTAGGGGAGGGAAATGGAGATGGATAGGGTAGAGTGGTGACAAGAACGAGAAACAAAGATGTTCTCAATGTCTGTCACCTCCAACATTGTAATGACAAGTCTCCCACATTAAAGCTGTATGCAACACCATACAATAGTTGAGGATAGTCACCTGGTTTGGTCAGGGTAGCTGTATAGGCCTGATGTATCCCACTGTTCTATCGTATTTGGTGTACTCAGTCCCCATATTTCAGAGCAATTGCTGTGCACAGAGAAAACAACAAAACAAAAACAAAAAACAAATGATAAACATGGGACATGGCTCATTCAGAAATATCAATATGGGTAATGTGAACATTAAAAGGCCTCTTTTATTGGAGTCTTACAGCAAAATAAAAACATCAAATTCATTTTCAGCTGTGGAAATGAAAGATGAGGACATCAAATAAGAGAAGCCTTTTTGACAGAATTAAGGAAAGACAAAAAAAAATGTAACATGGAATCTGCTAACACGCACAATGAGTGAGACAAAGAGCATTCTTCAACACTGTGGCATTATATCGAACACTGAAAATAACTCAGAACTTATCTGCAGACAGTCAAACAAACACAGAAGACACACAATGGCACAAAAGAGGGGAGGGGGAAACAGAGGAGGCAACCTTGGAGAAAAAAAATGATTTTCAGAGATTCTCAAAACATTCACAAGAAAATGGCAAGAAATAAAACTTGGAATGAGGACAAATGAGAGAAGTTGCTTCTGAATAACAGGACAATAACAAGTTCTACATGTTAAATGCTATAAATACACAACAACATGTACTAGAGTTTAACACTTTAGTGGGATGTTAACTGCTATTCAAAATTGCAATTGTCTGCTTCATGACAGGGCAGGAAACCAACTTTTGTCCACCAGCCACAGCTGCCTGTAGATCCCAACATTCAACAGCTATTTTTACCGCAGGAAACTAGGTGTTTAGAATCAATCCAAATGTTGAATGGATACCAGCCAATGAGCAAGCAAGAGCAAAAGATCCTCAATAACAATCTAAATGTACCCATGCTAAAGGGACAGTTCACCCACAAATCAAAAATACATATTTTTCCTTGGCTTTTACTGCTATTTATCATCTAGACTGTTTTGATGTTGTGAAGCTCAAAGACGAATTCAAAGAAAAATTCAAAACCAGTGTCTCCAATAATCATGACCTGGTTACTCAAGGTAATCCATACAGATTGTTGTGAGCAGTTTCAGAGAGACCAGAAAGTAAGTAGTTCCTACATGAATCTGTTCAGTGTACTATCTTGAGTAAGCTGGTCATGAATTCTGGAAAGAAACATTGCTGTTGAGTTTTTCAACTGTATTTTTTTTTTTTGGTTCTCTGAGCACCACAGTGCACACCGAGTGCCATTTAGTCCCATTATACTGGAGAGAAGGCAGACATCTCTATGGCCGATATCTTTACAACTGTGCAACTAACACCAAAAAATGTAAATGCATAAAAAGCACTACAGGCCAAGGGAAAAAAATATGTATGATTTAATTATCTCCCTAAGCATGGCTGATGGCAATCCCCAAATCTGGCATGATTTTAGGTTCGTTACCCACCCTCTCTTATCTTCTGGCCCAGTCCTCTACGAGAAATTATTTCATTCACATCGAGCCAGCCACTGCATCTCTACAAACATAACAGTGTGGCTGAGAACAATTCTCAGGCGATAACAACCCGCCTGCTATCTATAGTCATACAAACATCTGACGTGGTTGTTGGCGGCACATCAGTGAGGAATGAATCTGTTAACACAGTGTTCCCACTGAACGTGAGTTTGGGCCATCAAGGCTGGCTGGCTGATAAAGAGGATGTCTTCTCTGACCCTTTTCATGTCTCCCTCCCCGTGAGAGTGATACAAACTGTCTAACTGTCAGTACAGTAGTAAATAAACAGTGATTTGATTCATTTTCAGCTCATCTTTAATGAGCGATCTATGTTGATTTTGTACTATTTTGCATCCCTAATCACAGTCCTAAACATTTCTAACAACCATACAAGTTTTGTTATAACTGCAGGAAATTATGTGAGCAGAATTTAAAAAAAAAAAAAAAGACGAAGAAGAAGAAGCGCAACATCAGCATCTGCTAACAGCCCGAGGTGTCATGGTTTTATATTATACAAAAGCCTCAACTAGGCACACTTGCAGAAATGTGTAACAGCTGCAGCTTTTTCTAGTTTGTACAGTGATCTAGTGTTGGGAGGTGTACCTGGGGATGGTGACACACTTGGTGTTGCAGTTCTGTGTGGTGATAGCTTTCTCCAGCTCATCTAGCTGGCCTGTCTTCTTTAGCTTCTTCACTAAGCTCTTCACAGCCTTCTCGCACCATTTCTCCTCTTGCCCATTCTGCTCGCCGCCACCTGCTCCGCCCGGGCCACTGGTTGACTTCTTCCAGCCCAGCAGCCTCTTCACCACGGGAGGGGTGAACGGCAGGATGGAGGACATCTTAAGCTGGACAAGCCGGGAGTCTCCAGAGGACTCAACACAAGCTCTCACACACACAGACAGAGGGGACCTAGAGCTACAGTTTGGGCCCTTGCTCTGACGGGGGCCCCTCTAGTGACCAGTGAGTCACAGGGTGGAAGCCAGTGCTAGCTGCGTATACTCAAAAGAGATGGACACCTTGGGAGAAAGTCACACACAAAGTACATTGTTACAAACAAAACATGGTACAGAAACATAACCACATGTAGCCTTATCAAAACAATAAAAAGGCCTCAATGAAGCTTGAGTAGTAAACAAAATAGTAATGTTGTTTTGGCAGCAGCATTGCTAATATTACATAACTGCCTTGTGTGAAGTTATGCATTTGTTTAGTTGACCAAGTAGACTGCACTGTTGCCAGATAGGGCTGTTTTATGCCCAATTGGTCTGTTTTGAGTTACACTGTGCAGGTTAAATTAGGCTTGGACTGGTGAGCAGAAATTTGGGCTGGTTTACCATGGGTTGGGCTGCTTTCTAAACACATTAAAAATCTAGTATATATATTGATATCCAGTTCCTCAGCAGATTGTGACATGAAAGAGTGTTTATTTATTCTGCTGAAAGGAGATTTGCAGCCACCGAATTTGTATTGTCATTATAACACAAACTGCTTGCAACATTACAACATCATTACTTGTTTGGCTTTTTGACAGCATGAAATTGCATGCACTTCCTACATAGGGGATACACTTTAATTGGGCACACTGTCAAGTAGGGGCTGACCAATTGATCAGTGGAATATCCAAATTGCAAAAGCTGCAATTGTTTGATAAAAAGGTAAAATGTGTGGAAAAAATAGAACCATAATGAAGTATTGTAGTGCTGCAGAGATGCCCTGGCCTACAAATCTTGTTCTTGGGATGTAAGAAAATATGTTTGTTGGCACAGACCCAAACAAATGTCATATCATCATGATCTTAATAGTGTTTTTCAGTGAAAATTGTGATGAAAAATGATCATTCCCACTAAGCATGAATCACAGTACAATCACAATATCTGTTGAAATAATTTTTTTTTTAACCATACTGTGCAGCACTACTGTCAAGGCTTATTACAATTGACCAAGTTAGATAAAGCTTATTATTAATGTCATTTGAGCTGTTCCTTTAATTTTTTTTCTTCACTTTTAAGCAGAGGGCAGATATTGAGTTAGTTGCACTCTAGCTCCTATCTGCGTCCTAGCACATTTATGAACACTTAATTGTGATTTTATTATTATGTCATTAAAATATGTTATGAACCACTATATTGCTGCTACTGTTTTTTTTTTTTATCTATTTGTATTGTTAATTATAGATAATACATGGGTAGTATTCAACCAGTTTGAGCGGATTTAGAACAAAAATTGGGCTGGAAAATATTAAACCAATCTGGCAGCACTGGTATAGATGTCCTCTTGACGTTAGCTTGTCACAAACACTGCTCGACAACCAAGCTAGCTAGCTTGCAAACTTATAAAGTTGACACAGGGGTGTGCCTCACACTGTCGTATTCCGTGCATAGACGCAATCTCGACCGGCTACTAATGAACATAATGAATTACCCAATGAGTGTTATAACATGGATGTGAACAAGCAGAGTATTTTGTGACAGGCCCCCCAGTGCTAACACTATGTGGCTTGTGAAGGCCGGCTGCTAGCTACCTGATGGGGGGGCCTGCTGCACTCAAATCATAACAATAAGTTGACTAGCGTTAGCATGCCGAGTGTTTAACAGCAAAATGCTCAAATAGTCTCAACTAAAAACGAAAAAATATGGTTAAGATAACTGAGCAGCCCGGAGGCAATTCATGGAGAAGTCCTCACCAAGCTAGGTCAACTAGCATTAGCTTCAGTGAGCTAGCTGCCAGCTTGTTATCAAAAATCCTTTTGTTGTGATCCACGAAAAAACCTCCTGTGCGCAACAGTCAAGTCGCGCTACTTTGCTACCTAGCGTCAGCTTGTCAAATAAAAACAGGTTATAATTTATCTAATGACAAAATGTCCCTTAATCAATCTAAACATTGCAGTATTTTATTTCAACGTAGCTACTGAATGTTTGTGACTTTTATTAAAAAAACACAAACGGCACCAAAATGAGTTAGCATCTTGGACGAACTCTTCCAAACTGAGCCCTGGCTCCCGCTGGCTAACGGACCTACATCTCTCACACAAAACAACATGCTGCAAAGTCGAGAAAACAGCGAAAAGCATTTCAGTAGTTACCCCAGTTTTAAAGTCCGAAGGTCCGCTTGCTGAGAAAAAGATGTGCACAGCCCTCTAAACACCTTATCGACATAAAAATGCCCGAACTGTGTTGTACCGCAGCTAATTTTGACAAGGCTAGTGGGCTCCTCTCAAGTTGCTACCAGTGCTAGGAGCTAGTTTGCTAGGTTAGGTAGACCGGAACAACAAAACAAACCTGATGGTTACGTACGAGCTCTTAATCCCTCCTATTCAAAAACTGATTGGAAGATTAAAAGAAGAATACTGGTTGATGTTTTGACAGTTTTTATTGTCTGTTTGACAGCATGCATCTTCATTCAGAGAAGTTTGGAGGCAAAAGCAATTTTATTCAACATTTTCACAGGACATAAACTTATTATTTACACTTTCAACAAAAGACAGTAAATTAAGAGTAAAATTAGTTAAAATAGAATAAAAACTCTTGCTAACTAGATAAGGTCCAGTGTGAGTCTGTTTTTATTCCGTCTATGTATGATATAATAAACAAATAAAAATAAAAGTGCAATTGCTCAAGAAGTAGCCGCATTAACTCCTCCCCTCAGTCAGGTGTTCAATTAGCCTGTATTGGCTTCACCTGGTGTCTTTATAAAATGCAACACTTAAGCACTTGACACCATTTGGTCCGTTTTATTTTGTCAGTGGCGATGGGTGGAGTTTTGTTTCTTTTTCTTTGTGCAGTTTTGTTGCAGTTGTCAGGGCCCTTGCAAGGTAAGCCAATGTCCTGCTTTTACACTATCTACAAAATATATCCATTAGACTTTGCGCATTATAATTTCTTCAAGGTGATGCTCCTCTGTTCAGACTCAGAATGGGTAGGGATGCCCCATCAGCTATAATTTGGCTAATTTTGCAGCAGTGATTGATATTTTGTTTGATCCAAACAGTTGTCTCAGCTGGAAGCAGTCCTTTGAAGTGTAACCTGGGCTCTAAACCGTGCAGGGATGGCTCAGAGTGTGTCCTCTACAACCATGTGTGTGATGGAGAGCCGGACTGCAGCGATGGTTCAGATGAGGAGGACTGTGAATCAGCTTGCAATGAAGGTACTGATTGTGTCTGCAGATAATCAGTGGTGGGAGAAGTGCTCAGATGTTTTGCTTAAGTAAAAGCAGAAATATTACAAATAAAAATTTCAAAATGCTAAGTAAAAGTACAAAGTATGTCTTCATTATGAAGGCTGACTCCCTTCAAAATGTCTTTTTATTCAAGAAAATTATATTGTTTTTATCACTAACAAATAGAGTGTTTTAATGTTGTAGTACGTCAGTGTGGAGCTTATTTCAGATACCTTGTGTGCTATGGGTTAGACTTGTGGTATTGTACTGCATAGTGCATCATAAGAATATCATTTTTATATATATGTGAAAAGTATCAAGTATAGGTATCAGAAATGTTGTGGAGTACAAAGTGTAACATATCAGTGAAGTCTAGCAGAATAGAAGTACAAAGTAGCCTAGAATGGAAATAATCACGAACTGTACTTGAGTAAATGCATTTCCATTCCACCACTGCAGATAATGCTCGGTGAAGTCAAATCCAACTTTAATTACAATACAACAGTGTGGGCCACATAGTCAGAACTTCAGCCATTCACAGAAATGTCCTATAACTGAGAAGAGTAATCTGGCAGAAATGAGATTGGGGGAATACTAATTGAATTTGTATTTGGCATAAATGAAGTGCATGTTTTTTTTTCATTGGTTACAAAGATGAACAATTTCCAAATTACTATGGTTGAATTGAAATCTGATGTGAATTCATGTTCTTTAATAACCTAGAAAATAAAAAAACTCCTGAATTGCTAATAAAACTGTTCCAGTGCACAATGGATAAGTCCTGAAGAACTGTCATAAAATGGACTGAATGACTTGATTCATCAAGTTGAAATTGCAGAGAAACTTAGAAATCTCACATGAAAACAGTTTTATAGAAAATGTGGTTCACATGCCTGTCAGTATCATAGATACAAAGGGAACACCAGAGCTATAAGAACCTACTCCTGTAAAAAGTTAAATCCTATACTGTCTCAATGGCCCAAAGTTAGATTAACTGTAATCTTGATCCTTCATGTGATCGATAAATATTTCACAGCCACTTTGTACTACAGCATACCGTTTGGTCATGTCAGAAAGTATAAAACCTCTGGAGTTTAATATTTAACTTAACTTTTTTTCAAACACTTTGGGACAGTGTGTTGCTCCATGTGTCAATGAGAATATTTTGAGTAATACTCCAGGATGTGAACCTGAGAAGAGCTCAAACAAATATTGTGGACACTGGATTAAAGATGTTGCATACTATTTACAATTGGAGAAGATCAGCTGTTTCATCAAGGGATCAGCATGGTGCCTCTTTGCAAACCATTTTTAACTTTTGTGGCAAATATGGAAGCTGAAGAATTGTGACGTACACAAAGCTCAACTTTATATGTTCATATATTAATGTAATTTTGTTTTTTGACTAGTCAGCCCATACTTGTTTGCTCTTGCATGTGGGGGAGGGGTGGAGTGGGGATGCTTTTATTAGATTGGTATTATTATCATGTCTTTTTTTATGCATTGCTAAATATTGAATCCTGAATTTCATAAAGAATCCAAACTTTTGTTGAAACCGTTTTTAGAGACGTCATTTTGGCTGGCTGAAGTTTGTGGCGTTGTTGAATTGTATTGCATTATCCTGACAAGTGTTTTTATTATTTTGTCCACCCAGTTATATCATTGATGGTTGGCTAAATAATAACACCTCTTGTTAACAAACTGACCATCACAACCTTAACAAAGGCAGGATTTATTTCAAGACTGTTGTGTTGGACTGCATTATATAACTAACAAAGTAGCAACTGAATGTATATCACATATTCAAGTATATTTATGTTCAAGTATAAGTGTATTCACATGTATCAAGTCACTGTTTCAAGATTTCATGTGGCATCCAATCAAACATAACATCAGTAATTTTAAATTACTGCAATGAGCTGCAATAATCGTTGTTTAGAGCAAAACCATAACTTTGTCTCATGATATCCTGACAGATCAGTTCCAGTGTGCTCATGGGAAGAAGTGCATAGACAAGGAGCAGGTGTGTGATGACGTCCCTCAGTGTCAGGACCGTTCTGATGAGCTGCACTGTACGAAGCAAACCGAGGGCTGCGTTCACCACTGTGACAACAAGAGTCGCTGCCTGCCTGCAAAGTTCGTCTGTGATGGAGAGAGGGACTGTTTAGATGGCACAGACGAGGCCAACTGTGGTACGTTGAAGTGATTTATAGATCTCTTTGCAGGAGATGATCTCCCTTGCGTAATATGTAGTCTTGAGTCATAATTTTATTTATCATCTGCATCAGAGGACCAAGAGGATGATGAACATGAAAAAGATGAAGGAACCAGTCCAACCTCTGCTCCCGCTGTGTCTGTTGGCCCGTCGACCCCAATCAAGTGTCCTTTGGGCTCTAAACCCTGCAAGGACGAAGCGGAGTGTGTCCTCTACAACCACGTGTGTGACGGAGAAGCAGACTGCAGAGACGGCTCAGATGAGGAAGACTGCTTATTGGCATGTGAAACGGGTAATCTGATGCTTGGTTTGTGCCTGACCTCCTGAACATGGGTTAACATTGTGAATCTACTGACCTCTAGTGGGCATCATGATTGTCTTTTGTTTGAGCACATCAAAATCAAATACTTTTTTCTTTTTTTCTTTTTTTTTTAAATGTCCATTCATTGTGCAGGGTGTTGCTTCATTGTTGGTGCAGAGATGGTCTGCAATTTGGCTTCACACTATGGACTGACATGAAGTGAGAATTAGTAAATTTAACTATTGACCTGACTGTAGTCAGAAGACATGGATCTGAAGTGACATTATGCCATGGTGAGCCCTTTTAACACTTTATCAGTAGGGCCAACTAGTAGTGGTTTAGTTTTGACTCATGGGAAAGTTAATATTATGATCTGTAATGCAATTTTGACATGTTATAGCTTCAATACAATAATTTAAAATTTTCTAGGGATGGAACTATATCAAAAATTCTAGAAAAGATAAAAAGTCCATGGTATTTTTAGCACAATATTGAAAAAAAGGAAAACGATGACTTAAAAAATGTCCATTTATCAATAATAAATCCGTGTATAGCTTTTGTTTGTGTAAAATTATTTTTTTCCTTAACTCAAAGTGCTTGTGCTTTACTTTTAATAAAAGTAGCCAGCCATGATGGAAGCATGTGCGCAAAAAAATTGGCATGAGTTTTCTTTGGCAACAAATGTTTTGTGTATTGCCAAACAATGCTACAGTCAATAGCAGTCCTTTTTATATAAATAAATTAACTATATAATGGTAGATGTCAGTCCGGAATGGTATTGAGACTTTTTTTTATTGCGATTTGAAATATAGTTGCATCACTAATATTTTAAAATACACTATTGTATTTTGACTGTTCAAAACTTATCTACAGAATTGACATTTCCACTGGTGAGAACTTAATTGTTAACAATTACTAACATTTGAGTAGTAAAAATTTAGTCAGATGTCGTTACTGGAACTGCAACTAGTCAAAATTAGATTATGGTTATGTCTACTTGGAATTAAAACTCATCACTTGTATTATCTAATTTAGCTTGATTAGAAGTCAACAGTATAAAGTTAAGTAATTAGTAATTAAGTTACAAATATCTACAAAGGTCATTTTCATTAAAGAAGAAATAATCGTTTATCAAGAATTGCCCACAAAGGACCCATCGGTGAGAGTAGATGGAGAAAATCGACTGAATATTGCAACCAAGTGAACTAGAACAAACTCAAGTAAGGTGTATGTACTGATCATGTACTATAAAACTTGATCATAACATTAAGTAAGGAGAAAAATGACACCACATTGTAGAGTCCCTCCTTTCTATGACTTTGCCACTATCGGCTTGTATTTATTTTCTAATTAGTATCTTTAATTTATATTTATATATTTTACTGTCCTCCTATTGTCTTATTGTCGTTGATGCTGTTGTTAATATCATTGTTGGTGATGGTAATGACAGTGATAACATTTATGTAATTTTGCTGTTATGATTATCATTGTCATTATTATATTATTACTTATTCATTTACTGTTACTATTGTTTTTTCTGTTTGAGGTTTTTATCTTTTGTTCTCTTTCTAATTTTTTCCCCCTTTCTTCCTTTATCTCACTTAAAAAATGAGATTGAATCTGTATAGGATGTTTGTCTCAGCATTCTTTGTGATGATATGATTTATATTACACAATGATACGAACTTGTAGCACAGTGAGCAAAATATGTGCTTAGATGAAATGTCAATAAATAAAAAGTATAAAAAAAGGATATCAAGAATTACCATTTTGACAAGTGAGAAATGAATTGTAGATATCTTTAATTAGAACTGCTACTAGTTGAAATTATATTATAGATATGGTGGCTTGGAATTCTAACTAATCAAAAAGCAACTGTTGATCTAAAATTGTTCTTACAGCTACTGATTAAATGGTGAAAGGGCTTTTTTATACAACAATGGAGTTGCTATACCGTGCAGAGGACTAGCCTAGCTATTTAGGGTGTGTTCATAGGATTATTTATGGAGGGCAGTTTCATCCTCTAAAGCCTGGAACACTCTGCACAAGTTGAAGCCCAGTTCGAACCCCAGTCCTGCCAGCATCCTGATCATGCCATGTGTTCTCTGCAGACCAGTTCCAGTGCGCTCATGGAAAGAAGTGCATCGAGCAGAGCCAGGTGTGTGACGGCGTGTCTCAGTGTCAGGACCGCTCAGATGAACTGGAGTGTGCCAAGCAGGTGGAGGGCTGCGCTCACCAGTGTGACGACAAGAGCCGCTGCATCCCTGCCAGCTTCCTCTGTGATGGGGAGAGGGACTGCTGGGATGGCAGTGATGAGGCAAACTGTGGTACGCTGTTATTGGACCAGGAAATTAAGGGGGAAATTCTTCTCTTTTCATGTGAAGGTTGATGGTAAATGTATTCAGTTGACCCAAAACCCCCGCCCCTTTTCGCTCTGTACTCCAATAACGGTTGAGAAATCTTGGTACAAAGAAAACATTCTCCTTTTCCTGTGAAGTTAAACTTAGGGTCACATCTCATGTTAGTTCACCTGCTTGTGGAGCCATGCCAGCAGTGCTTACATGCACCAAATTGCACTGCGCATGACCTGTTGACCACGTGAAAAGTGCAGAATTTTCCCTTTACATCTACTTGGTGTGTTAATCAGCTGTGCTTGAAGAGCACCTTTTGCGATCTTTCTTCCCTCTCTCCCTGTAGAGGACGAGGACTGCAGTGCCACAGAGTTTAAGTGCACCAGTGGTCAGTGTGTGTCAGCCACGATGCGCTGCGACGGTCACCTGGACTGCTGGGACCGCTCTGACGAGGAAAGCTGCAAAAACGCACCAACCTGTACCACCAAACACCGCTGCCCCCAGAGCAAAGAATGTCTGGTGAAGGAGTGGATCTGTGATGGAGATCAGGACTGCAAGGATGGCACAGATGAGAAGGTGGATGTTGAAGGAAGCACCACAATGTTTTTGGGGCAAAAGTAGACTAAACAAAAAACAAAAAAAGACCCTGATCTTTGGAAGGGTCTGAGCAGAATTTGATTTGGTCCCACCACGTCAAATGTGCAAGAGAGGTCTGATTCTTAATTTGCACTTATACTCAAAGTTAAAGTCCTTCACGGTGTACATGAACATGATACCAGCTCTGACCGGCAGCTGGAATTTATTAAAACAGTGGTTGGCTTGCCAGTCAATGAACATAATATTGCTCTGTGGGGGACCTCTGGGGGTCATGTAGGCCCTAAACAGGCTCTTTGAACTTCTGGGTGAATGACTGTTTAGACCATGAAAGAGCCTGGCTTTAGACCACTACATAAAGCATTTGCACAAGCAAACAAACAGTAAAGAACAAGCTCAGATGACAGTAAAATAATCAACTGGTTCCTCTTCTAGGATTGTCCTGTGACTCAGCTGAACTGTGATGAGTTCCAGTGGTCCTGCAAGTCAAAGACCAAGTGTATCCCTACGGCCTGGAAGTGTGATGGCACGAAGGACTGTGATGACGGCAGTGATGAGACTGAATGTGAGTATTTATCCAGTATATAACATGTAGTGAGGTGAAGTAGTGAAATTAAATGAAACAATGCTTGATTTTTAAGTGAAATGAGGGTGTCATTGTGTCAAGTACAACATCTCTAGTTCAAATCCAGTTGTCTGTACTATCAAAGTCAAAAGGTAATCATAAGTGAGTTTTGTAATCTGGCAGTGTTGTAGGTGTTCTGTATTCAAAGCTGGTCGTTGCTTTGCAAGTCCCAAGTCCTAAACTTGAGTTTGAAGACCTCAATAAGTCAAAATGTGCTCTGCCCGAAATGTTATGCCATTTCAACATCAGTCATTTGTGCTAAAGTCCAAGTAAAGTTGTAAGTCTTCTTTGATTTTGTCCAAAACGTAAGTACAGCCTTGGATCCTCTGGTAGGTCATTCCTAGCCATTGCTCAGTCAGACCTGAAAACTAAAGGTACCAGGCTTTTGCGGTTCAAGGAGATCAGGGACGCTACACTTAAACTTCCTATTTTAGGCCTGCTTTTATTGATTTTTATGTTATTTCCTGCTACAATAGCACATACTGAAATTCAACCTCAGTTACGGTGTAAAATATATATGCAATAACCAAATGGATATAGGGAGGAGCATAGAGATAAAGAGACTTTTTCTTTTTAGAACAGGATCCATTCTGAATTTTGGAATACAAAACGGTCATTATTGCAGTTCCATCAAGAGGTGTGAGCTTTTAGCAAACTGATGTATTCAGCTACATTTGAAACAGAAAAAAAGTAAACCTTTGCTGATAATAAAACACCAGGATCTACCAGATTTTCCTTTATTTCAAAATGTAAGCTGAATACTTGTAAAATCTTGTGTTAAACATAAATTGTGTGTGTACCAGGTGGGGTGGTGACATGCCTCCCTCACCAGTTCCAGTGTGGCAGCCAGGAGTGCCTGGATCAAGCCCTGGTGTGCAACGGCATCACCAACTGTGCAGACGGCTCGGACGAGGGAGGCAGCTGCCGGATAAACTGTGCAGAGGCAGATAACAGCCGCTGCTCACACAGCTGCTACAGCACGCCACAGGGAACGGTGAGGAGCCTGTAGCTCCAGCTTCGTGTGTGCTTCAAGTTTAACAAACGAAGTCGAAGTGTGTCCTGCACATCGATGCCTTTCAAATGAAAGTTAAACTAAACTGTATGTAGCTATATAATGTGGAGTTTCTGAGACCAGTCTGGGGAAATGAGCATTTTTCTGTCCATGTGTTTTGGGTATCATGACGGCTCACCAGGTGTGTCAATTAAATGCTGCTTGGTTCTTGCTGTGTAGCGTTGTGGCTGTTCAGCAGGCTTCAGGCTCCAGGAGGACGGTCTGACCTGTGCGGATATTGATGAGTGTGCAAATCCAGGTGTGTGCAGTCAACTGTGCATCAACAGTCCAGGCTCATACCAGTGTGACTGTCACCCAGGCTACATAAAGGAGGCGGGTGGACACTACTGCAAGATCACCGGTAAAGCCCTTTAGCAGACAGTCTCTTTTAGTTGGCCATAGAACAGTGTGCAGAGGAGCATTTCAGAAACAAAGAGGCATAAATTTTGTGACTTAAAGGTCCAGTGTGTAAGATTTGCGGGGATTTATTCCCAAGAATATGGCAGAAATGTTATATAAAGTCTTTTCTATTAGTAATCACCTGGAAAACCTTAAGTTAGAATGAGCAAATTGACCACCACTATGATTTTTCTTCTCTCATCCCTCAGGTGAACCCTTCCTGCTGTCGTCAGTCCAAACAGACCTCTTCTTGTTTGGCCTGCGCAGTGGCAGCCTGGATGTGTTGTCCTCCTCTGCTGACAAAGCCATCCTCTCCCTGGACTACGACTGGAGGGAGCAGAAGGTCTTTTGGGGCGACGTTGACAGTGAGAGCATCCGGTGGTCCTCGCTGGATCAGAAGACTGAAGGAACACTGATTAAAGGTCGGAGCAACAAAAATGTAGTTGGCCTATTGAAGGTGTCTGACATTTACATTTATTAGTCATTGTTGAGAATTTGGACAAAAGTGCATTCTGGGGGTGTTCTGATTTATACTGGTTATACTGGAAAATGTATTTTAAAAGATCAAACTCTTAGCTATTAAACCTTGTACCGGGCCAACCTCCCAGTGATTACATTTATTAAATGCATTTCATGCATTCCATCTGATGGAGTGGAAACATCTTAAACTTTTTAATTTCATAGCAGAGTTGTAGTGAGTAGCCATCTTTTTTTTTTAAATTAATTTCTCTTTATGCTAATCACATTTTAAACCATTACTTGTATTTAACTTTGATTGAAAAGGGCTACAGAGTTGACCTGTTATGGTTGAGACACATCTGATAGCAATATTATTTAATTTTTTCCAAAAAAATAGAAAGTTTACCAGAGCTTGAGCAGTAGTCCTGACTTTTTTGAACCAGGAAGTGAGACAGGGGTCCTTTAAAGTATAGCTAACCCTTACTATGCCTGATTAAATCCTGTTTTTGTAAAAATCTGACTGAACTGACAGAAACTGAGGACCCAACTTTAAAGGACCAACATTTTCTTTAAAAAAAACAAACTATTTTTTAAAACAAAGATCATTAAGGGTGGATACAAGGGTTTTTTGGCATAGCAAGATTACAAATTAGAAACAAATTGGACCAAAACATTTGGATAAAGAAGTAAAAAAAAAAAGTAGTATTAAATTTTTACCCCAAAAAATTGAATTAAACTATTAGTTGTGATTTTTAAAGGTTTTGTTTGGTTTGTTTTGTTTTTTTAGTGGGGTATGATTTGTCCCAATTTTAAAGAACAAATGAACTATTGTTTCAGAGGAGGTATTCCCTGTCATGCATGGCTCATGTGAAACGGTTTGTTTCCACAGGTGTCCGGGCTGATTCTGTAGCTGTGGACTGGCTCGGGAGGAACCTTTACTGGATAGATGGAGAGAACAGTCAGATTGTTGCCATCAGACTGGCCCCGACCACTGTGAAGTCACTGGACCACAGCGTCATCTTGGATGAAGACCTGGACCAGCCTCGCTCTCTGGCACTGCTGCCACAGAAAGGGTCAGCTTAAGTTCTTTATTTCACTCTTTTCAAAGCATCCTAAAAAACTTTAAAGGGACAGATCGCCCCAAAATCAAAAATGCATATTTGTTCTTATAGTGCTATCATCCATCTAGATAGTTTTGGTGTGAGTTGCTGAGTTTAGATATTGCCATAGAGATGTCTGCCTTCTCTCAAATATAATGGAACGAAATGGCACTCGGCTTGTGGTGCTCAAAGTGTCACAAAATTTTTTTTTTTCAAATGTATTTTTTCATTCTTTGCGCCCCAATTTAGTTCCAGTATATTTGAGAGAAGGCACGATATCACTATAGGCACCAAAACAATAGAGATGGATTTTGAATTTTCCCACCAGGCTCATGTTCTGGTCAGAGATTGGTAATGTAGTGAAGATAGAGCGTGCTGGGATGGACGGGTCAGAGAGGACGGCAGTGGTGAACTCCAGTCTGGGCTGGCCGGGCGGTGTGGCTGTCGACGCCATCTCTGACAGAGTCTACTGGACAGATGTAAGGCTGAGAGCGATTGGATCTGCAACACTGGACGGCAATGACATTCAGGTAAAGCTTTTTGGAAGCCGGATGTTATGTTAAATGGTTTTTAAATGACAGTCCACCCCAAAATCAAATGCACATTTGTTCACCCAGCCTGTAGCACTGTTTATCCATCTAGATTTTTGTGGTGTGACTTGCAGAATTCTGGAGATATCTGCTGTAGAGATGTCTGCCTTCTCTCTTAATATAATGGGTCTAAATGCTACTCTGCTTGTGGCACTAAAAGCAACAAAAAATATATTTAAAAAATTAAAAACTAGTGGTTGTGTGTCATGACCCAGTTCCTTTAAGATAATCTACAGAAAGTGGGTCCAGTAGATTCTACTACTGATTCTAGATTCTGCAGAAAGAAAGTAGAGTAACTGGGTCATGAATTCTGGAAGGAGACGGTTTTAAAATTTTTCAAAAGTACTTTTTTGCCTGGCCACAAACCATTTAGTCCTATTATACTGGAGAAGAGTAATTGAATCTCAGTGAGTCTTGGCTGCATTCACACCTGTCCTCAGAACAGTCCACTTGTGGATCACCCAAGACTCTCGTTAATACCAGGTGTAAATGGGGCCTGTATGTACCCCACAAGTGGCACTTTTTTCCTGTAGTGGCCATAACATACTTGGCTGAAATTTCATGTTAAAAAAAGACACTTTAACAAACCGAAGTAATACACATGGGCAAAGGCAATACACGCCTAAATAATGTACCATGTCTAAATGCCATGTTCAGATTCTGCAGATGAAAGACACCATCAACCCATTCTCCCTGGCAGTGTTCAATGGCATGCTCTACTGGTCTGACTCAGGGAAGCGAGTGGTGCTGGTGGCTAATAAAATCTCTGGTAAAAACCGCCAAGTTCTCTTGAAAAGACTGAGACAACCGTTCGGTGTGAAGGTGAGTAAAATAGAATTAGGGACATTCAGGCATGTGTGGAAGTGGAGCTAATATTGTATAAGACACTGTAACTAAACTGGGATCACTTCACATGTGTGGAGTGTTCACAACAGCTTGCTGAACTGCCCACACACAGCAATGACATTGTAGCTTTGAAGCTTTCCACTTGTGAAGATATTGACCTATTTTGGCACAGTTTGGGAAATGCTAAAAATCTACATCTAGCACTTGGTGTATTCATGGTTTCAGTTTTGGATCAGCATAGATTGTAAGGTGTAAAAGCATTAATAAAACCTGCTCTCTGTTTCTGTTTGCAGATTGTCCATCCACTGCTCCAGATGGCCACTGAGAGACCCTGTGAGAGGATGGCCTGTTCCCACATGTGTGTGTTGGCCCCGGGACCCAATGCTGTGTGCAAGTGTCCGTCTGGTCTTTCACTAGCTGACGACGGCCTGACCTGCACCAGCCTGGTCAACTCAGCGTTCCTGCTGATGCTGTCTCCCTCCACAGTCACACAGGTTTTACTATAAATCTTCAAAAGAAAAGACATTTTTCACTGCAGCCGTATTGATGTGAAATAAAGGGGTAAATACAGGTGTTACCATGATAATAATTAAGGTTCCGTTCCATTTAGTGTAGCAGAGCCTTTCCAGTTAGCCAACATGTTTCTAGTCAAAGGGAGGGTTATATGCCAAACTATTTCTTGGACAGGGAATGGTTTTCTGTTACTGGTACTGGCAAAGAAATGGTGATTAACCCCTGGTACAAATGGCAAATTATTTTTGTACCCATTTAAAAAAAACAAAACAAAAAAAAACAAAAACAGAACTTCAATTACTGAGCTTTAGACTTACTTTTTTTTCTTTGAACAGAGCTAGGCTAGCTGTTTGCCCTTCCAGTCATTATGCTAAGCTACATGTTAAACATTTTGGAATAACATTTCTAACAGTTTTTTAAGCCTAAGATGCAGTAACATGGAAGTCCAAAGGACCTCATAATTTCATCTGATCCTCTAAATCAGGGGTTCCTAAACTTTTTCAGCCTAAGAGCAAAGGGTGTTTCCCAGGGACCCAAACTTTCTTCGTTATGGACAGAATGTTGGAATGTCAATCACAGCTCTGAAGATAACTCTAGTAATGATAGCTACCTCACTAGCAAATACACGGAACAAATTCTACATAAACACATGGCTGTCGTTTCCACTGTCAGAACACTGTCTCTTGAAAGTCTCTTCTTTGCACTGGAAAAATTCTTTTGACTGAGAATGCTTTGTTAGGAGACGTCAGACGTAAGTAATTAGAGTTTAAAACTTGACAGAGGCTTGTTCTCCGCATTTTCATGGCTTTGGTAAAGCCAGTGTTTATAAGGTCTTGTATTTTTGTTTCAACATTATGCTATGATAGTCATAATGATATCTCAGCCAAGTTCATATGGAGAAAAAGACTAGAGTCTGTTTTCTGGCAAAAAGAACTCTTTTATTTAGGAAAATGAATTCATAAAATGGCATTTTCATGTGTTTCACTCTCCCAATTACAAATGCATTTGTGACCCAACTTGGGTCCTGACCCTAAGTTTGGAAAACACAGCTCTAAATGGTTGGTTATCAACACCACCCACCATTTGTGACACAACATGACATCGGCTCTACTTCTGGCAGCCATTAGCAGTTTATCATGCATGAAAATATACACATTGTATAGGTAACTTACACATTCCTTAGATTTATAATTGATCCCAGTATTCTTTGTAGATCTACTTGCAGTCCCGACACACAGCAGTAGAGCTGAAGGGCTGGCCTGAACATGTGGCCCTGCAGGTGCCCAGCGTCAACGAGGCAGCCATCATGGACTACAGCCTACGTGACCACATCCTGTTCTTGACAGACGATGGCACAACTTCGCTCAGCTCTTTCAAGCTGAAGGGCTCAAAGTTGTCCTCTGAGGGCCAGCTCCTAAAACTCCTGGGTGACACCATCACCGCCATGGCGGTGGACTGGGTAACAGTGAACGTCTACTGGAGCAGCATCAAACAACCGCACGTGCAGGTCACCTCCATCACTGCTGCGCACACCGCTGTTCTCATAAAGGATGGTATCGGGAGAGTGGAATCCATCGCCCTCCACCCCCCCAGTGGAATAGTGTGTTTCACTAACCTGGGCCTGCAAGTTGCAGGTAGTACAGCTACTGTAGAGTGTGCCAACATGGACGGTGCTGGGCGGAGGGTGATGTGGAAGGACGCAGTTGAGCCGGCATCTCTGGCCTTCTCCAGTAATGGAGACACAATTTACTGGGCTGACACTGGTGAGAAGTTTTGTTTGGTGCAGTTTGGGACATTTTGTGTGCATTGTCATGCATTGAAAGTCAAAAATGCTGTGGAATGAAGCTTTTTTTTTTTTTTTTTAATTCTTTCCCAGGTTTTGGAACAATAGGCTCTGTACAGCTCGATGGATCTGGATACAGAGAGGTGAAGGCTGGTAACGGTCTGGCTGCTGTGACTCTGAGTGATGACACACTGCTCTGGATGACTGTCAGTGGTAATGCCTCATAGTAAATCAGAAGTCTGAGACTGTTGGCCTGTCCCCAGACAAAGCTTGGATAAAGCTGCCACCCCTTTAGTTTACTTACTGAGTATTGCTCAATTCCTGAATGTCTATGGCAGCCATTTCCAGACTTAGTAATGTCACAGCCTGTTTTTGAAAATCTTCTGCAGTTCACCCAAACCTTTAATTGCAACTGTGATCAACATGAGACTAGTGACTAGATTTTCTGTTCAGAATATTCGAGTTCAGAAAATTATCATGTTACTGCAACTGAGCCTTTAAACCCAGGAAAAGACAATACTTTTGCTTTATCGTGATATGATGTTCAAAATTTAAGACTATGTAGTCTCATAGTACAATATCAATATATTGCCCAGCCCTAGTCCATGCTAAATGGATTGACACACTTGCATGACAAATTGTCTCAAAATCATGTTAAGGAGTGTGGACTGGTGGCTGAAGAGATGCTATTTCACTTCCTGGGCGCAGCCAATGAGCCCTTCATCAAAGCACTTAACCCCTAACTGCTTGAAGCATGAGTAGAGCCCTCTTACATCTTTCCACTTATGCTTGTCTATAGGTCTTGTGTGTAATGAAATTTGAGTTTTTCCTAAAGGAGATTAATATAGTCCTAAGTTTAATATGTATTTCAAATTGTTCCCTTTGATTTTGAATGTAGCCACATAACTTTGTGTTGTCTATTTGCCTTCAGACAAGACCAGACTGTGGTACAGAGATGAGCAGCAGCAGACCAAGTTGTGGTTTGAGGTTGGGACAGAGGTCGTCAGCTTAAAGGCGTTCAGCCAGTCCAGTCAGAATGGTAAGCACGAAAACCATGCTCCAACAGTTCTGATGGCAGTTTAGAAGGTCTTCCAAGTGTGAGCATAGTGAGGTGCCATCATCACCCTAAACATCAAACTCCAACCGACTGACGGTCTACCATCCTGGTTTTCGCAGGTTTAAACCAGTGTACCGCAAACAACGGCAAATGCCAGCACTTATGCCTTGCTACCCCAGGAGGTCGAACATGCAAGTGCGCCCATGATCACGTCCTTGTGAATGGCACCGACTGCAGCCCAGAGCAACAGTGCCCAGTTGGCAGCAGGCCCTGTCTAGATCAACTCTCATGCCAACCTGTTGAGAAGTTCTGTAACGGGCACGTTGACTGCTCTGACCACTCTGATGAGAACTGTGAGCCTTTATACCATCTGAGATCAGGAAAATGTCATGATACACAAACAACTAAGAGGGGTTTTTTTTGATGACACTATCATTTTTTCATAGGTGTCAATCTGAAGGAGTGGTCAGGAGCCAAGGCCCCTTCTCCCACCCAGGTCCACAGTTCTTCTCCTCTACCCCCTCCTCTCCCTGCTTTCTCTGAAGTCCCTGCCCTGAACACCACCCTGAATGTAAGTGGTCAGCTCAGGAACCTGGACGCCCAGCAGTGCAGCCAAACACGCTGCAGTGGCAATGGACGCTGTGTGGAGACCAGTGGAGACACTGCATGTGTGTGTTCACTGGGCTACAGCGGCAATTCCTGTCAACACAGCCTCCTAAAGACCATGCAGGGTCCCCTCGTCTATGGCGCTGCGGGGCTCTGTGCAGGAGTGGTGGTCATTGCTGTTGTGGCAGTAGTGGCAAAGAGGAGGAAGAGTGCCAACACAAGGTTTGTTTGATTACTAAAGAAGAAGAAACTTTCCTCTCACAACATTAAACATACATACAGTGTGTAGCCATACATTCCTTACAAGATATCAACTTTTAATCAAGATTTTGAAGGGCTTTTCATGATGCATATTCTTGGGATAACCTGTTTTCACATGCATATTATTAACCCAGGGTTAAAAAATCTCAGGGCTATATGATTCACATTTAAATATCTGAACACAGCTGTTACATTCTGGAATGACACACTACTACTCTGTAACAGCCCTCTGTTTAGTCAGTTTTCATCAATAACCCTGCAAACTCTAGTTACAGCACGCCCCAGGCTAAAGTTTGGCTTAGCGCTATCTGGAATGTGTTAGGATTGTGCAAGTTTTCTTAGCTTGGAGCTAACCGCTGCCATAGCCTGGGACTATAGGAGCTGTTAGCTCCAGGCTAAGAAAGCCTGGGAATGTGTTTAGGCCAGAGAAATACTTGTTACTGTTTAACCATGCATTTGTGTATACAACCATCGCTCCAAGTGGACACAGGATATACAAGTCAGCCATGATACATATATAAATGTGTAGTTAAAATTAAGTATAAGTTCAGTTGTTCTACAGTCTCCCATTGTAGTGGCTGTGCTTTGGCAGAAGTGGTGAAGTGAGCTAAATGTTAACATGTGCACATTGCACACTGACAATGCTAGCATGTTTAGCGTGTAATATTTGTCGGGTATGTCTGCATCTTGGTTAGGAATTTTGGTAATTTTACTTATAAGGGGGATGGGATCCCCCTCATCCCATAAGTTGCTCACTGCCTGAGGGAATGACTTTATCCTTGCAACCATTTGGTCATAAACCAAAGTATACAAAAATACAAAAATGATTTGATGATGGTGCAAATTAATAGTTAGTTGAGAACCACCAGATCTTCTCCTGATTGGACCAGGAATGTCTGAGCCAAGATGTCCGAATCAAGCTGGATGGCAGTTCATCCAGTAGTTGTCAAAGCATTTGCTAAAAACCCAAAGTTTGAACTTTATGATTAGGGCTGCACAATTTAATTTTACTAATAATGCAATATGGATTTCTGCAATTTTCAAATTGCGGAGGTGCAATATAAAAAGCAAAGGTTTTGTCAAAACTCATGAGGCAGAGATGTCCTGTTCTACAAATCAAATTCTACAGACTTAAAAAAAACTGTTCATTTGGTACAGATTCCTGCAAAAAATCAACCAGTCATTTTAACATTTTTCAATCAAAAAAGTGATGTAAATTATCATTGCCTCTATTGCAAATCATATCGCAATTGCAGCATTGGTCAAAATAATCGTAACTGGATATTTTTTTTAAAATCGTTCAGCTCTACTTACGGTGGCACAACAGGAAGAGTTGGGGATCCCCAGACTCTTAAGGTTCATTGTCTGGGGCCCTTGAATATCTGTACAAAATTATGTAGCAGGCCAACCAATAGTTAATAGATGCTTAGTCTTGACAAAAGTGGCCTGATGGACATTGCCATCCCAGAGCTACACTGCTATTGTGGTTTAAAAAAACACACTAAAAGATGCAGAGATGGCAGCAAATGTCCCTTTTCCTAAACTACATGGTATCAAGATAAGGAATATTGATGTGAAAAAACGGTCAGTATCTCTGTTTTATACGTGCAGACACTGTTAAATTTTTACCACATATTGCAACAGTTGACTATCCAGAGGTAGCACAGGATTACAGTTTTGTGTTTCCTTCCTGCAGGAGAGCTAGTACAGCAGCAGTGAAGGAAACAAATATGACTGACCTGGAGAACAAAGCGGAGTCCACCCGAAGTACACGAAGTTCTCCAGCAGAGACAGACAAACCAGAGGTGGACTTCCCAAAAAAAAACCTTAAACTAGCATGTTCTCAATTTATCTTACTATGCTTGTGGGCTAACAGTTTGTTCCTTCGCAGGAAGCGGTATCTTCTGTGGACTGAGGCTGATTCATGGGCAAGCAGTGTTTTAAATAAACAATTTGCATTTTCCACTGTTTCCTGTGAAGTTATTTAAGCATTGTTTAGTGTCGGTTAGACCACCAATGCTGAATATTTGACATGGACTAAATGTATAGTGTTATATAACTGACTTGAACATTATTCGGTGTTTGAAAAGAGCATTTTCATTCATGGGTTGATGGTTGGTAGTGCCAGGAAGTCGATGGCTAACATCAGACAGAGGTCAGTGACGCCCCAGGTGGACTCTCCTCTGTAAATCATTCTCAATTCGCCAAGAGGTTCAGCAGCGAGGGTGACAAAGGACAAGGATGTGGTATTGTAGGAAGCAAAAGAGACACTACCAACTCTCTGGGGAAGGGAGACCTCAAGTGCAGAACATGCCACTGTTATGTGTATTCTCTGATCTGAAGGATTGGAAGACCACTGCAGCTGCAGCTTCTTTTTTTTTTTCCTTGAGACCAAATGTTCCCCACAAGGTACTTTGTGTCTTGAAGACTAAAGGGGCCTCCACACTAAATACAGTGACTATAAAAAGATGGTAAATCATTTTAACTCAAGTGGAGGGAGTTCACGCCAACTATAAAGTTGCATTCTGGACTCTGCTAACCACTTCAGTAAGAATGATTTTTAAAATAGTTTTATAGTTCAAGTATCATTCTTGGTATGGAGGGCCCTTAAAGCTGAAACTAAATAATTTTTACTGTTGCTTAATCTGCTGACTACTTTCTTGATTAATCATTTTGTCTGTCAAACAGGGGTTCAAAATGCACATTCCAGTTTTCCAGAGCCTAGCGTGACTTCTTCAATCAATGTCTTGTTTTGTGACCAACACTTGAAAACAGAAATATTGAGTTTGGAGTGAAACAATGTGGAAAATCCTCATATTTGAGCAACTGGAACCAGAGAATGGATGACATTTTACTTCAAAAATTTTACTAAAAAATAGCTTGACAAAAGAGCTGTTATATCACACAGTTGATCCTTTGCACACATCTATTTAGCCATGCTCGCAGCATGGCAGTATCAGTTAGTTGGTCCACCGCTTTGCACCAGATTTCATAGCAATCCATTCAGTGGTTGGGATATTTCAGTCTGAGCCAAACACTTTGGTCATTGACATTTGAATTGAAATTGTTCATAACTTAAATTTTCTTCTATGTTGTCAAATCAATTTAGACTTTCTTTTTTTAAAATGGCTTTTGATCAAATACCTGCAGAACTATCGGCTGTATGTTGTACCATGCTAGTTGCATTTATTCGATGGTCACTTTGCAGACAAACATTTTACATCCAAAACATGTGATCAGCAATAAAACAAGCTCCACCTTGAACCAATGGTTGCTCATGCTGATAAAGTCAGTGAGTACTTTTTTTTGCATAGTTTTTATACTTCTGAGTATATTTTCTGGTAGCTAATTGACTATGTTTTAAAGCAGGGCTTTTCCATGTAACAGTATTTCTATATTGTGATATTACTGACTCTTTTCACAGCGGTCATACTGATATGAAATAATAGTGTTACCAGTGATACTAATTAAAGTCCCATTATAAGAGCCTTTCTGGGGGAGCCTGCATGAAAAATGGCAACACCCTGACTCTGTTTTACCTGAATTTGAAGGGAACCTTAAAGGACCAGTCTGTAAGATTAAGTAGCCTGCAAACAGATTAGGAACACCTCATGTCGCTTTCTCCTTCCAAGGAGTTGGAGAACTTTCTGTGGCTGCAAAAGTTGTGCAAAATTTGAAAGGCTGTAACTGGAGCCAGTGCTTGGTTTGTCTGTTCTGGGCTACTGTAGAAACATGGCATTGCAACATGACAACAGTCATGGAAAAGAAGATCCACACCCTCTGTAGACATAAAGGGCTCATTCTAAAGTAACAAAAATTCAATTCTTATTTTCAGGTGATTATACATTGATGAAAACATACTAATGAATATTATTTTCCATTTGTGCCATATTCTGCCAATAGAGCCCTGTAAATCTTACACACTAGTTATTTCATTTAGTAAGATTGGTATATTTCATATCAAAATGGCTGCTTAAAAAAGGGTCAGTTACTTAAAGGTGATGTTAATTATTTTGACTGAACTGTGGGTGTTTATAGACCGTGCATGATTGACATCTCTCTCACCCTCTTATCAACTGTGCTGCACCTTTTAGGGCGGGACAAATGACTCATTTATCATTCTTATTAGCACATGGACTGACGCAGAGGTCTAATCGGTCACTCTAATTAAAACCACCTGAGTTTACTGCTTTGATGCTTGTGTTACTGACCTGTAAATTTGGTGAAGAAATGGGTTTTTAATTGACTGTCGCTGTCATCGTAAATGATGAGAATAAATGCAGATTTTGGGGGCATTTAACTAGTGTGATTTGTGGAGATTATGTTGTTTTAGTGGAAGTCAGTGTTTGTGTCTGTGGATAAATGGTATAGCAAACTTGGGTAGCAAAGAAAAAAAAAAAAAAAAAAAAAAAATTCCCCTACAAATAATGTCTTTTGTTGCAGTCAGTGTAATAAGTATGCATGATCAGACATGTATTTAAAGTCCAAACCGGATTCTTGCCATTGTTTTACACCCAAACCACAAAACACATGTTTACTTTGCAAATAAATAGGCATGTCTGGTGTACTTATTCTCCTTTTATCTTTAAGAATTTTTAGCACTCTCTAATTTTACTGTGTCTGGGGTGTTAAATGATTTACCGAGTGCTGAAGTGGATAATGGTACCGACATGAACCGGATGATGAATTACTGGTTTATTGTACCCACACATGTCAACAGCCTTATAAAAGATGTCCAATACTAGACTAAGAAGATATGAGCATCTATTGTTCTGCTTTAGTCAGCATTGAAACACTTCAGAATTAGTCTTGTGTTTGGTCTGCAGGATTCTCAACATATCAAGGTAGGTGCTGAACCAGGAATGCTATAACATCCAAATATTCTGCCATCTAATATTTCACTTTTGTTGATACTTTTTTTGTAGCAAATGTTCATCAGTATATTGTAAGGGACGTCTTTATTTCTTCAGTAGATGCTTGCATTTAAATTTCAGTTGAACTGAGTGGTGGAATTCAGCAGTGGTAGACTGCAGCTGAGTACATTTACACAAATACTGTACTTAGGTACAAATTCAAGGTATTTGTATCATACCTTTTACATTTGTCTGACAGCTTTAGTTACTAGTTACCTTTCAGATTGCAATATTTCATACCCTGTCCAGTGAAAACCATGTATATTTGGCTTGATTTTCAATGTTTGTGGTAAACTGAAGGATGAATTGTTTGTTTATGGCTTGAGGAACTTCTCCGACTTTCTTCGGCGATGTTAACTCTTTAAACACCCTCTTGGATGAGCTGGAAAATGTATTGTCACAAAGCTGAAAACTGGCTGTTTTTCAGACACCATGAAAAGTCGACTTTTTAAAGATATGTGCTTCTCACAGGACAGTGACACTACAAACATTTGATGATTGTATATAAAACGATGCATTCTATAGACTGAACTGCCAAACAATATATAAAGTAATTAAAATAAACGCAACCCTCCACAGCTGTAAAATGCAAGATTTATAGTAATCCAAAAACATCAGATGCAATAAAGCAAAGTAAAACACAAACTGATCATTTTACTACATGAGTTCTTTACTTTTCATATTTTAAGTACATTTTGATGATTTTTTAACTTCTAGTTGATTTTTTTCACAGTATGGTATTAGTATTTTGATTTAAGTAAAGGATTTGAATGCATTCGTGTGTATTGGGCAGTTTAATATGGAAATATAAAGATATTTCTTTCTCCCATTGAATATTAAAACCTTTATTTTGCAAAGAAGGTAGAATATTTAACACTTTTTTGGCCTCATCACAGCTTTATTGAGAGGACAACTAAAGATATGACAGGAAAGGGGGAGAGAGGTGGGGGGAGACATGCAGCAAAGGGCCAAAGGGAGGAGTTAAACCCACGGCTGCTCCACCTGGCCGCCCCAATATTAACAGACTTTTAATATAAAGTTGTTTAAGAAATGAATGTCTGTCATGAAACAAATGAAAAATAAAGTCTGCAGCAATGTAATGATGAAAAAGTTTACTAGAAAATTCTTGAAAAATGTTGATATGCATGGATGTGCATATTTCACCAGACTTAAATCACTAGGAGGGCCATTTCTTTTCACTGAACAGTGCACCATGATTTAGAAACTGCGCACGTTTTGCAGGCTGAGGAGGGTTACTTTAAAAATAGCATTATTATATAATTATTTCTTTCTTGCTAATTATTTTTATTACTTTTCACACTTAAACCTCAATTTCACTGCAAAATCTTGTTCTGGGGCTTCTGTTTTTACTCACATACCACTGGTCACTGACATTACCACCTACAGTCATCACATATTTTGTCAGTAGTAGCAGTATTGACAGGCTGGCTAGCAAACTGGATTTTTATGCAGCTAACATTAGCAATCAGTCCTACCTGTAACATTAAATGTTTATTTAAATTAGATGTCCAGTCTTGGACGATGATTATTTTCACGGCTGAAGACAAAACTGTCAGTGTACTGTCATGTTGTGCATCTTCTGCAGCTTCTTCTTTCTATCCAGTGAAGCATTTTCTCACTCCATGATAATAAATTGGCAACTGTATGATTTACTGGTTTCACTGAGAGCAGACTGGTGTGAGACTTGTTTATTGTTGCAATGTTGGTGCATTGTGCATGGTAGTATACTGTGCTAATCCTGCTAACAGTCTCTATTTTTATGTAATTTTTTTTTTTTCATTAACTGTCATTGAATGCAGTTTCCAATTTTTGGAAACTTAATTATGTAACTCTGTTACATGTAATCCATTACTCCCCAATATAATAATGTAATATGCAAAATGTCTGGTAACTACAGCTGTCAGGTAAATATGGTGGAGAGTATTGCAGTACATGATTCCTCTCTGAAATCTGCTGGAGTAGATGCCCAGATTACATTTCACCAATTTACCAACATAGTGTTTACATTTATTTGTTTCAGTATATACAGGACAGACAGCGATGGCAGTTCTGAAGATTACACTCTGTGTTGTGTTCCTGGTGACTGTGGCGTTGTCCAAACCGGTGAGTAGTTCTTCGGTTTTGACTATTATAAAGCAGTCTGAGAGGACTTGTAACAAATGCTAATGTTTCTTTATTATGACAACAGGTGAGTGAAGGTGAGGATTCATCCAAAGAATCAGATTCCGCTGAGGTAAATTCATCAGAGGAGGCTGCAACTCATGTTGAGCCTTCACAGGAAGCCCAGCAGCCAGCATCTATAGAGACAGAGTCGCCTGACGCCATGGAGGAGACAGACCCCACGGGCACCGCAGCTCCACCTCCCTCTGCAGAGCCTACTCTGGCCATGGTCAATGCCACAGCCCTGCCGGACCCGGAGGACCCACAAACCTCCACTGACACAGACGCTTTACTCCTGCCAGACAATCCTTCACAAACCGCCCTGGGCGTAGAGGTTTCTCAGGATATGCCCGAGTCTGATCCCGCACATGACCCGTTTAACGCCGGCACTGAGCACGTTCTACCAGACCCAGAGGTCTCGCCGCAGCCCGTGTTCACAGAAACTGGTTTAATCATAGGTACCGATGCCCCGAATCAACCACAAGTCGTCGCCACCACCGCCGCCACATACCAAGTATTCTCCAAGGGTGCCACTCCACCCTTCCCTTTCCCATCCTCCAAAGCCTCACCCCTGCCGATCCCCATCGGAACCGCCCTGACTGGTGTTCCTGTTTGTTTCACTTTCCAGTTCACGACCCATAAGCCTGAGCCTCAGCCACCCAGAGGAGACAGCATGTGACTCACATAACAGTTGGGTCCATGTTATCGTTGTACATGCACATGTATTCTCTTGATACTTGATCATTGTAACGTCAAGTCTAAATATCCAGACTACACTTGTACTTTTATTTCACATTTACTTTGTCAGTGATAATTTTATTAAAATTGTGTACATGACCACTATATAGATACAATGGAAATGTTTGAACTCTTCAAATGGTAAAACTGAAGTGCTGCTGATTTATAGAATAAAGACCAAGACTGAAAACACCTCAGATGTATTCGTATGAGCAGCTGAAATAAAAATGTTCTGTGAATAAATGTTCTAATCCCTCACTACCTTGATTTCACCTTGTGAGTCTGTGTGTCATCATGGCAAAAAGTGCTCCTGGAGACACCAGCTATCATGGGAACTACCTAGGGCTGCAACTTTATGAGTGATTAATCTGTTCATTATTTTCTTATTTGGTCCATAAAATGTCAGAAAATGGTAAAAAATGGTGATCATTCTTTGCCGAAAGCCCAATGCGGCGTCCTCAAATGTCTTGTTTTGTCTACAACCCAAAGAGATTCAGTTTACAGCCATAGAGGAGTAAAGGAACCTTAACATCTCCACATTTGAGAAGAGAGGCAGAGAATTTTAACTTGTTTTTAATTAAAAAATGACTCAGAACAGTTAATTGATTGTGAGAATAGCTGGCAATTAACTCAATAGTCAATCAGTCATTGCAGCTCTAGAACTAACACAGAAGTGGTTTTGAGTACTTTGTCAGGTGTTCTGTCTGTCAGTGAGATATGGTCACAACCGTGCAAAATGCAGTCTCAAATCCTAAGTATTTGAGATAAAAATGAAGGCTGAGTTCAAAAATGGGTGCGGTTTAAGCAAGAATGCCAAAAGTAGGGGGGTAGGAAATAGGAGGGGCCATTGCCCCACACCCCCCAATTTAAGCCCCTGGTCAATGTTCATTTGGCACCCTGGTCCTGGGCACACCTATTGTAGCAAGAACTACCACTGAAGTGGTTTTGAGCACTTTGGCAGGTGTTTAAATGTCTGTGACAGATTTAGTCAACGCAATAGCATCACAAACGTGCAAAGTGCAGGGCTCTCTCTGTGTACACAGCAGTCTCTGATTTCCTGTTGCTTGGCCAGCCCAAATCCCATTTCGTCTGTTTCATTTTCCTGCCTGAACATTACCCAGGAGCAGCATTAAGTCCCAGCTGTAGCATGGCTCTGGTCTCTGCCCTCTTCCACTCCTCCTGGGGTGGTCTGCCACGGTGCATCCAGCTAATCTGACTGCATGTTCACAAGGCCATGTGCACTGTTGATAGTCTCAAAGCCTGTTGCTCTCTGATCCAAACTCAAAACTTAAGTTTTCCAACTAAAGTATTTCTGTCAGAGGTGAAAAAAATAACAGTTTAAAGGAGAAAAGAAAGTAGCAAAAAAGTAGCCAAGTTTGGCAGCTACCGGCCGCTGTGGCTGGTGTGATCCTACTGCAAGACAGACTCTAATTCTAATGATTTGTTCAGCACACAATACAATTATGTTCAATAAAATTATGCTGTTTATTGGGAGCTTGACTGTCATTGTAAAGATAACCAAACAAAGACAATATATAAATCGTACCAGAAACGTACCTTTTGTCACAGCAGCCATACAAGAAATTACAGAACTGAATGAATGTATGAGAAGGAAATACTTGAAAAGGTGCATGTGTTGCTGAAATTATGTCACCTCAGTTTATCATAGCAAATACTGTATTCCCAATGCCACATTTCCTCTTCCTGACTGGCTTTAGAAAATGAGCAGGTTCAAAGGCCTAATCAGGATGTCTGTACCATAACAAATAACATACATAACTGAACCGTTAGACTTGTCCATGAAAAATGATAAAATAATACAATTAAGTATTTCTCAGCTTATTATTTGGTTTTCACAAACACAACTAATGTAAACAATTAGATAACCTGACAGGTTTAAGCCATTTTAGGAGTGACAGCCTGCGTTGCTAAATGAGAAGTTGATATTGATATGAATATCTGACAAATTTCATCACTTGTAGCCTCAATTATTAATTAAACAAAAAGATGATAAGTGGCACCAATGCTAGGTAATTAAAATATGAACATGTATGAGTCTTCAATCTATTTTTAATGCCCTGTGTACCGGGTACCACTTTTACTAATCCTAACTTTTCTACAAACCTATGCACCTGGTTTGTACCTTTTCCTATGCTGCCAGCATGCCAGTTAATTCCAGTTATTTACTACATTGTTAATCATGTTGACTTCTGCCTGAGACCAGTTTTAATATCTAATAGTGTCTGACACATGTACAAAACCGTTAAGTACAGTCACACGGGCAGATACAGTACAGTATATATGACAAGCTGACACACCTTTGTTCACACGAGGTCTTACTGAGAGAATTTAAATATTAAATATGGCACAGTCCCTGAACTGAACAGAAAATGATCACAGTTGGTCTAATAAAGTACAAACTCCACCAGCACTTCCTCACTTGAAGTAATTAACATGTCCATGTTTTTTTTTCATAGTACCACACGGTGGCACAATGGTTAAACTGTCACCACCCAGCAACACCTCTAGATGGACTGCGAGTCTGAATCGCCTGTCGGTGTGAATGTGTGTCGACATGTCTTCAGGGCAATCCACACCAAGAACTATAACTTTAACAATGACGTTTTGTAGAGGATGGTGTCAAACTGTAATCTGTTACTGCTGTATGTGCAGAGAGAGCGAACAAAAAAGCGAGAAGGATATGGATCCTCGAATTTTTTCAAAGATGAGAGGAGTTTGAGGAATACGTGCTGTTCCAACTTTCCAGTTTTTTTTTTAATTATTTAATTAATACAACAAATAATTGACCTAAACACATAAAGCACATCAGAATAATGATAATCGTGACATATTTTAAAGCTAGTCTAATTTCCACCTGATTTAATAACTGTTCAGAAAAATACTGGAACTCAAATTTTCAGTTGTCCTGCAGTACTGAGACACGTCCAGTTTGTAGAGCTAAAGACAGCCATACTGTTGCGTCTCTGTCTAAAACAGTCCTACACTTCAGATGATCATGACGAAGCTTGTTCTCTGGGTCAATCCATGCTTTGACCAAGCGCAACCGTTCATAGCGACACATTGATGCAAGGTATACAAATCGACTAAAGTCCGAAATCAATCACACCGATTACACTGATGAGTGACCCCACCCCTAATTTAATTCATAAACTTTGTATCCTGGTGATCATCATAAAAGATCAGTGAGGACCAAATGAACACTGAGTATGTCTTAGGTAAAATGACATCTTGTGAAATCTGGAGCCTAGGATTACACTACGTAAGCATTAATCAATATTTTAAAGATTTTGACGAGCTGTCAGTGTTTTTTTTTTTTTTTAATCAATCATCAAATCATAAAGATTGTTGTGTGTGGACTCCATCATCTGCTTGAGTTAGAACAATTTTTAAAAGGATATATTTATAGTTATTGTTATAGTTATCATTCTTGGTTTTGGATGGCCCTTTAGTCCTGTGATAGACAGACAACCTGTCCGGGGTGTTCCCTTTATCTCACACAAAGCATGCTGGGATAGGTTCCAGCCCTAAAGCAGATAAGCAGGTACAGAAAGTAGATGGATTTTTTTTTGTAATATGTACAATTAGGTCAACTGGCTCAATCTACTGTTACACTCAGTGTAAGTTACTACAAATAAGTGCACCAGCCTGATGTCTAAAGTATAAATATCACCCACTGTGTTTGCCTGTCTTTCTACTGCGGCGTGGGTGACTGAGGTTGATCTTGCTGCTCTGACTCTGTGTCTGTTTCGGCCTCATTCTCAGTGTCCTGCTCGGCTTCCTCCTCCTCCTCCTCCTCCTCCTCCTCCTCCTGGTGCTCCTGCCGCTCCTGCTGCGGCTGCTGGATGAGTCCTCCGTCCTGTGCTGTGTTGTAGGACCCACAGCCGCTGCACTTCATCCCCAGCACGTGGAAAGGCACCGTGCAGTGGGCTTGGCAGTCGTTACATATAATCTGTAGTGACGAAAAACAAATGGTACACATTTAAAGATAACCAACTGGGTGATTACTCATTAACAGTCTCAAAGATCCTACAAATTGGACTGAATGAAATGCAGGAATTGTGCCTACCCTACTTTTAAGTAAATTAAGACATTACATGTGCAATTTATTGTATTATTGAGGTCTTACTTTGACAGTAGCACCCTGGTATTCAGTGGGCATCGGTGACTGTGCAATCTCTTTGTCTATTTGATCCCAGTGGTCCTCCATGTTCCAGACTGAGTGCATACACAGAGGGCAGCGATATGCTCTAAAACAAATGAGCAAACTTAGATTAAGTGGATGGGCTTGCTCAGTAACTCTTGGTACACTTAAGTAACCAGATTACTCAGAGAAACTAGGATATGTGGTTAATCAAAGAGTATTACTATGAACATTAATATTACTATGTTACTAGTAAAAAAGAGAAAGAAACACCAACAACAACATGAATGAAGCTCAGGCTTTCAAAAACTGACTGCAGCATCTGATTCTCTGTGGTCATTTTCTTGAGTGTAACTAGCTGCCATTATTAATTTACATCCTTAACTAGTTATTAGACTTTATGTTTTGTTTCAGCTTGAAATGATCCCAAGCGGACAACTTTTTGCTGTTTTTCTCTTTTGCTGTTTTTCCTGTCTTCTCAATCTGGCCGTTGCAATTTTGTCTCTGTCTCTATTTTGCAAACTGTGTTATCCAGTAATGTCTTCTTCACATAATTTATCTACAGACTGTGTTGGTGTGACATGACGATCACCTATGATTTTTGGTAATCCAGTTATTCGACTTTCTCGAGGAATCCTTTTAGCCCTGATCACATTTATCACCTACCCCACACCTTATTTTGGCACCATAGCTTACTTATTCCAACCGTAGTAATGTAAGATGCTGCAACGCTGCTTCCTCACCTTTTTGGGGGTTTTATTTGTGTGTGTGTGTGTGTGTGCTTTTCCTCACAGCACCAGTGTGTCTGAATTTAATTAAAGCCAAATGTTCAGAGGTGAAAACAAACTCTATGCTGGTGTCAGTGCCAGTCAAACTTTGGATGGATCAATTCAAAAAGTAATAATAATACTAAGACAACGCATCATTCCTTTCATCCATCACTCTGCTGTTACTTTCATTGTATACAGTCTTAAACATGCTGATGAGCAAACTGGTTTCCTGTATACATGGTAGAGAAATCAACCTGGGGAGACCAGGTTTCCCTGATCACCCACCCTGATTACAGAAACCAGGTTTCTCATGTACATGACTTAAAAAAAAAAAGATAAAAACAATTTTGGGTTACTAGAGAGAGCTGATTGTAACCTGGTTATTTAATTGCATATAAACACACCAACTGATGTAGATCTCAACTGTTCCAGCTATGGCTAAAATGTTTATGTCAAACAAACAAATAAATAATACATTAACCTGACACAAAACTATATTTTGATCAACTAAACAAATATCAGGAAAACAAACCAGGACATACCCTGTTCTGACCATGTCATCAAAGCAGGTCCTGCAGAGAATATGAACAAATGATTAATTGTTTCATTTATGTTATAACAGATATTGAGCTATGATTGATGGAAGGCTGGAAAACATGACATTCTGATTTATTAGTCTAGATCTGCAACAATCTCAATTCTCTTCATCTTTGCAATTACATCATATTTCTGTGTTTATTTTACACATAATGCAATATAAATGTGTAGAAATCTGTCAGGTTGATGTCCTAGATCAGTGGTCCCCTAAGGTGGGACTGGACCCCAGGTTGGGAACCAATGTTGTAGATTAATGTATTTTTCTTGCAGTGTAATGCAAGTAGGGGTATAATTCCATTGCACAACACTGAACTACTAATATTCAGAGAATAATGAGTCATACTTGTGTAGAAGATGGCCGCATGGAAGAACGTGGGCTCCGATTCTGGATGTGTGAATGTCCTGTACATGCAAAGAAACCCATCATATTGTAGAGAAAGTAAATGATTGCATTAAAATCCATCATCCCTCCTCCTCTAATGTATTAAATGTTTTATTACCTCCATACACACAGGGCAGTTCTGCCTTGACACATTTTCAACACACTGAAACATAAAAAAATAATTGTAAATGACAGCAATTTGCTGATCCAACACAGTACACACTATATGTGTGTGTAGGTGAGAATGAGGTGCAGGGTAATAATCACCTTGTGGTTTCCCCGCAAATCCTGGGCTAAACACAGATTGCACTTCTCACAATGGAAGTACTTTTCCCTGGGCCCGATCCTGTAGGAGTCACAACACAGTGTCACTGACACACATGACAATCACTTCATGCATGACAAATAACACTAGCAACAGTAACAACAGTCTTGTTCTGCACCATTAACACAAGATATCAATAAATGCTTCAAATTAAAATCCTAATCAATGTGAGATTTTTGTGATGTGGAAAAACAAACATCAACACCATGACTTTGTCTGTGACCATTTTCTCAAATTACTGTAGTGTTGCTAAGAAACATTCAAAATTGCACACACAAAAGAAGAGAAAAAAGATACATACAAAACCGCCCAAACCCAAACACACCAACATTCACAAACCAGCCCTCTGTCTGGCAGGTCCTGCAAATCTGTCAAGTCTAATAAAAAGGGTGTCATTTCTGGAAAAACAGACCAGTGACTGTAAAACAGATGGAGGGCTAGGTGGTGGTAGGAGAAGGTGATGATTGCCTTGTAAAGATGTAAAATTAGTCATTTATTTTTGCCAAGAATTTAAATCAGCATGACCAGTCTGGGTTTTTTTAAGAGCAGGCAGGAGATATGTAACAAGGTGTGCTGAGATTTTATAACTGAATTATGAACAGAGCAGGATGCACATTTTTACTGTCCATTACTGACTCTGTCATTAGAAGACAACTGTACTACAACATATTATTAATCCCCTTTCAGGGAAATTTGTTTTTTCCTTTCTTTATGATGTGGAATGTAAAAACATCAGATTTCCACACAGTCAGAAAAAGTAAAACCATAAGTTTTGCAGTTATACACATTCAAAACAAAATCGACAAATCTGATTTCACTTTGGTTATAGGAAAGGTAAGGCTGGCAGACAAAAGCAATGAGAATCTATGTGTCATATTGATTCTGAGTTACTGAAATCCACAACGGGTGATGTTAAATTGCAAATCAACTTGCTAAAGTTGTAAACCTGCTGTGTTAAAGGGGTTACGTTTACTGTTTTGAAGATTTAGTTTATATCCTGAAAAAGAGTTGAAAAAATACCCAGAATGGATAAAATACTTGCAGGGTCATTCACAAACAGCAACAAATCATGCAAAGACAGTGAAAATTGATGTCCAACGTAAAAAGATTAGTAACAAGGTATATTTAAAAAATGTAAGACATTTAACTCTACTTTTGCTCACCTGCATATTCCACAGTCCTGACAGTGGTACTGCTTCTTATCCTTGTCGAACAAGTGGCAAATGTCACAGTAATACTCCCCAAACTGCACATGACACTGCTGGCAAGTCTGCTGTGCCTAAAAGAGTGATATTTTACATTTACACTGTTATTATTTTTCTTGATATGACTTAACCACTACATACACAGCATAAAGACCAAAGGGAAAGTTTTTCTCACTTACCTGCTGCACTGTCTGACAGTCAGAGCACTGCACCTCTCTGACTTTGAATCGATCCATCTGGTGGTTCTCTTCTGCATCGTGGCACAGCCGACACACATACAGTTTACCACAGCAAGGTGCCTGCAGTACATACCAAAACGTGATTACATGATAACATGGACAGGTGCATGATGGGTATCTCAGTCATTCTCGTACCACAGGTTATACTCGAACCTTAGGATAGCCTCAACAATATTTTTATGTCTGCTACAAAACTGGAAGTACATAGAAAAGTAAAATTAAGTTTCAATGACTTTTCTATGCATAGATGACACATCACAATAACACACGACTGACAGAAAGTGATAAGTTCGCTTAACAGAAAACTAAGACAAGAGATAAGATATGACTATTTCATTATCTCTTATTCTATGAACTATTGCTATTTACATATTATTGTCAGTTGTCTTTTATTGTAATTGTGCTTTGGCAACACATGTAAAATGTCATGTCAATAAAGCCTACTGAACAGATAATTCATTACTCACTCAATTTTAAGTCCATTTCCATAATCTTAGACAGCGAAAATATAAGAAATATAACACAGTTACTAATATGTCATGACGATTAGGCTACTTGGTTGTGTTAACCGGCTAGCATTTAAGTTACTAGCTAGCTAGCTGTGAGCAGTTGATACCAGAGCTTAACAGCAGCACGACTCGTTACAGCGGGGTTAGAGTGGCATATTCAACACCATTATACCTCCAGCCTGCATCTAAGGCAAATAGAAAAAAACATATTCCAAAAAGTTAACTCACTTTCAATAAGCAGCTGCGTACATAATGCTCACATCCAGCAGGGGAAGCCATTTTTCCTCCAAATGTTGGCTCTTCTTCGACTGCAGTTACTACGCTGTGGTCTCCTTCTTCTTCGTATTATTTTTGACAGTGTCGACGATGTCATACTGCCCTCCTACGATTGAGGAGAGTCATAGGTGGTCAGTAGCGAATGCATTCTTCCACACATGCTTAAATTGTTGGCTAATTATGTTACTTGTACTGGCTATGTGTTGAAAATATCGTTTGGTACTTGCAATAATAGAGTTTGTCCACCGCTTTGCAGTTGTTTCTCTTTGTCCTTTGTACTTCATAGTCACAGCCTCGCAGTAGACTGCCTTGATAAATCTGGGACCCCCGGAAACTCATGTAACGGCGCCGCTGGTGTAGTGGTATCATGCAAGATTCCCATTCTTGCGACCCGGGTTCGATTCCCGGGCGGCGCACGTATTTTGCTCATAGAACAATAACTGACGGTAATAATTATAAAATAAAGCTTCACCAATAAATGAGAACTATTGCAAATATGACTATGTCCGTTACAATTATCCTCTTAGTGTCTGACTGGGTTACATTAATTTCCCAGATGTGTCCAGCTGTAATTTCCTATAACGATTTCCAGTTTGGTCGATAAAGCTATAATCACAAATAGGCTAAGGGAAAATGTTATTCTGCACAGTTATACAAAACTATAAAAGTCGCTGCATGTGCAGCTTTCGCCATACAGATGTGGAGGCACATTTCTGTGTGGGAGAAAGAGCGCTTGATTTTGGCTTCATTTCAGCGCGCAGGTTGACGCTGCTGACGCCGCTCCTCCGCCATCTTCAACTTCCTATTGTTTGCATCAGACTGAGGCTGTCTGCGGTGAGTGTGAGAGCAGAATCGGCCACCGATTTATCATTAATTAGTGGAAAAAAGCCTTTACGTTCGTGGTCGCTCGAGTTCAGCACAAACCATTTGTATGTCATTGGATTAAAGAGCTCTCAGGACGCGACCACTAAACCTTGACGATGGAGGACGATCAACCCAGAACCTTGTGAGTAACAGCGGCCCTGTCTATGTCCTGGAGTGGGAAGGCTCCGTGTAACTACGGCGCGTCCGAAATGTTTCCACGTTGTTGTTTCAATTAAAAACTACAAAACCTTGTAAATTAGTCACAAAATAGCATTTAATTTAAGTTACCATTCCATTGCGACTATATGAATGTTTCTAAATGTAACACCAAAACACAACATTATCAGCATGAACCTAAAGTTGTGTTTGATTTAGTCGTATAAATAGACGGAACCGTACTCGCCTGAAAATGAAACTGCAGGGCTATGTTAGCTAATGCTAGTTGTCTTTAGCTAAAGATGCAAACGCAGCTAGCCAGCTATTTCTTCTGAAATGCCCATGTTTCATTGAATGATAGCTTTATTCATAAAAAGTCGTATTTTACTGTTAGTAAACAGTGGTTAGTTATATTCTCACGGTAGGATACCGTTAGTCAACCCACTTCGCATGAGGCCCTTTTGAACCGGCTAGCGTTATCTTTGGCTAGCTGGGAGACAAGCCACGTCAACGCTCGGAGAGATGGCCCGGGACAGCTCCAGTGAGGGGGTGACCACACTTGAGTCGTTTGTGTAAAATTAAGGCTATTCCTAATAGTATTTAGCCCACTGTCGTTGTTGTTTTTATGTAAATATAGGGAATTGTTGTGGGTTGTAGCTAGCCCGGTTAACTAGCCTTTGTTTGCATGCTACTTCCTGTTTGACAAAGACTCAATTCCCCCATCTCTCTCCTTGTTTGCAGGTATGTGGGGAATCTGTCCAGGGATGTCACCGAGCCCCTCATTCTGCAGGTCTTCCAACAGATAGGACCCTGCAAGAGCTGTAAAATGATAGTTGATGTGAGTGTTATCCCCTCTGGTATATATTGTTTGACTAGAAGTGGCTTTCACACTGGCCTGAAAGGTGGTGCTGCTGCTTATTAAAGTCTCAGTCTACACATGTACTTGCTGTTGATTCTCCTCTCCCAGTCTGTTATCTCAGGCCTGACACCCTCAACCTACAGTAGGTGGCTTGTCATCTGCAGTGATTAAAGGGATAGTTCACTCAACAATGAAAATGGAGTCATTATCTACTAAGCCTCATACCTATTGAAGGTCAGATTTAGTTTTTTTCACTTGAAAACAGTGTTGCTTAGTCTCCCAAATAATGTAAGTAAATCATGACCAATTTTAAAATGGAAAAAATGTAAAATGGCTCCATACAGCTTGTCTGGTGTAATCCAAGTCTTGTAAAGCCTCGCCATGTGCCGTTCGCACAGTTACACCACGCACACTCAGTTCAGACAGTGTGCGTGCACATGTGGCTCCAGGTTAAGGATCTACAGTTAAGATTTAGGCTAAAAATATGGTGTAATTGATGTTTTCAAGTCAACTTGCCATTTTTGGACAGCATGGAGGCATTTTATACATTTTTTTTATCTGCTGTTTTTATCCTTATAAAAACTGGTCACTGTTCACTTCCATTGTTTGCGAGGTTCTGCAGCACTGTTTTCCTGTGAAACTCCAGCAGGGTTTTGTGGACTGAACACTAAACCGGACCTTCAATCAGCATGAAGATGAGTAGATAATAACTGAATTTTCATTTTTGGGTGAGCTATTCCCTTAAACTTTCACCTGTGCTCGGGACTTAATATCAGTGTTGTTTTCCCATTGACAGACGGCTGGAAATGATCCGTACTGCTTTGTGGAGTTCTATGACCACAGGCATGCTGCTGCCTCATTGGCAGCCATGAATGGAAGGAAAATAATGGGTAAGGTAAGCTATCGTGTCTACAGGGTGAGTGGGGACGGGTGGCTTGGGGTCTGGGGAATTTAGGTCGTATGCCTTTTAAGACCAAAAATTAGTGGCTTGCATTTATGCACCATTAATTAGATAAAGTTCACAAACTGACAGTGGGAGGCTGCTGTAGCCAAGATCAGAATCAGATCTTGAACATTTTTGACTATACTGCTGAAATTCACCTCTGTTGGTAAAATTGAAATTGTTATATTTTAAAGCCAGTGGTCTTCCAGTATATGAAGCTATAGTGTTAGGTGTGGAGCACATTTGTCATGTTTTAAGCAAAGCGTAGTTTGAGAAGAAGAAATAAATGACAGAAATATAATTCAGAGGTCCACCGAACAAACCAGTGCTGTACTCAGGGTCCAAAATTAGCACCAGCAACAAGCCAAATGATGCTAAAATATGCAAGTGGCTCTTAAATTTGCTTCACTCATCAGCCAAAAAACAATGGCAGTATATTGAGTAGCTGTCATTTATTGGTTCTTTGGCTGGTACACAAAAAAGTAAAATTTGCACCCTGGCTGTGCTGTCAATAAAATCTCCAAGACCATGTAAGCTACATTGGAAAGATGGCAAAACAGAAAGTCTGGGAGGAGCTGATCGGTTATCTGGAACAACAGAGCACTAACATTTTAATCTGCAACCTTTAAAAGACCACGGAGCCTTATAAAAGAATATTAAAGCAGTGCTGGATGGTGTAATAATAAGTTGAGGAACTGGATTCAGAGCAAGGACATAAACCGGAAAATAAAATGACTGTGGCGCTGAACTGAGCAACCACTCTAGGTGGTTATAATATCTGCATTTATTGTTATTGGCTTCTGCCTCCCACTATAATGTTTCAACACTGCATTGATGCCCGTTTCATATCAAAATGTTATGCCATTTGCTTTTTTGCCAAAAAATCCCCACACTCTGTTAACTGTAGAGCTTAAGATTTGATACAGGATACATTTTCTTGCACTGTGTCACTTCACATTCACAGGACAGAAGTGACTGATAAGGCACAACGTTACATTAAATTTAACGTCTCGACATTTTTTACGTAGTGTTCAGGCAACCTTTATAGTCGTACACCCGTTGTAGTGGAGATTACCAAAAGCTTTCTTGTCGATGTAAACATACCCCACCTGGCCTGTTCTTTCTCTGCCCCTCTCTGCAGGAGGTCAAAGTCAACTGGGCCACGACGCCAACCAGCCAGAAAAAAGACACAAGTAGTAAGTACAAGTGCTATATACCAACATAGCAACCCATATGCTGGGAAATAGGGTTGGGATGATGTTAAAACTTTCAAACCGGTTTGCTATTAAGCAAAACAGTGGATTAGACGGGTCAGGTGTCACGTGGGATTCAGTCACTCCCAAGTGGAACATGATGAAAGTCCATGAATGAGAGTTTTAGCAGCCAAGTGCAGCTTGAGGAAAGTATCAAAATATCACCTACAAAGAAATGGTTGTCTACAAATGACAGGAACAATAATGTGCAGTGTGTTTGAGATCAGAGCTGCTACACACATGCCCTGTCAAGTAAGGAACACAGGCTCCGACTCAACCCAAGGAATCATGGAATTGCCAGTGGAGGGATAACAATCATGCTAACAATAATAGATAAATAATCCCTAAATCATTATGGATTTATTTTGCAAAGTCTATATAGCATGGATTATAAAGCTTCTGAAAGGAATACGATCACACTAGAGCCCTGATTGGAACGGCATTATCCTTCAGGGCAACAAACTAGTAAGTCGCTAGCATGCAGCATTCCAGATTCAGTATATCATATACAACATTTTTGACCCGAGGAGGCAAACTATGCAGGATTTTCCCCCAAAAAAACAATGCATAGGCTCCAATAACAATAATCCTCCTCAATCATCCCCCCTAACAAACCATAAGTGTATGGCAGAGCCTGCATCCACAGAGACCCCCACTCTCTGCCTGCACCTTCCATTTTTTTACTCATTATTTTGCTGTGCTCAGGACGCTTTACCAATCAAAAACATCGGTATTTAACATCCTGTTAATGAGGAACAGCACAGACAGTCCTACTCAGTCTCCCTTTATTCACATTGTCATATTGCTTTGCTATTAGTAATTCAGAACGAGTTGGATTTAGCATTGTAAGACAGCACAGGTTGCTGATGTTGGCTACTTTTAATTTGCCGGAACGTCTCATGATGACAAATGCTGGTTCTGTTGGTCTGCATAAAATGAAACCGGTTTAAGGTCATACGCTGGACCGGACCGGCCAAACTGGAGACCTACCCAACCCTACTGGAGAAGTCGGTACAGAAATGTTGACGACTTGGAGAGGTTGAAGATCACAGTTAAATATTTCTACTGCGTATGTGCTCACATATTTTATGTAGTCATTTCTTTCGCTTGTCTGGAATGTGGTTTTGCCAGGATGACTTTCCTTTTGTCCTTCCCCCATTAACAAACTGATAGAAATCAGCAGGTCTAGGCTGGAAGTAACAATCTTTGAAAAAGTATAAACGTTTGTGTATTGTAACATACAGCATGTCTAAACTATGTCCTCCCCTCCAATAGATCATTTTCATGTCTTTGTTGGAGACCTCAGCCCAGAAATAACTACAGAAGACGTCAAAGCTGCCTTCGGCCCGTTTGGCAGGATATCGTAAGTATCAAGTTTTTCTAACAGAAGTGATTAAATCAAGTACAGAAGAAAATGAATGGGAAGTATTGTTACTCCCTGATACTACCTCACACTAGTAAAGCCTATCAAGAGCACAATCATAAAAATGTTGGGTAGGTACATTCTCAGAAGGATTGCCCCAGGGAAGGTGATATGTAATTTACACTTGACAGTTTTTGAAAATAACTAAACCATTATTTGTTTACACTTTTTGTGCTGTAGTGTTGTTCTGCATGTTCTTAATGTCCTCTTGCTGGTGTGTTTGTCCACAGAGATGCTCGTGTTGTCAAAGATATGGCTACAGGGAAATCTAAAGGCTATGGCTTTGTGTCTTTCTTCAACAAATGGGTCAGTACAGAGATCAGATGACTCACCAAATTATTAATCTTAGTACAAAGTCATGTTAATTCTGCTGCTATTGGTGGGATTCTTACAGCATTCTAATTATTATAGAACATGCTCCAAAAAGATTATTATATTGAACATTAAGTCTTTGAAATTGCATACGACATTTCAGTAATTTTCACACACTCCTTACTGTGTTCTGTGATTCTGAAGGGGTGTATCTGAGATTTAACGTCATTAGACTCAAGCTCGATGGAATAACCAGATTTTCTCAATGTTCCAGGACGCAGAGAACGCCATTCAGCAGATGGGTGGTCAGTGGTTAGGAGGCAGACAGATTCGAACTAACTGGGCCACAAGAAAGCCTCCCGCCCCAAAGACCACCTATGAAAGTGCGTTTTGTGTCATGAATGCGTGCGTTTTTTTTTCTTGTTTGCACAGGGCGGTAGATTCATGTTTAACAGTAACATCTCTGTGTTCTCCTGGCAGATAACTCCAAGCACCTATCCTTTGATGAAGTAGTGAGTCAGTCCAGCCCCAGTAACTGCACTGTGTATTGTGGGGGAGTGAGCACAGGACTGACAGGTAATGAAACACCACCAGTATGATAATGATACTGACAGTGGTAGTATCAAGTAAATACAGAAAAGAGATACATAGAAGGAAACAGAAAATAAGCAGTTTGCTGTCAATACAAAGTGAGCACTACTTAAAGGGGAAGACTGCTGTTTTATCTGTTTATCATTATACAGCATTCTTTCACTGATGCCAAAACCAACAAAACATTGATCCTCCTAACAAATGTAGGATGTGGAACCACCGCTTTGCTATAGAACTCAAATGTCTAGAAACTATTAACAACACAGGAAAGAGCCATACCACTACAATGGCCTGCTAATTATTATCAATAATTATTTACTTGTTTAACTAGTCTTGGAAACATTATATATTGACTCTAAGTATAAAACAACTTAAAAGTGATCACAAAGGTACTTGTACAAAAACATGGGTGAATTTGCTGATAGTAATTTTATATTCTTTATATTCTATATTCTATATAATGCTCCATTTTTAAAATCTGATTATGTAGAAATGAATGGGATATTATGATTTTTGCATTTGTTATTTGTTATTATTAATAATGCTGTAATATAAGAAAATGAAAATGATGACAGATGTAGCCCTATGAATTTCAACAAAGTTAAATAAGAAAAAAAAAGGAAAACTTTCCTGTTTACTGACCTTTGTGCCCATTCAAGTATAGATATTGGACTATAGGAGGTGCAGCTGAATGCGCCATGAAGTTGCTGTGCGTGTGTGTGTGTGTGTATGAGACACTCCAACACAGACAGCAGAGGAATGAAGCAGCACAGCAGTAAATGATACCAAATGTGGTAGACTATTTTGGTGCAAACATTTACCTGCCAGTGTGGTGAATAGCCTTCGTAATTGGAAAATTTACCAACATTTGGCGCCTTGCAGGTTTTAATTTTAGATCCTGCCACTTTGTCTTCTGATTGGCTTGTATAAAAATCACTGGTCAAATTATTTAGGACAAACATTGGCTGCTAAAGATCGCTGGTCGATCAGTCATAACACTCGTATTGCAATAGATGATATATTCCTTCATTAAAATGAACACAGCCTCTGTTCTTTGTCCTTCTCAGCTTGTCAAACTAACAAAACACTGTAAAAACAAAAGAGCATCCCAGAGCATGCTCAGTGGTGTTTTTCTTGTCTGAGAGGCTCTATTTAGAATCCAGAGAGTGAAAAGAGTTACAGGGCCGTTTCAGAATGAACTTCACCGGTCGTGTTCATCTCAGTGAAAGAATACGTCTCCCAATGTGATGGTATGCGTGAGAGTTTTTGAATGACAATGGAGCTCTGCATGCAGATAAACTACATCAAGCTGTGTCTACACAGACGATACTCAGAAGCAGGATTAATTCTTTGGGGATTCTTGTCTCTTCAGAGGAATTGTTGATTATAATGAAAAGATACGCAAAGTAATGTCTGCGTTAGCTAAAATTTTGTCATGAATAATGAATAAGTTTATTCTGCTCAGAGAGGTCATTCTAAAGCCCTGTGGTGTTATCAGCAAAACTGCGACCAGCTTTTGAATTTAACTTAACAGCCACCTAGAGACTCATAGTGAAGATGTTAGTATGCAACATGTCAGATGCAGCAAATGTCTTTTCATGACACATGAACCCACGTAGAAATGATGTCTGATGTTCTCTTTCTGTTTGTTTTAGAGCAACTGATGAGACAGACCTTCTCTCCCTTTGGACAAATCATGGAAATCAGAGTTTTCCCAGACAAAGGCTATTCATTCGTGAGGTGAGTGGATTTTTTTTTCTTTTCTTTTCTTCTTTTTCAAGCAGAGGTCAAAGTATGATGTACTAGTTCTTGATCCCGGTCCTCAGCAGTCAGGGGTCCTGCTGATTTTTATTCTAGCCATGTAATCAAGGACACCTCCGAATTAGAGAGAGTATGGTTCAGTGCAGGGTAGGAAAGAGAACCTGCAGCGCTTGAAACACTCAGGACCTTGATTGAGAACCATTGAAATAGCATAATTTTAATCATAAAAGCAACATGGATTGTATTCATATGGAGGCTCTCCCGTGTTTTCAGGTGGTAATTTTGAATCTTTTGATTAATTTATCTATCTACACCTTTCTATTTAATTAAAGTCCTTGGTAGATGTCTGCATTGTAGAACTGATTTGATTGTGTATGTTTCTTGAATGACCATGTAGTCTTTCTATTAAATATCCATCCTCTTCTCACAGTTTGAGAACCAGCAGCAGTGTGGTCACTGAGTAAATATCTGAAATGAGGTTCAGTGTGTCCTTAGTCTCTCCCTCTGTTTTTGTCCAGGTTTAACTCCCATGAGTCAGCAGCCCATGCCATTGTGTCAGTGAATGGAACCTCAATAGAGGGCCACATAGTCAAATGCTACTGGGGTAAAGAGACCCCGGACATGATGAACCCCATGCAGCAGATGCCTATGCCCCAGGTAAGGTCATCATATACTGTACATGCTGCGTAAAGTAAACAACCACCAGTCGCTGTCTTCATAGGACAACATAATCATAAGACGACATCTGCAAGTTACTGCTGCTGTGTATCAAGAAACTTCTGACGCTGATTTGCAACCCTTTCATTTAATGTCATGTTGAAGGTGAATATGAGCTGAACATAAACAGGCAGTAGCTATGAAAGTGCATTTCAGGGGAAAACACTGCATGCATTTTCAACTTAAAACTTGTATTTCAAGGCTAAGGTTGTTACCTTGGAGAAACCAGCAAGAGTAAACTAAAGTGTCCAACTGAAAAAAATACCCACTCTCTTAAAGCAACCCTCCAAAGTCAGTCCCCAAGACACATGAATGTGCAAAAGTGTCGGGTAGTGGAGTGCAGCACGTTGTTGCCACTGACTACATGGAACTACTCCAGGTCTCATTCACATCAAAGAAAACTCAGCTATTGTTAGTACCTCCAGCTGTCAAGCTAGCATGTTTTTGCCTGCACTTTCTCTGCCATTCCTGTGTGATTAACCTGCTGTAGCTTTACATCTGCCTAGCCTTGTGGAAGACTGCAGTCATGTGCAATGAATGTGTGGGTAGAGTGCGTGTGTTGAGGCATTTGAACCAAATGAAATCATTAGATGGGCTTATTACGGGCCTGTGGCAGCTGCAATTACCAGTTTTCTTTCCCTTTTTGTGTCAGAGCATTTGATTTATTGATGATTGTCAAGTGATGGCTGTAAAGAGAATTTCCATCAAAAAAAGCTTCTAAAATACATCACCTACAGGGTTGCACAATTCATTGAGATTTTGAACAGCAATAGGGCTTTCTGCAACTTTCAAATCACAGGAGGTGCAATATTTGTTAAAGGGAAATGTGTGTCAGAAAACTTTTAAATTAATGAGTCGTGAGGCTGAGATGTCTGGTCCTTCAAATCAGATTCAAGAGATTTAAAAAACATCTTCATTTGGCACAGATTCCTGCAAAAAAAACAAAAAAAACCCCACACACCGTAGTCATTTTAACACGTTTTTCAATCATGTTAAAAATATTGATGTAAAAATTATCATGACCGATCATATGGCATTTGCAATATCAGTCAAAGTAATCGCAATTAGATATTTTTTCAAAGTTGTACAGCCCTAATTACCTACCTCAGCTTCAGGTTAAAAAGAGAATTTAAGGGTTTAAAAGCTGTGCTCCTCCCACTGTCCTAAATGGTCTCCTTTGCTCTGGCTGAAGTGGTGTGTTTTAAAAACAGATCATGTTTAAGTCAGTTATCCTTGTAGAACTTTGCAAGTTCGCAGCAGGAAAAGATTCATGAAATTTCCCCATATGTATTTACCCTTGAATAGAATATAAAAGATTTATGTGTATTTATTATTTATGTTGTAGAAGCATACTGGTTCATGCAGAAGAAAGCACAGGGCACTTTTTATTTGAACAGTTGTTCCTTTCATGGCTCTTCTTTTAAGTCAGGATAAAATGAGAAATGCCCTTAAAACCTTTAAGATCACATTCCTCGTCATATTGTGCAGATATTTAATAATGTATGCAAAAATAAAACCCAAAACTCAAATATTCTCCATCGTGTTTTCTTTCTGTAAAAGAAAATATGATGTGAGCTTACATAGGATTGAACAACTGATTTCATCCAATAATATCTTGACATCCACCCATCAATCAGTCTTGAAATTCCAGCAGCACAGAGTTAAGATTCATTAGTTAGCTAACATGGTGCTTTGGGTTACACCCACTTTTCAATGTTCAAATCCCCCCTAAAGTCAAGTCCCACCTGCCTATCCTGTTTTACTTGGAAATTAGTCATAACATGGAAGCTTCTTACTCCTTGGAAATGCTGTTTCCTCTGGTCTTTACCTGCAGCCTTAAACCCATACTGAACTACACTTGTTGTTTTGTACCCTGCAGCAGAACAAGATGAGCTTCCCTGCAGCCCAGCCCTACGGCCAGTGGGGCCAGTGGTACGGCAACGGGCCCCAGATCAGCCAGTACGTCCCAAACGGGTGGCAGGTCCCCACCTATGGCGTGTACAGCCAGGCCTGGAACCAGCAGGGCTTCAAGTAAGTAGCACCGTGTGCACAGGGCTCCCCTTCACCGCCTCCTTCTACTCCAGCACCACCAGAGTTCCCCCTTCAAGACCGGGGCAGCGAGAGCAAGCTCTGGCCACAGGAGGGAGCCATCACCTCCCTTCCCCGACCCCACCTCCTCTTCCCTCCTCCTCCTGCTCCTCCTCCTCCTCCTCCCCTCGCCAGCCCCTCCTCACCTCGCTCATCTTGAGAGGATTGACAAATAAAAACACACAGACACGCACGCACATAAACACCGAACAATCTGAACTTTAATTTTGTTGTTAGTCATGTTTCAGTGTGTCATTACTGCTCACTGTGCACAACACATCATGATAACTTCAGGGGTTTCTTCCAAAATGTTTTGTCACTTGAAACATAGCTCACAATAGCTAAAAACTGTAGTCTATTCCCAACATGACTGTAAGAAAATGAGCTCAAAGCTTACTGGTTTGAATTTCATTAAACTGGACTGAATTGATTGAACATAGAAGGTAATTGCTAAAAGCTCAGAACAAAGTTTTCACTTCCTGTCTCCACCTGAGGGATGGTTTGCTGATGAAGAATTAATTTCCCTCTGTAAGATTTGCCTGCTGTGTGTAAGGACTGTTTAAGGCTGTTCACTTGTTTTGTATGTCTACGTTCATGTCATAGCTTTTTACATTATTTTCCTTTTGATTTCATTGATCTATTTTTACACACACACACACACACACACACACACACACACACACACACACACACACATTGAAGATTTGATCTGTATATGAATGTCAGTAGGACATGTAAGATATCATTTGTAGGTTATCAAATTTTGTTTTTACTCAGACAGCCTATACGTGCAGTGATGTTTTGTGCACCCAAGAGAAATAAAGGAGAGGCCATAATGTTGTTGACAGTCTAAAATTCTTGGTGACCAGCTGTATGAACAGTTGTAAAGGTGTGAGCACATGAAAGCAGTGATAGTGTGTTTGGTTGTCGAATGTACAGTAAATGCACAATTCCTGAGACAGAGGCTAGGCCTCTCTTGACTTGAAATTTGAAGATTTATCCTGTATAAGCTGTCTTATCTCCACACTGAACTTAGAATTTTATTACATGACTGATACAAGACTGAAAGGGACAGTTCACCTCAAAATCAAAAATACATATTTTCCTCTGGCCTGCAGTGCAAACGCCAGTCTAGATTTTTATGGTGTGTAGTTTGAGAGTTTTGCAGATATTGGCTGTGCAGATGTCTGCCTTCTCTCCAGTATAATGGGACTGAATGGCACTCAGCTTGTTGTACTCAAACCAAAAAAATAAATTTGAAAAATTCAAAACTAGTGTCTCTTTCCAAGAAATTATGACCAGTTACTCAAGATAATCCACAGTCCTTGTTGTGAGCAGTTTAATGTAGGAACTACTTTCGTTCTAGAAGGAATGAAATCGCAATAAAGAAATATCTCAGTACTGTACCACACTGTGACGATATCTATCGCCATCTTATTTTATTTTTTTAAAAGGACTGCTGTATTTTTTTTGCTTTGCAGTTATACATAATTCAAACGTTCACTGCCAAAGACAATTCATGCCAAGTTTTTGCACGTTTAGGTTAGTTTATTAAAGAAGGAAAGCAGAGGGACTTAAGATCACGATGATGGACTTGGTATAACTTGAGTTTTTAGTATCGTCACATCCCTCGTTCCAGTAGATTCTACTGCAGAAAGTAAGTAGTTCCTACATGAAACTGCTCACAACAAGGTCTGTGAATTATCTTCTGGTCACGATTTTTGGAAAAGAAACACTGGTTTTGAATTGTTCAAGTACATTTTTCTGTGCTTTGAGCACCACAAGCTGAGTGCCACTTTGTCCCATCATATTGAAGAGAAGGCAGACATCTCTACAGCTGTTATCTCCACAACTCTGCAACTCAGGCCAATAAAATTCTAGATGGATAACAAGCGCTATAAGCTAGAGGTAATTGACCGTTGATTTTTGGGGGAACAGTCTCTTGAAACTATATCATGTGAATTAGATGAGATTTTACATATTTCTTTGTTATACTTGGTGGCCAAATGTAGAAGTGCTGCGAGAGGAATGAAGATAATCTACCTTCTTGTACAGAGTGTGGCTGTGTTCCTGGTTATCAGCAGTTGGGAGGGGGGGTAGAAAGGAATATTTAGCTTGCTGCGCTTAGCCTTTATGCTCTTTGTCTGCTTGTCCACCCATGTTTAATCAAATGACACTTACCTTTGGCCTCCAAAGAGCCTCCACTTTCTGTTTTTTTTCCCTTGTTTTTTTTTTGCTAGCTTGATTTTTGCCCAGCCTGCCTCACCCTCACCACCTCTGATAACTCTGTTTGCCTTCTTGTTCTCATTCTAGCCTGTCCAGATTTCTAGTAGCTCTAATATAAACCGTCCCTTTTGCTCCCTTTCGCCTTGTCTTTTCTAACCTGCTGGCATTTTGTCTTTCTGTCTCTCTCTCTCTCTCTCTCTCTGTTCCTCGTTTTTTTGCAGTCACTTACCGGCCAGTGCTGGGTGGACTGGCATGAGCGCCATCAGTAACGGTGGGGTTATGGAGCCTACACAGGGATTGAATGGGAGTATGCTAGCCAACCAGCCCGGTATGGGAGCCGCAGGATACCCCACACACTGATAAGTGGGCAGGGTGGGAGATTTTTGTCAACCATCAGCCTCTTATTGGCTGTACGGTGCCCCGCGGGGCTGTGTAACACCGCCTCCATTTGTGGCAGGACTAAGACTTTTACTGGGATGTGGAACCTAATGGGACAGGTTGACGTCTATAGGAGATGTAAATGGGATTTCATGGGGGGGTTGAGGTAAACGGGAGCCAGGGAGGAGCGATTTGACCCACACAGGTATTTACACCCTCTGTGGTAGGCAAGACTGGCCATGAACCAGGGCTCTTACCATTTTTAAGTTAACTGTAAATGAGTATAAAACTGTAAAGGAGAAACTTTTGGATTTTTTTTTTTTCGGGTTTTACAAATTGCTTCCATTTTCACATCTTTCCTCTCACACAGCCACCGAGAGGTTTATCATTTTTTTTTTTTTTTTAAAGAAACTGTTAAAGTCTGAGTCGTGCTAAGTTATGAACCTTAGTTATTATTTGAGGAATGGAAATCTGTTTAATTTGTTCTCATTTTCTCTTGGATTTAAAATCAATTGCAGGGATTGTTGCCACTGCTGTTTCTCTGTAAGGGCAGATAAATATTGCACAGTTTTTTCCTCTCTTCTACTTGGGACAAATTTGACTACCAAGAGCATTTTTTTTTTTTTCCTTTTGCATTCCATTTCTCCTTCATATCTTTCGGACAGCCTCAAATCTTTTTCGCCACATGTAAATAACCATTCATTCATTTGAAACAATGTAAGTAAAATGCTACTGTTAACTGTGGGTGCTTGCTTTCTTTTTTGTTTTGATAACTCGACAGTTAACTCCAACATTGTACGTAGCAGAGTGGCACTATCAAACGTGACGCTGGCGCAGTGCAAACACACAATATCTTCCATGCAGGGATAAGACAGCATTGCCATGCAGTGCATACTTTAAAAATTTAACACAATTCAGATGTAAAAAGGGTGAACATGTTTGACACTTGTGATGGTTTTTAAATATCTATTGAAACGCCAGTATTTTATATCAAAAAATCTGAGGGGATTCAACCTTTACACTTGCTCTTTTTGCCAGAGAAATGGGGAGGCCTACATTGTAACTGTTGCCTTATAGAGCTGGTTTCTTTTACCTGACAAGATACTCTTTTTAATTAGGCAGTGCCTACAGACATTTTCAGACCCTTTTGTTTAGAAAGGTGTTAGCCCTGACTGATGACTCTGCTACTGTAATCAATGTTTTCTTGCTTTGTCCAATTAAAATGCTAATGCACATAAACCACACTGTGTTTGTTTTCCTCTTTGTCATGGAGAGCTTATTCTCAGATACAGTTTTGGAGCTTTCTTTCAGAAACTGCTTTTGAAACTTCAACTTGAAAATATGTTTGTTTGTTTTTTAACTTGAGTCATTTCTTCCTTAAACCTTTTTTTTCTTTTTTTGTGTGTGAATCATTTTGCTATGAAGATTTCAAAAGCTGAAAGATGGTTTACCGCTTTTGAGGCCACTTTGGTTGTTAGTCTAAGACTGTAAACTACAAGCAGAAGACTACAGAAAACTATGCTTTCCTGAACGAGTTGCCTCCTTATTCAGTACCAATGCGTACTTTATCATCAGTTTCAATATCATACGGATTTAAGTCATTGTCTCCTGTTTTGCCAGGATCATCTTTCTAAGATCCTTAATATTTTTCAAGGTGATTTTTTAAAATTTATTTTATTGGTAATGCCAGATTAGCGCTGATTAAAATACATTTCTTTTTAAGATATATTTTTTTTATTTGGCTTTTTAGCCTTTCTTCAGAGGACAACGTTACATATACAGAGGATGGGAGAGAGAGTGGGAAGAGACACAGCAAAGGGCCACAGACAAGAATTGAACCTGTGGTGGCTGCCGGGGGACTAATAGCCTCCATACATGGGCCACACGCTCCACCAGCTGAGCCAATAGTTCAGCCTAAAATACATTTCTAACCAAAAGAAAGACATGATGGTAACTAACACAATATATTGTGTTTAAAGCGCAACTCAAATCGCCTCCCAAAACGTTCTTTCCCCTCCTGTTTCACAGAGGATTCTTTTTTAAGATACTTAGATTAACCTTGCAAGACATTTTCCATCTGTTCTTAAGTCATAAACACAGGAGAGAAAACCATTCAGATCAGACTTAGACTAAGTTGATTATCAGAGTATTCTCCCCTTTCTTTTCAAGGCTTCCACAGTAACACATGTAGAAAACTACAGAAAAGTGAACATCTGTAGAAAAACCCCAAAACTTGGTAACTGTGCACCGTCACTATTTATACCAGTACATTTAAAATGATTTAAGATTTTTTGGTGAATTTTATGACATTATTTAGATTGCACAGCTGAAGGTATGACAGGAATAAGGGGAATGACACACAGCAGTGGGCTGCAGGCTGGGATTGATCCTGTGGCTGCTGCAGACTGATGGCCTCAGTACATCGGGCGAACTCCACCAACTGAGCTGCCAAGCCGTGATCGGCCATTATTTTCTTAGTTCCTACACTTAAACTGTATACTCTAAATGTTTTGTGTTCTACTGACATTTTGACACGTAATAACAGGAAAAGCAAAAGTGTATTTCATAACATTAATGGCTGCTGCATTCCACTCAGGGGAGGGTGCTGATTATCTGTTCTGTCTCATTGAAATAGTTTAATGTAACAATTAGTCATCCTTTGTGTTACTTATTACACCTGTGCCTCTCCTACAGTGACACATCAACATTGAGATGTCTTCGGTGAAAAATCTGTGCCAAGGTGTGTTACTGGAGCGTCTGAATGGAACTCAGAAATGGTTAATATAGTATATAATAGTAATTATAATTGTAGTCTTATATTCCTGCCAAGACAATGTCTGCAGCAACAGTGTTTTAATCAGTATGAAACGCTCGTTCCATATTGTGCTATGTATTTAAGAAATAAACCCAAGTATTGAACAGCCAGGGAGTTAGATTTTAGTCTTAAATGTTTGTAGAAAATAATACAGATTGTAACTGATAAACATACATAGTAGGAATATTGGACAAAAATGTCAAACTAGAAGGACAGCGATTCTGACGTACGATCCAAAGGCCAATACAGTGTCTATGAATACATGTTTGTACTTCCACATGTCAATTATTCGTCCTTCCAACAGATCAACTTGAAGAACTGACTGTTAACATGTTACCTGATATGTCCCGCCCCTTGACAGGTGCCACTGTAACAAGATGATCAGTTAGTCACTTCTTGTCCAGCCATCTTACCCAAAATAGTGAGCCAGTGTCACACAAATTGTAATATAAAGTCAGCAGATGTTTGTGTCCTCAGTGTGTCCTGAATGAGAGAAAAACAGTCTTAAGGAATTATATGAAGGGAAAGTTTTGAAAGTTGCTTAAATATACCTTTAAGGAGGAATTTATGAGCAATATGCATTTGTTAGATTTTCTGTTGTAAGTTGTGGCAGGTTCAAGAGTTGGTTCAAGGGTGTTTCTGAACCATAACCTGTACCATCTGTTGGCTGCCTAAAATAATTTAAATCAACATCCTTATATTAGTTTATTTGCATGCAAGGCAACATAAATGGACACTAAGATATACAAACACTGGCAGCAATTAACACATTAAAAGAAAACATTAAGTATCACTTAAAATAGCACTTTTATTACTTTAAAAATATTTGTGACTGCTAAATTGGCATCTTAACATTTTTTTTTTTCAGGAATGGCTGGAATATGAAGTGATAAAAACTTTTAATTACAAAGATATTGCAAGGAAATAAACCCACTGTTACATCACTTATACATCTAAGAGTTATGCTGCATCCAACTCCATGTCTCAAGTTAAACACAGCGCCTGGCTGATTGTGGACAGCACTGAACCCTTTGTGTGGACATCAGACAAGAAGACACGCATTTGCTTCCCTTGGATTTCGTAAAGGGATAGTTCACCCAAAAATGAAAATTCAGTCATTACCTACTCACCCTCATGCTGATCGAAGGTCAGGTTTAGGTTTTTAGCCCACAAAACACTGCTGGAGTTTCACAGGAAAACAGTGTTGCAGAAGCGAATGGTGACCAGTTTTCAAGCGAAAAAAAAAAAAAAAGCCTGCACGTGAACAAGGGTCCAAGCTAAGGATCTACAGTGAAGATTCAGGATAAAAACATGGTGTCAGTAACAGTTTTTAGTCATCTTAGCATGTTGAGGCATTCACCTCAATTGTTTGGAAGATTTTGCAACCCTGTTTTCCTGTGAAACTCCAGCAGTGTTTTGAGGACTAAAAAACTAAACCTGACCTTCACTTGCTATGAGGGAGAGTAGATAATACATTTTTGGGTTAACTATCCCTTTAAGACTTTTGATATGTTATAATTGACATATTTAATAGATTAGAACTGCTGAAAGAGTTTCTGTAGGTTGTAATGTAGTGTGTAATACTTGTACTATTCACCCGTCAGTGGTTGTAATGTTGCGGCTGAAGAGTGTAGATGAGACACTGGGTCTCACACAGACTCTGTGATTTTGTAATCATGCACTAGATGGCGCCGTCAGTCCATGTTTCCCGCGTGCTGCTGTGGAGCAGGTGGCTGCCTTTGCTGTTATTTAGCACAGTGACACACACACACACACCATCAGTCAGTCTGTCAGCATGTTAAACGACTGTGATGTTGAGGTGTGTTTGTGAGCAGACTGCTGTCATGTGTGAGCTCCACACATACACAACTTGTGTTTCCTGTGTCATCTAGTCAGAGTTGTCACTTGTCACTTTTTATAAACTTGTCTCTGTCTTAAGAAAGTCTGAGAACATATATATGTATCAAAGACTGTATATACAGACTATACGTGTGTGTGTTTGTGTCATGCAGGCAGCAGCACCAGCTTCCCTCAGTCAGAGTTATTGGGTCTCGGACAGCCGCACAGTCTGTCTGGCTGGAATAACAGGCAGCAAGAGCTGACAGGCTGATAAATGGTTTGTCTCTTCACAGCTGCTCAGCCAGGACCCGACTGGGCTTTAATGGACGGAGAGTCTGTTAGAGACGGAGGGAGAGACAGAGAGAGAGATGTCAGGAGATGAGTTAGTGAGCAGATTACAGCTGAAATCAATCAAAGCAGCCATGCTCGCGTTCTCTCTCTGTCTGGCCTGCTTCCTTTCTCACAGCCATTTCTACTCCAGTTTTTTGAGGTGCTTTACCAAAAATGACACTGAATAATACTCTTTATTCATGATTAAAAAGTCCAACCATGTGTGGCAGAGAGAATATACTGCAGACCCAAAGGTTCTGTCATTTTGGGTGCTATCTTACAAATGATACCTTCTTTCATGACTCTTTATCCTTTAATGCATCATGTCCACATTCTGTGACAGAGGTGTGACAATAAAATCTGGCTCAATTTCATAAAAGTAGGTTGGGTATTAATTTTAAAAATCTCTGTCAGTGCTGCATTCATCAACTTTTGTAAAATATCAGCTCATCTAAGTGATTTTATCTCTTTATCTTCAGTTTGTGGGAAAGTCTTTGACTTCTTGACTCCTGTCACATCTGTTTAACATCTGTTATCTGTTTTTTAAGTGCAAACCAATGATAATATTGAAAAGGAATACATCAGAATGAAATGGAAAAACTAATATCTGCCCTAGTTTTTGATGTTTGAGTAGATAGTCATTGTGTTCAACACTGAACCAACCAGTTTTGTATTGTGCTGTCACTATCAAGCACGTCATTTGTCATTGTTTTCTGTGACAGGTGGAGTCTTTTATTTTTCCTTTCCTTTCCTTTCAGGCAGCCATTGTTGATCCAGACCTTATATTCAACATTTTGTCTTTCCTCTATATTTTTCTTAAAACTACTTTAAAATTTCTGTGAATTCAGTTTGAGTTTGAGGAGATTCAGTCTTCAGGACAACATCCAGCATTTTGCTCATGTCTGCTTTTGGACTTTCTGCGGTCCCAGCGAGAGATTTACCTCAAGATGCACACACAATCAAGACACGCTTAATAACAAACCAGTTTGAAGCTGTAAAACATGAGCTTGTCCACTGAGACTTTTGATAGACAAATAACTCAGTCTTCCTCTGAATGAGACATTTGATTCCCAAGCAATAAAATGCACTATTGCTCAATTCAATTCACTCAAGAGTTTTGTTCTTACAGTCTTATTAGTGAGACCAGCAGCCTACTGTGACTAATGTTAGCTGACTTTAGGTAAATATTGCAGTATAACAGACAGTACTGAGTCAGTTTGCTGAATTTATGACTCTCCTTCACTTGTGTTACTTTTTCAGCGGCTTAGCATTTTAAATAGCTTGTATTTAATGTTAGAATTATGCTTATTACAATATATTATAATATTATGATCGTCAGTAGCCACAGTGCCAGTTGTTTAGCAAAAGTTGCATAGTGTTGCTTTAAAGTTATGTTATTTCTACATTAAAATGCCAAAAAATGCTGGACAAAGGCAGAGATCTATATAATTTATATTTATATTTATAGCTAATTGCTGAGGTGATTGGCTGAGAGCCTGAGTTTAGACTGAAAATCGGGGGCAGTTTAACATGTCAGCTGTGGGAAATGAACGGATCAGAATCAGGGCTCTCACTCAGGACACTGGTCTTTTTAACCGGTGTGAAGCTAAGTGTTAACTTGTTTTTAGACTTAGCTGACTTTTTCAAGACTGGTCTTTGTGTCCCAAGTGTTACTAAGTGTTACTTTCATTTTTTTGTTAGAGTTAGCTGGCTCATTATTTTCCTTTTTCAGTCACACTTTCTTTAGGTTTTGGCTCAAAAACCATGTGGTTAGGTTTAGGCAAGAAAACTACTTGGGTAGATTGAGGAACAAAAACGACTTGGCTAGGTTTATTAAAAAAATCTTGTTGAGGCAGCAAGAACTAGTCAATCACAGCACAGCAGGGCGGGACTTAGTGGAACAGTCTCAAGGGAAACAAATGACTCAGCCTGATTGGATATGTCAGAGAGTGAATGACTAACTCGTACGTAACAGGAATAAAGCTTTAGTATTACCTCGTCCGTGACCATGATTTGTGCCTGAGTCATGTCAGATAGATTCTCATCTGAAATGGTGGTTGTTTATCCCATGATCCCACACTACTTCACAACATCATCATCAAACCACATCTTTTGTTATTGTTTTAATCTGAGAGAGACCCCTACTGGCAGAATGGACATATTATGCATTTAAGATGATGTTTCCTGACTGCAAACCAGGCATAGGGTATTAAATATGTTCACTTACAAAGATTGTTTTAACCAACACAACCAACTTTAATTCCTAATTGGTCCAGAAAGTTTGTACTGCACAGACAGTTATAAAACTAGCCTACTAGACTGTTCTAAAAATATAACCTGCTAATAGTTTCTCCATAGATTTTTACCAAATATACTGCTGATAAAGCAAAAAAGGCACTGTGAATTATATTATGCAAATGCAGGGCAAGCTGATCATCATGCAACAATAAGTAATTATAACTGGTAATTTGAAAACACACTCCTTCCCCTGACAAAACAGCCCACTCATATCCTCCAGTAAAGAGTGGAAATGTATAGTGACAGTGACAGTTATTTTAAAATGTGTGAACTGCTATGTTTTATCACTGGGCTAAAGAAGTGACTTTTAAGTAAGGCAATAATAAATATGTGTTCTGAGTTTATGTGTACAGATATATTTTACTGCCAGAGCCAGAGGACAGTGACCTATCAAAATGTTTGAGAATCAACTGGTTTCTCTCAATTTGCAACAGGATGCTTTTTTCCCCCTTCAGCATCAGGTTGTTGGAACTGGAGTGAGCAGTAACAGACCGTTGGGGTGGGGATGGGGTGTAATTTGCAAGTGTGTCACCAAGCCATGTTCCAGGTCCACCTAAAAAGTCCTGAACGCAGAGACACTTTAACTGTTTAACGCCACAATCCAGTACTACATAGTTCTCAGTCTTTTCACTAGGGCTGGGTATTTGTACTCAATACCTTCAAGGTATCAATTGAAACAACCTAGCACCAAGTAGTCTTGAAACGTCTTTACTCAAATGATACCTACATTCAATCCTTTTTGCACCAAGATCAGGAAAAAATATAAATTTATATGGTTTTGCTCACAGCCAATCACAGCAAGCATTCTTCATAAAGAAGATGAAGAGGAAGAAAAAGAAAAATACTATCGAATGAAGTACTCCACTGGTATCAGTATCACTTAAAGGGAACAGGTACTGTATTTTTATTTAAAGCATACCCAGCCCTACTTTTCACATTTTTTAGTGATTATTTTCTAACATGAATAAAGTGTTTAGAAGAAAATCTTAATTTTCTTTTGCACAAACTAATAAGCACCACAAGTGTTGCTCCACTCCATATATTTCTGTCATGTGTGACTTTATTGGATGGAGGGAACCTGCAGGATCACAGCGTGTTTTTATTTCAGGTGGCTGACTGAGAAGTGTACAAAGTGTGCTGAGGCAGAAACAAAGGAGCTGAGGAAAATGTGGAGGGCTTGAGGGACGCGAGGTGCCCTGTGAATTGTTTGAGCGAACAGCGTCTGTGTGTGTTTGTCTGTGTTTCCATGCAAGTGACAGCTTGCGGCAGTGGCTGACAGCAAATAAACATGTTCCAGTAATTAACCTTGACAGGCCCAATGTGGTGGCAACAGCAGAAACCTGCTAATGACACAATTAATCCATAATTAAGGCATTCTGTCACACCACACTCACACACATACTCACATTGCGTGTGTGTGTGTGTGTGTTTTAGGAGAGACTGTTACATGTCAGCACGGGGAAATACTGTTCGCAGTGAGAGCATAAAAGTCACACTGGATGACAATACCTACTTCAAAAGGCTCACTGACAATTTTTTCTTGTGGCACAGAAATGACGTGTTCCCTTTATTGATTTTCATTGTTTCTACATGTAACTAGAGTGGCACAGTGCAAATTAAAGCAAATTAAAAGCACAATCATATAATCAGAGGTCACAATTGTACAGTTTAAATACATGCTAATTGTTATGGACAGTAGCACAGATGTATTTGCCTTTGAAGGTGCAGCAGTATTTGCTAAGGGTGATGAACTTTTAAAATGAGCACAGTCAAATAATGACCTTTCTTTTATGCAGGTTTTATTGAATCCTGTTTTACATTTTTTATTGCAGTCAGATTGGCGCCAGGTTTCATACAAAAAGCAGGCTGGAGAGAAGAGAGAGCCATGAAGGTTTCTGTTGTGAGTCAGTCCATCGTCCGTCAGAGTAGTACCTACCCTGACTTAAGTTCCTTTTATTTTACACTGGACAAAAAACACCCACTAACATCTGGCTTTTGTCTTCAGCAGGAGATGGTCCAATCGGCATTCACCCCCATGTCAAATGGCTCTGCAGTACATACAACGTACAAACATTAACACCCAGGTGGACGCATTATTTCTGAACCTTTTTCAGCGGCGGCAATAAAGGCTTCCATCAGGGACTACTGCAGTGCCTGTGCTTCTTTTTCATGCACATGTGGAGCTTGGCTTGACTCGCAGCGTCAGCCCAGCATGGCAGAGTTTTGTATTTAATGATGACACCTTCAGTCGAGCATCTGACAAACATTTTAAATCTTATAAATTCTTCCCAATAAAAGTCTCCTGTTATTTTGTTATTTTAAAGCTTTTATTATGAAGCAGCAAAATCAGGAAGCTTAACTCAACATGACTCCTATCCATACACATGAAACAGTAAGATAAAGCAGATATCTGGAAGTACAAACAGCGACACAGGAGAGAAACTGAACTTCAAACCACACACACAGACTTTTAAAAACACTTTTGTCTCTGCTCATGCTCCTGGATTAATTGAGTCAGCTTTCCAGCACACATCAGAAAAAAACCCAGAAAGGCAAACTCATCTACAAGCAAGGGAGAAAGGGTCAATCACTGATTATGTGTTATGGGCTTTTATGACTTTAATGTGATAGAACCGCTAAGTGAGGACAGGAAAGGGGGAGAGAGAGTGGGGAGATGACATGTAGCAAAGTGCCGCTGGTGGAAGTCAAACCCACGGCCGCTGCAGAGGACTCACAGCCTCAGTACATGAGGCGAACGCTCTACAAACTGACCTACCAGGCACCGCCAATCACCTATTTTTAGCAGGTTTAGCTGTGTTTAACAAACCTGCACATGTGCTATTTTGGTATAACATGCTTATCCTGTCTGTGGCCCTCAACCTGAAGTGCACTGGTTCCTCCTGTAGATGTAAAAAACAGGTCACAAATGTAAAAGCTGCATTTTTAATTAAGCCTCAGGAGTTGTCTAAAACAGCTGTTCTCTGCAGTTTTTTTTTTTTTTTTTTAGCAAAAGTTATTCAAGCAAGAGTGAAAAGTGTAGTTGTTACTGGGACTATTTTCAGCTGCCTGAAGTTTGACACAGACTGATGGAGTGGATGGATGACATCAGTTGTTCAGATTCAACCTCTTTCATCACCCATGGCTCATTAAACCGTGGAGTTGCTTAATATTTGTGTAAAACGATGCATTTATAGAATCCGTGCACTGGGACGCTCAGTGAGAAGAAAATGGTGAAGGAAACACAGCTGAACTGAAACAGACCACTTGCAGCTAGTTTGAGGCCAGTGCTGAGACAGATGAAAAGAAGCTCCGGATATTTTAAAATTCCTCCTCATTGTTTACTTAATTTCATTAATTTCTCTGGCCCCATTTCTTACTGTTTAAATCCCAAGACTGGATTCTGTCTGGATGCAGCATTGGCACTTCCATCTCTCTACTGGTGAAATGAAATCTACTGTTTTTTTCTCTTCATAGTTCTGTCCTGCTGAGTAAACTGTAGATCTTCATTTCACAGATTTCCACTGGGTATGGCACCGTGTGACCAGTGACCATGTCTCAGTGAGTTGCTCAATCGTCATTATGAGGATAAAAACAAATACAAATGGAAACTGAACTAAAAAAAATCGCATTATATGAGGATTCATGTCCAGTGTCCCTCTAAACTGACTGGTTGACTTACAGTCTGGCTATGTATTGCTTTGTTCCACCCTAGTCATTATGTGGGTATTGGCTGGTTTAAAAGTTTTTGTGGTAGATGATATTAGATACAGTGACCCTGCCCTGATTTAGTTTTTGCTGAATTTATGTTCCTGTTTAATATTCCAGCACAATCTTTTCAGTACACCCCAAGGACATTTCTAAGTGTTATACAATACATCCAGTATACATATTCAAAACCTCCAATAAGTGCTCCTAGCTTTAAATAAACTAATATGTGGTAGTATGTATTCCAATTTAATGTGGAAAACTGATTCAGCTTAATTTCTGACCAGTAATAGTGGGCTACTAGAGTTTGCAAGTAGAACTAAAAGATTTTTTTTCTTGCTACATTAATTAGGAGTCAAAAACTGAGGTTGAAAATAGAAAATATGAATTTAGATAGAGAGAGTGTGTGTGTATGTGTGGGTGTGTGAATGTGTGTGGATATACATAGCCTAATACAAACATACAAAATTATTGTCATTGCAGTAATATTATATAGTTGTTGTCAATTTAGTGTTGCACAGATGTCAGATGTAGTTTGTTGAAGGAGGTTGACAGTGCCAAACAAAATCCTCTTATCCTTAAAGAACCTGGCTTGCATACATTTTTGGGTTTGACTGATAATTTTTTTTTTTTGGCTTTTGAAGGCTTACTTGGGATTTAAGATACTAATAAGTAATATTTTGTGATGATAATCAGATCATAATGTGTAACCATTTGCATGGGGGGAAAAGGCAAAGACAAGGACATTAAAGTCACACTCTGGCAGTTTATTGATTGCACTTCTATGAAGTTGAAAGGCTGACAAGAGATTTTCAAAAGCGTGGTCAAGGTACAGCTTCAAAAATGCCGGATGCTACATTTCCCATAATTCAACTAAGTTGCATCTTTCATTTGCGAACTTCACCCCCTCAGTTTGAAATGCAGAATTACTTTTAAAATAAGCCTCGGTCTGACGCTAAGATACGCAAGTATGAACCCACTGTTCTCAACCCAACTCATCACATACAGATGGTTTGTCATCGTCCCTCGCCATCTGATACTGAAGAACCAGGTACCTTTTAGCAGCTGAATTAGACATGTCCAGAAAGCCTTTTAACACGTGCTTAATGCAGTGAAACACATTCAGGATTAGACCATGTTTGGGGGCTGCAATAATGATGATGTGTTAAGTACATCACAGGATATCACAAAGCAACTTGCAAGAAAGTGATGAAAATGACTTGCTGCATTCAAAACACACGGGTTGAAAATTACAGATGGAAATGCACCAACTTCATTCAACATTTTAAGCTGCACAAAAAAGGGTAAACAGAGGCTCTGTTGAAAAAATGTCTTTTCATTTGGTGAAGAGTGCATTATGGACTTGAAACTTAAAGTTTAGGACTCGGGACTTGAGTTGGGACTTGCCAGTCTTGACTTAGGACTCGAGTCCAAAGACTTGAGACTTACTTGGAACTTGAAAAACACTGACTTGGTCCCACCATAAATTAAATTCCCTTCTCCTCCATTGCACTAGCGTGGAGACTAGCATCCCCAAAACAATTAAAACAATATGAATGGCTAGGTAACCCTAAAAAAAGGCATGAAAACATATTTATTTTGTTGAACTGACCCTTTAAATTCACATTAATTAAATGGAGCCTGCAGCTTTTTAAAGCAGAGTGAGACAGGTGTCATTTCAGGTCTCAGACTGCCAGACTGACTGTTGTGTAACAAGAGAAGAAAGATTTATTATATCAGACTATCAGATTGGCTGATATGTTGTTTTCATGAAATGCCAACGTTTGGCCCAACATTTGAGCTAACCATTATATCAGTCCAACTCTTCTGACACTACACAAACTTTGCTGTGCCAAGTCCTGTTCAGGGCTCTGCCGCCCTGTTTATAACTTTGACAGCTTTATTATGTACTTTGTATACAGCTTCAGCTGCAAGTCAAATCGTTGGCATGTGTAAATAGACTCGCAGGTGATTTTGTGGCTGTCAGGCTGTTCGCTAGACAGTCGTGACTGATTTATAGGTGGCACGTCAAACACAACCTGAATAATCGAGCAGGCAAATAAAGATGGAACTGTGCTCACAGGTACACTCCAACTGCATCTGCTTCCAATGTAAACACACACACACACACACACACACACACACACACACACACACACACACACACACACACACACACACACAAACCACACATGCACACATCCTTGTTTTACTATATTTGTGGGGCCCCGTTATGGACATAATCCACTCCCTAGCCCATTACTGTAACCCAACCCATCACAACTGAGTGCAGAGGTCACTGTTGGCAAGTCTCTTGGTTGGAAGTACTCGTGTGTTGAACACAGCAGATTTGTGCTGATGCTCCACCAATATCTTTGTAAGTTCTTTCTTAAAGTTGTTCTTAAGAAAATCTCTAAGTCAGATTCATGAGATGAAACCACAAAATTATACAGATCTATTTTCTATGCAATTTATGTTTTTTTTTTAATTGAGAGAATTTCATGAATTGTTTGTCATTCTGACTTACAACATGGGACTTTTACAGCAGACCCTCTCAATTTTTTGTACATAAACTATAAAGAAAAACAACCACAAGACAAAAATGGATAGAAGGAAAAGAAAAAAAACAACAAAAAATGTAAACAGAAATAACACACAGGTGAGGAGAGATCTGGGGCAGACTGAGATAAACAGCTTTACATCTTTCATTAATTACGCCCAAGAAATAAATTACAAAATGAAATAATCAGGTTCTATGGTACTATAATACTGTACCCGTTTGGCCCAGTATGACTGGAATCTACTTACTTGCAGCTCTAAAGAAAATGTCAGCTTCTCTATAACATAAATATCCTTTTTAATTTCAATAAATTCTTGTAATTCTAGGTAACTGATGTAAGTATAATATATCAAAACTGAATGGAACCTTAATATCAAGCACAGTCTCTATTACAATACATATATCCTGCCAAAAGGAATGAATTACATTGCATTCCCAAAAAATATGACAATGATCATTATTCACACAGCCACACTGTCTTCAGCACTTTGAATCAACTGTGAAATGTTTTTTTCTGAGTTGATGTAATTAAAAAGAAACAGTGATGAATGTCATTGTCTTCTTAAGTACCAGTTCTTCCTAATTAGCATAGGAAACTGCCCCACCAATGCCCATATAAGGGCATGAGACTGCAGGGCCATGTGCACAAAGCAGGATCACACACAGGCTTTTTCCACTGGCACTTTTGGCTGTGCCAAGCCAAATTGTACAGTACCAAATTGCATTTCTATTATTACTTTCAGCGCACTGAGCTGCACCCAAGATGGACCTGCTTTGGAGTGGGGCCAAAACGAGCCTGACCCTCCTCCAAGCGGGCTGTGGTGACCAACCCATGACAAGCCTCCTTTCTCCCCCTCCAACAAGTGAGTGTTGTGATAATCAGCTCATGAGTGTGCAGCAAAGCAGAGAGAAAGAAGTTTCTTAATGTCTCTTTATGTTCAGCTCTCAGTACCTTTGTAGCTTCTAACAGAATCTTTATGTTTTTAAATGTCGTTTCTCTCCTCTGTCACGGATTTTATGTTCAAATGGGCTGATGTACCGAGTCAAACCGAGCTGAGCCAGGCCAGTTCTATGTATGGAAAATGGCCAATAGAGAAGTTGGGAGAAAAGCCAAGAATTCCCAAATGAAAATCTAAAAATGTAAATTGTTTTTTCAGAATTACTACAATTTGATGGTCCATTTTATGTACAACCTGTAGCTGTAAAACCAAGAAACATGTGGCACAATTAAATCACCTAAAAGCAGGTGATTGTTTTAGTGAATAACTTCTTCAACATGTCCAAGCATAGTTTGTATTTAAATTTTAAATATTTATTTATTTACAGGTGAACTCCCACTGTGACATCCCAGTCCCATTCAACTGCCCCATGTCTGATCTCACATTTGTCCTGGACAACCTCTGAAATTAACACATATAAAAAAATAAAGATATATACTAAAACCTGTTTCAGATTATTTGTAAGTGATAAATAATCACACTGTAAAGTAAAATTAATTATTTATTTTGAAAACACCATAATACTTTAGAAAATATTTAAATTATTTAAAAATGCTATAAATTATAAAAGTATATTTGGAATTTAAACCACATAATATTATAGAACTGTTGGATTGAAAAAAACCTCAATAACAATATTTAATGTTCTTCAATTCTGCTCTTACCTAAGAACAAATCCCACTTTGGTAAATGCTAAAATATTTGTGAAATCTGTGTAAGTGGTGTGTAAGAAGAAATGTCTTCTTAAGAAAGGCTGGCGACCCACAGTAGTATTGATTAAAGAACCATCCCTTCGAACCTATCCTAACCTTTACCCTAAAACCAACTCTTAACCCTCAAACAGCCCCGTATATTTGCAGGATCCAGCCTTTTGGTCCCCACAAGGCTGTCGGTCCCCAGAAGTACAGTGGAATACCAGGTTATGGTCCCAATGAATGTAATATAAGAAACCCACACATACAAACATCCATAGACATTTACACAGAAAAACACCATGGCATATGCAGGTCAGGACATTTGTGTGTTTAAAACCTGCTTGCAGTGTGTGTGTGTGTGTGTTTAGGTAAGGTTATTTTTGCCTCTATGTCTGCACAGTCGTTTGTGTTGCACCCACTCGCTCGTCCGTGTTTGTGTCTCTGTCAGGGTGTGTCAGGCTCAGCGCTGACAGGTGTGTGTCACCTCATCATTCAAGCTGTCAGCGCCGCAGACGGGAAGGAGGAGACGAGACGACGATGAAGGACACCGGTTGTCTGCCGCTCAGCCCGAGCCACTTCCTGTGCGCGCACACAGTTTAGAGGGAGTCTTGGAGAAGTCCTATGTAGGACAAAGGCAGCCTGCGGCTAACTCCCCCCCATTACCACTGTCTGTAATGCTCCAAATGAAAAAAAAAAAAAAAACCCATCTGACTTGACTCATCGCTCATCACCAGCACACAGAGAGAGAGAGTAAGAGAGAGCTCCATAGATCAAAGACTAGATGTCATATCCCCCTCCCCTTCCTTAAATTCATCCAAAAAGCCAAAGCGAGGGCTGCATGTATGCGTGTGTGTGTGTTGGAGGGTAGCTTGCCAAGCTCCTCGACTTGAAGCGTGTGTTTATGTACTTTGTCACTCAGGAAAATGAGATGTGTAAATCCAAATGTCAGCGAAGAAGAGGAGATTTCTGACAGCGCTGAGCATCATGTTCCAGATTTTTTTTTTCTTCTTCTCTTCACTTTTGGCCCACTGGACGTACCGCTGACAGCTTCATGGCTGACAGAGGGGGGAGAGACGATCTGAGCACTAATAGAAAGAAAAAAGAAGAGTGGAGGGGAATGATGGTAGATGATGTTTCTTAAAATCGCACACACATACACACACAAACAGGGGCCATATAACAGCCAAGGTCAAAGCTGCGTGTCTGAATGTGTGTGTTTGACAGTATGTACTTACTTCTTATGGATTGTGTGAGTGTGTGTGTGATGCTTTCAGAGTACAAATTGAAGTGAGGCCTCTGCAGTATTTGGTTGACACAGTAATGGAGGGTAGGATATGTGTGTGTGTGTGTGTGTGCCTGTCACCAGCGTTCAGTGGCTCTGCCATTCAGTGGTACATACACAGGGTTGACAGCTCCCGCTTAAATGTGTCACTCGACATTACCCATAAAGCACCACCAGAGAGAGAAGAGAGGGGAAGGGTGTGTGGAGTGGAGGATGGGGTTTGTACGTAGATATGTGTGTGGGGCACTGGCAAGGAAACAGCGATAGAGTGGGTCTCTCTTTGCTACTTTTACCTATAAATTCTCAGCCATTAACCAAATCCTGGTTCATGCACTCCAGTGGTTCTCAAATTTAGGGCTGTAGGCACCCAAGGGCCCCTGACAGAGGTCCCGCTCCCCCTCATGCAAAATGAGAAACAGCTACTTTTATATTTCCTTTCTCGGAGGAAAGCGGTTTCAGAGAACGCAGCCACTTAAAGATTTGGCTGGAAAGCCACCTGTAAAGACTTTAGATGTCAGATATGATTTATACAGAACGACTGTCTGTGCTGTATTGACAGTAATTCTAGACAAAATCATTGCTGCTACAAACCACAGCAGGCACCTAAATAAATTAAATGCAGGCCTGAGCTTTAAAGTTGCATTGTGAAGATCAGTGTCATTGTAAAACAAATTAGAGCTCATTATGTCACTGTTGGCATTATCACTGGTATTTCCTACAACAAAAGGGTGTTGTTACTTATTATTTTGGGCATCCACGGTCCAGGAAGTACATGCCATGTTCATTTTTGCTTAGACAAGAACTGGCAGTGGGAGTACTTCTGAAACTTGGACAGAGACAAGACTCTCCAGGAGTACAAAAGATGAAAAACTGTTTGAAAATATTGGGTACTTTGATAAAAAAAAAAAAAAAAAAAAAAAAAAAATCAAAGACAAGTCTGTGTACATAAAAAGGAAACTATAAAATTCAACTGCAACCACTATTCCAATTATTGGTGGACACCAAGAAACACAGCAATGCTCTAACAACATGGATGTAAACAACATGCTTTAAGGCTTAGTGCACTCAAAAATGAAAATCCAGTCATTATCTACTCACCCTCATGCTGACTGAAGGTCATATCTACACTGCTGGAGTTTCACAGGAAAACAGCGTTACAGAATCTCACAAACAATGGAAGTGAATGGTGACATTCGATCAACATGACGGTGAGTAGATAATGGCTAAACTATCCCTTTAAGCTGCAACAATCCCAACAAAACCCACAAAATCCTGGAGGAACTGTGTTACAGTAATAATGCATGGTTATCATAAAATCCCACGGCATACCTGGACTTGCGTTTCTTTTTATTGCAGAATCTCCCAAACAGTGTAAGTGAATAGTGACCAGTTTTCAAATGTAAAAAAAACCCTGAAAAAATATTTTGGGTGAACTATCTCTTTAAAAAAAATTCAGCAAAAGTTTACGAGGAAGGAAATGTATTAATTGTATTTGTTAGACATTAATGAGGCACAGACTGTGTTTTGCTGTGTAGGAAATGAATTCAGCAAGATTTGCATCAAGGTTTGGTTTCTGCATCAAGCAATAGTTCAAAAATTTTATCTACATTGTAATAGTGACTCATTGGCATTGTAGTATTTCGCTACATCTGTCACGCCAGACTGATGAAAAAACATGATTTCTCTGTAATGACATTGATTACAAAGTCCATAACATGAATTTATAGTACTGTTACTCTTTCTATGATGAGGCGTATTGATGCATATTTGTTCTATTTTTAGGTGTTCATCTCTGAAAATAATTGTTTCATCTGACTATCATCATCAGCCGCTGCCAAAACCAATTCTGTTTGTGCAGGATGAATAGTATAGAACCCTCTTCTTGTGTTGTGTAGTTAAATGCAGTGTAAAGACTGGTAGAGGATCCCAGTCTTCTCAGTAATTGTTTTGATTTTATGCTGTATATTAACTCCTTAAGATTAAAGCAGTGATGATTTTTTATTAATAGTAATAAATAATGCTGATAGTTTAAGAGTCCATGTGTAAATGTACCTGCTTAAATATATATTAATTGTCAATTGATTGGATTGGCAGAATAGTTGGAGTAATTTTACTAACTAGACTGTGGGTGAAAAAGAACCCTCTCTTGCTCTGTTTATGCTTGTTATGAAAAACTGACACATGCAGTGGGTTTTTGGGCTGTATAAAGTGGTCAGATCAAGGTGGATTATGGGAGTTAAGGGCCACATGTCAAAACATGTCTTTCAGTCTGCCCTGGGGCGCCATAACAACAACCCCCATCCCTCGAAAATCCAACCACCACCATTCTCCTCATGTCACTCAGTCCCTATCCGAGGGCACAATCAAATCTCTCAGCTCCGTTTCCTGCCAATGTGCATACTGACACAGCACACACACACTCAGAGCCAAAAAAGGTAACATCAGTTCCTGGCAGTGCCTCCACCGCCAGCATGATGTGATACACCATTATGTGCTGTGTGTTTGTATATGTCAGTCAACAAGAAGACAGCAGAGATCTCACATAGTAAATCAGTTGAGATAATCTTCATTGTCAGTGTACTGAAGTGCCTTGTGTTTGGAGACGTGGCTGGTTTTATGAGCATGTGTGTGGGTTGGAGTGTGTGTTATGCACAGCAGTTTCTCAGATGAATTAGAGGCTTCCTCATTCATACTTCACTGGCTAAATTTAATTGTCTTTTGCATCTGTTCCATACAAGTTTGTGTGTTAGGTCCTGATTCCTTCAGTCTAATTTCAATGCACTATATCCTAGACCATATGTCCAATACTGTCCTCTACTGTTTATGTCCTTCTTGTCCCTGTGTGAGTGCATTCAGTCATTGGACACAATGCTTGTGCTTCCATGTATGCATATTTTAATAATTAAGTTGGAGCAATACTGACACATATTTTCTTTTAGATTTCTTACTGAGCATATTCAAATTTCCATCCATCCATCCATCCATCCATCCATCCATCCATCCATCCATCCATCCATCCATCCATCCATCCAAACTTTTCAGCTTTGTTGCTGAAACACACATCACCTATGACAGAAATACACCCACATGCATTGGAAAACAAAGTGTGGGTTTTGAATTAAAAACCAGTGAAACTTAAGGCTGCTCCTGGATCATGACCGGCCAGGAAAATTAAATGGATGAAATGGACACAGGCTGGCCAAGCAACGGGAAACTGGTGACTCTGCCCACACAGAGAGACCTGCTCCACGCAACACGCAAGACTCTAGCGGGATGGGAGGAGGACTCCGTCTTTTTACATTGAGGATGTGTCTTTCTCAAATACAGTTGAGGTTGATGGACAGTGTTTTCCAAACTTTTATTATGAAAATGTCGACCATATTATCACCACCATCTTATTGCTGCTGTGTACATTCATCCTGATGCAAATTCAAAAAAAGTTCAAAAAGTCAAAATTATTTCCTGGGTGTACACATGTATGTATACACAGAATGTATTTATTAAATTTGTTTTCCATCCATCCATCCATCCATCCATCCATCTTCCTCTGCTCGTGCAGTTTATGGCAGGTGATGGCAGCAGGTATTCCAGACTTCCCTCTCTCCAGCAATGCTTTATGGCTCTTCCTGGGGGATCGAGGAGAAGCTCCCAGGCCAGATGAGATATGTAATCCCTCCAATGAGTTCTGGGTCTGGTCTGCCTTGGGGTCTCCTAGTTAGGCGTGCCTGGAAAACCTCCAAAGGCAGTCGTCCAGTAGGCATATGCCCAGACCACCTCAGCTGGCTCCTTTTGACTTGAAGGAGCAGCAGTTTTACCCTAAGCTTCCTCTGGATGTCTGAGCTCCTCACTCTATCTCTGAGGCTTAACCTAGACACCCTATGGAGGAAACTCATTTTTGGTCAGCTGTATCCACAACCTCACTCTATTTGTCACTACCCAAAGGTCATGACCATAGGTGAGGGTTGCAGTGTAGCTCAACTTGTAAATCAAAAGCTTTGACTTTCAACTCATCTCCTTCCTCACCATAATGGTCTGGAACAGTGCTCAGATTGATGCTGACGCTGCACCAATCTGCCTGTCGATCTCATGCCCCATTTCATCGTCGCTTGTGAACAAGACCCTGAGATACTTAAACTCCTTTGCTTGGGGCAGCAACTCACTTCCAACCCGGAGGGAGCAATCCACTGTTTTCCGGCAGAACACCATTGCCTCGGTCTTGGAGGTGCTAACTCACATCCCAACTGCTTCACACTCGGTTGCAAACGGCCCCTGTGAAGGTTATGGTCTGATGAAGCCAACAGAACTGTGTCATCTGCAAAAAAACAACAATGCAACTCTTGGGGCTTTTCCACCGGTACTTTTGGTCGTGCTGAGTCAAACCATGCTGCACTTATTTGCATTTGCATTAACCCTTTTATTGCACTGACTTGCAACTGAGATGGACCTACTCTGGAGTGGGGCCAAAGTTAGCCCGACCTGCCTCCAAGCGTGCTGCAGTGACATATTGCTGACCATAGCCAACTCGTGACAACCGCCATTTCTCCACTTTGAATAAGTGGGTATTATGATTATTTTTTGGGGCTTTTTTACTTTTGTTAGGATAGAACAGCTAGAGATATGACAGGAAAGGGGGAGAGAGAAAGGGGATGACATGCAGCAAATGTGCTGCAGGTGGGAATCAAACCGGCCGCCACTGCAGAGGACTGATAGCATCAACACATGGTGCGCACGCCCTACCAACTAAGCTATAGGGGTGCCCGGGTATTGTGATACTTAACTCGCCTGTGCAGGAGAGCAGAAAGAGAGATGCCTCTAAAAGTGTCTGCAACTGTATGTTCAGCTCTTAGTTCTTTAGAGACTAATACCTGTGGTTTGAAGTTTCGTTTCTCTCCTATGTCGCAGTTTTTATGTACACATATCTGCTGTGTTTTACTCATGTTCAGCTGTACACAAGTTGTGTGAAGTTACCACTGATGAAAAACAACAATTTCCTAGTTTTGCTGTTTCATAATAAAAGCTTTTGAGAAACACGACGCAGGATTTTTTTTTTTTGTGAAGATATAAGATACTTCAGTGTTTATTTGCTGTTTTACAGCTGCTTGACTCAAGCTAAGCTCGTCTTCAGTCATAAGACACACCTTCGAGCGAACAGTTCTGTTGTAATGAAAATGCAGATCTCCGCCATGCTTGGCTAATGTGCCACGTCAAGACAAGCCAGCAGGAAAGCTAGGAAAAGGGATATCTGAGGTTCCTAAAATGGACACTCTCCTCATTCCAGGATGGGAGACAAGGGGCAACCTTGGTTGCGTCCAACACCCACTGAAAACATGTTTGACTTTGTGCTGAGGATAAAGACACAACTCTCACTTTGGTTACATAAGGACCGACGGCTCATAGCATCGGCCCTGGTACCCCATACTCCTGCTGTACCCCTACAGGATTCCCAAGGGAACAGATGTCAAATGTCTGAATGCTATAACAGAATGAAGCTGTTGATTCACAGTTTAGTGATTAGAATAAATGTAAAGATATGTTTTGTTTTCCCACCTGTTTTTGTCAAATCAAATCAGTGTTTCCCACCATACTGTGGTACATATTGAAATTTGTGTACTGATTTACCCAGCAGATGTATGTTAGCAGACACTTAGAGGACAGGGTAGAGAAGTGAATTTGTGACAGTTGTTTGTTCTTCAAATTCCCTCACTTCTCTTTGTTGTTCTCTCCCAACTTTAGCTTGGCAACTCATTTTAGCCCCCCAGGCAAAAACACTGCAGACACCACCAGACACCAGATTTCCTCCACTCCGGGGGAAGGATGAGGGTGTTTTGCATATTGCTTTTACTTAGCTCAACTTCTGTTTTGGCTTTGCAGCAGTCATTATAAAAATCTGTATTCTATCTGAGGCTGCCAATTCTCATAAGGGGCCCAGAGTGAAGTTTTGATCCTTGATCACATAAATCACAAAGACAGGCTGTTGTAGAGCCAGTTGTTTCAGGGGGAAATGTGTAAACTGGTCCACTGAAGGTCAGTGGGCAGGACACTGTCGGGGTCAGGAGATCAACTCTCACCTGGGCCAGCTATATTAAAAACATATGCATTGATAATGGAGGGAGGAGGTCCGTTAGTAATGGCAGATATTATGTTTCTATCTCACATCCTGCCCTTGATTTCCCAGAGAAAAAAGTGATACTTTAAGAGGCAATATTTCAGCTTCAGTCATGACAGACTCAGACAGACAGAAAAGAAGGCGAGCACTCGCTGAAGGAGATAAAAGTGATGGACGGCATGTTAAGTGGATATTTTAGTCCAGTGCAACTGTGCTGTGACAGGGAGGATTATGATGTGACACACAGCTGCTTGGCGGGCCTAAACCCCTTGACTGACACATGTCAGTGATATTTGTAAAGGCTCTACCAATGGAAGTCAGATAAGTCAATCAGGCTGAGTGAAACAACATGTGTCTGACATTGTCGGCTATGAATTTTACATGAACCCACTGTCGCAGTGCTGCGTTCGCCTGGGGGTAGGTTGGTGGGTAAGGTGGGGGTGGGGCACAGTTGGGGCACAGGCTCCTATTGGAATCTGATAGGCCACCCCAGATGCCCCTCCCCTTCCAGATTCTGAACATGACTGGGCATTGGCATGTGTTTAATAATGAATGATAAGCATCGGATCGCATAATGAACCAAACTGTTTTCAGTGCTCTCATTAAATAACTATGTACTTTAAGTTCTATTTGCCATAAAAGTTTAACTTCAGTCATCAGATTGGCATTATTGACATATTAACACAGCTGTCACAGTGAAAAGCAGCACAGTTAAAAATTGCTGCTTTTTGTTTTTAAAGTTCCAGTCTGTAAGATTTATGGGGACTCTATGGGAGGAATATGGCAGAAATGGAAGTCGATATTCTTAGCTAAGTTTTCATTCCTGTATAATTTCCTGGAAAAAAAAATCTTTGTGTTTCCATTACCTTACAGTACCATGCTTCTACAGCAGCCCTGGAGAGACAAACCAAACAAGCAAGTTGCAAGTTTCGTGACCACTGCAGTTTCTCCTACATGCTGGTGAGGCCAGCTGTATTAAATTGGCTGCGTTTATAATCTTACCACCAGATGCCACTAAATCTTACACACTGGGTAAGTGCTTTTTAGCTAGAAAAATTGCAGCTCCCCATTTACGTGTATTTGTTCACAGGTCAGTCTGGACCTAACAAAAATGGTGGCGAGATTCACATACAGCAGCAAGCAGAAGTGGTCAACGTGGTGCCTTCGTGTAACATGTAGATATAAAGGGCTCATTCTAAGCTAACTAAAACATTATTATTTTCAGGTGATTATTCACTAAGGCCAGAGATATACTTGCTTTTAATTACACATTCACACATGCACCCCTGCACATCCATACACATCATGGCTCCCTCATGTATCCTGCGTCGATTTGAAGTGATGGTTATGAGCATCCTCAGAAATTATCGCTACACATATGCAAATGCAAACATGTGGTTTAACAGCAAGTATATCTCCAGCCTTATGAATATTATATTCCGTTTCTGCCATATTCTGTAAATAAATTCCCATAAATCTTACACAGTGGACCTTTAAAACTGAAACTTGCGCATTGATGAATGAGTCATTTTTTATCCTCCATGCATCTAAAGAGCTTTCATCAAGCCCAACTATTTGTTTTTGTAACCGTGTGATAAGTGTGTGTGCGTTCTATCAGAGCAGAAACAACAGATATCTCAGGTTGTTTGTATGTTATGATGTTGGTTTGATCTCTGGCTGGCATGCTATGTTTGGGTGTAAAGCGCAGTCAAGTGTTTGATACCATCTGACCCAGACACAACACAACAACAGCACCCTCACCACACACACACACACACACACACACACACACACACACACACATACATGGACACTCAAAGGGTACCTGAGGTAAGATCAGATGAAACACACGGCTGCCAAAGACAACAGGGCTGATTGTCTTGGGTGGCATCTGAAGCCTACGTGTGGTCTCACACAAACTCACACATTCTCATCTGTCCGACTCATGCTACATTCGTGCGCACTCTCTACTCCCCTTCTCCCCTGTTTTCCTCTTTTTCCCCCCTTCCTGTTTCTCCTTCCCAATCCTCATTTCTTCTCCCTCCTCCTCCTCCTCCTCATCTCTGCCTGGCGTTAATGTGGGAGTGATTGAGGAGGGCTGTATGAGCAGGCTGACAGAGCTCATCTCTGGCCCATGATGCATGGCTTCCCTGGGCCTCCCCGCTGCCCCATTACACCCTGATTAATTGGCCCTGCTTAAGTCAATAACTCATCCGTTAAAAAACAAAAAGCTCCAGTGGAGAGGAGGAGGAGGAGGAGGAGGAGACGGGGAGAGGCAATGAAGGACACGAGAGGAGCAAGCAAGCGAGGGAGAGAGAGAGAAAGAGGGAGACAGAGCAAAGACAATGGAAGAAATGAATGAAGTGAGAACAGCTGGAAATGCTTTAACTGCAGTTACACACAAGCTCTTAAAAGCAAATGCAAGAGGTTTTTTTCAGATAACTGTCATATTTATCACTAATGAGTAATACTCCACTGAAAGTCTATTTTTTTTAAGTATCAAACATTTAAAACTCTAAAAAGCCTGTAGCCCGCTCCGTCTGTAGTTGGCTGATTCCAAGGTGTAGTCAGTCGGTATCGCAGCACTTAAAGTCCACATGAAAGGGAAATCAGAGTGCTATTTGCTTCCATATATGACACAAAGTCCCACCTCTTCCAGTGTGTCCCCATTGGGACCTAACTTCTGAAAAAATATGGACAGTATTTTTCAGTTGCTGATCCAAAATTGCCATTGACTGTGATGCCAACGGAAAATGGCATATGAATATGGTTAACTGCAATACCTCTTTTTTTTGGTTGTGACAAAGTGATAGCGTGATTCTCAAACTTAAAAAGTATACATGATGTAGTGCTGTCAAAAGCTTCAACAATGGAACAAAAAAGAAGTGCCCATAGAATGCAATGATAGATGTGAAAATGTGACGCCTGTTAGTGATGATGCAGAATTATAATTATTAATACGTGTCCAAAATATCAGTTTGTTGTTGACTACTAAGTATAAATATAGTGTTTACAATGGTGGACAAAGTACTCAACCCCAGTACTTGAGTCAAGTATAGATACTCCTGGTCAAATATTACTCAACTACAAGTGAAAGTTGCTCACTCAAAGTCAAGTACTAGATTACTTGCTTTTAAAAATACTTTAGCGTTCAAAAGTACAAAGTACATTTTCTAATATCGATACATTGCTGTATTGTTTTCATGATGCATTTACAGAAGCTTGTAACTCTCTGAAACCACCTGATGATGCACTGAACCACTCTGCTACACAAAGCCTATAGGAAAATCTATAAAAACTGAGAATAGCATAGAAATACAATCAAAAACTAAAAGGACAACTGTTGTCATTTTCTGATGTAACTGTATTAAAATCACAGCAGAAAATTAGATTGAAGCCAACTGTAAGGAGTTCTTTGAGTCTGTTAAATAACTGAGATTTCTTTCTGGCTTCAGGGCCAGTATATACATTATGTGGTATTTTTCACCCCAATAAAAATAATCCAACATTAAAAGCCTACCTGGAATCATGTCTCTAATGATTTCTAAGTATAATAACATCTTGAAGTTTAATTTTGTCTTTCTTCTGCTGCCACCATTACCAAGTTTTATTAGAATGAAAGAGGGAGAGCTTGTTTGTTCTTGTTACAGAGCACCTGGATGACGTATTTCTGCTTTTACATCAATCCCAGTTGAGAACAGGTACTGTGATTGGTTTCCTTCTGTAAGGAACACAGCATGTGGCCAGTTGCATTTTAGGAAAGAAAAAACAGCAACAGCTGACTTTAAAGCTATGCTTTGCCTAAAAGTAAGGAGTAACGACAATCTTCCTAGAAATGTTGTGGAATCCAAAGTAAATATTTGTCTTTGAAATGTAGTGAAGTGAAAGTCAGTTTCCAAAAAGACAAATACTCAAGTAAAGTACAGATACTCAAAAAATGTGCTTAAGTACAGTACTCAAGTAAATGTACTTAGTTACTGTCCACCATTACTTGGGGAATACTGAATGAGGGAGAGACAGGATTCATTTAGCCATAAGCTGACATTGGCCAATATTACACATAATTATCAATGATAGTAGCAAATATGCACAAGATTGTAAAACATCTACTGGAGGGATCATATATCGTTCACACTGTGCAGGCTTTGTACATACACATATACATATCTTTGTAGAAGCAACATAGCTTTCAGTTCACGTGATTTCTGTCTGTTATAGCCCAGTCTGCTACACACACACACACACACACACACACACACACACACACACACACACACCCTCCCCATCCAGCTGCAGACCATAGATCACAGCCCTGGAAAGCAGATTACACCTAATCACCACAGACACTTAGATCACCGTTCTGATCAAATAACAGCTCAGCTGTAATGTCAACACGCACACACACGCAGATATCCACTCGCTGAGCGATGGATCTGAGAGCAGAGCCTCTGTTATCTTTGTTATGGTTTGGAGAGCTGACATGTTTGACAGCAGCGAATGTAAGTAGCGGTGTTATGACATGTCTGAGCGACCGTGAAAAAGGCCAAATACTGTAGGCCCAGGCCCGGGCCGCTCTTCACGCCGGCCCTGACATGACGGAGATAAGAGTGAATAAACACTATGAACTGCACTGATCTCCTCCATTGTCTGTGCACTGAAGAGGCTTTTGTTTGGGGACATCTCTGGATTTAGAAGGCTTGTTAAGTGTGTGTTTCTGCGTGCGTGTGTCTGTGTGTATTACAAGAAAGGTAGCAAAAATACACACATTTTGTACTCAAGTAGAAGTACATATACTTGTGTAAAAAAGACTCTAGTAAAAGTAAAAGTACTGACTCAACTTCTTCACTTAAGTAAAAGTTAAAAAGAACAGGCTCTAGAAAATGTACTCACAGTATAAAAGTAAAAAGTCGCCCTTTCACGAAATTTTTACCGACTGTTTCTGTGTAAAGCTAATCGAACCTCACCTTTTCTCCATGGCCGAGTCTCCACCTCTTGTCTGGTTTGTCTTTGTATATCATTTTAGTCTTGTCATGTCTTTTTCGTAATTTTCTTTTAGGTCGTTTTGGTCTTGTTATATTGTTTTTTTTATTATGTCATTTTTGTCTCATGTTATATTTTATCTTATGTTGTTTTTGTCTTAATATGTTGTTTTTGTTTTGTTGCATTGTTTTTGTCTTGTTATGTGATTTTTGTTTTGTTACGTCTTTTATGCCTTGTTAAGTTTTTACATGATTTTTATCTTGTTAAGTCTTCTACGTTGTTTTCATTTTATTTATCATTTTTATTTCATTTTTGTTACATTGTTTTATCTTGTTATATTGTTGTTGTCTTGTTACGTTGTTTACGTATTTTTGTCATGTTACGTCTGCTTGTCTTGCTATGCTGTTTTTGTCTTTTATGACATTTTTGTCTCATTAAGTGTTTTACACATTTTTTGTGTTGTTACATCTGTTGTGTGTTTCTTTCATATATGTTATTATCGCATCCATTTCTGTTGAAATAAGTCTTGATGCTGGGGAGGCGGTGCACAGTTAGTCAAAATAACAACAGAAAGAAGGGAGTAAAAGTAACCAGTTGTCAGAAAAATAAATATTCAAGTAAAGTACAGATAAAAACTCAACTTTAGTACATTACGCAGGTACGTGTACTTAGTGACTCCCCAAAGGTCATGAAAGACGAAAAAGAGGAAGACTGAACAAGTTAGTTGGTCATCTTTCCATCTCCCTGCGTACAATCATCACCATCTTTTAATCTTCACCCTCCAGCAGATAACACAGACAGCCTGGCTCCTTCCTGCCCAGCACACAGATATGCCCTATATCACACACACACACACACACGCACACACACACACACACACACACACACACACACACACACAGAGGCAGAGTGGAGCTGTCACAGCACACATATGAGCCTCGCCTTGCCTCTGAGGAAACACGGCCCAGCTCCAGTCATAAATAATAATGGGATTGGCTACATGACATGTTGAGTGATGGGGCCCCTCTCAGAACTCATTTACATGGCTTTGTGTAGCAATCATCGGCCCCCTAATGTAGCGCTAAGCAAATGAGCCTTTCGGAATATTGTGCAATTTATCGCGAGTCAACTGGCACCAGGCGGTCGCTCTATAAATCACGCTCGAACACATGCCCCCAATGACAGCTAAATCAACATGGAGTAATTGCTTTGAAATGTGGAGGAAGCGAGCAGGCAGGCTGGACAAAGCGGAGCGGTTAGCGCGGGCGTTGTGTTGCTAACCTCGCCATGACTCTGGAAATGTAACATACAGATGTTTGGGAGAGTTGCAGAAACCTCGTGGGACGGCGAATAGGTGAAGGCCCCACGGCAGGTTTGACCAATTTGACTTGAAAAGGGTTTGAATTCTGTGACTGACCAGCAGAGGGAGCGACAGCTGACTGGAGAACACTTAACACACACACACACACACACACACACACACACACACACACACACACACACACACACACACACGTGCACCAGCAAGGAGCTAGTAAACTTGTGGATTATTCAGTGAATGGCCGTCAGCTGCTGTGAATGAGTAACTGAACTGTGTGTGTGTGTGTGTGGAGGGGGGGTGTTTGAAGCTGTCAGCACCTAGAGGTACTGGTGTGTGTGTGTGGGTGGGTGTGGGTCTGTGTTTGTGTGTGTGAGAGTGTGAGCGAGCAAACACAATCCTGTCCATCAGTGTCCATTACCCTGACAGCAAGTGAGATTAATGACCACAGGGTCAAAGAGAGGCACACAACCCCGCCCCATGTGAACGCACACACAAGAACACAGATTACACACACACACACACACACACACACACACACACACACACACACACACACACACACACACACACACACACACACACTTTTTGATGCACATCCACATCCGCATGAAAAGGGAGTGAAAAATACTCACACTGAAAAAAAGTTAAAATGTAAAAAAAATCCATTATTGTTTTCATCACTTTTAGCTGTTGAATTGTGAGTATGCGTCATTTCATTGGTTAAAACACTTTTTCTTTTCCTGTTTTGGTGACAGGTGAAGCAGTGGTGTGTTTGCTATCAAAATGTGGCATCAGGGAATCAGCACCAATAGGAACCTGACCGTGCTCCAAATCCGGGTTTGGTGTCTTTTACCTGCTGACTGTATGACCAGTGAATGACATTTCTACCACATGACTTTTGTTCACAGTTTCTGGACTGTTTGAGTTTTGCCTTTGTGGAAAATTGAAACAACGTATCATCCTTGAGTTTGTTTGATTCAGGAACTGGACCTTTAGGTGTGAACGTGAAGTCTGATATGCACTCTCATTTTAACTCTGCTTTGGTCCCCTCCACCAAGTCTTGAGGAAATTATCTCCCTGTTTAGCTGCTAGATGTTCAGCTTTCTTCCCTGGTTGCTGTTGGTTGCTTGGCGCTGGGCAGGCTGAGTCCAGATGTGTTGCCCTCTGAAAACCAGAACAATAAGCTAAAAGAGACTAAAAAGGCCTAGCAGGTTCAATACAAACAACCTCTTTCACATTAGACAAGTCAATTCAAGTGAAGTCAGATTTTATTTATATAGCTCAAAATCCCAAATCACAATTTGTCTATGGGAACTTTATAACTTTATACTTTAATCTATCTTAAATATAAATAAAATAATATTGATTAGAGGAGCTTTAAATTTGTGCCTAAGACAGTTTTGTGTGTATTTATGAACAGTGAAATACTAATAGTAATGGCTGTCTGAGTGCAATTAATTAAAATCTCTATATAATGTATACATAAATAATGTATAGACATAAAGCTGAAACTTTATTCGAACAGCTGATGGCTTCTTGGCCAGCCTTGGTCAAAGGAAGTCACTTTGAACAAAACGCTTTAACATCTCTGTTATTAACAATGCAGGACACTCAGCGATCTTAATTCCATTTGCATAATGAGCCGGAGCTGATAAGCCACTCATCAGAGCTAATGGAGTGGCTTTCATTAATTAAAACATCTCATTCCCACTGCTGCCTTCATTACTACGCCAGATGGTTGTCATTACACCCCTGTTTGTCAGTCAGAGACTTGACACCAAGCCATAAAGGGTTAGTTAATATTACTAACAGAGTAGGGGAAGTAGTACATGTGTGAATTAGTTTTGGGACATATTTTCCCCTGCAGCAAAGTTAAATTAGATCAGTGTGAAGTTTGCAGAATGTCCTGGTGGCTCAGACCACCCTGAGACACACACACACACACACACACACACACACACACACACACACACACACACACACACACACACCATCCAGACTACAGTGTGATGGTATATGAAGTCTTGCATATAAGATTATTCACTTCATAGCCATTCACACCTGACCTTTAACAGCATCACTATTTCTGCAACGTCTGTATAACGGCTATGTAATGTCATCATATAGAAATGCAATATTTTTAATCTTGTCTCCTGCCAAACAACTACATTAACTCTAATTAAAGCTGATTTAAACCAATCAGTGTCAAATTTTGACTCACGAATTGCCAGGTGAAAGAGTTAGGAATGTCAGAAGAGCAGTTTGGCAGACAGTAAGACGAGTAAAAAACCTTTTCACCAGAGTAATGATCACATCATATACATGCAGACCTCAGTGTCTTGAACTACTAACTTGACACAATTTTCACTATAGACAACACAGGTTAGGAGATTTTAGAAGTGAAGTCAGTTCCAATGGACATTAGGTCTAAAACAGCATAAATAGCATGCTAATGACATTATGTAAGTTCTGCTGCTGGGGGTCTCTAAAAAAATGGCAAAAGATCTAGTCATGAAGCAGCGTGGGATCATGAGAGTTGTTACCTTCATTGTTCAACAACCACCACTGCTGATGAAGATCTATTTGACCTGACTCAGGCAGAAATTATGTTCATGGACGAGGACGCCAATTCTCTCCGAGTGTGAAGTTGATCGGATGAACAGTTCTTGAGATATGGGAAGTACAGTCATACATTCGTACATACATATGTATGAACATACAGAGATTTCTTCCTTTATAGTTACATGACACAGCCACAGCACCACCTATTGCCTTACTGGCACCAAATTTGTCATAATCACTCAGAAATTATATCCACCAAACGTGATTGAACTAGCACAGTTGATATGTCAGTTTTTGTACTATAAGCCTTTGAGAAAATTCAGTGGCTAGCTATAGAAAAACTGTATGGACTATCACAAAATTCAAAGACGTAACATTTACTTGGTCCAGACATGTTTTCAAATCTGGTGATGATTACTCAAAATTTGTGGAAGAAGTGGCAGAAAAACTGATTCGGACATAACTGAAAATGGTTGAAATGGTCGAGATTTACCGTTCAAAATTCACAGGACAAAATGTAAAGTTTGTTGTTATAGCGCCACCATCTGACCAAACTGCATCAAATTCAACACTGCACTCCCTTGGATCCTAAGCAATGCTCCAAGTGTGCCAAGTGTGTAGTCAATTGAATGAACAGTTGTTGACATATGTGACGGGCATACAGACAGGCAGAGATTCCTTCCTTTATAGTTAAATAAGTTGTCATATCAAATTTAATAATTCACCTTTAGAGTGACTTTTAAAACAGCTACAGAGGTTCTTGCGGTTTTCTTTTGCTTCACAGTTATACCAGAAATAACTATCTAAAGAGGTGCGGTTGCCTGAAGGCACTGAACTTTCATACCAAGCAGGGTTGAGTTTGTCCTCGCTGTGAACCCCTGAACTTCACCTGGGTCGACTTAACCCAATTTAGACCACTCACTCTTGTCTATTTTCTAGCTCACTAGTTACAGGAGTGACAGGAGTATCATGTTTAACAAGGGATACACAGAAAAGTGTGCATGTCCATTTCAAATAGAGCTGTAAACTGAAGCAGTAAGCTTTACTCAGGCAGCGTTTCAAACCCAATGTTGCTCTTTGTCAAGCAGTGTACACTTAGTGGCATCGAGATTCAGCGTGCGGTTGCACTTAGTTTAATATTAGAAGCAGTTGAGGGTGGTAGTACATGTATGAATTGGATTGTGCTATTTTTCTTCCATCGAGTTAGATTAGATATGAAGGTTGTGGTTGTGGCGTCCAGGTTCAACTGAGGTTTAGCGTGCAAGCGCCATGTCATTATGACATTGTGGGTTTGAGTCCAGGTTGCACTTCATTTCCTCCGTGTCTGTCATCCACTTTGCTGTCACTCCTCAGTGTATTATGTTTCAGAAATGAGGAGCGAATATAATAAAATCAGCTGAATCTGAAGTGTGTTTTGACTGTAGGGGTTGTGGCAGCCAAACCTTGGTTTTCCAAGACCATCCTGTCACACAGAGGATCTTTGATGCATTTCAATAAACTGTGATCTGAGGGTGATGATTCTCAAAGGAAACTGGATCCAAGTTGCTGAGTAATTTCATCAGCGCTGGAAAGAACAACGAAATATTTGACTCACAGATGAGATCTGTTACTGCAATTGAATTCAAATTTCTACATGATTAAATGGGATAGACTACTTAAAAATTGCTGACTGTGGTTTAGTAGAGTGGATGCATCTATCTAATATTTATTCATTGTGACACTTTGCTAAAACAAATCCCAAAATTGATGGGATACATAATTTCCATCCAGAGCGACTGACATCTAAGGTCAACAGGTAAGACTTTTGGTGTTGTTTTAGTCATGCTGCGTAGCTCCTTGGCTGGCAATGTCTTTTCACCGGTTGGTTAGTTTGATCCAAACTGAAATATCTCAGCCAGGATTGGATGGATTGCTGTGACATTCTGTAAAAATGTTGAATCTTGGCATCACCAGACTCATTGACAAATGTGAATTAGGGGGAACCTCTTGGTTGAATTTTGATTTTCAAGGGATGTTATCAACACATGTTGGCCAAAATGCCTATTGACACAATTGGAAAGACCTACAACCAATCAGTGCTCTTCCATATTACAGCAAAGCAGTTAGCAGTTACTGAAATATGTCTCTGAAAACATTTTAGGCAATATGCAATGCAATAACATATGAACAACACTTGATCCATATTTGATCAGCACTGCCTAGTTTGATCTGAGGTGCTGTGCTTGACGGACCCGCTAACTGGACACAATTCAATAGACCAACAACCAGTCGGAGCAATCGATGATGTTCCTCTGTTAATCATTGTATAGAACCTACCTTTGTCAAATAAACAGTTGTGATTTGCCTAATTAGATCCAAAGAGTTTGGCGGATTTGTCTAGTTCTCAGGCCATGGACTGCCATGAAAATTGGTACAAACAATCATGTTCCACTGAACTGTGATAACTTGGTGATTCCTTTATTTTTCTTGCAGCGCCATCATCACATCAAAATAGCAGTTTGTCCAAAACTACCTGCAAAACTGATTAGTGTTTAGTGCTAATCAGCACATTTTAGTGTGCTAAAAGGTTATGGTCATCGAGGTAAACATTATATCAGCTGAACAACAGCATGTTAGCATTGTCACTGTGGGCATGCTAGCATGCTAACATTAGCATTTAGCTCAAATGTGCCCTGTTAGTCTCTTCAATGAGGCCAGTCCTGTGAGGCAGTGGGGCTGCAAACACATGGGGCTCTGGCTAAAACAAAATGCAGGCTTGTCTGGCAAAAAAAAGTTGAATCTGGTTCAGCTTTTGCTGGATCAGAATGTGACATCCTCTTGCTAGAAAATGCTGTGGCCAATCAAATCCAAGTGCAAATTCCTGCTGGATATGGTTTACCTCACAATCACCACAAAAGATAAAATAGTTGCAGCTGTGAGAACTTTCCAAAATCCTGTCTCATAGTTCTGTTTGTACAGTTTTTTGTGTCTAGGTAGACTTTAAACGCATTAATCTGTCACTCCACCTGGAAATCTTGGATTTTATAATCTCACTGGTACCTGAAAAAAACACGCCTGAACCAGTGTAGCCCCTTGTGTTGTGTAGTCCTGATTTTCCCTCAAGGTCTCTTGGACAGGACAGATAAAATATAAAATAAGCTGTCAACAGGTGTGGTTGCAGGGATCAAACTATGTGACTTACTTCCAGGGTGAGTCTCTGTTACCAGCAGGCCTGAAAGCTCACATTTCCCAGCATGCAGTTGGAGAAAGACAGCCGATAAAGGCCGGGTGGTCTCTGCCTGCGGGCTGCTCACCCTGTGACTCTTCAAAGATCGTTCAATTCTAGCCTGTAGGACACAGAAAGAGAGGACAGAGAGAGAGGAGTGTGTGGCGGTTGGTGTGTGTGTGTGTGTGTGTGTGTGTGTGTGTGTGTGTGTGTGTGTGTGTAAGACAGAGAGGTGGAGGGCTGAGGGGTGAGTTAGATTGGGACAACATTATCTTCTCAGGCCCACCTGGTAATTGTGCCTCGTTCTGTTCAATCTAACTGTCCATTCCACTTAGTCTCTCTCTGGCCACACACACACACACACACACACACACACACACACAAACGAAAGGCTCCACAATACAGTATGGCAGACGGTTGCAGTTACACACACACACACACACACACACACACACACACACACACACACACACACACACACATGCAAACGGAGAAACTGGTTGAGTGAATGCATGTCAGACAAATATAGGATTGAACACACACACTGACACACTAAATCCACAATACACACAAACAACACACACCTCCAGGCACACACAAATTGCTGGACAAGAGTGGACTCTCCCCATAGGCTACCCTCTCAACACACACACAGTCATCTTTCCATTACTTCAGAGGACACCCTAACCCAAATGTTCGCCCAAAAATATACTGATTTATGTTACGGGGATTTGCATTTGGTCCCCATAAGGAAGGCAAGTCCCCACAATATGAGTGTGTAAACAGATTTATAACCCTACAACATGAGTAATACACATCCACACACACACACACACACACACACACACCCCATCATCACCATGCCCCTGACCACTGCGACTGCTCTCTAGCTCACTGCTTCGAGGATGAGGGGCTCCAATTAGCTGGCACTGGCTCGCTACTTGCTCTCAACCCTCCCTCCCCCTCCCTTTCTCTCTTCCTCCCTCCCTCCGATCGCCCAGCTCTGCTGTCACAGCTAATCGAGCCGCTACCACCTCCCACTGCCACAGACAGGCCTTGTCACTGCCGCTCGGCAAAGGTCAGAGCCTGGCAATTAAAGCTACCCACCGGGGGTGTGGATGGGGTGGTGGCGGGGGTGGTGGGGGAGAACGGGGACAGTAGCAGCACTGCGGTAACCTCTCATCATGATAACCAACAGGATTAGCTGTGGGGTGCTGGGAGCTTGACACGCACACACAAACACATGCACACAAATAAACAGACATGTAGGCCTAAAAACAATATAAATTCATTGTTATAGTTTAAGCCCACATGTTCCTGACATCAGAGGTCAGCAAATATAAACACAAGTAACAAACACACTAAGGCTACATCCATACGACTACATTTTCGATTTATAATGCATACGTTCTGCTAAGTTTCCACCTAGTGTCCACACTACCCCATTTTTACAACCGCTAAAATTCCCCGTTTCAGTTTTCCGTTCAGTCTGGATGGGCAGAAACAATGTGTCATTTCAGGATATGTCCGACTGCGACTCTCACAGACCAAAGATGTCACATATAAACCTATGCAGGGCATTGCAGTTCTGCCTTTGCCATCGGTTTTTCCCAGTGGCCACTCACAGTATTAAAGGAAAAAATTCCCCCAAAGCCCAAAAAACATTTCCCTCCATAAGCCACCATTTTAAAACAGACGTCTTTAAAATTGTTGTCAGGACACCTCAAACTGCAAACAGTTAATTATAACCCTTTCTATTATGATTTTTTTGATCCATGGAGTTTTATATTTGAAAAACTTTCCTAAATCCAAGAAAAGCAACTCAAACATAAAAAACACCTGGAAAAAAATAAATAAAATAAAATGCCTCCATACTGCTCGTCTGGCATAATCCAAGTCTCCTAAAGACCCAACATGCCATTTGCACACCGTCACACCACACACACCCAGTTCACACATGTGACATGTGCATGTGATCGTGGCTTCAAGCTAAAGATCTACAGTGACGATTTAAGCTAAAAACATGCTATAAATAACTTTTTTTCATCAACTTGGCATGTTGGGTCTTCAGGAGACTTGGATTACACCAGACAAGCAGTATGGAGGCATTTTATGATTTTATTCTGGTTTTTTTTATGTTTGAAAACTGGTCACCATTCACTTCCATTGTTTGGGAGATTCTGCAACACTGCTCTCCTGTCAAACTCCAGCAGTGGCAGTTTTGTGGACTAAAAAACTAAACCCAACCTTCAATCAACATGACGCTGAGTAGAAAATGACTGAATTTTCATTTTTGGGTGAACTATGTCTTTAAAAGTCAATGACATCCTCACAATGCAAAGTCTATGGGCCACTTGAAGGCACGGGTACGTAAAGAAACACTTATTCAGGAAGTAAAACCAAAAACTATAAATCTTTTTTGGCAATTTGGCAAAAAATGAGCAATTCACTGAATGGGCACCATTTTTGTGAAAATGTCTTTGGGTGTCTGCTTTGTAATTGATCTTCATCTGCCTTTTAATCTGTCTTCATTACCCCAACTGTTGCTGCTGTGCTACGAAAAGAGACATTCATCAGTTCTTTGGAGAAGATGAACAATAACAGATCTACAGTTCATCATCACTCTTGGACTTACTGGGTCTGGTTCTGGCAGTTTTTTGCTGCTGACAGCCCCTGAGTAGACAATATGGCTAACAGAGCCAACAGAGCTAACGGCTACAAAGATAGCATGTGTGCTGTATGACCTGAGTGATGGGGGAAGACTCTGGAAAACTGCAAATGCATCTGGACTATCCCGACAAGTTGTTCCAGCCATAAATGTGTTTGTGTGTGTGTGTATGTGTGTGTAGCCCCGCTAACAGTTAGCCTTGGTTAGCCTGCTGTTAGTGTGGCTGCTGGTGTGTTCAGCCACTGTCTTTAGACACAAACACTGAAAATACAGCGATGGAAAAGAAAGACAAGAACACAGTTCCATTGACAATGGTGTAGTAAAACAGCATTATCTGGAAGAAAAATGTGAAGAGCAGCCATGTTTCCCTGCCTCATCATTTTTGGCCTGTTATCTGCTTCCTCTTTACACTGGCACACACACGCCCAGTGTATGTGACTGTCTGCCGTGTTAGTATGGACAGAGATAATTTCTGAAATAGTGCTAAAATGCCTGCATGGAAATTGGTTTTGTTTTAAAACACCGCTTTGAAATGAGAATGTGTTAGTGTAGATGTAGCCTAATACACACACACACACACACACACACACACACACACACACACTTCTTGTCAAGTCCACAAACTTCCTCATCAACATGAACGTGACGGAGCAGACCTTGTCTCGTCTCTGTTTAACAGTCTGCCTGCCTCTGTCCTTGTGCTCCTCACCTCTCTTCCCCTCCCTCGCGCTTCTCTCCTCCCTCTTCTCTTCTCTTCACCCCCACTTCCCTCCACTTCAACCCCCCCACCCCCCCTCAGCGCTCCTTCACTTCCAGCTAGACTAATCTGTGCCATCGGCCCCTCCTCTGCCATCCGTCAGAGCCCTCACATTGTTTTGACGTCTAGTTAATTCTGGCCCCGATGATTTATCAAACTCTTATTACGGCCTGCTGAAAGCCTCATTTATTGTCCTGATGTATGGTAATGATAGCCCCGCGCCACCGCCTGCCCTGAATCTTAACCAACGCACTTTTGTCCTCTCTTCTCCTCTCTTCGGATCCCTCGTTCTCCCTCTGTGTATATATCTCTTCTGTGTTGTTGTCTTATCCTCAGTGGCTTTGCTTCATTTTCTCTTCCATGCTGCACTCCCCCTTTTTGTGTTTCCGTCTGTCTCTAACTCTCTTTTTCATGCTCCCTTGCTTCATCTCTTCTTCCCTTTTTTCCATCTTTGGCTATTGTTTCCACTTCTGAGCTATTCCATCAATGCCTCTTTTAATCCCCCGTGATATTGAGAAGTCGGTCATCTCCTGTTCCGTCTCATTCCACCTGTCTGTCCTGTTTTAAAATGAAAAGCCTTGATGCTGCCTGGGACAATATTGGAACGCGGCCAGACGCTAAATATCACTGTCACGGCCCTTTCTCAACCTGATACGGACAACCCGCATCAGCCGACACACACATCAGACCTGCGGCCATTGAAAAAAAGTCACTCTGCTACCCTGAGAATAGACGTTTTACTCCTGCAGCAGATCATCAAATATCGCCGATCTAGAATTACCCCCGCGGCCCTGACACAAAAACAAAACACTCCTGCTGAATAATTCAGACTGCGGCAGGATCTTAGGGGCATTAGCCGTCGATGGAGTGCAATAAAAGCTGGTGAGAAATCAATGGAGCGGGACTATACCCATTGTCCACAAAGCAAGATCCATTCCTAATGTGTCTGCAGTCATTTAAGTTGAAAGCTCTGTATTCTTTACGCTGATGGTTGA